>NW_026870885.1:4226520-5629527 GCF_033118175.1 Dama dama
ATAAGAGGATCATGAAAAGCTCTTAAAAATAGGAGGAGCATG
This sequence comes from Dama dama, assembly GCF_033118175.1. Taxonomy (NCBI): domain Eukaryota; kingdom Metazoa; phylum Chordata; class Mammalia; order Artiodactyla; family Cervidae; genus Dama; species Dama dama. The sequence continues at coordinate 4,226,563 of NW_026870885.1, forward strand.
AAGTGGTGTAGAAACACATGAAGAGCCTGAAAAGGTGTGAAATCTATGGAGAGCTTCAAAAGGAGTCAAAAATATGAGGAGCATGAAACGGTCTCAAATAAAGGAGGAGCATGAAGTTGTGTTGAAAAATTTGAAGAGCCTGAAAAGGTGTGAAAAATATGAAGAGCTTCAACAGGTGTCAAAAATATGAGGAGCATGAAACGGTCTGAAAAATAGGAGGAGCATTAATCGGTGTTCAAAAATATGAAGAGCCTGGAAAGCTGTGAAAAATATGAAGAGCTTCAAAAGGTGTCAAAAATATGAGGAGCATGAAACGATCTGAAAAATAGGAGGAGCATGAAGTGGTGTTGAAATACATGAAGAGACTGAAAAAGGTGTGAAACATATGAGGAGCCTGAAACGGTCTGAAAGAGAGGAGGAGCATGAATCGGTGTTGAAAATCATGAAGAGCCTGAAAAAGTGTGAAGAATAAGAAGAGCTTCAAAAGGTGTCAAAAATATGAGGAGCATGAAACGATCTGAAAATTAGGAGGAGCATGAAACCGTGTTGAAAAATATGAAGACCATGAAAGGGTGTGAAAAACATGAAGAGCTTCAAAAGGTGTCAAAAATATGAGGAGCATGAAACGGTCTGAAAAATAGGAGGAACATGAAACGGTTTGACAAATAGGAGGAGCATGAAACGGTGTTGAAAAACATGAAGAACCTGAAAGGTGTCGAAAATATGAAGAGCTTCAAAATGTGTCAAAAATATGAGGAGCATGAAACGGTTTGAAAAATAGGAGGAGCATGAAACGGTGTTGAAAAACATGAAGAACCTGAAAGGTGTCGAAAATATGTAGAGCTTCAAAATGTGTCAAAAATATGAGGAGCATGAAACGATCTGAATAATCGGAGGAGCATGAAAGCGTGTTGAAAAACATGAACAGCACGGAAAGGTGTGAAAAATATGAAGAGCTTCAAAAGGTGTCAAAAATATGAGGACCATGAAACGGTTTGAAAAATACGAGGAGCATGAAGTTGTGTTGAAAAACATGAAGAGCCTGAAATGGTGTGAAATATATGAAGAGCTTCAAAAGGTGTAAAAAATATGAGGAGTTTGAAACTGTCTTAAAAATAAAAGGATCTGGTTTCCTCAGTGTGTATGCCCAGAAGTGGAATTGCTGGGTCATATGGCAGTTCTATTTCCAGTTTTTTAAGAAATCTCTACACCGTTTTCCATAGCGGCTGTACTAGTGTGCATTCCCACCAACAGTATAAGAGGGTTCCCTTTTCTCCACTCCCTCTCCAGCATTTATTGCTTGTAGACTTTTGGATAGCAGCCATCCTGACTGGCATGTAATGGTACCTCATTGTGGTTTTGATTTGCATTTCTCTAATAATGAGTGATGTTGAGCATCTTTTCGTGTGTTTGTTATCCATCTGTATGTCTTCTTTGGAGAAATGTCTGTTTAGTTCTTTGGCTCATTTTTTATTGGGTCATTTATTTTTCTGGAATTGAGCTGCAGGATTTGCTTGTATATTTTTGAGATTAATCCTTTGTCTGTTTCTTCATTTGCTATTATTTTCTCCCAATCTGAGGGCTGTCTTTTCACCTTACTTATAGTTTCCTTTGTAGTGCAAAAGCTTTTAAGTTTCATTAGGTCCCATTTGTTTAGTTTTGCTTTTATTTCCAATATTCTGGGAGGTGGGTCATAGAGGATCTTGCTTTGATTTATGTCGGAGAGTGTTTTGCCTATCTTCTCCTCTAGGAGTTTTATAGTTTCTGGTCTTACATTTAGATCTTTAATCCATTTTGAGTTTATTTTTGTGTATGGTGTTAGAAAGTGTTCTATTTTCATTCTTTTACAAGTGGTTGACCAGTTTTCCCAGCACCACTTGTTAAAGAGGTTGTCTTTTTTCCATTGTATATCCTTGCCTCCTTTGTCAAAGATAAGGTGTCCATAGGTTCGTCTGAAAGAGACACGTGCACCCCAATGTTCATTGCAGCACTGTTTATAATAGCCAGGACATGGAAGCAACCTAGATGCCCGTCAGCAGATGAATGGATAAGAAAGCTGTGGTGCATATACACCATGGAATATTACTCAGCCATTAAAAAGAATTCATTTGAATCAGTCCTAATGAGATGGATGAAGCTGGAGCCCATTATACAGAGTGAAGTAAGCCAGAAAGATAAAGAACATTACAGCATACTGACACATGTATATGGAATTTAGAAAGGTGACAACGATAACCCTATATGCAGAACAGAAAAAGAGACACAGAAATACAGAACAGACTTTTAAACTTTGTGGGAGAATGTGAGGGTGGGATATTTCAAAAGAACAGCATGTATGCTATCTATGGTGAAACAGATCACCAGCCCAGGTAGGATGCACGAGACAAGTGCTCCGGCTTGGTGCACTGGGAAGACCCAGAGGAATCGGGTGGAGAGGGAGGTGGGAGGGGGAATCGGGACTGGGAATACATGTAAATCCATGGCTGATTCATATCAATGTATGACAAAACCGACTGGGAAAAAAAATGAAAATAATAAAAAAAAAATAAAAAAAATAACAATAAAAAAAAATAAGAGGAGCATGAAACGGTGTTCAAAAACATGAAGAGCCTGAAAAGGTGTGGAAATTATGAAGAGCTTCAAAAGGTGTCAAATATATGAGGAGCATAAAACGGTTTGAAAAAAAGGAGGAGCATGAAATGGTGTTGAAAAACATGAAGAGCCTAAAAAGGTGTGAAAAATATGAAGAGCTTCAAAAGGTTTCAAAAATATGAGAGGCATGAACGGTCTGAAATGTAGGGGGAGCATGAAGCGGTGTAGAAAAACATGAAGAGCCTGAAAAGGTGTGGAAATTATGAAGAGCTTCAAAAGGTGTCAAATATATGAGGAGCATAAAACGGTCTGAAAAAAAGGAGGAGCATGAAATGGTGTTGAAAAACATGAAGAGCCTGAAAAGGTGTGATAAATATGAAGAGTTTCAAAACGTGTCAAAAAGATGAGGAGCATGAAACGGTCTGAAAAATAGGAGGAGCATGAAGCGGTGTTGAAAAATATGAAGAGCCTGAAAAGGTGTGAAAAAACTGAAGAGCTTCAAAAGGTATCAAAAATATGAGCAGCATGAAACGGTCTGAAAAACAGGAGGAGCATGAAAGGGTGTTCAAAAACATGAAGAGCCTGGAGAAGTGTGAAAAATATGAAGAGCTTCAAAAGGCGTCAAAAATATGAGGAGCATGAAACGGTCTGAAAAAAAGGAGGAGCATGAAGCGGTGTTGAAAAACATGAAGAGCCTGAAAAGGTGTGAATAATATGAAGAGCTTCAAAAGGTGTCAAAAATATGAGGAGCATGAAACCGTCTGAAAAATAGTAGGAGCATGAAGCGGTGTTGAAAACATGAAGAGCCTGAAAAGGTGTGAAAAATATGAAGAGGTTCAAAAGGTGTCAAAAATATGAGGACCATGAAACGGTCTGAAAAATATGAGGAGCATGAAATGGTGTTCAAAAACATGAAGACCTGAAAAGGTGTGAAAAATATGAAGAGCTTCAAAAGGTGCCAAAAAGATGAGGAGCATGAAACAGTCTGAAATAAAGGAGGAGAATGAAGCAGTGTTGAAAAACATGAAAAGCCTGAAAAGGTGTGAAAAATATGAAGAACTTAGAAAGGTGTCAAAATATGAGGAGCATGAAACGGTCTGAAAAATAGGAGGAGCATGAAGTGGTGTTGAGAAACATGAAGAGTCTGAAAAAGTTGTGAAACATATGAGGAGAATGAAACGGTCTGAAAAATAGGAGGAGCATGAAGTGGTGTAGAAAAACATGAAGACCCTGATAAATGTGAAAAATATGAAGAGCTTCAAAAGGTGTCAAAAATATGAGGAGCTTGAAACGGTCTGAAATATACGAGGAGCGTGAAAGGTGTTAAAAAACATGAAGAGTTTAAAAAGGTGTGAAACATATGAGGAGCATGAAAAGGTCTGAAAAATAGTAGGAGCATGAAGCGGTGTTGAAAAACATGAAAAGCCTGAAAAGGTGTGAAATATATGAAGAGCTTCAAAAGGTGACAAAAATATGAGGAGCATGAATAGCTCTGAAAAATAGGAGGAGCAAGAAGCGGTGTAGAAAAACATGAAGAGCCTGAAAAGGTGTGAAATCTATGGAGAGCTTCAAAAGGTGTCAAAAATATGAGGAGCATGAAACGGTCTCAAATAAAGGAGGAGCATGAAGTTGTGTTGAAAAATATGTAGAGCTTGAAAAGGTGTGAAAAATATGAAGAGCTTCAAAAGGTGTCAAAAATATGAGGAGCAAGAAACGGTCTGAAAAATAGGAGGAGCATTAATCGGTGTTCAAAAATATGAAGAGCCTGGAAAGCTGTGAAAAATATGAAGAGCTTCAAAAGGTGTCAAAAATATGAGGAGCAAGAAACGGTCTGAAAAGTAGGAGGAGCATTAATCGGTGTTCAAAAATATGAAGAGCCTGGAAAGGTGTGAAAAATATGAAGAGCTTCAAAAGGTGTCAAAAATATGAGGAGCATGAAACCGTCTGAAAAATAGGAGGAGCATGAAACCTTGTGAAAAATATGAAGAGCCTGAAAAGGTGTGAAAAATATAAAGAGCTTCAAAAGGTGTCAAAATATGAGGAGCATGAAACGGTCTGAAAAAATGGAGGAGCATGAAACGGTGTTCAAAAACATGAGGAGCCTGAAAAATTGTGAAAAATATGAAGAGTTTCAAAAGGTGTCAAAAATATGAGGAGCATGAAACGGTCTGAAAAATATGAGGAGCATGAAACGGTGTTCAAAAACATGAAAACCCTGAAAAGTTGTGAAATATATGAAGAGCTTCAAAAGGTGTCAATAATATGAGGAGCATGAAACGGTCTGAAAAATATGAGGAGCATGAAACGGTGTTCAAAAACATGAAAACCCTGAAAAGGTGTGAAATATATGAAGAGCTTCAAAAGATGTCAAAAATAGGAGGAGCATGAAGCGGTGTAGAAAAACATGAAGAGCCTGAAAAGGTGTGAAAAATATGAAGAGCTTCAAAAGTTGTCAAAAATATGAGGAGCATGACACGGTCAGAAATATAGGAGGGGCATGAAGTGGTGTTGAAAACATGAAGAACCTGAAAAGTTGTGAAAAATATGAAGAGCTTCAAAAGGTGTCAAATATATGAGGAGCATGAAACGGTCTGAAAATTAGGAGGAGGATGAAACGGTGTTCAAAACATGAAGAGCCTGAAATGTTTTGAAAAATGTGAAGAGCTTGAAAAGGTGTCAAAAATATGAGGGGCATGAAACTGTCTGAAAAATAGGAGGAGCATGAAACGTTGTTCAAAAACATGAAGAGCCTGAAAAGGTTTGAAAAATGTGAAGAGCTTGAAAAGGTGTCAAAAATATGAGGGGCATGAAACGGTCTGAAAATTAGGAGGAGCATGAAACTGTGTTGAAAACATGAAGAGCCTGAAAAGTTGTTAGAAATATGACGAGCTTCAAAAGATATCCAAAATATGAGGAGCATGAAACGGTTTGAAAAATAGAAGGAGCATGATGTGGTGTTGAAAACAAGAAGTGCATAAAATGTGTGAAAAATATGAAGAGCTTCAAAAGATATCAAATATATGAGGAGCATGTAACGGTCTGAAAATTAGGAGGAGCATGAGGTGGTGTTCAAAAACATGAAGAGCCTGAAAATGTGTGAAAAATATGAAGAGCTTCAAAAGGTGTCAAAAATATCAGGAGCATGAAACGGTCTGAAAAATATGAGGAGAATAAAGCGGGGTTGAAAAACATGAAGAGCCTGAAAAGCTGTGAAAAATATGAAGAGCTTCAAAAGGTGTCAAAAATATGAGGAGCATGAAACGGTCTGAAAAATAGGAGGAGCAGAAGCAAATTTGAAAAACATGAAGAGCCTGAAAAATTGTGATAATTATGAAGCGCTTCAAAAGGTGTCAAAATTATGGGGAGCATTAAACGGTCTGAAAAATAGGAGGAGCATGAAAACTTGTTGTAAAATATGAAGAGCCTGAAAAGGTGTGAAAAATATGAAGAGCTTCAAAATGTGTGAAAAATATGAGGAGCATGAAACGGTTTAAAAAATAGGAGGAGCATGAAATGGTGTTCAAAAACATGAAGAGCATGAAAAGGTGTGAAAAATATGAAGAGCTTCAAAAGGTGACAAAAACATGAGGACCATGAAACGGTCTGAAATATAGGAGGAGCATGAAGCGGTTTTGAAAAACATGAAGAGCCTGAAAAGGTGTGAAATATATGAAGAGCTTCAAAAGGTGTAAAAAATATGAGGAGCTTGAAACGGTCTGAAAAATAAGAGGATCTGGTTTCCAGAGTGTGTATGCCCAGAAGTGGGATTGCTGGGTCATATGGCAGTTCTATTTCCAGTTTTTTAAGAAATCTCTACACCGTTTTCCATAGCGGCTGTACTAGTGTGCATTCCCACCAACAGTATAAGAGGGTTCCCTTTTCTCCACTCCCTCTCCAGCATTTATTGCTTGTAGACTTTTGGATAGCAGCCATCCTGACTGGCATGTAATGGTACCTCATTGTGGTTTTGATTTGCATTTCTCTAATAATGAGTGATGTTGAGCATCTTTTCGTGTGTTTGTTATCCATCTGTATGTCTTCTTTGGAGAAATGTCTGTTTAGTTCTTTGGCTCATTTTTTATTGGGTCATTTATTTTTCTGGAATTGAGCTGCAGGATTTGCTTGTATATTTTTGAGATTAATCCTTTGTCTGTTTCTTCATTTGCTATTATTTTCTCCCAATCTGAGGGCTGTCTTTTCACCTTACTTATAGTTTCCTTTGTAGTGCAAAAGCTTTTAAGTTTCATTAGGTCCCATTTGTTTAGTTTTGCTTTTATTTCCAATATTCTGGGAGGTGGGTCATAGAGGATCTTGCTTTGATTTATGTCGGAGAGTGTTTTGCCTATCTTCTCCTCTAGGAGTTTTATAGTTTCTGGTCTTACATTTAGATCTTTAATCCATTTTGAGTTTATTTTTGTGTATGGTGTTAGAAAGTGTTCTATTTTCATTCTTTTACAAGTGGTTGACCAGTTTTCCCAGCACCACTTGTTAAAGAGGTTGTCTTTTTTCCATTGTATATCCTTGCCTCCTTTGTCAAAGATAAGGTGTCCATAGGTTCGTCTGAAAGAGACACATGCACCCCAATGTTCATCGCAGCACTATTTATAATAGCCAGGACATGGAAGCAACCTAGATGCCCGTCAGCAGATGAATGGATAAGAAAGCTGTGGTACATATACACCATGGAATATTACTCAGCCATTAAAAAATTCACTTGAATCAGTCCTAATGAGATGGATGAAGCTGGAGCCCATTATACAGAGTGAAGTAAGCCAGAAATATAAAGAACATTAGAGCATGCTGACACATGTATATGGAATTTAGAAAGGTGATAACGATAACCCTATATGCAGAACAGAAAAAGAGACACAGAAATACAGAACAGACTTTTGAACTTTGTGGGAGAATGTGAGGGTGGGATATTTCAAAAGAACAGCATGTATGCTATCTATGGTGAAACAGATCACCAGCCCAGGTAGGATGCACGAGACAAGTGCTCCGGCTTGGTGCACTGGGAAGACGGAGAGGAATCGGGTGGAGAGGGAGGTGGGAGGGGGGATTGGAATTGGGAATACATGTAAATCCATGGCTGATTCATATCAATGTATGACAAAACCGACTGGGAAAGAAAAAATAAAAATAATAAAAAAAAATTTAAAAAAAAACAATAAAAAAAAAAATAAAAGGAGCATGAAATGGTGTTCAAAAACATGAAGAGCCTGAAAAGGTGTGGAAATTATGAAGAGCTTCAAAAGGTGTCAAATATATGAGGAGCATAAAACGGTTTGAAAAAAAGGAGGAGCATGAAATGGTGTTGAAAAACATGAAGAGCCTAAAAAGGTGTGAAAAATATGAAGAGCTTCAAAAGGTTTCAAAAATATGAGAGGCATGAACGGTCTGAAATGTAGGGGGAGCATGAAGCGGTGTAGAAAAACATGAAGAGCCTGAAAAGGTGTGGAAATTATGAAGAGCTTCAAAAGGTGTCAAATATATGAGGAGCATAAAACGGTCTGAAAAAAAGGAGGAGCATGAAATGGTGTTGAAAAACATGAAGAGCCTGAAAAGGTGTGATAAATATGAAGAGTTTCAAAACGTGTCAAAAAGATGAGGAGCATGAAACGGTCTGAAAAATAGGAGGAGCATGAAGCGGTGTTGAAAAATATGAAGAGCCTGAAAAGGTGTGAAAAATCTGAAGAGCTTCAAAAGGTGTCAAATATATGAGGAGCATGAAACGGTCTGAAAATTAGGAGGAGCATGAAGTGGTGTTGAAAATCATGAAGAGCCTGTAAGGTGTGAAAAATATGAAGAACTTCAAAAGGTGTCAAAAATATAAGGAGCATGAAACGGCCTGAAAAATTGGAGGAGCATGAAGTGGTGTTGAAAAAAGTGAAGAGCCTGAAAAGGTGTGAAAAATATGAAGAACTTCAAAAGGTGTCAAAAATATGAGCAGCATGAAACGGTCTGAAAAACAGGAGGAGCATGAAACGGTGTTCAAAAACATGAAGAGCCTGGAGAAGTGTGAAAAATATGAAGAGCTTCAAAAGGCGTCAAAAATATGAGGAGCATGAAACGGTCTGAAAAAAAGGAGGAGCATGAAGCGGTGTTGAAAAACATGAAGAGCCTGAAAAGGTGTGAATAATATGAAGAGCTTCAAAAGGTGTCAAAAATATGAGGAGCATGAAACCGTCTGAAAAATAGTAGGAGCATGAAGCGGTGTTGAAAACATGAAGAGCCTGAAAAGGTGTGAAAAATATGAAGAGGTTCAAAAGGTGTCAAAATATGAGAAGCATGAAACGGTCTGAAAAATAGGAGGAGCATGAAAAGGTCTGAAAAATAGGAGGAGCATGAAGCGGTGTGGAAAAACATGAAGAGCCTGAAAAGGTGTGAAAAATATGAAGAGCATCAAAAGGTGTCAAAATTATGAGGAGCATGAAAGGGTCTGAAAAATAGGAGGAGCATGAAGCGGTGTTGAAAAACATGAAGAGCCTGAAAAGGTGTGAAAAATATGAAGAGTTTCAAAATGGGTCAAAAATATGAGGATCATGAAACGGTCTGAAAAATAGGAGAAGCAAGAAGTGGTGTTGAAAAACATGAAGAGCCTGAAAACGTGTGAAAAATATGAAGAGTTTCAAAAGGTGTGAAAAATATGAAGAGTTTCAAAAGGTGATAAAAATGAGATGAGCATGAAACGGTCTGAAAAATATGAGGAGCATGAAGCGGTGATGGAAATCATGAAGAGTCTGAAAAGCTGTGAAATATATTAAGAGCTTCAAAAGGTGTCAAAAATATGAGGAGCATGAAACGGTCTGAAAAATAGGAGGAGCATGAAGCGATGTTGAAAAACATGAAGAACCTGAAAAGGTGTGAAAAATATGAAGAGCTTCAAAAGGTTTCAAAACTATGAGGAGTATGAAACGGTCTGAAAAATAGGAGGAGCATGAAAAGTTGTTCAAATGCATGAAGAGCCTGAAAAGGTGTGAAAAATATGAAGAGCTTCAAAAGGTGTCAAAATATGAGAAGCATGAAACGGTCTGAAAAATAGGAGGAACATGAAAAGGTCTGAAAAATAGGAGGAGCATGAAGCGGTGTTGAAAACATGAAGAGTCTGAAAAGGTGTGAAAAATATGAAGGGCTTCATTATATGTGAAAAACATGAAGAGCTTCAAAAGTTGTCAAAAATGAGATGAGCATGAAACGGTCTGACAAATAGGAGGAGCAATAAGCGGTGTTGAAAAATATGAAGAGCCTGAAAATGTGTAAAAAATATGAAGAGCTTCTAAATGTGTCAAAAATATGAAGAGCTTCAAAAGGTGTCAAAAATGAGATGAGCATTAAACGGTGTGAAAAAAATGAGGAGAATGAAGTGGTGTTGGAAATCATGAAGAGTCTGAAAAGGTGTGAAATATATGAGGAGCTTCAAAAGGTGTCAAAAATATGAGGGTCATGAAACGGTCTGAAAATTAGGAGGAGCATGAAGCGGTGTTGAAAAACATGAAGAGCCTGAAAAGTTGTCAAAAATATGAAGAGCCTCTAAAGGGGTCAAAAGTAGAGGAGCTTCAAAAGGTGTCAAAAATGAGATGAGCATGAAATGGTGTGAAAATAGGAGGAGCATGAATCCGTTTTGAAAATCATGAAGAGCCTGAAAAGGTGTGAAAAATAAGAAGAGCTTCAAAAGTTGTCAAAAATATGAGGAGCATGAAACGGTCTGAAAAAGACGAGGAGCATGAAGCGGTGTTGAAAACCATGAAGAGCCTGAAAAGGTGTGAAAAATATGAAGAGCTTCTAAAGGAGTCAAATATATGAGGACCATGAAACGGTCTGAAAAATAGGAGGAGCATGAAGTGGTGTTCAAAAACATGAAGAGCCTCAAAGGTGTCAAAAATATGAAGAGCTTCAAAAGGTGTGAAAAATAGGAGGAGCATGAAACGGACTGAAATATAGGAGGAGCATGAAGTGGTGTTCAAAAACATGAAGAGCCTCAAAGGTGTCAAAAATATGAAGAGCTTCAAAAGTTGTCAAAAATATGAGGAGCATGAAACGGTCTGAAAAATAGGACGAGCATGAAGTGTTTGTGAAAAACATGAAGAGCCTGAAAAGCTGTGCAAAATATGAAGAGCTTCAAAAGGTGTGAAATACATGAGGAGCATGAAACGGTCTGAAAAATAGGACGAGCATGAAGCAGTGTTCACAAACATGAAGAGCATGAAAAGGTGTGAAAAATATGAAGAGCTTCATAATGTGTCAAATATATGAGGAGCATGAAATGGTCTGAAAAATAGGAGGAGCATGAAGCGGTGTGGAAAAACATGAAGAGCCTGAAAAGGTGTGAAAAATATGAAGAGCATCAAAAGGTGTCAAAATTATGAGGAGCATGAAAGGGTCTGAAAAATAGGAGGAGCATGAAGCGGTGTTGAAAAACATGAAGAGCCTGAAAAGGTGTGAAAAATATGAAGAGTTTCAAAATGGGTCAAAAATATGAGGATCATGAAACGGTCTGAAAAATAGGAGAAGCAAGAAGTGGTGTTGAAAAACATGAAGAGCCTGAAAACGTGTGAAAAATATGAAGAGCTTCAAAAGGTGTGAAAAATATGAAGAGTTTCAAAAGGTGATAAAAATGAGATGAGCATGAAACGGTCTGAAAAATATGAGGAGCATGAAGCGGTGATGGAAATCATGAAGAGTCTGAAAAGCTGTGAAATATATTAAGAGCTTCAAAAGGTGTCAAAAATATGAGGAGCATGAAACGGTCTGAAAAATAGGAGGAGCATGAAGCGATGTTGAAAAACATGAAGAACCTGAAAAGGTGTGAAAAATATGAAGAGCTTCAAAAGGTGTCAAAACTATGAGGAGTATGAAACGGTCTGAAAAATAGGAGGAGCATGAAAAGTTGTTCAAATGCATGAAGAGCCTGAAAAGGTGTGAAAAATATGAAGAGCTTCAAAAGGTGTAAAATACATGAGGAACATGATACGGTCTGAAAAATAGGAGGAGCATGAAGCTCTGTTCAAAAACATGAAGAGCCTGAAAAGTTGTGAAAAATATGAAAAGCTTCAAAAGTTGTCAAAAATATGAGGAGCATGAAACATTCTGAAAAATAGGAGGATGATGAAGCGGTGTTCAAAATCATGAAGAGGCTGAAAAGGTGTGAAAAATATGAAGAGCTTCAAAACGTGTGAAATACATGAGGAGCATGAAACGGTCTGAAAAATAGGAGGAGCATCAAGCGGTGTTCAAAAACATGAAGAGCCTGAAAAGGTGTGAAAAATATGAAGAGCTTCAAAAGGTGTGAAAAATAGAAGGAGCATGAAACGGACTGAAATATAGGAGGAGCATGAAGCGGTGTTCAAAAACATGAAGAGCCTGAAAAGGTGTGAAAAATATGAAGAGCTTCAAAAAATGTCAAAAACATGAGGAGCATTAAACGGTCTGAAAAAAGGGAGGAGCATGAAGCGGTGTTCAAAAACATGAAGAGCCTGAAAAGGTTTGAAAAATATGAAGAGCTTCAAAAGGTGTGAAAAATATGATGAGCTTCAAAGGTGTCAAAAATGAGATGAGCATGAAACGGTCTGAAAAATAAGAGAAGCATGAAGTGGTTTTGAAAAACATGAAGAGCCTGAAAAGGTGTGAAAAATATGAAGAGCTTCAAAAGGTGTGGTAAAATATGATGAGCTTCAAAGGTGTCAAAAATGAGATGAGCATGAAACGGTCTGAAAAATAAGAGAAGCATGAAGTGGTGTTGAAAAACATGAAGAGCCTGAAAAGGTGTGAAAAATATGAAGAGCTTCAAAAGGTGTGGTAAAATATGATGAGCTTCAAAGGTGTCAAAAATGAGATGAGCATGAAACGGTCTGAAAAATAAGAGAAGCATGAAGTGGTGTTGAAAAACAAGAAGAGCCTGAAAACGTGTGAAAAATACGAAGAGCTTCAAAAGATGTGGTAAAATATGAAGAGCTTCAAAAGGTGTCAAAAATGATATGAGCATGAAACGGTCTGAAAAATAGGAGGAGCATGAAGCGGTGTTGAAAAACATGAAGAACCTGAAAAGCTGTGAGAAATATGAAGAGCTTCAAATGGTGTCAAAAATATGAGGAGCATGAAACGGTCTGAAAAATAGGAGGAGCATGAAGCGGTGTTCAAAAATATGAAGAGTTTGAAAAGGTGTGAAATATATGAAGAGTTTCAAAAGGTGTCAAAAATATGAGGAGCATGAAACGGTCTGAAAAATAGGAGTGTCATGAAACGGTGTTGAAAAACATGAAGACCCTGAAAAGGTGTGAAATATATGAAGAGCTTCAAAAGGTGTCAAAAATATGAGGAGCTTGAAACGGTCTGAAAAATAGGTGGAGCATGAAGTGGTGTTCAGAAACATGAAGAGCCTGAAAAGGTGTGAAAAATATGAAGAGCTTCAAAAGGTGTCAAAATAAGAGGAGCATGAAATGGTCTGAAAAATATGAGGAGGATGAAACGGTGTTCAAAAACATGAAGAACCTGAAAAGGTGTGAAAAATATAAAGAGCTTCAAAACGGGTCAAAAATATGAGGAGCATGCAACGGTCTGAAAAATAGAAGCAGCAAGAAGCGGTGTTGAAATACATGAAGTGTTTGAAAAAGTGTGAAAAATGTGAAGAGCTTCAAAAAATGTGAAAAATACGAAGAGCTTCCAAAGGTGTCAAAAATTAGATGAGCATGAAACGGTCTGCAAAATAGGAGGAACAAGAAGTAGTTTTGAAAAAAATGAAGAGGCTGAAAAGGTGTGAAAAATATGAAAAGCTTGAAAAGGTGTCAAAAATATGAGTAGCATGAAACGGTCTAAAAAATAGGAGGAGCAAGAAGCGGTGTTCAAAAATATGAAGAGCTTGAAAAGGTGTGAAAAATATGAAGAGCTTCAAAACGTGTCAAATATATGAGGAGCATGAAATGGTCTGAAAAATAGGAGGAGTAAGAAGGGGTGTTGAAAAACATGAAGAGCTTGAAAAGGTGTGAAAAATATGAAGAGCTTCAAAAGGTGTGAAAAATATGAAGAGCTTAAAAGGTGTCAAAAATGAGATGAGCATGAAACGGTCTGAAAAATAGGAGTAGCATGAAGCTGTGTTCAAAAACATGTAGAGCCTGAAACCGTGTGAAAAATATGAACAACTTCAAAAGGTGTGAAAAATATGAGGCTCATGAAACGGTCTGAAAAATAGAAGCAGCATGAAACAGTGTCGAAAAACATGAAGAGCCTGAAAGGTGTGAAAAATATGAAGAGCTTCAAAAGGTGTGAAAAATATGAGGAGCATGAAATGGTCTGAAAAATAGAATCAGCATGAAACGGTGTTGAAAAACATGAAGAGCAAGAAAAGGTGTGAAAAATATGAAGAGCTTCAAAAGGTGTCAAAAATACGAAGAGCAGGAAACGGTCTGAAAAATAGGAGGATCATGAAGCGGTGTTCAAAAACATGAAGAGCCTGAAAAGTTGTGAAAAATATGAAGAGCTTCAAAAGGTGTGAAATTCATGAGGAGCATGAAATGGTCTGAAAAATAGGAGAAGCATGAAGTGGTGTGGAAAAACATGAAGAGCCTGAAAAGGTGTGAAAAATATGAAGAGGTTCAAAAGGTGTGAAATACATGAGGAGCATGAAACTCTCTGAAAAATAGGAGGAGCATGAATTGGTGTTCAAAAACATGAAGAGCCTGAAAAGTTGTGAAAAATATGAAGAGCTTCAAAAGGTGTCAAAAATATGAGGAGCATTAAACGGTCTGAAAAATAGATGCGGCATGAAATGGTGTTGAAAAACATGAAGAGCCTGAAATGTGTGAAAACTATGAAGAGCTTCAAAAGGTATGTAAAATATGAGGAGCATGAAACGGCCTGAAAAATAGGAGGAGAATGAAACGGTGATCAAAAACATGAAGAGCCTGAAAAGGTGTGAAAAATATGAAGAGCTTCAAAAGGTGTGAAATACATGAGGAGCATGAAACGGGCTGAAAAATAAGAGAAGCATGAAGTGCTGTGGAAAAACATGAAGAGCCTGAAAAGCTGTGAAAAATATGAAGAGCTTCAAAAGTTGTGAAATACATGAGGAGCATGAAACGGGCTGAAAAATAGGAGAAGCATGAAGTGGTGTGGAAAAATATGAAGAGCCTGAAAATGTGTGAAAAATATGAAAAGCTTCAAAAGGTGTCAAAAATGAGATGAGCTTGAAACGGTCTGAAAATTAGGAGGATCATGAAATGGTGTTGAAAAACATGAAGAGCCTGAAAAGATGTGAAAAATATGAAAAGCTTCAAAAAGTGTCAAAAATATGAGGAGCATGAAACGGTCTGAAAAATAGGAGGAGCATGAATCTGTGTTCAAAAACATGAAGAGCCTGAAAAGGTGTGAAAAATATGAAGAGCTTCAAAAGGTGTCAAAAATATGAGGAGCATGCAACGGTATGAAAAATAGGAGGAGCATGAAGCTGTGTTCAAAAACATGAAGATCTTAAAAGGGTGTGAAAAATATGAAGAGCTTCAAAAGGTGTCAAAAATGAGATGAGCATTAAACGGTCTGAAAAATAGGAATAACATGAAACGGTGTTGAAAATAATGAAGAGCCTGAAAAACTGTGAGAAATATCAAGAGCTTCACAAGGTGTCAAATATATGAGGAGCATGAAACGTTCTGAAAAAGAGGAGGAGCATGAAGCGGTGTTGAAAAACATGAAGAGCCTGAAAAGCTGTGTAAAATATGAAGAGGTTCTAAAGGTGTCAAAAATATGAGGAGCATGAAACGGTCTTAAAAATAAGCGGATTATGAAACGGTGTTCAAAAACATGAAGAGCCTGAAAAGGTGTGAAAAATATGACAAGCCTCAAAACCTGTCAAAAATATGAGGAGCATGAAACTGTCTGAAAAATAGCAGGGGCATGAAGCGGTGTTGAAAAACATGAAGAGTCTGAAAACGTGTGAAAATATGAAGAGCTTCAAACATATGAAAAATATGAAGAGCTTCAAAAGGTGTGAAAAATATGAAGAGCTTCAAAAGGTGTCAAAAATGAGATGTGCATAAAACGGTCCGAAAAATACGAGGAGCATGAAGCGGTGTTGAAAATCATGAAGAGCCTGAAAAGGCGTGAAAAATATGAAGAGCTTCAATGATGTGAAAAATATGAAGAGCTTCAAAAGGTGGCAAAAATATGAAGAGCATGAAACGGTCTGAAAAATAGAAGAAGCATGAAACGGTGATCAAACACATGAAGAGCCTGAAAAGGTGTGGAAAATATGAAGAGCTTCAAAAGGTGTGAAATACATGAGGAGCATGAAACTCTCTGAAAAATAGGAGGAGCATGAAGCGGTGTTCAAAAACATGAAGAGCTTGAAAAGTTGTGAAAAATATGAAAAGCTTCAAAAGGTGTCAAAAATGAGATGAGCCTTAAACGGTCTGAAAAACAGGAATAACATGAAACGGTGTTGAAAATCATGAAGAGCCTGAAATAGTGTGAAAAATATAAAGAGCTGCAAAAGGTGTCAAAAATATGAGGAGCATGAAACGGTCTGATAAATAGGTGGAGCATGAAGCTGTGTTCAAAAACATGAAGAGCCTGAAAAGGTGTGAAAAATATGAAGAGCTTCAAAAGGTGTGAAATATATGACGAGAATCAAACGGTCTGAAAAATAGGAGGATCATGAAGCAGTTTTCAGAAACATGAAGAGCATGAACAGGTGTGAAAAATATGAAGAGCTTCAAAAGGTGTGAAATATATGAGGAGAATGAAACGGTCTGAAAAATAGGAGGATCATGAAGCGGTTTTCAGAAACATGAAGAGCATGAAAAGGTGTGAAAAATATGAAGAGCTTCAAAAGGTGTCATAAATATGAGGAGCATGAAACGGTCTGAAAAATAGGAGGAGCATGAAACGGTGTCCAAAATCATGAAGAGCCTGAAAAGGTGTGAAAAATATGAAGAGCTTCAAAAGGTGTGAAATACATGAGGAGCATGAAACTCTCTGAAAAATAGGAGGAGCATGAAGCAATGTTCAAAAACATGAAGAGCCTGAAAATGTGTGAAAAATATGAAGAGCTTCAAAAGGTGTCAAAATTGAGATGAGTATGAAACGGTCTGAAAAATAGTAGGAGCATGAAGTGGTGTTGAAAAAAAAAGAAGAGACTGAAAAGGTGTGAAATATATGAAGAGCTTCAAAAGGTGTCAAAAATATGAGGAGCATGAAACGGTCTGAAAAATAGGAGGAGCATGAAGCTGTGTCGAAAAACATGAAGAGCCTGAAAAGGTGTGAAAAATATGAAGAGCTTCTAAATGTGTCAAAAATATGAGGAGCATGAAACGGTCTGAAAAATAGGAGGATCATGAAGCGGTGTTCAAAAACATGAAGAGCCTGAAAAGGTGTGAAAAATATGAAGAGCTCAAAAAGTGTCAAAAATATGATGAGCATGAAACGATCTGAAAAATAGAAGGAGCATGAAACGGTGATCAAAAACATGAAGAGCCTGAAAAGGTGTGGAAAATATGAAGAGCTTCAAAAGCTGTGAAATACATGAGGAGCATGAAACTCTCTGAAAAATAGGAGGAGCATGAAGCGGTGTTCAAAAACATGAAGAGCCTGAAAAGTTGTGAAAAATATGAAAAGCTTCAAAAGGTGTCAAAAATGAGATGAGCATTAAACGGTCTGAAAAATAGGAATAACATGAAACGGTGTTGAAAATAATGAAGAGCCTGAAAAACTGTGAAAAATATAAAGAGCTTCAAAAGGTGTCAAAAATATGAGGAGCATGAAACGGTCTGATAAAAAGGAGGAGCATGAAGCTGTGTTCCAAAACATGAAGATCCTGAAAAGGTGTGAAAAATATGAAGAGCTTCAAAAGGTGTGAAATATATGAGGAGCATGAAACGGACTGAAAAATAGAAGCAGCATGAAACGGTGTTGAAAAATATGAAGAGCATGAAAACGTGTGAAAAATATGAAGAGCTTCAAAAGGTGTGAAAAAAATAAAGAGCTTCAAAGGTGACAAAAATGAGATGAGCATGATACGGTCTGAAATATAGGAGGAGCGTGAAGTGGTGGTGAAAAACATGAAGAGCCTGAAAAGGTGTGAAAAATATGAAGAGCTTCAAAATGTTTCACAAATATGAAGAGCATGAAACGGTCTGCAAAACAGGAGGATCATGAAGCGGTGTTCAAAAACATGAAGAGCCTGAAAAGGTGTGAAAAATATGAAGAGCTTCAAAAGGTGTCAAAAATATGAGGAGCATGAAACGGTCTGAAAAATAGGAGGAGCATGAAACGGTGATCAAAAACATGAAGAGCCTGAAAAGGTGTGAAAAATATGAAGAGCTTCTAAAGGTGTCAAAAATATGAGGAGCATAAACGGTCTGAAAAATAGGAGTAGCATGAAGCGGTGTTCAAAAACATGAAGAGCCTGAAAAGGTGTGAAAAATATGAAGAGCTCAAAAAGTGTCAAAAATATGAGGAGCATGAAACGATCTGAAAAATAGACGGAGCATGAAACGGTGATCAAACACATGAAGAGCCTGAAAAGGTTGGGAAAATATGAAGAGCTTCAAAAGGTGTGAAATACATGAGGAGCATGAAACTCTCTGAAAAATAGGAGGAGCATGAAGCGGTGTTCAAAAACATGAAGAGCCTGAAAAGTTGTGAAAAATATGAAAAGCTTCAAAAGGTGTCAAAAATGAGATGAGCATTAAACGGTCTGAAAAATAGGAATAACATGAAACGGTGTTGAAAATCATGAAGAGCCTGAAATAGTGTGAACAATATAAAGAGCTGCAAAAGGTGTCAAAAATATGAGGAGCATGAAACGGTCTGAAAAATAGAAGCAGCATGAAACGGTGTTGAAACACATGAAGATCCTGAAAACGTGTGAAAAATATGAAGAGCTTCAAAAGGTGTGAAAAATATAAAGAGTTTCAAAGGTGACAAAAATGAGATGAGCATGAAACGGTCTGAAAAATAGGAGGAGCAAGAAGTGGTGGTGAAAAACTTGAAGAGCCTGAAAAGGTGTGAAAAATATGAAGAGCTTCAAAATGTTTCAAAAATATGAAGAGCATGAAACGGTCTGAAAATCAGGAGGATCATGAAGCGGTGATCAAAAACATGAAGAGCCTGAAAAGGTGTGAAAAATATGAAGAGCATCAAAAGGTGTGAAATACATGAGGAGCATGAAACGGGCTGAAAAATAAGAGAAGCATGAAGTGCTGTGGAAAAACATGAAGAGCCTGAAAAGCTGTGAAAAATATGAAGAGCTTCAAAAGGTGTGAAATACATGAGGAGCATGAAACGGGCTGAAAAATAGGAGGATGATGAAACGGAGTTGAAAAACATGAAGAGCCTGAAAAGATGTGAAAAATATGAAAAGCTTCAAAAAGTGTCAAAAATATGAGGAGCATGAAACGGTCTGAAAAATAGGAGGAGCATGAAGCTGTGTTCAAAAACATGAAGAGCCTGAAAAGGTGTGAAAAATATGAAGAGCTTCAAAAGGTGTCAAAAATATGAGGAGCATGAAACGGTCTGAAAAATAGGAGGAGCATGAAGCTGTGTTCAAAAACATGAAGATCTTAAAAGGGTGTGAAAAATATGAAGAGCTTCAAAAGGTGTGAAAAATATGAGGAGCATGAAACGGTCTGAAAAATAGAAGCAGCATGAAACGGTTTTGAAAAACATGAAGAGCCTTAAAACGTGTGAAAAATATGAAGAGCTTCAAAAGGTGTGAAAAACATGAAGAGCTTCAAAGGTGACAAAAATGAGATGAGCATGAAACGGTCTGAAAAATAGGAGGAGCATGAAGTGGTGGTGAAAAATATGAAGAGCTTGAAAAGGTGTGAAAAATATGAAGAGCTTCAAAATGTTTCAAAAATATGAAGAGCATGAAACGGTCTGAAAATCAGGAGGATCATGAAGCGGTGTTCAAAAACATGAAGAACCTGAAAAGGTGTGAAAAATATGAAGAGCTCAAAAAGTGTCAAAAATATGAGGAGCATGAATCGATCTCAAAAATACGAGGAGCATGAAGCAGTGTTCAAAAACATGAAGAGCCTGAAAAGGTGTGAAAAATATGAAGAGCTTCAAAAGGTGTGAAATATATGAGGAGAATGAAACGGTCTGAAAAATAGGAGGATCATGAAGCGGTTTTCAGAAACATGAAGAGCATGAAAAATATCAAGAGCTTCAAAAGGTGTCAAAAATGAGATGAGCATGAAACGGTCTGAAAAATAGGAGGAGCATGAAGTGGTGTTGAAAAAAAAGAAGAGACGGAAAAGGTGTGAAATATATGAAGGGCTTCAAAAGGTGTCAAAAATATGAGGAGAATGAAACGGTCTGAAAATAGGAGGAGCATGAAGCGGTGTTCAAAAACATGAAGAGCCTGAAAAGGTGTGAAAAATATGAAGAGCTTCAAAAGGTGTGAAATATATGAGGAGCATGAAACGGGCTGAAAAATAAGAGAAGCATGAAGTGCTGTGGAAAAACATGAAGAGCCTGAAACGCTGTGAAAAATATGAAGAGCTTCAAAAGGTGTGAAATACATGAGGAGCATGAAATGGGCTGAAAAATAGGAGAAGCATGAAGTGGTGTTTAAAAATATGAAGAGCTTGAAAAGGTGTGAAAAATATGAAGACCTTCAAAAGGTGTCAAAAATGAGATGAGCATGAAACGGTCTGAAAAATAGGAGGATCATGAAACGGTGTTGAAAAACATGAGGAGCCTGAAAAGATGTGAAAAATATGAAGAGCTACAAAAGGTGTCAAAATTATGAGGAGCATGAAACGTTCTGAAAAATAGGAGGAGCCTCAACCTGTGTTCAAAAACATGAAGAGCCTGAAAAGGTGTGAAAAATATGAAAAGCTTCAAAAGGTGTCAAAATGAGATGAGCATGAACCCGTCTGAAAAATAGGAGGAGCATGAAGCGGTGTTGAAAGACATGAAGAGCCTGAAAATTTGTGAGAAATATGAAGAGCTTTAAAAGGTGTCAAAAATATGAGGAGCATGAAACGGTCTGCAAAAATGTAGGAGCATGAAGTGATGTTGAAAAACTTGAAGAGCATGAAAAGGTGTGAAAAATATGAAGAGGTTCAAAGTTGTGAAATACATGAGGATCATGAAACGGTGTGAAAAAGTGGAGGAGCATGAAGCAGAGTTCGAAAACATGAAGAGCCTGAAAAGGTTTGAAAAATATAAAGAGCTCAAAAAGTGTCAAAAATATGAGGAGCATGAAACGATCTGAAAAATACGAGGAGCATGAAGCAGTGTTCAAAAACATGAAGAGCTTCAAAAGGTATGAAAAATATGAGAGCTTCAAAAGGTGTCAAAATTATGAGGAGCATGAAACGGTCTGAAAAATATGAGGAACATGAAGCGGTGTTCAAACACATGAAGAGCCTGAAAATGTGTGAAAATTATGAAGATCTTCAAAAGCTGTCAAAATTATGAGGAACATGAAACGGTTTGAAAAATAGGAGGAGCATGAAACGGTGTTGAAAAACATGAAGAGCCTGAAAAGGTGTGAAAAATATGAAGAGCTTCAAAATCTTTGAAAAATATGAAGAGCTTTCAAAGGTGTGAAATACATGAGGAGCATGAAACTCTCTGAAAAATAGGAGGAGCCTGAAATGGTGTTCAAAAACATGAATAGACTGAAAACGTGTGAAAAATATGAAGAGCTTCAAAAGGTGTGAAAAATATGAGGAGCATGATACGGTCTGAAAAATAGGAGGAGCATGAAGCTGTGTTCAAAAACATGAAGAGCCTGAAAAGTTGTGAAAAATATGAAAGGCTTCAAAAGGTGTGAAAAATATGAGGAGCATGAAACGGTCTGAAAAATCGGAGGAGCATGAAGCGGTGTTGCAAAACATGAAGAGCCTGAAAATGTGTGAAAAATATGAAGAGCTTCAAAAGGTGTCAAAAATATGAGGAGCATGAAATGGTCTGCAAAAAAGTAGGAGCATGAAGTGATGTTGAAAAACTTGAAGAGCATGAAAAGGTGTGAAAAATATGAAGAGGTTCAAAGTTGTGAAATACATGAGGATCATGAAACGGTGTGAAAAAGTGGAGGAGCATGAAGCAGAGTTCGAAAACATGAAGAGTCTGAAAAGGTTTGAAAAATATGAAGAGCTCAAAAAGTGTCAAAAATATGAGGAGCATCAAACGATCTGAAAAATACGAGGAGCATGAAGCAGTGTTCAAAAACATGAAGAGCTTCAAAAGGTATGAAAAATATGAGAGCTTCAAAAGGTGTCAAAATTATGAGGAGCATGAAACGGTCTGAAAAATATGAGGAACAAGAAGCGGTGTTCAAACACATGAAGAGCCTGAAAATGTGTGAAAATTATGAAGATCTTCAAAAGCTGTCAAAATTATGAGGAACATGAAACGGTTTGAAAAATAGGAGGAGCATGAAACGGTGTTGAAAAACATGAAGAGCCTGAAAAGGTGTGAAAAATATGAAGAGCTTCAAAATCTTTGAAAAATATGAAGAGCTTTCAAAGGTGTGAAATACATGAGGAGCATGAAACTCTCTGAAAAATAGGAGGAGCCTGAAATGGTGTTCAAAAACATGAATAGACTGAAAACGTGTGAAAAATATGAAGAGCTTCAAAAGGTGTGAAAAATATGAGGAGCATGATACGGTCTGAAAAATAGGATTAGCATGAAGCGGTGTTCAAAAACATGAAGAGCCTGAAAAGTTGTGAAAAATATGAAAACCTTCAAAGGTGTCAAAAATGAGATGAGCATGAAACGGTCTGAAAAATAGGAGGATCATGAAGCGGTGTTGAAAAACATGAAGAGCCTGAAAAGTAGTGAAAAATATGAAGAGCTTCAAAAGGTGTCAAAAATATGAGGAGCATGAAACGGTCTGAACAATAGGAGAAGCATGAAGCGGTGTTCAAAAACATCAAGAGCCTGAAAAGGGGTGAAAAATATGAAAACCTTCAAAGGTGTCAAAAATGAGATGAGCATGAAACGGTCTGAAAAATAGGACGTGCATGAAGCGGTGTTGAAAAACATGAAGAGCCTGAAAAGTAGTGAAAAATATGAAGAGCTTCAAAAGGTGTCAAAAATATGAGGAGCATGAAACGGTCTGAACAATAGGAGAAGCATGAAGCGGTGTTCAAAAACATGAAGAGCCTGAAAAGGGGTGAAAAATATGAAGAGCTTCAAAAGGTGTCAAAAATATGAGGAGCATGAAATGGTCTGAAAAATCGGAGGAGCATGAAGCGTTGTTGAAAAACATGAAGAGCCTGAAAAGGTGTGAGAAATATGAAGAGCTTCAAAAGGTGTTAAAAGGATGAGGAGCATAAAACGGTCTGAAAAATCGGAGGAGCATGAAGCGGTGTTGAAAAACTTGAAGAGCCTGAAAATGTGTGAAAAATATGAAGAGCTTCAAAACGTGTCAAAAATATGAGGAGCATGAAATGGTCTGAAAAATTGGAGGAGCATGAAGCGGTGTTGAAAAACATGAAGAGCCTTAAAAGGTGTGAAAAAAATGAAGAGCTTCAAAAGGTGTCAAAAATATGAGGAGCATGAAACGGTCTGAAAAATATGAGCAGCATGAAGCGGTGTTGAAAAACATGAAGAGCCTGAAAAGGTGTGAAAAATATGAAGAGCTTCAAAAGGTGTGAAATACATGAGGAGCATAAAACTCTCTGAAAAAGAGAAGGAGCATGAATTGGTGTTCAAAAACATGAAGAGCCTGAAAAGGTGTGAAATATATGAAGAGCTTCAAAAGGTGTGAAAAATATGAGGAGCATGATATGGTTTGAAAAATAGGAGTAGCATGAAGCGGTGTTCAAAAACATGAAGAGCCTGAAAAGTTGTGAAAAATATGAAAACCTTCAAAGGTGTCAAAAATGAGATGAGCATGAAACGGTCTGAAAAATAGGACGTGCATGAAGCGGTGTTGAAAAACATGAAGAGCCTGAAAAGTAGTGAAAAATATGAAGAGATTCAAAAGGTGTCAAAAATATGAGGAGCATGAAACGGTCTGAACAATAGGAGAAGCATGAAGCGGTGTTCAAAAACATGAAGAGCCTGAAAAGTTGTGAAAAATATGAAGAGCTTCAAAAGATGAGAAAAACATGAAGAGCTTCAAAAGGTGTCAAAATGAGATGAGCATGAAACGGTCTGAAAAATAGGAGGAGCATGAAGTCGTGTTGAATAAAAGGAAAAGTCTGAAAAGTGTGAAATATATGAAGAGCTTCAAAAGGTGTCAAAAATATGAGGAGAATGAAACGGTCTGAAAAATAGGAGGAGCATGAAGCGATGTTGAAAAACATGAATTGTCTGAAAACGTGTGGAAAATATGAAGAGATTCATAAATGTGAAAAATATGAAGAGCTTCAAAAGGTGTGAAAAATCTGAAGAGCTTCAAAAGGTGTCAAAAAAGAGATGAGCATGAAAAGGTCTGAAAAATAGGAGGAGCATGAAGCGGTGTTGAAAATCATGAAGAGCCTGAAAAGGTGTGAAAAATATGAAGAGCTTCAAAAGTTGTCAAAAATATGAGGAGCATGAAACAATCTGAAAAATAGGAGGAGCATGAAGCGGTGTTCAAAAATATGAAGAGCCTGAAAAGGTGTGAAATATATGAAGAGCTTCAAAAGATGTCAAAAATATGAGGAGCATGAAACGGTCTGAAAAATAGGAGGAACATGAAGCGGTGTTCAAAAACATGAAAAGCCTGAAAAGGTGTGAAAAAAATGAAGAGCTTCAAAAGGTGTCAAAAATATGAGGAGCATGAAACGTTCTGAAAAATAGGACGAGCATGAAGCAGTGATAAAAACATGAAGAGCCTGAAAAGGTGTGAAATATATGAAGAGTTCCTAAAGGTGTCAAAAATATGAGGAGCACCAAACGGTCTCAAAAATAGGAGGAGCATGAAGTGGTGTTGAAAAACATGAAGAGCCTGAAAATGAGTGAAAAATATGAAGAGCTTCAAAAAGTGTCAAAAATATGAGGAGCATGAAATGGTCTGAAAAGGAGGAAGAGCATGAAGAAGTGTTCAAAAACATGAAGAGCCTGAAAAGGTGTGAAAAATATGAAGAGCTTCAAAAGGTGTCAAAAATGAGATGAGCATGAAACGGTCTGAAAAATAGGAGGAGCATGAGCGGTGTTGAAAATCATGAAGAGCCTGAAAAGGTGTGAAAAATATGAAGAGCTTCAAAAGGTGTGAAATACATGAGGAGCATGAAACTCTCTAAAAAATAGGAGGAGCATGAAGCGATGTTCAAAAACATGAAGAGCCTGAAAATGTGTGAAAAATATGAAGAGCTTCAAAATGTGTCAAAAATATGAGGAGAATGAAACGGTCTGAAAAATAGGAGGAGCATGAAGCTGTGTCGAAAAACATGAAGAGCCTGAAAAGGTTTGAAAAATATGAAGAGCTTCAAAAGGTGTCAAAAATATGAGGAGAATGAAACGGTCTGAAATATAGGAGGAGCATGAAGCAGAGTTCGAAAACATGAAGAGCCTGAAAAGGTTTGAAAAATACGAAGAGCTCAAAAAGTGTCAAAAATATGAGGAGCATGAAACGATCTGAAAAATACGAGGAGCATGAAGCAGTGTTCAAAAACATGAAGAGCTTCAAAAGGTATGAAAAATATGAGAGCTTCAAAAGGTGTCAAAAATATGAGGAGCATGAAACGGTCTGAAAAATAGGAGGAACATGAAGCGGTGTTCAAACACATGAAGAGCCTGAAAATGTGTGAAAATTATGAAGATCTTCAAAAGGTGTCAAAATTATGAGGAACATGAAACGGTTTGAAAAATAGGAGGAGCATGAAACGGTGTTGAAAAACATAAAGAGCCTGAAAAGGTGTGAAAAATATGAAGAGCTTCAAAATCTTTGAAAAATATGAAGAGCTTTCAAAGGTGTGAAATACATGAGGAGCATGAAACTCTCTGAAAAATAGGAGGAGCCTGAAATGGTGTTCAAAAACATGAATAGACTGAAAACGTGTGAAAAATATGAAGAGCTTCAAAAGGTGTCAAAAATATGAGGAGCATCAAACGGTCTGAAAAATATGAGCAGCATGAAGCGGTGTTGAAAAACATGAAGAGCCTTAAAAGGTATGAAAAAATTGAAGAGCTTCAAAAGGTGTCAAAAATATGAGGAGCATGAAACGGTCTGAAAAATAGGAGGAGCATGAAGCTGTGTCGAAAAACATGAAGAGCCTGAAAATGTGTGAAAAATATGAAGAGCTTCAAAAGGTGTGAAATACATGAGGAGCATGAAACTCTCTGAAAAATAGGAGGAGCATGAAGCGATGTTCAAAAACATGAAGAGCCTGAAAATGTGTGAAAAATATGAAGAGCTTCAAAAGGTGTCAAAAATATGAGGAGAATGAAACGGTCTGAAAAATAGGAGGAGCATGAAGCTGTGTCGAAAAACATGAAGAGCCTGAAAATGTGTGAAAAATATGAAGAGCTTCAAAAGGTGTCAAAAATATGAGGAGAATGAAACGTTCTGAAAAATATGACGAGCATGAAGCTGTGTCGAAAAACATGAAGAGCCTGAAAAGGTGTGAAAAATATGAAGAGCTTCAAAAGGTGTCAAAAATATTAGGAGCATGAAACGTTCTGAAAAATAGGACGAGCATGAAGCAGTGATAAAAAACATGAAGTGCCTGAAAAGGTGTGAAAAATATGAAGACTTCCTAAAGGTGTCAAAAATATGCGGAGCACCAAACGGTCTCAAAAATAGGAGGAGCATGAAGTGGTGTTGAAAAATATGAAGAGCCTGAAAATGAGTGAAAAATATGAAGAGCTTCAAAAAGTGTCAAAAATATGAGGAGCATGATACGGTTTGAAAAATAGGAGGAGCATGAAGCGGTGTTGAAAAACATGAAGAGTGTGAAAACGTGTGAAAATATGAAGAGCTTCAAACATATTAAAAATATGAAGAGCTTCAAAAGTTTTGAAAAATATGAAGAGATTAAAAAGGTGTCAAAAATGAGATGAGCATGAAACGGTCTGAAAAATAGGAGGAGCATGAGCGGTGTTGAAAATCATGAAGAGCCTGAAAAGGTGTGAAAAATATGAAGAGCTTCAAAAGGTGTGAAATACATGAGGAGCATGAAACTCTCTGAAAAATAGGAGGAGCATGAAGCGGTGTTCAAAAACATGAAGAGCCTGAAAAGTTGTGAAAAATATGAAAAGCTTCAAAAGGTGTCAAAAATGAGATGAGCATTAAACGGTCTGAAAAATAGGAATAACATGAAACGGTGTTGAAAATCATGAAGAGCCTGAAAAACTGTGAAAAATATAAAGAGCTTCAAAAGGTGTCAAAAATATGAGGAGCATGAAACGGTCTGAAAAATAGGAGGAGCATGAAGCTGTGTTCCAAAACATGAAGATCCTGAAAAGGTGTGAAAAATATGAAGAGCTTCTAAAGGTGTCAAAAATATGAGGAGCATAAACGGTCTGAAAAATAGGAGTAGCATGAAGCGGTGTTCAAAAACATGAAGAGCCTGAAAAGGTGTGAAAAATATGAAGAGCTCAAAAAGTGTCCAAAATATGAGGATCATGAAACGGGGTGAAAAATTGGAGGAGCATGAAGCAGAGTTCGAAAACATGAAGAGACTGAAAAGGTTTGAAAAATACGAAGAGCTCAAAAAGTGTCCAAAATATGAGGATCATGATACGGGGTGAAAAATTGGAGGAGCATGAAGCAGAGTTCGAAAACATGAAGAGACTGAAAAGGTTTGAAAAATACGAAGAGCTCAAAAAGTGTCCAAAATATGAGGATCATGAAACGGGGTGAAAAATTGGAGGAGCATGAAGCAGAGTTCGAAAACATGAAGAGCCTGAAAAGGTGTGAAAAATATGAAGAGCTCAAAAAGTGTCCAAAATATGAGGATCATGAAACGGGGTGAAAAATTGGAGGAGCATGAAGCAGTGTTCAAAAACATGAAGAGCTTCAAAAGGTATGAAAAATATGAGAGCTTCAAAAGGTGTCAAAAATATGAGGAGCATGAAACGGTCTGAAAAATAGGAGGAACATGAAGCGGTGTTCAAACACATGAAGAGCCTGAAAATGTGTGAAAATTATGAAGATCTTCAAAAGCTGTCAAATTTATGAGGAACATGAAACGGTTTGAAAAATAGGAAGAGTATGAAACGGTGTTGAAAAACATGAAGAGCCTTAAAAGGTGTGAAAAAAATGAAGAGCTTCAAAAGGTGTCAAAAATATGAGGAGCATGAAACTGTCTGAAAAATATGAGCAGCATGAAGTGGTGTTGAAAAACATGAAGAGCCTGAAAAGGTGTGAAAAATATGAAGAGCTTCAAAAGGTGTTAAAAATATGAGTAGCATGAAACGGTCTGCAAAAAAGGAGGAGCATGAAGTGGTGTTCAAAAACATGAAGAGCCTGAAAAGGTGTGAAAAATATGAAGAGCTTCAAAAGGTGTCAAAAATATGAGGAGCATGAAACGGTCTGAAAAATAGGAGGAGCATGAAACGGTGATCAAAAACATGAAGAGCCTGAAAAGGTTTGAAAAATATGAAGAGCTTCTAAAGGTGTCAAAAATATGAGGAGCATAAACGATCTGAAAAATAGGAGTAGCATGAAGCTGTGTTCAAAAACATGAAGAGCCTGAAAAGGTGTGAAAAATATGAAGAGCTCAAAAAGTGTCAAAAATATGATGAGCATGAAACGATCTGAAAAATAGAAGGAGCATGAAACGGTGATCAAAAACATGAAGAGCCTGAAAAGTTGTGAAAAATATGAAGAGCTCAAAAAGTGTCAAAAATATGAGGAGCATGAAACGCTCTGAAAAATAGGAGGAGCATGAAGCGGTGTTCAAAAACATGAAGAGCCTGAAAAGTTGTGAAAAATATGAAAAGCTTCAAAAGGTGTCAAAAATGAGATTAGCATTAAACGGTCGGAAAAATAGGAATAACATGAAACGGTGTTGAAAATCATGAAGAGCCTGAAATACTGTGAAAAATATAAAGAGCTGCAAATGGTGTCAGAAATATGAGGAGCATGAAACGGTCTGATAAATAGGTGGAGCATGAAGCTGTGTTCAAACCATGAAGAGCCTGAAAAGGTGTGAAAAATATGAAGAGCTTCAAAATGTTTCACAAATATGAAGAACATGAAACGGTCTGAAAAACAGGAGGATCATGAAGCGGTGTTCAAAAACATGAAGAGCCTGAAAAGGTGTGAAAAATATGAAGAGCTTCAAAAGGTGTGAAAAATATGAGGAGCATGAAACGGTCTGAAAAATAGAAGCAGCATGAAACGGTGATCAAAAACATGAAGAGCCTGAAAACGTGTGAAAAATATGAAGAGCTTCAAAATGTGTGAAAAATATGAAGAGCTTCAAATGTGACAAAAATGAGATGAGCATGAAACGGTCTGAAAAATAGGAGGAGCATGAAGTGGTGGTGAAAAACATGAAGAGCCTGAAAAGGTGTGAAAAATAGGAAGAGCTTCAAAATGTTTCAAAAATATGAAGAGCATGAAACGGTCTGAAAATCAGGAGGATCATGAAGCGGTGTTCAAAAACATGAAGAGCCTGAAAAGGTGTGAAAAATATGAAGAGCTCAAAAAGTGTCAAAAATATGAGGAGCATGAAACGATCTGAAAAATACGAGGAGCATGAAGCAGTGTTCAAAAACATGAAGAGCCTGAAAAGGTGGGAAAAATATGAAGAGCTTCAAAAGATGTCAAAAATATGAGGAGCATGAAACGGTCTGAAAAATATGAGCAGCATGAAACGGTGATCAAAAACATGAAGAGCCTGAAAAGGTGTGAAAAATATGAAGAGCTTCAAAAGGTGTCAAAAATATGAGGAGCATGAAATGGTCTGAAAAATTGGAGGAGCATGAAGCGGTGTTGAAAAACATGAAGAGCCTTAAAAGGTGTGAAAATAATGAAGAGCTTCAAAAGGTGTCAAAAATATGAGGAGCATGAAACGGTCTGAAAAATATGAGCAGCATGAAGCGGTGTTGAAAAACATGAAGAGCCTGAAAAGATGTGAAAAATATGAAGAGCTTCAAAAGGTGTGAAATACATGAGGAGCATAAAACTCTCTGAAAAGGAGAAGGAGCATGAAGTGGTGTTCAAAAACATGAAGAGCCTGAAAAGGTGTGAAATATATGAAGAGCTTCAAAAGGTGTGAAAAATATGGGGAGCATGATATGGTTTGAAAAATAGGATTAGCATGAAGCGGTGTTCAAAAACATGAAGAGCCTGAAAAGTTGTGAAAAATATGAAAACCTTCAAAAGGTGTCAAAAATGAGATGAGCATGAAACGGTCTGAAAAATAGGACGTGCATGAAGTGGTGTTGAAAAACATGAAGAGCCTGAAAAGTAGTGAAAAATATGAAGAGCTTCAAAAAGTGTAAAAATATGAGGAGCATGAAACGGTCTGAACAATAGGAGAAGCATGAAGCGGTGTTCAAAAACATGAAGAGCCTGAAAAGGGGTGAAAAATATGAAGAGCTTCAAAAGGTGTCAAAAATATGAGGAGGATGAAACGGTCTGAAAAATCGGAGGAGCATGAAGCGTTGTTGAAAAACATGAAGAGCCTGAAAAGGTGTGAGAAATATGAAGAGCTTCAAAAGGTGTTAAAAGTATGAGTAGCATGAAACGGTCTGCAAAAAAGGAGGAGCATGAAGTGGTGTTGAAAAAGATGAAGAGCCTGAAAAGGTGTTAAAAATATGAAAGCATCAAAAGGTGTCAAAATTATGAGGAGCATGAAATGGTCTGAAAAATAGGAGGAGCATGAAGCGCTGTTGAATATCATAAAGAGCCTGAAAAGTTGTGAAAAATATGAAGAGCTTCAAAAGATGAGAAAAACATGAAGAGCTTCAAAAGGTCTCAAAATGAGATGAGCATGAAACGGTCTGAAAAATAGGAGGAGCATGAAGTCGTGTTGAAAAAAAGGAAAAGTCTGAAAAAGTGTGAAATATATGAAGAGCTGCAAAAGGTGTCAAAAATATGAGGAGAATGAAACGGTCTGAAAAATAGGAGGAGCATGAAGCGATGTTGAAAAACATGAATTGTCTGAAAACGTGTGGAAAATATGAAGAGATTCATAAATGTGAAAAATATGAAGAGCTTCAAAAGGTGTGAAAAATATGAAGAGCTTCAAAAGGTGTCAAAAAAGAGATGAGCATGAAAAGGTCTGAAAAATAGGAGGAGCATGAAGCGGTGTTGAAAATCATGAAGAGCCTGAAAACGTGTGAAAAATATGAAGACCTTCAAAATTTGTCAAAAATATGAAGAGCTTCAAAAGGTGCTAAAATGAGATGAGCATGAAACTATCTGAAAAATAGGAGGAGCATGAAGTGGTGTTGAAAAAATGAAGAGCCTGGAAAGGTGTGAAATATCTGAAGAGCTTCAAAAGGTGTCAAAAATATGAGGAGCATGAAACGGTCGGCAAAATACGACGAGCATGAAGCGGTGTTGAAAAACATGAAGAGCCTGAAAAGGTGTGAAAAATATGAAGAGCTTCTAAAGCTGTGAAATATATGAGGAGAATTAAATGGTCTGAAAAATAGGAGGATCATGAAGTGGTTTTCAGAAACATGAAGAGCATGAAAAGGTGTGAAAAATATGAAGAGCTTCAAAAGGTGTCAAAAATATGAGGAGCATGAAACGGTCTGAAAAATAGGAGGAACATGAAGCGGTGTTCAAAAACATGAAAAGCCTGAAAATGTGTGAAAAATATAAAGAGCTTCAAAAGATGTGAAAAATATGAAGAGCTTCAAAAGGTGTCAAAAATGAGATGAGCATGAAACGGTCTGAAAAATAGGAGGAGCATGAAGCGGTGTTGAAAAACATGAAGAACCTGAAAAGGTGTGAGAAATATCAAGAGCTTCAAAAGGTGTCAAATATATGAGGAGCATGAAACGTTCTGAAAAAGAGGAGGAGCATGAAGCGGTGTTGAAAAACATGAAGAGCCTGAAAAGCTGTGTAAAATATGAAGAGGTTCTAAAGGTGTCAAAAATATGAGGAGCATGAAACGGTCTTAAAAATAAGCGGATTATGAAACGGTGTTCAAAAACATGAAGAGCCTGAAAAGGTGTGAAAAATATGAAAAGCCTCAAGCCTGTCAAAAATATGAGGAGCATGAAACTGTCTGAAAAATAGCAGGGGCATGAAGCGGTGTTGAAAAACATGAAGAGTCTGAAAACGTGTGAAAACATGAAGAGCTTCAAACATATGAAAAATATGAAGAGCTTCAAAAGGTGTGAAATATCTGAAGAGCTTCAAAAGGTGTCAAAAATATGAGGAGCATGAAACGGTCGGTAAAATACGACGAGCATGAAGCGGTGTTGAAAAACATGAAGAGCCTGAAAAGGTGTGAAAAATATGAAGAGCTTCAAAAGGTGTGAAATATATGAGGAGAATGAAACGGTCTGAAAAATAGGAGGATCATGAAGCGGTTTTCAGAAACATGAAGAGCATGAAAAGGTGTGAAAAATATGAAGAGCTTCAAAAGGTGTGAAATACATGAGGAGCATGAAACGGGCTGAAAAATAAGAGAAGCATGAAGTGCTGTGGAATAACATGAAGAGCCTGAAAAGCTGTGAAAAATATGAAGAGCTTCAAAAGGTGTGAAATACATGAGGAGCATGAAATGGGCTGAAAAATAGGAGAAGCATGAAGTGATGTTTAAAAATATGAAGAGCTTGAAAAGGTGTGAAAAATATGAAGACCTTCAAAAGGTGTCAAAAATGAGATGAGCATGAAACGGTCTGAAAAATAGGAGGATCATGAAACGGTGTTGAAAAACATGAGGAGCCTGAAAAGATGTGAAAAATATGAAGAGCTACAAAAGGTGTCAAAATTATGAGGAGCATGAAACGTTCTGAAAAATAGGAGGAGCCTCAACCTGTGTTCAAAAACATGAAGAGCCTGAAAAGGTGTGAAAAATATGAAAAGCTTCAAAAGGTGTCAAAAATGAGATGAGCATGAACCCGTCTGAAAAATAGGAGGAGCATGAAGCGGTGTTGAAAGACATGAAGAGCCTGAAAAGGTGTGAGAAATATGAAGAGCTTTAAAAGGTGTCAAAAATATGAGGAGCATGAAACGGTCTGCAAAAAAGTAGGAGCATGAAGTGATGTTGAAAAACTTGAAGAGCATGAAAAGGTGTGAAAAATATGAAGAGGTTCAAAGTTGTGAAATACATGAGGATCATGAAACGGTGTGAAAAAGTGGAGGAGCATGAAGCAGAGTTCGAAAACATGAAGAGCCTGAAAAGGTTTGAAAAATATGAAGAGCTCAAAAAGTGTCAAAAATATGAGGAGCATGAAACGATCTGAAAAATACGAGGAGCATGAAGCAGTGTTCAAAAACATGAAGAGCTTCAAAAGGTATGAAAAATATGAGAGCTTCAAAAGGTGTCAAAAATATGAGGAGCATGAAAGGGTCTGAAAAATATGAGGAACATGAAGCGGTGTTCAAACACATGAAGAGCCTGAAAATGTGTGAAAATTATGAAGATCTTCAAAAGCTGTCAAAATAATGAGGAACATGAAACGTTTTGAAAAATAGAAGGAGCATGAAACGGTGTTGAAAAACATGAAGAGCCTGAAAAGGTGTGAAAAATATGAAGAGCTTCAAAATCTTTGAAAAATATGAAGAGCTTTCAAAGGTGTGAAATACATGAGGAGCATGAAACTCTCTGAAAAATAGGAGGAGCCTGAAATGGTGTTCAAAAACATGAATAGACTGAAAACGTGTGAAAAATATGAAGAGCTTCAAAAGGTGTGAAAAATATGAGGAGCATGATACGGTCTGAAAAATAGGAGGAGCATGAAGCTGTGTTCAAAAACATGAAGAGCCTGAAAAGTTGTGAAAAATATGAAAGGCTTCAAAAGGTGTGAAAAATATGAGGAGCATGAAACGGTCTGAAAAATCGGAGGAGCATGAAGCGGTGTTGAAAAACATGAAGAGCCTGAAAATGTGTGAAAAATATGAAGAGCTTCAAAAGGTGTCAAAAATATGAGGAGCATGAAATGGTCTGAAAAATTGGAGGAGCATGAAGCGGTGTTGAAAAACATGAAGAGCCTTAAAAGGTGTGAAAAAAATGAAGAGCTTCAAAAGGTGTCAAAAATATGAGGAGCATGAAACGGTCTGAAAAATATGAGCAGCATGAAGCGGTGTTGAAAAACATGAAGAGCCTGAAAAGGTGTGAAAAATATGAAGAGCTTCAAAAGGTGTGAAATACATGAGGAGCATAAAACTCTCTGAAAAAGAGAAGGAGCATGAAGTGGTGTTCAAAAACATGAAGAGCCTGAAAGGTGTGAAATATATGAAGAGCTTCAAAAGGTGTGAAAAATATGAGGAGCATGATATGGTTTGAAAAATAGGATTAGCATGAAGCGGTGTTCAAAAACATGAAGAGCCTGAAAAGTTGTGAAAAATATGAAAACCTTCAAAAGGTGTCAAAAATGAGATGAGCATGAAACGGTCTGAAAAATAATACGTGCATGAAGCGGTGTTGAAAAACATGAAGAGCCTGAAAAGTAGTGAAAAATATGAAGAGCTTCAAAAGGTGTCAAAAATATGAGGAGCATGAAACGGTCTGAACAATAGGAGAAGCATGAAGCGGTGTTCAAAAACATGAAGAGCCTGAAAAGGGGTGAAAAATATGAAGAGCTTCAAAAGGTGTCAAAAATATGAGGAGCATGAAACGGTCTGAAAAATCGGAGGAGCATGAAGCGTTGTTGAAAAACATGAAGAGCATGAAAAGGTGTGAGAAATATGAAGAGCTTCAAAAGGTGTTAAAATTATGAGTAGCATGAAACGGTCTGCAAAAAAGGAGGAGCATGAAGTGGTGTTGAAAAAGATGAAGAGCCTGAAAAGGTGTTAAAAATATGAAAGCAGCAAAAGGTGTCAAAATTATGAGGAGCATGAAACGGTCTGAAAAATAGGAGGAGCATGAAGCGCTGTTGAATATCATAAAGAGCCTGAAAAGTTGTGAAAAATATGAAGAGCTTCAAAAGATGAGAAAAACATGAAGAGCTTCAAAAGGTGTCAAAATGAGATGAGCATGAAACGGTCTGAAAAATAGGAAGAGCATGAAGTCGTGTTGAATAGAAGGAAAAGTCTGAAAAAGTGTGAAATATATGAAGAGCTTCAAAAGGTGTCAAAAATATGAGGAGAATGAAACGGTCTGAAAAATAGGAGGAGCATGAAGCGATGTTGAAAAACATGAATTGTCTGAAAACGTGTGGAAAATATGAAGAGATTCATAAATGTGAAAAATATGAAGAGCTTCAAAAGGTGTGAAAAATCTGAAGAGCTTCAAAAGGTGTCAAAAAAGAGATGAGCATGAAAAGGTCTGAAAAATAGGAGGAGCATGAAGCGGTGTCGAAAATCATGAAGAGCCTGAAAAGGTGTGAAAAATATGAAGAGTTTCAAAAGGTGTCAAAAATATGAGGAGCATGAAACAATCTGAAAAATAGGAG
This sequence comes from Dama dama, assembly GCF_033118175.1. Taxonomy (NCBI): domain Eukaryota; kingdom Metazoa; phylum Chordata; class Mammalia; order Artiodactyla; family Cervidae; genus Dama; species Dama dama. Next base: position 4,261,567 of record NW_026870885.1, read on the forward strand.
GAGCATGAAGCGGTGTTCAAAAATATGAAGAGCCTGAAAAGGTGTGAAATATATGAAGAGCTTCAAAAGGTGTCAAAAATATGAGGAGCATGAAACGGTCTGAAAAATAGGAGGAACATGAAGCGGTGTTCAAAAACATGAAAAGCCTGAAAAGGTGTGAAAAATATGAAGAGCTTCAAAAGGTGTCAAAAATATGAGGAGCATGAAACGTTCTGAAAAATAGCACGAGCATGAAGCAGTGATAAAAAACATGAAGTGCCTGAAAAGGTGTGAAATATATGAAGAGTTCCTAAAGGTGTCAAAAATATGAGGAGCACCAAACGGTCTCAAAAATAGGAGGAGCATGAAGTGGTGTTGAAAAACATGAAGAGCCTGAAAATGAGTGAAAAATATGAAGAGCTTCAAAAAGTGTCAAAAATATGAGGAGCATGAAACGGTCTGAAAAGGAGGAAGAGCATGAAGAAGTGTTCAAAAACATGAAGAGCCTGAAAAGGTGTGGAAAATATGAAGAGCTTCAAAAGGTGTCAAAAATGAGATGAGCATGAAACGGTCTGAAAAATAGGAGGAGCATGAGCGGTGTTGAAAATCATGAAGAGCCTGAAAAGGTGTGAAAAATATGAAGAGCTTCAAAAGGTGTGAAATACATGAGGAGCATGAAACTCTCTGAAAAATAGGAGGAGCATGAAGCGATGTTCAAAAACATGAAGAGCCTGAAAATGTGTGAAAAATATGAAGAGCTTCAAAAGGTGTCAAAAATATGAGGAGAATGAAACGGTCTGAAAAATAGGAGGAGCATGAAGCTGTGTCGAAAAACATGAAGAGCCTGAAAAGGTTTGAAAAATATGAAGAGCTTCAAAAGGTGTCAAAAATATGAGGAGAATGAAACGGTCTGAAAAATAGGAGGAGCATGAAGCAGAGTTCGAAAACATGAAGAGCCTGAAAAGGTTTGAAAAATATGAAGAGCTCAAAAAGTGTCAAAAATATGAGGAGCATGAAACGATCTGAAAAATACGAGGAGCATGAAGCAGTGTTCAAAAACATGAAGAGCTTCAAAAGGTATGAAAAATATGAGAGCTTCAAAAGGTGTCAGAAATATGAGGAGCATGAAACTGTCTGAAAAATAGGAGGAACATGAAGCGGTGTTCAAACACATGAAGAGCCTGAAAATGTGTGAAAATTATGAAGATCTTCAAAAGGTGTCAAAATTATGAGGAACATGAAACGGTTTGAAAAATAGGAGGAGCATGAAACGGTGTTGAAAAACATGAAGAGCCTGAAAAGGTGTGAAAATATGAAGAGCTTCAAAATCTTTGAAAAATATGAAGAGCTTTCAAAGGTGTGAAATACATGAGGAGCATGAAACTCTCTGAAAAATAGGAGGAGCCTGAAATGGTGTTCAAAAACATGAATAGACTGAAAACGTGTGAAAAATATGAAGAGCTACAAAAGGTGTCAAAAATATGAGGAGCATGAAACGGTCTGAAAAATATGAGCAGCATGAAGCGGTGTTGAAAAATATGAAGAGCCTTAAAAGGTGTGAAAAAAATGAAGAGCTTCAAAAGGTGTCAAAAATATGAGGAGCATGAAACGGTCTGAAAAATATAAGCAGCATGAAGCGGTGTTGAAAAACATGAAGAGCCTGAAAAGGTGTGAAAAATATGAAGAGCTTCAAAAGGTGTGAAATACATGAGGAGCATAAAACTCTCTGAAAAAGAGAAGGAGCATGAAGTGGTGTTCAAAAACATGAAGAGCCTGAAAAGGTGTGAAATATATGAAGAGCTTCAAAAGGTGTGAAAAATATGAGGAGCATGATATGGTTTGAAAAATAGGATTAGCATGAAGCGGTGTTCAAAAACATGAAGAGCCTGAAAAGTTGTGAAAAATATGAAAACCTTCAAAAGGTGTCAAAAATGAGATGAGCATGAAACGGTCTGAAAAATAGGACGTGCATGAAGCGGTGTTGAAAAACATGAAGAGCCTGAAAAGTTGTGAAAAATATGAAGAGCTTCAAAAGGTGTCAAAAATATGAGGAGCATGAAACGGTCTGAAAAATAGTAGGAGCATGAAGCGATGGTCAAAAACATGAAGAGCCTGAAAATGTGTGAAAAATATGAAGAGCTTCAAAAGGTGTGAAATACATGAGGAGCATGAAACTCTCTGAAAAATAGGAGGAGCATGAAGCGATGTTCAAAAACATGAAGAGCCTGAAAATGTGTGAAAAATATGAAGAGCTTCAAAAGGTGTCAAAAATATGAGGAGCATGAAACGGTCTGAAAAATAGGAGGAGCATGAAGCTGTGTTCAAAAACATGAAGATCTTAAAAGGGTGTGAAAAATATGAAGAGCTTCAAAAGGTGTGAAAAATATGAGGAGCATGAAACGGTCTGAAAAATAGAAGCAGCATGAAACGGTTTTGAAAAACATGAAGAGCCTGAAAACTTGTGAAAAATATGAAGAGCTTTAAAAGGTGTGAAAAATATGAAGAGCTTCAAAGGTGACAAAAATGAGATGAGCATGAAACGGTCTGAAAAATAGGAGGAGCATGAAGTGGTGGAGAAAAACATGAAGAGCCTGAAAAGGTGTGAAAAATATGAAGAGCTTCAAAATGTTTCAAAAATATGAAGAGCATGAAACGGTCTGAAAATCAGGAGGATCATGAAGCGGTGTTCAAAAACATGAAGAGCCTGAAAAGGTGTGAAAAATATGAAGAGCTCAAAAAGTGTCAAAAATATGAGGAGCATGAAACGATCTGAAAAATAGAAGGAGCATGAAACGGTGATCAAAAACATGAAGAGCCTGAAAAGGTGTGGAAAATATGAAGAGCTTCAAAAGCTGTGAAATACATGAGGAGCATGAAACTCTCTGAAAAATAGGAGGAGAATGAAGCGGTGTTCAAAAACATGAAGAGCCTGAAAAGTTGTGAAAAATATGAAAAGCTTCAAAAGGTGTCAAAAATGAGATGAGCATTAAACGGTCTGAAAAATAGGAATAACATGAAACGGTGTTGAAAATCATGAAGAGCCTGAAAAACTGTGAAAAATATAAAGAGCTTCAAAAGGTGTCAAAAATATGAGGAGCATGAAACGGTCTGATATATAGGAGGAGCATGAAGCTGTGTTCCAAAACATGAAGATCCTGAAAAGGTGTGAAAAATATGAAGAGCTTCTAAAGGTGTCAAAAATATGAGGAGCATAAACGGTCTGAACAATAGGAGTAGCATGAAGCGGTGTTCAAAAACATGAAGAGCCTGAAAAGGTGTGAAAAATATGAAGAGCTCAAAAAGTGTCAAAAATATGAGGATCATGAAACGGTGTGAAAAATTGGAGGAGCATGAAGCAGTGTTCAAAAACATGAAGAGCCTGAAAAGGTGTGAAAAATATGAAGAGCTTCAAAAGGTGTCAAAAATATGAGGAGCATGAAACGGTCTGAAAAATAGGAGTAGCATGACGCGGTGTTCGAAAACATGAAGAGCCTGAAAAGGTTTGAAAAATATGAAGAGCTTCAAAATCTTTGAAAAATATGAAGAGCTTTCAAAGGTGTGAAATACATGAGGAGCATGAAACTCTCTGAAAAATAGGAGGAGCCTGAAATGGTGTTCAAAAACATGAATAGACTGAAAACGTGTGAAAAATATGAAGAGCTTCACAAGGTGTGAAAAATATGAGGAGCATGATACGGTCTGAAAAATAGGAAGAGCATGAAGCTGTGTTCAAAAACATGAAGAGCCTGAAAAGTTGTGAAAAATATGAATAGCTTCAAAAGGTGTCAAAAATGAGATGAGCATGAAACGGTCTGAAAAATAGGAGGAGCATGAAGCGATGTTCAAAAACATGAAGAGCCTGAAAATTGTGAAAAATATGAAAGGCTTCAAAAGGTGTGAAAACTATGAGGAGCATGAAACGGTCTGAAAAATCGGAGAAGCATGAAGCGGTGTTGAAAAATATGAAGAGCCTGAAAACGTGTGGAAAATATGAAGAGATTCAAAAATGTGAAAAATATGAAGAGCTTCAAAAGGTGTGAAAAATATGAAGAGCTTCAAAAGGTGTCAAAATGAGATGAGCATGAAACGGTCTGAAAAATAGGAGGAGCATGAAGTCGTGTTGAAAAAAGGAAAAGTCTGAAAAAGTGTGAAATATATGAAGAGCTTCAAAAGGTGTCAAAAATATGAGGAGAATGAAACGGTCTGAAAAATAGGAGGAGCATGAAGCGATGTTGAAAAACATGAATTGTCTGAAAACGTGTGGAAAATATGAAGAGATTCATAAATGTGAAAAATATGAAGAGCTTCAAAAGGTGTGAAAAATCTGAAGAGCTTCAAAAGGTGTCAAAAAAGAGATGAGCATGAAAAGGTCTGAAAAATAGGAGGAGCATGAAGCGGTGTTGAAAAACATGAAGAGCCTGAAAAGAAGTGAAAAATATGAAGAGCTTCAAAAGGTGTCAAAAATATGAGGAGGATGAAACGGTCGGTAAAATACGACGAGCATGAAGCGGTGTTGAAAAACATGAAGAGCCTGAAAAGAAGTGAAAAATATGAAGACCTTCAAAATTTGTCAAAAATATGAAGAGCTTCAAAAGGTGTAAAAATGAGATGAGCATGAAACGATCTGAAAAATAGGAGGAGCATGAAGTGATGTTGAAAAAATGAAGAGCCTGGAAAGGTGTAAAATATCTGAAGAGCTTCAAAAGGTGTCAAAAATATAAGGAGCATGAAACGGTCGGTAAAATACGACGAGAATGAAGCGGTGTTGAAAAACATGAAGAGCCTGAAAAGGTGTAAAAATATGAAGAGCATCAAAAGGTGTCAAAAATATGAGGAGGATGATACGGTCTGAAAAATAGGAAGAATATGAAGCGGTGTTCAAAAACTTGAAGAGCCTGAAACGTTGTGAAAAATATGAAAAGCTTGAAGAGGTGTCAAAAATGAGATGAGCATGAAACGGTCTGAAAAATAAGAGGAGTATGAAGCGGTGTTGACAAAATGAAGAGCCTGAAAAGGTGTGAAAAATATGAAGAGCATCAAAAGATATCAAAAATATGAGGAGCATCAAACGGTCTGCAAAAAAGGAGGAGCATGAAGTGGTGTTGAAAAACTTGAAGAGCCTGAGAAGGTGTGAAAAATATGAAAAGCTTCAAAAGATGTCAAAAATACGAGGAGCAAGAAACGGTCTGAAAAATATGAGGAGCATGAAGCGGTGTTCAAAAACATGAAGATCCTGAAAAGGTGTGAAAAATATGATGAGCTTAAAAAGGTGTGAAAAATAAGAGGAGCATGATATGGTTTGAAAAATGGGATTAGCATGAAACGGTGTATAAAAACATGAAGAGACCTGAAAAAGTGTGAAAAATACGAAGAGCTTCAAAAGGTGTCAAAAATATGAGGAGCATGAAATGGTCTGAAAAATAAGAGGAGCATGAAACGGTGATCAAAAACATGAAGAGCCTGTAAATGTGTGAAAAAAATGAAGAGCTTCAAAAGATGTGAAATAAATGAGGAGCATGGAACAGGCTGAAAAATAGGAGAAGCATGAAGTGGTGTAGAAAAACATGAAGAGCCTGAAAAGGTGTGAAAAATATGAAGAGCTTCAAAAGGTGTGAAAAATATGAGGAGCATGAAACGGTCTGAAAAATAGGAGAAGCATGAAGTGGTGTAGAAAAACATGAAGAGCCTGAAAAGGTGTGAAAAATATGAAGAGCTTCAAAAGGTGTGAAAAATATGAGGAGCATGAAACGGTCTGAAAAATAGAAGCAGCATGAAATGGTGTTGAAAAACATGAAGAGCCTGAAATGGTGTGAAAAATATGAAGAGCTTCAAAAGGTGTGAAAAATATGAAGAGCTTCAAAAAGTGTCAAAAATTTGATGAGCATGAAACGGTCTGAAAAATAGGAGGAGCATGAAGCGGTGTTGAAAAACATGAAGAGCCTGAAAAAGTGTGAAAAATATTAAGAGCTTAAAAGGTGTGAAAAATATGAGGAGCATGATATGGTTTGAAAAATAGGATTAGCATGAAGCGTTGTTCAAAAACATGAAGAGCCTGAGAAGGTGTGAAAAATATGAAAAGATTCAAAAGGTGTCAAAAATGAGATGAGCATGAAACGGTCTGACAAATAGGAGGTGCATGAAGCGTTGTTGAAAAACATGAAGAGTCTGAAAAGGTGTGAGAAATATGAAGAGCTTAAAAAGGTGTGAAAAATATGAAGAGCTTAAAAAGGTGTCAAAAATATGAGGAGCATGAAACGGTCTTAAAAATACAAGGAGCATGAAGCGGTGTTGAAAAACATGAATAGCCTGAAAATGTGTGAAATATATGAAGAGCTTAAAAAAGTGTCAAGTATATGAGGAGCATGAAACGGTCTGAAAAATAAGAGGATCATGCAACAGTGTTGAAAAACATGAAGAGCCTGAAAATGTGTGAAATATATGAAGAGCTTCCAAAGTTGTCAAAAATATGAGGAGCATGAAACGGTCTGAAAAATAGGAGGAGAATGTAACGGTGATCAAAAACATGAAGAGCCTGAAAAGCTGTGAAAAATATGAAGAGCTTCAAAAGGTGTGAAAAATATGAGGAGCTTCAAAAGGTGTCAAAAATATGAGGAGCATGAAACGGTCTGAAAAATAGGAGGAGCATGAAGTGGTGTTCAAAAAAATGACGAGCCTGAAAAGGTGTGAAATATATGAAGAGCTTTAAAATGTGTCAAAAATTTGAGGAGCATGAAACGGTCTGAAAAATAGGAGGAGCATGAATCGGTGATGAAAAACATGAAGAGCCTGAAAAAGTGTGAGAAATATGAAGAGCTTCAAAAGATGTCAAAAATATGAAGAGCTTCAAAAGGTGTCAAAAATGAGATGAGCATGAAGCCATCTAAAATATTTGGAGGATGAAGTGGTGTTGAAAAACATGAAGAGCCTGAAAAGGTGTGAAATTTATGAAGAGCTTCAAAAGGTGTCAAAAATATGAGGAGCATGGAACGGTCTGAAAATAGGAGGAGCATGATGCGCTGTTCAAAAACATGTGGAGCCTGAAAAGGAGTGAAAAATATGAAGAGCTTCAAAAGGTTTCAAAAATATGAGGAGCATGAAATGACCTGAAAAATAGGAGGAGCATGAAGCAGTGTTCAAAAACATGAAGAGCCTGAAAAGGTGTGAAAAATATGAAGAGCTTCAAAAGGTGTGAAAGTTATGAGGAGCATAAACGGTCTGAAAAATATAAGCAGCATGAAACGGTGTTGAAAAACATGAAGAGACTGAAAAGGTGTGAAAAATATGAAGAGCTTCAAAAGGTGTGAAATACATGAGGGGCCTGAAACTCTCTGTAATATAGGAGGAGCATGAAGTGGTGTTCAAAAACATGAAGAGCCTGCAAAGTTGTGAAAAATATTAAGAGCTTCAATAGGTGTGAAAAATATGAGGAGCAGGATACGGTCTGAAAAATAGGAGGAGCATGAAGCGGTGTTGAAAAACATGAAGAGCCTGAAAAGGTGTGAAAAATATGAAGAGCTTGAAAAGGTGTCAAAAATATGAGGAGCATGAAACGGTCTGAAAAATAGAAGCAGCATGAAATGGTGTTCAAAAATATGAAGAGCCTGAAAAGGTGTGAAAAATATGAAGAGCCTTAAAAGGTGTGAAATACATGAGGAGCATGAAACGGTCTAAAAAATAGGAGGAGCATGAAGCGTTGTTCAAAAACATGAAGAGCCTGAAAAGGAGTGAAAAATATGAAGAGCTTCAAAAGGTGTCAAAAATATGAGGAGCATGAAACGGTCTGAAAAATAGAAGCAGCATGAAATGGTGTTCAAAAATATGAAGAGCCTGAAAAGGTGTGAAAAATATGAAGAGCTTCAAAAGGTGTCAAAAATATGAGGAGCATGAAACGGTCTAAAAAATAGGAGGAGCATGAAGCGTTGTTCAAAAACATGAAGAGCCTGAAAAGGAGTGAAAAATATGAAGAGCTTCAAAAGGTGTCAAAAATATGAGGAGCATGAAACGGTCTGAAAAATAGGAGGTGCATGAAGCGGTGTTGAAAAATATGAAGAGCCTGAAAAGTTGTGAAAAATATGAAGAGCTTCAAAAGGTGTCAAAAATATGAGGAGCATGAGACGGTCTGAAAAATAGGAGGAGCATGAAGCGGTGTTCAAAAACATGAAGAGCCTGAAAAGGTGTGAAAAATATGAAGAGCTTCAAAATGTGTCAAAATGAGATGAGCATGAAACGGTCTGAAAAATAGGAGGAGCATGAAGTGATATTGAAATAAATGAAAAGGCTGAAAAGGTGTGAAAAATATGTAGAGCTTCAAAACCTGTCAAATATATGAGGAGCATGAAATGGTCTTAAAAATAGGAGAAGCAAGAAAGGGTGTTGAACAACATGAAGAGCCTGAAAACGTGTGAAAAATATGAAGAGCTTCGAAAGATGTGAAAAATATGAAGAGCTTTAAAAGGTGTCAAAATGAGAAGAGCATGAAACGATCTGAAAAATAGTAGGAGCATAAAGTGGTGTTGAAAAAAATGAAGAGCCTGAAAAGGTGTGAAATATCTGAAGAACTTCAAAAGGTGTCAAAAATATGAGGAGAATGAAATGGTCTGAAAAATGGGCGGAGCATGAAGCGTTGTTGAAAAACTTGAACAGCCTGAAAAGTGTGAAAAATATGAAGAGCTACAAAATGTGTCAAAAACATGAGGAGTATGAAACGGTCTGAAAATAGGAGGATCATGAAACGGTGTTGAAAAACATGAAGAGCCTGAAAATGTGTGAAATATATAAAGAGCTTCAAAAAGTGTCAAAAATATGAGGAGCATGAAACGGTCTGAAAAATAGGAGGAGCATGAAGTGGTGTTGAAAAAAATGAAGAGCCTGAAAAGGTGTGAAATATCTGAAGAGCTTGAAAAGGTGTCAAAAATATGAGGAGAATGAAATGGTCTGAAAAAAAGGCGGAGCATGAAGCGTTGTTGAAAAACATGAAGAGCCTGAAAATGTGTGAAAAATATGAAGAGCTTGAAAAGGTGTCAAAAATATGAGGAGCATGAAATGACCTGAAAAATAGGAGGAGCATGAAGCAGTGTTCAAAAACATGAAGAGCCTGAAAAGGTGTGAAAAATATGAAGAGCTTCAAAAGGTGTGAAAGATATGAGGAGCATGAAACGGTCTGAAAAATATAAGCAGCATGAAACGGTGTTGAAAAACATGAAGAGACTGAAAAGGTGTGAAAAATATGAAGAGCTTCAAAAGGTGTGAAATACATGAGGGGCCTGAAACTCTCTGTAAAATAGGAGGAGCATGAAGTGGTGTTCAAAAACATGAAGAGCCTGCAAAGTTGTGAAAAATATTAAGAGCTTCAATAGGTGTGAAAAATATGAGGAGCAGGATACGGTCTGAAAAATAGGAGGAGCATGAAGCGGTGTTCAAAAACATGAAGAGCCTGAAAAGGTGTGAAAAATATGAAGAGCTTGAAAAGGTGTCAAAAATATGAGGAGCATGAAACGGTCTGAAAAAGAAGAGGAGCATGCAGCGGAGTTCAAACACATGAAGAGCCTGAAAAGGTGTGAAAAATATGAAGAGCTTGAAAAGGTGTCAAATATATGAGGAGCATGAAACGGTCTGAAAAATAGGAGGAGCATGAAGTGATATTGAAATAAATGAAAAGGCTGAAAAGGTGTGAAAAATATGAAGAGCTTCAAAAGGTGTCAAAAATATGAGGAGCATGAAACGGTCTAAAAAATAGGAGGAGCATGAAGCGTTGTTCAAAAACATGAAGAGCCTGAAAAGGAGTGAAAAATATGAAGAGCTTCAAAAGCTGTCAAAAATATGAGGAGCATGAAACGGTCTAAAAAATAGGAGGAGCATGAAGCGTTGTTCAAAAACATGAAGAGCCTGAAAAGGAGTGAAAAATATGAAGAGCTTCAAAAGCTGTCAAAAATATGAGGAGCATGAAACGGTCTGAAAAATAGGAGGTGCATGAAGCGGTGTTGAAAAACATGAAGAGCCTGAAAAGTTGTGAAAAATATGAAGAGCTTCAAAAGGTGTCAAAAATATGAGGAGCATGAGACGGTCTGAAAAATAGGAGGAGCATGAAGCGGTGTTGAAAAACATGAAGAGCCTGAAAATGTGTGAAAAATATCAAGAGTTTCTAAAGGTGTTAAAAATATGAGGAGCATGAAACGGTCTGAAAATTAGGAGGAGCATGAACTGGTGTTGAAAAACATGAAGAGGCTAAAAAGGTGTGAAAAATATGAAGAGCTTCAAAAGGTGTGAAAAATATGAGGAGCATGATACGGTCTGAAAAATAGGAGGAGCATGAAGCGGTGTTCAAAAACATGAAGAGCCTAAAAAGGTGTGAAAAATATGAAGAGCTTCAAAAGGTTTCAAAAATATGAGGAGCATGAAACGGTCTTAAAAATACGAGGAGGATGAAGCGGTGTTCAAAAACTTGAAGAGCCTGAAAAGGTGTGAAAAATATGAAGACCTTCAAAAGGTTTCAAAAATATGAGGAGCATGAAACGGTCTTAAAAATACGAGGAGGATGAAGCGGTGTTCAAAAACTTGAAGAGCCTGAAAAGGTGTGAAAAATATGAAGAGCTTCAAAAGGTTTCAAAAATATGAGGAGCATGAAACGGTATGAAAAATGGGAGGATTATGAAACGGGGTTCAAAAACATGAAGAGCCTGAAAAGGTGTGAAAAATATGAAGAGACTCAAAAAGTGTCAAAAATATGAGGAGTATGAAACGTTATGATAAATAGCAGGAGCATGAAGCGGTGTTGAGAAACATGAAGAGCCTAAAAAGGTGTGAAAAATATGAAGAGCTTCAAAAGGTGTGAAAAATATGAGGTGCATGAAACGGTCTGAAAAATAGGAGGAGCATGAAAGGTGATCAAAAACATGGAGAGCCGGAAAAGGTGGGAAAAATATGAAGAGCTTCAAAAGGTGTGAAATACATGAGGAGAATGAAACGGTCTGCAAAAAAGGAGGAGCATGAAGTGGTGTGGAAAAACATGAAGAGCCTGAAAAGGTGTGAAAAATATGAAAAGCTTCAAAAGGTGTCAAAAATGAGATCAGCATGAAACGGTCTGAAAATTAGGAGCATGAAGCGTTGTTGAAAAACATGAAAAGCCTGAAATTGTGTGAGAAATATGAAGAGCTTCAAAAGGTGTCAAAAATATGAGGAGTATGAAACGGTCTGCAAAAAAGGAGGAGCATGAATTGGTGTTGAAAAGCATAAAGAGCCTGAAAAGGTGTGAAAAATATGAAGAGCTTCAAAAGGTATCAAAAATATGAGGAGTATGAAACGGTCTGAAAAATAGCAGGAGCACGAAGTGGCGTTCAAAAACATTAAGAACTTGAAAAGGTGTGAAAAATACGAAGTGCTTCAAAAGTTGTCAAATATATGAGGAGCATGAAACGGTCTGAAAAATAGCAGGAGCATGAGACGGTGTTCAAAAACATGAAGAGCCTGAAAATGTGTGAATATTATGAAGAGCTTCAAAATGTGTCAAAATTATGAGGAGCATGAAACGGTATGAAAAATAGGAGGAGCATGAATCGGTGTTCAAAAACAAGAAGAGCCTGAAAAGGTGTGAAAAATATGAAGAGCTTCAAAAGGTGTCAAAAATATGAGGAGCATGAAACGGTCTGAAAAATAGGAGGACCAAGAAGGCGTGTTGAAAAACATGAAGAGCCTGAAAACGCGTGAAAAATATGAAGAGCTTCAAAAGATGTGGAAAAATATGAAGAGCTTCAAAAGGTCTCAAATATTAGATGAACATGATACGGTCTGAAAAATAGGAGGAGCATGAAGCGGTGTTGAAATACATGAAGAACCAGAAAAGTTGTGAGAAATATGAAGAGCTTCATATGGTGTCAAAATTATGAGGAGCAAAAATGGTCTGAAAAAGAGGAGGAGCATGAAGCGGTGTTGAAAAAATATGAAGAGCATGAAAAGCTGTGAAAAATATGAAGACCTTCACAAGGTGTCAAAAATATGAGGAGCATGAAACGGTCTGAAAAATAGGAGGAGCATGAAGCGGTGTTGAAAAAATGGAAGAGCCTGAAAAGGTGTGAAAAATATGAAGAGCTTCACAAGGTGTCAAATATATGAGGAGCATGAAACGGTCTGAAAAATCGGAGGAGCATGAAACGGTGTTCCAAAACATGAAGAGCCTGAAAAGGTGTGAAAAATATGAAGAGCTTCCAAAGGTGTGAAATACATGAGGAGCATTAAACGGTCTGAAAATAGGAGGAGCATGAAGCGGTGTTCTAAAACATGAAGAGTCTGAAAAGTTGTGAAAAATATGAAGAGCTTCAAAAGGTGCGAAAAATATGAGGAGCATGAAACGGTCTGAAAAATAGGAGGAGCATGAAGCGGTGTTCAAAAACATGAAGAGCCTGAAAAGGTGTGAAAAATATGAAAACCTTCAAAAGGTGTCAAATATGAGATGAGCATGAAACGGTCTGAAAAATAGGAGGAGCATGAAGCGGTGTTGAAAAACATGAAGAGCCTGAAAAGGTGTGAGAAATATGAAGAGCTTCAAAAGGTGTCAAAAATATGAGGAGCATGAAACAGTCTGAAAAATTTCAGGAGCATGAAGCGGTGTTGAAAAACATGAAGAGTCTGAAAACGTGTGAAAATATGAAGAGCTTCAAAAATATGAAAAATATGAAAACTTCACATTGTGAAAAATATGAAGAGCTTCAAAGCGTGTCAAAAAAGAGATGAGAATGAAACGGTCTGAAAATTAGGAGGAGCATGAAGCGGTGTTGAAAATCATGAAGAGCCTGAAAAGGTGTGAAAAATATGAAAAGCTTCAAAAGATGTGAAAAATATGAAGAGCTTCAAAATGTGTCAAAATGAGATAAGCATGAAACGGTCTGAAAAATAGGAGGAGAATGAAGTGGTGTTGAAAACAATGAAAAGCCTGAAAAGGTGTGAAACACATGAAGAGCTTCACAAGGTGTCAAAAATATGAGGAGCATGAAACGGTCTGAAAAATAGGAGGAGCATGAAGTGGTGTTCAAAAAAATGACGAGCCTGAAAAGGTGTGAAATATATGAAGAGCTTTAAAAGGTGTCAAAAATTTGAGGAGCATGAAACGGTCTGAAAAATAGGAGGAGCATGAAGCGCTGATGAAAAACATGAAGAGCCTGAAAAAGTGTGAGAAATATGAAGAGTTTCAAAAGATGTCAAAAATATGAAGAGCTTCAAAAGGTGTCAAAAATGAGATGAGCATGAAGCCATCTGAAAAATATTTGGAGGATGAAGTGGTGTTGAAAAACATGAAGAGCCTGAAAAGGTGTGAAATTTATGAAGAGCTTCAAAAGGTGTCAAAAATATGAGGAGCATGGAACGGTCTGAAAATAGGAGGAGCATGATGCGCTGTTCAAAAACATGTGGAGCCTGAAAAGGAGTGAAAAATATGAAGAGCTTCAAAAGGTTTCAAACATATGAGGAGCATGAAACGACCTGAAAAATAGGAGGAGCATGAAGCAGTGTTCAAAAACATGAAGAGCCTGAAAAGGTGTGAAAAATATGAAGAGCTTCAAAAGGTGTGAAAGATATGAGGAGCATGAAACGGTCTGAAAAATATAAGCAGCATGAAACGGTGTTGAAAAACATGAAGAGACTGAAAAGGTGTGAAAAATATGAAGAGCTTCAAAAGGTGTGAAATACATGAGGGGCCTGAAACTCTCTGTAAAATAGGAGCAGCATGAAGTGGTGTTCAAAAACATGAAGAGCCTGCAAAGTTGTGAAAAATATTAAGAGCTTCAATAGGTGTGAAAAATATGAGGAGCAGGATACGGTCTGAAAAATAGGAGGAGCATGAAGCGGTGTTCAAAAACATGAAGAGCCTGAAAAGGTGTGAAAAATATGAAGAGCTTCACAAGGTGTCAAATATATGAGGAGCATGAAACGGTCTGAAAAATCGGAGGAGCATGAAACGGTGTTCCAAAACATGAAGAGCCTGAAAAGGTGTGAAAAATATGAAGAGCTTCAAAAGGTGTGAAATACATGAGGAGCATGAAACGGTCTGAAAAATAGGAGGAGCATGAAGCGGTGTTCAAAAACATGAAGAGCCTGAAAAGGTGTGAAAAATATGAAAACCTTCAAAAGGTTTCAAAAATGAGATGAGCATGAAACGGTCTGAAAAATAGGAGGAGCATGAAGCGGTGTTGAAAAACATGAAGAGCCTGAAAAGGTGTGAGAAATATGTAGAGCTTCATAAGGTGTCAAAAATATGAGGAGCATGAAACAGTCTGAAAAATTTCAGGAGCATGAAGTGGTGTTGAAAAACATGAAGAGTCTGAAAACGTGTGAAAATATGAAGAGCTTCAAAAATATGAAAAATATGAAGAACTTCACATTGTGAAAAATATGAAGAGCTTCAAAGGGTGTCAAAAAAGAGATGAGCATGAAACGGTCTCAAAATTAGGAGGAGCATGAAGCAGTGTTGAAAATCATGAAGAGCCTGAAAAGGTGTGAAAAATATGAAAAGCTTCAAAAGATGTGAAAAATATGAAGAGCTTCAAAATGTGTCAAAATGAGATAAGCATGAAACGGTCTGAAAAATAGGAGGAGAATGAAGTGGCGTTGAAAAAAATGAAAAGCCTGAAAAGGTGTGAAATACATGAAGAGCTTCAAAAGGTGTCAAAAATATGAGGAGAATGAAACGGTCTGCAAAATAGGAGGAGCATGAAATGGTGTTCAAAAACATGAAGAGCCTGAAAATGTGTGAAAAATATGAAGAGCTTCAAAAGGTGTGAAATACATGGGGAGGATTAAACGGTCTGAAAAAGAGTAGGAGCATGAAGCGGTGTTGAAAAACATGAAGAGCCTGAAAAGGTGTGAAAAATATGAAGAGCTTCAAAACGTGTCAAAATTATGAGGAGCATGAAACGGTCTGAAATAGGAGGAGCATGAAGCGGTGTTGAAAAACATGAAGAGCATGAAAAGTGTGAAAAATACGAAGAGCTTCTAAGGGTGTCAAAAATATGAGGAGCATGAAACGGTCTGAAAAATAGGAGGACCAAGAAGGCGTGTTGAAAAATATGAAGAGCCTGAAAACGCGTGAAAAATATGAAGAGCTTCAAAACATGTGGAAAAATATGAAGAGCTTCAAAAGGTCTCAAAAATTAGATGAGCATGATACGGTCTGAAAAATAGGAGGAGCATGAAGCGGTGTTGAAATACATGAAGAACCAGAAAAGTTGTGAGAAATATGAAGAGCTTCATATGGTGTCAAAATTATGAGGAGCAAAAATGGTCTGAAAAAGAGGAGGAGCATGAAGCGGTGTTGAAAAAACATGAAGAGCATGAAAAGCTGTGAAAAATATGAAGACCTTCACAAGGTGTCAAAAATATAAGGAGCATGAAACGGTCTGAAAAATAGGAGGAGCATGAAGCGGTGTTGAAAAAATGGAAGAGCCTGAAAAGGTGTAAAAAATATGAAGTGCTTCAAAAGTTGTCAAATATATGAGGAGCATGAAACGGTCTGAAAAATAGCAGGAGCATGAGACGGTGTTCAAAAACATGAAGAGCCTGAAAATGTGTGAAATATATAAAGAGCTTCAAAAAGTGTCAAAAATATGAGGAGCATGAAACGGTCTGAAAAATAGGAGGAGCATGAAGTGGTGTTGAAAAAAATGAAGAGCCTGAAAAGGTGTGAAATATCTGAAGAGCTTGAAAAGGTGTCAAAATTATGAGGAGAAAGAAATGGTCTGAAAAATAGGCGGAGCATGAAGCGTTGTTGAAAAACATGAAGAGCCTGAAAAGTGTGAAAAATATGAAGAGCTTCAAAAGGTGTCAAAAATATGAGGAGCATGAAACGGTCTGAAAAATAGGAGGATCATGAAACGGTGTTGAAAAACATGAAGAGCCTGAAAATGTGTGAAAAATATGAAGAGTTTCTAAAGGTGTTAAAAATATGAGGAGCATGAAACGGTCTGAAAATTAGGAGGAGCATGAACTGGTGTTGAAAAACATGAAGAGGCTAAAAAGGTGTGAAAAATATGAAGAGCTTCAAAAGGTGTGAAAAATATGAGGAGCATGATACGGTCTGAAAAATAGGAGGAGCATGAAGCGGTGTTCAAAAAAATGAAGAGCCTAAAAAGGTGTGAAAAATATGAAGAGCTTCAAAAGGTTTCAAAAATATGAGGAGCATGAAACGGTCTTAAAAATACGAGGAGGATGAAGCGGTGTTCAAAAACTTGAAGAGCCTGAAAAGGTGTGAAAAATATGAAGAGACTCAAAAAGTGTCAAAAATATGAGGAGTATGAAACGTTATGATAAATAGCAGGAGCATGAAGCGGTGTTGAGAAACATGAAGAGCCTGAAAAGGTGTGAAAAATATGAAGAGCTTCAAAAGGTGTGAAAAATATGAGGTGCATGAAACGGTCTGAAAAATAGGAGGAGCATGAAAGGTGATCAAAAACATGGAGAGCCGGAAAAGGTGGGAAAAATACGAAGAGCTTCAAAAGGTGTGAAATACATGAGGAGAATGAAACGGTCTGCAAAAAAGGAGGAGCATGAAGTGGTGTGGAAAAACATGAAGAGCCTGAAAAGGTGTGAAAAATATGAAAAGCTTCAAAAGGTGTCAAAAATGAGATCAGCATGAAACGGTCTGAAAATTAGGAGCATGAAGCGTTGTTGAAAAACATGAAAAGCCTGAAATTGTGTGAGAAATATGAAGAGCTTCAAAAGGTGTCAAAAATATGAGGAGTATGAAACGGTCTGCAAAAAAGGAGGAGCATGAATTGGTGTTGAAAAGCATAAAGAACCTGAAAAGGTGTGAAAAATACGAAGTGCTTCAAAAGTTGTCAAATATATGAGGAGCATGAAACGGTCTGAAAAATAGCAGGAGCATGAGACGGTGTTCAAAAACATGAAGAGCCTGAAAATGTGTGAAAATTATGAAGAGCTTCAAAATGTGTCAAAATTATGAGGAGCATGAAACGGTATGAAAAATAGGAGGAGCATGAATCGGTGTTCAAAAACAAGAAGAGCCTGAAAAGGTGTGAAAAATATGAAGAGCTTCAAAAGGTGTCAAAAATATGAGGAGCATGAAACGGTCTGAAAAATAGGAGGACCAAGAAGGCGTGTTGAAAAACATGAAGAGCCTGAAAACGCGTGAAAAATATGAAGAGCTTCAAAAGATGTGGAAAAATATGAAGAGCTTCAAAAGGTCTCAAATATTAGATGAACATGATACGGTCTGAAAAATAGGAGGAGCATGAAGCGGTGTTGAAATACATGAAGAACCAGAAAAGTTGTGAGAAATATGAAGAGCTTCATATGGTGTCAAAATTATGAGGAGCAAAAATGGTCTGAAAAAGAGGAGGAGCATGAAGCGGTGTTGAAAAAATATGAAGAGCATGAAAAGCTGTGAAAAATATGAAGACCTTCACAAGGTGTCAAAAATATGAGGAGCATGAAACGGTCTGAAAAATAGGAGGAGCATGAAGCGGTGTTGAAAAAATGGAAGAGCCTGAAAAGGTGTGAAAAATATGAAGAGCTTCACAAGGTGTCAAATATATGAGGAGCATGAAACGGTCTGAAAAATCGGAGGAGCATGAAACGGTGTTCCAAAACATGAAGAGCCTGAAAAGGTGTGAAAAATATGAAGAGCTTCAAAAGGTGTGAAATACATGAGGAGCATTAAACGGTCTGAAAAATAGGAGGAGCATGAAGCAGTGTTCTAAAACATGAAGAGCCTGAAAAGTTGTGAAAAATATGAAGAGCTTCAAAAGGTGCGAAAAATATGAGGAGCATGAAACGGTCTGAAAAATAGGAGGAGCATGAAGCAGTGTTCAAAAACATGAAGAGCCTGAAAAGGTGTGAAAAATATGAAAACCTTCAAAAGGTGTCAAAAATGAGATGAGCATGAAACGGTCTGAAAAATAGGAGGAGCATGAAGCGGTGTTGAAAAACATGAAGAGCCTGAAAAGGTGTGAGAAATATGAAGAGCTTCAAAAGGTGTCAAAAATATGAGGAGCATGAAACAGTCTGAAAAATTTCAGGAGCATGAAGCGGTGTTGAAAAACATGAAGAGTCTGAAAACGTGTGAAAATATGAAGAGCTTCAAAAATATGAAAAATATGAAGAACTTCACATTGTGAAAAATATGAAGAGCTTCAAAGGGTGTCAAAAAAGAGATGAGAATGAAACGGTCTGAAAATTAGGAGGAGCATGAAGCGGTGTTGAAAATCATGAAGAGCCTGAAAAGGTGTGAAAAATATGAAAAGCTTCAAAAGATGTGAAAAATATGAAGAGCTTCAAAATGTGTCAAAATGAGATAAGCATGAAACGGTCTGAAAAATAGGAGGAGAATGAAGTGGTGTTGAAAACAATGAAAAGCCTGAAAAGGTGTGAAACACATGAAGAGCTTCACAAGGTGTCAAAAATATGAGGAGCATGAAACGGTCTGAAAAATAGGAGGAGCATGAAGTGGTGTTCAAAAAAATGACGAGCCTGAAAAGGTGTGAAATATATGAAGAGCTTTAAAAGGTATCAAAAATTTGAGGAGCATGAAACGGTCTGAAAAATAGGAGGAGCATGAAGCGGTGATGAAAAACATGAAGAGCCTGAAAAAGTGTGAGAAATATGAAGAGCTTCAAAAGATGTCAAAAATATGAAGAGCTTCAAAAGGTGTCAAAAATGAGATGAGCATGAAGCCATCTGAAAAATATTTGGAGGATGAAGTGGTGTTGAAAAACATGAAGAGCCTGAAAAGGTGTGAAATTTATGAAGAGCTTCAAAAGGTGTCAAAAATATGAGGAGCATGGAACGGTCTGAAAATAGGAGGAGCATGATGCGCTGTTCAAAAACATGTGGAGCCTGAAAAGGAGTGAAAAATATGAAGAGCTTCAAAAGGTTTCAAACATATGAGGAGCATGAAACGACCTGAAAAATAGGAGGAGCATGAAGCAGTGTTCAAAAACATGAAGAGCCTGAAAAGGTGTGAAAAATATGAAGAGCTTCAAAAGGTGTGAAAGATATGAGGAGCATGAAACGGTCTGAAAAATATAAGCAGCATGAAACGGTGTTGAAAAACATGAAGAGACTGAAAAGGTGTGAAAAATATGAAGAGCTTCAAAAGGTGTGAAATACATGAGGGGCCTGAAACTCTCTGTAAAATAGGAGCAGCATGAAGTGGTGTTCAAAAACATGAAGAGCCTGCAAAGTTGTGAAAAATATTAAGAGCTTCAATAGGTGTGAAAAATATGAGGAGCAGGATACGGTCTGAAAAATAGGAGGAGCATGAAGCGGTGTTCAAAAACATGAAGAGCCTGAAAAGGTGTGAAAAATATGAAGAGCTTCACAAGGTGTCAAATATATGAGGAGCATGAAACGGTCTGAAAAATCGGAGGAGCATGAAACGGTGTTCCAAAACATGAAGAGCCTGAAAAGGTGTGAAAAATATGAAGAGCTTCAAAAGGTGTGAAATACATGAGGAGCATGAAACGGTCTGAAAAATAGGAGAAGCATCAAGCGGTGTTCAAAAACATGAAGAGCCTGAAAAGGTGTGAAAAATATGAAAACCTTCAAAGGGTGTCAAAAAAGAGATGAGCATGAAACGGTCTGAAAAATAGGAGGAGCATGAAGCGGTGTTGAAAAACATGAAGAGCTTGAAAAGGTGTGAGAAATATGTAGAGCTTCATAAGGTGTCAAAAATATGAGGAGCATGAAACAGTCTGAAAAATTTCAGGAGCATGAAGTGGTGTTGAAAAACATGAAGAGTCTGAAAACGGGTGAAAATATGAAGAGCTTCAAAAATATGAAAAATATGAAGAACTTCACATTGTGAAAACTATGAAGAGCTTCAAAGGGTGTCAAAAAAGAGATGAGCATGAAACGGTCTCAAAATTAGGAGTAGCATGAAGCAGTGTTGAAAATCATGAAGAGCCTGAAAAGTGCGAAAAATATGAAGAGCTTCAAAAGGTGTCAAAAATATGAGGAGAAAGAAATGGTCTGAAAAATAGGCGGAGCATGAAGCGTTGTTGAAAAACATGAAGAGCCTGAAAAGTGCGAAAAATATGAAGAGCTTCAAAAGGTGTCAAAAATATGAGGAGCATGAAACGGTCTGAAAAATAGGAGGATCATGAAACGGTGTTGAAAAACATGAAGAGCCTGAAAATGTGTGAAAAATATGAAGAGTTTCTAAAGGTGTTAAAAATATGAGGAGCATGAAACGGTCTGAAAATTAGGAGGAGCATGAACTGGTGTTGAAAAACATGAAGAGGCTAAAAAGGTGTGAAAAATATGAAGAGCTTCAAAAGGTGTGAAAAATATGAGGAGCATGATACGGTCTGAAAAATAGGAGGAGCATGAAGCGGTGTTCAAAAAAATGAAGAGCCTAAAAAGGTGTGAAAAATATGAAGAGCTTCAAAAGGTTTCAAAAATATGAGGAGCATGAAACGGTCTTAAAAATACGAGGAGGATGAAGCGGTGTTCAAAAACTTGAAGAGCCTGAAAAGGTGTGAAAAATATGAAGAGCTTCAAAAGGTTTCAAAAATATAGGGGCATGAAACGGTCTTAAAAATACGAGGAGGATGAAGCGGTGTTCAAAAACTTGAAGAGCCTGAAAAGGTGTGAAAAATATGAAGAGCTTCAAAAGGTTTGAAAAAATATGAGGAGCATGAAACGGTATGAAAAATGGGAGGATTATGAAACGGTGTTCAAAAACATGAAGAGCCTGAAAAGGTGTGAAAAATATGAAGAGACTCAAAAAGTGTCAAAAATATGAGGAGTATGAAACGTTATGATAAATAGCAGGAGCATGAAGCGGTGTTGAGAAACATGAAGAGCCTGAAAAGGTGTGAAAAATATGAAGAGCTTCAAAAGGTGTGAAAAATATGAGGTGCATGAAACGGTCTGAAAAATAGGAGGAGCATGAAACGGTGATCAAAAACATGGAGAGCCAGAAAAGGTGGGAAAAATATGAAGAGCTTCAAAAGGTGTGAAATACATGAGGAGAATGAAACGGTCTGCAAAAAAGGAGGAGCATGAAGTGGTGTGGAAAAACATGAAGAGCCTGAAAAGGTGTGAAAAATATGAAAAGCTTCAAAAGGTGTCAAAAATGAGATCAGCATGAAACGGTCTGAAAATTAGGAGCATGAAGCGTTGTTGAAAAACATGAAAAGCCTGAAATTGTGTGAGAAATATGAAGAGCTTCAAAAGGTGTCAAAAATATGAGGAGTATGAAACGGTCTGCAAAAAGGAGGAGCATGAATTGGTGTTGAAAAGCATAAAGAACCTGAAAAGGTGTGAAAAATACGAAGTGCTTCAAAAGTTGTCAAATATATGAGGAGCATGAAACGGTCTGAAAAATAGCAGGAGCATGAAGCGGTGTTGAAAAACATGAAGAGCCTGAAAAGGTGTGAGAAATATGAAGAGCTTCAAAAGGTGTCAAAAATATGAGGAGCATGAAACAGTCTGAAAAATTTCAGGAGCATGAAGCGGTGTTGAAAAACATGAAGAGTCTGAAAACGTGTGAAAATATGAAGAGCTTCAAAAATATGAAAAATATGAAGAACTTCACATTGTGAAAAATATGAAGAGCTTCAAAGGGTGTCAAAAAAGAGATGAGAATGAAACGGTCTGAAAATTAGGAGGAGCATGAAGCGGTGTTGAAAATCATGAAGAGCCTGAAAAGGTGTGAAAAATATGAAAAGCTTCAAAAGATGTGAAAAATATGAAGAGCTTCAAAATGTGTCAAAATGAGATAAGCATGAAACGGTCTGAAAAATAGGAGGAGAATGAAGTGGTGTTGAAAACAATGAAAAGCCTGAAAAGGTGTGAAACACATGAAGAGCTTCACAAGGTGTCAAAAATATGAGGAGCATGAAACGGTCTGAAAAATAGGAGGAGCATGAAGTGGTGTTCAAAAAAATGACGAGCCTGAAAAGGTGTGAAATATATGAAGAGCTTTAAAAGGTATCAAAAATTTGAGGAGCATGAAACGGTCTGAAAAATAGGAGGAGCATGAAGCGGTGATGAAAAACATGAAGAGCCTGAAAAAGTGTGAGAAATATGAAGAGCTTCAAAAGATGTCAAAAATATGAAGAGCTTCAAAAGGTGTCAAAAATGAGATGAGCATGAAGCCATCTGAAAAATATTTGGAGGATGAAGTGGTGTTGAAAAACATGAAGAGCCTGAAAAGGTGTGAAATTTATGAAGAGCTTCAAAAGGTGTCAAAAATATGAGGAGCATGGAACGGTCTGAAAATAGGAGGAGCATGATGCGCTGTTCAAAAACATGTGGAGCCTGAAAAGGAGTGAAAAATATGAAGAGCTTCAAAAGGTTTCAAACATATGAGGAGCATGAAACGACCTGAAAAATAAGAGGAGCATGAAGCAGTGTTCAAAAACATGAAGAGCCTGAAAAGGTGTGAAAAATATGAAGAGCTTCAAAAGGTGTGAAAGATATGAGGAGCATGAAACGGTCTGAAAAATATAAGCAGCATGAAACGGTGTTGAAAAACATGAAGAGACTGAAAAGGTGTGAAAAATATGAAGAGCTTCAAAAGGTGTGAAATACATGAGGGGCCTGAAACTCTCTGTAAAATAGGAGCAGCATGAAGTGGTGTTCAAAAACATGAAGAGCCTGCAAAGTTGTGAAAAATATTAAGAGCTTCAATAGGTGTGAAAAATATGAGGAGCAGGATACGGTCTGAAAAATAGGAGGAGCATGAAGCGGTGTTCAAAAACATGAAGAGCCTGAAAAGGTGTGAAAAATATGAAGAGCTTCACAAGGTGTCAAATATATGAGGAGCATGAAACGGTCTGAAAAATCGGAGGAGCATGAAACGGTGTTCCAAAACATGAAGAGCCTGAAAAGGTGTGAAAAATATGAAGAGCTTCAAAAGGTGTGAAATACATGAGGAGCATGAAACGGTCTGAAAAATAGGAGGAGCATCAAGCGGTGTTCAAAAACATGAAGAGCCTGAAAAGGTGTGAAAAATATGAAAACCTTCAAAGGGTGTCAAAAAAGAGATGAGCATGAAACGGTCTGAAAAATAGGAGGAGCATGAAGCGGTGTTGAAAAACATGAAGAGCTTGAAAAGGTGTGAGAAATATGTAGAGCTTCATAAGGTGTCAAAAATATGAGGAGCATGAAACAGTCTGAAAAATTTCAGGAGCATGAAGTGGTGTTGAAAAACATGAAGAGTCTGAAAACGGGTGAAAATATGAAGAGCTTCAAAAATATGAAAAATATGAAGAACTTCACATTGTGAAAACTATGAAGAGCTTCAAAGGGTGTCAAAAAAGAGATGAGCATGAAACGGTCTCAAAATTAGGAGTAGCATGAAGCAGTGTTGAAAATCATGAAGAGCCTGAAAAGTGCGAAAAATATGAAGAGCTTAAAAAGGTGTCAAAAATATGAGGAGAAAGAAATGGTCTGAAAAATAGGCGGAGCATGAAGCGTTGTTGAAAAACATGAAGAGCCTGAAAAGTGCGAAAAATATGAAGAGCTTCAAAAGGTGTCAAAAATATGAGGAGCATGAAACGGTCTGAAAAATAGGAGGATCATGAAACGGTGTTGAAAAACATGAAGAGCCTGAAAATGTGTGAAAAATATGAAGAGTTTCTAAAGGTGTTAAAAATATGAGGAGCATGAAACGGTCTGAAAATTAGGAGGAGCATGAACTGGTGTTGAAAAACATGAAGAGGCTAAAAAGGTGTGAAAAATATGAAGAGCTTCAAAAGGTGTGAAAAATATGAGGAGCATGATACGGTCTGAAAAATAGGAGGAGCATGAAGCGGTGTTCAAAAAAATGAAGAGCCTAAAAAGGTGTGAAAAATATGAAGAGCTTCAAAAGGTTTCAAAAATATGAGGAGCATGAAACGGTCTTAAAAATACGAGGAGGATGAAGCGGTGTTCAAAAACTTGAAGAGCCTGAAAAGGTGTGAAAAATATGAAGAGCTTCAAAAGGTTTCAAAAATATAGGGGCATGAAACGGTCTTAAAAATACGAGGAGGATGAAGCGGTGTTCAAAAACTTGAAGAGCCTGAAAAGGTGTGAAAAATATGAAGAGCTTCAAAAGGTTTGAAAAAATATGAGGAGCATGAAACGGTATGAAAAATGGGAGGATTATGAAACGGTGTTCAAAAACATGAAGAGCCTGAAAAGGTGTGAAAAATATGAAGAGACTCAAAAAGTGTCAAAAATATGAGGAGTATGAAACGTTATGATAAATAGCAGGAGCATGAAGCGGTGTTGAGAAACATGAAGAGCCTGAAAAGGTGTGAAAAATATGAAGAGCTTCAAAAGGTGTGAAAAATATGAGGTGCATGAAACGGTCTGAAAAATAGGAGGAGCATGAAACGGTGATCAAAAACATGGAGAGCCAGAAAAGGTGGGAAAAATATGAAGAGCTTCAAAAGGTGTGAAATACATGAGGAGAATGAAACGGTCTGCAAAAAAGGAGGAGCATGAAGTGGTGTGGAAAAACATGAAGAGCCTGAAAAGGTGTGAAAAATATGAAAAGCTTCAAAAGGTGTCAAAAATGAGATCAGCATGAAACGGTCTGAAAATTAGGAGCATGAAGCGTTGTTGAAAAACATGAAAAGCCTGAAATTGTGTGAGAAATATGAAGAGCTTCAAAAGGTGTCAAAAATATGAGGAGTATGAAACGGTCTGCAAAAAGGAGGAGCATGAATTGGTGTTGAAAAGCATAAAGAACCTGAAAAGGTGTGAAAAATACGAAGTGCTTCAAAAGTTGTCAAATATATGAGGAGCATGAAACGGTCTGAAAAATAGCAGGAGCATGAGACGGTGTTCAAAAACATGAAGAGCCTGAAAATGTGTGAAAATTATGAAGAGCTTCAAAATGTGTCAAAATTATGAGGAGCATGAAACGGTATGAAAAATAGGAGGAGCATGAATCGGTGTTCAAAAACAAGAAGAGCCTGAAAAGGTGTGAAAAATATGAAGAGCTTCAAAAGGTGTCAAAAATATGAGGAGCATGAAACGGTCTGAAAAATAGGAGGACCAAGAAGGCGTGTTGAAAAACATGAAGAGCCTGAAAACGCGTGAAAAATATGAAGAGCTTCAAAAGATGTGGAAAAATATGAAGAGCTTCAAAAGGTCTCAAATATTAGATGAACATGATACGGTCTGAAAAATAGGAGGAGCATGAAGTGGTGTTGAAATACATGAAGAACCAGAAAAGTTGTGAGAAAAATGAAGAGCTTCATATGGTGTCAAAATTATGAGGAGCAAAAATGGTCTGAAAAAGAGGAGGAGCATGAAGCGGTGTTGAAAAAATATGAAGAGCATGAAAAGCTGTGAAAAATATGAAGACCTTCACAAGGTGTCAAAAATATGAGGAGCATGAAACGGTCTGAAAAATAGGAGGAGCATGAAGCGGTGTTGAAAAAATGGAAGAGCCTGAAAAGGTGTGAAAAATATGAAGAGCTTCACAAGGTGTCAAATATATGAGGAGCATGAAACGGTCTGAAAAATCGGAGGAGCATGAAACGGTGTTCCAAAACATGAAGAGCCTGAAAAGGTGTGAAAAATATGAAGAGCTTCAAAAGGTGTGAAATACATGAGGAGCATTAAACGGTCTGAAATATAGGAGGAGCATGAAGCGGTGTTCCAAAACATGAAGAGCCTGAAAAGGTGTGAAAAATATGAAGAGCTTCAAAAGGTGTGAAATACATGAGGAGCATTAAACGGTCTGAAAAATAGGAGGAGCATGAAGCGGTGTTCTAAAACATGAAGAGCCTGAAAAGTTGTGAAAAATATGAAGAGCTTCAAAAGGTGCGAAAAATATGAGGAGCATGAAACGGTCTGAAAAATAGGAGGAGCATGAAGCGGTGTTCAAAAACATGAAGAGCCTGAAAAGGTGTGAAAAATATGAAAACCTTCAAAAGCTGTCAAAAATGAGATGAGCATGAAACGGTCTGAAAAATAGGAGGAGCATGAAGCGGTGTTGAAAAACATGAAGAGCCTGAAAATGTGTGAGAAATATGAAGAGCTTCAAAAGGTGTGAAATTATGAGGATCAGGAAGCGGTCTGAAAAATAGGAGGAGCATGAAGCGGTTTTGAAAAACATGAAGAGCCTGAAAAGGTGTCAAAAATATGAAGAGCTTCAAAAGGTGTCAAAATATTAGGAGCATGAAACGGTCTGAAAAATAGGAGAAGCATGAAACGGTGTTGAAAAACATGAAGAGACTGAAAAGGTGTGAAAAATATGAAGAGCTTCAAAAGGTGTGAAATTATGAGGATCAGGAAGCGGTCTGAAAAATAGGAGGAGCATGAAGCGGTTTTGAAAAACATGAAGAGCCTGAAAAGGTGTCCAAAATATGAAGAGCTTCAAATGGTGTCAAAAATATTAGGAGGCTGAAACGGTCTGAAAAATAGGAGGAGCATGAAGCGATGTTCAAAAACATGAAGAGCCTGAAAAGGTGTTAAAAATATGAAGAGCTTCAAAAGGTGTGAAATTATGAGGATCAGGAAGCGGTCTGAAAAATAGGAGGAGCATGAAGCGGTTTTGAAAAACATGAAGAGCCTGAAAAGGTGTCAAAAATATGAAGAGCTTCAAAAGGTGTCAAAATATTAGGAGCATGAAACGGTCTGAAAAATAGGAGAAGCATGAAACGGTGTTGAAAAACATGAAGAGACTGAAAAGGTGTGAAAAATATGAAGAGCTTCCAAAATTGTCAAAAATATGAGGAGCATGAAACGGTCTGAAAAATAGGAGGAGGATGAAGTGGTGTTGAAAACATGAAGAGCATGAAAAGGTGTGAAATATATGAAGAGCTTCAAAAGGTATCAAAAATATGAGGAGCATGAAACGGTCTGAAAAATAGGAGGACCATGAAGCGGTGTTGAAAACATGAAGAGCCTGAAAAGGTGTGAAATATATGAAGAGCTTCAAAAGGTGTCAAACATGAGATGAGCATGAAACGGTCTGAAAAATAGGAGGAGGATGAAGTGGTGTTGAAAACATGAAGAGCCTGAAAAGCTGTGAAAAATATGAAGAGCTTCAAAAGGTGTCAAAATATGAGGAGCATGAAACGGTCTCAAAAATAGGAGGAGCATGAAACGGTCTGAAAAATAGGAGGAGCATGAAACGCTGTTGAAAAACATGAAGAGCCTGAAAAATTGTGAAAAATAGGAAGAGCTTCAAAAGGTGTGAAATACATGCGGAGAATGAAACGGTCTGTAAAATAGGAGAAGCATGAAGCGGTGTTCAAAAACATGAAGAGCCTGGAATGGTGCGAAAAATATGAAGAGCTTCAAAAGATTTGAAAAATATGAGGAGCATGAAAAGTTCTGAAAAATAGGAGGAGCATGAAGGGGTGTTTAAAAACATGAAGATCCTGAAAAGTTGTGAAAAATATGAAGAGATTCAAAAGGTGTGAAAAATATCAAGAGCTTCAAGAGGTGTCAAAAATGAGATGAGCATGAAAAGGTCTGAAAAATAGGAGGAACATGAAGTGGTGTTGAAAAACATGAAGAGACTGAAAAGGTGTGAAAAATATGAAGTGCTTCAAATGGTGTGAAATACATGAGGAGCATGAAAAGTTCTGAAAAATGGGAGGAGCATGAAGCGGTGTTTAAAAACATGAAGATCCTGAAAACGTGTGAAAAATATGAAGAGCTTCAAAAGGTTTGAAAAATACCAATAGCTTCAAAAGGTGCCAAAAATGAGATGAGCATGAAACGGTCTGAATAATAGGAGGAATATGAAGTGGTGTTGAAAAACATGAAGAGCCTGAAAAGGTGTGAAAAATATGAAGAGCTTCAAAAGGTGTGAAAAATATGAGGAACATGAAACAGTCTGAAATTTAGTAGGAGCATATAGCGGTGTTGAAAAACATGAAGAGCCTGAAAAGGTGTGAAAAATATGAAGAGCTTCCAAAATTGTCAAAAATATGAGGAGCATGAAACGGTCTGAAAAATAGGAGGAGCATGAAACGGTAGGAAAAATAGGAGGAACATGAAACGGTGTTGAAAAACATGAAGAGCCTGAAAACGTGTGGAAAATAGGAGGAGCTTCAAATTGTTTCAAAATATGAGGAGCATGAACGGTCTGAAAAATAGGAGGAGCATGAAGAGGTGTTGAAAAACATGAAGAGCTTCAAAATGTGTGAAATATATGAAGAGCATCAAAAGGTGTGAAAAATATGAAGAGCTTCAAAAGGTGTGAAATACATGAGGAGAATGAAACGGTCTGAAAAATAGGAGGAGCATGAAGCAGTGTTAAAAACATAAAGAGCCTGAAAAGGTGTGAAAAATATGAAAAGCTTCAAAAGGTGTCAAAAATATGAGGATCATGAAACGGTCTGAAAAATAGGAGGAGCATGAATCGGTGTTCAAAATATGCAGAGACAGAAAAGGTGTGAAAAATATGAAGAGATTCAAAAATTGTCAAAAATATGAAGAGCATACAAAGGTCTGTAAAATAGGAGGAGCATGAAGAGGTGTTCAAAAACATGAAGAGCCTGAAAAAGTCTCAAAAATATGAAGAGCTTCAAAAGGTGTCAAAAATATGAGGAGCATGACACGGTCTGAAAAATAGGAGAAGCATGAAACGGTGTTCAAAAACAAGAAGAGCCTGAAAAGGTGTGAAAAATATGAAGAGCTTCAAAAGCTGTGAAAAATATGAAGAGCTTCAAAAGGTGTCAAAAATGAGATGAGCATGAAACGGTCTGAAAAATAGGAGGAGGATGAAGTGGTGTTGAAAACATGAAGAGCATGAAAAGGTGTGAAATATATGAAGAGCTTCAAAAGGTATCAAAAATATGAGGAGCATGAAACGGTCTGAAAAATAGGAGGACCATGAAGCGGTGTTGAAAACATGAAGAGCCTGAAAAGGTGTGAAATATATGAAGAGCTTCAAAAGGTGTCAAACATGAGATGAGCATGAAACGGTCTGAAAAATAGGAGGAGCATGAAACGGTGTTGAAAAACATGAAGAGCCTGAAAAGCTGTGAAAAATATGAAAAGCTTCAAAAGGTGTGAAAAATATGAGGAGCAGGAAACGGTCTTAAATATAGGAGGAGCATGAAACGGTGTTGAAAAACATGAAGAGCTTCAAAAGGTGTCCAAATATGAGGAGCATAAAACGGTCGGAAAAGTAGGAGGAGCATGAATCGGTGTTAAAGAACATGAAGAGCCTGAAAAGGTGTGAAATATATGAAGAGCTTCAAAAGGTGTCAAAAATATGAGGAGCATGAAACGATCTGAAAAATAGGAGGAGAATGAAGTGGTTTTCAAAAACATAAAGAGCCTGAAAAGGTGTGAAAAATATGGAGAGCTTCAAAAGGTGTCAAAATATGAGCAGCATGAAACGGTCTGAAAAACAAGAGGAGCATGAAACAGTGTTCAAAAACAAGAAGAACCAGGAAAGGTGTGTAAAATATGAAGAGCTTCAAAAGGTGTCAAAAATATGAGGAGCATGAAACGGTCTAAAAAATAAGAGGAGCATGAAGTGGTGTTGCAAAAGAAGAAGACCCTGAAAAGGTGTGAAAAATATGAAGCGCTTCACAAGTTGTCAAAAATAAGAGAAGCATGAAACGGTCTGAAAAATAGGAGGAGCATGCAGCGGTGTTGAAAACCATGAAGAGCCTGAAAACGTGTGAAAAATATGAAGAGTTTCAAAAGGTGTGAAATATATAGGAGCATGAAACTGTCTGAAAAATAGTATGAGAATGAAACGGTTTTGAAAAAGATGAAGAGCATGAAAACCTGTGAAAAATATGATGAGCTTCAGAAGGTGTCAAAAATATGAGGAGCATGAAACGGTCTTAAAAATAGTACGAGCATGAAGCTGTGCTGAAAAACATGAAGAGAATGAAAAGGTGTGAAAAATATGAAGAGCTTCAAAAGGTGTCAAAAATATGAGGAGGATGAAACGGTCTGTAAAAGAGGAGGAGCATGAAGCTCTGTGGAAAAACATGAAGAGAATGAAAGGTGTGAAAAATATGAAGAGCTTCAAAAGTTGTCAAAAATATGAGGAGCATGAAACGTTTTGAAAAATAGGAGGAGCATGAAGCGTTGTTTAAAAACGTGAAGAACCTGAAAAGGTGTGAAAAATATGAAGAGCTTCAAAAGGTGTCAAAAATATGAGGAGCATGAAACAGACTGAAAAAAAATGAGGAGCATGAAACTGTGTTGAAAAACATGAAGAGATTGAAAATGTGTGAAAAATATGAAGAGCTTCAAAAGGTGTCAAAAATATGAGGAGCATGAAACGGTCTGAAAAATAAGAGGAGCATGAAGTGGTGTTGAAAAACAAGAAGAGCCTGAAAAGGTGTGAAAAATATGAAAGGCTTCAAAAGGTGTCAAAAATATTTGGAGCATGAAAAGATCTGAAAAATAGTAGCAGCAAGAAACGGTGTTCAATAACATGAAGAGCCTGAGAAGGTGTGAAAAATATGAAGATCTTGAAAAGGTGACAAAAATATTTACAGCATGAAACGTTCTGAAAAAAGGAGGAGCATGAGGCGGTGTTGAAAAACATGAAGAGACTGAAAAGGTGTGAAGAATATGAAGAGCTTCACAAGGTGTCAAATATATGAGGAGCACGAAACGGTCTGAAAAATAGGAGGAGCATGAAACGGTGTTGAAAAACATGAAAAGCGTGAAAAGGTGTGAAAAATAAGAAGACCTTCAAAAGATGTCAAATATATGAGGAGCACGAAACGGTCTGAAAAATATGAGGAGCATGAAACGGTGTTCAAAAACATGAAGAGCCTGAAAAGGTGTGAAATACATGAAGAGCTTTAAAAGGTGTCAAATATATGAGGAGCATGAAACGGTCTGAAAATAGGAGGAGCATGAAACGGTGTTGAAAAACCTGAAAAGCATGAAAAGGTGTGAAAAATAAGAAGAGCTTCAAAAGATGTCAAATATATGAGGAGCAGGAAACGGTCTGAAAAATAGGAGGAGCATGAAACGGTGTTCAAAAACATGAAGAGCCTGAAAAGGTGTGAAAAATATGAAGAGCATGAAAATGTGTGAAAAATATGAGGAGCATAAACTGTGTTCAAAAACATGAAGATCCACAAAAGGTGTGAAAAATATGAAGAGCTTCAAAATGTCTCAAAGAAATGAGGAGCATGAAACGGTTTGAAAATAGAAGGAGCATGAAGAGGTGTTCAAAAACATGAAGAGCCTGAAAAGGTGTGAAAAATATGAAGAGCTTCAAAATGTGTCAAAAATATGAGGAGCATGAAACGGTCTGAAAAATAGGAGGAGCATGAAGTGGTGTTGAAAAACATGAAGAGCCTGAAAAGGTGTGAAAAATATGAAGAGCTTCAAAAGGTGTCAAAAATATGAGGAGCATGAAAAGGTCTGAAAAATAGGAGGAGCATGAAGCGGTGTTGAAAAACATGAAGAGCGTGAAAAGGTGTGAAAAATATGAAGAGCTTCAAAAGGTATCAAAATATGAGGAGCATGAAACGGGCTGAAATATAGGATGAGCATGAAGCGGTGAAGAAAAACATGAAGAGCATGAAAACGTGTGAAAAATATGATGAGCTTCAAAGGTGTCAAAAATATGAAGAGTATGAAACGGTCTGAAAAATAGGATTAGCATGAAACGGTGTTGAAAACGTGAAGAGCCTGAAAATGAGTGGAAAATATGAAGAGCTTCAAAAGGTGTTGAAAATATGAGGAGCATGAAACGGTCTGAAAAATACGAGGAGCATGAAGCGATGTTGAAAAACATGAAGAGCCTCAAAAGGTGTGAAGAATATGAAGAGCTTCAAAAGGTGTCAAAAATATGAGGAGCATGAAAAGTCTGAAAAATAGGAGGAGCAGGAAACAGTGTTCAAAAATATGAAGAGCCTGAAAAGGTGTGAAAAATATGAAGATCTTCAAAAGGTGTCAAAAATATGAGGAGCATGAAACGGTCTGAAAAATAGGAGGATCAGGAAGGGATGTTGAAAAATATGAAGAGCCTGAAAATTTGTGAAAAATATGAAGAGCTTCAAAAGGTGTCAAAAATATGACGAGCATGAAATGGTCTGAAAAATAGGAGGAGCAGGCAACGGTGTAAAAAAATATGAAGAACCTGAAAAGATGTGAAAAATATGAAGAGCTTCAAAAGGTGTGAAATACATGAGGAGCATGAAAAGGGCGGAAACATAGGAGGAGCATGAAGCGGTGTTGAAAAACATGAAGAGCCTGAAAAGGTTTAAAAAATATGAATATCTTCAAAAGGTGAGAAAAATATGAGGAGCATGTAACGGTCTGAAAAATAAGAGGAGCATGAAGAAGTGTTGATAAACAAGAAGAGCCTGAAAACGTGTGAAATATAGGAAAAGATTCAAAAGTTGTGAAAATTATGAGGAGCATGAAACGTTCTGAAAAATAGGAGGAGCCTGAAGCCATGTTGAAAAACATGAAGAGCCTGAAAAGGTCGGAAAAATATGAACAGCTTCAAAAGGTGTCAAAAATATGAGAAGCATGAAACGGTCTGAAAAATAGGAGGAGCATGAAGTGATGTTGAAAAACATGAAAGGTCTGAAAAGGTGTGAAAAATATGAAGAGCTTTAAAAGATGTGAAAAATATGAGGAGCATGAAACGGTCTGAAAAATAGGAGGAGCATGAAGCGGTTTTGAAAAACATGAAAACTCTGAGAATGTGTGAAAAATATGAAGAGATTCAAAAGTTGTCAAAAATATCAGGAGCATGAAACGGTCTGAAAAATAGGAGGAGCATGATGCGGTGTTGATAAAAGTGAAGAGCCTGAAAAGTTGTGAAAAATATGAAGTGCTTCCAAAGGTGTGAAAAATATGAAGAGCTTCAAAAGGTGTCAAAAAAATGACGAGCATGAAATGGTATGAAAAATAGAAGGAGCATGTAACGGTGTTCAAAAACATGAAGAGCCTGAAAAGGTGTGAAAAATATGAAAAGCTTCAAAAGGGATCAAAATTATGAGGGGCATGAAACGGTGTGAAAAAGAGGAGAAGCTTGAAACAGTGTTCAAAAACATGAAGAGCCTGAAAAGGTGTGAAAAATATGAAGAGCCTCAAAAGGTGTCAAAAATATGAGCATCATGAAACGGTCTGAAAAATAGGAGGAGCATGAAGCGGTGTTGAAAAACATGAAGAGCCTGAAACGGTGTGAAATATATGAAGAGCTTCAAAAGGTGTCAAAAATATGAGGAGCAGGAAACGGTTTGAAAAATAGGAGGATCATGTAGCGGTGTTGAAAAACATGAAGAGCCTGAAAAGGTGTGAAAAACATGAAGAGCTTCAAAAGGTGTCAAATGTGAGGTGAGCATGAAACCTTCTGAAAATTAGGAGGAGCATGAAGCGCTGTTCAAAAACATGAAAAGCCTGAAAAGGTGTGAAAAATATGAAGAGCTTCAAAAGGTGTGAAATACATGAGGAGGATTAAACGGTCTGACAAATAGGAGAAGCATGAAGTTTTGTTCAAAAACATGAAGAGCCTGAAAAGTTGTGAAATATAAGAAGAGCTTCAAAAGGTGTGAAAAATATGAAAAGCTTCAAAAGGTGTCAAAAATATGAGGAGCATGATACGTTCTGAAAAATAGGAGGAGCGTGAAGTGCTTGTGAAAAACTTGAAGAGCCTGAAAAGGTGTGCAAAATATGAAGAGCTTCAAAAGGTGTCAAAAATATGAGGAGCATGAAACGGTCTTAAAAATAGGAGAAAGATGAAGCGGTGTTCAAAAACATGAAGAACATGATAAGGTGTGAAAAATAAGAAGAGCTTTAAAAGGTGTGAAAATTATGAGGAGCATGAAACGGTCTGAAAAATAGGAGGAGCATGAAGCGGTGTTCAAAAACATGAAGAGCCTGAAAAGGTGTGAAAAATATGAAAAGCTTCAAAAGGTGTGAAATACATGAGGAGCATGAAACGGTTTGAAAAATAGGAGGAGCATGAAGCGTTGTTCATAAACATGAAGAGCCTGAAAAGGTGTGCAAAATATGAAGAGCTTCAAAAGGTGTGAAATACAAGAGGAGCATGAAACGGTCTGAAAAATAGGAGGAGCAAGAAGCAGTGTTCAACAACATGAAGAGCCTGAAAAAGTCTGAAAAATATGAAGAGCTTCAAAAGGTTTCAAAAATATTAAGAGCATGAAACGGTCTGAAAAAAAGGAGGAGCATGAAGCGGTGTTCAAAAACATGAAGAGCCTGAAAAGGTGTGAAAAATATGAAGAGCTTCAAAAGGTGTGAAATATATGAGGAGTATGAAAAGGTCTGAAAAATAGGAGGAGCATGAAGCGGTGTTTAAAAACTTGAAGAGCCTGAAAACGTGTTAAAAATATGAAGAGCTTCAAAAGGTCTGAAAAATATGAAGAGCTTGAAAAGGTGTGAAGAATATGAAGAGCTTCAAAAGCTGTGAAAACTATAAGGAGCATGAAACGATCTGAAAAATAGGAGGAGTAAGAAGCATTGTTGAAATACATGAAGAGCCTGAAAACGTGTGAAGAATATGAAGAGCTCCAAAGGTGTGAAAAAAATGAAGAGTTTCAGAAGGTGTCAAAAATGAGATGAGCATGAAACGGTCTCAAAAATAGGAGCATGAAGTGGTGGTCAGAAACATGGAGAGCCTAAAAAGGTGTGAAAAATATGAAGAGCTTCAAAAGGTGTGAAATACATGAGGAGCATGTAACGTTCTGAAAAATAGGAGGAGCATGAAGAGGTGTTCAAAAACATGAAGAGGCTGATAAGGTGTGAAAAACATGAAGAGCTTGAAAAGGTGTGAAAAATATGAAGAGCTTCAAAGGTGTCAAAAATATGAGGAGCTTGAAACGGTCTGAAAAATAGGAGGAGCATGAAGCTGTGTTCAAACACATGAAGAGCCTGAAAAGGTGTGAAAAACATGAAGAGCTTCAAAACGTGTGAAATACATGAGGAGCATGAAAAGGTCTGAAAAATAGGAGGAGCATGAAGAGGTGTTCAAAAACATGAAGAGGCTGATAAGGTGTGAAAAATATGAAGAGCTTCAAAAAGTTTGAAAAATAAGAGGAGCATGAAGCGGTGTTCAAAAACATGAAGAGAGTGAAAAAGTGTGAAAAATATGAAGAGCTTATGAAATTGTCAAAAATATGAGGAGCATGAAACGGTCTGAAAAATAGGAGGAGCATGAAACGGTGATCAAAAACATGAAGAGCCTGAAAACGTGTGAAAAATATGAAGAGCTTCAAACGGTGTGAAAAATATGAGGAGCATGAAACAGACTGAAAAAGATGAGGAGCATGAAGTGGTGTTCAAAAACATGTGCAGCCTGAAAAGCTGTGAAAAATATGAAGAGCTTCAAAAGGTGTGAAAAATAGGAGGAGCATGAAGCGTTGTTCAGAAACATGAAAAGCCTGAAAAAGTGTGAAAAATATGAAGAGCTTCAAAAGGTGTCAAAAATATGAGGAGCATGAAACGGTCTGAAAAATAGGAGAAGTAAGAAGCGTTATTGAAATACATGAAGAGCCTGAAAACGTGTGAAGAATATGAAGAGCTCAAAAGGTGTGAAAAAAATGAAGAGCTTCAGAAGGTGTCAAAAATGAGATGAGCATGAAACGGCCTCAAAAATAGTAGGAGCAGGAAGTGGTGTTCAGAAACATGGAGAGACTGAAAAGGTGTGAAAAATATGAAGAGCTTCAAAATGTGTGAAATACATGAGGAGCATGAAACGGTCTGAAAAATAGGAGGAGCATGAAGAGGTGTTCAAAACCTGAAGAGCCTGAAAAGGTGTGAAAAATATGAAGAGCTTCAAAAGGTGTGAAAAACAGGAGGAACATGAAGCGGTGTTCAAAAATATGAAGAGCCTGAAAAGGTGTGAAAAATATGAAGTGCTTCAAAAGGTGTCAACAATATGAGGAGCATGAAACGGTCTGAAAAATAGGAGGAACAAGAAGCGGTGTTGAAAAACAAGAAGAGACGGAAAAGGTGTGAAAAATATGAAGAGCTTCAAAACGTGTCAAAAATATGAGGAGCACGAAACGGTCTGAAAAATAGGAGGAGCATGAAGCGGTGTTGAAAAACATGAAGAGCCTGAAAACGTGTGAAAAATATGAAGAGCTTCAAAAGGTATGAAAATATGAAGAGCTTCAAAAGTTGTCAAAAAAGAGATGAGCATGAAACGGTCTGAAAAATAGGAGCAGCATGAAGCGGTGTTGAAGAACATGAAGAGTCTGAAAAGGTGTGAAAAATATGAAGAGCTTCGAAAGGTGTCAAAAATATGAGGAGCATGAAACGGTCTGAAATATAGGAGGATCATCAAGCGGTGTTGAAAAACATGAAGAGCCTGAAAATGTGTGAAAAACGTGAAGAGCTTCAAAAGATGTCAAAAATATGAGGAGCATGAAACGGTCTGAAAAATATGAGGAGCATGAAGCGGTGTTAAAAAACATGAAGAGCCTGAAAAGAAGTGAAAAATATGAAGAGCTTCAAAAGGTGTGAAAAATATGAAGACCTTCAAAAGGTGTCAAAAATGAGATGAGCATGAAACGCTCGGAAAAATAGGAGGAGCATGAAGCGGTGTTGAAAAACATGAAGAGCCTGAAAACCTGTGAAAAATAGGAAGAGCTTCAAAAGGTGTGAAAAATATGAAGAGCTTCAATAAATGTCAAAAATATGAGGAGCATGAAATGGTCTCAAATATCGGAGAATCATGCAGCGGTGTTGAAAACTATAAACACCTGAAAAAGTGTGAAAAATATGAAGAGCTTCAAAAGGTGTCAAAAATATGAGTATCATGAAATGGTCTGAAAAACAGGAGCAGCATGAAACAGTGTTCAAAAACATGAAGACATTGAAAAGGTGTGAAAAATATGAAGAGGTTCAAAAGGTGTGAAATACATGAGGATCATGAAACGGTCTGAAAAATATGAGGAGCATGAAGCGGTGTTCAAAAACATGAGGAGCCTGAAAAGGTGAGAAAAATATGAAGAGCTTCAAAAGGTGTGAGAAATGTGAGGAGCATGAAGCGGTGTTCAAATACATGAAAAGCCTGAAAAGGTGTGAAAAATATGAAGAGCTTCAAAAGGTTTCAAAAATATGAGGAGCTTGAAATGGTCTGAAAAATAGGACGAGCATGAAACGGTGTTCAAAAACATGAAGAGCATGAAAAGGTGTGAAAATTATGAAGAGCTTCAAAAGGTGTGAAAAACATGAGGAGAATGAAACGGTCTGAAAAATAGGAGGAGCATGAAGGAGTGTTCAAAACATGAAGATCCTGAAAAAGTGTGAAAAATATGAAGATCTTCAAAAGTTTGAAAAATATGAAGACCCTGAAAAGGTGTCAAAAATGAGATGAGCATGAAACAGTCTGAAAAGTAGGAGGAGCATGAAGTGCTGTTCAAAAACGTGAAGAGCCTGAAAAGGTGTGAAAATTATGAAGAGCTTCAAAAAGTGTGAAATACCTGAGGAGCATGAAACGGTCTGAAAAATAGGAGGAGCATGAAGTGGTGTTCAAAACATGAAGAGCCTGAAAAAGTGTGAAAAACATGAAGAGCTTCAAAAGGTTTGAAAAATAGGAGGAGCATGAAGCGGTGCTCAAAAACATGAAGAGCCTGAAAAAGTGTGAAAAATATGAAGAGCTTATAAAATTGTCAAAAATATGAGGAGCATGAAGAGATGTTCAAAAACATGAAGAGGCTGATAAGGTGTGAAAAACATGAAGAGCTTCAAAAGGTTTGAAAAATAGGAGGAGCATGAAGCGGTGTTCAAAAACATGAAGGGCCTGAAAACGTGTGAAAAATATGAAGAGCTTCAAAAGGAGTCAAAAATATGCGGAGCCTGAAACGATCTGAAAAATAGGAGGAGCATGAAGTGGTGTTGAAAAACATGAAGAGCCGGAAAAGGTGTGAAAAAAAAGAGGAGCATGAAACGCTCTGAAATATAGGTGGATCATGAAGCGGTGTTGAAAAACATGAAGAGCCTGAAAAGGTGTGATAAATGTGAAGAGCTTCAAAAGGTGTCAAAAATATGAGGAGCATGAAACGG
The DNA here is from genome assembly GCF_033118175.1 of Dama dama. NCBI lineage: Eukaryota > Metazoa > Chordata > Mammalia > Artiodactyla > Cervidae > Dama > Dama dama. Next base: position 4,299,478 of record NW_026870885.1, read on the forward strand.
TCTGAAAAATAGGAGGAGCATGAAACGGTGATCAAAATCATGAAGAATCTGAAAACGTGTGAAAAATATGAAGAGCTTCAAACGGTGTGAAAAATATCAGGAGCATGAAACGGTCTGAAAAAGATGAGGAGCATGAAGTGGTCTTCAAAAACATGTACAGCCTGAAAAGGTGTGAAAAATATGAAGAGCTTCAAAAGGTGTGAAAAACAGGAGGAACATGAAAAGGTCTGAAAAATAGGAGTAGCATGAAGAGGTGTTCAAAAACATGAAGAGGCTGATAAGGTGTGAAAAACATGAAGAGCTTCAAAAAGTTTGAAAAATAGGAGGAGCATGAAGCGGTGTTAAAAAACATGAAGAGCCTAAAAAAGTGTGAAAAATATTAAGAGCTTATAAAATTGTCAAAAATATGAGGAGCATGAAACGGTCTGAAAAATAGGAGGAGCATGAAACGGTGATCAAAAACATGAAGAGCCTGAAAACGTGTGAAAAATATGAAGAGCTTATAAAATTGTCAAAATATGAGGAGCATGAAGAGATGTTCAAAAACATGAAGAGGCTGATAAGGTGTGAAAAACATGAAGAGCTTCAAAAGGTTTGAAAAATAGGAGGAGCATGAAGCGGTGCTCAAAAACATGAAGAGCCTGAAAAAGTGTGAAAAATATGAAGAGCTTATAAAATTGTCAAAAATATGAGGAGCATGAAACGGTCTGAAAAATACGAGCAGCCTGAAACCGTCTGACAAATAGGAGGAGCATGAAGCGGTGTTCAAAAACATGAAGGGCCTGAAAACGTGTGAAAAATATGAAGAGCTTCAAAAGGAGTCAAAAATATGCGGAGCCTGAAATGATCTGAAAAATAGGAGGAGCATGAAGCGGAGTTGAAAAACATGAAGAGCCGGAAAAGGTGTGAAAAATGTGAAGAGCTTCAAAAGGTGTCGAAAATATGAGGAGCATGAAACGCTCTGAAATATAGGAGGATCATGAAGCGGTGTTGAAAAACATGACGAGCCTGAAAAGGTGTGATAAATGTGAAGAGCTTCAAAAGGTGTCAAAAATATGAGGAGTATGAAACGGTCTGAAAAATAGGAGGAGCATGAAACGGTGATCAAAAACATGAAGAATCTGAAAACGTGTGAAAAATATGAAGAGCTTCAAACGGTGTGAAAAATATCAGGAGCATGAAACGGTCTGAGAAAGATGAGGAGCATGAAGTGGTCTTCAAAAACATGTACAGCCTGAAAAGGTGTGAAAAATATGAAGAGCTTCAATAGGTGTGAAAAACAGGAGGAACATGAACCGCCGTTCAAAAATATGAAGAGCCTGAAAAGGTGTGAAAAATATGAAGTGCTTCAAAAGGTGTCAACAATATGAGGAGCATGAAACGGTCTGAAAAATAGGAGGAGCAAGAAGCGGTGTTGAAAAACAAGAAGAGACGGAAAAGGTGTGAAAAATATGAAGAGCTTCAAAAGGTTTCCAAAATATGAGGAGCTTGAAATGGTCTGAAAAATAGGACGAGCATGAAACGGTGTTCAAAAACATGAAGAGCATGAAAAGGTGTGAAAATTATGAAGAGCTTCAAAAGGTGTGAAAAACATGAGGAGAATGAAACGGTCTGAAAAATAGGAGGAGCATGAAGCAGTGTTCAAAACATGAAGAGCCTGAAAAAGTGTGAAAAATATGAAGATCTTCAAAAGTTTGAAAAATATGAAGACCCTGAAAAGGTGTCAAAAATGAGATGAGCATGAAACAGTCTGAAAAGTAGGAGGAGCATGAAGTGTTGTTCAAAAAGGTGAAGAGCCTGAAAAGGTGTGAAAAATATGAAGAGCTTCAAAAGGTGTGAAATACCTGAGGAGCATGAAACGGTCTGAAAAATAGGAGGAGCATGAAGTGTTGTTCAAAACATGAAGAGCCTGAAAAAGTGTGAAAAATATGAAGAGCTTCAAAAAATGTCAAAAATATGAGGAGCATGAAATGGTCTCAAATATAGGAGAATCATGCAGCGGTGTTTAAAACTATAAACAGCCTGAAAAAGTGTGAAAAACATGAAGAGCTTCAAAAGGTTTGAAAAATAGGAGGAGCATGAAGCGGTGCTCAAAAACATGAAGAGCCTGAAAAAGTGTGAAAAATATGAAGAGCTTATAAAATTGTCAAAAATATGAGGAGCATGAAGAGATGTTCAAAAACATGAAGAGGCTGATAAGGTGTGAAAAACATGAAGAGCTTCAAAAGGTTTGAAAAATAGGAGGACCATGAAGCGGTGCTCAAAAACATGAAGAGCCTGAAAAAGTGTGAAAAATATGAAGAGCTTATAAAATTGTCAAAAATATGAGGAGCATGAAGAGATGTTCAAAAACATGAAGAGGCTGATAAGGTGTGAAAAACATGAAGAGCTTCAAAAGGTTTGAAAAATAGGAGGAGCATGAAGCGGTGTTCAAAAACATGAAGGGCCTGAAAACGTGTGAAAAATATGAAGAGCTTCAAAAGGAGTCAAAAATATGAAGAGCCTGAAACGATCTGAAAAATAGGAGGAGCATGAAACGGTGTTGAATAACATGAGGAGCCTGAAAAGGTGTGATAAATGTGAAGAGCTTCAAAAGGTGTCAAATATATGAGGAGCATGAAACGCTCTGAAATATAGGTGGATCATGAAGCGGTGTTGAAAAACATGAAGAGCCTGAAAAGGTGTGATAAATGTGAAGAGCTTCAAAAGGTGTCAAAAATAGGAGGAGCATGAAACGGTCTGAAAAAGATGAGGAGCATGAAACGGTGATCAAAATCATGAAGAATCTGAAAACGTGTGAAAAATATGAACAGCTTCAAACGGTGTGAAAAATATCAGGAGCATGAAAAGGTCTGAAAAAGATAAGGAGCATGAAGTGGTCTTCAAAAACATGTACAGCCTGAAAAGGTGTGAAAAATATGAAGAGCTTCAAAAGGTGTGAAAAACAGGAGGAACATGAAGCGGTGTTCAAAAATATGAAGAGCCTGAAAATGTGTGAAAAATATGAAGTGCTTCAAAAGGTGTCAACAATATGAGGAGCATGAAACGGTCTGAAAAATAGGAGGAGCAAGAAGCGGTGTTGAAAAACAAGAAGAGACGGAAAAGGTGTGAAAAATATGAAGAGCTTCAAAAGGTTTCCAAAATATGAGGAGCTTGAAATGGTCTGAAAAATAGGACGAGCATGAAACGGTGTTCAAAAACATGAAGAGCATGAAAAGGTGTGAAAATTATGAAGAGCTTCAAAAGGTGTGAAAAACATGAGGAGAATGAAACGGTCTGAAAAATAGGAGGAGCATGAAGCAGTGTTCAAAACATGAAGAGCCGGAAAAAGTGTGAAAAATATGAAGATCTTCAAAAGTTTGAAAAATATGAAGAGCTTCAAAAGGTGTCAAAAATATGAGGCGCATGAAACGGTCTGAAAAATAGGAGAGGCATGAAGTGGTGTTGAAAAACATGAAGAGCCTGAAAAGGTGTGAATTATATGAATAGCTTCAAAAGGTGTCATAAATATGAGGAGCATGAAACGGTCTGAAAAATAGGAGGAGCATGAAGGGGTGTTGAAAAACATGAAGAGCCTAAAATGCTGTGAAAAATATGAAGAGCTTCAAAAGGTGTCAAAAATATGAGGAGCATGAAAAGGTCTGAAAAATAGGAGGAGCCTGAAGCGGTGTTGAAAAACATGAAGAGCCTAAAATGCTGTGAAAAATATGAAGAGCTTCAAAAGATGTGAAAAATATGAAGAGCTTCAAAAGATGTGAAAAATATGAAGAGCTTCAAAAGGTGTCAAAAATATGAGGCGCATGAAACGGTCTGAAAAATAGGAGAGGCATGAAGTGGTGTTGAAAAACATGAAGAGCCTGAAAAGGTGTGAATTATATGAATAGCTTCAAAAGGTGTAACAAATATGAGGACCATGAAACGGTTTGAAAAATAGGAAGAGCATGAAACGGTGTTCAAAAACATGAAGAGCCTGAAAAGGTGTGAAAAATATGAAGAGCTTCAAAATGTGTGAAAACTATGAGGTGCATGAAAAGTCTGAAAAATAGGAGGAGCATGAAGCGGTGTTGAAAAACATGAAGAGCCTGAAAAGGTGTGAAAAATATGAAGAGCTTCAAAACGTGTCAAAAATATGAGGAACCTGAAACGGTCTCAAAAATAGGAGGAGCATGAAACGGTCTGAAAAATAGGAGGAGCATGAAGTGGTGTTCAAAAACATGAAGAGCCTGAAAGGGTGTGAAAATTATGAAGAGTTTCTAAAGGTGTCAAAAATATGAGGAGCATGAAACGGTCTGAAAAATAGGACGAGAATGAAGCGGTGTTCAAAAACATGAAGAGCCTGAAAAGCTGTGAAAAATATAAAGAGATTAAAAGGTGTCAAAAATATGAGGAGCATGAAACGGTCTGAAAAATAGGACGAGAATGAAGCGGTGATCAAAAACATGAACAGCCTGAAAAAGTGTGAAAAATATGAAGAGCTTCAGAAGGTGTGAAAAATATGAAGAGCTTCAACAGGTGTCAAAAATTAGATGAGCATGAAACGGTCTGAAAAATTGGAGGAGCAAGAAGTAGTGTTGAAAAACATGAAGAGCCAGAAAAGTGTGAAAAATATGAAGAGCTTCAAAAGGTGTCAAAAATATGAGGAGCATGAAACGGTCTGAAAAATAGTTGGAGCATGAAGCGGTGTTGAAAAATATGAACAGCCTGGAAAGGTGTGCAAAATATGAAGAGCTTCAAAAGTGTGAAATATATGAAGAGCTTTAAAAGGTGTCAAAAATGAGATGAGCATGAAACGGTCTGAAAAATAGGAGTAGCATGAAACGGTGATCAAAACATGAAGAGCCTGAAAAGGTGTAAAAAATATGACGAGCTTCAAAAGGTGTGAAAAACATGAGGAGCATGAAACGGGCTGAAAAATAGGAGAAGCATGAAGTGGTGTTGAAAAACATGAAGAGCCTGAAAAAGTGTGAAAAATATGAAGAGCTTCAGAAGGTGTGAAATATATGAAGAGCTTCAACATGTGTCAAAAATTAGATGAGCATGAAACGGTCTGAAAAATTGGAGGAGCAAGAAGTAGTGTTGAAAAAAATGAAGAGCCTGAATAGGTGTGAAAAATATGAAAAGCTTCAAAAGGTGGCAAAAATATGAGGAGCATGAAACAGGCTGAAAAATAGGAGAAGCATGAAGGGGTGTGGAAAAACATGAAGAGCCTGAAAAGGTTTGAAAAATATGAAGAGCTTCAAAAGGTGTGAAATATATGAGGAGCATGAAACTTTCTGAAAAATAGAAATAGCATGAAGCGGTGTTGAAAAACATGAAGTGCCTGAAAACGTGTGAAAATATGAAGAGCTTCAAAAATATGAAAAATATGAAGAGCTTCAAAAGGTGGGAAAAATTTGAAGAGCTTCAAAAGGTGTCAAAAATGAGATGAGCATGAAAAGGTCTTAAAAATAGGAGGATTATAAAACGGTGTTGAAAATCAGGATGAGCCTGTAAAGGTGTGAAAAATATGAAGAGATTCAAAAGGTGTCAAAAATGAGATGAGCATGAAACGGTCTGAAAAATAAGAGGAGCATGAAGCGGTGTTCAAAAACATGAAGAGCCTGAAAAGTTGTGAAAAATATGAAGAGCTTCAAAAAGTGTCAAAAATATGAGGAGCATGAAACGGTCTGAAAAATAGGAGGAGCATGAAGTGGTGTTCAAAAACATGAAGAGCCTGAAAAGTTGTGAAAAATATGAAGAGCTTCAAAAGGTGTCAAAAATATGAGAAGCATGAAACGGTCTGACAAATAGGCGGAGCATGAAGCGGTGTTGAAAAACATGAAGAGCCTGAAAAGGTGTGAAAAATATGAAGAGCTTCAAAAGGTGTGAAATACATGAGGAGCATGAAACGGGCTGAAAAATAGGAGAAGCATGAAGTGGTGTGGAAAAAGATGAAGAGCCTGAAAAGGTGTGAAAAATATGAAGACCTTCAAAATGTGTGAAATACATGAGGAGCATGAAACTCTCTGAAAAATAGGAGGAGCATGAAGCGGTGTTCAAAAACATGAAGAGCCTGAAAAGTTGTGAAAAATATGAAAAGCTTCAAAAGGTGATAAAAATGAGATGAGAATGAAACGGTCTGAAAAATAGGAGGATCAAGAAACGGTGTTGAAAAACATGAAGAGCCTGAAAACGTGTGAAAAATATGAAGAGCTACAAAAGGTGTGAAAAATGAGATGAGCATGAAACGGTCTTAAAATAGGAGGAGCGAGAAGCGGTGTTCAAAAATATGAAGAGCCTGAAAAGGTGTGAAAAATATGAAGAGCTTCAAAAGGTGTGAAGAATATGAGGAGCATGAAACGGTCTGAAAAATAGAAGTGGCATGAAATGATGTTCAAAAACATGAAGAGCTGAAAAAGTGTGAAAAATATGAAGAGCTTCAAAAGGTGTGAAATACATGAGGAGCATGAAACGGTCTGAAAATTAGGAGAAGCATGAAGTGGTGCTGACAAACATGAAGAGCCTGAAAATGTGTGAAAAATATGAAGAGCTTCAAACGGTGTCAAACATATGAAGAGCATGAAACCGACTGAAAAATAGGAGGATTATGAAGCAGTGTTCAAAAACATGAAGAGCCTGAAAATGTGTGAAAAATATTCAGAGCTTCAAAATGTGTCAAATATATGAGGAGCATGAAACGGTCTGAAAAATTAGAGGAGGATGAAACGGTGATTAAAAACATGAAGAGCCTGAAAAGGTGTGAAAAATATGAAGAGCTTCAAAAGGTGTGAAATACATGAGGAGCATGAAACGGTCTGAAAAATAGGAGGAGCAGGAAGTGGTGTTGAAAAACATGAAGAGCCAGAAAAGTGTGAAAATTATAAAGAGCTTCAAAAGGTGTCAAAAATATGAGGAGCATGAAACGGTCTGAAAAATAGGAGGAGCATGAAGCGGTGTTGAAAAACATGAAGAGCCTGAAAATGTGTGAAAAAATATGAAAAGCTTCAAAATGTGTGAAGAATATGAAGAGTTTCAAAAGGTGTCAAAAATGAGATGAGCATGAAACGGCCTGAAAAATAGGAGGAGCATGAAACGGTGTTGAAAAACATGAAGAGCTTGAAAAGGTGTGAAAAATATGAAGAGCTTCAAAAGGTGTCAAAAATGAAATGAGCATGAAACGGTCTGAAAAATAAGAGGAGCATGAAGCGGTGTTCAAAAACATGAAGAGCCTGAAAAGATATGACAAATATGAAGAGCTTCAAAAGGTGTCAAAAATATGAGCAGAATGAAACGGTCTGAAAAATAGGAGGAGCATGAAGCGGTGTTCAAAAACATGAAGAGCCTGAAAAGTTGTGAAAAATATGAAAAGCTTCAAAAGGTGTCAAAAATATGAGGAGCATGAAACGGTCTGAAAAATAGGAGGAGCATGAAGCGGTGTTGAAAAACCTGAAGAGCCTGAAAAGGTATGAAAATTATGAAGAGCTTCAAAAGGTGTGAAATTCATGAGGAGCATGAAACTCTCTGAAATATAGGAGGAGCATGAATCGGTGTTCAATAACATGAAGAGCCTGAAATGTTGTGAAAAATATGAAAAGCTTCAAAAGGTGTCAAAAATATGAGGAGCATGAAACGTTCTGAAAAATAGGAGGAGCATGAAGCGGTTTTGAAAAATATGAAGTGCCTGAAAATGTGTGAAATATATGAAGAGCTTCACAACTTCTCAAATATGAGGAGCTTGAAACGGTCTGAAAAATAAGAGGAGATGCAGTAGTGTTGAAAAACATGAAGAGCATTAAAAGGTGTGAAAAATGTGAACAGCTTCAAAAGACGTCAAAAATATGAGGAGCATGAAACTGCTTGAAAAAAAGGAGGAGTATGAAAAGGTCTGAAAAATAGGAGGAGCATGAAGCGCTGTTCGAAAACATGAAGAGTCTGAAAAGTTGTTAAAAATATGAAGAGCTTCAAAAGGTTTCAAAAATATGAGGAGCATGAAATGGTGTTCAAAAACTTGAACAGCCTGAAAAAGTGTTAAAAATATGAAGAGCTTCAAAAGGTGTCAAAATATGAGGAGCATGAAACTGCCTGAAAAATAGGAGGAGTATGAAAAGGTCTGAAAAATAGGAAGAGCATGAAGCGCTGTTCAAAAACATGAAGAGTCTGAAAAGGTGTTAAAAATATGAAGAGCTTCAAAAGGTGTGAAAAATATGAGGAGCATGAAACGGTCTGAAAAATAGGAGGAGCATGAAGTGGTGTTCAAAAACATGAAGAACCTTAAAATGTGTGAAAAATATTAAGAGCTTTAAAGGTGTAAAAATTATGAGGAGCATGAAACCGTCTGAAAAATAGGAGGAGCATGAAATGGTGTTGAAAAACATGAAGAACCTTAAAATGTGTGAAAAATATGAAGAGCTTTAAAGGTGTGAAAAATAGGAGGAGCATGACACGGTGTTGAAAAACATGAAGAGCATGAAAATGTGTGAAAAATATGAAGAGATTCTAAAGCTGTCAAAAATATGAGGAGCCTGAAACGGTCTGAAAAATAAGAGGAGCATGAAGTGGTGTTGAAAAAGATGAAGAGCCTGAAAAGGTGTGAAAAATATGAAGAGCTTCAAAAGGAGTCAAAAATAAGAGGAGCATGAAAAGGTCTGAAAAATAGGAGGAGCATGAAGCGGTGTTGAAAAACATGAAGAGCCTAAAAAGGTGTGAAAAATATGAAGAGCTTCAAAAGGTGTCAAAAATATCAGGAGCATGAAATGATCTGAAAAATAGCAGGAACATAAAACGGTCTGAAAAATAGGAGGAGCATGAAGTGGTGTTCAAAAATATGACGAGCCTTAAAAGGCGTGAAAAATATGAAGAGCTTTAAAGGTGTGAAAATTATGAAGAGCATGATACCGTCTGAAAAATAGGAGGAGCATGACACGGAGTTGAAAAACATGAAGAGCCTAAAATGTGAGGAAAATATGAAGAGCTTTAAAGGTGTGAAAAATATGAGGAGCATGACACGGTCTGATAAATAGGAGGAGCATGAAGCGGTGTTGAAAAACATGAAGAGCCTGAAAAGGTGTGAAAAATAACAGGAGCATGAAATGATCTGAAAAAAAGGAGGAACAGGAAACATTCTGAATAACAGGAGGAGCATGAAGCGGTGTTCAAAAACATGAGGAGTCTGAAAAGGTATGAAATATATGAAGAGCTTCAAAAGGTGTCAAAAATATGAGGAGCATGAAACGGTCTGAAACATGGGAGGATCATGAAGTGGTGTTGAAAATCATGAAGAGCCTGAAAAGGTGTGAAAAATATGCAGAGCTTCAAAAGGTGTCAAAAATATGAGGAGCATGAAACGGTCTGAAAAATACGAGGAGCATGAAGTGGTGTTGAAAACCATGAAGAGCCTGAAAAGGTGTGAAAAATATGAAGAGCTTCAAAAGGTGTCAAAAATATCAGGAGCATGAAAAGATCTGAAAAATAGCAGGAACATGAAACGGTCTGAAAAATAGGAGGAGCATGAAGCGGTGTTCAAAAATATGGAGAGCCTGAAAAGGTATGAAAAATATGAAGAGCTTCAAAATGTGTCAAAAATATGAGGAACATGAAACGGTCTGAAAAACAGAAGGAGCATGAAGCGGTGTTTAAAAACATGAAGAGCCTGAAAAGGTGTGAAAAATATGAAGATCTTCAAAAGGTTTGAAAAATATGAAGAGCAGGGAACGGTCTGAAAAATAGGAGGAGGATAAAGCGGTGTTCAAAAACATGAAGAGCCTGAAAAGGTGTGTCAAATATGAAGAGCTTCAAAAGGTGTCAAAAATATGAGGAGCATGAAACGGTCTCAAAAAAGGAGGAGCATGAAGCGGTGTTCAAAAATATGGAGATCCTGAAAAGGTATGAAAAATATGAAGAGCTTCAAAAGGTGTCAAAAATATGAGGAACATGAAACGGTCTGAAAAACAGAAGAAGCATGAAGCGGTGTTTAAAAACCTGAGGAGCCTGAAAAGGTGTGAAAAATATGAAGAGCTTCAAAAGGTTTGAAAAATATGAAGAGCAGGGAACGGTCTGAAAAATAGGAGGAGGATAAAGCAGTGTTCAAAAACATGAAGAAACTGAAAAGGTGTGACAAATATGAAAAGCTTCAAAAGGTGTCAAAAATATGAGGAGCATGAAACGGTCTCAAAAATAGGAGGAGCATGAAGCAGTGTTCAAAAATATGGAGAGCCTGAAAAGGTATGAAAAATATGAAGAGCTTCAAAAGGTGTCAAAAATATGAGGAGCATGAAACGGTCTGAAAAATAGGAGGAGCATGAAACGGTGTTCAAAAATATGAAGAGCCTGGAATGGTGTGAAAAATATGAGAGGCCCAAAACGTGTCAAAATATGAGGAGCATGAAACGGTCTGAAACATGGGAGGACCATGAAGTGGTGTTGAAAATCATGAAGAGCCTGAAAAGGTGTGAAAATTATGCAGAGCTTCAAAAGGTGTCAAAAATATGAGGAGCATGAAACGGTCTGAAAAATACGAGGAGCATGAAGTGGTGTTGAAAACCATGAAGAGCCTGAAAAGGTGTGAAAAATATGAAGAGCTTCAAAAGGTGTCAAAAATATCAGGAGCATGAAAAGATCTGAAAAATAGCAGGAACATGAAACGGTCTGAAAAATAGGAGGAGCATGAAGAGGTGTTCAAAAATATGACGAGCCTTAAAAGGCGTGAAAAATATTAAGAGCTTTAAAGGTGTGAAAATTATGAAGAGCATGATACCGTCTGAAAAATAGGAGGAGCATGATACGGTGTTGAAAAACATGAAGAACCTTAAAATGTGAGGAAAATATGAAGAGCTTTAAAGGTGTGAAAAATATGAGGAGCATGACACGGTCTGTTAAATAGGAGGAGCATGACACGGTGTTGAAAAATATGAAGAGCATGAAAATGTGTGAAAAATAGGAAGAGCTTCAAAAGGAGTCAAAAATATGAGGAGCATGAAAAGGTCTGAAAAATAGGAGGAGCATGAAGCGGTGTTGAAAAACATGAAGAGCCTGAAAAGGTGTGAAAAATATGAAGAGCTTCAAAAGGTGTCAAAAATAAGAGGAGCATGAAATGATCTGAAAAAAAGGAGGAACAGGAAACATTCTGAAAAACAGGAGGAGCATGAAGCGGTGTTGAAAAACATGAAGAGTCTGAAAAGGTATGAAAGATACGAAGAGCTTCAAAACGTGTCAAAAATATGAGGAGCATGAAACGGTCTGAAAAATGGGAGGAGCATGAAGCGGTGTTGAAAAACATGAAGAGCCTGAAAACGTGTGAAAAATATGAAGAACTTCAAAACGTGTGAAAAATATGAAGAGCTTCAAATGTGTCAAAAATGAGATGAGCATGAAACGATGTGAAAAATAGGAAGAGCATGTAGTGGTGTTGAAAAAAATGAAGAGCCTGAAAAGGTGTGAAATATATGAAGAGCTTCAAAAGGTGTCAAAAATATGAGGAGAACGAAACGGTGTGAAAAATAGGAGGAGCATGAAGTGGTGTTGAAAAACATGAAGAGCCTGAAAAGCTGTGAGAAATATGAAGAGCTTCAAAAAGTGTCAAAAATATGAGGAGCATGAAACGGTCTGAAAAATAGGAGGAGCATGAAGCCGTGTTGAAAAACATGAAGAGCCTGAAAAGGTGTGAAAAATATGAAGAGCTTCAGAAATGTGAAAAATATGAAGAGCTTCAAAAGGTGTCAAATATGTGAAGAGCATGAAACGGTCTGAAAAATAGGAGGAGCATGAAACGGTGTTCAAATACATGAAGAGCCTGAAAATGTGCGAATAAAATGAAGAGCTTCAAAAGGTGTGAAAAATATGAGGAGCATGAAACTGTCTAAAAAATAGGAGGAGCATGTAGTGGTGTTCAAAAACATGAAGAGCATGAAAAGGTGTGAAAAATATGAAGAGCTTCAGAAATGTGAAAAATATGAAGAGCTTCAAAAGGTGTCAAATATATGAAGAGCATGAAACGGTCTGAAAAATAGCAGGAGCATGAAACGGTGTTCAAATACATGAAGAGCCTGAAAATGTGCGAATAAAATAAAGAGCTTCAAAAGGTGTGAAAAATATGAGGAGCATGAAACTGTCTAAAAAATAGGAGGAGCATGTAGTGGTGTTCAAAAACATGAAGAGCCTGAAATGTTGTAAAAAATATGAAGAGCTTCAAAACGTGTCAAAAATATGAGGAGCATGAAACGGGCTGAAAAATAGGAGAAGCATGAAGTGGTGTGGAAAAACATGAAGAGTCTGAAAAGGTGTGAAAAATATGAAGAGCTTCAAAAGGTGTGAAATATATGAGGAGCATGAAACTCTCTGAAAAATAGGAGGAGCATGAAGCGGTGTTCAAAAACATGAAGAGCCTGAAATGTTGTGAAAAATATGAAAAGCTTCAAAAGTTGTCAAAAAAGATATGAACTTGAAACGGTCTGAAAAATAGGAAGAGCATGATGCGGTGTTGAAAAACATGAAGAGCTGAAAACGTGTGAAAAATATGAATAGCTTCAAAAGGTGTCAAAAATATGAGGAGCAAAAAACGGTCTGAAAACAAGGAGAAGCATGAAGCGTGTTCAAATACATGAAAAGCCTGAAAAGGTGTGAAAAATATGAAGAGCTTCAAAAGGTGTTAAAAATATGAGGAGCATGAAACGGTCTGAAAAATAGGAGGGGCATGAAGCGGTGTTCAAAAACATGAAGAGCCTGAAAAGTTGTGAAAAATATGAAGAGATTCAATAGGTGTGAAAAATATGAGGAGCATGAAACGGTCTGAAAAATAGGAGGAGCATTAAGCGGTGTTCAAAAACATGAAGAGCCTGAAAAGTGTGAAGAATATGAAGAGCTTCAAAAGGTGTCAAAAATATGAGGAGCATGCAACGGTCTGAAAAATAGGAGGAGCATGAAGCAGAGTTGAAAAACATGAAGAGCCTGAAAAGGTGTGAAAAATATGAAGAGTTTCAAAAGGTGTGAAATATATGAGGTGCAAGCAACGGTCTGAAAAATATTAGGAGCATGAAGCGGTGTTGAAAAGCAAGAAGATCCTGAAAAGGTGTGAAAAATATGAAAAGCTTCAAAAGGTGTGAAAAATATGAAAAGCTTCAAAAGGTGTCAAAAATGAGATGAGCATGAAACGGTTTGAAAAATGGGAGGAGCATGAAGTGGTGTTGAAAAAAAAAAAGAGACTGAAAAGGTGTCAAAAATATGAGGATCATCAAAAGGTGTCAAAAATATGAGGAGCATGAAAAGGTCTGCAAAAAGAAGGAGCATGAAGTGGTGTTGAAAAACTTGAAGAGCCTGAAAAGGTGTGAAAAATATGAAAAGCTTCAAAATCTGTCAAAAATACGAGGAGCATGAAACGGTCTGAAAAATAGGAGGCGCATGAAGCGGTGTTCAAAAACATGACGAGCCTGAAAACCTGTGAAAAATATGAAGAGCTTCAAAAGGTGTGAAATAGATGAGGCGCATGAAACTCTCTGAAAATTAGGAGGAGCAAGAAGCAGTGTTGAAAAACATGAAGAGCCTGAAAAGTTGTGAAAAATATGAAGACCTTCAAAAGGTGTGAAATACATGAGGCGCATGAAACTCTCTGAAAATTAGGAGGAGCAAGAAGCAGTGTTCAAAAACATGAAGAGCCTGAAAACTTGTGAAAAATATGAAGAGCTTCAAAAGGGGTCACAAATATGAAGAACATGAAACCGTCTGAAAAACAGGAGGAGCATGAAGCGGTGTTGAAAAACATGAAGAGCCTGAAAATGTGTGAAAAATATGAAGAGCTTCAAAAGATGTGAAAAATATGAAGAGCTTCAAAACGTGTCAAATATATGTGGAGCATGAAACGGTGTGAAAAATTGGAGGAGCATGAAGCGGTGTTGAAAAACATGAAGAGCCTGAAAAGGTGTGAAATATATGAAGAGCTTCAAAAGGAGTCAAAAATATGAGGAGAATGAAACCGTCTGACAAATAGGAGGAGCATGAAGTGGTGCTGAAAAACATGAAGAACCTGAAAAATGTGAAAAATATGAAGAGCTTCAAAAGGCGTCAAAAATATGAGGAGCATGAAACGGTCTGAAAAATAGGAGGATCATGAAGCGGTGTTGAAAAACATGAAGAGCCTGAAAAGGTGTGAAAAATATGAAGAGCCTCAAAAAATGTCAAATATATGAGGAGCATGAAACGGTCTGAAAAATAGGAAGATCATGAAGCGGTGTTGAAAAACATGAAGAACCTGAAAAGGTGTGAAAAATATGAAGAGCTTCAAAAGGTGTCAAAAATATGAGGAGCATGAAACGGTCTGAATAATAGAAGGAGCATGAAACGGTCTTTAAACAAATGAAGAGCCTGAAAAGGTGTGAAAAATATGAAGAGCTTCAAAAGGTTTGAAAAACATGAGGAGCATGAAACGGTCCGAAAAGTAGGAGATGCATGAAGTTGTGTTGAAAAAAATGAAGAGCCTGAAAAGGTGTGAAAAATATGAAGAGCTTCAAAAGGTGTCAAAAATTAGATGAGCATGAAACGGTCTGAAAAATCGGAGGAGCATGAAGCGGTGTTGAAAATCTTGAAGAGCCTGAAAAGGTGTGAAAAACATGAAGAGGTTCAAAAATATGAAAAATTTGAAGAGCCTGAAAAGGTGTGAAAAATATGAAGAGCTTCAAGAGGTGTCAAATATATGAGGATCATGAAACGGTCTGAATAATAGGAGGAGCAAGAAACGGTGTACAAAACATGAAGAGCATGAAAAGGTGTGAAAAATGTGAAGAGCTTAAAAGGTGTGAAAAATATGAAGAGCTTCAAAAGGTGTCAAAAAGTAGATGAGCATGAAACGGTCTGAAAAATAGGAGGAGCATGAAGTGGTGTTGAAAAAATGAAGAGCCTGAAAAGGTGTGAAATATATGAAGAGCTTTAAAATGTGTCAAATTTATGAGGAGAATGAAACTGTCTGAAAAATAGGAGGAGCTGAAGCGGTGTTGAAAAACATGAAGAGCCTGAAAAAGTGTGACAAATATGAAAAGTTTCTAAAGGTGTCAGAAATATGAGGAACATGAAACGGTCTGAAAAATAGGAGGAGTATGAAGTGGAGTTGAAAAACATGAAGAGCTTGAAAAAGTGTGAAAAATATGAAGAGCTTCAAAAGGTGTCAAAATATGAGGAGCATGAAACCGTCTGAAAAATAGGAGGAGCATGAAGCGGTTTGAAAAACATGAAGAGCCTGAAAAAGTGTGAAAAATATGAAGAGCTTCAAAATGTGTCAAAAATATGAGGAGAATGAAACGGTCTGAAAATTAGGAGGAGCATGAAGCGGTGTTGAAAAACATAAAGAGCCTGAAACAGTGTGAAATATATGAAGAGCCTCAAAGGTGTCAAAAATATGAGGAGCAAGAAACGGTCTGAAAAATAGAAGGAGCTTGAAGTGGTGTTGAAAAACATGAAGAGCCTGAAAAGGTGTGAAAAATATGAAGAGCTTCAAAAAGGTGTCAAATATATAAAGGGTGAAACGGTCTGAAAAATATGAGGACAAAGAAACTGTTTTCAAAAACATGAAGAGCCTCAAAAGGTGTGAAAAATATGAAGAGCTTCAAAAAGGTGTCAAATATTTAGAGGGTGAAACGGTCTGAAAAATATGAGGAGCAAGAGACTGTTTTCAAAAACATGAAGAGCCTCAAAAGGTGTGAACAATGTGAAGAGCTTCAAACTGTGTCAAAAATATGAGGAGCATGAAACGGTCTGAAACATAGGAGGAGCATGAAGTGTTGTTGAAAAACATGAAAAGCCTGAAAAAGGTGTGAAACATATGAGGAGCATGATACGGTCTGAAAAATAGGAGGAGCATGAAGCGGTGTTGAAAAATATGAAGAGCCTGAAAACGTATGAAAAATATGAAGAGCTTCAAAAGGTGTCAAAAATATAAGGAGCATGAAACGGTCTGAAATATAGCAGGAGCATGAAAAGGTGTTAAAAAACATGAAGAGCCTGAAAAGGTGTGAAAAATATGAAAAGCTTCAAATGGTGTCAAAAATATGAGGAGAATGAAACGGTCTGATAATTAGGAGGAGCATGAAGTGGTGGTGAAAAACATGAAGAGCTTGAAAAAGGTGTGAAACATATGAGTAGAATAAAACGGTCTGAAAAATAGGAGGAGCATGAAGTGGTGTAGAAAAACATGAAGACGCTGAAAAGGTGTGAAAAATATGAAGAGGTACAAAAAGTGTCAAAAATATGAGGAGCTTGAAACGGTCTGAAATATAGGAGGAGCGTGAAAAGGTGTTAAAAAAAATAAGAAGAGCTTCAAAAGGTGTGAAACATATGAGGAGCATGAAACGGTCTGAAAAATAGGAGGAGCATGAAGCGTTGTTAAAAAACATGAAGAGCCTGAAAAGGTGTCAAAAATATGAAGAGCTTCAAAAAGTGTCAAAAATATGAGGAGCATGAAACGGTCTGAAAAATAGGAGAAGCATGAAGTGGTGAAGAAAAATATGAGGAGCCTGAAAAGGTGTCAAAAATATGAAGAGCTTCAAAAAGTGTCAAAAATATGAGGAGCATGAAACGGTCTGAAAAATAGGAGGAGCATGAAGTGTTGTTGAAAAACAGGAAGAGCCTGAAAAGGTGTCAAAAATACGAAGAGCTTCAAAAATTGTCAAAAATATGAGGAGCATGAAACGGTCTGAAAAATAGGAGAAGCATGAAGTGGTGAAGAAAAATATGAGGAGCCTGAAAAGGTGTAAAAAATATGAAGAGCTTCAAAGGTGTCAAAACTAAGAGGAGCATGAAACGGTCTGAAAAAGATGAGGAGCAGCAAGCGATGTTGAAAAACATGAAGAGCCTGAAAAGGTGTGAAAAATATGAAGAGATACAAAAGGTGTCAAAAATATGAGGAGCATGAAACGGTTTGAAAAATAGGAGGAGCATGAAGCGGTGTTGAAAAACATGAAGAGCCTGAAAAGGTGTGAAAAATATGAAGAGCTTCAAAATGTGTAAAAAATATGAGGAGCAAAAAAAGGTCTGAAAAATAGGAGGAGCATGAAGTGGTGCTGAAAAACATGAAGAGCCTGAAAAGGTGTGAAAAATATGAAGAGCTTCAAAAGGCGTCAAAAATATGAGGAGCATGAAACGGTTTGAAATATAGGAGGAGCATGAAACGGTCTGAAAATAGGAGGAGCATGAAGCGGTTTGAAAAACATGAAGAGCCTGAAAAAGTGTGAAAAATATGAAGAGCTTCAAAAGGTGTCAAAAATATGAGGAGAATGAAACGGTCTGAAAATTAGGAGGAGCATGAAGCGGTGTTGAAAAACATGAAGAGCCTGAAAAGGTGTGAAAAATATGAAGAGCTTCAGAAAGGTGTCAAATATATAGAGGGTGAAACGGTCTGAAAAATATGAGGAACAAGAAACTGTTTTCAAAAACATGAAGAGCCTCAAAAGGTGTGAAAAATGTGAAGAGCTTCAAACTGTGTCAAAAATATGAGGAGCAGGAAACGGTCTGAAACATAGGAGGAGCATGAAGTGTTGTTGAAAAACATGAAGAGCCTGAAAAAGTTGTGAAACATATGAGGAGCATGATATGGTCTGATAAATAGGAGGAGCATGAAGCGGTGTTGAAAAATATGAAGAGCATGAAAATGTGTGAAAAATATGAAGAGCTTCAAAAGGTGTCAAAAATATAAGGAGCATGAAACGCTCTGAAATATAGCAGGAGCATGAAAAGGTGTTAAAAAACATGAAGAGCCTGAAAAGGTGTGAAAAATATGAAAAGCTTCAAATGGTGTCAAAAATATAAGGAGAATGAAACGGTCTGATATTTAGGAGGAGCATGAAGTGTTGTTGAAAAACATGAAGAGCTTGAAAAAGGTGTGAAACATATGAGTAGAATAAAACGGTCTGAAAAATAGGAGGAGCATGAAGTGGTGTAGAAAAACATGAAGACCCTGAAAAGGTGTGAAAAATATGAAGAGCTACAAAAAGTGTCAAAAATATGAGGAGCTTGAAACGGTCTGAAATATAGGAGGAGCGTGAAAAGGTGTTAAAAAAATATGAAGAGCTTCAAAAGGTGTGAAAAGTATGAGGAGCATGAAACGGTCTGAAAAATAGGAGGAGCATGAAGCGTTGTTGAAAAACATGAAGAGCCTGAAAAGGTGTCAAAAATATGAAGTGCTTCAAAAAGTGTCAAAAACATGAGGAGCATGAGAAGGTCTGAAAAATAGGAGGAGCTTGAAGCGGTGTTCAAAAAAATGAAGAGCCTGGAGAAATGTGAAAAATATGAAGAGCTTCAAAAAGTGTCAAAAATATGAGGAGCATTAAACGGTCTGAAAAATAGGAGAAGCATGAAGTGGTGTTGAAAAATATGAAGAGTCTGAAAAGGTGTGAAAAATATGAAGAGCTTCAAAGGTGTCAAAATTATGAGGAGCATGAAACGCTCTGAAAAAGAGGAGGAGCAGCAAGCGATGTTGAAAAACATGAAGAGCGTGAAAAGGTGTGAAAAATATGAAGAGCTTCAAAAGGTGTCAAAAATATGAGGAGCATGAAAGGGTCTGAAAAATAGGAGGAGCATGAAGCAGTGTTGAAAAACATGAGGAGCCTGAAAAGGTGTGAAAAATATGAAGAGCTTCAAAAAGTGTCAAAAATATGAGGAGCATGAAACGGTCTGAAAAATAGGAGGAGCATGAAGTGGTGCTGAAAAACATGAAGAGCCTGAAAAGGTGTGAAAAATAGGAAGAGCTTTAAAAGGTGTCAAAAATATGAGGATCATGAAACGGTCTGAAAAATAGGAGAAGCATGAAACGGTCTGAAAAATAGGAGGAGCGGGAAGCGGTTTGAAAAACATGAAGAGCCTGAAAAAGTGTGAAAAATATGAAGAGCTTCAAAAGGTGTCAAAAAATGAGGAGAATGAAACGGTCTGAAAATTAGGAGGAGCATGAAGCAGTGTTGAAAAACATAAAGAGCCTGAAACAGTGTGAAATATATGAAGAGCCTCAAAGGTGTCAAAAATATGAGGAGCAAGAAACGGTCTGAAAAATAGAAGGAGCTTGAAGTGGTGTTGAAAAACCTGAAGAGCCTGAAAAAGTGTGAAATATATGAAGAGCCTCAAAGCTGTCAAAAATATGAGGAGCAAGAAACGGTCTGAAAAATAGAAGGAGCTTGAAGTGGTGTTGAAAAACATGAAGAGCCTGAAAAGGTGTGAAAAATATGAAGAGCTTCAAAGTTGTCAAAATTATGAGGAGCATGAAACGCTCTGAAAAAGAGGAGGAGCAGCAAGCGATGTTGAAAAACATGAAGAGCGTGAAAAGGTGTGAAAAATATGAAGAGCTTCAAAATGTGTCAAAAATATGAGGAGCATGAAAGGGTCTGAAAAATAGGAGGAGCATGAAGTGGTGCTGAAAAACATGAATAGCCTGAAAAGGTGTGAAAAATATGAAGAGCTTCAAAAGGCGTCAAAAATATGAGGAGCATGAAACGGTCTGAAAAATAGGAGAAGCATGAAACGGTCTGAAAAATAGGAGGAGCATGAAGCGGTTTGAAAAACATGAAGAGCCTGAAAAAGTGTGAAAAATATGAAGAGCTTCAAAAGGTGTGAAACATATGAGGAGCATGAAACGGTCTGAAAAATAGGAGGAGCATGAAGCGTTGTTGAAAAACATGAAGAGCCTGAAAACGTGTGAAAAATATGAAGTGCTTCAAAAGGTGTCAAAAACATGAGGAGCATGAAAAGGTCTGAAAAAAAGGAGGAGCATGAAGCGGTCTGAAAAATAGGAGGAGCATGAAGCGGTTTGAAAAACATGAAGAGCCTGAAAAAGTGTGAAAAATATGAAGAGCTTCAAAAGGTGTCAAAAACATGAGGAGCATGAAAAGGTCTGAAAAATAGGAGGAGCATGAAGCGGTGTTCAAAAAAATGAAGAGCCTGGAGAAGTGTGAAAAATATGAAGAGCTTCAAAAAGTGTCAAAAATATGAGGAGCATTAAACGGTCTGAAAATTAGGAGAACCATGAAGTGGGGTTGAAAAATATGAAGAGCCTGAAAAGGTGTGAAAAATACGAAGAGCTTCAAAGGTGTCAAAATTATGAGGAGCATGAAACGCTCTGAAAAAGAGGAGGAGCAGCAAGCGATGTTGAAAAACATGAAGAGCGTGAAAAGGTGTGAAAAATATGAAGAGTTTCAAAAAGGTGTCAAATATATAGAGGGTGAAACGGTCTGAAAATTAAGAGGAGCAAGAAACTGTTTTCAAAAACATGAAGAGCCTCAAAAGGTGTGAAAAATATGAAGAGCTTCAAAAAGGTGTCAAATATATAGAGGGTGAAACGGTCTGAAAAATATGAAGAGCAAGAAACTGTTTTCAAAAACATGAAGAGCCTCAAAAGGTGTGAACAATGTGAAGAGCTTCAAACTGTGTCAAAAATATGAGGAGCATGAAACGGTCTGAAACATAGGTGGAGCATGAAGTGTTGTTGAAAAACATGAAGAGCCTGAAAAAGGAGTGAAAAATATGAAGAGCTTCAAAAGGTGTCAAAAATATAAGGAGAATGAAACGGTCTGATAATTAGGAGGAGCATGAAGTGGTGTTGAAAAACATGAAGAGCCTGAAAAGGTGTGAAAAATATGAAAAGCTTCAAATGGTGTCAAAAATATGAGGAGAATGAAACGGTCTGCTAATTAGGAGGAGCATGAAGTGTTGTTGAAAAACATGAAGAGCTTGAAAAAGGTGTGAAACATATGAGTAGAATAAAACGGTCTGAAAAATAGGAGGAGCATGAAGCGGTTTGAAAAACATGAAGAGCCTGAAAAAGTGTGAAAAATATGAAGAGCTTCAAAAGGTGTCAAAAATATGAGGAGAATGAAACGGACTGAAAATTAGGAGGAGCATGAAGCGGTGTTGAAAAACATAAAGATCCTGAAACAGTGTGAAATATATGAAGAGCCTCAAAGGTGTCAAAGATACGAGGAGCAAGAAACGGTCTGAAAAATAGAAGGAGCTTGAAGTGGTGTTGAAAAACATGAAGAGCCTGAAAAAGTGTGAAATATATGAAGAGCCTCAAAGGTGTCAAAAATATGAGGAGCAAGAAACGGTCTGAAAAATAGAAGGAGCTTGAAGTGGTGTTGAAAAACATGAAGAGCCTGAAAAGGTGTGAAAAATATGAAGAGCTTCAAAGGTGTCAAAATTATGAGGAGCAAGAAACGCTCTGAAAAAGAGGAGGAGCATGAAGTGTTGTTGAAAAACATGAAGAGCCTGAAAAAGGTGTGAAACATATGAGGAGCATGATACGGTCTGAAAAATAGGAGGAGCATGAAGCGGTGTTGAAAAATATGAAGAGCCTGAAAAGGTGTGAAAAATATGAAGAGCTTCAAAAGGTGTCAAAAATATAAGGAGCATGAAACGGCCTGAAATATAGGAGGAGCATGAAAAGGTGTTAAAAAACATGAAGAGCCTGAAAAGGTGTGAAAAATATGAAAAGCTTCAAATGTTGTCAAATATATGAGGAGAATTAAACGGTCTGATAATTAGGAGGAGCATGAAGTGGTGATGAAAAACATGAAGAGCTTGAAAAAGGTGTGAAACATATGAGTAGAATAAAACGGTCTGAAAAATAGGAGGAGCATGAAGAGGTGTAGAAAAACATGAAGACCCTGAAAAGGTGTGAAAAATATGAAGAGCTACAAAAAGTGTCAAAAATATGAGGAGCTTGAAACGGTCTGAAATATAGGAGGAGCGTGAAAAAGTGTTAAAAAAATATGAAGAGCTTCAAAAGGTGTGAAACATATGAGGAGCATGAAACGGTCTGAAAAATAGGAGGAGCATGAAGCGTTGTTGAAAAACATGAAGAGCCTGAAAAGGTGTGAAAAATATGAAGTGCTTCAAAAGGTGTCAAAAACATGAGGAGCATGAAAAGGTCTGAAAAATAGGAGGAGCATGAAGCGGTGTTCAAAAAAATGAAGAGCCTGGAGAAGTGTGAAAAATATGAAGAGCTTCAAAAAGTGTCAAAAATATGAGGAGCATGAAACGGTCTGAAAAATAGGAGAAGCATGAAGTGGTGTTGAAAAATATGAAGAGACTGAAAAGGTGTGAAAAGTATGAAGAGCTTCAAAGGTGTCAAAATTATGAGGAGCATGAAACGCTCTGAAAAATACGAGGAGCATGAAGCGGTGTTGAAAAACATGAAGAGCCTGAAAAGGTGTGAAAAATAGGAAGAGCTTCAAAAGGCGTCAAAAATATGAGGAGCATGAAACGGTCAGAAAAATAGGAGAAGCATGAAACGGTCTGAAAAATGGGAGGAGCAGGAAGCGGTTTGAAAAACATGAAGAGCCTGAAAAAGTGTGAAAAATATGAAGAGCTTCAAAATGTGTCAAAAATATGAGGAGAATGAAACGGTCTGAAATTTAGGAGGAGCATAAAGCGGTGTTGAAAAACCTAAAGAGCCTGAAACAGTGTGAAATATATGAAGAGCCTCAAAGGTGTCAAAAATATGAGGAGCAAGAAACGGTCTGAAAAATTGAAGGAGCTTGAAGTGGTGTTGAAAAACATGAAGAGCCTGAAAAAGTGTGAAATATATGAAGAGCCTGAAAGGTGTCAAAAATATGAGGAGCAAGAAACGGTCTGCAAAATAGAAGGAGCTTGAAGTGGTGTTGAAAAACATGAAGAGCCTGAAAAGGTGTGAAAAATATGAAGAGCTTCAAAAAGGTGTCAAATATATAGAGGGTGAAACGGTCTGAAAAATATGAGGAGCAAGAAACTGTTTTCAAAAACATGAAGAGCCTCAAAAGGTGTGAAAAATATGAAGAGCTTCAAAAAGGTGTCAAATATATAGAGGGTGAAACGGTCTGAAAAATATGAGGAACAAGAAACTGTTTTCAAAAACATGAAGAGCCTCAAAAGGTGTGAACAATGTGAAGAGCTTCAAACTGTGTCAAAAATATGAGGAGCATGAAACGGTCTGAAACATAGGAGGAGCATGAAGTGTTGTTGAAAAACATGAAGAGCCTGAAAAAGGTGTGAAACATATGAGGAGCATGATACGGTCTGAAAAATAGGAGGAGCATGAAGCGGTGTTGAAAAATATGAAGAGCCTGGAAAAGTATGAAAAATATGAAGAGCTTCAAAAGGTGTCAAAAATATAAGGAGCATGAAACGGTCTGAAATATAGCAGGAGCATGAAAATTTGTTAAAAAACATGAAGAGCCTGAAAAGGTGTGAAAAATATGAGGAGCTTTAAATGGTGTCAAAAATATGAGGAGAATGAAGCGGTCTGATAATTAGGAGGAGCATGAAGTGGTGTTGAAAAACATGAAGAGCTTGAAAAAGGTGTGAAACATATGAGTAGAATAAAACGGTCTGAAAAATAGGAGGAGCATGAAGTGGTGTAGAAAAACATGAAAGCCCTGAAAAGGTGTGAAAAATATGAAGAGCTACAAAAAGTGTCAAAAATATGAGGAGCTTGAAACGGTCTGAAATATAGGAGGAGCGTGAATAGGTGTTTAAAAAAATATGAAGAGCTTCAAAAGGTGTGAAACATATGAGGAGCATGAAACGGTCTGAAAAATAGGAGGAGCATGAAGCGTTGATGAAAAACATGAAGAGCCTGAAAAGGTGTGAAAAATATGAAGTGCTTCAAAAGGTGTCAAAAACATGAGGAGCATGAAAAGGTCTGAAAAATAGGAGGAGCCTGAAGCGGTGTTCAAAAACATGAAGAGCCTGGAGAAGTGTGAAAAATATGAAGAGCTTCAAAAAGTGTCAAAAATATGAGGAGCATGAAACGGTCTGAAAAATAGGAGGAGCATGAAGTGGTGTTGAAAAATATGAAGAGCCTGAAAAGGTGTGAAAAATATGAAGAGCTGCAAAGGTGTCAAAATTATGAGGAGCATGAAACGCTCTGAAAAAGAGGAGGAGCAGCAAGCGATGTTGAAAAACATGAAGAGCGTGAAAAGGTGTGAAAAATATGAAGAGCTTCAAAAAGTGTCAAAAATATGAGGAGCATGAAAGGGTCTGAAAAATAGGAGGAGCATGAAGCGGTGTTGAAAAACATGAAGAGCCTGAAAAGGTGTGAAAAATATGAAGAGCTTCAAAAAGTGTCAAAAATATGAGGAGCATGAAACGGTCTGAAAAATAGGAGGAGCATGAAGTGGTGCTGAAAAACATGAAGTGCCTGAAAAGGTGTGAAAAATAGGAGGAGCTTCAAAAGGCGTCAAAAATATGAGGAGCATGAAACGGTCTGAAAAATAGGAGAAGCATGAAACGGTCTGAAAAATAGGAGGAGCATGAAGCGGTTTGAAAAACATGAAGAGCCTGAAAAAGTGTGAAAAATATGAAGAGCTTCAAAAGGTGTCAAAAAATGAGGAGAATGAAACGGTCTGAAAATTAGGAGGAGCATGAAGCAGTGTTGAAAAACATAAAGAGCCTGAAACAGTGTGAAATATATGAAGAGCCTCAAAGGTGTCAAAAATATGAGGAGCAAGATACGGTCTGAAAAATAGAAGGAGGTTGAAGTGGTGTTGAAAAACATGAAGAGCCTGAAAAAGTGTGAAAAATATGAAGAGCCTCAAAGGTGTCAAAAATATGAGGAGCAAGAAACGGTCTGAAAAATAGAAGGAGCCTGAAGTGGTGTTGAAAAACATGAAGAGCCTGAAAAGGTGTGAAAAATATGAAGAGCTTCAAAGGTGTCAAAATTATGAGGAGCATGAAACGCTCTCATAAAGAGGAGGAGCAGCAAGCGATGTTGAAAAACATGAAGAAAGTGAAAAGGTGTGAAAAATATGAAGAGCTTCAAAAGATGTCAAAAATATGAGGAGCATGAAACGGCCTCAAATATAGGAGGAGCATGAATTGCTGATGAAAAACATGGAGAGCCTGAAAAGGTGTGTAATATATGAAGAGCTTCAAAAAGTGTCAAAAATGAGATGTGCATGAAATGTTCTGAAAGATAGGAGGGGCATGAAGCGGTGTTGAAAAACATGAAGAGCCTGAAAGGGTGTGAAAAATATGAGGAGCTTCAAAAGGTGTCAAAAATGAGATGAGCATGAAATGTTCTGAAAAATACGAGGGCAAGAAACTGTGTTGAAAAACATGATGAGCCTGAAAAGGTGTGAAAAATATGAAGAGCTTCAAAAGATGTCAAAAATATGAGGAGCATGATACGGCCTCAAATATAGGAGGAGCATGAATTGCTGATGAAAAACATGGAGAGCCTGAAAAGGTGTGAAATATATGAAGAGCTTCAAAATTTGTCAGGTGTATGAGGAGCATGAAATGGTATGAAAAATAGGAGGAGCATGAAGTGGAGCTGAAAAACATGAAGTGCCTGAAAAAGTGTGAAAAATATGAAGAGCTTTAAAGGGTGTGAAAAATATGACGAGCATGAAACGGTCTGAAAAATAGCAGGAGCATGAAGTGGTGTTGAAAAACATGAAGAGCCTGAAAAAGTGTGAAAAATATGAAGAGCTTTAAAGTGTGTGAAAAATATGACGAGCATGAAACGGTCTGAAAAATAGGAGGAGCATGAAGCGGTGTTCAAAAACATGAAGAGCCTGAAAAGGTGTGAAAAATATTAACAACTTCAAAATGTGTCAAATATATGAGGAGAAAGAAATGGTCTGAAAAAAACGAAGAGCATGAAGTGGTGTTCAAAAACATGAAGAGCCTGAAAAGGTGTGAAAAATATGAAGAGCTTCAAAAGCTGTCAAATATATGAGGAGCAGGAAAAGGTCTGAAAAAAAGCAGGAGCATGAAGCGTTGTTGAAAATCTTGAAGAGCTAGAAAAGGTGTGAAAAACATGAAGAGCTTCAAAAGGTTTCAAAAATATGAGGATCATGAAATGGTCTGAAAAATAGGAGGAGCATGAAACGGTCTGAATATAAGAGGAGCATGAAATGGTGTTGAAAAACAGGAAGAGCCTGAAAATGTGAGAAAAATATGAAGAGCTTCAAAAGGTTTCAAAAATATGAGGATCATGAAACGGTCTGAAAAATAGGAGGAGCATGAAACGGTCTGAATATAAGAGGAGCATGAAATGGTGTTGAAAAACAGGAAGAGCCTGAAAATGTGAGAAAAATATGAAGAGCTTCAAAAGGTTTCAAAAATATGAGGAGCCTGAAACAGTCTCAAAAATTGGATGAGTATGAAACGGTCTGAAAAATAGGAGGATCATGAAGCGGTGTTGAAAATCGTGAAGAGCCTGAAAAGGTGTGAAAAATGTGAAGAGCTTCAACAGGTGTCAAAAACATGAGGAGAATGAAACGGTCTGAAAAATAGGAGGAGCATGAAGCTGTGTTCAAAAACTTGAAGAGCCAGAAAAGGTGTGAAAAATATGAAGAGCTTCAAAAAGTATCAAAAATATGTGGAGCAAGAAACAGTCTGAAAAATAGGAGGAGCATGAAGTGGAGCTGAAAATCAGGAAGAGCCTGAAAAGCTGTGCAAAATATGAAGAGCTTCAAAAGCTGTAAGAAATGAGATGAGCATGTAACGGGGTGAAAAATAGGAGGAGCATCAAGCGGTGTTCAAAAACATGAAGAGCCTGAAAAGGTGTGAAAAATATGAAGAGCTTCAAAAGGTGTCAAAAATATGAGGAGCATAAATCCGTCTGAAAAATAGGAGGAGAATGAAGCGGTGTTCAAAAACATGAAGAGCCTGAAAAGGTGTGAAAAATATGAAGAGCTCCAAAAGTTGTCAAAAACATGTGGAGCGTAAAACCGTCTCAAAAATAGGAGGAGCGTGAAGCGGTGATGAATAACATGAAGAACGTAAAAACGTGTGAAAAATATGAAGAGCTTCAAAAGGTGTCAAAAATATGAGGAGCATGAAACGGTCTCAAAAATAGGAGGAGCATGAAGCGGTGTTGAAAATCGTGAAGAGCCTGAAAAGGTGTGAAATATATGAAGAGCTTCAAAAGGTGTGAAATACATGAGGAGCATAAAACGGGCTGAAAAATAGGAGAAGCATGAAGTGGTGTGGAAAAACATGAAAAGCCTGATAAGGTGTGAAAAATATGAAGAGCTTCAAAAGGTGTGCAATACATGAGGAGCATGAAACTCTCTGAAAAATTAGGAGGAGCATGAAGTGGTGTTCAAAAACATGAAGAGCCTGAAAAAATGTGAAAAATATGAAGAGCTTCAAAAGGTGTGAAAAATATGAATAGCATGATATTGTCTGAGAAATAGGAGGAGCATGAAGCGGTGTTCAAAAACATGAAGAGCCTGAAAAGTTTTGAAAAATATGCAAAGCTTCAAAAGGTGTCAAAAATTAGATGAGCATGAAACGGTCTGAAAAATTGGAGGAGCAAGAAGTAGCGTTGAAAAAAATGAAGAGCCTGAAAAGGTGTGAAAAATATGAAGAGCTTCAAAAGGTGTCAAAAATATGAGGAGCATCAAACGGTCTGAAAAATAGGAGGAGCATGAAGCGGTGATGAAAAACATGAAGGGCATGAAAACGTGTGAAAAATATGAAGAGCATCAAAAGGTGTGAAATATATGAAGAGCTTCAAAAGGTGTCAAAAATATGAGGAGCATGAAACGGTCTGAAAAATAGGAGGAGCATGAAGCGGTTTTGAAAAATATGAAGAGCCTGAAAAAATGTGTAAAATATGAAAAGCTTGAAAAGGTGTGAAATATATGAAGAGCATGAAACTCTCTGAAAAATAGAAATAGCATGAAGTGGTGTTCAAAAACATGAAGAGCCTGAAAGGTGTGAAAAACATGAAGAGGTTCAAAAGGTTTCAAAATATGAGGAGCATGATACAATTTGAAAAATAGGAGGAGCATGAAGTGGTGTTGAAAAACATGAAGACCCTGAAAAGGTGTGAAAAATATGAAGAGCTTCAAAATGTGTCAAAATTATGAGGAACATGAAACGGTCAGAAAAATAGAAGGAGCATGAAGCGGTGTTGAAAAACATGAAGAGCCTGAAAAGGTGTGAAAACCATGAAGAGCTTCAAAAGGTGTGAAAAATATGAAGAGCTTCAAAAGGTGTCAAAAATGAGAAGAGCATAAAAGGGTCTGAAAAATAGGAGGAGCATGACGTGGTGTTGAAAAAAATGAAGAGCCTGAAAAGGTGTGAAATATATGAGAGCTTCAAAAGGTGTCAAAAATATGAGGAGAATGAAACGGTCTGAAAAATAGGAGGAGCATGAAGCGGTGTGGAAAACCATGAAGTGCTTGAAAAGGTGTGAAAAATATGAAGAGTTTCTAAAGGTGTCAAAAATATGAGGAGCATTAAACAGTCTGAAAAATAGGAGAAGCATGAATTGGTGTGGAAAAACATGAAGAGCCTGAAAAGGTGTGAAAAATATGAAGAGCTTCAAAAGGTGTCAAAAATATGAGGAGCATGAAACGGTCTGAAAAATAGGAAGAGCATGAAGCAGTGTGCAAAAACATGAAGAGCTGGAAAAGGTGTGAAAATTATGAAGAGCTTCAAAAGGTGTCAAAAATATGAGGAGCATGAAACGGTCTGAAAAATAGGAGGAGGATGAAACGGTGTTCAAAAACATGAAGAGCCTGTAAAGGTGTGAAAAATATGAAGAGCTTTAAAAGGTGTGAAATACATGAGGAGCATGAAACTCTCTGAAAAATAAAAGGAGCAAGAAGGGGTGTTCAAAAACATGAAGAGGCTGAAAATGTGTGAAAAACATGAAGAGGCTGAAAAGGTGTGAAAAATATGAAGAGTCTAAAGGTGTCAAAAATATGAGGAGCATGAAACGGTCTGAAAAATAGAAGCAGAATTAAACGGTGTTGAAAAACATGAAGAGCCTGAAAACGTGTGAAAAATATGAAGAGCTTCAAAAGGTGTGAAAAATATGAGGAGCATGAAACGGTCTGAAAAATAGAAGCAGCATGAAACGGTGTTGAAAAACATGAAGAACCTGAAAACGTGTGAAATATATGAAGAGCTTCAAAAGGTGGGAAAAATATGAAGAACTTCAAAAGGTGTCAAAAATGAGATGAGCATGAAACGGTTTGAAAAATAGGAGGAGCATGAAGTGGTGTGGGAAACCATGAAGTGCTTGAAAAGGTGTGAGAAATATGAAGAGTTTCTAAAGGTGTCAAAAATATGAGGAGCATTAAACGGTCAGAAAAATAGGAGGATCATGAAATGGTGTTCAAAACATGAAGAGCCTGAAAACGTGTGAAAAATATGAAGAGCTTCAAAACGTGTCAAAAATATGAGGAGCATGAAACGGTCTGAAAAATAGGAGGAGCATGAAGCGGTGTTGAAAAACATGAAGAGCCTGAAAAGGTGTGGAAAATATGAAGCGCTTCAAAAGGTGAGAAAAATATGAGGTGCAAGAAACGGTCTGAAAAATAGGAGGAGCATGAAGCGGTGTTGAAAAACAAGAAGAGCCTGAAAACGTGTGAAAAATATGAAGAGCATCAAAAGGTGTGAAAAATATGAGGAGCAGGAAACGGTCTAAAAAATAGAAGCGGCATGAAATGGTGTTCAAAAACATGAAGAGACTGAAAAGATGTGAAAATTATGAAGAGCTTCAAAAGGTGTGAAATACATGAGGCGCATGAAACGGTCTGAAAAATAGGAGAAGCATGAAGTGGTGTTGAAACACATGAAGAGCCTGAAAAGGTGTGAAAAATATG
The DNA here is from genome assembly GCF_033118175.1 of Dama dama. Lineage (NCBI taxonomy): Eukaryota > Metazoa > Chordata > Mammalia > Artiodactyla > Cervidae > Dama > Dama dama. The sequence goes on from NW_026870885.1 coordinate 4,329,024, forward strand.
AAGAGCTTCAAAATGTGTCAAAAATATGAAGAACATGAAAAGGTCTGAAAAATAGGAGGATCATGAAGCAGTGTTCAAAAACATGAAGAGCCTGAAAATGTGTGAAAAATATAAAGAGCTTCAAAATGTGTCAAATATATGAGGAGCATGAAACGGTCTGAAAAATAGGAGGAGCATGAAACGGTGATTAAAAACATGAAGAGCCTGAAAAGGTGTGAAAAATATGAAGAGCTTCAAAAGGTGTGAAATACATGAGGAGCATGAAACAGGCCGAAAAATACGAGAAGCATGAAGTGATGTGGAAAAACATGAAGAGCCTAAAAAGTTGTGAGAAATATGAAGAGCTTCAAAAGATGTGAAATACATGAGGAGCATGAAACTCTCTGAAAAATAGGAGGAGCATGAAGCGGTGTTCAAAAATATGAAAAGCCTAAAAAGTTGTGAGAATTATGAAGAGCTTCAAAAGGTGTCAAAAATGAGATGAGCATGAAACGGTCTGAAAAATATGTGGAGCATGAAGCCGTGTTGAGAAACATGAAGAGCCTAAAAAGTTGTGAAAAATCTGAAAAGCTTCAAAAGGGGTCAAAAATGAGATGAGCATGAAACAGTCTGAAAAATAGAGGATCATGTAACGGTGTTGAAAAACATGAAGAGCCTGAAAAGGTGTGAAAAATATGAGGAGCTTCAAAAGGTGTGAAAAATATGAGGAGCATGAAACAGTCTGAAAAATAGGAGTAGCATGAAGCTGTGTTCAAAAACATGAAGAGCCTGAAAAGGTGTGAAAAATATGAGGAGCTTCAAAAGGTGTGAAAAATATGAGGAGCATGAAACGGTCTGAAAAAGAGAAGCAGCATGAAACGGTGTTGAAAAACATGAAGAGCCTGAAAAGGTGTGAAAAATATGAAGAGCATGAAACGGTCTTAAAAATAGGAGGATCTTGAAGCGTTGTTCAAAATCATGAAGAGACTGAAAACTTGTGAAAAATATGAAGAGCTTCAAAAGGTGTCAAAAATATGAGGAGCATGAAACGGTCTGAAAAATAGGAGCATGAAACGGTGATAAAAAACATGAAGAGCCTGAAAAGGTGTGAAAAATATGAAGAGCTTCAAAAGGTGTGAAATTCATGAGGAGCATGAAATGGTCTGAAAAATAGGAGAAGAATGAAGTGGTGGGGAATAACATGAAGAGCCTGAAAAGGTGTGAAAAATATGAAGAGCTTCAAGAGGTGTCAAATATTTGAAGAGCATGAAACGGTCTGAAAAATAGCAGGAGCATGAAGCGGTGTTGAAAAACATGAAGAGTCTGAAAACGTGTGAAAATATGAAGAACTTCAAAAATATGAAAGATATGAAGAGCTTCAAAAGGTGTCAAAAATGAGATGTGCATGAAACGGTCTGAAAAATAGGAGGAGCATGAAGTGGTGTTGAAAAACATGAAGAACCTGAAAAGGTGTGAGAAATATGAAGAGCTTCAATAGATGTCAAAAATATGAGGAGCATGAAACGGTCTGAAAAAGAGGAGGAGCACGAAGCGGTGTTGAAAAACATGAAGAGCCTGAAAAGCTGTGAAAAATATGAAGAGCTTCAAAATGTGTCAAAATTATGAGGAGCATGAAACGGTCTGAAAAATAGAAGCAGAATTAAACGGTGTTGAAAAACATGAAGAGCCTGAAAACATGTGAAAAATATGAAGAGCTTCAAAAGGTGTGAAAAATATGAGGAGCATGAAACGGTCTGAAAAATAGAAGCAGCATGAAACGGTGTTGAAAAACATGAAGAACCTGAAAAGGTGTGAAATATATGAAGAGCTTCAAAAGGTGGGAAAAATATGAAGAACTTCAAAAGGTGTCAAAAATGAGATGAGCATGAAACGGTCTGAAAAATAGGAGGAGCATGAAGTGGTCTTGAAAAACATGAAGAGCCTGAAAATGCGTGAAAAATATGAAGAGCTTCAAAAGTTATCAAAAATATGAAGAGCATGAAACCGTCTGAAAATTAGGAGGAGCATGAAGCGGTGTGGAAAACCATGAAGTGCTTGATAAGGTGTGAAATATATGAAGAGTTTCTAAAGGTGTCAAAAATATGAGGAGCATTAAACGGTCAGAAAAATAGGAGGATCATGAAATGGTGTTCAAAAACATGAAGAGCCTGAAAAGGTGTGAAAAACATGAAGAGCCTGAAAACGTGTGAAAAATATGAAGAGCTTCAAAATGTGTCAAAAATATGAGGAGCATGAAACGGTCTGAAAAATAGGAGGAGCATGAAGCGGTGTTGAAAAACATGAAGAGCCTGAAAAGGTGTGGAAAATATGAAGAGCATCAAAAAGTGTGAAAAATATGAGGAGCAGGAAACGGTCTGAAAAATAGGAGGAGCATGAAGCGGTGTTGAAAAACAAGAAGAGCCTGAAAACGTGTGAAAAATATGAAGAACATCAAAAGGTGTGAAAAATATGAGGAGCAGGAAACGGTCTAAAAAATAGAAGTGGCATGAAATGGTGTTCAAAAACATGAAGAGACTGAAAAGATGTGAAAATTATGAAGAGCTTCAAAAGGTGTGAAATACATGAGGCGCATGAAACGGTCTGAAAAATAGGAGAAGCATGAAGTGGTGTTGAAACACATGAAGAGCCTGAAAAGGTGTGAAAAATATGAAGAGCTTCAAAATGTGTCAAACATATGAAGAACATGAAAAGGTCTGAAAAATAGGAGGATCATGAAGCAGTGTTCAAAAACATGAAGAGCCTGAAAATGTGTAAAAAATATAAAGAGCTTCAAAATGTGTCAAATATATGAGGAGCATGAAACGGTCTGAAAAATAGGAGGAGCATGAAATGGTGATTAAAAACATGAAGAGCCTGAAAAGGTGTGAAAAATATGAAGAGCTTCAAAAGGTGTGAAATACATGAGGAGCATGAAACAGGCCGAAAAATACGAGAAGCATGAAGTGATGTGGAAAAACATGAAGAGCCTAAAAAGTTGTGAGAAATATGAAGAGCTTCAAAAGATGTGAAATACATGAGGAGCATGAAACTCTCTGAAAAATAGGAGGAGCATGAAGCGGTGTTCAAAAATATGAAAAGCCTAAAAAGTTGTGAGAAATATGAAGAGCTTCAAAAGGTGACAAAAATGAGATGAGCATGAAACGGTCTGAAAAATATGTGGAGCATGAAGCCGTGTTGAGAAACATGAAGAGCCTAAAAAGTTGTGAAAAATCTGAAAAGCTTCAAAAGGGGTCAAAAATGAGATGAGCATGAAACAGTCTGAAAAATAGGAGGATCATGTAACGGTGTTGAAAAACATGAAGAGCCTGAAAAGGTGTGAAAAATATGAGGAGATTCAAAAGGTGTGAAAAATATGAGAAGCATGAAACAGTCTGAAAAATAGGAGTAGCATGAAGCTGTGTTCAAAAACATGAAGAGCCTGAAAAGGTGTGAAAAATATGAGGAGCTTCAAAAGGTGTGAAAAATATAAGGAGCATGAAACGGTCTGAAAAAGAGAAGCAGCATGAAACGGTGTTGAAAAACATGAAGAGCCTGAAAAGGTGTGAAAAATATGAAGAGCATGAAACGGTCTTAAAAATAGGAGGATCTTGAAGCGGTGTTCAAAATCATGAAGAGACTGAAAACTTGTGAAAAATATGAAGAGCTGCAAAAGGTGTCAAAAATATGAGGAGCATGAAACGGTTTGAAAAATAGGAGCATGAAACGGTGATAAAAAACATGAAGAGCCTGAAAAGGTGTGAAAAATATGAAGAGCTTCAAAAGGTGTGAAATTTATGAGGAGCATGAAATGGTCTGAAAAATAGGAGAAGAATGAAGTGGTGGGGAATAACATGAAGAGCCTGAAAAGGTGTGAAAAATATGAAGAGCTTCAAGAGGTGTCAAATATTTGAAGAGCATGAAACGGTCTGAAAAATAGCAGGAGCATGAAGCGGTGTTGAAAAACATGAAGAGTCTGAAAACGTGTGAAAATATGAAGAACTTCAAAAAGATGAAAGATATGAAGAGCTTCAAAAGGTGTCAAAAATGCGATGTGCATGAAACAGTCTGAAAAATAGGAGGAGCATGAAGTGGTGTTGAAAAACATGAAGAACCTGAAAAGGTGTGAGAAATATGAAGAGCTTCAATAGATGTCAAAAATATGAGGAGCATGAAACGGTCTGAAAAAGAGGAGGAGCACGAAGCGGTGTTGAAAAACATGAAGAGCCTGAAAAGGTGTGAAAAATATGAAGAGCTTCAAAAGGTGTCAAAATTATGAGGAGCATGAAACGGTCAGAAAAATAGAAGGAGCATGAAGCGGTGTTGAAAAACATGAAGAGCCTGAAAAGGTGTGAAAAACATGAAGAGCTTCAAAAGGTGTGAAAAATATGAAGAGCTTCAAAAGGTGTCAAAAATGAGAAGAGCATAAAAGGGTCTGAAAAATAGGAGGAGCATGACGTGGTGTTGAAAAAAATGAAGAGCCTGAAAAGGTGTGAAATATATGAGAGCTTCAAAAGGTGTCAAAAATATGAGGAGAATGAAACGGTATGAAAAATAAGAGGAGCATGAAGCGGTGTGGAAAACCATGAAGTGCTTGAAAAGGTGTGAAAAATATGAAGAGTTTCTAAAGGTGTCAAAAATATGAGGAGCATTAAACAGTCTGAAAAATAGGAGAAGCATGAATTGGTGTTGAAAAACATGAAGAGCCTGAAAAGGTGTGAAAAATATGAAGAGCTTCAAAAGGTGTCAAAAATATGAGGAGCATGAAACGGTCTGAAAAATAGGAAGAGCATGAAGCAGTGTGCAAAAACATGAAGAGCTTGAAAAGGTGTGAAAAATATGAAGAGCTTCAAAAGGTGTCAAAAATATGAGGAGCATGAAACGGTCTGAAAAATAGGAGGAGGATGAAACGGTGTTCAAAAACATGAAGAGCCTGTAAAGGTGTGAAAAATATGAAGAGCTTTAAAAGGTGTGAAATACATGAGGAGCATGAAACTCTCTGAAAAATAAAAGGAGCAAGAAGGGGTGTTCAAAAACATGAAGAGGCTGAAAATGTGTGAAAAACATGAAGAGGCTGAAAAGGTGTGAAAAATATGAAGAGTCTAAAGGTGTCAAAAATATGAGGAGCATGAAACGGTCTGAAAAATAGAAGCAGAATTAAACGGTGTTGAAAAACATGAAGAGCCTGAAAACGTGTGAAAAATATGAAGAGCTTCAAAAGGTGTGAAAAATATGAGGAGCATGAAACGGTCTGAAAAATAGAAGCAGCATGAAACGGTGTTGAAAAACATGAAGAACCTGAAAAGGTGTGAAATATATGAAGAGCTTCAAAAGGTGGGAAAAATATGAAGAACTTCAAAAGGTGTCAAAAATGAGATGAGCATGAAACGGTCTGAAAAATAGGAGGAGCATGAAGTGGTCTTGAAAAACATGAAGAGCCTGAAAAGGTGTGAAAAATATGAAGAGCTTCAAAAGTTATCAAAAATATGAAGAGCATGAAACCGTCTGAAAAATAGGAGGAGCATGAAGCGGTGTGGAAAACCATGAAGTGCTTGAAAAGGTGTGAAAAATATGAAGAGTTTCTAAAGGTGTCAAAAATATGAGGAGCATTAAACGGTCAGAAAAATAGGAGGATCATGAAATGGTGTTCAAAAACATGAAGAGCCTGAAAAGGTGTGAAAAACATGAAGAGCCTGAAAATGTGTGAAAAATATGAAGAGCTTCAAAACGTGTCAAAAATATGAGGAGCATGAAACGGTCTGAAAAATAGGAGGAGCATGAAGCGGTGTTGAAAAACATGAAGAGCCTGAAAAGGTGTGGAAAATATGAAGCGCTTCAAAAGGTGAGAAAAATATGAGGTGCAAGAAACGGTCTGAAAAATAGGAGGAGCATGAAGCGGTGTTGAAAAACAAGAAGAGCCTGAAAACGTGTGAAAAATATGAAGAGCATCAAAAGGTGTGAAAAATATGAGGAGCAGGAAACGGTCTAAAAAATAGAAGCGGCATGAAATGGTGTTCAAAAACATGAAGAGACTGAAAAGATGTGAAAATTATGAAGAGCTTCAAAAGGTGTGAAATACATGAGGCGCATGAAATGGTCTGAAAAATAGGAGAAGCATGAAGTGGTGTTGAAACACATGAAGAGCCTGAAAAGGTGTGAAAAATATGAAGAGCTTCAAAATGTGTCAAACATATGAAGAACATGAAAAGGTCTGAAATATAGGAGGATCATGAAGCAGTGTTCAAAAACATGAAGAGCCTGAAAAGGTGTGAAAAATATGAGGAGCTTCAAAAGGAGTGAAAAATATGAGGAGCATGAAACGGTCTGAAAAATAGGAGTAGCATGAAGCTGTGTTCAAAAACATGAAGAGCCTGAAAAGGTGTGAAAAATATGAGGAGCTTCAAAAGGTGTGAAAAATATGAGGAGCATGAAACGGTCTGAAAAAGAGAAGCAGCATGAAGCGGTGTTGAAAAACATGAAGAGCCTGAAAACGTGTGAAAAATATGAAGAGCTGCAAAAGGTGTCAAAAATATGAAGAGCATGAAACGGTCTTAAAAATAGGAGGATCATGAAGCGGTGTTCAAAATCATGAAGAGACTGAAAACTTGTGAAAAATATGAAGAGTTGCAAAAGGTGTCAAAAATATGAGAAGCATGAAACGGTTTGAAAAATCGGAGCATGAAACGGTGATAAAAAACATGAAGAGCCTGAAAAGGTGTGAAAAATATGAAGAGCTTCAAAAGGTGTGAAATTCATGAGGAGCATGAAATGGTCTGAAAAATAGGAGAAGAATGAAGTGGTGGGGAAAAACATGAAGAGCCTGAAAAGGTGTGAAAAATATGAAGAGCTTCAAGAGGTGTCAAATATATGAAGAGCATTAAACGGTCTGAAAAATAGGAGGATCATGAAGCGGTGATCAAAAACATGAAGAGCCTGAAAATGTGTGAAAAATATAAAGAGCTTCAAAATGTGTGAAATTCATGAGGATCATGAAACGGTCTGAAAAATAGGAGAAGCATGAAGTGGTGTGGAAAACCATGAAGAGCCTGAAAAGGTGTGAAAAATATGAAGAGCTTCAAAAGGTGTCAAAAATATGAAGAGCATGAAACGGTCTGAAAAATAGGAGGATCATGAAGCAGTGTTCAAAAATATGAAGAGCCTGAAAAGGTGTGAAAAATATGAAGACCTGCAAAAGGTGTCAAAAATATGAGGAGCATGAAACGGTCTGGAAAATAGGAGGAGCATGAAGCGGTGTTCAAAAACATGAGGAGCCTGAAAAGTTGTGAAAAATATGAAGAGCTTCAAAAGGTGTGAAATACATGAGGAGCATGAAACGGTCTGAAATTGGAGGAGCATGAAGCGGTGTTCAAAAACATGAAGAGCCTGAAAACGTGTGAAAAATATGAAGAGCTTCAAAAGGTGTGAAATACATGAGGAGCATTGAACGGACTGAAAAATAGGAGGAGCATGAAACGGTGTTCAAAAACAGGAAGATACTGAAAAGTTGTGAAAAATATGAAGAGCTTCAAAAGGTGTCAAAAATATGAGGAGCATGAAACGGTCTGAAAAATAGGAGGAGCATGAAGCGGTGTTGAAAAACAAGAAGAGCCTGAAAACGTGTGAAAAATATGAAGAGCCTGAAAAGGTGTGAAAAATATGAAGAGCTTCAAAAGGTGTAAAAAATGAGATGAGCATGAAACCGTCTGAAAAATAGGAGGAGCATGAAGTGGTGTTGAAAAAAATGAAGAGCCTGAAAACGTGTGAAAAATATGAAGAGCCTGAAAAGGTGTGAAAAATATGAAGAGCTTCAAAAGGTGTAAAAAATGAGATGAGCATGAAACCGTCTAAAAAATAGGAGGAGCATGAAGCGGTGTTGAAAAACAAGAAGAGCCTGAAAACGTGTGAAAAATATGAAGAGCATCAAAAGGTGTGAAAAATATGAGGAGCAGGAAACGGTCTAAAAAATAGAAGCGGCATGAAATGGTGTTCAAAAACATGAAGAGACTGAAAAGATGTGAAAATTATGAAGAGCTTCAAAAGGTGTGAAATACATGAGGCGCATGAAACGGTCTGAAAAATAGGAGAAGCATGAAGTGGTGTTGAAACACATGAAGAGCCTGAAAAGGTGTGAAAAATATGAAGAGCTTCAAAATGTGTCAAACATATGAAGAACATGAAAAGGTCTGAAAAATAGGAGGATCATGAAGCAGTGTTCAAAAACATGAAGAGCCTGAAAATGTGTGAAAAATATAAAGAGCTTCAAAATGTGTCAAATATATGAGGAGCATGAAACGGTCTGAAAAATAGGAGGAGCATGAAAAACGGTGATTAAAAACATGAAGAGCCTGAAAAGGTGTGAAAAATATGAAGAGCTTCAAAAGGTGTGAAATACATGAGGAGCATGAAACAGGCCGAAAAATACGAGAAGCATGAAGTGATGTGAAAAAACATGAAGAGCCTAAAAAGTTGTGAGAAATATGAAGAGCTTCAAAAGATGTGAAATACATGAGGAGCATGAAACTCTCTGAAAAATAGGAGGAGCATGAAGCGGTGTTCAAAAATATGAAAAGCCTAAAAAGTTGTGAGAAATATGAAGAGCTTCAAAAGGTGTCAAAAATGAGATGAGCATGAAACGGTCTGAAAAATATGTGGAGCATGAAGCTGGGTTGAGAAACATGAAGAGCCTAAAAAGTTGTGAAAAATCTGAAAAGCTTCAAAAGGGGTCAAAAATGAGATGAGCATGAAACAGTATGAAAAATAGGAGGATCATGAAGCAGTGTTCAAAAACATGAAGAGCCTGAAAAGGTGTGAAAAATATGAAGACCTGCAAAAGGTGTCAAAAATATGAGGAGCATGAAACGGTCTGGAAAATAGGAGGAGCATGAAGCGGAGTTCAAAAACATGAAGAGCCTGAAAACGTGTGAAAAATATGAAGAGCTTCAAAAGGTGTGAAATACATGAGGAGCATTAAACGGACTGAAAAATAGGAGGAGCATGAAACGGTGTTCAAAAACAGGAAAATACTGAAAAGTTGTGAAAAATATGAAGAGCTTCAAAAGGTGTCAAAAATATGAGGAGCATGAAACGGTCTGAAAATTAGGAGGAGCATGAAGCGGTGTTGAAAAACAAGAAGAGCCTGAAAACGTGTGAAAAATATGAAGAGCATCAAAAGGTGTGAAAAATATGAAGAGCTTCAAAAGGTGTAAAAAATGAGATGAGCATGAAACCGTTAGAAAAATAGGAGGAGCATGAAGTGGTGTTGAAAAAAATGAAGAGCCTGAAAAGGTGTGAAACATATGAAGAGCTTCAAAAGGTGTCAAAATTATGAGGAGCATGAAACGGCCTGAAAAATTGGAGGAGCATGAAGCGGTGTTCAAAAACATGAAGAGCCTGAAAAGGTGTGAAAAATATGAGGAGCTTCAAAAGGTGTGAAAAATATGAGGAGCATGAAACGGTCTGAAAAAGAGAAGCAGCATGAAGCGGTGTTGAAAAACATGAAGAGCCTGAAAAGGTGTGAAAAATATGAAGAGCTGCAAAAGGTGTCAAAAATATGAAGAGCATGAAACGGTCTTAAAAATAGGAGGATCATGAAGCGGTGTTCAAAATCATGAAGAGACTGAAAACTTGTGAAAAATATGAAGAGCTGCAAAAGGTGTCAAAAATATGAGGAGCATGAAACGGTCTGAAAAATAGGAGCATGAAACGGTGATAAAAAACATGAAGAGCCTGAAAAGGTGTGAAAAATATGAAGAGCTTCAAAAGGTGTGAAATTCATGAGGAGCATGAAATGGTCTGAAAAATAGGAGAAGAATGAAGTGGTGGAGAAAAACATGAAGAGCCTGAAAAGGTGTGAAAAATATGAAGAGCTTCAAGAGGTGTCAAATATATGAAGAGCATGAAACGGTCTGAAAAATAGGAGGATCATGAAGCGGTCATCAAAAACATGAAGAGCCTGAAAATATGTGAAAAATATAAAGAGCTTCAAAATGTGTGAAATTCATGAGGATCATGAAACGGTCTGAAAAATAGGAGAAGCATGAAGTGGTGTTGAAAATCATGAAGAGCCTGAAAAGATGTGAAAAATATAAAGAGCTTCAAAATGTGTGAAATTCATGAGGATCATGAAACGGTCTGAAAAGCAGGAGAAGCATGAAGCGGTGTTGAAAAACATGAAGAGCCTGAAAATTTATAAAAATATGAAGAGCTTCAAAAGGTGTAAAAAATACGAAGAGCTTCAAAAGGTGTCAAAAAAGAGATGAGCATGAAACGGTCTCAAAAATAGGAGGAGCATGAAGCGGTGGTGAAAAACATGAAGAGCCTGAAAATGTGTGAAAAATATGAAGAGACTCAAAACGTGTCAAAAATATGAGGAGCATGAAACGGTCTGAAAAATACGATGAGCATGATAAGGTGTTGAAAAACATGAAGAGCCTGAAAACGTGTGAAAATATGAAGAGCTTCAAAAGGTGTCAAAAATATGAGGGACATGAACGGTCTTAAAAACAGGAGGAGGATGAAGTGGTGTTGAAAAACATGAAGAGCCTGAAAAGGTGTAATATATATGAAGAGCTTCAAAATGTTTCAAAATTATGAGGGGCATGAACGGTCTGAAAAATAGGAGAAGCATAAAGCAGTGTTGAAAAATATGAAGAGCTTCAAAAGTTGTGAAAAATATGAAGAGCTTCAAAAGGTGTCAAAAAAGAGATGAGCATGAAACGGTCTGAAAAATAGGAGGAGCATTAAGCGTTGTTGAACAACATAAAGCGCCTGAAAAGGTGTGAAATATATGAAGAGCTTCAAAAGGTGTCAAATATATGAGGAACATGAAACGGTCTGAAATATAGGAGGAGCATGAAGCGGTGTTGAAAATCATGAAAAGCCTGAAAAGGTGTGAAAAATATAAGAGCTTCAAAAGTTGTCAAAAATATGAAGAGCTTCAAAAGGTGTCAAAAATATGAGGAGCATGATACGGTCTGAAAAATAGGAGGATCATGAAGCGGTGTTCAAAAACATGAAGAGCCTGAAAAGTTGTGAAAAATATGAAGAGCTTCAATAGTTGTGAAAAATAGGAGGAGCATGAAGCGGTGTTGAAAAACATGAAGAGCCTGAAAACGTGTGAAAATTATGAAGAGCTTCAAAAGGTGTGAAAAATATGAAGAGCTTCAAAAAGTGTCAAAAATGAGATGAGCTTGAAGCGGTCTGAAAAATGGTGGAGCATGAAGTGTTGTTGAAAAACATGAAGAGCCTGAAAAGATGTGAAAAATATGAAGAGCTTCAAAAGGTGTGAAGTACAGGAGGAGCATTAAACGGTCTGAAAATAGGAGGAGAATGAAGCGGTGTTGAAAAACATGAAGAGCCTGAAAAGGTGTGAAAAATATGAAGAGCTTCAAAAATTGTGAAGTACAGGAGGAGCATTAAACGGTCTGAAAAATAGGAGGAGCATATAGCGGTGTTGAAAAACATGAAGAGCCTGAAAAAAGGGTGAAATATATGAAGAGCTTCAAAAGATGTGAAAAATATTGGGAGCTTCAAAAGAGGTCAAAAATATGAGGAGCATGAAACGGTCTGAAAAATAGGAGGAGCATGAAACGGTTTTAAAAATCACGAAGAGCCTGAAAAGGTGTGAAAAATATGAAGAGCTTCAAAAGGTGTAAAATACATGAGGAGCATGAAACTGTCTGAAAAATAAGAGGTGCATGAAGTGGTGTTCAAAATCATGAAGAGCCTGAAAACGTGTGAAAAATATGAAGAGCTTCAAAAATGTGAAAAATATGAAGAGCTTCAAAAGATGTGAAATATATGAAGAGCTTAAAAAGGTGTCAAAAATTAGATGAGCATGAAACGGTCTGAAAAATAGGAGGAGCATAAAGCAGTGTTGAAAAATATGAAGAGCTTCAAAAGTTGTGAAAAATATGAAGAGCTTCAAAAGGTGTCAAAAAAGAGATGAGCATGAAACAGTCTGAAAAATAGGAGGAGCATGAAGCGGTGTTGAAAAACATGAAGCGCCTGAAAAGGTGTGAAATATATGAAGAGCTACAAAAGGTGTCAAATATATGAGGAACATGAAACGGTCTGAAAAATAGGAGGAGCATGAAGCGGTGTAGAAAATCATGAAGAGCCTGAAAAGGTGTGAAAAATATAGAGCTTCAAAAGTTGTGAAAAATATGAAGAGCTTCAAAAGGTGTCAAAAATATGAGGAGCATGAAACGGTCTGAAAAATAGGAGGAGCATGAAACGTTGTTGAAAAACATGAAGAGCCTGAAAACGTGTGAAAAATATGAAGAGTTTGAAAAGATGTGAAAAATAAGAAGAGCTTCAAAAGGTGTCAAAAATGAGATGAGCATGAAACGGTCTGAAAAATAGGAGGAGCACGAAGCGATGTTCAAAAACATGAAGCGCCTGAAAAGGTGTTAGAAATATGAAGAGCTTCAAATGTTGTCAAAAATATGAGGAGCATGAAACTGTCTGCAAAATAGGAGGAGCATGAAGTGGTGTTGAAAAACATGCAGAGTCTGAAAAGGTGTGAATAATATGAAGAGCTACAAAAGGTGTGAAATACATGAGGAGCATGAAACTGTCTGAAAAATAGGAGGAGCATGAAGCGCTGTTCAAAAACATGAAGAGCTTGAAAAGGTGTAAAAAATATGAAGAGCTACAAAAGGTGTGAAATACATGAGGAGCATGAAACGGTGTATAAAATAGGAGAAGCATGAAGCGGTGTTCAGAAACATGAAGAGCCTGAAAAGATGTGAAAAATATGAAGAGCTACTAACGGTGTCAAAAATATGAGGAGAATGAAACGGTCTGAAAAATAGGAGGAGCATGAGACGGTGTTGAAAAACGTGAAGAGCCTGAAAAGGTGTGAAAAATATGAAGAGCTTCAAAAGGTGTGAAAAATATGAGGAGCATGAAACCGTCTGAAAAAGAGAAGGAGCATGAAGCATTGATGAAAAACATGAAGAGCCTGAAAACGTGTGAAAAATATGAAGAGCTTCAAAAGTTGTGAAATACATGAGGAGCATGAAACGGTCTGAATAATAGAAGGAGCATGAAACGGTCTTCAAAAACATGAAGAGCCTGAAATGGTGTGAAAAATATGAAGAGCTTCAAAAGTTTTCAAAAATTTGAGGAGCATGAAACGGTCGGAAAAATAGAAGGAACATGAAGCAGTGTTCAAAAACATGAAGAGCCTGAAAAGACGTGGAAAATATGAAGAGCTTCAAAAGGTGTCAAAATTAAGAGGAGCATGAAATGGTCTGAAAAACAGGAGAAGCATGAAGCGGTGTTGAAAAACATGAAGAGCCTGAAAAGGTGTGAAAAATATGAAGAGCTTCAAAACGTGTGAAATACTTGAGGAGCATGAAACGGTCTGAAAAATAGGAGGATCATGAAGCGTTGTTGAAAAACATGAACAGCCTGAAAAGGTGTGAAAAATATGAAGAGTTTCAAAAGGTTTAAAATATATGAGGAGCATGAAATGGTCTGAAAAATAGAAGCAGCATAAAACGGTGTTCAAAAACATGAAGAGCCTGAAAAGGTGTGAAAAATACGAAGAGCTTCAAAAGGTGTGAAAAATATGAAGAGCTTCAAAAGGTGTCAAAAATATGAGGAGCATGAAAAGGTCTGAAAAATACGAGGAGCATGAAGTGGTGTTGAAAATCATGAAGAGCCTGAAAAGATGTGAAAAATATGAAGAGCTTCAAAAGGAGTCAAAAATATGAGGAGCATGAAACGGTCTGAAAAGCAGGAGAAGCATGAAGCGGTGTTGAAAAACATGAAGAGCCTGAAAAGTTGTAAAAATATGAAGAGCTTCAAAAGGTGTGAAAAATATGAGGAGCATGAAACGGTCTGAAAAATACGAGGAGCATGAAGCGGTGTTAAAAAACATGAAGAGCTTCACAATGTGTGAAACATAAGAAGAGCTTCAAAAGATGTGATATACATGAGGAGCATTAAACGGTCTGAAAAATATGAGGACCATGAAACGGTGTTCAAAAACATGAAGAGCCTGAAAAGGTGTGAAAAATATGAAGAGCTTCAAAAGATGTGAAATACATGAGGAGCATTAAACGTTCTGAAAAATATGAGGAGCATGAAACGGTGTTCAAAAACATGAAGAGCCTGAAAAGGTGTGAAAAATATGAAGAGATTGAAAACGTATGAAAATTATGAGGAGCATTAAACGGTCTGAAAAGTAGGAGGAGCATGAAGCGGTGCTGAAAAACATGAAGATCGTGGAAAGTTCTGAAAAATATGAAGAGCTTCAAAAGGTGTGAAATGCATGAGGAGCATGAAACGGTCTGAAAAATAGGAGGAGCATGAAGCAGTGTTCAAAAACATGAAGAGCCTGAAAAAGTGTGAGAAATATGAAGAGCTTCAAAAGGTGTCAAAAATCTGAGGAGCATGAAACGGTCTGAAAAAAGGAGGAGCATGAAGTGGTTTTGAAAAACATGACGAGCCTGAAAAGGTGTGAAAAATATGAAGAGCTTCAAAAGGTGTCAAAATATGAGTAGCATGAAACTGTCTGAAATATAGGAGGAGCATCAAAAGGTGTTTAAAAACATGAAGAGCTTCAAAAAGTGTGAAACATATGAGGAGTGGGAAACGATCAGAAAAATAGGAGGAGCATGAAACGGTGTTAAAAAACATGAAGAGCCTGAAAAGGTGTGAAACATATGAAGAGCTTCAAAAGGTGTCAAATATATGAGGAGCATGAAACGGTATGAAAAATAGGAGGAGCATGAAGCGGAGTTGAAAAACAAGAAGAGCCTGAAAAGGTGTGAAAAATATGAAGAGCTTCAAAAGGTGGCAAAAATATGAGGAGCATGAAACGGTCTGAAAAAGAGGAGGAGCATGAAATGGTGTTGAAAAATATGAAGAGCCTGAAAATGTGTGAAAAATATGAAGAGCTTCAAAAGTTGGGAATAATATGAGGAGGATGAAACGGTCTGAAAAATAGGAGTAGCATGAAACGGTGTTGAAATACATGAAGAGCCTGAAGAGGTGTGAAACATATGAAGAGCTTCAAAAGGTGTCAAAAATATGAGGAGCATGAAACTGTGTGAAAAATAGGAGGAGCATGAAGTTGTGTTGAAAACATGAAGAACCTGAAAAGGTGTGAAAAATATGAAGAGTTTCAAAAGGAGTCAAAAATATGAGGAGCATGAAACGGTCTGAAAAATAGGAGGAGCATGAAACGGTCTGAAAAGCAGGAGGATCATGAAGCCGTGTTGAAAAACATGGGGAGCCTGAAAAGGTATGAAAAATATGAAGAGCTTCAAAAGGTGTCAAAAATATTAGGAGCATGAAACGGTCTGAAACACAGGAGGATCATGAAGCGCTGTTGAAAAACATGAAGAGCCTGAAATGGTGTGAAAAATATAAAGAGCTTCAAAAGGTGTCAAATATATGAGGAGCATGAAACGCTCTGAAAAATAAGAGGAGCATGAAGCGGTGTTGAAAAACATGAAGAGCCTGAGAAGGTGTGAAAAATATGCAGAGCTTCAAAAGATGTCAAAAATATGAGGATCATGAAAATTTCTGAAGAATACGAGGAGCATGAAGCGGTTTTGAAAAACATGAAGAGCCTCAAAAGGGGTGAAAAATATGAAGCGCTTCAAAAGGTGTCAAAAATATGAGGAGCTTGAAACAGTTTGAAAAATAGGAGGAGCATGAAGCGGTGTTGAAGAACATGAAAAGCCTCAAAAGGTGTGAAAAATATGAAGCGCTTCAAAAGATGTCCAAATTATGAGGAGCATGAAACAGTCTGAAAAATAGGAGGAGCATGAATTGGTTTTGAAAAACATGAAGAGCCTGAAAACATGCGAAATATATGAAGCGCTTCAAAAGGTGTGCAATACATGAGGAGCATGAAACGGTCTGAAAAATAGGAGGAACATAAAGCAGTGTTCAAAAACATGAAGAGCCTGAAAAGGTGTGAAAAATATGAAGAGCTTCAAAAGTTTGGAAATACATGAGGAGCATGAAACGGTCTGAAAAATAGGAGGAGCATGAAGCGGTGTTCAAAAACATGAACAGCCTGAAAAGGTGTGAAAAATATGAAGAGTTTCAAAAGGTTTAAAATATATGAGGAGCATGAAATGGTCTGAAAAATAGAAGCAGCATAAAACGGTGTTCAAAAACATGAAGAACCTGAAAAGGTGTGAAAAATACGAAGAGCTTCAAAAGGTGTGAAAAATATGAAGAGCTTCAAAAGGTGTCAAAAATATGAGGAGCATGAAAAGGTCTGAAAAATACGAGGAGCATGAAGTGGTGTTGAAAATCATGAAGAGCCTGAAAAGATGTGAAAAATATGAAGAGCCTCAAAAGGGGTCAAAAATATGAGGAGCATGAAACGGTCTGAAAAGCAGGAGAAGCATGAAGCGGTGTTGAAAAACATGAAGAGCCTGAAAAGTTGTAAAAATATGAAGAGATTCAAAAAGTGTCAAAAATATGAGGAGCATGAAACGGTCTGAAAAATACGAGGAGCATGAAGCGGTGTTAAAAAACATGAAGAGCTTCACAATGTGTGAAACATAAGAAGAGCTTCAAAAGATGTGATATACATGAGGAGCATTAAACGGTCTGAAAAATATGAGGACCATGAAACGGTGTTCAAAAACATGAAGAGCCTGAAAAGGTGTGAAAAATATGAAGAGCTTCAAAAGATGTGAAATACATGAGGAGCATTAAACGTTCTGAAAAATATGAGGAGCATGAAACGGTGTTCAAAAACATGAAGAGCCTGAAAAGGTGTGAAAAATATGAAGAGATTGAAAACGTATGAAAATTATGAGGAGCATTAAACGGTCTGAAAAGTAGGAGGAGCATGAAGCGGTGCTGAAAAACATGAAGATCCTGGAAAGTTCTGAAAAATATGAAGAGCTTCAAAAGGTGTGAAATGCATGAGGAGCATGAAACGCTCTGAAAAATAGGAGCAGCATGAAGCAGTGTTCAAAAACATGAAGAGCCTGAAAAGGTGTGAGAAATATGAAGAGCTTCAAAAGGTGTCAAAAATCTGAGGAGCATGAAACGGTCTGAAAAAAAGGAGGAGCATGAAGTGGTGTTGAAAAACATGACGAGCCTGAAAAGGCGTGAAAAATATGAAGAGCTTCAAAAGGTGTCAAAATATGAGTAGCATGAAACTGTCTGAAATATAGGAGGAGCATCAAAAGGTGTTTAAAAACATGAAGAGATTCAAAAAGTGTGAAACATATGAGGAGTGGGAAACGATCAGAAAAATAGGAGGAGCATGAAACGGTGTTAAAAAACATGAAGAGCCTGAAAAGGTGTGAAAAATATGAAGAGCTTCAAAAGGTGTCAAAAATATGAGGAGCATGAAACGGTGTGAAAAATAGGAGGAGCATGAAGTTGTGTTGAAAACATGAAGAACCTGAAAAGGTGTGAAAAATATGAAGAGTTTCAAAAGGAGTCAAAAATATGAGGAGCATGAAACGGTCTGAAAAATAGGAGGAGCATGAAGCGGAGTTGAAAAACAAGAAGAGCCTGAAAAGGTGTGAAAAATATGAAGAGCTTCAAAAGGTGTCAAAAATATGAGGAGCATGAAACGGTGTGAAAAATAGGAGGAGCATGAAGTTGTGTTGAAAACATGAAGAACCTGAAAAGGTGTGAAAAATATGAAGAGTTTCAAAAGGAGTCAAAAATATGAGGAGCATGAAACGGTCTGAAAAATAGGAGGAGCATGAAACGGTCTGAAAAGCAGGAGGATCATGAAGCCGTGTTGAAAAACATGGGGAGCCTGAAAAGGTATGAAAAATATGAAGAGCTTCAAAAGGTGTCAAAAATATTAGGAGCATGAAACGGTCTGAAAAATAGGAGAATGAAGCGGTGTTGAAAAACATGAAGAGCCTGTAAAGGTGTGCAAAATATGAAGAGCTTCAAAAGGTGTGAAAAATATGAGGAGCATGAGACGGTCCGAAAAATAGGAGGAGCATGAAGCGGTGTTGAAAAACAAGAAGAGTCTGAAAAGGTGTGAAAAATAAGAAGAGCTTCAAAAGGTGTGAAAAATATGAAGAGCTTCAAAATGTGTCAAAAATGAAATGAGCATGAAACGGTCTGAATTTTAGGAGGAACATGAATTGGTGTTGAAAAACATGAAGAGACTGAAAAGGTGTGAAAAATATGAAGAGCTTCAAAAGGTGTGAAATATATGAAGAGCTTCAAACGAAGTCAAAAATGAGATGACCATGATATTGTCTGAAAGATAGGAGGAGCATGAAGCGGTGTTGAATACCATGAAGAGCCTGAAAAGGTGTGAGAAATATGGAGATCTTCAAAAGGTGTCAAAAATATGAGGAGCATGAAACGGTCTGAAAAATATGAGGATCATGAAGTGATGTTGAAAAACATGAAGAGCCAAAAAAGGTGTGAAAAATATGAAGAGCTTCAAAAGGTGTCAAAAATATGAGGAGCATGAAACGCTCTGAAAAATAGGAGGAGCATGAAGTGGTATTGAAAAACATGAAGAGCCTGAAAAGGTGTGAAATATATGAAGAGCTTCAAAAGGTGTCAAAAATATGAGGAGCATGAAACGGTCTGAAAAATAGGAGGAGCATGAAGCGGTGTTGAAAAACATGAAGAGCATCAAAAGCTGTGAAGAATATGAAGAGCTTCAAAACGGGTCAAAAATATGAGGAGCATGAATCGGTCTGACAAATAGAAGGAGCATGAAGTGGTGTTGAAAAACAGGAAGATCTGAAAAGGAGTGAAAAATATGAAGAGCTTCATAAGGTGTCAAAAATATGAGGAACATGAAACGGTCTGAAAAATAGGAGGAGCAAGAAATGGTTTTAACAAACATGAAGAGCGGGAAAAGGTGTGAAAAATATTAAGAGCTTCAAAAGGTGTCAAAAATATGAGGAGCATGAAACAGGCTGAAAAATAGGAGGAGCATGAAGCGGTGTCGAAAAACATGAAGAGCATGAAGAGTTGTGAAAAATAGGAAGAACTTCAAAAGGTGTCAAAAATATGAGGAGCATGAACGGTATGAAAAATAGGAGGATCATGAGCCGTGTTGAAAAACATGAAGAGCCTGAAAACGTGTGAAAATTATGAAGAGCTTCAAAAGGTGTGAAATATATGAAGAGCTTCAAAAGGTGTCAAAAATGAGATGAGCATGAAATGGTCTGAAAGATAGGAGGGGCATGAAGCGGTGTTGAAAAATATGAAGAGCCTGAAAAGGTGTGAAAAATATGAAGAGCTTCAAATGGTGTGAAATACATGAGGACTTTGAAATGGTCTGAAAAACAGGAGGAGCATGAAACCTTGTTGAAAAACATGAAGAGCCTGAAAACGTGTGAAAATTATCAAGAGCTTCAAAAGGTGTGAAATATATGAAGAGCTTCAAAAAGTGTCAAAAAAGAGATGAGCATGAAATGATCTGAAAGATAGGAGGGGCATGAAGCGGTGTTGAAAAACATGAAGAGCCTGAAAAGGTGTGAGAAATATGAAGATCTTCAAAATGTGTCAAAAATATGAGGAGCATGAAACGGTCTGAAAAATATGAGGAGCAAGAAGTGATGTTTAAAAACATGAAGAGCCTGAAAAGGTGTGAAAAATATGAAGAGCATCAAAAGATGTGAAAAATATGAGGAGCATGATCCGGTCTGAAAAATAGGAGGAGCATGAAGCGGTTTTGAAAAGCATGAAGAGTCTGAAAAGGTGTGAAAAATATGAAGAGCTTCATAAGGTGTCAAAAATATTAGGAGCATGAAACTGTCTGAAAAATAGGAGGAGCATGAAGTGGTGTTGAAAAACGTGAAGAGCCTAAAAAGGTGTGAAAAATATGAAGAGCTTCAAAAGGTGTGAAAAATATGAGGAGCATGAAACGGTCTGAAAAATAGGAGGAGCATGAAACGGTGTTTGAAAACATGAAGAGCATGAAAATGTGTGAAAAATATGAAGACCTTCAAAACGTGTTAAAAATGAGATGAGCATGAAACGGACTGAAAAAAAGGAGGTGCATGAAGCGGTGTTGAAAAACATGAAGAGCCTGAAAACGTGCGAAAAATATGAAGAGCTTCTAAAGGTGTGAAAAATATGAAGAGCTTCAAAAGGTGTCAAAAATGAGATGAGCATGAAATGGCCTGAAAAATAGGAGGAGCATGAAGTGGTGTTGAAAAACATGATGAGCCTGAAAAGGTGTGAAAAATATGAAGAGCTGCAAAAGGTGTCAAAAATATGAGGAGCATGAAACGGTCTGAAAAATAGGAGGAGCATGAAGCGGTGTTGAAAAACATGAAGAGCCTGAAAAGGTGTGAAAAATATGAAGAGCTGCAAAAGGTGTCAAAAATATGAGGAGCATGAACGGTCTGGAAAATAGGAGGAGCATGAAGCGGTCTTGAAAACCATGAAGAGCCTGAAAAGGTGTGAAAAATAAGAAGAGCTTCAAAATGTTTCAAAATTATGAGGAGAATGAACGGTCTGAAAAATAGGATGAGCGTGAAGCGGTGTTGAAAAACATGAAGAGCCTGAAAAGTTGTGAAAAATATGAAGACCTTCAAAAGGTGTGAAGTACATGAGGAGCATTAATCGCTCTGAAAAATAGGAGAAGCATGAAGTTTTGTTCAACAACATGAAGAGCCTGAAAAGGTGTGAAATATATGAAGATCTTCAAAAGGTGTGAAAAATATGAGGGGCATGAAACGCTCTGAAAAATAGGAGGTGCATGAAGCGGTGTTGAAAACATGAAGAGCCTGAAAAAGTGTGAAAAATATGAACAGCTTCAAAAGGTGTGAAAAATATGAAGAGCTTCAAAAGCTGTGAAAAATGAGATGAGCATGAAATGGCCTAAAAAATAGGAGGAGCATGAAGTGTTGGTGAAAAACATGAAGAGCCTGAAAACGTGTGAAGTATATGAAGAGATTCAAAAGGTGTCAAAAATATGAGGAGCATGAAACGGTCTGAAAAATAGAAGGAGAATGAAGCGGTGTTGAAAAACATGAAGAGCCTGAAAAGGTGTGCAAAATATGAAGAGCTTCAAAAGGTGTGAAAAATATAAGGAGCATGAGACGGTCCGAAAAATAGGAGGAGCATGAAGCGGTGTTGAAAAACAAGAAGAGTCTGAAAAGGTGTGAAAAATATGAAGAGCTTCAAAATGTGTCAAAAATGAAATGAGCATGAAACGGTCTGAATATTAGGAGGAACATGAATTGGTGTTGAAAAACATGAAGAGACTGAAAAGGTGTGAAAAATATGAAGAGCTTCAAAAGGTGTGAAATATATGAAGAGCTTCAAAAGATGTCAAAAATGAGATGACCATGATATTGTCTGAAAGATAGGAGGAGCATGAAGCGGTGTTGAATACCATGAAGAGCATCAAAAGCTGTGAAGAATATGAAGAGCTTCAAAACGTGTCAATAATATGAGGAGCATGAATCGGTCTGAAAAATAGAAGGAGCATGAAGTGGTGTTGAAAAACATGAAGATCTGAAAAGGAGTGAAAAATATGAAGAGCTTCATAAGGTGTCAAAAATATGAGAAACATGAAACGGTCTGAAAAATAGGAGGAGCAAGAAACGGTTTTAACAAACATGAAGAGCGGGAAAAGGTGTGAAAAATATGAAGAGCTTCAAAAGGTGTCAAAAATATGAGGAGCATGAAACAGGCTGAAAAATAGGAGGAGCATGAAGCGGTGTCGAAAAACATGAAGAGCATGAAGAGTTGTGAAAAATAGGAAGAACTTCAAAAGGTGTCAAAAATATGAGGAGCATGAACGGTATGAAAAATAGGAGGATCATGAAGCCGTGTTGAAAAACATGAAGAGCCTGAAAACGTGTGAAAATTATGAAGAGCTTCAAAAGGTGTGAAATATATGAAGAGCTTCAAAAGGTGTCAAAAATGAGATGAGCATGAAATGGTCTGAAAGATAGGAGGGGCATGAAGCGGTGTTGAAAAATATGAAGAGCCTGAAAAGGTGTGAAAAATATGAAGAGCTTCAAATGGTGTGAAATACATGAGGACTTTGAAATGGTCTGAAAAACAGGAGGAGCATGAAATCTTGTTGAAAAACATGAAGAGCCTGAAAACGTGTGAAAATTATCAAGAGCTTCAAAAGGTGTGAAATATATGAAGAGCTTCAAAAGGTGTCAAAAATGAGATGAGCATGAAATGGTCTGAAAGATAGGAGGGGCATGAAGCGGTGTTGAAAAACATGAAGAGCCTGAAAAGGTGTGAGAAATATGAAGATCTTCAAAATGTGTCAAAAATATGAGGAGCATGAAACGGTCTGAAAAATAGGAGGAGCAAGAAGTGATGTTTAAAAACATGAAGAGCCTGAAAAGGTGTGAAAAATATGAAGAGCATCAAAAGATGTGAAAAATATGAGGAGCATGAACCGGTCTGAAAAATAGGAGGAGCATGAAGGGGTTTTGAAAAGCATGAAGAGTCTGAAAAGGTGTGGAAAATATGAAGAGCTTCATAAGGTGTCAAAAATATTAGGAGCATGAAACTTTCTGAAAAATAGGAGGAGCATGAAACGGTGTTTGAAAACATGAAGAGCATGAAAATGTGTGAAAAATATGAAGACCTTCAAAACGTGTCAAAAATGAGATGAGCGTGAAACGGTCTGAAAAAAAGGAGGTGCATGAAGCGGTGTTGAAAAACATGAAGATCCTGAAAACGTGCGAAAAATATGAAGAGCTTCTAAAGGTGTGAAAAATATGAAGAGCTTCAAAAGGTGTCAAAAATGAGATGAGCATGAAACGGCCTGAAAAATAGGAGGAGCATGAAGTGGTGTTGAAAAACATGATGAGCCTGAAAAAGTGTGAAATATATGAAGAGCTTCAAAATGTGTCAAAAATGAAATGAGCATGAAACGGTCTGAATATTAGGAGGAACATGAATTGGTGTTGAAAAACATGAAGAGACTGAAAAGGTGTGAAAAATATGAAGAGCTTCAAAAGGTGTGAAATACATGAAGAGCTTCAAAAGAAGTCAAAAATGAGATGACCATGATATTGTCTGAAAGATAGGAGGAGCATGAAGCGGTGTTGAATACCATGAAGAGCATCAAAAGCTGTGAAGAATATGAAGAGCTTCAAAACGTGTCAAACATATGAGGAGCATGAATCGGTCTGAAAAATAGAAGGAGCATGAAGTGGTGTTGAAAAACATGAAGATCTGAAAAGGAGTGAAAAATATGAAGAGCTTCATAAGGTGTCAAAAATATGAGGAACATGAAACGGTCTGAAAAATAGGAGGAGCAAGAAACGGTTTTAACAAACATGAAGAGCAGGAAAAGGTGTGAAAAATATGAAGAGCTTCAAAAGGTGTCAAAAATATGAGGAGCATGAAACAGGCTGAAAAATAGGAGGAGCATGAAGCGGTGTCGAAAATCATGAAGAGCATGAAGAGTTGTGAAAAATAGGAAGAACTTCAAAAGGTGTCAAAAATATGAGGAGCATGAACGGTATGAAAAATAGGAGGATCATGAAGCCGTGTTGAAAAACATGAAGAGCCTGAAAACGTGTGAAAATTATGAAGAGCTTCAAAAGGTGTGAAATATATGAAGAGCTTCAAAAGGTGTCAAAAATGAGATGAGCATGAAATGGTCTGAAAGATAGGAGGGGCATGAAGCGGTGTTGAAAAATATGAAGAGCCTGAAAAGGTGTGAAAAATATGAAGAGCTTCAAATGGTGTGAAATACATGAGGACTTTGAAATGGTCTGAAAAACAGGAGGAGCATGAAATCTTGTTGAAAAACATGAAGAGCCTGAAAACGTGTGAAAATTATCAAGAGCTTCAAAAGGTGTGAAATATATGAAGAGCTTCAAAAGGTGTCAAAAATGAGATGAGCATGAAATGGTCTGAAAGATAGGAGGGGCATGAAGCGGTGTTGAAATACATGAAGAGCCTGAAAAGGTGTGAGAAATATGAAGATCTTCAAAATGTGTCAAAAATATGAGGAGCATGAAACGGTCTGAAAAATAGGAGGAGCAAGAAGTGATGTTTAAAAACATGAAGAGCCTGAAAAGGTGTGAAAAATATGAAGAGCATCAAAAGATGTGAAAAATATGAGGAGCATGAACCGGTCTGAAAAATAGGAGGAGCATGAAGGGGTTTTGAAAAGCATGAAGAGTCTGAAAAGGTGTGGAAAATATGAAGAGCTTCATAAGGTGTCAAAAATATTAGGAGCATGAAACTGTCTGAAAAATAGGAGGAGCATGAAGTGGTGTTGAAAAACGTGAAGAGCCTAAAAAGGTGTGAAAAATATGAAGAGCTTCAAAAGGTGTGAAAAATAAGAGGAGATTGAAACGGTCTGAAAAATAGGAGGAGCATGAAACGGTGTTTGAAAACATGAAGAGCATGAAAATGTGTGAAAAATATGAAGACCTTCAAAACGTGTCAAAAATGAGATGAGCATGAAACGGTCTGAAAAAAAGGAGGTGCATGAAGCGGTGTTGAAAAACATGAAGATCCTGAAAACGTGCGAAAAATATGAAGAGCTTCTAAAGGTGTGAAAAATATGAAGAGCTTCAAAAGGTGTCAAAAATGAGATGAGCATGAAACGGCCTGAAAAATAGGAGGAGCATGAAGTGGTGTTGAAAAACATGATGAGCCTGAAAAAGTGTGAAATATATGAAGAGCTTCAAAAGGTGTCAAAAATATGAGGAGTATGAAATGGTCTGAAAAATAGGAGGAGCATGAAGCGGTGTTGAAAAACATGAAGAGCCTGAAAAGGTGTGAAAAATATGAAGAGCTTCAAAATGTTTCAAAATTATGAGGAGCATGAACGGTCTGGAAAATAGGAGGAGCATGAAGCGGTCTTGAAAACCAT
This sequence comes from Dama dama, assembly GCF_033118175.1. Lineage (NCBI taxonomy): Eukaryota > Metazoa > Chordata > Mammalia > Artiodactyla > Cervidae > Dama > Dama dama. The sequence goes on from NW_026870885.1 coordinate 4,353,796, forward strand.
GAAGAGCCTGAAAAGGTGTGAAAAATAAGAAGAGCTTCAAAATGTTTCAAAATTATGAGGAGAATGAACGGTCTGAAAAATAGGAGGAGCGTGAAGCGGTGTTGAAAAACATGAAGAGCCTGAAAAGTTGTGAAAAATATGAAGACCTTCAAAAGGTGTGAAGTACATGAGGAGCATTAATTGCTCTGAAAAATAGGAGAAGCATGAAGTTTTGTTCAACAACATGAAGAGCCTGAAATGGTGTGAAATATATGAAGATCTTCAAAAGGTGTGAAAAATATGAGGGGCATGAAACGCTCTGAAAAATAGGAGGTGCATGAAGCGGTGTTGAAAACATGAAGAGCCTGAAAAAGTGTGAAAAATATGAACAGCTTCAAAAGGTGTGAAAAATATGAAGAGCTTCAAAAGGTGTGAAAAATGAAATGAGCATGAAATGGCCTAAAAAATAGGAGGAGCATGAAGTGTTGGTGAAAAACATGAAGAGCCTGAAAACGTGTGAAGTATATGAAGAGATTCAAAAGGTGTCAAAAATATGAGGAGCATGAAACGGTCTGAAAAATAGAAGGAGAATGTAGCGGTGTTGAAAAACATGAAGAGCCTGAAAACGTGCGAAAAATATGAAGAGCTTCTAAAGGTGTGAAAAATATGAACAGCTTCTAAAGGTGTGAAAAATATGAAGAGCTTCAAAAGGTATCAAAAATGAGATGAGCATGAAACGGCCTGAAAAATAGGAGGAGCATGAAGTGGTGTTGAAAAACATGATGAGCCTGAAAAAGTGTGAAATATATAAAGAGCTTCAAAACGTGTCAAAAAATATGAGGAGCATGAAACAGGCTGTAAAATAGGAGGAGCATGAAGCGGTGTCGAAAAACATGAAGAGCATGAAGAGTTGTGAAAAATAGGAAGAACTTCAAAAGGTGTCAAAAATATGAGGAGCATGAACGGTATGAAAAATAGGAGGATCATGAAGCCGTGTTGAAAAACATGAAGAGCCTGAAAACGTGTGAAAATTATGAAGAGCTTCAAAAGGTGTGAAATATATGAAGAGCTTCAAAAGGTGTCAAAAATGAGATGAGCATGAAATGGTCTGAAAGATAGGAGGGGCATGAAGCGGTGTTGAAAAACATGAAGAGCCTGAAAAGGTGTGAGAAATATGAAGATCTTCAAAATGTGTCAAAAATATGAGGAGCATGAAACGGTCTGAAAAATAGGAGGAGCAAGAAGTGATGTTTAAAAACTTGAAGAGCCTGAAAAGGTGTGAAAAATATGAAGAGCTTCAAAAGGGGTCAAAAATGAGATGAGCATGAAACGGCCTGAAAAATAGGAGGAGCATGAAGTGGTGTTGAAAAACATGATGAGCCTGAAAAAGTGTGAAATATATGAAGAGCTTCAAAAGGTGTCAAAAATATGAGGAGCATGAAACGGTCTGGAAAATACGAGGAGCATGAAGCGGTGTTGAAAAACATGAAGAGCCTGAAAAGGTGTGAAAAATATGAAGAGCTTCAAAAGGTGTCAAAAATATGATCAGCATGAACGGTCTGGAAAATAGCAGGAGCATGAAGCGGTCTTGAAAACCATGAAGAGCCTGAAAAGGTGTGAAAAATAAGAAGAGCTTCAAAATGTTTCAAAATTATGAGGAGAATGAACGGTCTGAAAAATAGGAGGAGCATGAAGCGGTGTTGAAAAACATGAAGAGCCTGAAAAGGTGTGTAATATATGAAGACCTTCAAAAGGTGTGAAGTACATGAGGAGCATTAAACGCTCTGAAAAATAGGAGAAGCATGAAGTTTTGTTCAAAAACATGAAGAGCCTAAAAAGGTGTGAAATATATGAAGATCTTCAAAAGGTGTGAAAAATATGAGGGGCATGAAACGGTCTGAAAAATAGGAGGTGCATGAAGCGGTGTTGAAAACATGAAGAGCCTGAAAACGTGTGAAAAATATGAACAGCTTCAAAAGGTGTGAAAAATATGAAGAGCTTCAAACGGTGTGAAAAATATGAAGAGCTTCAAACGGTGTCAAAAATGAGATGAGCATGAAATGGCCTAAAAAATAGGAGGAGCATGAAGTGTTGGTGGAAAACATGAAGAGCCTGAAGAAGTGTGAAGTATATGAAGAGATTCAAAAGGTGTCAAAAATATGAGGAGCATGAAACGGTCTGAAAAATAGGAGGAGCATGAAGCGGTGTTAAAAAACAAGAAGAGTCTGAAAAGGTGTGAAAAATGTGAAGAGCTTCAAAAGGTGTGAAAAATATGAAGAGCTTCAAAATGTGTCAAAAATGAGATGAGCATGAAACGGTCTGAATATTAGGAGGAACATGAATTGGTGTTGAAAAACATGAAGAGACTGAAAAGGTGTGAAAAATGTGAAGAGCTTCAAAAGGTGTGAAATATATGAAGAGCTTCAAAAGAAGTCAAAAATGAGGTGAGCATGATATTGTCTGAAAGATAGGAGGAGCATGAAGCGGTGTTGAAAAACATGAAGAGCCTGAAAAGGTGTGAGAAATATGGAGATCTTCAAAAGGTGTCAAAAATATGAGGAGCATGAACCGGTCTGAAAAATAGGAGGATCATGAAGTGATGTTGAAAAACATGAAGAGCCAAAAAAGGTGTGAAAAATATGAAGAGCTTCAAAAGGTGTCAAAAATATGAGGAGCATGAAAAGGTCTGAAATATAGGAGGAGCATGAAGCAGTGTTGAAAAACATGAAGAGCATCAAAAGCTGTGAAGAATATGAAGAGCTTCAAAACGTGTCAAAAATATGAGGATCATGAATCGGTCTGAAAAATAGAAGGAGCATGAAGTGGTGTTGAAAAACATGAAGATCTGAAAAGGAGTGAAAAATATGAAGAGCTTCATATGGTGTCAATAATATGAGGAGCATGAAACGGTCTGAAAAATAGGAGGAGCAAGAAACGGTTTTAACAAACATGAAGAGCGGGAAAAGGTGTGAAAAATATGAAGAACTTCAAAAGGTGTTAAAAATATGAGGAGCATGAACGGTATGAAAAATAGGAGGATCATGAAGCCGTGTTGAAAAACATGAAGAGCCTGAAAACGTGTGAAAATTATGAAGAGCTTCAAAAGGTGTGAAATATATGAAGAGCTTCAAAAGGTGTCAAAAATGAGATGAGCATGAAATGGTCTGAAAGATAGGAGGGGCACGAAGCGGTGTTGAAAAACATGAAGAGCCTGAAAAGGTGTGAAAAATATGAAGAGCTTCTCATGGTGTGAAATACATGAGGACCTTGAAACGGTCTGAAAAACAGCAGGAGCATGAAATCTTGTTGAAAAACAGGAAGAGCCTGAAAAGGTGTGAAAAATATGAAGAGCTTCAAAAGGTGTCAAAAATATGATGAGCATGAACGGTCTGGAAAATAGCAGGAGCATGAAGCGTTCTTGAAAACCATGAAGAGCCTGAAAAGGTGTGAAAAATAAGAAGAGCTTCAAAATGTTTCAAAGTTATGAGGAGAATGAACGGTATGAAAAAGAGGAGGAGCATGAAGCGGTGTTGAAAAACATGAAGAGCCTGAAAAGGTGTGAAATATATGAAGACCTTCAAAAGGTGTGAAGTACATGAGGAGCATTAAACGCTCTGAAAAATAGGAGAAGCATGAAGTTTTGTTCAAAAACATGAAGAGCCTGAAAAGTTGTGAAATATATGAAGATCTTCAAAAGGTGTGAAAAATATGAGGGGCATGAAACGGTCTGAAAAATAGGAGGTGCATTAAGAGGTGTTGAAAACATGAAGAGCCTGAAAACGTGTGAAAAATATGAACAGCTTAAAAAGGTGTGAAAAATGTGAAGAGCTTCAAAAGGTGTGAAAAATATGAGGAGCATGAAACAGGCTGAAAAATAGGAGGCGCATGAAGCAGTGTCGAAACACATGAAGAGCATTAAGAGTTGTGAAAAATGTGAAGAACTTCAAAAGGTGTGAAAAATATGAGGAGCATGAAACAGGCTGAAAAATAGGAGGAGCATGAAGCAGTGTCGAAAAACATGAAGAGCCTGAAAAGGTGTGAAAAATATGAAGAGCTTCATAAGGTGTCAAAAATATTAGGAGCATGAAACTGTCTGAAAAATAGGAGGAGCATGAAGTGGTGTTGAAAAACGTGAAGAGCCTAAAAAGGTGTGAAAAATATGACGAGCTTCAAAAGGTGTGAAAAATATGAGAAACATGAAACGGTCTGAAAAATAGGAGGAGCATGAAACGGTGTTCGAAAACATGAAGAGCATGAAAATTTGTGAAAAATATGAAGACCTTCAAAACGTGTCAAAAATGAGATGAGCATGAAACGGTCTGAAAAAAAGGAGGTGCATGAAGTGTTGGTGAAAACATGAAGAGCCTGAAAATGTGTGAAGTATATGAAGAGATACAAAAGGTGTCAAAAATATGAGGAGCATGAAACGGTCTGAAAAATAGAAGGAGCATGAAGTGGTGTTGAAAAACGTGAAGAGCCTAAAAAGTGTGAAAAATATGACGAGCTTCAAAAGGTGTGAAAAATATGAGGAACATGAAACGGTCTGAAAAATAGGAGGAGCATGAAACGGTGTTGAAAAACATGAAGAGCCTGAAAAGGTGTGAAATATATGAAGACCTTCAAAAGGTGTGAAGTACACGAGGAGCATTAAACGCTCTGAAAAATAGGAGAAGAATGAAGTTTTGTTCAAAACCATGAAGAGCCTGAAAAGGTGTGAAATATATGAAGATCTTCAAAAGGTGTCAAAAATATGAGGAGCATGAACCGGTCTGAAAAATAGGAGGATCATGAAGTGATGTTGAAAAACATGAAGAGCCAAAAAAGGTGTGAAAAATATGAAGAGCTTCAAAAGGTGTCAAAAATATGAGGAGCAGGAAAAGGTCTGAAAAATAGGAGGAGCATGAAGCGGTGTTGACAAACATGAAGAGCCTGAAAATGTGTGAAAATTATGAAGAGCTTCAAAAGGTGTGAAATATATGAAGAGCTTCAAAAGGTGTCAAAAATGAGATGAGCATCAAATGGTCTGAAAGATAGGAGGGGCATGAAGCGGTGTTGAAAAACATGAAGAGCCTGAAAAGGTGTGAGAAATATGAAGTTCTTCAAAATGTGTCAAAAATATGAGGAGCATGAAACGGTCTGAAAAATAGGAGGAGCAAGAAGTGATGTTTAAAAACATGAAGAGCCTGAAAAGGTGTGAAAAATATGAAGAGCCTGAAAAGGTGTGAAAAATATGAGAAGCATGAACCGGTCTGAAAAATAGGAGGAGCATGAAGCGGTTTTGAAAAGCATGAAGAGTCTGAAAAGGTGTGAAAAATATGAAGAGCTTCCTAAGGTGTCAAAAATATTAGGAGCATGAAACTGTCTGAAAATAGGAGGAGCATGAAGTGGTGTTGAAAAACGTGAAAAGCCTAAAAAGGTTTGAAAAATATGACGAGCTTCAAAAGGTGTGAAAAATATGAGGAGCATGAAACGGTCTGAAAAATAGGAGGAGCATGAAACGGTGTTCGAAAACATGAAGAGTATGAAAATTTGTGAAAAATATGAAGACCTTCAAAACGTGTCAAAAATGAGATGAGCATGAAACGGTATGAAAAAAAGGAGGTGCATGAAGTGTTAGTGAAAAACATGAAGAGCCTGAAAATGTGTGAAGTATATGAAGAGATACAAAAGGTGTCAAAAATATGAGGAGCATGAAACGGTCTGAAAAATAGAAGGAGCATGAAGTGGTGTTGAAAAACGTGAAGAGCTTAAAAAGTGTAAAAAATATGACGAGCTTCAAAAGATGTGAAAAATATGTGGAACATGAAACGGTCTGAAAAATAGGAGGAGCATGAAACGGTGTTGAAAAACATGAAGAGCCTGAAAAGGTGTGAAATATATGAAGACCTTCAAAAGGTGTGAAGTACATGAGGAGCATTAAACGCTCTGAAAAATAGGAGAAGAATGAAATTTTGTTCAAAACCATGAAGAGCCTGAAAAGGTGTGAAATATATGAAGATCTTCAAAAGGTGTCAAAAATATGAGGAGCATGAACCGGTCTGAAAAATAGGAGGATCATGAAGTGATGTTGAAAAACATGAAGAGCCAAAAAAGGTGTGAAAAATATGAAGAGCTTCAAAAGGTGTCAAAAATATGAGGAGCAGGAAAAGGTCTGAAAAATAGGAGGAGCATGAAGCGGTGTTGACAAACATGAAGAGCCTGAAAATGTGTGAAAATTATGAAGAGCTTCAAAAGGTGTGAAATATATGAAGAGCTTCAAAAGGTGTCAAAAATGAAATGAGCATGAAATGGTCTGAAAGATAGGAGGGGCATGAAGCGGTGTTGAAAAACATGAAGAGCCTGAAAAGGTGTGAGAAATATGAAGTTCTTCAAAATGTGTCAAAAATATGAGGAGCATGAAACGGTCTGAAAAATAGGAGGAGCAAGAAGTGATGTTTAAAAACATGAAGAGCCTGAAAAGGTGTGAAAAATATGAAGAGCCTGAAAAGGTGTGAAAAATATGAGAAGCATGAACCGGTCTGAAAAATAGGAGGAGCATGAAGCGGTTTTGAAAAGCATGAAGAGTCTGAAAAGGTGTGAAAAATATGAAGAGCTTCATAAGGTGTCAAAAATATTAGGAGCATGAAACTGTTTGAAAATAGGAGGAGCATGAAGTGGTGTTGAAAAACGTGAAGAGCCTAAAAAGGTTTGAAAAATATGACGAGCTTCAAAAGGTGTGAAAAATATGAGGAGCATGAAACGGTCTGAAAAATAGGAGGAGCATGAAACGGTTTTCGAAAACATGAAGAGCATGAAAATTTGTGAAAAATAAGAAGACCTTCAAAACGTGTCAAAAATGAGATGAGCATGAAACGTCTGAAAAAAAGGAGCTGCATGAAGCGGTGTTGAAAAACATGAAGAGCCTGAGGACGTGTGAAAAATATGAAGAGCTTCTAAAGGTGTGAAAAATATGAAGAGCTTCAAAAGGTGTCAAAAATATGAGGAGAATGAAACGGTCTGAAAAATAGGTGGAGCATGAAGCTGTGTTCAAAAACAAGAAGAGCCAGAAAAGGTGTGAAAAATATGAAGAGCTTCAAAAAGTGTCAAAAATATGAGGAGCAAGAAACGGTCTGAAAAATAGGAGGAGCATGAAGTGGAGCTGAACAACATGAAGAGCCTGAAATGGTGTGCAAAATATGAAGAGCTTAAAAAGGTGTAAGAAATGAGATGAGCATGAAACGGTCTGAAAAATAGGAGAAGCATGAACTGGTGCAGAAAAACATGAAGAGCCTGAAAAGGTTTGAAAAATATGAAGAGCTTCAAAAGGTGTGAAAAATATGAGGAGCATGAAACGGTCTGAAAAATAGGAGGAGCATGAAGTGGAGCTGAAAAACGTGAAGAGCCTGAAAAGGTGTGCAAAATATGAAGAGCTTCAAAAGGTGTAAAAAATGAGATGAGCATGAAACGGTCTGAAAAATAGGAGGAGCATGAACTGGTGCTGAAAAACATGAAGAGCCTGAAAAGGTGTGCAAAATATGAAGAGCTTCAAAAGGTGTAAAAAATGAGAGCAGCATGAAACGGTCTGAAAAATAGGAGGAGCATGAAGTGAAGCTGAAAAACATGAAGAGCCTGAAAAGGTGTGCAAAATATGAAGAGCTTCAAAATGTGTCAAGAATATGAGGAGCATGAAACGGTCTGCAAAATAGGAGGAGCATGAACTGGTGCTGAAAAACATGAAAGCCGGAAAAGGTTTGAAAAATATGAAGAGCTTCAAAAGGTGTGAAAAATATGAGGAGCATGAAACGGTCTGAAAAATAGGAGAAGCATGAAGCGGTGTTCAAAAACATGAAGAGCCTGAAAAGGTGTGAAAAATATGAAGAGTTTCAAAAGGTGTTAAAAAATAGATGAGCATGAAACGGTCTGAAAAATAGGAAGAGCATGAAGCGGTGTTCAAAATCATGAAGAGCCTGAAAAGGTGTGAGAAATATGAAGAGCTTCAAAAGCTGTGAAAAATATGAAGAGCTTCAAAGGTGTCAAAAATGAGATGTGCATGAAACGGTCTGAAAAATAGGAGGAGAATGAAGCTTTGTTCAAAAAGATGAAGAGCCTGAAAAGGTGTAAAAAATATGAAGAGCTGCAAAGCATGTGAAATATATGAGGAGCATGAAACGGCTTGAAAAATAGCAAGAGCATGAAGCTGGGCTCAAACACATGAAGAGCCTGAAAAGGTGTGAAAAATATGAAGAGCTTCAAAAGGTGTCAAAAATATGAGGAGCATGAAACGGTCTGAAAAATAGGAGGAGCATGAAGCGGTGTTCAAAAACATGAAGAGCCTTAAAAGGTGTGAAAAATATGAAGAACTTCAAAAGGTGTCAAAAATATGAGGAGCATGAAACGGTCTGAAAAATAGGAGGAGCATCAAGCGGTGTTGAAAAACATGAAGAGCCTGAGAAAGTGTGAGAAATAGGAAGAGCTTCAAAAGGTGTGAAAAATATGAAGAGCTTCAAAAGGTGTCAAATGAGATGAGCATGAAACTGTCTGAAAAATAGGAGGAGCATGAAGTGTTGTTGAAAAAAATGAAGAGCCTGAAAAGGTGTGAAATATATGAAGAGCTTCAAAAGTTGTCAAGAATATGAGGAGAATGAAACAGTCTGAAAAATAGGAGGAGCATGAAGCGGTGTTGAAAAACATGAAGCGCCTGAAAAGGTGGAAAGATATGAAGAGTTTCTATAGGTGTCAAAAATATGAGGAGTAAGAAAAGGTCTGAAAAATAGGAGGAGCATGAAGCGGTTTTCAAAAACATGAAGAGCCTGAAAAGGTGTGAAAAATATGAAGAGCCGCAAAAGGTGTCAAAATGAGATGAGCATGAACCGGTCTGAGAAATAGGAGGAGCATGAAGTGATGTTGAAAAAAATGAAAAGCCTGAAAAGTTGTGAAATATATGAAGAGCTTCAAAAGGTGTAAAAATATGAGGAGAATGAAACGGTCTGCATAATAGGAGGAGCATGAAATGGTGTTCAAACACATTAAGAGCCTGAAAAGGTGTGAAAAATATGAAGAGCTTCAAAAGGTGTGAAAAATATGAGGAGCATGAAATGGTCTGAAAAAGAGGAGGAGCATGAAGAGGTGTTTAAAAACATGAAGAGCCTGAAAAGGTGTGAAAAATATGAAGAGCTTCATAAGGTGTCAAATATATGAGGAGCATGAAACGGTCTGAAAAATAGGAGGAGCATGAAGGGGTGATGAAAAACATGAAGAGCCTGAAAAGGTGTGAAATATATGAAGAGTTTTAAAAGGTGTCAAATATATGAGGAGCATGAAAATGTCTGAAAAATAGGAGGATCATGAAACGGTGTTGAAAAACATGAAGAGCCTGAAAAGATGTGAAAAATATGAAGAGCTTCCAAAGGTGTCAAAAATATGAGGAGCATGAAACGGTCTGAAATATAGGAGGAGCATGAAGCGGTGTTGAAAAACATGAAGAGCCTGAAAGGTGTGAAAAATATGAAGAGCTTCAAAAGGTGTGAAAAAGATTAGGTGCAAGAAACGGTCTGAAAAATACGAGGAGTATGAAGCGGTGTTTAAAAACATGAAGAGCCTGAAAACGTGTGAAAAATATGAAGAGCTTCAAAAGGTGTGAAAAATATGAAGAGCTTCAAAATGTGTCAAAAATATGAGGAGCAGGAAAAGGTCTGAAAAATAGGAGGAGCATGAAGCGGTGTTGACAAACATGAAGAGCCTGAAAATGTGTGAAAATTATGAAGAGCTTCAAAAGGTGTGAAATATATGAAGAGCTTCAAAAGATGTCAAAAATGAGATGAGCATGAAATGGTCTGAAAGATAGGAGGGGCATGAAGCGGTGTTGAAAAACATGAAGAGCCTGAAAAGGTGTGAGAAATATGAAGTTCTTCAAAATGTGTCAAAAATATGAGGAGCATGAAACGGTCTGAAAAATAGGAGGAGCAAGAAGTGATGTTTAAAAACATGAAGAGCCTGAAAAGGTGTGAAAAATATGAAGAGCCTGAAAAGGTGTGAAAAATATGAGAAGCATGAACCGGTCTGAAAAATAGGAGGAGCATGAAGCGGTTTTGAAAAGCATGAAGAGTCCGAAAAGGTGTGAAAAATATGAAGAGCTTCATAAGGTGTCAAAAATATTAGGAGCATGAAACTGTCTGAAAATAGGAGGAGCATGAAGTGGTGTTGAAAAACGTGAAGAGCCTAAAAAGGTTTGAAAAATATGACGAGCTTCAAAAGGTGTGAAAAATATGAGGAGCATGAAACGGTCTGAAAAATAGGAGGAGCATGAAACGGTTTTCGAAAACATGAAGAGTATGAAAATTTGTGAAAAATATGAAGACCTTCAAAACGTGTCAAAAATGAGATGAGCATGAAACGTCTGAAAAAAAGGAGCTGCATGAAGCGGTGTTGAAAAACATGAAGAGCCTGAGGACGTGTGAAAAATATGAAGAGCTTCTAAAGGTGTGAAAAATATGAAGAGCTTCAAAAGGTGTCAAAAATATGAGGAGAATGAAACGGTCTGAAAAATAGGTGGAGCATGAAGCTGTGTTCAAAAACAAGAAGAGCCAGAAAAGGTGTGAAAAATATGAAGAGCTTCAAAAAGTGTCAAAAATATGAGGAGCAAGAAACGGTCTGAAAAATAGGAGGAGCATGAAGTGGAGCTGAACAACATGAAGAGCCTGAAATGGTGTGCAAAATATGAAGAGCTTAAAAAGTTGTAAGAAATGAGATGAGCATGAAACGGTCTGAAAAATAGGAGGAGCATGAACTGGTGCAGAAAAACATGAAGAGCCTGAAAAGGTTTGAAAAATATGAAGAGCTTCAAAAGGTGTGAAAAATATGAGGAGCATGAAACGGTCTGAAAAATAGGAGGAGCATGAAGTGGAGCTGAAAAACATGAAGAGCCTGAAAAGGTGTGCAAAATATGAAGAGCTTCAAAAGGTGTAAAAAATGAGATGAGCATGAAACGGTCTGAAAAATAGGAGGAGCATGAACTGGTGCTGAAAAACATGAAGAGCCTGAAAAGGTGTGCAAAATATGAAGAGCTTCAAAAGGTGTAAAAAATGAGAGCAGCATGAAACGGTCTGAAAAATAGGAGGAGCATGAAGTGAAGCTGAAAAACATGAAGAGCCGGAAAAGGTGTGCAAAATATGAAGAGCTTCAAAATGTGTCAAGAATATGAGGAGCATGAAACGGTCTGCAAAATAGGAGGAGCATGAACTGGTGCTGAAAAACATGAAAGCCGGAAAAGGTTTGAAAAATATGAAGAGCTTCAAAAGGTGTGAAAAATATGAGGAGCATGAAACGGTCTGAAAAATAGGAGAAGCATGAAGCGGTGTTCAAAAACATGAAGAGCCTGAAAAGGTGTGAAAAATATGAAGAGTTTCAAAAGGTGTTAAAAAATAGATGAGCATGAAACGGTCTGAAAAATAGGAAGAGCATGAAGCGGTGTTCAAAATCATGAAGCGCCTGAAAAGGTGTGAGAAATATGAAGAGCTTCAAAAGCTGTGAAAAATATGAAGAGCTTCAAAGGTGTCAAAAATGAGATGTGCATGAAACGGTCTGAAAAATAGGAGGAGAATGAAGCTTTGTTCAAAAAGATGAAGAGCCTGAAAAGGTGTAAAAAATATGAAGAGCTGCAAAGCATGTGAAATATATGAGGAGCATGAAACGGCTTGAAAAATAGCAAGAGCATGAAGCTGGGCTCAAACACATGAAGAGCCTGAAAAGGTGTGAAAAATATGAAGAGCTTCAAAAGGTGTCAAAAATATGAGGAGCATGAAACGGTCTGAAAAATAGGAGGAGCATGAAGCGGTGTTCAAAAACATGAAGAGCCTTAAAAGGTGTGAAAAATATGAAGAACTTCAAAAGGTGTCAAAAATATGAGGAGCATGAAACGGTCTGAAAAATAGGAGGAGCATCAAGCGGTGTTGAAAAACATGAAGAGCCTGAGAAAGTGTGAGAAATAGGAAGAGCTTCAAAAGGTGTGAAAAATATGAAGAGCTTCAAAAGGTGTCAAATGAGATGAGCATGAAACTGTCTGAAAAATAGGAGGAGCATGAAGTGTTGTTGAAAAAAATGAAGAGCCTGAAAAGGTGTGAAATATATGAAGAGCTTCAAAAGTTGTCAAGAATATGAGGAGAATGAAACAGTCTGAAAAATAGGAGGAGCATGAAGCGGTGTTGAAAAACATGAAGCGCCTGAAAAGGTGGAAAGATATGAAGAGTTTCTATAGGTGTCAAAAATATGAGGAGGAAGAAAAGGTCTGAAAAATAGGAGGAGCATGAAGCGGTTTTCAAAAACATGAAGAGCCTGAAAAGGTGTGAAAAATATGAAGAGCCGCAAAAGGTGTCAAAATGAGATGAGCATGAACCGGTCTGAAAAATAGGAGGAGCATGAAGTGATGTTGAAAAAAATGAAAAGCCTGAAAAGTTGTGAAATATATGAAGAGCTTCAAAAGGTATAAAAATATGAGGAGAATGAAACGGTCTGCATAATAGGAGGAGCATGAAATGGTGTTCAAACACATTAAGAGCCTGAAAAGGTGTGAAAAATATGAAGAGCTTCAAAAGGTGTGAAAAATATGAGGAGCATGAAATGGTCTGAAAAAGAGGAGGAGCATGAAGAGGTGTTTAAAAACATGAAGAGCCTGAAAAGGTGTGAAAAATATGAAGAGCTTCATAAGGTGTCAAATATATGAGGAGCATGAAACGGTCTGAAAAATAGGAGGAGCATGAAGGGGTGATGAAAAACATGAAGAGCCTGAAAAGGTGTGAAATATATGAAGAGTTTCAAAAGGTGTCAAATATATGAGGAGCATGAAAATGTCTGAAAAATAGGAGGATCATGAAACGGTGTTGAAAAACATGAAGAGCCTGAAAAGGTGTGAAAAATATGAAGAGCTTCCAAAGGTGTCAAAAATATGAGGAGCATGAAACGGTCTGAAATATAGGAGGAGCATGAAGCGGTGTTGAAAAACATGAAGAGCCTGAAAGGTGTGAAAAATATGAAGAGCTTCAAAAGGTGTGAAAAAGATTAGGTGCAAGAAACGGTCTGAAAAATACGAGGAGTATGAAGCGGTGTTGAAAAACATGAAGAGCCTGAAAACGTGTTAAAAATATGAAGAGCTTCAAAAGGTGTGAAAAATATGAAGAGCTTCAAAAGGTGTAAAAATATGAGGAGAATGAAACGGACTGCAAAATAGGAAGAGCATGAAATGGTGTTCAAAAACATGAAGAGCATGAAAAGGTGTGAAATAAATTAAGAGCTTCAAAAGGTGTCAAAAATATGAGGAGCATGAAACGGTCTGAAAAATAGGAGGAGCATGAAGCGTTGTTGAAAAACATGAAGAGCCTGAAAATGTGTGAAAAATATGAAGAGCTTCAAAAGTAGGCAAAAATATGTAGAGCATGAAACGGTCAGAAAAATAGGAGGAGTATGAAACTGTTTTCAAAAACATGAAGAGTCTGAAAAGGTGTGAAATATATGAAGAGTTTCAAAAGGTGTCAAGAATATGAGGAGCATGAAACGGTCTGAAAAATAGGAGGAGCATGAAGCGGCGTTGAAAAACATGAAGAGCCTGAAAAGGTGTGAAAAATATGAAGAGCTTCAAAAGGTGTCAAAATATGAAGAGCATGATATGGTCTGAAAAATATGAGGAGCATGAAACGGTGTTCAAAAACATGAACAGCCTGAAAAGGTGTGAAATATATGAAGAGCTTCAAAAGGTGTCAAAAATATGAAGAGCATGAAACTGTCTTAAAAATAGGAGGAGCATGAAATTGTCTGACAAATAGGAGGAGCATGAAGTGGTGTTGAAAAACATGAAGAGCCTGAAAAGGTGTGAAATATATGAAGAATTTAAAAGGAGTCAAAAATATGAGATGCATGAAACGGTCTGAAAAATAGAAGGAGCATGAAGCGGTGTTGAAAAACGTGAAGAGCCTGAAAAGGTGTGAAAAATATGAAGAGCTTTAAAATGTGTCAAAAATATGAGGAGCAAGAAACGGTCTGAAAAATAGGAGGAGCATGAAGCGGTGTTGAAAAACATGAAGAGCGTGAAAAGGTGTGAAAAATATGAAGAGCTTCAAAAGGTGCCAAAATTATGAAGAGCATGAAACAGTCTTAAAATTAGGAGGAGAATGAAGCGGTGTAGAAAAACATGAAGAGCCCGAAAAGGTGTGAAATATATGAAGCTTCAAAAGGTGTCAAAAATATGAAGTGCATGAAACGGTCTGAAAAATAGGAGGAGCTTGAAATGGTGTTGAAAAACATAAAGTCCTGGAAAGGTGTGAAAATTATGAAGAGCTTCAAAAGGTGTCAAAAATATGAGGAGCATGAAAAGGTCTGAAAATTAGGAGCAGCATGAAACGGTGTTCAAAAACATGAAGAGCCTGATAAGGTGTCAAAAATATGAAGAGCTTCAAAAGGTGTGAAATACATGAGTAGCATGAAACTCTCTGAAAAATAGGAGGAGCATGAAGTGGTGTTCAAAAACATGAAGAGCCTGAAAAAATGTGAAAAATATGAAGAGCTTCAAAAGGTGTGAAAAATATGAATAGCATGATATTGTCTGAGAAATACGAGGAGCATGAAGCGGTGTTCAAAAACATGAAGAGCCTGAAAAGTTTTGAAAAATATGCAAAGCTTCAAAAGGTGTCAAAAATTAGATGAGCATGAAACGGTCTGAAAAATTGGAGGAGCAAGAAGTAGCGTTGAAAAAAATGAAGAGCCTGAAAAGGTGTGAAAAATATGAAGAGCTTCAAAAGTTGTCAAAAATATGAGGAGCATGAAACGGTCTGAAAAATAGGAGGAGCATGAAGCGGTGATGAAAAACATGAAGGGCATGAAAACGTGTGAAAAATATGAAGAGCCTGAAAAGGTGTGAAAAATATGAAGAGCTTCAAAAGGTGTCAAAAATATGTGAAGCATGAAACGGTCTGAAAAATAGGAGGAGCATCAAGCGGTGTTGAAAAACATGAAGAGCCTGAGAAAGTGTGAGAAATAGGAAGAGCTTCAAATGGTGTGAAAAATATGAAGAGCTTCAAAAGGTGTCAGAAATATGAGGAGCATGAAACGGTCTGAAAAAGAGGAGGAGCATGAAGAGGTGTTTAAAAACATGAAGAGCCTGAAAAGGTGTGAAAAATATGAAGAGCTTCATAAGGTGTCAAATATATGAGGAGCATGAAACGGTCTGAAAATAGGAGGAGCATGAAGGGGTGATGAAAAACATGAAGAGCCTGAAAAGGTGTGAAATATATGAAGAGTTTCAAAAGGTGTCAAATATATGAGGAGCATGAAAATGTCTGAAAAATAGGAGGAGCATGAAGCAGTGTTGAAAAACATGAAGATCATGGAAAGGTGTGAATAATATAAAGAGCGTCAAAAGGTGTAAAAAATATGAGGAGCACGAAACGGTCTGAAAAATAGGAGGAGCCTGAAAAGGTGTTGAAAATCATGAGGAGCCTGGAAAGGTGTGAAGAATAAGAAGAGCTGCAAAAGGCGTCAAAATTATGAGGAGCATGAAACGGTCTGAAAATTAGAAGAAGCATGAAACGGTGTTGAAAAATATGAAGAATATGAAAGGGTGTGAACAATATGAAGAGCGTAAAAAGGTGTCAAAAATATGAGGAGCATGAAACGATCTGAAAAATATGAGGAGCCTGAAACGGTCTGAAAAATAGGAGGAGCATGAAACGGTTTTGAAAAACATGAAGAGCATGGAAAGGTGTGAAAAATATGAACAGCTTCAAAAGGTGTCAAAATATGAGGAGCCTGAAACGGTCTGAAAAATAGGAGGAGCATGAAACGGTGTTGAAAAACATGAAGAGCTTGAAAAGGTGTGAAACATATGAGGAGCATGAAAAGGTCTGAAAAATAGGAGGAGCATGAAACGGTTTTGAAAAACATGAAGAGCATGGAAAGGTGTGAAAAATATGAAGAGCTTCAAAAGGTGTCAAAATATGAGGAGCCTGAAACGGTCTGAAAAATACGAGGAGCATGAAACGGTGTTGAAAAACAAGAAGAGCTTGAAAGGTGTGAAACATATGAGGAGCATGTAAAGGTCTGAAAAATAGGAGGAGCATGAAGCGGTGTTGAAAAACATGAAGAGCCTGAAAATGTGTGAAAAATATGAAGAGCTTCAAAAGGTGTGAAATATATGAAGAGCTTCAAAAGGTGTCAAAAAAGAGATGAGCATGAAATGTTCTGAAAGATAGGAGAGGCATGAAGCGGTGTTGAAAAACATGAAGAGCCTGAAAAGGTGTGAGAAATATGAAGATCTTCAAAATGTGTCAAAAATATGAGGAGCATGAAACGGTCTGAAAAATAGGAGGAGCAAGAAGTGATGTTTAAAAACATGAAGAGCCTGAAAAGGTGTGAAAAATATGAAGAGCATCAAAAGATGTGAAAAATATGAGGAACATGAACCGGTCTGAAAAATAGGAGGAGCATGAAGCGGTTTTGAAAAGCATGAAGAGTCTGAAAAGGTGTGAAAAATATGAAGAGCTTCATAAGGTGTCAAAAATATTAGGAGCATGAAACTGTCTGAAAAATAGGAGGAGCATGAAGTGATGTTGAAAAACGTGAAGAGCCTAAAAAGGTGTGAAAAATATGAAGAGCTTCAAAAGGTGTGAAAAATAGGAGGAGCATGAAACGGTGTTTGAAAACATGAAGAGCATGAAAAATTGTGGAAAATATGAAGACCTTCAAAACGTGTCAAAATGAGATGAGCATGAAACGGTCTGAAAAAAAGGAGGTGCATGAAGCGTTGTTGAAAACATGAAGAGCCTGAAAACGTGTGAAAAATATGAACAGCTTCAAAAGGTGTGAAAAATATGAAGAGTTTCAAAAGGTGTGAAAAATATGAAGAACTTCAAACGGTGTCAAAAATTAGATGAGCATGAAATGGCCTAAAAAATAGGAGGAGCATGAAGTGTTGGTGAAAAACATGAAGAGCCTGAAAAAGTGTGAAGTATATGAACAGATTCAAAAGGTGTCAAAAATATGAGGAGCATGAAACGGTATGAAAAATAGAAGGAGAATGAAGCGGTGTTGAAAAACATGAAGAGCCTGAAAAGGTGTGCAAAATATGAAGAGCTTCAAAAGGTGTGAAAAATATGAGGAGCATGAGACGGTCTGAAAAATAGGAGGAGCATGAAGCGGTGTTGAAAAATAAGAAGAGTCTGAAAAGGTGTGAAAAATATGAAGAGCTTCAAAAGGTGTGAAAAATATGAAGAGCTTCAAAACTTGTGAAATATATGAAGAGCTTCAAAAGAAGTCAAAAATGAGATGACCATGATATTGTCTGAAAGATAGGAGGAGCATGAAACGGTGTTGAAAAACATGAAGAGCCTGAAAAAGTGTGAGAAATATGGAGATCTTCAAAAGGTGTCAAAAATATGAGGAGCATGAAACGGTCTGAAAAATAGGAGGATCATGAAGTGATGTTGAAAAACATGAAGAGCCAAAAAAGTTGTGAAAAATATGAAGAGGTTCAAAAGGTGTCAAAAATATGAGGAATATGAAACGGTTTCAAAAATAGGAGGAGCAAGAAACGGTTTTAACAAACATGAAGAGCGGGAAAAGGTGTGAAAAATATGAGGAACTTCAAAAGGTGTCAAAATTATGAGGAGCATGAAACAGGCTGAAAAATAGGAGGAGCATGAAGCGGTGTCGAAAAACATGAAGAGCATGAAGAGTTGTGAAAAATAGGAAGAACTTCAAAAGGTGTCAAAAATATGAGGAGCATGAACGGTATGAAAAATAGGAGGATCATGAAGCCGTGTTGAAAAACATGAAGAGCCTGAAAACGTGTGAAAATTATGAAGAGCTTCAAAAGGTGTGAAATATATGAAGAGCTTCAAAAGGTGTCACAAATGAGATGAGCATGAAATGGTCTGAAAGATAGGAGCGGCATGTAGCGGTGTTGAAAAATATGAAGAGCCTGAAAAGGTGTGAGAAATATGAAGATCTTCAAAATGTGTCAAAAATATGAGAAGCGTGAAACGGTCTGAAAAATAGGAGGAGCAAGAAGTGATGTTTAAAAACATGAAGAGCCTGAAAAGGTGTGAAAAATATGAAGAGCATCAAAAGATGTGAAAAATATGAGGAGCATGAACCGGTCTGAAAAATAGGAGGAGCATGAAGCGGTTTTGAAAAGCATGAAGAGTCTGAAAAGGTGTGAAAAATATGAAGAGCTTCATAAGGTGTCAAAAATATTAGGAGCATGAAACTGTCTAAAAAATAGGAGGAGCATGAAGTGGTGTTGAAAAACATGAAGAGCCAAAAAAGTTGTGAAAAATATGAAGAGCTTCAAAAGGTGTGAAAAATATGAGGAGCATGAAACGGTCTGAAAAATAGGAGGAGCATGAAACGGTGTTCGAAAACATGAAGAGCATGAAAATTTGTGAAAAATATGAAGACCTTCAAAACGTGTCAAAAATGAGATGAGCATGAAACGGTCTGAAAAATAGGAGGAGCATGAAGCGGTTTTCAAAAACATGAAGAGCCTGAAAATGTGTGAAAAATATGAAGAGCCGCAAAAGTTGTCAAAATGAGATGAGCATGAACCGGTCTGAAAAATAGGAGGAGCATGAAGTGATGTTGAAAAAAATGAAAAGCCTGAAAAGTTGTGGAAAATATGAAGAGCTTCAAAAGGTGTAGAAATATGAGGAGAATGAAACGGTCTGCATAATAGGAAGAGCATGAAATGGTGTTCAAAAACATAAAGAGCATGAAAAGGTGTGAAAAATATGAAGAGCTTCAAAAAGTGTCAAAAATATGAGGAGAATGAAACGGTCTGAAAAATAGGAGGAGCATGAAGCTGTGTTCAAAAACATGAAGAGCCAGAAAAGGTGTGAATAATATGAAGAGCTTCAAAATGTGTCAAAAATATGAGGAGCAAGAAACGGTCTGAAAAATAGGAGGAGCATGAAACGGTGTTCAAAAAATGAAGAGCATGAAAAGGTGTGAAAAATATGAAGAGCTTCAAAAGGTGTGAAAATATGAAGAGCTTCAAAAGGTGTCAAAATATGAGGAGCTAGAAACGGTCTGAAAAATAGGAGGAGCATGAAACGGTGTTCAAAAAATGAAGAGCCTGAAAAGGTGTGAAGAACAAGAAGAGCTGCAAAAGGCGTCAAAATTATGAGGAGCATGAAACGGTCTGAAAATTAGAAGAAGCATGAAACGGTGTTGAAAAATATGAAGAATATGAAAGGGTGTGAAAAACATGAAGAGCTTAAAAAGGTGTCAAATATATGAGGAGCATGAAACGGTCAAAAAATAGGAGGAGCATGAGACGTTGATGATAAACCTGAAGAGCATGAAAAGGTGTTAAAAATATGAAGAGCTTAAAAAGATGTCAAAAATATGAGGAGCAAGAAACGGTGTTGAAACACATGAAGAGCCTGAAAAGGTGTGAAAAATATGAAGAGCTTCAAAAGGTGTCAAAAATATGAGGACCATAAAACGATCTGAAAAATATGAGGAGCCTGAAACGGTCTGAAAAATAGGAGGAGCATGAAACGGTGTCGAAAAACATGAAGAGCATGAAAAGGTGTGAAAAATATGAAGAGCTTCAAAAGGTGTCAAAAATATGAGGAGCATGAAACAGGCTGAAAAATAGGAGGAGCATGAAGCGGTGTCGAAAAACATGAAGAGCATGAAGAGTTGTGAAAAATAGGAAGAACTTCAAAAGGTGTCAAAAATATGAGGAGCATGAACGGTATGAAAAATAGGAGGATCATGAAGCCGTGTTGAAAAACATGAAGAGCCTGAAAACGTGTGAAAATTATGAAGAGCTTCAAAAGGTGTGAAATATATGAAGAGCTTCAAAAGGTGTCAAAAATGAGATGAGCATGAAATGGTCTGAAAGATAGGAGGGGCATGAAGCGGTGTTGACAAACATGAAGGGCCTGGAAAGGTGTGAAAAATTTGAAGAGCTTCAAATGGTGTGAAATACATGAGGACCTTGAAACGGTCTGAAAAACAGGAGGAGCATGAAATCTTGTTGAAAAACATGAAGAGCCTGAAAACGTGTGAAAATTATGAAGAGCTTCAAAAGGTGTGAAGTACATGAGGAGCATTAAACGCTCTGAAAAATAGGAGAAGCATGAAGTTTTGTTCAAAAACATGAAGAGCCTGAAAAGGTGTGAAATATATGAAGATCTTCAAAAGGTGTGAAATATATGAGGGGCATGAAACGGTCTGAAAAATAGAAGGAGAACGAAGCGGTGTTGAAAAACATGAAGAGCCTGAAAAGGTGTGCAAAATATGAAGAGCTTCAAAAGGTGTGAAAAATATGAGGAGCATGAGACGGTCTGAAAAATAGGAGGAGCATGAAGGGGTGTTGAAAAACAAGAAGAGTCTGAAAAGGTGTGAAAAATATGAAGAGCTTCAAAAGGTGTGAAAAATATGAAGAGCTTCAAAAGGTGTCAAAAATGAAATGAGCATGAAACGGTCTGAATATTAGGAGGAACATGAATTGGTGTTGAAAAACATGAAGAGACTGAAAAGGTGTGAAAAATATGAAGAGCTTCAAAAGTTGTGAAATATATGAAGAGCTTCAAAAGAAGTAAAAAATGAGACGACCATGATATTGTCTGAAAGATAGGAGGAGCATGAAGTGGAGCTGCAAAACATGAAGAGCCTGAAAAGGTGTGCAAAATATGAAGAGCTTCAAAAGGTGTAAGAAATGAGATGAGCATGTAACGGTCTGAAAAATAGGAGGAGCATGAAGTGCAGCTGAAAAACATGAAGAGCCTGAAAAGGTGTGCAAAATATGAAGAGCTTCAAAAGGTGTGAAAAATATGAGGAGCATGAAACGGTCTGAAAAATAGGAGGAGCATGAAGTGCAGCTGAAAAACATGAAGAGCCTGAAAAGGTGTGCAAAATATGAAGAGCTTCAAAAGGTGTAAAAAATGAGATGAACATGAAACGGTCTGAAAAATAGGAGGAGCATGAACTGGTGCTGAAAAACATGAAGAGCCTGAAAAGGTGTGCATAATATGAAGAGCTTCAAAAGGTGTCAAGAATATGAGGAGCATGAAACGGTCTGAAAAATAGGAGGAGCATGAACTGGTGCTGAAAAACATGAAAGCCTGAAAAGGTTTGAAATATAAAAAGAGCTTCAAAAGGTGTGAAAAATATGAGGAGCATGAAACGTTCTGAAAAATAGGAGAAGCATGAAGCGGTGTTCAAAAACATGAAGAGCCTGAAAAGGTGTGAAAAATATGAAGAGCTTCAAAAGGTGTCAAAAAATAGATGAGCATGAAACGGTCTGAAAAATAGGAGGAGCATGAAGCGGTGTTCAAAATCAAAGAGCCTGAAAAGGTGTGAGAAATATGAAGAGCTTCAAAAGCTGTGAAAAATATGAAGAGCTTCAAAGCATGTGAAATATATGAGGAGCATGAAACGGATTGAAAAATAGCAAGAGCATGAAGCTGGGCTCAAACACATGAAGAGCCTTAAAAGGTGTGAAAAATATGAAGAGCTTCAAAGGTGTCAAAAATATGAAGAGCGTGAAACGGAATGAAAAATAGGAGTAGCATGAAGTGGTGTTGAAAAACTTGAAGAGCCTGAAAATGTGTGAAAAATATGAAAAGCTTCAAAAGGTGTCAAGAATATGAGGAGCATGAAACGGTCTGAAAAATAGGAGGAAAATGAAGCGGTGTTCAATTACATGAAGAGCATGAAAAGGTGTGAAAAATATGAAGAGCTTCAAAAGGTGTGAAAAATATGAGGAGCATGAAACGGTCTGAAAAATAGGAGGAGCATGAAGCAGTGTTCAAAAACATGAAGAACCTGAAAAGGTGTGAAAAATATGAAGAGCTTCAAAAAGTGTCAAGAATATGAGGAGCATGAAACGGAATGAAAAATAGGAGGGGCATGAAGCGGTGTTGAAAAATTGAACAGCCTGAAAAGTTGTGAAAAATATGAAGAGCTTCAAAAGGTGTGAAAAATATGAGGTGCATGAAACGGTCTGAAAAATAGGAGGAGCATTAAGCGGTGTTGAAAAACACGAAGAGCCTGAAAATGTGTGAAAAATATGAAGAGCTTCAAAAGGTGTCAAAAATACGAGGAGCATGAAACGTTCTGAAAAATAGGAGGAGCATGAAGCGGTGTTCAAAAACATGAAGAGCCTGAAAAGGTGTGAAAAATATGAAGACCTTCAAAAGGTGTCAAAATATGAGGAGCATGAAACGGTCCGAAAAATAGGAGGAGCATGATGTGGTGTTCAAAAACATGAAGAGCCTGAAAAGGTGTGAAAAATATGAAGACCTTCAAAAGGTGTCAAAAATATGAGGAGCATGAAACGGTCCGAAAAATAGGAGGAGCATGATGTGGTGTTGAAAAACATGAAGACCATGAAAACGTGTGAAAAATATGAAGAGCTTCAAAAGGTGTGAAAAATATGAGGAGCTTCTAAAGTTGTCAAACATGAGATGAGCATGAAACGGTCTGAAAAATAGGAGGAGCAAGAAGCGGTGTTCAAAACCTTGAAGAGCCTGAAAAGGTGTGAAAAAGATGAAGAGACTCAAAACGTGTCAAAAATATGAGGAGCATGAAACGGTCTGAAAAATAGGAGGAGCATGAAAAGGTGTTGAAAAACATGAAGAGCCTGAAAACGTGTGAAATTATGAAGAGCTTCAAAAGGTGTGAAAAATATGAAGAGCTTCAAAAGGTGTCAAAAATGAGATGAGCATGAAACTGTCTGAAAAATGGGAGGAGCATGAAGTGGTTTTCAAAAAAATGAAGAGCCTAAAATGGTGTGAAAAATATGCAGACCTTCAAAAGGTATCAAAAATATGAGGAGCATGAAACGGTCTGAAAAGTAGGAGGAGCATGAAGCGGTATTCAAAAACATGAAGAGCCTGAAAAGTTGTGAAAAAAGTGAAGAGCTTCAAAAGGTGTCAAAAAAATGAGGAGCATGAAACGGTCTGAAAAATAGGAGGAGCATGAAACGGTGTTCAAAAACCTGAAGTGCCTGAAAAGGTGTTAAAAATATGACGAGCTTCAAAACGTGTCAAAAATATGAGGAGCATGATACGGTCTGAAAAATAGGAGGAGCAAAAAGCGGTGTTGAAAAATATGAAGAACCTGAAAACGTGTGAAAAATATGAAGAGCTTAAAAAATTGTGAAAATATGAAGCGCTTCAAAACGAGTCAAAAATATGAGGAGCAGAAACGGTCTGAAAAATAGGAGGAGCATGAAGCGGTGTTGAAAAACCTGAAGAGCCTGAAAAGGTGTGAAAAATACTAAGAGGTTCAAAAGGTGTCAAAAATATGTGGAGCATGCAACGGTTTCAAAAATAGGAGGATCATGAAGCGGTGTTCAAAAACATGAAGATCCTGAAAAGGTGTGAAAAATACGAAGAGCTTCAAAAGTTGTGAAATACATGAGGAGCATGAAACCGTCTGAAAAATAGGAGGAGCATGAAGCGATGTTCAAAAACATGAAGAGCCTGAAATGGTGTGAAAAATATGAAGAGTTTCAAAAGGTGTGAAAAATATGATGAGCATGAAATGGTCTGAAAAATAGGAGGAGCAAGACGCGGTGTTCAAAAACTTGAAGAGCCTGAAAAGGTGTGAAAAAGATGAAGAGCTTCAAAAGCTGTCAAAAATATGAGGAGAATGAAATGGTCTGAAAAATAGGAGGAGAATGAAGCGGTGTTGAAAAACAAGAAGAGCCTGAAAAGGAGTGAAAAATATGAAGAGCTACCAATATTGTCAAAAATATGAGGAGAATGATACGGTCTGAAAAACAGGATGAGCATGAAACGGTCTGAAAAATAGGAGGAGCATGAAACGGTCTGAAAAATAGGAGGAGCAAGAAACGGTGTTGAAGAACAAGAAGAGCGTGAAAAGGTGTGAAAAATATGAAGAGCTTCAAAAGGTGTGAAAAATATGAGGAGCATGAAACGGTCTGAAAAATAGGAGGAGCATGAAACGGTGGTGAAATACATGAAGAGCCTGAAAAGGTGTGAAAAATATGAAGAGTTTCAAAAGGTGTGAAAAATATGAGGAGCATGAAAAGGTCTGAAAAATACGAGGAGCATGAAGTGGTTTTGAAAAACCTGAAGAGCCTGAAAAGGTGTGAGAAATATGAAGAGTTTCAAAAGGTATCAAAAATATGAGGAGACTGAAACGGTCTGAAAAATAAAAGGAGCATGAAGCGGTGTTCAAAAACATGAAGAGCCTGAAAAGGTGTGGAATATATGAAGACCTTCAAAAGGTGTCAAAAATATGAGGAGAATGAAACTGTCTGAAAAATAGGAGGAGCATGAAACGGTGATCAAAAACATGAAGAGCCTGAAAAGGTGTGAAAAATATGAAGAGCTTCAAAAGGTGTGAAATACATGGGGAGCCTGAAACGGGCTGAAAAATAGGAGAAGCATGAAGTGGTGTTGAAAAACATGAAGATCCTGAAAAGGTGTGAAAAATATGAAGAGCTTCAAAAGGTGTGAAATACATGAGGAGCATGAAACTCTCTGAAAAATAGAAGGAGCATGAAGTGGTGTTCAAAAACATGAAGATCCTGAAAAGGTGTGAAAAATATGAAGAGCTTCAAAATGCGTGAAATACATGAGGAGCATGAAATGGCCTGAAAAATACGAGGAGCATGAAACGGTGTTCAAAAACATGAAGAGCCTGAAAAGGTGTGAAAAATATGAAGAGCTTCAAAAGGTGTCAAAAATATGAGGAGCATGAAACGGTCTGAAAAATAGAAGCAGCATGAAGCGGTGTTGAATTAGATGAAGAGCCTGAAAACGTGTGAAAAATAAGAAGAGATTCAAAAGGTGTGAAAAATATGAAAGCTTTAAAAGGTGTCAAAAATATGAGGAGCATGAAACGGTCTGAAAAATAGGAGGAGCATGAAGCGGTGTTGAAAAACATGAAGAGCCGGAAAAAGTGTGAAAAATATGAAGAACTTCAAAAGGTGTCAAAAATATGAGGAGCATGGAACAGTCTGAAAAATAGGAGGAGCATGAAGCGGTGTTGAAAAACATGAAGAGCCTTAAAATGTGTGAAACATATGAAGAGCTTCAAAAGGTGTGAAATACATGAGGAGCATGAAACTGGCTGAAAATTAGGAGGAGCATGAAGCAGTGTGGCAAAACATGAAGAGCCTGAAAAGGTGTGAAAGATATGAAGAGTTTCTAAAAGTGTCAAAAATATGAGGAGCATGAAAACGTCTGAAAAATAGGAGAAGCATGAAGTGGTGTTGAAAAACATTAAGAGCCTGAAAGGGTGTGAAAAATATGAAGAGCTTCAAAATGTGTCAAAAATATGAGGAGCATGAAACGGTCTGAAAAATAGGAGGAGCATGAAGCGGTGTTCAAAAACATGAAGAGCGTGAAAAGGTGTGAAAAATATGAAGAGCTTCAAAAGGTGTCAAACATATGAGGAGCATGAAACGGTCTGAAAAATAGGAGGAGAATGAAACGGTGTTGAAAAACATGAAGACACTGAAAAGGTGTGAAAAACATGAAGAGCTTCAAATGGTGTGAAATACATGAGGAGCATGAAACGGTCTGAAAAATAGGAGGAGCATGAAGGTGTGCTCAAAAACATGAAGAGCCTGAAAAAGTGTGAAAAATATGAAGAGCTTCAAAAATATGAAAAATATGAAGAGCTTCAAAAGGTGTGAAAAATATGAGGAGCATGAAACGGTCTGAAAAATATGAGAAGCATGAAGCGCTGTTCAAAAACATGAAGAGCCTAAAAGGTGTGAAAAATATGAAGAGATTCAAAAGGTGTCAAAAATATGAGGAGCATGAAACGGCCTCAAAAATAGGAGGAGCATGAATCGGTGATGAAAAACATGGAGAGCCTAAAAGGTGTGAAAAATATGAAGAGCTTCAAAAGGTTTCAAAATGTGTGGAGCATGAAACGGTCTGAAAAATAGGAGGAGTATGAAGCGGAGTGAAAAACAGAAGAGCCTGAAAAGGTGTGAAAAATATGAAGAGCTTGAAAAGGTGTGAAAAATATGAAGAACTTCAAAATGTGTGAAATATTTGAAGAGCTTCAAAATGTGTCAAAAAGAGATGAGCATGAAACGGTTTGAAAAATAGGAGGAGCATGAAGTGGTGTTGAAAAACATGAAGAGCCTGAAAAGGTGTGAGAAATATGAAGAGTTTCAAAAGGTGTCAAAAATATGAGGATCCTGAAACGGTCTGAAAAATAAGAGGAGCATGAAGCGGTGTTCAAAAACATGAAGAGCCTGAAAAGGTGTGAAATATATGAAGAGCTTCAAAAGGTGTCAAAAATATGAAGAGAATGAAACGGTCTGAAAAATAGGAGGAGCATGAAACGGTGATCAATAACATGAAGAGCCTGAAAAGGTGTGAAAAATATGAAGAGCTTCAAAAGGTGTGAAATACATGAGGAGCATGAAACCGGCTGAAAAATAGGAGAAACCTGAAGTGGAATTGAAAAACATGAAGATCCTGAAAAGGTGTGAAAAATATGAAGAGCTTCAAAACGTGTGAAATACATGAGGAGCATGAAACTCTCTGAAAAATAGAAGGAGCATGAAGTGGTGTTCAAAAACACGAAGAGCCTGAAAAGGTGTGAAAAATATGAAAAGCTTCAAAAGGTGTCAAAAATATAAGGAGCTTGAAACGGGCTGAAAAATATGAGGAGCATGAAGTGGTTGTGAAAAACATGAAAAGCCTGAAAATGTGTGCAAAATACGAAGAGCTTCAAAAGGTGTGAAATACATGACGAGCATGAAATGGCCTGAAAAATACGAGGAACATGAAAAGGTGTTCAAAAACATGAAGAGCCTGAAAAAGTGTGAACAATATGAAGAGCTTCAAAAGGTGTCAAAAATATGAGGAGCATGAAAACGTATGAAAAATAGGAGGAGCATGAAGTGGTGTTGAAAAACATTAAGAGCCTGAAAGGGTGTGAAAAATATGAAGAGCTTCAAAAGGTGTCAAAAATATGAGAAGCATGAAACTGTGTGAATAATAGGAGGAGCATCAAGTGGTGTTCAAAAACATGAAGAGCCTGAAAAGGTGTGAAAAATATGAACAGCTTCAAAAGGTGTCAAAAATATGAGGAGCATTAAACGGTCTGAAAAATGGGAGGAGCATGAAATGTTGATAAAAAACATGAAGAGCCTGAAAAGGTGTGAAAAATATGAAGAGCTTCAAAAGGTGTGAAATACATGAGGAGCATGAAACTGGCTGAAAAATAGGAGGAGAATGAAGTGGTGTTGAAAAACATGAAGAGCCTGAAAAAGTGTGAAAAATATGAAAAGCTTCAAAAGGTGTGAAATACATGAGGAGCATGAAACTCTCTGAAAAATAGAAGGAGCATGAAGTGGTGTTCAAAAATATGAAGAGCCTGAAAAGGTGTGAAAATATGAAGAGCTTCAAAAATATGAAGAGCTTAAAAGGGTGAGAAAAATATGAAGAGCTTCAAAAGGTGTCAAAAATATGAGGAGGATGAAACGGTCTGAAAAATAGGCGGAGCATGAAGCGATGTTGAAAAAGATGAAGAGCCTGAAAAGGTGTGAAAAATATGAAGAGCTTCAAAAGGTGTGAAAAATATGAGGAGCATGATACAGTTTTAAAAATAGGAGGAGTATGAAGCTGTGTTGAAAAACATGAAGAGCCTGAAAACGTGTGAAAATATGAAGAGCTTCAAAAATATGAAAAATATGAAGAGCTTCAAAGGGTGAGAAAAATATGAAGAGCTTCAAAATGTGTCAAAAATATGAGGAGCATGAAACGTTCTGAAAAATAGGAGGAGCATGAAGCGGTGTTGAAATACATGAAGAGATTGAAAAACGTGTGAAAAATATGAAGAGCTTCAAAAGCTGTGAAAAATATGAAGAGCTTCAAAAGCTGTGAAATACATGAGGGGCATGAAACTGGCTGAAAAATAGGAGAAGCATGAAGTGGTGTGGAAATATAAGAAAAGCGAGAAAAGGTGTGAAAAATATGAAG
Source organism: Dama dama (assembly GCF_033118175.1). NCBI lineage: Eukaryota > Metazoa > Chordata > Mammalia > Artiodactyla > Cervidae > Dama > Dama dama. The sequence goes on from NW_026870885.1 coordinate 4,381,728, forward strand.
AGCCTCAAAAGGTGTGGAAAATATGAGGAGCATGATATGGTTTGAAAAATAGGATTAGCATGAAGCGGTGTTCAAAAACATGAAGAGCCTGAAAAATTGTGAAAAATATGAAAAGCATCAAAAGGTGTCAAAAATATGAGGAGCATGAAACGGTTTGAAAAATAGGAGGAGCATGAAGCGGTGTTGAAAAACATGAAGAACCTAAAAGGTGTGAAAAATATGAAGAGCTTGAAAACGTGTGAAATATATGAAGAGCTTCAAAAGGTGTTAAAAATGAGATGAGCATGAAACCGTCAGAAAAATATGAGGAGCATGAAACGGTGATCAAAAACATGAAGAGCCTGAAAAGCTGTGAAAAATATGAAGAACTTCACAAGGTGTGAAATACATGAGGAGCATGAAACTCTCTGAAAAATAGAAATAGCATGAAGTGGTGTTAAAAAAAAGAAGAGCCTGAAAAGGTGTGAAAATATGAAGAGCTTCAAAAGGTGTGAAAAATATGAGGAGCATGATACAGTTTGAAAAATAGGAGGAGCATGAAGCCGTGTTGAAAACATGAAGAGTCTGAAAACGTGTGAAAATATGAAGAGCTTCAAAAATATGAAAAATATGAAGAGTTTCAAAAGGTGTGAAAAATATGAAGAGCTTCAAAAGGTGTCAAAATGAGATGAGCATGAAACGGTCTGCAAAATAGGAGGAGCATGAAATGATGTTCAAAACATGAAGAGCCTGAAAAGGTGTGAAAAACATGAAGAGCTTAAAAAGTTGTCAAAAATATGAGGAGCATGAAACGGTCTGAAGAAGAAGAGGAGCATGAAGCGGTGTTGAAAAACATGAAGAGCCTGAAAAGGTGTGAAAAATATGAAGAGCTTCTAAAGGTGTCAAAAATATGAGGAGCATGAAACGGTCTTAAAAAACGAGGAGCATGCAGTGGTGTTGAAAAACATGAAGAGCCTGAAAAGTTGTGAAAAATATGCATAGCTTCAAAAGGTGTCAAAAATTAGATGAGCATGAAACGGTCTGAAAAATTGGAGGAGCAAGAAGTACTGTTGAAAAAAATGAAGAGTCTGAAAAGGTGTGAACAATATGAAAAGCTTCAAAAGGTGTCAAAAATATGAGGAACTTGAAACGGTCTGAAAAATAGGAGGAGCATGAAGCGGTGTTGAAAAATATGAAGAGCCTGAAAAGATGTGAAAAATATGAAGAGCTTCTAAAGGTGTCAAAAATATGAGGAGCATGAAACTGTCTGAAAAATAGGAGGAGCATGAAACGGTGATCAAAAACATGAAGAGCCTGAAAAGGTGTGAAAAATATGAAGAGCTTCAAAAGGTGTGAAATACATGAGGAGTTTGAAACGGACTGAAAAATAGGAGGAGCATGAAGCAGTGTTGAAAAATATGAAGAGCCTGAAAAGGTGTGAAAAATATGAAGAGCTTCTAAAGGTGTCAAAAATATGAGGAGCAGGTAACGGTCTGAAAAATAGGAGAAGCATGAAGCGGTGTTGAAAAACATGAAGAGCCTGAAAAGGTGTGAAAAATATGAAGAGCTTGAAAAGGTGTGAAATATATGAAGAGCTTCAAAAGGTGTCAAAAATGAGATGAGCATGAAACTGTCTGAAAAATAGGAGGAGCATGAAACGGTGATCAAAAACATGAAGAGCCTGAAAAGGTGTGAAAAATATGAAGAGCTTCAAAAGGTGTGAAATACATGAGGAGTTTGAAACGGGGCTGAAAAATAGGAGAAGCATGAAGTGGTGTGGAAAAATTTGAAGAGCCTGAAAAGGTGTGAAAAATTTGAAGAGCCTGAAAAGGTGTGAAAAATATGAAGAGCCTGAAAAGGTGTGAAAAATTTGAAGAGCCTGAAAAGGTGTGAATAATTTGAAGAGCCTGAAAAGGTGTGAAAAATTTGAGGAGCCTGAAAAGGTGTGAAAAATATGAAGAGCTTCTAAAGGTGTCAAAAATATGAGGAGCCTGAAACGGTCTGAAAAATAGGAGAATCATGAAGTGGTGTGGAAAAAGATGAAGAGCCTGAAAAAGTGTGAAAAATATGAAGAGCTTCAAAAGGTGTGAAATACATGAGGAGCATGAAAATCTCTGAAAAATAGGAGGAGCATGAAGTGGTGTTAAAAAACATGAAGAGCCTTATAATTTGTGAAAATATGAAGAGATTCAAAAGGTGTGAGAAATATGAGGAGCATGAAACGGTCTGAACAATAGGAGGAGTATGAAGCGGTGTTCAGAAACATCAAGGGCCTGAAAAGTTGTGAAAATTATGAAAAGCTTCAAAAGGTGTCAAAAAAGAGATGAGCATGAAAAGGTCTGAAAAATAGGAGGAGCATGAAGTTGTGTTCAAGAAGATGAAGAGCCTGAAAAGGTGTGAAGTATATGAAGATTTCAAAAGGTGTCAAAAATCTGAGGAGCATGAAACGGTCTGAAAAATAGGAGGAGCATGAAGTGATGTTGAAAAACATGAAGAGACTGAAAAGGTGTGAAAAATATGAAGAGCTTCAAAAGGTGTCAAAAATAAGAGGAGCTTGAAACGGTCTGAAATATATGAGGACCATGAACCGGTGTTCAAAAACATGAAGGCCTGAAAAGGTGTGAAAAATTTGAGGAGCTTCAAAAGGAGTGAAAAATATGAAGAGCTTCAAAAGGTGTCAAAAATGAGATGAGCATGAAACGCTCTGAAAAATAGTAGGAGCATGAAGTTGTGTTGAAAAACATGAAGAGCCTGAAAACGTGAGAAATATATGAGGACCATGAACCGGTGTTCAAAAACATGAAGGCCTGAAAAGGTGTGAAAAATTTGAGGAGCTTCAAAAGGTGTGAAAAATATGAAGAGATTCAAAAGGTGTCAAAAATGAGATGAGCATGAAACTGTCAGTAAATTAGGAGGAGCATGAAGTGGTATTGAAAAACATGAAGAGACTCAAAAGGTGTGAAAAGTATGAAGAGCTTCAAAACGTGTGAATAATATGAAGAGCTTCAAAAGGTGTCAAAAATGAGATGAGCCTGAAACGGTCTGAAAAACAGGAGGATCATGACGCGGTGTTGAAAAACATGAAGAGCCTGAAAAGGTGTGAGAAATAGGAAGTGCTTGAAAAGGTGTCAAAAAAATGAGGAGCATGAAACGGACGGAAAATAGGAGGAGCATGAAGCGGTGTTGAAAAACATGAAGAGCCTGAAAACGTGTGAAAAATATGAAGAGCTTCAAAAGGTGTCAAAAATGAGATGAGCATGAAACTGTCTGGAAAATAGGAGGAGCATGAAACGGTGTTCAAAAACATGAAGAGCCTGAAAAGGTGTGAAAAATATGAAGAGCTTCAAAAAATGTCAAAAATATGAGGAGCATGAAACGGTCTGAAAAATAGGGGAATCATGCAGCGGTGTTGAAAACTATAAACAGCCTTAAAAAGTGTGAAAAATATGAAGAGCTTCAAATGCTGTCAAAAATATGAGGAGCATGAAACGGTCTGAAAAATAGGAGCAACATGAAACGATGTTCAAAAACATGAAGACATTGAAAATGTGTGAAAAATATGAAGAGGTTCAAAAGGTGTGAAATACAGGAGGATCATGAAACTGTCTGAAATATATGAGGAGCATGAAGCAGTGTTCAAAAACATGAAGAGCTGAAAACGTGTGAAAAATAGGAGGAGCTTCAAAAGGTGTCAAAATTATGAGGAGCATGAAACGGCCTGAAAAATAGGAGGAGCATGAAGCGGTGTTCAAAAACATGAAGAGCCTGAAAAGGTGTGAAAAATATGAAGAGCTTCAAAAGCTGTCAAGTATATGAGTAGCATGAAACGGTATGAAAACTAGCAGGAGCATGAAACGGTGTAGAAAAACTTGAAGAGCCTGAAAAGGTGTGAAAAATAGGAGGAGCTTCAAAAGGTGTCAAAAATATGTGCTGCGTGTAACGGTCTGAAAAATAGGAGGAGGATGAAGCGGTGTTCAAAAACATAAAGAGCCTGAAAAGGTGTGAAAAATACGAACAGCTTCAAAAGGTGTCAAAAATATGAGGAGCATGAAACGGTCTGAACATACGAGGAGCATGAAGCGGTGTTCAAAAACATGAAGAGCCTGAAAAGATGTGAAAAATATGAAGAGCTTTAAAACGTGTGAAAAATGAGATGAGCATGAAACGGTCTGAAAAATAGGAGGAGCATGAAGCGGTGTTCAAAATCATGAAGAGCCTGAAAAAGTGTGACAAATATGAAGAGCTACAAAAGGTGTCAAAAATATGAGGAGCATGAAACGGTCTGAAAAATAGGAGGAGAATGAAGCAGTGTTGAAAAACATGAAGAGCCTGAAAAGGTGTGAAATACATGAATAGGTTCAGAACGTGTCAAAAATATGAGGAGCATGAAACGGTCTGAGAAATAGGAGGAGCATGAAAAGATGTTCAAATACATGAAGAGACTGAAAACCTGTGAAAAATATGAAGAGCTTCAAAAGGTGTCAAAAGTATGAGGAGCATGAAACTGTGTGGATATAGGAGGAGCATGAAACGGTGTTGAAAATCATGAAGAGCATGAAAAGGTGTGAAAAATAGGAAGAGCTTCAAAAGGTGTCAAAAATATGAGGGGCATGAAACGGTCTGAAAAGTACTAGGAGCAAGAAGCGGTGACAAAAAGTTAAAGAGCCTGAAAAGGTATGAAAAATAAGAAGAGCCTCAAAACGTGTCAATAATATGAGGAGTATGAAACGGTCTGAAAAATAGGAGCAGCATGAAATGATGTTCAAAAACATGAAGATCCTGAAAAGGTGTGAAAAATATGAAGAGCTTCAAAAGGTGTGAAATACATGAGGAGCATAAAACGGTCTGAAAAATAGGAGGAGCATGAAGCGGTGATGAAAAAAAAGAAGAGCATGATATGGTTTGAAGAATATGAGGAGCTTCAAAAGGTATCAAAAATAGGAGTAGCATGAAGCCGTGTTTAAAAACATGAAGAGCCTGAAAAGGTGTGAAAAATATGAAGAGCTGCAAAACGTGTCAAAAATATGAGGAGCATGAAACGTTCTCAAAAATAGGAGGAGCAGCAAACGGTGTTCAAAAATATGAAGAGCCTGAAAAGGTGTGAAAAATATGAAGAGCATGAAACGGTCTGAAAAATAGGAGGAGCATGAAGCGGTGTTCAGAAACATGAAGAGCCTGAAAACTGTGAAAAATATGAAGAGCTTCAAAAAGTGTGAAAAATATGAAGAGCTTCAAAAGGTGTGAAAAATAAGAGGAGAATGACACGGTCTGAAAAATAGGAGGAGCATGAAACAGTGTGGAAAAAATGAAGAGCATGTATAGGTGTGAAAATTATGAAGAGCTTTAAAGGTTTGAAAAATATGACGAGCATGAAATTGTCTGAAAAATTGGAGGAGCATGAAGCGGTGTTGAAATACATGAAGAGCCTGTAAAGGTTTGAAAAATATGAAGAGCTTCAAAAGGTGTGAAAAATATGAAGAGCTTCAAAATGTGTCAAAAATAAGAGGAGAATGACACGGTCTGAAAAATAGGAGGAGCATGAAGCGGTGTTGAAAAACATGAAGAGCCTGAAAAGGTGTAAAAAACATGAAGAGCCTGAAAAGGTGTGAAATATACGAAGAGCTTCAAAAGGTGTCAAAAATATGAGGAGCATGAAACGGTCTGAAAAATAGGAGGTGCATGAAGCGGCATTCAAAAACATGGAAATCCTGAAAAGGTGTGAAATATATGAACAGCTTCAAAAGGTGTCAAAAGTATGAGGAGCATGAAACAGTCTAAAAATAGGAGGAGGATGAAACGGTGTTGAAAAACATAAAGAGCATGAAAAGGTGTGAAAAATATGAAGAGTTTCAAAAGGTGACAAAAATATGAGGAGCATGAAACTGTCTGAAATATAACAGGAGCAAGAAACGGTTTTGAAGAACATGAAGCACCTGAAAATGTGTGAAAAATATGAAGAGCTTCAAAGGGTGTTAAAAATATGTCCAGCATGAACGGTCTGAAAAATAGGAGGAGCATAAAACGTTGTTGAAAAACATGAAGAGCATGAAAAGGTGTGAAAAATATGAAGGGCTTCAAAAGGTTTCAAAATTATGACGAGCATGAAACGGCCTAAAAATACGAGGAGCATGAACCAGTCTGAAAAATAGGAGGAGCATGAAACGGTGTTGAAAAACATGAAGTGCCTGTAAAGGTGTGAAAAATATGAAGAGATAAAAAATGTGTCAAAAATATGAGAAGCATGAAACAATCTGAAAAATAGGAGGAGCATGAAATGGTGTTGAAAAACATGAAGAGCATGAAAAGGTGTGAAAAATATGACGGGCTTCAAATGGTTTCAAAAATATGAGGAGCATGAAACGGTCTGAAAAATAGGCGGAGCATGACACTGTGTTGAAATCATGAAGAGCCTAAAAAGGTGTGAAAAATACGAAGAGCTTCAAAAGGTGTCAAAAATATGAGGAACATGAAACGGTCTGAAAAACAGGAGGAGCATGAAGCGGTGTTGAAAAACATGAAGCGTCTAAAAAGGTGTGAAAAATATGGAGACCTTCAAAGGGTGTCAAAATATGAGGAGTGTGAAACTTTGTTGAAAAACAAGAAGAGCATGAAAAGGTGTGAAAAATATGAGGAGCATGAAAAGGTCTGAAAAATAGGAGGAGCATGAAATGTTGTTGAAAAACATGAAGAGCATGAAAACGTGTGAAAAATATGAAAAGCTTCAAAAGGTGTCAATAATAAGAGGTGCATGAAACAGTCTGAAAAATAGGAGGAGCATGAAACGATCTGAAAAATAGGAGGAGCATGAAACGGAGTTGAAAAACCTGAAGAACAGGAAAAGGTGAGAAATATATGAAGAGCTTCAAAAGGTGTGAAAAATATGAGGAGCATGAAATGGTCTGAAAAATAGGAGGAGCATTAAACGGTGTTCAAAAACATGAAGAGCCTGAAAATGTGTGAAAAATATTAAGAGCTTCAAAAGGTGTGAAAAATATGAGGAGCATGAAGCGGTATTTAAAAAACATGAAGAGCTTGAAAAGGTGTGAAATATATGAAGATCTTCAAAAGGTGTGAAAAATAGGAGGAGCATGAGGCCGTGTTCAAAAACATGAAGAGCCTGAAAAGGTGTGAAATATATGAAGAGCTTCAAAAGGTGTCAGAAATATGAGGAGCATGAAACAGTCTGAAAAATAGGAGGAGCTAGAAATGGTGTTGAAAAACAAGAAGAGCATGAAATGGTGTGAAAAATATGAAGAGCTTCAACAGGTGTTTAAGATGAGGAGCATGAAACGGTCTGAAAAATAGGAGGAGCATGAAGCTTTGTTGAGGAAAATGAAGAACATGAAAAGGTGTGAAAAATATGAAGAGCTTCAAAAGGTGTCAAAAATTTGAGAAGCATGAAACGGTCTGAAAAATACGAGAAGCATGAAGCGATGTTGAAAAACATGAAGAGCCTGAAAAGGTGTGAAATAAATGAAGAGCTTCAAAAGGTGTGAAAAATATGAGGAGCATGAAACGGTCTGAAAAATAGGAGGAGCATGAAGCGGTGTTGAAAAATATGAAGACCCTGAATAGGTGTGAAAAATATGAAGAGGTTCAAAAGGTGTCAAAAATATGAGGAGCATGAAACGGTCTGAATAAAAGGAAGAGCATGAAACGATGTTCAAAAACATGAAGAGCCTGAAAAAGTGTGAAAAATATGAAGAGCTTCAAAAAGTGTGAAAAATATGAGGAGCATGAAACGATCAAAAAAATAGGTGGAGCAGGAAGCGGTGTTCAAAAACATGAAGAGCCTGACAGGTGTGAAATGTATGAAGAGCTTCAAAAAGTGTGAAAAATATGAGGAGCATGAAATGGTCTGAAAAACAGGAGAAGAATGAAGAGGTGTTTAAAACATGAAGAGCCTGAAAAGGTGTGAAATATATGAAGAACTTCAAAAGGTTTCAAAAATATGAGGAGCATGAAACGGTCTGAAACATAGGAGGAGCATGAAGCAGTGTTCAAAAACATGAAGAGCATGAAAAGGTGTGAAGAAAATGAAGAGTTTCAAAAGTTGACATAAATATGAGGAGAATGAAACGGTCTGAAAAATATGAGGAGCATGAAACGGTGTTGAAAAAGATGAAGAGCCAGAAAAGGTGTGAAAAATATGAAGAGCTTCAAAAAGTGTCAAAAATATGAAGAGAATGAAACGGTCCGAAAAATAGGAGGAGCATGAAAAGGTGTTGCAAAACATGAAGAGGGTGAAAATATGTGTAAAATATGAAAAGCTTCAAAAGGTGTGAAAAATATGAAGAGCTTCAAAAGGTGTCAAATATATAAGGAGCATGAAACGGTCAGAAAAATAGGAGGAGAATGAAGCAATGTTGAAAAACATGAAGAGTCTGAAAAGGTGTGAAATATATGAAGAGCTTAAAAAGGTGTGAAATATAGGAGGAGCATGAAGCGGTGTTCAAAAACATGAAGAGACTGAAAAGGTGTGAAATATATGAAGAGCTTCAAAAGGTGTGAAATATAGGAGGAGCATGAAGCGGTGTTCAAAACCATGGAGAAGCTGAAAAGGAGTGAAAAATATGAAGAGCTTCAAAAGGTGTAAAAAATATGAGGAGCAAGAAACGGTCTGAAAAATAGGCGGAGCATGAAACGTTGTTCAAAAACTTGAAGAGCCTGAAAAGGTGTGAAAAATATGAAGAGTTTCAAAAGGTTTCAAAAATATGAGGAACATGAAACTGTCTGAAAAATAGGAGGAGCATGAAGCGGTGTTGAAAAACATGAAGAGCCTGAAAAAGTTTGAAAATTATGAAGAGCTTCAAAAGGTGTCAAAAATATGAGGAGTATGAAATGGTCTGAAAAATAGGAGGAACGTGAAGCGGTGTTGAAAAACATGAAGAGCCTGAAAACGTGTGAAAAATATGAAGAGCTTCAAAAGATGTCAAAAATATCAGGAGCATGAAACGGTCTCAAAAATAGGAGGAACATGAAGCGATGTTGAAAACCATGAAGAGCCTGAAAAGGTGTGAAAAATATGAAGAGCTTCAAAAGGTTTCAAAAATGAAATGAGCATGAAACGGTCTGAAAAATAGAAGGAGTATGATGTGGTGTTGAAAAAAAAGAAGAGACTGAAAAGGTGTGAAATATATGAAGAGCTTCAAAAAGTGTGAAATACATGAGGAGCATTAAACGGTCTGAAAAATAGCAGAAGCATGAAGCGGTGTTCAAAAACATGAGGAGCCTGAAAACGTGTGAAAAATATGAAGAGCTTCAAAAGGTGTCAAAAATATGAAGAGCTTCAAAAGGTGTGAAAAATATGAAGAGCTTCAAAAGTTGTCAAAAATATGAGGAGCATAAAACGGTCTGAAAATTAGGAGGAGCAAGAGCTGTGTTGAAAAACAAGAAGAGTCTGAAAAGGTGTGAAATATATGAAGAGCTTCAAAAGGTGTCAAAAATGAGATGATAATGAAGCGGTCTGAAAAATTGGAGGAGCATGAAGCGCTGTTGATAACCATGAAGAGCCTGAAAAGGTGTGAAAAATATGAAGAGCTTCAAAAGCTGTGAAAAATATGAAGAGCTTCAAAAGGAGACAAACATATAAGGAGCATGAAACGGTCTGAAAAATAGGAGGAGCATGAAACGGTGTTGAAAAACATGAAGAGCCTGAAAACATGTGAAAAATATGAAGAGTTTCAAAAGATGTGAAAAATAAGAAGAGCTTCAAAAGGTGTCAAAAATGATGTGAGCATGAAACGGTCTGAAAAATAGGAGGAGCATGAAAAGGTGTTCAAAAACATGAAGAGCCTGAAAAGCTGTGAAAAATATGAAGAACTTCAAAAGGTGTCAAAAAGATGAGGAGCATGAAACGGTCTGAAAAAAACGAGTAGCATGAAACTGTGTTCAAAAACATGACGAGCCTGAAAAGTTGTGAAAAATAGCAAGAGCTTCAAAAGTGTGAAATATAAGAGGAGCATGAAACGGTCTGAAAAATAGGAGGAGCATGAAAAGGTGTTCAAAATCATGAAGAGTCTGAAAAGCTGTGAAAAATATGAAGAGCTTCAAATGGTGTCAAAATATGAGGAGCATGAAACGGTATAAAAAGTATGAGGAGCATGAAGTGGCATTGAAAAACATTAAGAGACTGAAAAAGTGTGAAAAATATGAAGTGCTTCAAAAGCTGTGAAAAATGAGATGAGCATGAAAAGGACTAAAAATAGGAGGAGCATGAAGTGGTGTTGAAAAACATGAAGAGCCTGAAAAGGTGTGAAAAATATGAAGAGCTTCAAAAGGTGTGAAATACATGAGGAGCATGAAGCGGTCTGAAAATTAGGAGGAGCAAGAAGCGGTGTTGAGAAACCTGAAGAGCCTGAAAATGTGTCAAAAATATGAAAAGCTTCAAAAGTTGTGAAAAATATGAAGAGCTTCAAAAGGTGTCAAAAATGAGATGAGCATGAAACGGTCTGAAAAATAGGAGCAGCATGAAGTGGTGTTGAAAAACATGAAGAGCCTGAAAAGATGAGAAAAATATGAAGAGCTTCAAAAGGTGTCAATAATAAGAGGTGCATGAAACAGTTTGAAATATAGGAGGAGCAAGAAACGATCTGAAAAATAGGAGGAGCATGAAGCGGTGTTGAAAAACATGAAGAGCCTGAAAAGATGAGAAAAATATGAAGAGCTTCAAAAGGTGACAAAAATATGAGGAGCAGGAAACGGTCTTAAAAATAGGAGGAGCATGAAATGGTGTTAGAATCATGAAGAGCATGAAAATGTGTGAATAATATGAAGAGCTTCAAAATGTGTCATAAATATGAGGAGCATGAAACCGTCTCAAAATTAGGAGGAGCACGAAGCGTTGTTCAAAATATGGAGAGCCTGAAAAGGTATGAAAAATATGAAGAGCCTCAAAAGGTGTCTAAAATATGAAGAGCATGAAACGGTCTGAAAAATAGGAGGAGCATGAAACGGTGTTCAAAAACATGAAGTGCCTGAAAATGAGTGAAAAATATGAACAGCTTCAAAAGATGTCAAAAATATGCGGAGCATGAAATGGTCTGAAAAATAGGAGGAGCATGAAACGGTGTTCCAAAACATGAAGAGCCTGAAAAGGTATGGAAAATATGAAGAGCTTCAAAAGGTGTTAAAAATATGAGGAGCAGGAAACGGTCTTAAAAATAGGAGGAGCATGAAATGGTGTTTTAAAAACATGAAGAGCTTCAAAAGGTGTCAAAATATGAGGAGCATGAAACGGTCTGAAAAGTAGGAGGAGCATGAATCGGTGTTAAAGAACATGAAGAACCTGAAAAGGTGTGAAAAATATGGAGAGCTTCAAAAGGTGTCAAAATATGAGCAGCATGAAACGGTCTGAAAAACAGGAAGAGCATGAAACAGTGTTCAAAAACAAGAAGAACCAGGAAAGGTGTGTAAAATATGAAGAGCTTCAAAAGGTGTCAAAAATAAGAGAAGCATGAAACCGTCTGAAAAATAGGAGGAGCATGAAACAGTGTTGAAAAACATGAAGAGCCTGAAAAGGTGTGAAATATATGAAGAGCTTCAAAAGATGTCAAAAATATTAAGAGCATGAAACGGTCTGAAAAATAGGAGGAGCATGCAGCGGTGTTGAAAACCATGAAGAGCCTGAAAACGTGTGAAAAATATGAAGAGTTTCAAAAGGTGTCAAATATATAGGAGCATGAAACTGTCTGAAAAATAGTATGAGAATGAAACGGTTTTGAAAAAGATGAAGAGCATGAAAACCTGTGAAAAATATGATGAGCTTCAGAAGGTGTCAAAAATATGAGGAGCATGAAACGGTCTCAAAAATAGTACGAGCATGAAGCTGTGCTGAAAAACATGAAGAGAATGAAAAGGTGTGAAAAATATGAAGAGCTTCAAAAGGTGTCAAAAATATGAGGAGGATGAAACGGTCTGTAAAAGAGGAGGAGCATGAAGCTCTGTGGAAAAACATGAAGAGAATGAAAGGTGTTAAAAATATGAAGAGCTTCAAAAGTTGTCAAAAATATGAGGAGCATGAAACGTTTTGAAAAATAGGAGGAACATGAAGCGTTGTTTAAAAACGTGAAGAACCTGAAAAGGTGTGAAAAATATGAAGAGCTTCAAAAGGTGTCAAAAATATGAGGAGCATGAAACAGACTGAAAAAAAATGAGGAGCATGAAACTGTGTTGAAAAACATGAAGAGATTGAAAATGTGTGAAAAATATGAAGAGCTTCAAAAGGTGTCAAAAATATGAGGAGCATGAAACGAACTGAAAAATAAGAGGAGCATGAAGTGGTGTTGAAAAACAAGAAGAGCCTGAAAAGGTGTGAAAAATATGAAAGGCTTCAAAAGGTGTCAAAAATATTTGGAGCATGAAAAGGTCTGAAAAATAGTAGCAGCAAGAAACGGTGTTCAAAAACATGAAGAGCCTGAGAAGTTGTGAAAAATATGAAGAGCTTCAAAAGGTGATAAAAATATTAACAGCATGAAACGTTCTGAAAAAAGGAGGAGCATGAGGCGGTGTTGAAAAACATGAAGAGACTGAAAAGGTGTGAAAAATATGAAGAGCTTCAAAAGGTGTCAAAAATATGAGGTGCATGAAACTGTCTGAAAATAGGAGGAGTAAGAAGTGGTGTTTAAAAATATGAACAGCCTGAAATGGGGTGAAAAATATGAAGAGCTTCAAAAGGTGTCAAAAATATGAGGAGCATGAAACAGTCTGAAAAATCGGAGGCGCATGAAACGTTCTGAAAAATAGGAGGAGCATGAAGCGGTGTTCAAAATCATGAAGAGCCTGAAAAGGTGTGAAGAATATGAAGAGCTTCACAAGGTGTCAAATATATGAGGAGCACGAAACGGACTGAAAAATAGGAGGAGCATGAAACGGTGTTGAAAAACATGAAAAGCGTGAAAAGTTGTGAAAAATAAGAAGACCTTCAAACGATGTCAAATATATGAGGAGCACGAAACGGTCTGAAAAATATGAGGTGCATGAAACGGTGTTCAAAAACATGAAGAGCCTGAAAAGGTGTGAAATATATGAAGAGCTTTAAAAGGTGTCAAATATATGAGGAGCATGAAACGTTCTGAAAATAGGAGGAGCATGAAACGGTGTTGAAAAACATGAAAAGCATGAAAAGGTGTGAAAAATAAGAAGAGCTTCAAAAGATGTCAAATATCTGAGGAGCAGGAAACGGTCTGAAAAATAGGAGGAGCATGAAGTGGTATTGAAAAACAGAAAGAGCCTGAAATGGTGTGAAAAATATGAAGAGCTTAAAAAGGTGTGAAAAATACCAAAAGCTTCAAAAGATGTCAAAAATGAGATGAGCATGAAACGGTCTGAATAATAGGAGGAACATGAAGTGGTGTTGAAAAACATGAAGAGCCTGAAAAGGTGTGAAAAATATGAAGAGCTTCAAAAGGTGTCAAAAATATGAGGATCATGAAACGGTCTGAAAAATAGGAGAAGCATGAAGCAGTGTTCAAAAACATGAAGAGCCTGAAAAGGTGTGAAAAATATGAAAAGCTTCAAAAGGTGTCAAAAATATGAGGATCATGAAACGGTCTGAAAAATAGGAGGAGCATGAAGCGGTGTTCAAAATATGCAGAGACAGAAAAGGTGTGAAAAATATGAAGAGCTTCAAAAGGTGTCAAAAATATGAAGAGCATACAACGGTCTGTAAAATAGGAGGAGCATGAAGAGGTGTTCAAAAACATGAAGAGCCTGAAAAGGTCTGAAAAATATGAAGAGCTTCAAAAGGTGTGAAATACATGAGGAGCATTAAACTTTCTGAAAAATAGGAGGAGCATGAAGCGGTGTTCAAAAACATGAAAATCCTGAAAAGGTGTGAAAAATATGAAGAGCTTCAAAACGTCTCAAAAACAAGAGTAGCATGAAACAGTCTGAAAATAGAAGGAGCATGAAGCGGTGTTCAAAAACATGAAGAGCCAGAAAAGGTTTGAAAAATATGAAGAGCTTCAAAAGGTGTCAAAAATATGAGGAGCATGAAACAGTGTTGAAAAACATGAAAAGCCTGAAAAGTTGTGAAATATATGAAGAGCTTCAAAAGGTGTTAAAAATGTGAGGAGCATGAAACGGTCTGAACAATAGGAGGAACATGAATCGGTGTTGAAAAACATGAAGAACCTGAAAAGGTGTGAAAAATATGAAGAGCTTCAAAAGGTGTCAAAAATATGAGGAGCATGAACAGTCTGAAAAATAGTAGGAGCAGTAAACAGTGTTCGAAAACATGAAGAGCCTTAAATGGTGTGAAAAATATGAAGAGCTTCAAAAGGTGTCAAAAATATGAGGAGAATGAAACAGTCCAAAAAATAGGAGCAGCATGAATCGGTTTGGAAAAACATGAAGAGCCTTAAAAGATGTGAAAAATATGAAGCACTTCAAAAGGTTTCAAAAATATGAGGAGCATGAAACGGTCTGAAAAATAGGAGGAGCATGAAAAGCTTTTCAAATCGTGAAGAGCCTGAAAATGTGTGAAATATATGAAGAGCTCCAAAAGGTGTCAAAAATAGGAGGAGCATGAAGCGGTGTAGAAAAACCTGAATAGCCTGAAAAGGTGTGAAAAATATGAAGATCTTCAAAAGGTGTCAAAAATATGAGGAGCATGACACGGTCAGAAATATAGCAGGAGCATGAAGTGGTGTTGAAAACATGAAGAACCTGAAAAGTTGTGAAATGATGAAGAGCTTCAAAAGGTGTCAAATATATGAGCAGCATGAAACGTTCTGAAAAACTGGAGGTGCAAGAAACGATGTTCAAAACATGAAGAGCCTGAAAAGGTGTGAAAAATATGAAGGGCTTCAAAACGTATCAAAAATATGAGGAGCATGAAACGGTTTGAAAAACAGGAGGAGCATGAAGCCGTGTTGAAAAACATGAAGAGCCTGAAAAGGTGTGAAAAATATGAAGAGCTTCAATATGTATCAAAAATATGAGGAGCATGAAACGGTCTGAAAAATAAGAGCATGAAGCAGTGTTGAAAAATATGAAGAGCATGAAAACGTGTGAAAAATATGAAGAGCTTCAAAAGGTGTGAAAATTATGAAAATCTTCTAAAGGTGTCAAAAATGAGATGGGCATGAAACGGTCTGAAAATGAGGAGGAGCATGAAGTGGTGTTGAAAAACATGAAGAGACTGAAAAGGTGTGAAATATACGATGAGCTTCAAAAGGTGTGAAAATATGAAGAGCTTCAAAAGGTGTCAAAAATATGAGGAGCATGAAGCGGTCTGAAAAATAGGAGGAGCATGAAGTGGTGTTGAAAAACATGAAGAGTTTGAAAAAGGTGTGAAACATATGAGTAGAATAAAACGGTCTGAAAAATAGGAGGAGCATGAAGTACTCTTGAAAAACATGAAGAGCCTGAAAAGCTGTGAAAAATATGAAGAGTTTCAAATCGTCTCAAAAATATGAGGAGTATAAAACAGTGTGAAAAATAGGAGGAGCATGAAGCGGTGTTGAAAAACATGAAGAGCGTGAAAGGTGTGAAAAATATGAAGAGCCTGAAAAGGTGTGAAAAATATGAAGAGCTTCTAAACGTGTCAAAAATATGAGGAGCATGAAACCTTCTTAAAAATTGGAGGAGCATGAAGCGGTGTTCAAAAATCTAAAGAGCCTGAAAAGGTGTGAAACATATGAAGAGCTTCAAAAGGTGTCAAAAATATGAGGTACATGAAACGGTCTTAAATATATGAGGAGCATGAAATGGTGTTCAATAACATGAAGAGCCTGAAAAGGTGTGAAAAATATGAAGAGCTTCAAAAGGTGTCAAAAATATGAGGAGCATGAAACGTTCTGAAAAAAGGAGGAGCATGAAGCGGTGTTGAAAAACATGAAGAGCCTGAAATGGTGTGAAAAATATGAAGAGCTTCAAAAGGTGTCAGAAATATGAGGTGCATGAAACGGTCTGAAAATAGGAGGAGTAAGAAGTGGTGTTTAAAAATATGAAGAGCCTGAAATGGGGTGAAAAATATGAAGAGCTTCAAAAGGTGTCAAAAATAAGAGGAGCATGAGACGGTCTGAAAAATAGGAGGAGCATTAAGCGGTGTTGAAAAACATGAAGAACCTGAAAAGCTCTGAAAAATATGAAAAGCTTCAAAGGGTGTGAAAAATATGAGGAGCAGGAAACGGTCTTAAAAATAGGAGGAGCATGAAACGGTGTTGAAAAACATGAAGAGCTTCAAAAGGTGTCAAAATATGAGGAGCATGAAACGGTCTGAAAAGTAGGAGGAGCATGAATCGGTGTTAAAGAACATGAAGAGCCTGAAAAGGTGTGAAATATATGAAGAGCTTCAAAAGGTGTCAAAAATATGAGGAGCATGAAACGATCTGAAAAATAGGAGGAGAATGAAGTGGTTTTCAAAAACATGAAGAGCCTGAAAAGTTGTGAAAAATAGGAAGAGCTTCAAAAGGTGTCAAAAATATGAGGAGCATGAAACGGTCTGAAAAATATGAGTAGCATGAGGTTGTGTTGAAACATATGAAGAGCCTGAAAAGGTGTGAAAAATATGGAGAGCTTCAAAAGGTGTCAAAATATGAGCAGCATGAAACTATCTGAAAAACAGGAAGAGCATCAAACAGTGTTCAAAAACAAGAAGAACCAGGAAAGGTGTGTAAAATATGAAGAGCTTCAAAAGGTGTCAAAAATAAGAGAAGCATGAAACGGTCTGAAAAATAGGAGGAGCATGAAACAGTGTTGAAAAACATGAAGAGCCTGAAAAGGTGTGAAATATATGAAGAGCTTCAAAAGATGTCAAAAATATTAAGAGCATGAAACGGTCTGAAAAATAGGAGGAGCATGCAGCGGTGTTGAAAACCATGAAGAGCCTGAAAACGTGTGAAAAATATGAAGAGTTTCAAAAGGTGTCAAATATATAGGAGCATGAAACTGTCTGAAAAATAGTATGAGAATGAAACGGTTTTGAAAAAGATGAAGAGCATGAAAACCTGTGAAAAATATGATGAGCTTCAGAAGGTGTCAAAAATATGAGGAGCATGAAACGGTCTCAAAAATAGTACGAGCATGAAGCTGTGCTGAAAAACATGAAGAGAATGAAAAGGTGTGAAAAATATGAAGAGCTTCAAAAGGTGTCAAAAATATGAGGAGGATGAAACGGTCTGTAAAAGAGGAGGAGCATGAAGCTCTGTGGAAAAACATGAAGAGAATGAAAGGTGTTAAAAATATGAAGAGCTTCAAAAGTTGTCAAAAATATGAGGAGCATGAAACGTTTTGAAAAATAGGAGGAACATGAAGCGTTGTTTAAAAACGTGAAGAACCTGAAAAGGTGTGAAAAATATGAAGAGCTTCAAAAGGTGTCAAAAATATGAGGAGCATGAAACGGTCTGAAAAATAAGAGGAGCATGAAGTGGTGTTGAAAAACAAGAAGAGCCTGAAAAGGTGTGAAAAATATGAAAGGCTTCAAAAGGTGTCAAAAATATGAGGAGCATGAAACGGTCTGAAAAATAAGAGGAGCATGAAGTGGTGTTGAAAAACAAGAAGAGCCTGAAAAGGTGTGAAAAATATGAAGAGCTTCAAAAGGTGTCAAAAATATGAGGAGCATGAAACAGTCTGAAAAATCGGAGGCGCATGAAACGTTCTGAAAAATAGGAGGAGCATGAAGCGGTGTTCAAAATCATGAAGAGCCTGAAAAGGTGTGAAGAATATGAAGAGCTTCACAAGGTGTCAAATATATGAGGAGCACGAAACGGTCTGAAAAATAGGAGGAGCATGAAACGGTGTTGAAAAACATGAAAAGCGTGAAAAGTTGTGAAAAATAAGAAGACCTTCAAACGATGTCAAATATATGAGGAGCACGAAACGGTCTGAAAAATATGAGGAGCATGAAACGGTGTTCAAAAACATGAAGAGCCTGAAAAGGTGTGAAATATATGAAGAGCTTTAAAAGGTGTCAAATATATGAGGAGCATGAAACGTTCTGAAAATAGGAGGAGCATGAAACGGTGTTGAAAAACATGAAAAGCATGAAAAGGTGTGAAAAATAAGAAGAGCTTCAAAAGATGTCAAATATATGAGGAGCAGGAAACGGTCTGAAAAATAGGAGGAGCATGAAGTGGTATTGAAAAACAGAAAGAGCCTGAAATGGTGTGAAAAATATGAAGAGCTTCAAAAGGTGTGAAAAATACCAAAAGCTTCAAAAGGTGTCAAAAATGAGATGAGCATGAAACGGTCTGAATAATAGGAGGAACATGAAGTGGTGTTGAAAAACATGAAGAGCCTGAAAAGGTGTGAAAAATATGAAGAGCTTCAAAAGGTGTGAAAAATATGAGGAACATGAAACAGTCTGAAATTAAGTAGGAGCATATAGCGGTGTTGAAAAACATGAAGAGCCTGAAAAGGTGTGAAAAATATGAAGAGCTTCCAAAATTGTCAAAAATATGAGGAGCATGAAACGGTCTGAAATATAGGAGGAGCATGAAACGGTAGGAAAAATAGGAGGAACATGAAACGGTGTTGAAAAACATGAAGAGCCTGAAAACGTGTGGAAAATAGGAGGAGCTTCAAATTGTTTCAAATATATGAGGAGCATGAACGGTCTGAAAGATAGGAGGAGCATGAAGAGGTGTTGAAAAACATGAAGAGCTTCAAAAGGTGTAAAATATATGAAGAGCTTCAAAAGGTGTGAAAAATATGAAGAGCTTCAAAAGGTGTGAAATACATGAGGAGAATGAAACGGTCTGAAAAATAGGAGGAGCATGAAGCAGTGTTCAAAAACATGAAGAGCCTGAAAAGGTGTGAAAAATATGAAAAGCTTCAAAAGGTGTCAAAAATATGAGGATCATGAAACGGTCTGAAAAATAGGAGGAGCATGAAGCGGTGTTCAAAATATGCAGAGACAGAAAAGGTGTGAAAAATATGAAGAGCTTCAAAAGGTGTCAAAAATATGAAGAGCATACAACGGTCTGTAAAATAGGAGGAGCATGAAGAGGTGTTCAAAAACATGAAGAGCCTGAAAAGGTCTGAAAAATATGAAGAGCTTCAAAAGGTGTGAAATACATGAGGAGCATTAAACTTTCTGAAAAATAGGAGGAGCATGAAGCGGTGTTCAAAAACATGAAAATCCTGAAAAGGTGTGAAAAATATGAAGAGCTTCAAAACGTCTCAAAAACAAGAGTAGCATGAAACAGTCTGAAAATAGAAGGAGCATGAAGCGGTGTTCAAAAACATGAAGAGCCAGAAAAGGTTTGAAAAATATGAAGAGCTTCAAAAGGTGTCAAAAATATGAGGAGCATGAAACAGTGTTGAAAAACATGAAAAGCCTGAAAAGTTGTGAAATATATGAAGAGCTTCAAAAGGTGTTAAAAATGTGAGGAGCATGAAACGGTCTGAACAATAGGAGGAACATGAATCGGTGTTGAAAAACATGAAGAACCTGAAAAGGTGTGAAAAATATGAAGAGCTTCAAAAGGTGTCAAAAATATGAGGAGCATGAACAGTCTGAAAAATAGTAGGAGCAGTAAACAGTGTTCGAAAACATGAAGAGCCTTAAATGGTGTGAAAAATATGAAGAGCTTCAAAAGGTGTCAAAAATATGAGGAGAATGAAACAGTCCAAAAAATAGGAGCAGCATGAATCGGTTTGGAAAAACATGAAGAGCCTTAAAAGCTGTGAAAAATATGAAGCACTTCAAAAGGTTTCAAAAATATGAGGAGCATGAAACGGTCTGAAAAATAGGAGGAGCATGAAACGCTTTTCAAATCGTGAAGAGCCTGAAAATGTGTGAAATATATGAAGAGCTCCAAAAGGTGTCAAAAATAGGAGGAGCATGAAGCGGTGTAGAAAAACCTGAATAGCCTGAAAAGGTGTGAAAAATATGAAGATCTTCAAAAGGTGTCAAAAATATGAGGAGCATGACACGGTCAGAAATATAGCAGGAGCATGAAGTGGTGTTGAAAACATGAAGAACCTGAAAAGTTGTGAAATGATGAAGAGCTTCAAAAGGTGTCAAATATATGAGCAGCATGAAACGTTCTGAAAAACTGGAGGTGCAAGAAACGATGTTCAAAACATGAAGAGCCTGAAAAGGTGTGAAAAATATGAAGAGCTTCAAAAGGTGTGAAATACATGAGGAGAATGAAACGGTCTGAAAAATAGGAGGAGCATGAAGCAGTGTTCAAAAACATGAAGAGCCTGAAAAGGTGTGAAAAATATGAAAAGCTTCAAAAGGTGTCAAAAATATGAGGATCATGAAACGGTCTGAAAAATAGGAGGAGCATGAAGCGGTGTTCAAAATATGCAGAGACAGAAAAGGTGTGAAAAATATGAAGAGCTTCAAAAGGTGTCAAAAATATGAAGAGCATACAACGGTCTGTAAAATAGGAGGAGCATGAAGAGGTGTTCAAAAACATGAAGAGCCTGAAAAGGTCTGAAAAATATGAAGAGCTTCAAAAGGTGTGAAATACATGAGGAGCATTAAACTTTCTGAAAAATAGGAGGAGCATGAAGCGGTGTTCAAAAACATGAAAATCCTGAAAAGGTGTGAAAAATATGAAGAGCTTCAAAACGTCTCAAAAACAAGAGTAGCATGAAACAGTCTGAAAATAGAAGGAGCATGAAGCGGTGTTCAAAAACATGAAGAGCCAGAAAAGGTTTGAAAAATATGAAGAGCTTCAAAAGGTGTCAAAAATATGAGGAGCATGAAACAGTGTTGAAAAACATGAAAAGCCTGAAAAGTTGTGAAATATATGAAGAGCTTCAAAAGGTGTTAAAAATGTGAGGAGCATGAAACGGTCTGAACAATAGGAGGAACATGAATCGGTGTTGAAAAACATGAAGAACCTGAAAAGGTGTGAAAAATATGAAGAGCTTCAAAAGGTGTCAAAAATATGAGGAGCATGAACAGTCTGAAAAATAGTAGGAGCAGTAAACAGTGTTCGAAAACATGAAGAGCCTTAAATGGTGTGAAAAATATGAAGAGCTTCAAAAGGTGTCAAAAATATGAGGAGAATGAAACAGTCCAAAAAATAGGAGCAGCATGAATCGGTTTGGAAAAACATGAAGAGCCTTAAAAGATGTGAAAAATATGAAGCACTTCAAAAGGTTTCAAAAATATGAGGAGCATGAAACGGTCTGAAAAATAGGAGGAGCATGAAACGCTTTTCAAATCGTGAAGAGCCTGAAAATGTGTGAAATATATGAAGAGCTCCAAAAGGTGTCAAAAATAGGAGGAGCATGAAGCGGTGTAGAAAAACCTGAATAGCCTGAAAAGGTGTGAAAAATATGAAGATCTTCAAAAGGTGTCAAAAATATGAGGAGCATGACACGGTCAGAAATATAGCAGGAGCATGAAGTGGTGTTGAAAACATGAAGAACCTGAAAAGTTGTGAAATGATGAAGAGCTTCAAAAGGTGTCAAATATATGAGCAGCATGAAACGTTCTGAAAAACTGGAGGTGCAAGAAACGATGTTCAAAACATGAAGAGCCTGAAAAGGTGTGAAAAATATGAAGAGCTTCAAAAGGTGTGAAATACATGAGGAGAATGAAACGGTCTGAAAAATAGGAGGAGCATGAAGCAGTGTTCAAAAACATGAAGAGCCTGAAAAGGTGTGAAAAATATGAAAAGCTTCAAAAGGTGTCAAAAATATGAGGATCATGAAACGGTCTGAAAAATAGGAGGAGCATGAAGCGGTGTTCAAAATATGCAGAGACAGAAAAGGTGTGAAAAATATGAAGAGCTTCAAAAGGTGTCAAAAATATGAAGAGCATACAACGGTCTGTAAAATAGGAGGAGCATGAAGAGGTGTTCAAAAACATGAAGAGCCTGAAAAGGTCTGAAAAATATGAAGAGCTTCAAAAGGTGTGAAATACATGAGGAGCATTAAACTTTCTGAAAAATAGGAGGAGCATGAAGCGGTGTTCAAAAACATGAAAATCCTGAAAAGGTGTGAAAAATATGAAGAGCTTCAAAACGTCTCAAAAACAAGAGTAGCATGAAACAGTCTGAAAATAGAAGGAGCATGAAGCGGTGTTCAAAAACATGAAGAGCCAGAAAAGGTTTGAAAAATATGAAGAGCTTCAAAAGGTGTCAAAAATATGAGGAGCATGAAACAGTGTTGAAAAACATGAAAAGCCTGAAAAGTTGTGAAATATATGAAGAGCTTCAAAAGGTGTTAAAAATGTGAGGAGCATGAAACGGTCTGAACAATAGGAGGAACATGAATCGGTGTTGAAAAACATGAAGAACCTGAAAAGGTGTGAAAAATATGAAGAGCTTCAAAAGGTGTCAAAAATATGAGGAGCATGAACAGTCTGAAAAATAGTAGGAGCAGTAAACAGTGTTCGAAAACATGAAGAGCCTTAAATGGTGTGAAAAATATGAAGAGCTTCAAAAGGTGTCAAAAATATGAGGAGAATGAAACAGTCCAAAAAATAGGAGCAGCATGAATCGGTTTGGAAAAACATGAAGAGCCTTAAAAGATGTGAAAAATATGAAGCACTTCAAAAGGTTTCAAAAATATGAGGAGCATGAAACTGTCTGAAAAATAGGAGGAGCATGAAACGCTTTTCAAATCGTGAAGAGCCTGAAAATGTGTGAAATATATGAAGAGCTCCAAAAGGTGTCAAAAATAGGAGGAGCATGAAGCGGTGTAGAAAAACCTGAATAGCCTGAAAAGGTGTGAAAAATATGAAGATCTTCAAAAGGTGTCAAAAATATGAGGAGCATGACACGGTCAGAAATATAGCAGGAGCATGAAGTGGTGTTGAAAACATGAAGAACCTGAAAAGTTGTGAAATGATGAAGAGCTTCAAAAGGTGTCAAATATATGAGCAGCATGAAACGTTCTGAAAAACTGGAGGTGCAAGAAACGATGTTCAAAACATGAAGAGCCTGAAAATGTGTGAAAAATATGAAGGGCTTCAAAACGTATCAAAAATATGAGGAGCATGAAACGGTTTGAAAAACAGGAGGAGCATGAAGCCGTGTTGAAAAACATGAAGAGCCTGAAAAGGTGTGAAAAATATGAAGAGCTTCAATATGTATCAAAAATATGAGGAGCATGAAACGGTCTGAAAAATAAGAGGAGCATGAAGCGGTGTTGAAAAATATGAAGAGCATGAAAACGTGTGAAAAATATGAAGAGCTTCAAAAGGTGTGAAAATTATGAAAATCTTCTAAAGGTGTCAAAAATGAGATGGGCATGAAACGGTCTGAAAATGAGGAGTAGCATGAAGTGGTGTTGAAAAACATGAAGAGACTGAAAAGGTGTGAAATATACGATGAGCTTCAAAAGGTGTGAAAATATGAAGAGCTTCAAAAGGTGTCAAAAATATGAGGAGCATGAAGCGGTCTGAAAAATAGGAGGAGCATGAAGTGGTGTTGAAAAAGATGAAGAGTTTGAAAAAGGTGTGAAACTTATGAGTAGAATAAAACGGTCTGAAAAATAGGAGGAGCATGAAGTAGTCTTGAAAAACATGAAGAGACTGAAAAGGTGTGAAAAATATGAAGAGTTTCAAATCGTGTCAAAAATATGAGGAGTATGAAACAGTGTGAAAAATAGGAGGAGCATGAAGCGCTGTTGAAAAACATGAAGAGCGTGAAAGGTGTGAAAAATATGAAGAGCCTGAAAAGGTGTGAAAAATATGAAGAGCTTCTAAACGTGTCAAAAATATGAGGAGCATGAAACCTTCTTAAAAATTGGAGGAGCATGAAGCGGTGTTCAAAAATCTAAAGAGCCTGAAAAGGTGTGAAAAATATGAAGAGCTTCAAACGGTGTCAAAAATATGAGGAACATGAAACGGTCTTAAATATAGGAGGAGCATGAAATGGTGTTCAATAACATGAAGAGCCTGAAAAGGTGTGAAAAATATGAAGAGCTTCAAAAGATGTCAAAAATATGAGGAGCATGAAACGTTCTGAAAAAAGGAGGAGCATGAAGCGGTGTTGAAAAACATGAAGAGCCTGAAATGGTGTGAAAAATATGAAGAGCTTCAAAAGGTGTCAGAAATATGAGGTGCATGAAACGGTCTGAAAATAGGAGGAGTAAGAAGTGGTGTTTAAAAATATGAAGAGCCTGAAATGGGGTGAAAAATATGAAGAGCTTCAAAAGGTGTCAAAAATATGAGGAGCATGAGACGGTCTGAAAAATAGGAGGAGCATTAAGCGGTGTTGAAAAACATGAAGAACCTGAAAAGCTCTGAAAAATATGAAAAGCTTCAAAAGATGTGAAAAATATGAGGAGCAGGAAACGGTCTTAAAATAGGAGGAGCATGAAACGGTGTTGAAAAACATGAAGAGCTTCAAAAGGTGTCAAAATATGAGGAGCATGAAACGGTCTGAAATGTAGGAGGAGCATGAATATGTGTTAAAGAACATGAAGAGCCTGAAAAGGTGTGAAATATATGAAGAGCTTCAAAAGGTGTCAAAAATATGAGGAGCATGAAACGATCTGAAAAATAGGAGGAGAATGAAGTGGTTTTCAAAAACATGAAGAGCCTGAAAAGTTGTGAAAAATAGGAAGAGCTTCAAAAGGTGTCAAAAATATGAGGAGAATGAAACGGTCTGAAAAATATGAGGAGCATGAGGTTGTGTTGAAAAATATGAAGAGCCTGAAAAGGTGTGAAAAATATGGAGAGCTTCAAAAGGTGTCAAAATATGAGCAGCAAAAATTGTCTGAAAAACAGGAAGAGCATCAAACAGTGTTCAAAAACAAGAAGAACCAGGAAAGGTGTGTAAAATATGAAGAGCTTCAAAAGGTGTCAAAATTAAGAGAAGCATGAAACGGTCTGAAAAATAGGAGGAGCATGAAACAGTGTTGAAAAACATGAAGAGCCTGAAAAGGTGTGAAATATATGAAGAGCTTCAAAAGATGTCAAAAATATTAAGAGCATGAAACGGCCTGAAAAATAGTATGAGAATGAAACGGTTTTGAAAAAGATGAAGAGCATGAAAACCTGTGAAAAATATGAAGAGTTTCAAAAGGTGTCAAATATATAGGAGCATGAAACTGTCTGAAAAATAGTATGAGAATGAAACGGTTTTGAAAAAGATGAAGAGCATGAAAACCTGTGAAAAATATGATGAGCTTCAGAAGGTGTCAAAAATATGAGGAGCATGAAACGGTCTCAAAAATAGTACGAGCATGAAGCTGTGCTGAAAAACATGAAGAGAATGAAAAGGTGTGAAAAATATGAAGAGCTTCAAAAGGTGTCAAAAATATGAGGAGCATGAAACGTTTTGAAAAATAGGAGGAACATGAAGCGTTGTTTAAAAACGTGAAGAACCTGAAAAGGTGTGAAAAATATGAAGAGCTTCAAAAGGTGTCAAATATATGAGGAGCATGAAACAGACTGAAAAAAAATGAGGAGCATGAAACTGTGTTGAAAAACATGATGAGATTGAAAATGTGTGAAAAATATGAAGAGCTTCAAAAGGTGTCAAAAATATGAGGAGCATGAAATGGTCTGAAAAATAAGAGGAGCATGAAGTGGTGTTGAAAAACAAGAAGAGCCTGAAAAGGTGTGAAAAATATGAAAGGCTTCAAAAGGTGTCAAAAATATTTGGAGCATGAAAAGGTCTGAAAAATAGTAGCAGCAAGAAACGGTGTTCAAAATCATGAAGAGCCTGAGAAGGTGTGAAAAATATGAAGAGCTTCAAAAGGTGACAAAAATATTAACAGCATGAAACGTTCTGAAAAAAGGAGGAGCATGAGGCGGTGTTGAAAAACATGAAGAGACTGAAAAGGTGTGAAAAATATGAAGAGCTTCAAAAGGTGTCAAAAATATGAGGTGCATGAAACTGTCTGAAAATAGGAGGAGTAAGAAGTGGTGTTTAAAAATATGAAGAGCCTGAAATGGGGTGAAAAATATGAAGAGCTTCAAAAGGTGTCAAAAATATGAGGAGCATGAAACAGTCTGAAAAATCGGAGGCGCATGAAACGTTCTGAAAAATAGGAGGAGCATGAAGCGGTGTTCAAAATCATGAAGAGCCTGAAAAGGTGTGAAGAATATGAAGAGCTTCACAAGGTGTCAAATCTATGAGGAGCACGAAACGGTCTGAAAAATAGGAGGAGCATGAAACGGTGTTGAAAAACATGAAAAGCGTGAAAAGGTGTGAAAAATAAGAAGACCTTCAAAAGATGTCAAATATATGAGGAGCAAGAAACGGTCTGAAAAATATGAGGAGCATGAAACGGTGTTCAAAAACATGAAGAGCCTGAAAAGGTGTGAAATATATGAAGAGCTTTAAAAGGTGTCAAATATATGAGGAGCATGAAACGGTCTGAAAATAGGAGGAGCATGAAACGGTGTTGAAAAACATGAAAAGCATGAAAAGGTGTGAAAAATAAGAAGAGCTTCAAAAGATGTCAAATATATGAGGAGCAGGAAACGGTCTGAAAAATAGGAGGAGCATGAAACGGTGTTCAAAAACCTGAAGAGCCTGAAAAGGTGTGAAAAATATGAAGAGCATGAAAATGTGTGAAAAATATGAGGAGCATAAACTGTGTTCAAAAACATGAAGATCCACAAAAGGTGTGAAAAATATGAAGAGCGTCAAAATGTCTCAAAGAAATGAGGAGCATGAAACGGTCTGAAAAGTAGGAAGAGCATGAAGTGGTGTTGAAAAACATGAAGAGTCTGAAAAGGTGTGTAAATATGAAGGGCATCAAAAAGTGTGAAAAATATGAAGAGCATGAAATGGTCTGAAAAATATGAGGAGCATGAAACGGTGTTCAAAAACATGAAGAGCCTGAAAAGGTGTGCAATATATGAAGAGCTTCAAAAGGTGTCAAAAATATGAATTGCATGAAACCGTCTGAAAAATAGGAGGAGCATGAAACGGTCTGAAAAAATGGAGGAGCATGAAATGGTGTTGAAAAACATGAAGAGCCTGAAAATGTGTGAAAAATATGAAGAGCTTCAAAAGGTGTCAAAAATATGGGGAGCATCAAACGGTCTGAAAAATAGGAAGAGCATGAAGCAGTGTTGAAAAACAGGAAGCGCCTGAAAAGGTGTGAAAAATATGAAGAGCTTCAAAATGTGTCAAAAATATGAGGAGCATGAAATCGTCTGAACAAGAGGAGGAGCCTGAAAAGGAGTTCAAAAACATGAAGAGCCTGAAAAGATGTGAAAAATATTAAGAGCTTCTAAAGGTGTCAAAAATATGAGGAGCATGAAACGGTCTGAAAAATAGGAGGAGCATGAAGCGGTGTTGAAAAACAGGAAGCGCCTGAAAAGGTGTGAAAAATATGAAGATCTTCACAAGGTGGCAGTAATACGAGGAGCATGAAACGGTCTCAAAAATAGGAGGAGCATGAAAGGGTGTTGAAAAACATGAACAGCATGAAAAGCTTTGAAAAATATGAAGAGCTTCACAAGGTGTCAGAAATACGAGGAGCATGAAACGGTCTGAAAAATATGAGGAGCATGAAACAGTGTTCAAAAACATGAAAACCCTGAAAAGTTGTGAAATCTATGAAGAGCTTCAAAATATGTTAAAAATTGGAGGAGCATGAAACGGTCTGAAAAATATGAGGAGCAAGAAACGGTGTGAAAAATATGAAGAGCTTCAAAAGGTGTCAAAATAATGAGGAGCATGACACGGTCAGAAGTATAGGAGGAGGATGATGTGGATTTGAAAAACATGAAGAGCCTGAAAAGGTGTGACAATTATGAAGCGCTTCAAAAGGTGTCAAAATAATGGGGAGCATTAAACGGTCTGAAAAACAGAGGGAGCATGAAATGGTGTTGAAAAATATGAAGAGCATTAAAAGGTTTGAAAAATATGAAGAGCTTCAAAAGGTGTCAAAAATATGAGGAGTATGAAACGGTGTTCAAAAACATGAAAAGCCTGAAAAGTTGTGAAAAATATGAAGAGCTTCAAAAGGTGTGAAAAATATGAGGAGCATGAAACGGTCTGAAAAATAGGAGGAGCATCAAATGGTGTTCAAAGACGTGAAGAGCATGAAAAGGTGTGCAATATAAGAAGAGCTTGAAAACGTGTCAAAAATATGAGGAGCATGAAACGGTCTGAAAAATAGGAGGAGCATGAAGTGGTTTTGACAAACATGATGAGCCTGAAAAGGTGTGAAAAATATGAAGAGCTTCAAAAGCTGTCAAAAATATGAGGAGCATGAAACGGTCAGAAAAATAGGAGGAGCATGAAGTGGTATTGAAAAACAGAAAGAGCCTGAAAAGGTGTGAAAAATATGAAGAGCTTCAAAAGGTGTCAAAAATATGAGGAGCATGAAACGGTCTGAAAAATAGGAGGAGCATGAAGTGGTATTGAAAAACAGAAAGAGCCTGAAAAGGTGTGAAAAATATGAAGAGCTTCAGAAGGTGTCAAAGATATGAGGAGCATGAAACGGTTTAAAAAATAGAAGGAGCATGAAACGGTCTTCAAAAACATGAAGTGCCTGAAAAGGTGTGAAAAATATGAAGAGCTTCAAAAGGTGTCAACAATATGAGGACCATGAAACGGTCTGAAAAATAGGAGGAGCATGAAGTGGTATTGAAAATCATAAAGAGCCTGAAAAGGTGTGAAAAATATGAAGAGCTTCAAACGGTGTCAAAAATATGAGGAGCATGAAACAGTGTTGAAAAACATGAAAAGCCTGAAAAGTTGTGAAATATATGAAGCGCTTCAAAAGGTGTTAAAAATGTGAGGAGCATGAAACGGTCTGAAAAATAGGAGGAGCATGAAACGCTTTTCAAATCGTGAAGAGCCTGAAAATGTGTGAAATATATGAAGAGCTCCAAAAGGTGTCAAAAATAGGAGGAGCATGAAGCAGTGTAGAAAAACCTGAATAGCCTGAAAAGGTGTGAAAAATATGAAGATCTTCAAAAGGTGTCAAAAATATGAGGAGCATGACACGGTCAGAAATATAGCAGGAGCATGAAGTGGTGTTGAAAACATGAAGAACCTGAAAAGTTGTGAAATGATGAAGAGCTTTAAAAGGTGTCAAATATATGAGCAGCATGAAACGTTCTGAAAAACTGGAGGTGCAAGAAACGATGTTCAAAACATGAAGAGCCTGAAAAGGTGTGAAAAATATGAAGGGCTTCAAAACGTATCAAAAATATGAGAGGCATGAAACGGTTTGAAAAACAGGAGGAGCATGAAGCCGTGTTGAAAAACATGAAGAGCCTGAAAAGGTGTGAAAAATATGAAGAGCTTCAATATGTATCAAAAATATGAGGAGCATGAAACGGTCTGAAAAATAGGAGGAGCATGCAGCGGTGTTGAAAACCATGAAGAGCCTGAAAACGTGTGAAAAATATGAAGAGTTTCAAAAGGTGTCAAATATATAGGAGCATGAAACTGTCTGAAAAATAGTATGAGAATGAAACGGTTTTGAAAAAGATGAAGAGCATGAAAACCTGTGAAAAATATGATGAGCTTCAGAAGGTGTCAAAAATATGAGGAGCATGAAACGGTCTCAAAAATAGTACGAGCATGAAGCTGTGCTGAAAAACATGAAGAGAATGAAAAGGTGTGAAAAATATGAAGAGCTTCAAAAGGTGTCAAAAATATGAGGAGGATGAAACGGTCTGTAAAAGAGGAGGAGCATGAAGCTCTGTGGAAAAACATGAAGAGAATGAAAGGTGTTAAAAATATGAAGAGCTTCAAAAGTTGTCAAAAATATGAGGAGCATGAAACGTTTTCAAAAATAGGAGGAACATGAAGCGTTGTTTAAAAACGTGAAGAACCTGAAAAGGTGTGAAAAATATGAAGAGCTTCAAAAGGTGTCAAAAATATGAGGAGCATGAAAGAGACTGAAAAAAAATGAGGAGCATGAAACTGTGTTGAAAAACATGAAGAGATTGAAAATGTGTGAAAATATGAAGAGCTTCAAAAGGTGTCAAAAATATGAGGAGCATGAAATGGTCTGAAAAATAAGAGGAGCATGAAGTGGTGTTGAAAAACAAGAAGAGCCTGAAAAGGTGTGAAAAATATGAAAAGCTTCAAAAGGTGTCAAAAATATTTGGAGCATGAAAAGGTCTGAAAAATAGTAGCAGCAAGAAACGGTGTTCAAAAACATGAAGAGCCTGAGAAGTTGTGAAAAATATGAAGAGCTTCAAAAGGTGACAAAAATATTAACAGCATGAAACGTTCTGAAAAAAGGAGGAGCATGAGGCGGTGTTGAAAAACATGAAGAGACTGAAAAGGTGTGAAAAATATGAAGAGCTTCAAAAGGTGTCAAGAATATGAGGTGCATGAAACGGTCTGAAAATAGGAGGAGTAAGAAGTGGTGTTTAAAAATATGAAGAGCCTGAAATGGGGTGAAAAAAATGAAGATCTTCAAAAGGTGTCAAAAATATGAGGAGCATGAAACAGTCTGAAAAATCGGAGGCGCATGAAACGTTCTGAAAAATACGAGGAGCATGAAACGGTGTTGAAAAACATGAAAAGCGTGAAAAGGTGTGAAAAATAAGAAGACCTTCAAAAGATGTCAAATATATGAGGAGCACGAAACGGTCTGAAAAATATGAGGAGCATGAAACGATCTGAAAAATAGGAGGAGCATGAAGCGGTGTTGAAAAACAGGAAGCGCCTGAAAAGGTGTGAAAAATATGAAGATCTTCACAAGGTGTCAGAAATACGAGGAGCATGAAACGGTCTCAAAAATAGGAGGAGCATGAAAGGGTGTTGAAAAACATGAACAGCATGAAAAGCTTTGAAAAATATGAAGAGCTTCACAAGATGTCAGAAATACGAGGAGCATGAAACGGTCTGAAAAATATGAGGAGCATGAAACGGTGTTCAATAACATGAAGAGCCTGAAAAGTTGTGAAAAACATGAGGAGCTTCAAAAGGTGTGAAATACATGAGAAGCATGAAACGGTCTGAAAAATAGGAGGAGCATGAAGCGGTGTTCAAAAACATGAAGAGCCTGAAAAGGTGTGAAAAACATGAAGAGCTTCAAAAGGTGTCACAAGTGAGATGAGCATGAAACGGTCTGAAAAATAGGAGGAGCATGAAGCGGTGTTCAAAAACATGAAGAGCCTGAAAAGTTGTGAAAAATATGAAGAGCTTCAAAAGGTGTGAAATACATGAGGAGCATTAAACGGTCTGACAAATAGGAGAAGCATGAAGTTTTGTTCAAAAACATGAAGAGCCTGAAAAGGTGTGAAAAATATGAAGAGCTTCAAAAGGTGTTAAAAATATGACGAGCATGAAACGGTCTGAAAATTTGGAGGATCATGAGCGGTGTTCAAAAACATGAAGAGCCTGAAAAGGTGTGAAAAATATGAAGAGCTTCAAAAGGGGTGAAATACATGAGGAGCATGAAACGGGCTGAAAAATAGGAGAAGCATGAAGTGGTGTGGAAAAACATGAAGAGCCTGAAAAGGTGTGAAAAATATGAAGAGCTTCAAAAGGTGTGAAAAAATGAGGAGCATGAAACGGCCTGAAATATAGAAGCTGCATGAAACGGTGTGGAACAACATGAAGAGCCTGAAAAGGTGTGAAAAATATGAAGAGCTTCAAATGGTGTCAAAAATATGAGAAGCATGAAACGGTTTGAAAGATAGGAGGAGCATGAAACGGTGATCAGAAACATGAAGAGCCTGAAAAGGTGTGAAAAATATGAAGAGCTTCAAAAGGTGTGAAATACATGAGGAGCATGAAACTCTCTGAAAAATAGGAGGAGCATGAAGTGGTGTTCAAAAACATGAAGAGCCTGAAAAGTTGTGAAAAATATGAAGACCTTCAAAAGGTGTGAAAAATATGAGGAGCATGAAACGGTCTGAAAAATAGATGTGGCATGAAATGGTGTTGAAAAACATGAAGAGCCTGAAAGGTTGTGAAAAATATGAAGAGCTTCAAAAGGTATGAAAAATATGAGGAGCATGAAACGGCCTGAAAAATAGAAGCAGCATGAAATGGTGTTGAAAAATATGATGAGCCTGAAAAGGTGTGAAAAATATGAAGAGATTCAAAAGGGGTCAAAAATATGAAGAGCATGAAACGGTCTGTAAAATAGGAGGATCATGAAGCGGTGTTCAAAATCATGAAGAGCCTGAAAAGGTGTGAAAAATATGAAGAGCTTCAAAACGTGTCAAAAATATGAGGAGCATGAAACGGTCTGAAAAATACGAGGAGCAAGAAGCGGTTTTGAAAAAAATGAACAGCCTGCAAACGTTTGAAAAATATGAAGAACTACAAATGGTGTGAAATTAATGAGGAGCATGAAACGGTCTGAAAAATACGAGAAGCATGAAGTGGTGTGGAAAAACATGAAGAACCTGAAAAGGTGTGAAAAATATGAAGAGTTTCAAAAGGTGTCAAAAATATGAAGAGCATGAAACGTTCTGAAAAATAGGAGGAGCATGAAGCGGTGTTCAAAAACATGAAGAGCCTGAAAAGGTGTCAAAAATATGAAGAGCTTCAAAACGTGACAGAAATATTAGGAGCATGAAACCGTCTGAAAAATAGGAGGAGCATGAAGTGGTGTTGAAAAACATGAAGCGCCTGAAAAGGTGTGAAAAATATAAAGAGCTTCAAAAGGTGTGAATTACATGAGGAGAATGAAACAGTCTGAAAAAAAGGAGGAGCATAAGGCGGTGTTGAAAAACATGAAGAGCCTGAAAAGGTGTGAAAAATATGAAGAGATTCAAAAGGTGTCAATAATATGAGGAGCATGAAACGGTCTGAAAAATGGGAGGAGCATGAAGCTCTGTTCAAAAATATGAGGAGCCTGAAAAGGTGTGAAAAATATGAGGAGCATGAAATTGTCTGAAAAATAGGAGGAGCATGAAGTGGTGTGGAAAAACATGAAGAGCCTGAAAAGGTGTGAAAAATATGAAGAGCTTCAAAAGGTGTGAAATACATGAGGAGCATGAAATTGTCTGAAAAATAGGAGGAGCATGAAGTGGTGTTCAAAAACATGAAGAGCCTGAAAAGTTGTGAAAAATATGAAGACCTTCAAAAGGTGTGAAAAATATGAGGAGCATGAAACGGTCTGAAAAATAGATGCGGCATGAAATGGTGTTGAAAAACATGAAGAGCCTGAAAATTTGTGAAAAATATGAAGAGCTTCAAAAGGTATGAAAAATATGAGGAGCATGAGACGGCCTGAAAAATAGAAGCAGCATGAAACGGTGTTGAAAAATATGATGAGCCTGAAAAGGTGTGAAAAATATGAAGAGCTTCAAAAGGTGTCAAAAATATGAAGAGCATGAAACGGTCTGTAAAATAGGAGGATCATGAAGCAGTGTTCAAAATCATGAAGAGCCTGAAAAGGTGTGAAAAATATGAAGAGCTTCAAAATGTGTCAAAAATATGAGGAGCATGAAACGGTCTGAAAAATAGGAGGAGCAAGAAGCGGTGTTGAAAAATATGAACAGCCTGCAAACGTTTGAAAAATATGAAGAGCTTCAAATGGTGTGAAATTAATGAGGAGCATGAAACCGTCTGAAAAATACGAGAAGCATGAAGTGGTGTTGAAAAACATGAAGAGCCTGAAAAGGTGTGAAAAAAATGAAGAGCTTCAAAAGGTGTGAAAAATTTGAGGAGCATGAAACGGTCTGAAAAATAGAAGCAGCATGAAACGATGTTGAAAAACATGAAGTGCTGAAAAGGTGTGAAAAATATGAAGAGCTTCAAAAGGTGCGAAAAATATGAGTAGCATGAAACGGTCTGAAAAATAGGAGGAGAATGAAGCGGTGTTCAAAAACATGACGAGCCTGACAGGTGTGAAAAATATGAAGAGCTTCAAAAGGTGTGAAATACATGAGGAGCATGAAACGGTCTGGAATATAGGAGGAGAATGAAGTGGTGTGGAAAAACATGAAGAGCCTGAAAAGGTATGAAAAATATGAAGAGCTTCAAAAGGTGTGAAAAATATGAGGAGCATGAAACGGCCTGAAATATAGAAGCTGCATGAAACGGTGTGGAAAAACACGAAGAGCCTGAAAAGGTGTGAAAAATATGAAGAGCTTCAAATGGTGTCAAAAATATGAGGAGCATGTAACGTTCTGAAAAATAGGAGGAGCATGAAACGGTGATGAAAAACATGAGAAGCCTGAAAAGGTGTGATAAATATGAAGAGCTTCAAATGGTGTCAAAAATATGAGAAGCATGAAACGGTCTGAAAGATAGGAGGAGCATGAAACGGTGATCAGAAATATGAAGAGCCTGAAAAGGTGTGAAAAATATGAAGAGCTTCAAAAGGTGTGAAATACATGAGGAGCATGAAACTCTCTGAAAAATAGGAGGAGCATGAAGTGGTGTTCAAAAACATGAAGAGCCTGAAAAGTTGTGAAAAATATGAAGACCTTCAAAAGGTGTGAAAAATATGAGGAGCATGAAACGGTCTGAAAAATAGATGTGGCATGAAATGGTGTTGAAAAACATGAAGAGCCTGAAAGGTTGTGAAAAATATGAAGAGCTTCAAAAGGTATGAAAAATATGAGGAGCATGAAACGGCCTGAAAAATAGAAGCAGCATGAAATGGTGTTGAAAAATATGATGAGCCTGAAAAGGTGTGAAAAATATGAAGAGATTCAAAAGGGGTCAAAAATATGAAGAGCATGAAACGGTCTGTAAAATAGGAGGATCATGAAGCGGTGTTCAAAATCATGAAGAGCCTGAAAAGGTGTGAAAAATATGAAGAGCTTCAAAACGTGTCAAAAATATGAGGAGCATGAAACGGTCTGAAAAATACGAGGAGCAAGAAGCGGTTTTGAAAAAAATGAACAGCCTGCAAACGTTTGAAAAATATGAAGAGCTACAAATGGTGTGAAATTAATGAGGAGCATGAAACGGTCTGAAAAATACGAGAAGCATGAAGTGGTGTGGAAAAACATGAAGAACCTGAAAAGGTGTGAAAAATATGAAGAGTTTCAAAAGGTGTCAAAAATATGAAGAGCATGAAACGTTCTGAAAAATAGGAGGAGCATGAAGCGGTGTTCAAAAACATGAAGAGCCTGAAAAGGTGTCAAAAATATGAAGAGCTTCAAAACGTGACAGAAATATTAGGAGCATGAAACCGTCTGAAAAATAGGAGGAGCATGAAGTGGTGTTGAAAAACATGAAGCGCCTGAAAAGGTGTGAAAAATATAAAGAGCTTCAAAAGGTGTGAATTATATGAGGAGAATGAAACAGTCTGAAAAAAAGGAGGAGCATAAGGCGGTGTTGAAAAACATGAAGAGCCTGAAAAGGTGTGAAAAATATGAAGAGATTCAAAAGGTGTCAATAATATGAGGAGCATGAAACGGTCTGAAAAATGGGAGGAGCATGAAGCTCTGTTCAAAAATATGAGGAGCCTGAAAAGGTGTGAAAAATATGAGGAGCATGAAATTGTCTGAAAAATAGGAGGAGCATGAAGTGGTGTGGAAAAACATGAAGAGCCTGAAAAGGTGTGAAAAATATGAAGAGCTTCAAAAGGTGTGAAATACATGAGGAGCATGAAATTGTCTGAAAAATAGGAGGAGCATGCAGTGGTGTTCAAAAACATGAAGAGCCTGAAAAGTTGTGAAAAATATGAAGACCTTCAAAAGGTGTGAAAAATATGAGGAGCATGAAACGGTCTGAAAAATAGATGCGGCATGAAATGGTGTTGAAAAACATGAAGAGCCTGAAAAGTTGTGAAAAATATGAAGAGCTTCAAAAGGTATGAAAAATATGAGGAGCATGAGACGGCCTGAAAAATAGAAGCGGCATGAAACGGTGTTGAAAAATATGATGAGCCTGAAAAGGTGTGAAAAATATGAAGAGCTTCAAAAGGTGCGAAAAATATGAGGAGCATGAAACGGTCTGAAAAATAGGAGGAGAATGAAGCGGTGTTCAAAATCATGAAGAGACTGAAAAGGTGTGAAAAATATGAAGAGCTTCAAAATGTGTCAAAAATATGAGGAGCATGAAACGGTCTGAAAAATAGGAGGAGCAAGAAGCGGTGTTGAAAAAAATGAACAGCCTGCAAACGTTTGAAAAATATGAAGAGCTTCAAATTGTGTGAAATTAATGAGGAGCATGAAACGGTCTGAAAAATACGAGAAGCATGAAGTGGTGTGGAAAAACATGAAGAACCTGAAAAGGTGTGAAAAATATGAAGAGTTTCAAAAGGTGTCAAAAATATGAAGAGCATGAAACGGTCTGAAAATTTGAAGGATCATGAGCGGTGTTCAAAAACATGAGGAGCCTGAAAAGGTGTGAAAAATATGAAGAGCTTCAAATGGTGTCAAAAATATGAGAAGCATGAAACGGTCTGAAAGATAGGAGGAGTATGAAACGGTGATCAGAAACATGAAAAGCCTGAAAACGTGTGAAAATTATGAAGAGTTTCAAAAGGTGTGAAATTCATGAGGAGCATGAAACGGTCTGTAAAATAGGAGAAGCATGAAGTGGTGTGGAAAAACATGAAGAGCCTGAAAAGGTGTGAAAAATATGAAGAGCTTCAAAAGGTGTGAAATACATGAGGAGCCTGAAACTCTCTGAAAAATAAGAGGAGCATGAAGTGGTGTTCAAAAACATGAAGAGTCTGAAATGGTGTGAAAAATATGAAGAGCTTCAATAGGTGTGAAAAATATGAGGATCAGTATACGGTGTGAAAAATAGGAGGAGCATGAAGCGGTGTTCAAAAACATGAAGAGCCTGAAAATGTGTGAAAAATATGAGGAGCATGAAATTGTCTGAAAAATAGGAGGAGCATGAAGTGGTGTTCAAAAACATGAAGAGCCTGAAAAGTTGTGAAAAATATGAAGAGCTTCAAAGGTGTCAAAAATACGAGGAGCATGTAACGTCTGAAAAATAGGAGGAGCATGAAGCGTTGTTCAAAAACGTGAAGAGCTTGAAAAGGTGTGAAAAATATGAATAGCTGCAAAAGGTGTGATATTCATGAGGAGCATGAAAGCTTTCTGAAAAATAGGAGAAGCATGAAGTGGTGTGGAAAAACATGAAGAGCCTGAAAAGGTGTGAAAAATATGAAGAGCTTCAAAAGGTGTTAAAAATATGACGAGCATGAAACGGTCTGAAAATTTGCAGGATCATGAGCGGTGTTCAAAAACAGGAAGAGCCTGAAAAGGTGTGAACAATATGAAGAGCTTCAAATGGTGTCAAAAATATGAGAAGCATGAAACGGTTTGAAAGATAGCAGGAGCATGAAAAGGTGTTAAAAAACATGAAGAGCCTGAAAAGGTGTGAAAAATATGAAAAGCTTCAAATGGTGTCAAAAATATGAGGAGAATGAAACGGTCTGAAAATTAGGAGGAGCATGAGGCGGTGTTGAAAAACATGAAGAGCCTGAAAATGTGTGAAATATATGAAGAGCCTCAAAGGTGTCAAAAATATGAGGAGCAAGAAACGGTCTGAAAAATAGGAGGAGCTTGAAGCGGTGTTGAAAAATATGAAGAGCCTGAAAAGGTGTGAAATATATGAAGAGCTTCAAAAGGTGTCAAAAATATAAGGAGCATGAAATGGTATGAAATATAGGAGGAGCATGAAACGGTGTTCATACACTTGAAGAGCCTGTAAAGGTGTGAAAAAAATGAAGAGCTTCAAAAAGGTATCAAAAATATGAGGAGGGTGAAAGGGTCTGAAAAACAAGAGGAGCAAGAAACTGTTTTCAAAAACATGAAGAGCCTCAACAGTTGTGAAAAATATGAAGAGCTTCAAACTGTGTCAAATATATGAGAAACATGAAACGGTCTGAAAAATAGAAGGAGCTTGCAGTGGTGTTGAAAAAGATGAAGAGCCTGAAATAGTGTGAAATATAGGAAGAGCCTCAAAGGTGTCAAAAATTTGAGGAGCAAGAAACGGTCTGAAAAATAGAAGTAGCTTGAAGTGGTGTTGAAAAACAAGAAGAGCCTGAAAAGGTGTGAAAAATATTAAGAGCTTCAAAGAGGGGTCAAATATATAGAGGGTGAAACGGTCTGAAAAATATGAGGAGCAAGAAACTGTTTTGAAAAACATGAAGAGCCTCAAAAGGTGTGAAAAATATGAAGAGCTTCAAAAAGGTGTCAAATATATAGAGGGTGAAACGGTCTGAAAAAAATGAGGAGCAAGAAACTGTTTTCAAAAACATGAAGAGCCTCAAAAGGTGTGAAAAATGTGAAGAGCTTCAAACTGTGTCAAAAATATGAGGAGCATGAAACGGTCTGAAACATAGGAGGAGCATGAAGTGTTGTTGAAAAACATGAAGAGCCTGAAAAAGGTGTGAAACATATGAGGAGCATGATACGGTCTGAAAAATAGGAGGAGCATGAAGCGGTGTTGAAAAATATGAAGAGCCTGAAAACGTGTGAAAAATATGAAGAGCTTCAAAAGGTGTCAAAAACATAAGGAGCATGAAACGGTCTGAAATACAGGAGGAGCATGAAAAGGTGTTAAAAAACATGAAGAGCCTGAAAAGGTGTGAAAAATATGAAGAGCTTCAAATGGTGTCAAAAATATGAGGAGCATGAAACGGTCTGATAATTAGGAGGAGCATGAAGTGGTGTTGAAAAACATGAAGAGCTTGAAAAAGGTGTGAAACATATGAGTAGAATAAAACGGTCCGAAAAATAGGAGGAGCATGAAGTGGTGTAGAAAACATGAAGACCCTGAAAAGGTGTGAAAAATATGAAGAGCTACAAAAAGTGTCAAAAATATGAGTAGCTTGAAACGGTCTGAAATATAGGAGGAGCGTGAAAAGGTGTTAAAAAAAATATGAAGAGCTTCAAAAGGTGTGAAACATATGAGGAGCATGAAACGGTCTGAAAAATAGGAGGAGCATGAAGTGGTGCTGAAAAACATGAAGAGCCTGAAAAAGTGTGAAAAATATGAAAAGCTTCAAAAGGCGTCAAAAATATGAGGAGCATGAAACGGTCTGAAAAATAGGAGAAGCATGAAACGGTCTGAAAAAGAGGAGGAGCATGAAGCGGTTTGAAAAACATGAAGAGCCTGAAAATGTGTGAAAAATATGAAGAGCTTCAAAGGGTGTCAAAAATATGAGGAGAATGAAACGGTCTGAAATCAGGAGGAGCATGAAGCGGTGTTGAAAAACATAAAGAGCCTGAAACAGTGTGAAATATATGAAGAGCCTCAAAGGTGTCAAAAATATGAGGAGCAAGAAACGGTCTGAAAAATAGAAGGAGCTTGAAGTGGTGTTGAAAAACATGAAGAGCCTGAAAAGGTGTCAAAAATATGAAGAGCTTCTAAAAGGTGTCAAATATATAGAGGGTGAAACGGTCTGAAAAATATGAGGAGCAAGAAACTGTTTTCAAAAACATGAAGAGCCTCAAATGGTGTGAAAAATGTGAAGAGCTTCAAACTGTGTCAAAAATATGAGGAGCATGAAGCGGTCTGAAACATAAGAGGAGAATGAAGTGTTGTTGAAAAACATGAAGAGCCTGAAAAAGGTGTGAAACATATGAGGAGCATGATACGGTCTGAAAAATAGGAGGAGCATGAAGTGGTGTTGAAAAATATGAAGAGCTTCTAAAATTGTCAAAAATATCAGGAGCATGAAACGGTCTGAAAAATAGGAGGAGCATGAAGTGGTGTTGAAAAACATGAAGAGCCTGAAAAAGTGTGAAAAATATGAAGAGCTTCAAAAGGTGTCAAAAATATGAGGAGCATGAAATGATCTGAAAAATAGGAGGAGCATGAACTGGTGTTGAAAAACATGAAGAGCCTGAAAACGTGTGATAAAATATGAAGAGCTTCAAAGGTGTCAAAAATATGAGGAGCATGAAGTGGTCTGAAAAATAGGAGTAGCATGAAGCGGTGATGAAAAACATGAAGAGCCTGAAAACGTGAGATAAAATATGAAGAGCTTCAAAGGTGTCAAAAATATGAGGAGCATGAAACGGTCGCAAAAATAGGAGGAGCATGAAGCGGTGTTGAAAAACATGAAGAGCCTGAAAAGGTGTGAAAAATATGAGAGCTTCAAAAGGTGTCAATAATAAGAGTTGCATGAAACAGTCTGAAAAATAGGAGGAGCATGAAAATGTCTGAAAAATAGGAGAAGCATGAAGCGGTGTTGAAAAACATGAAGAGCATGAAAAGGTGTGAAAAAAAGGAAGAGCTTGAAAAAGTGTCAAAAATATGAGGAGCATGAAACCGTCTGAAAAATAGGAGGAGCATGAAGTGGTGTTGAAAAACATGAAGAGCCTGAAAAGGTGTGAAACATATGAAGAGCTTCAAAAGGTGTCAAAATTATGAGGAGCATGAAACGGCCTGAAAAATTGGAGGAGCATGAAGCGGTGTTGAAAAACAAGAAGAGCCTGAAAACGTGTGAAAAACATGAAGAGCATCAAAAGGTGTGAAAAATATGAAGAGCTTCAAAAGGTGTCAAAAATCAGATGAGCATGAAACGGTCTGAAAAATAGGAGGAGCATGAAGTGGAGTTGAAAAACATGAAGAGCCTGAAAAGTTGTGAAAAATATGAAGAGCTTCAAAAGGTGTGAAATATATGAGGAGCATGAAACGGTCTGAAAAATAGGAGGAGTATCCAGCGGTTAAAAAACATGAAGAGGCTGAAAAGGTGTGAAAAATATGAAGAGCTCCAAAAGTTGTCAGAAATATGTGGAGCGTGAAACGGTCTCAGAAATAGGAGGAGCATGAAGCGGTGTTGAAAAACATGAAGAGCCTGAAAAGGTGTGAAAAATATGAGAGCTTCAAAAGGTGTCAATAATAAGAGGTGCATGAAACAGTCTGAAAAATAGGAGGAGCATGAAACTGTCTGAAAAATAGGAGAAGCATGAAGCGGTGTTGAAAAACATGAAGAGCATGAAAAGGTGTGAAAAATATGAAGAGGTTGAAAATGTGTGAAATATATGAAGAGCTTCAAAAGGTGTCAAAAATGAGATGAGCATGAAATGGTCTGAAAAATAAGAGGAGCATGAAACGGTGATCAAAACGTGAAGAGCCTGAAAAGGTGTGAAAAATATGAAAAGCTTCAAAAGGTGTGAAATACATGAGGAGCATGAAACGGGCTGAAAAATAGGAGAAGCATGAAGTGGTGTGGAAAAACATGAAGAGCCTGAAAAGGTGTGAAAAATATGAAGAGCTTCAAAAGGTGTGAAATACATGAGGAGCATGAAACTCTCTGAAAAATAGAAGGAGCATGAAGCGGTGTTCAAACATGAAGAGCCTGAAAAGGTGTGAAAAATATGAAGAGCTTGAAAATGTGTCAAAAATATTAGGAGCATGAAACGGTCTGAAAAATAGGAGGAGCACGAAGCGGTGTTCAAAAACATGAAGAGCCTGAAAAGGTGTGAAAATATGAAGAGCTTCAAAAGGTGTCAAAAATATGAGAAGCATGAAACGGTCTGAAAAATATGAGGAGCATGAAGCGGTGTTGAAAAACATGCAGAGCCTGAGAACTTGTGAAAAATATGAAGAGCTTCAAAAGGTGTCAAAAATATGATGAGAATGAAACGGTCTGAAAAATAGGAGGATCATGAAGCGGTGTTGAAAAACATGAAGAGCATGAAAAGGTGTGAAAGATATGTAGAGTTTCTAAAGATGTCAAAAATATGAGGAGCATGAAACGGTCTGAAAAATAGGAGGAGCATGAAGTGGTGTTGAAAAACATGAAGAGCCTGAAAAAGTGTGAAAAATTTGAAGAGCTTCAAAAGGTGAGAAATACATGAGGAGCATGAAACTCTCTGAAAAATAGGAGAAGCATGAACCGGTGTTGAAAAACATGAAGAGCCTGAAAAGGTGTGAAAAATATGAGAGCTTCAAAAGGTGTCAATAATAAGAGGTGCATGAAACAGTCTGAAAAATAGGAGAAGCATGAATCTGTCTGAAAAATAGGAGAAGCATGAAGCGGTGTTGAAAAACATGAAGAGTCTGAAAAGGTGTGAAAAATATGAAGAGCTTCAAAAGGTGTAAAAAATAGGAGGAGCATGAAACGGGTTGAAAAATAGGAGGAGCATGAACCGGTGTTCAAAAACATAAAGAGCATGAAAAAGTGTGAAAAACATGAAGAGCTTCATAAGGTGTCAAATTTAGTTTAGCATGAAAGGGTCTGAAAAGTAGGAGGAGCATGAAGTGGTGTTGAAAACATGAAGAGCCTGAAAAGGTGTGAAATATACGAAGAGCTTCAAAAGGTGTGAAAAATATGAAGTGCATCAAAAGGTGTCAAAAATGAGATGAGCATGAAACGGTCTGAAAAATAGGAGGAGCATGAAGTGGTATTGAAAAACATGAAGAGCCTAAAAACGTGTGAAAAATATGAAGAGCTTCAAAAATATGAAAAATATGAAGAGATTCAAAAGGTGTGAAAAATATGAAGAGCTTCAAAAGATGTCAAAAATGAGATGAGCATGAAACGGTCTGAAGAAAAGGAGGAGCATGAAGCGGAGTCCACAAAAATGAAGAGCCTGAAAAGGTGGAAAGTATATGAAGAGCTTCAAAAGCTGTCAAAAATTTGAGGAGCATGAAACGGTATGAAAAATAGGAGGAGTGTGAAGCGGTGTTCAAAAACATGAAGAGTTTAAAAGGTGTGAAAAATATGAAGAGCTTCAAAAGTTGTGAAAAATATGAAAAGCATAAAACGGTCTGAAAAATAGGAGGAGCATGAAACGGTCTGAAAAATAGGAGGAGCATGAAGCGGTGTTGAAAAACATGAAGAGTCTGAAAAGGTGTGAAAAATATGAAGAGCTTCAAAAGGTGTCAAAAATTTGAGGAGCATGAAAAGTTCTGAAGAATAGGAAGAGCATGATGCAGTGTTGAAAAACATGAAGAGCCTGAAAAGGTGTGAAAAATATGAAGCACTTCAAAAGATGTCAAAATTATGAGGAGCATGAAACAGTTGAAAAATAGGAGGAGCATGAAGCAGTGTTCAAAAACATGAAGAACCGGAAAAGGTGTGAAAAATATGAAGAGCTTCAAAAGGTGTGAAAATTATGAGGAGCATGAAACGGTCTGAAAAATAGGAGGAGCATGAAGCGGTGTTCAAAAACATGAAGAGCCTGAAAAGGTGTGAAAAATATGAAGAGCTTCAAAAGGTTGGAAATACATGAGGAGCATGAAACGGTCTGAAAAATAGGAGGAGCATGAATCGGTCTGAAAAAAGGGAGGAGCATGAAGCAGTGTTGAAAAACATGAAGTTCCTGAAAAGCTGTGAAAATAAGACAAGCTTCAAAAGGTGTCAAAAATATGAGGAGCATGAAACGGTCTGAAAAATAGGAGGAGCATGAAACGGTCTGAAAAATGGGAGGAGCATGAAGCGGTGTTGAAAAACATGAAGTTCCTGAAAAGCTGTGAAAATAAGACAAGCTTCAAAAGGTGTGAAAAATATGAGGAGCATGAAACGGTATGAAAAATACGAGGAGCATGAAGCGGTGTTGAAAGACATGAAGACACTGAAAAGGTGTGAAAAATATGAAGAGCTTCTAAAGGTGTCAAAATATGAGGAGCATGAAACTGTCTGAAATATATCAGGAGCATGAAAAGGTGTTAAAAAACATGAAGAGCTTCAAAAGGTGTGAAACATATGAGGAGCATGAAACGGTCTGACAAATAGGAGGAGCATGAAACGTTGTTCAAAAACATGAAGAGCCTGAAAATGTGTGAAAAATATGAAGAGCTTCAAAAGGTGTCAAAATATGAGGAGCATGAAACGGTCTGAAAAATACGAGGAGCATGAAACGGTCTGAAAAATAGGAGGAGCATGAAGCGGTATTGAAAAACATGAAGAGCCTCAAAAGGTGTAAAAAATATGAACAGCTTCAAAAAGTGTCAAAAATGAGATGAGCATGAAATGGTCTGAAAAGAAGGAGGAGCATGAAGT
The DNA here is from genome assembly GCF_033118175.1 of Dama dama. Taxonomy (NCBI): domain Eukaryota; kingdom Metazoa; phylum Chordata; class Mammalia; order Artiodactyla; family Cervidae; genus Dama; species Dama dama. The sequence goes on from NW_026870885.1 coordinate 4,425,393, forward strand.
GGTGTTGAAAAACATGAAGAGCCTGAAAAGGTGTGAAATATATGAAGAGATTCAAAAGGTGTGAAAAATATGAGGAGCATGTAACGATTTGGAAAATATGACGAGCATGAAGTGGTGTTGAAAAACATGAAGAGACTTAAAACGTGTGAAAAATATGAAGAGCTTCAAAAGGTGTGAAAAATATGAGGAGCATGAAACGGTCTGAAAAAGAGAAGGAGCATGAAGCATTGATGAAAAACATGAAAAGCCTGAAAACGTGTGAAAAATATGAAGAGCTTCAAAAGGTGTGAAATACATGAGGAGCATGAAACGGTCTGAAAAACAGGAGAAGCATGAAGTGGTTTTGAAAAACATGAAGAGCCTGAAAAGGTATAAAAATATGAAGAGCTTCAAAAGGTGTAAAAAATACGAAGAGCTTCAAAAGGTGTCAAAAATGAGATGAGCATGAAACGGTCTGAAAAATAGGAGGAGCATGAAGCGGTGGTGAAAAACATAAAGAGCCTGAAAATGTGTGAAAAATATGAAGAGCTTCAAAAGGTGTGAAAAGTATGAGGAGCATGAAGTGGTGTTCAAAAACATGAAGAGCCTGAAAATGTGTGAAAAATATGAAGAGCTTCAAAAGGTGTGAAAAGTATGAGGAGCATGAAGTGGTGTTCAAAAACATGAAGAGCCTGAAAATGTGTGAAAAATATGAAGAGACTGAAAACGTGTCAAAAATATGAGGAGCATGAAACGTTCTGAAAAATACGATGAGCCTGATAAGGTGTTGAAAAACATGAAGAGCCTGAAAAAGTGTGAAAATATGAAGAGCTTCAAAAGGTGTCAAAAAAGAGATGAGCATGAAATGGTCTGAAAAATAGGAGGAGCATGAAGCGGTGTTGAAAAACATGAAGAGCCTGAAAAGGTGTGAAATATATGAAGAGCTTCAAAACGTATGAAATATATGAGGAGCATTATACGGTCTGAAAAGTAGGAGGAGCATGAAACGTTGTTCAAAAACATGAAGAGCCTGAAAATGTGTGAAAAATAGGAAGAGCTTCAAAAGGTGTCAAAAATATGAGGGACATTAAAGGTCTTAAAAACAGGAGGAGGATGAAGTGGTGTTGAAAAACATGAAGAGCTTCAAAAGGTGTGAAAAATAGGAAGAGCTTCAAAAGGTGTCACAAATATGAGGAGCATGAAACGGTCTGAAAAATAGGAGGAGCATGCAGCGCTGTTGAAAAACATGAAGAGCCTGAAAAGGTGTGAAAAATATGAAGAGCTTCAAAAGGTGTCAAAAATATGAAGAGCATGATATGGTCTGAAAAATATGAGGAGCATGAAACGGTGTTCAAAAACATGAACAGCCTGAAAAGGTGTGAAATATATGAAGAGCTTCAAAAGGTGTCAAAAATATGAAGAGCATGAAACTGTCTGAAAAATAGGAGGAGCATGAAATGGTCTGATAAATAGGAGGAGCATGAAACGGTGTTGAAAAACATGAAGAGCCTGAAAATGTGTGAAATATATGAAGAACTTAAAAGGAGTCAAAAATATGAGATGCATGAAACGGTCTGAAAAATAGAAGGAACATGAAGCGGTGTTGAAAAACGTGAAGAGCCTGAAAAGGTGTGAAAAACATGAAGAGCTTTAAAAGGTGTGAAAAATATGAGGAGCATGAAACGGTCTGAAAAATAGGAGGAGCATGAAGCGGTTTTGAAAAACATGAAGAGCCTGAAAAGGTGTGGAAAATATGAAGAGCTTTAAAAGGTGCCAAAATTATGAAGAACATGAAACAGTCTTAAAAATAGGAGGAGAATGAAGCGGTATAGAAAAACATGAAGAGCCAGAAACGGTGTGAAATATATGAAGCTTCAAAAGGTGTCAAACATGAAGTGCATGAAACGGTCTTAAAAATAGGAGGAGCATGAAGCGGCGTTGAAAAACATGAAGAGCCTGAAAACGTGTGAAAAATATGAAGAGCTTCAAAAGGTGTCAAAATATGAGGAGCAGTAAACGGTTTGAAAAATAGGAGGAGCATGAAACAGTGTTGAAAAACATGAAGATCATGGAAAGGTGTGAATAATATAAAGAGCGTCAAAAGGTGTAAAAAATATGAGGAGCACGAAACGGTCTGAAAAATAGGAGGAGCCTGCAAAGGTGTTGAAAATCATGAAGAGCCTGAAAAGGTGTGAAGAATAAGAAGAGCTGCAAAAGGCGTCAAAATTATGAGGAGCATGAAACGGTCTGAAAATTAGAAGAAGCATGAAACGGTGTTGAAAAATATGAAGACCGTGAAAGGGTGTGAAAAACATGAAGAGCTTAAAAAGGTGTCAAAAATATGAGGAGCATGAAACGGTCAAAAAATAGGAGGAGCACGAGACGTTGATGATAAACCTGAAGAGCATGAAAAGGTGTTAAAAATATGAAGAGCTTAAAAAGGTGTCAAAAATATGAGGAGCAAGAAACGGTGTTGAAACACATGAAGAGCCTGAAAAGGTGTGAAAAATATGAAGAGCTTCAAAAGGTGTCAAAAATATGAGGACCATAAAACGATCTGAAAAATATGAGGAGCCTGAAACGGTCTGAAAAATAGGAGGAGCATGAAACGGTGTTCAAAAACATGAAGAGCCTGAAAAGTTTTGAAAAATATGCAAAGCTTCAAAAGGTGTCAAAAATTAGATGAGCATGAAACGGTCTGAAAAATTGGAGGAGCAATAAGTAGCGTTGAAAAAAATGAAGAGCCTGAAAAGGTGTGAAAAATATGAAGAGCTTCAAAAGGTGTCAAAAATATGAGGAGCATGAAACGGATTGAAAAATAGAAGGAGTATGAAGCGGTGATGAAAAACATGAAGGGCATGAAAACGTGTGAAAAATATGAAGAGCTTCAAAAGGTGTGAAAAATATGAAAAGCTTCAAAAGGTGTCAAAAATATGAGGAGCATGAAACGGTCTGAAAAATAGGAGGAGCATGAAGCGGTGATGAAAAACATGAAGGGTATGAAAACGTGTGAAAAATATTAAGAGCCTGAAAAGGTGTGAAAAATATGAAGAGCTTCAAAAGGTGTCAAAAATATGTTGAGCATGAAACGGTCTGAAAAATAGGAGGAGCATGAAGCGGTGTTCAAAAACATGAAGAGCCTTAAAAGGTGTGAAAAATATGAAGAACTTCAAAAGGTGTCAAAAATATGAGGAGCATGAAACGGTCTGAAAAATAGGAGGAGCATCAAGCGGTGTTGAAAAACATGAAGAGCCTGAGAAAGTGTGAGAAATAGGAAGAGCTTCAAAAGGTGTGAAAAATATGAAGAGCTTCAAAAGGTGTCAAATGAGATGAGCATGAAACTGTCTGAAAAATAGGAGGAGCATGAAGTGGTGTTGAAAAAAAAGAAGAGCCTGAAAAGGTGTGAAATATATGAAGAGCTTCAAAACGTGTCAAAAATATGAGGAGCATGAAACGGTCTGAAAAATAGGAGGAGCATGAAACTGTTTTCAAAAACATGAAGAGCCTGAAAAGGTGTGAAATAAATGAAGAGCTTCAAAACGTGTCAAAAATATGAGGAGCATGAAACGGTCAGAAAAATAGGAGGAGCATGAAACTGTTTTCAAAAACATGAAGAGTCTGAAAAGGTGTCAAATATATGAAGAGTTTCAAAAGGTGTCAAAAATATGAAGAGCATGAAACGGTCTGAAAAATAGGAGGAGCATGAAGCGGCGTTGAAAAACATGAAGAGCCTGAAAAGGTGTGAAAAATATGAAGAGCTTCAAAAGGTGTCAAAAATATGAAGACCATGATATGGTCTGAAAAATATGAGGAGCATGAAACGGTGTTCAAAAACATGAAGAGCCTGAAAAGGTGTGAAATATATGAAGAGCTTCAAATGGTGACAAAAATATGAAGAGCATGAAACTGAAAAATAGGAGGAGCATGAAATGGTCTGATAAATAGGAGGAGCATGAGCGGTGTTGAAAAACATGAAGAGCCTGAAAAGGTGTGAAATATATGAAGAACTTAAAAGGAGTCAAAAATATGAGATGCATGAAACGGTCTGAATAATAGGAGGAGAATGTAACGGTGATCAAAAACATGAAGAGCCTGAAAAGGTGTGAAATATATAAAGAGCTTCAAAAAGTGTCAAAAATATGAGGAGCATGAAACGGTCTGAATAATAAAAGGAGAATTTAACGGTGAACAAAAACATGAAGAGCCTGAAAAGGTGTGAAAAATATGAAGAGCTTCAGAAGGTGTGAAAAATATGAGGAGCATGAAACGGTCTGAAAAATAGAAGCAGCATGAAATGGTGTTGAAAAACATGAAGAGACTGAAAAAGTCTGAAAAATATGAAGAGCTTCAAAAGGTGTGAAAAATATGAAGAGCTTCAAAAGGTGTGAAATACATGAGGAGCATGAAACGGGCTGAAAAATAGGAGAAGCATGAATTGTTGTAGAAAAACATGAAGAGCCTGAAAAGGTATGAGAAATATGAAGAGCTTCAAAAGGTGTGAAAAATATGAGGAGCATGAAAGAGTCTGAAAAATAGAGGGAGCATGAAACGGTGTTGAAAAACATGAAGAGACTGAAAAAGTCTGAAAAATATGAAGAGCTTCAAAAGGTGTGAAAAATATGAAGAGCTTCAAAAGGTGTCAAAAATGAGATGAGCATGAAACGTTCTGAAAAATAGGAGGAGCATGAAGCGATGTTGAAAAACATGAAGAGCCTGAAAAGATGTGAAAAATATGAAGAGCTTCAAAAAGTGTCAAAAATGAGATGAGCATGAAACGGTCTGAAAAATTGGAGGTGCATGAAGAGTTGTTGAAAAACATGAAGAGCCAGAAAATGTGTGAGAAAATTGAAGAGCTTAAAAAGGTGTCAAAAATATGAGGAGCATGAAACGGTCTTAAAAATACAAGGAGCATGAAGCGGTGTTGAAAAACATGAATAGCCTGAAAATGTGTGAAATATATGAAGAGCTTAAAAATGTGTCAAGTATATGAGGAGCATGAAACGGTCTGAAAAATAGGAGGATCATGCAACGGTGTTGAAAAATATGAAGAGTCTGAAAAGGTGTGAAAAATATGAAGAGCTTCCAAAGCTGTCAAAAATATGAGGAGCATGAAACGGTCTGAAAAATAGGAGGAGCATGAACTTGTGTTCAAAAACATGAAGAGCCTGAAAAGGTGTGAAAAATATGAAGAGCTTCAAAAGGTGTGAAAAATATGAGGAGTATGAAACGGTCTGAAAAATAGGAGGAGCATGAACTTGTGTTCAAAAACATGAAGAGCCTGAAAAGGTGTGAAAAAAATGAAGAAATTCAAAAGGTGTAAAAATATGAGGAGCATGAAACGGTCTGAAAAATAGAAGCAGCATGAAACGGTGTTGAAAAACATGAAGAGCCTGAAATGGTGTGAAAAATATGAAAAGATTCAAAAGGTGTCATAAATGAGATGAGCATGAAACGGTCTGACAAATAGGAGGTGCATGAAGCGGTGTTGAAAAACATGAAGAGCCTGAAAAAGTGTGAAAAATATGAAGAGCTTAAAAGGTGTGAAAAATATGAGGAGTATGATATGGTTTGAAAAATAGGATTAGCATGAAGCGGTGTTCAAAAACATGAAGAGCCTGAGAAGGTGTGAAAAATATGAAAAGATTCAAAAGGTGTCATAAATGAGATGAGCATGAAACGGTCTGACAAATAGGAGGTGCATGAAGCGTGTGTTGAAAAACATGAAGAACCTGAAAAGGTGTGAGAAATATGAAGAGCTTAAAAAGGTGTGAAAAATATGAAGAGCTTAAAAAGGTGTCAAAAATATGAGGAGCATGAAACGGTCTTAAAAATACAAGGAGCATGAAGCGGTGTTGAAAAACTTGAATAGCCTGAAAATGTGTGAAATATATGAAGAGCTTAAAAATGTGTCAAGTATATGAGGAGCATGAAACGGTCTGAAAAATAGGAGGATCATGCAACAGTGTTGAAAAACATGAAGAGCCTGAAAATGTGTGAAAAATATGAAGAGCTTCAAAAGGTTTCAAAAATGAGATGAGCATGAAACGGTCTGAAAAATAGGAGGAGCTTGAAGTGGTGTTGAAAAAATGAAGAGCCTGAAAAGGTGTGAAAAATATGAAGATCATCAAAAGGTATCAAAAATATGAGGAGCATGAAACGGTCTGCAAAAAAGGAGGAGCATGAAGTGGTGTTGAAAAACTTGAAGAGCATGAAAAGGTGTGAAAAATATGAAAAGCTTCAAAAGATGTCAAATATATGAGGAGCATGAAACGGTCTGAAAAATAGGAGGAGCATGAACCGGTGTTCAAAAACATGAAGAGCCTGAAAAGGTGTGAAAAATATGAAGAGCTTCAAAAGGTGTGAAATAAATGAGGAGCATGAAACGGGCTGAAAAATAGGAGAAGCATGAAGTGGTGTAGAAAAACATGAAGAGCCTGAAAAGGTGTGAAAAATATGAAGAGCTTCAAAAGGTGTGAAAAATATGAGGAGCATGAAACGGTCTGAAAAATAGAAGCAGCATGAAACGGTGTTGAAAAACATGAAGAGCCTGAAAAAGTGTGAAAAATATGAAGAGCATCAAAAGGTGTGAAAAATATGAAGAGCTTCAAAAGGTGTCAAAAATTTGATGAGCATGAAACGGTCTGAAAAATAGGAGGAGCATGAAGCGGTGTTGAAAAACATGAAGAGCCTGAAAAAGTGTGAAAAATATGAAGAGCTTAAAAGGTGTGAAAAATATGAGGAGCATGATATGGTTTGAAAAATAGGATTAGCATGAAGCGGTGTTCAAAAACATGAAGAGCCTGAGAAGGTGTGAAAAATATGAAAAGATTCAAAAGGTGTCATAAATGAGATGAGCATGAAACGGTCTGACAAATAGGAGGTGCATGAAGCGTTGTTGAAAAACATGAAGAGCCTGAAAAGGTGTGAGAAATATGAAGAGCTTAAAAAGGTGTGAAAAATATGAAGAGCTTAAAAAGGTGTCAAAAATATGAGGAGCATGAAACGGTCTTAAAAATACAAGGAGCATGAAGCGGTGTTGAAAAACATGAATAGCCTGAAAATGTGTGAAATATATGAAGAGCTTAAAAATGTGTCAAGTATATGAGGAGCATGAAACGGTCTGAAAAATAGGAGGATCATGCAACAGTGTTGAAAAACATGAAGAGCCTGAAAATGTGTGAAAAATATGAAGAGCTTCCAAAGTTGTCAAAAATATGAGGAGCATGAAACGGTCTGAAAAATAGGAGGAGCATGAAGCTGTGTTCAAAAACATGAAGAGCCTGAAAATGTGTGAAATATATAAAGAGCTTCAAAAAGTGTCAAAAATATGAGGAACATGAAACGGTCTGAATAATAGGAGGAGAATGTAACGGTGATCAAAAACATGAAGAGCCTGAAAAGGTGTGAAATATATAAAGAGCTTCAAAAAGTGTCAAAAATATGAGGAGCATGAAACGGTCTGAATAATAGGAGGAGAATGTAACGGTGAACAAAAACATGAAGAGCCTGAAAAGGTGTGAAAAATATGAAGAGCTTCAGAAGGTGTGAAAAATATGAGGAGCATGAAACGGTCTGAAAAATAGAAGCAGCATGAAATGGTGTTGAAAAACATGAAGAGCCTGAAAAGGTGTGAAAAATATGAAGAGCTTCAAAAGGTGTGAAATACATGAGGAGCATGAAACGGGCTGAAAAATAGGAGAAGCATGAATTGTTGTAGAAAAACATGAAGAGCCTGAAAAGGTATGAGAAATATGAAGAGCTTCAAAAGGTGTGAAAAATATGAGGAGCATGAAACAGTCTGAAAAATAGAGGGAGCATGAAACGGTGTTGAAAAACATGAAGAGACTGAAAAAGTCTGAAAAATATGAAGAGCTTCAAAAGGTGTGAAAAATATGAAGAGCTTCAAAAGGTGTCAAAAATGAGATGAGCATGAAACGTTCTGAAAAATAGGAGGAGCATGAAGCGATGTTGAAAAACATGAAGAGCCTGAAAAGATGTGGAAAATATGAAGAGCTTCAAAAAGTGTCAAAAATGAGATGAGCCTGAAACGGTCTGAAAAATTGGAGGTGCATGAAGAGTTGTTGAAAAACATGAAGAGCCAGAAAATGTGTGAGAAATATGAAGAGCTTAAAAAGGTGTCAAAAATATGAGGAGCATGAAACGGTCTTAAAAATACAAGGAGCATGAAGCGGTGTTGAAAAACATGAATAGCCTGAAAATGTGTGAAATATATGAAGAGCTTAAAAATGTGTCAAGTATATGAGGAGCATGAAACGGTCTGAAAAATAGGAGGATCATGCAACGGTGTTGAAAAATATGAAGAGTCTGAAAAGGTGTGAAAAATATGAAGAGCTTCCAAAGCTGTCAAAAATATGAGGAGCATGAAACGGTCTGAAAAATAGGAGGAGCATGAACTTGTGTTCAAAAACATGAAGAGCCTGAAAAGGTGTGAAAAATATGAAGAGCTTCAAAAGGTGTGAAAAATATGAGGAGTAGGAAACGGTCTGAAAAATAGGAGGAGCATGAACTTGTGTTCAAAAACATGAAGAGCCTGAAAAGGTGTGAAAAAAATGAAGAAATTCAAAAGGTGTAAAAATATGAGGAGCATGAAACGGTCTGAAAAATAGGAGGAGCATGAAGTGGTGTTGAAAAACATGAAGAGCCTGAAAAGGTGTGAAAAATATGAAGAGCTTCAAAAGGTGTCAAAAATATGAGGAGCATGAAACGGTCTGAAAAATAGGAGGAGCATGAAACGGTGATCAAAAACATGAAGAGGCTGAAAAGGTGTGAAAAATATGAAGAGCTTCAAAAAGTGTCAAAAATATGAGGAGCATGAAACGGTCTGAAAAATAGGAGGAGCATGAAACGGTGATCAAAAACATGAAGAGGCTGAAAAGGTGTGAAAAATATGAAGAGCTTCAAAAGGTGTCAAAAATATGAGGAGCATGAAACGAGTTGAAAAATAGGAGTAGCATGAAGTGGTGTGGAGAAACGTGAAGAGCCTGTAAAGGTGTGAAAAATATGAAGAGCTTCAAAAGGTGTGTAATACATGAGGAGCATGAAACTCTCTTAAAAAATAGAAGGAGCATGAAGTAGTGTTCAAAAACATGTAGAGCCTGAAAAGGTGTGAAAAATATGAAGAGCTTAAAATGGTGTGAAAAATATGAGGAGCATGATATGGTTTGAAAAATAGGATTAGCATGAAGCGGTGTTCAAAAACATGAAGAGCCTGAAAAGGTGTGAAAAATATGAAAAGCTTCAAAAGGTGTCAAAAATGAGATGAGTATGAAACGGTCTGAAAAATAGGAGGTGCATGAAGCGTTATTGAAAAACATGAAGAGCCTGAAAATGTGTGAGAAATATGAAGAGCTTCAAAAGGTGTCAAAAGTATGAGGAGCATGAAACGCTCTTACAAATACAAGGAGCATGAAGCGGTATTGAAAAACATGAATAGCCTGAAAATGTGTGAAATATATGAAGAGCTTAAGAATGTGTCAAGTATATGAGGAGCATGAAACGGTCTGAAAAATAGGAGGAGCATGCAACGGTGTTGAACAACATGAAGAGCCTGAAAAGGTGTGAAAAATATGAAGAGCTTCCAAAGTTGTCAAAAATATGAGGAGCATGAAACGGTCTGAAAAATAGGAGGAGCATGAAGTGGTGTTGAAAAACATGAAGAGCCTGTAAAGGTGTGAAAAATATGAAGAGCTTCAAAAGGTGTGTAATACATGAGGAGCATGAAACTCTCTGAAAAATAGAAGAAGCATGAAGTAGTGTTCAAAAACATGAAGAGCCTGAAAAGGTGTGAAAAATATGAAGAGCTTCAAAAGGTGTCAAAAATATGAGGAGCATGAAATGGTCTGAAATATAGGAGGAGCAACAAGGGGTGTTGAAATACATGAAGAGCCTGAAAATGTGTGAAAAATATAAAGAGCTTCAAAAGATGTGAAAAATATGAAGAGCTTCAAAAGGTGTCAAAAATATGAGGAGCATGAAACTGTCTGAAAAATAGGAGGAGCATGAAGCGGTGTTGAAAAACATGAATAGCCTGAAAATGTGTGAAATATATGAAGAGCTTAAAAATGTGTCAAATACATGAGGAGCATCAAACGGTCTGAAAAATAAGAGGATGATGAAACGGTGTTGAAAAACAAGAAGAGCCTGAAAAGGTGTGAAAAATATGAAGAGCTTAAAAAGGTGTCAAAAATATGAGGAGCATGAAACGGTCTGAAAAATATTAGGAGAATGAAGCTGTTTTCAAAATCATGAAGAGCCTATAAATTTGTGAAAAATATGAAGAGCTTCAAAAGGTGTAAAAATTTGAAGAGCAGGAAACGGTCTGAAAAACAGGAGGAGCATGAAGTGGTGTCCAAAAACATGAAGAGCCTGAAAAGGTGTGAAAAATATGAAGAGCTTCAAAATGGGTCAAAAATATGAGGAGCATGAAATGGTCTGAAAAATAGGAGGAGCATGAGGCGGTGTGCAAAAACATGAAGAGCCTGAAAAGGTGTGAAAAAAATGAAGAGCTTCAAAAAGTGTCAAAAATATGAGGAGCATGAAACGGTCTGAAAAATAGGAGGAGCATGAAACGGTGATCAAATACATGAAGAGCCTGAAAAGGTGTTAAAAATATGAAGAGCTTCAAAAGGTGTGAAATTCATGAGGAGCATGAAATGAGCTGAAAAATAGCAGAAGCATGAAGTGGTGTGGAAAAACATGAAGAGCCTGTAAAGGTGTGAAAAATATGAAGAGCTTCAAAAGGTGTGTAATACATGTGGAGCATGAAACTCTCTGAAAAATAGAAGGAGCATGAAGTAGTGTTCAAAAACATGAAGAGCCTGAAAAGGTGTGAAAAATATGAAGAGCTTAAAAAGCTGTGAAAAATATGAGGAGCATGTTATGGTTTGAAAAATAGGATTAGCATGAAGCGGTGTTCAAAAACATGAAGAGCCTGAAAAGGTGTGAGAAATATGAAGAGCTTCAAAATATGTCAAAAAAATGAGGAGCATGAAACGGTCTGAAAAATAGGAGGAGCATGAAGCGGAGTTCAAAAACATGAAGAGCCTGAAAAGGTGTGAAAAATATGAAGAGCTTCAAAAAGTGTCAAAAATGAGATGAGCATGAAACGGTCTGAAAAATTGGAGGTGCATGAAGAGTTGTTGAAAAACATGAAGAGCCAGAAAATGTGTGAGAAATATGAAGAGCTTAAAAAGATGTCAAAAATATGAGGAGCCTAAAACGGTCTTAAAAATACAAGGAGCATGAAGCGGTGTTGAAAAACATGAAGAGCCTGAAAAGGTGTGAAAAATATGAAGAGCTTCCAAAGTTGTCAAATATGAGGAGCATGAAACGGTCTGAAAAATAGTAGGAGCATGAAGTGGTGTTGAAAAACATGAAGAGCCTGTAAAGGTGTGAAAAATATGAAGAGCTTCAAAAGGTGTGTAATACATGAGGAGCATGAAACTCTCTGAAAAATAGAAGGAGCATGAAGTAGTGTTCAAAAACATGAAGAGCCTGAAAAGGTGTGAAAAATATGAAGAGCTTAAAAAGGTGTGAAAAATATGAGGAGCATGATATGGTTTGAAAAATGGGATTAGCATGAAGCGGTGTTCAAAAACATGAAGAGCCTGAAAAGGTGTGAAAAATATGAAGAGCTTCAAAAGGTGTGAAATATGAGGAGCATGAAACGGTCTGAAAAATAGGAGGAGCATGAAGCGGTGTTCAAAAACATGAAGAGCCTGAAAAGGTGTGAAAAATATGAAGAGCTTAAAATGGTATGAAAAATATGAGGAGCATGATATGGTTGGAAAAATAGGATTAGCATGAAGCGGTGTTCAAAACCTTGAAGAGCCTGAAAAGGTGTGAAAAATATGAAAAGCTTTAAAAGGTGTCAAAAATGAGATGAGCATGAAACGGTCTGAAAAATAGGAGGAGCTTGAAGTGGTGTTGAAAAAATGAAGAGCCTGAAAAGGTGTGAAAAATATGAAGATCATCAAAAGGTATCAAAAATATGAGGAGCATGAAACGGTCTGCAAAAAAGGAGGAGCATGAAGTGGTGTTGAAAAACTTGAAGAGCATGAAAAGGTGTGAAAAATATGAAAAGCTTCAAAAGATGTCAAATATATGAGGAGCATGAAACGGTCTGAAAAATAGGAGAAGCATGAAGCGGTGTTCAAAAACATGAAGAGCCTGAAAAGGTGTGAAAAATATGAGGAGCTTCAAAAGGTGTAAAATACATGAGGAGCATGAAACGGGCTGAAAAATAGGAGAAGCATGAAGTGATGTAGAAAAACATGAAGAGCCTGAAAAGGTGTGAAAAATATGAAGAGCTTCAAAAGGTGTGAAAAATATGAGGAGCATGAAACGGTCTGAAAAATAGAAGCAGCATGAAACGGTGTTGAAAAACATGAAGAGCCTGAAAAGGTGTGAAAAATATGAAGAGCTTCAAAAGGTGTGAAATAAATGAGGAGCATGAAACGGGCTGAAAAATAGGAGAAGCATGAAGTGGTGTAGAAAAACATGAAGAGCCTGAAAAGGTGTGAAAAATATGAAGAGCTTCAAAAGGTGTGAAAAATATGAGGAGCATGAAACGGTCTGAAAAATAGAAGCAGCATGAAACGGTGTTGAAAAACATGAAGAGCCTGAAATGGTGTGAAAAATATGAAGAGCATCAAAAGGTGTGAAATATATGAAGAGCTTCAAAAGGTGTCAAAAATTTGATGAGCATGAAACGGTCTGAAAAATAGGAGGAGCATGAAGCGGTGTTGAAAAACATGAAGAGCCTGAAAAAGTGTGAAAAATATGAAGAGCTTAAAAGGTGTGAAAAATATGAGGAGCATGATATGGTTTGAAAAATAGGATTAGCATGAAGCGGTGTTCAAAAACATGAAGAGCCTGAGAAGGTGTGAAAAATATGAAAAGATTCAAAAGGTGTCATAAATGAGATGAGCATGAAACGGTCTGACAAATAGGAGGTGCATGAAGCGTTGTTGAAAAACATGAAGAGCCTGAAAAGGTGTGAGAAATATGAAGAGCTTAAAAAGGTGTGAAAAATATGAAGAGCTTAAAAAGGTGTCAAAAATATGAGGAGCATGAAACGGTCTTAAAAATACAAGGAGCATGAAGCGGTGTTGAAAAACATGAATAGCCTGAAAATGTGTGAAATATATGAAGAGCTTAAAAATGTGTCAAGTATATGAGGAGCATGAAACGGTCTGAAAAATAGGAGGATCATGCAACAGTGTTGAAAAACATGAAGAGCCTGAAAATGTGTGAAAAATATGAAGAGCTTCCAAAGTTGTCAAAAATATGAGGAGCATGAAACGGTCTGAAAAATAGGAGGAGCATGAAGCGGTGTTCAAAAACATGAAGAGCCTGAAAATGTGTGAAATATATAAAGAGCTTCAAAAAGTGTCAAAAATATGAGGAACATGAAAAGGTCTGAATAATAGGAGGAGAATGTAACGGTGATCAAAAACATGAAGAGCCTGAAAAGGTGTGAAATATATAAAGAGCTTCAAAAAGTGTCAAAAATATGAGGAGCATGAAACGGTCTGAATAATAGGAGGAGAATGTAACGGTGAACAAAAACATGAAGAGCCTGAAAAGGTGTGAAAAATATGAAGAGCTTCAGAAGGTGTGAAAAATATGAGGAGTATGAAACGGTCTGAAAAATAGAAGCAGCATGAAATGGTGTTGAAAAACATGAAGAGCCTGAAAAGGTGTGAAAAATATGAAGAGCTTCAAAAGGTGTGAAATACATGAGGAGCATGAAACGGGCTGAAAAATAGGAGAAGCATGAATTGTTGTAGAAAAACATGAAGAGCCTGAAAAGGTATGAGAAATATGAAGAGCTTCAAAAGGTGTGAAAAATATGAGGAGCATGAAACAGTCTGAAAAATAGAGGGAGCATGAAACGATGTTGAAAAACATGAAGAGACTGAAAAAGTCTGAAAAATATGAAGAGCTTCAAAAGGTGTGAAAAATATGAAGAGCTTCAAAAGGTGTCAAAAATGAGATGAGCATGAAACGTTCTGAAAAATAGGAGGAGCATGAAGCGGTGTTGAAAAACATGAAGAGCCTGAAAAGATGTGAAAAATATGAAGAGCTTCAAAAAGTGTCAAAAATGAGATGAGCATGAAACGGTCTGAAAAATTGGAGGTGCATGAAGAGTTGTTGAAAAACATGAAGAGCCAGAAAATGTGTGAGAAATATGAAGAGCTTAAAAAGGTGTCAAAAATATGAGGAGCATGAAACGGTCTTAAAAATACAAGGAGCATGAAGCGGTGTTGAAAAACATGAATAGCCTGAAAATGTGTGAAATATATGAAGAGCTTAAAAATGTGTCAAGTATATGAGGAGCATGAAACGGTCTGAAAAATAGGAGGATCATGCAACGGTGTTGAAAAATATGAAGAGTCTGAAAAGGTGTGAAAAATATGAAGAGCTTCCAAAGCTGTCAAAAATATGAGGAGCATGAAACGGTCTGAAAAATAGGAGGAGCATGAACTTGTGTTCAAAAACATGAAGAGCCTGAAAAGGTGTGAAAAATATGAAGAGCTTCAAAAGGTGTGAAAAATATGAGGAGTATGAAACGGTCTGAAAAATAGGAGGAGCATGAACTTGTGTTCAAAAACATGAAGAGCCTGAAAAGGTGTGAAAAAAATGAAGAAATTCAAAAGGTGTAAAAATATGAGGAGCATGAAACGGTCTGAAAAATAGGAGGAGCATGAAGCGGAGTTCAAAAACATGAAGAGCCTGAAAAGGATTGAAAAATATGAAGAGCTTCAAAAGGTGTGAAATACATGAGGAGCATGAAACTCTCTGAAAAATAGAAGGAGCATGAAGCGGTGTTCAAAAACATGAAGAGCCTGAAAAAGTGTGAAAAATATGAAGAGCTTCAAAAGCTGTCAAAAATATGAAGAGCTTCAGAAGGTGTCAAATATGAGATGAGCATGAAACGGTCTGAAAAATAGGAGGAGCATGAAGCGGTGTTGAAAAACATCAAGAGCCTGAAAAAGTGTGAAAAATATGAAGAGCTTAAAAAGGTGTGAAAAATATGAAGAGCTTCAAAAGTTGTCAAATGTATGAGGCACATGAAACTGTCTGAAAAACATGACCAGCCTGTAACGGTGTGGAAAAACATGAAGAGCCTGAAAATGTGTGAAAAATAAGAAGAGCTTCAAAAGGTTTCAATATTATGAGGTGCATGAAACGGTCTTAAAAATAGGAAGAGCATGAAACGGTGTTGAAAAACATGATGAGCCTGAAAATGTGTGAAATAAATGAAGAATTTCAAAAGGTGTCAAAAATAGGAGGAGCATGAAACTGTTTGAAAAATAGGAGGAGCATGAATTGGTGTTGAAATACATGAGGAGCCTCAAAAGGTGTGAAATATATGAAGAGCATCAAAAGGTGTCAAAAATATGAGGAGCATGAAACGGTCTGAAAAATAGGAGGAGCATGAAACGGTGTTCAAAAACATGAATAGCCTGAAAAGGTGTGAAATATATGAGAGCTTCAAAAGTTTTCAAAATATGAGGAGCATGATACGGTCTGAAAAATAAGAGGAGCATGAAGCGGTGTTGAAAAATGAAGAGCCTGAAAAGGTGTGAAAAACAGGAAGAGCTTCAAAAGCTGTCAGAAATAAGAGGCGCAAGAAACGGTCTGAAAAATAGGAGTGGCAAGAAGCAGTGTTGAAAAACATGAAGAGCCTGAAAAGGTGTCAAAAATATGAAGAGCTTCAAAAGGTGGGAAAACTATGAAGAGCTTCAAAAGGTGTCAAAAATATGAGGAGCATGAAACGGTCTGAAAAATAGGAGAAGCATGAAACCATGTTCAAAAACATGAAGAGCCTGAAAATGTGTGAAAAATATGAAGAGCTTCAAAAAGTGTCAGAAATATGAAGAGCAGGGAACGGTCTGAAAAATAGGGGGAGTATGAAGCAGTGTTCAAAAACATGAAGAGCCCGAAAAGGTGTCAAAATTATGAGGAGCATGACATGGTCTGAAAAATAGGAGGATCATGAAATGGTGTTCAAAAACATGAAGAACCTGAAAATTTGTGAAAAATATGAAGAGCTTAAAAGGTCTGAAAAATATCAGGAGCATGAAACGGTGTTCAAAAACATGAAGAGACTGAAAATGTGAGAAATATATGAAGAGCTTCAAAAGGTGTCAAAAATATGAGGAGCTTGAAACGGTCTCAAATATAGGAGGAGAATGAAACGGTGTTGACAAACATGTAGATCCTGAAAAGGTGTGAACAATATGCAGAGCCTCAAAAGGAGTGAAAAATATGAGGAGCATGAAAAGGTCTGAAAAATAGGAGGAGCATGAAACGCTGTTCAAAACCATGAAGAGACTGAAAAGCTGTGAAATAAATGAAGAGCTTCAAAAGGTGTCAAAAATATGAGGAGCATGAAACGGTCAGACAAATAGGAGGAGCATTAAACGGTGTTCAAAAACATAAAGAGCCTGAAAAGGTGTGAAATATATGAAGAGCTTAAAAAGGTGTCAAAAATATGAGGAAAATGAAACTGTCTGAAAAATAGGAGGAGCATGAAGTTTTGTTCAAAACATGAAGAGCCTGAAAAGGTGTGAAAAATATGAAGAGTTTCAAAAGGTGTCAAAAATATGAGGAGCATGAAACGGTCTGAAAAATAGGGGGAGCATGAAGCAGAGTTGAAAAACATGAAGAGACTGAAAAGGTGTGAAATATATGAAGAGTTTCATAAGGTGTCAAAAATATGAGGAGCATGAAACGGTCTGAAAAATAGGAGGACCATGAAGCTGTGTTGAGAAACATGAAGAGCCTGAAAAGGTGAGAAATATATGAAGAGTTTCAAAAGGTGTCAAAAATATGAGCAGATTGAAACGGTCTGAAAAATAGGAGGAGCATGAAGCGGTGTTGAAATACATGAAGAGCCTGAAAAGGAGTGAAAAATATGAAGAGCTTTAAAGGTGTGAAAATTATGAGGAGCATGAAACCCTCTGAAAAATAGGAGGAGCATGACACTGTGATGAAAAACATGAAGAGCCTTAAATTGTGTGAAAAATATGAAGAGTTTGAAGGTGTGAAAAATATGAGGAGCATGAAACCATCTGAAAAATAGGAGGAGCATGACACGGGGTTGAAAAACATGAAGATCATGAAAAGGTGTGAAAAATATGAAGAGATTCAAAAGCTGTCAAAAATATGAGGAGCCTGAAACTGTCTAAGAAATAGGAGGAGCATGAAGTGGTGTTGAAAAAGATGAAGAGCCTGAAAAGGTGTGAAAAATATGAAGAGCTTCAAAAGGTGTCAAAAATATGAAGAGCATGAAACGTTCTGAAAAAAGGAGGAGCATGAAGTGGTGTTAAAAAACTTGAAGAGCCTGAAAAGGTGTGAAAAATATGAAGAGCTTCAAAAGGTGTGAAAAATATGAGGAGCATGATGCGGTCTGAAAAATAGGAGGAGCATGAAGCGGTGTTCAAAAACATGAAGAGCCTGAAAATTTGTGAAAAATATGCAAAGCTTCAAAAGGTGTCAAAAATGAGAGGAGCATGAAATGGTCTGAAAAATAGGAGGAGCATGAAGTCGAATTCATAAATATGAAGAGCCTGAAATGTTGTGAAAAATATGAAGAGCTTCAAAAGGTGTGAAAAATATGAGGAGCATGATACGGTCTGAAAAATAGGAGGAGCATGAAGCGGTGTTCAAAAACATGAAGAGCCTGAAAAGTTGTGAAAAATATGCAAAGCTTCGAATGGTGTCAAAAATGTGATGAGCATGAAACGGTCTGAAAAATAGGAGGAGCATGAAGCGGTGTTGAAAAACATGAAGTGCCTGAAAAGCTGTGAAAAATATGAAGAGCTTCAAAAGGTGACAAAAATATGAGAAGTATGAAACGTTCTGAAAAATAGGAGGAGCATGAAGCGGTTTTGAAAAACATGAAGAGCCTGAAAACGTGTGAAAAATATGAAGAGCTACAAAAGGTGTCAAAAATATGAGGAGTATGAAACGGTCTGAAAACGAAGAGGAGCATGAAGGGGTGTTCAAAAACATGAAGAGCCTGAATAGCTGTGAAAAATATGAAGAGCTTCAAAAGGTGTCAAAAATATGAGAAGTATGAAACGTTCTGAAAAATAGGAGGAGCATGAAGCGGTTTTGAAAAACATGAAGAGCCTGAAAAGCGGTGAAAAATATGAAGAGCTTCAAAAGGTGTCAAAAATATGAGAAGTATGAAACGTTCTGAAAAATAGGAGGAGCATGAAGTGGTTTTGAAAAACATGAAGAGCCTGAAAACGTGTGAAAAATATGAAGAGCTACAAAAGGTGTCACAAATATGAGGTGCATGAAACGGTCTGAAAAATAGGAGGAGAATGAAGCACTGTTGAAAAACATGAAGAGCCTGAAAAGGTGAGAAAAAAATGAAGAGTTTCAAAACGTGTCAAAAATATGAGGAGCATGAAATGGTCTGAAATAGGAGGAGCATGAAATGGTGTTGAGAAACATGAAGAGCCTGAAAAGGTTTCAAAAATATGAAGAGTTTCAAAAGGTGTCAAAATTATGGGGAGCATTAAACGTTCTAAACATAGGAGGAGCATGAAGTGGTGTTGAAAAATATGAAGAGCCAGAAAAAGTGTGAAAAATATGAAGAGCTCCAAAAGGTGTGAAAAATATGAGGAGAATGGAACGTTCTGAAAAATAGGAGGAGCATGAAACGATGTTCAAAATCCTGAAGAGCCTGAAAAGCTGTGAAATATCTGAAGAGCTTCAAAGGTGTCAAAAATATGAGGAGCATGAAACTGTCTGAAAAATATGAAGAGTTTCAATAGTTGTCAAAGTATGAGGAGCATGAAATGGTGTTCAAAAACATGAAGAGCCTGTAAAGGTGTTAAAATATGAAGAGCTTCAAAAGGTGTCAAAAATATGAGGAGCATGAAACGGTCTGAAAAATAGGAGGAGCATGAAGTGGTGTTCAAAAACATGAAGAGCCTTAAAAGGTGTGAAAAATATGAAGAGCTTTAAAGGTGTGAAAATTATGAGGAGCATGAAACCGTCTGAAAAATAGGAGGAGCATGACACTGTGATGAAAAACATGAAGAGCCTTAAATTGTGTGAAAAATATGAAGAGTTTGAAGGTGTGAAAAATATGAGGAGCATGAAACCATCTGAAAAATAGGAGGAGCATGACACGGGGTTGAAAAACATGAAGATCATGAAAAGGTGTGAAAAATATGAAGAGATTCAAAAGCTGTCAAAAATATGAGGAGCCTGAAACTGTCTGAGAAATAGGAGGAGCATGAAGTGGTGTTGAAAAAGATGAAGAGCCTGAAAAGGTGTGAAAAATATGAAGAGCTTCAAAAGGTGTCAAAAATATGAGGAGCATGAAACGTTCTGAAAAAAGGAGGAGCATGAAGTGGTGTTAAAAAACTTGAAGAGCCTGAAAAGGTGTGAAAAATATGAAGAGCTTCAAAAGGTGTGAAAAATATGAGGAGCATGATGCGGTCTGAAAAATAGGAGGAGCATGAAGCGGTGTTCAAAAACATGAAGAGCGTGAAAAGTTGTGAAAAATATGCAAAGCTTCAAAAGGTGTCAAAAATGAGAGGAGCATGAAATGGTCTGAAAAATAGGAGGAGCTTGAAGCGGTGTTCAAAAACATGAAGAGCCTGAAAAGTTGTGAAAAATATGCAAAGCTTCGAATGGTGTCAAAAATGTGATGAGCATGAAACGGTCTGAAAAATAGGAGGAGCATGAAGCGGTGTTGAAAAACATGAAGTGCCTGAAAAGCTGTGAAAAATATGAAGAGCTTCAAAAGGTGTCAAAAATATGAGAAGTATGAAACGTTCTGAAAAATAGGAGGAGCATGAAGCGGTTTTGAAAAACATGAAGAGCCTGAAAACGTGTGAAAAATATGAAGAGCTACAAAAGGTATCAAAAATATGAGGAGCATGAAACGGTCTGAAAACGAAGAGGAGCATGAAGGGGTGTTCAAAAACATGAAGAGCCTGAAAAGCTGTGAAAAATATGAAGAGCTTCAAAAGGTGTCAAAAATATGAGAAATATGAAACGTTCTGAAAATAGGAGGAGCATGAAGCGGTTTTGAAAAACATGAAGAGCCTGAAAACGTGTGAAAAATATGAAGAGCTACAAAAGGTGTCAAAAATATGAGGAGCATGAAACGGTCTGAAAAATAGGAGGAGAATGAAGTGGTGTTCAAAAACATGAAGAGCCTTAAAAGGTGTGAAAAATGTGAAGAGTTTCAAAACGTGTCAAAAATATGAGGAGCATGAAACGGTCTGAAATAGGAGGAGCATGAAATGGTGTTGAGAAACATGAAGAGCCTGAAAAGGTTTCAAAAATATGAAGAGTTTCAAAAGGTGTCAAAATTATGGTTAGCATTAAACGTTCTAAACATAGGAGGAGCATGAAGTGGTGTTGAAAAATATGAAGAGCCAGAAAAGGTGTGAAAAATATGAAGAGCTCCAAAAGGTGTGAAAAATATGAGGAGCATGGAACGTTCTGAAAAATAGGAGGAGCATGAAACGATGTTCAAAATCCTGAAGAGCCTGAAAAGCTGTGAAATATATGAAGAGCTTCAAAAGGTGTCAAAAATATGAGGAGCATGAAACTGTCTGAAAAATATGAAGAGTTTCAATAGTTGTCAAAATATGAGGAGCATGAAATGGTGTTCAAAAACATGAAGAGCCTGTAAAGGTGTTAAT
The DNA here is from genome assembly GCF_033118175.1 of Dama dama. Classification (NCBI taxonomy): domain Eukaryota; kingdom Metazoa; phylum Chordata; class Mammalia; order Artiodactyla; family Cervidae; genus Dama; species Dama dama. The sequence continues at coordinate 4,446,080 of NW_026870885.1, forward strand.
ATATGAAGAGCTTCAAAAGGTGTCAAAAATATGAGGAGCATGAAACGGTCTGAAAAATAGGAGGAGCATGAAGTGGTGTTCAAAAACATGAAGAGCCTTAAAAGGTGTGAAAAATGTGAAGAGCTTTAAAGGTGTGAAAATTATGAGAGGCATGAAACCGTCTGAAAAATAGGAGGAGCATGACACTGTGATGAAAAACATGAAGAGCCTTAAATTGTGTGAAAAATATGAAGAGTTTGAAGGTGTGAAAAATATGAGGAGCATGAAACCATCTAAAAAATAGGAGGAGCATGATACGGGGTTGAAAAACATGAAGATCATGAAAAGGTGTGAAAAATATGAAGAGATTCAAAAGCTGTCAAAAATATGAGGAGCCTGAAACTGTCTGAGAAATAGGAGGAGCATGAAGTGGTGTTGAAAAAGATGAAGAGCCTGAAAAGGTGTGAAAAATATGAAGAGCTTCAAAAGGTGTTAAAAATATGAGGAGCATGAAACGTTCTGAAAAAAGGAGGAGCATGAAGTGGTGTTAAAAAACTTGAAGAGCCTGAAAAGGTGTGAAAAATATGAAGAGCTTCAAAAGGTGTGAAAAATATGAGGAGAATGATGTGGTCTGAAAATAGGAGGAGCATGAAGCGGTGTTCAAAAACATGAAGAGCATGAAAAGTTGTGAAAAATATGCAAAGCTTCAAAAGGTGTCAAAAATGAGAGGAGCATGAAATGGTCTGAAAAATAGGAGGAGCATGAAGTCGAGTTCATAAATATAAAGAGCCTGAAAAGTTGTGAAAAATATGAAGAGCTTCAAAAAGTGTGAAATACATTAGGAGGATTAAACGGTCTGAAAAATAGGAGGAGCATGAAGCGATGTTCAGAAACATGAAGAGCCTGAAAAGGTGTGAAAAATATGAAGATCATCAAAAGATGTCAAAAATATGAGGAGCATGAAACGGTGTGAAAAATAGGAGGAGCATGAAGCAGTGTTCAAAAATATGAAGAGTCTGAAAAGCTGTGAAAAATATGAAGAGCTTCAAAAGGTGTCACAAATATGAGGAACAAGAAATGGTCTGAAAAATACGAGAAGCATGAAACGGTGTTCAAAAATATGAAGAGCCTGAAAAGGTGTGAAAAATATGAAGAGCTTCAAAAGGTGTGAAAAATATGAGGAGAATGATGTGGTCTGAAAAATAGGAGGAGCATGAAGCGGTGTTCAAAAACATGAAGAGCGTGAAAAGTTGTGAAAAATATGCAAAGCTTCAAAAGGTGTCAAAAATGAGAGGAGCATGAAATGGTCTGAAAAATAGGAGGAGCATAAAGTCGAGTTCATAAATATAAAGAGCCTGAAAAGTTGTGAAAAATATGAAGAGCTTCAAAATGTGTGAAAGAAAAAGAAGAGCTTCAAAAGGTGTCAAAAATATGAGGAGCATGAAACGGTCTGAAAAATAGGAGGAGCATGAAACGGTGTTGAAAAACATGAAGACACTTAAAATGTGTGAAAAATATGAAGAGCTTCAAAAGGTGTCAAAAATATGAGGAGCATGAAACGGTCTGAAAAATAGGAGGAGCATGAAGTCGTGTTGAAAAACAAGAAGACACTTAAATTGTGTGAGAAATATGAAGAGCTTCAAAAGGTGTCAAATATACGAGGAACATGAAACGGACTGAAAAATAGGAGGAGCATGAAGTCGTGTTGAAAAACATGAAGACACTTAAAATGTGTGAAAAATATGAAGAGCTTCAAAAGGTGTCAAAATATGAGGAGCTTGAAACGGTCTGAAAAATAGGAAGAGAATGAAGCGGTGTTCAAAAATATGAAGAGCCTGAAAAGTTGTGAAAAATATGAAGAGCTTCAAAAGGTGTCAAAATATGAGGAGCATGAAATGGTCTGAAATATAGGTGGAGCATGAAACGGTGTTGAAAAATATGAAGAGCCTGAAAAGGTGTGAAAAATATGAAGAGCTTCAAAAGGTGACAAAAATGTGATGAGCATGAAACGGTCTGAAAAATAGGAGAAGCATGAAACTGTGTTTAAAAACATGAAGAGCCTGAAAACGTGTGAAAAATATGAAGAGCTTCAAAAGGTGTGAAAAATATGAAGAGCTTCAAAAGGTGTCAAAAATATGAGGAGCATGAAACGGTCTGAAAAATATAAGAAGCATGAAGCGGTGTTCAAAAACATGAAGAGCCTGAAAAGGTGTGAAAAATATGAAGAGCTTAAAAAGGTGTCAAAAATATGAGGAGCATGAAACGGTCTGAAAAATAGGAGGATTATGAAACGGTGTTCAAAAACATGAAGAGCCTGAAAGGGTGTGAAAAATATGAAAGCTTCAAAACCTGTCAAAAATATGAGGAGCATGAAACCGTCTGAAAAAGCGGAGGAGCATGAAGCGGTGTTGAAAAACATGAAGAGTCTGAAAATGCGTTAAAAAATGAAGAGCTTCAAAAATATGAAAAATATGAAGTGCTTCAAAATGTGTGAAAAACATGAAGAGCTTCAAAAGGTGTCAAAATGAGATGAGCATGAAACGGTCTGAAAAATAGGAGGAGCATGAAGTCGTGTTGAAAAAAAGGAAAAGTCTGAAAAAGTGTGAAATATATGAAGAGCTTCAAAAGGTGTCAAAAATATGAGGAGAATGAAACGGTCTGAAAAATAGGAGGAGAATCAAGCGATGTTGAAAAACATGAATTGTCTGAAAACGTGTGGAAAATATGAAGAGCTTCATAAATGTGAAAAACATGAAGAGCTTCAAAAGGTGTGAAAAATATGAAGAGCTTGAAAAGGTGTCAAAAAAGAGATGAGCATGAAAAGGTCTGAAAAATAGGAGGAACATGAAGCGGTGTTGAAAATCATGAAGAGCCTGAAAACGTGTGATAAATATGAAGAACTTCATAATTTGTCAAAAATATGAAGAGCTTCAAAAGGTGTTAAAATGACATGAGCATGAAACGATCTGAAAAATTGGAGGAGCATGAAGTGGTGTTGAAAAAATGAAGAGCCTGGAAAGGTGTGAAATATCTGAAGAGCTTCAAAAGTTGTCAAAAATATGAAAAGCATGAAACGGTCGGCAAAATACGAGGAGCATGAAGCGATGTTGAAATACATGAATTGTCTGAAAACGTGTGAAAAATACGAATAGCTTCAAAAGGTGTCAAAAATATGAGGAGCATGAAACGGTCTGCAAAAAAGGAGGAGCATGAAGTGGTGTTGAAAAACATGAAGAGCCTGAAAAGGTGTGAAAAATATGAAGAGCTCCAAAAGGTGTCAAAAATATGAGGAGCATGAAACAATCTGAAAAATAGGAGGAGCATGAAGCGGTGTTCAAAAATATGAAGAGCCTGAAATGGTGTGAAATAAATGAAGAGCTTCAAAAGGTGTCAAAAATATGAGGAGCATGAAACGGTCTGAAAAATAGGAGGAACATGAAGCGGTGTTCAAAAACATGAAAAGACTGAAAAGGTGTGAAAAATATGAAGAGCTTCAAAAGGTGTCAAAAATATGAGGAGCATGAAACGTTCTGAAAAAAGGGGGAGCATGAAGTGGTGATGAAAAACTTGAAGAGCCTGAAAAGGTGTGAAAAATATGAAGAGCTTCAAAATGTGTGAAATACATGAGGAGCATGAAACGGTCTGAAAAATAGGAGAAGCATTAAGTGGTGTGGAAAAACATGAAGAGCCTGAAAAGGTGTGAAAAATATGAAGAGCTTCCAAGGGTGTCAAATTATGAGGAGCAAGAAACGATCTGAAAAATAACAGAAGCATGAAACGGTGTTGAAAAACATGAAGAGTCTGAAAACGTGTGAAAATATGAAGAGCTTCAAAAATATGAAAAATATGAAGAGGTTCAAAAGGTGTGAAAAATATGAAGAGCTTCAAAAAGTGCCAAAAATTAGATGAGCATGAAACGGTCTGAAAAATAGGAGGAGCATGAAGCGGTGTTCAAAAACATGAAGAGCCTGAAAAGGTGTGAAAAATATGAAGAGCTTCAAAAGGTGTCAAAAATATGAGGAGCATGAAACGTTCTGGAAAATAGGAGGAGCATGAAGCGGTGTTCAAAAACATAAAGAGCCTGAAAAGGTGTGAAAAATATGAAGAGCTTCAAAAGGTGTCAAAAATATGAGGAGCATGAAACGGTCTGAAAAATAGGAGGAGCATGAAGCGGTGTTGAAAAACATGAAAAGTCTGAAAACGTGTTGAAAATATGAAGAGATTCATAAATGTGAATAATATGAAGAGCCTCAAAAGGTGTCATAATGAGATGAGCATGAAAAGGTCTGAAAAATAGGAGTAGCATGAAGCGGTGTTGAAAATCATGAAGAGCCTGAAAAGGTGTGAAAAATATGAAGAGCTTCAAAAGTTGTCAAAAATATGAAGAGCTTCAAAAGGTGGCAAAATGAGATGAACATGAAACGATCTGAAAAATAGGAGGTGCATGAAGTGGTGTTGAAAAAATGAAGAGCCTGGAAAGGTGTGAAATATCTGAAGAGCTTCAAAAGGTGTCAAAAATATGAAGAGCATGAAACGGTCTGCAAAATACGAGGAGCATGAAGCGGTGTTGAAAAACAAGAAGAGCCTGAAAAATGTGTGAAAAATATGAAGAGCTTCAAAAGTTGTGAAATAAATGAGGAGCATGAAATTCTCTGAAACATAGGGGGAGCATGAAGCGGTGTGCAAAAAGATGAAGAGCCTGAAAAGGTGTGAAATATATGAAGAGCTTCAAAAGGTGTCAAATATATGAGGAGAATGAAACGGTCTGAAAAATAGGAGGAGCATGAAGTGGTGTTGAAAAACATCAAGAGCCTGAAAAGGTGTGAAATATATGAAGAGCTTCAAAAGGTGTGAAAAATATGAAGAGCTTCAAAAGGTGTCAAAATTATGAGGAGCATGAAACGGTCTGAAAAATAGGAGGAGCATGAAGTGGTGTTGACAAACATGAAGAGCTGAAAAGCTGTGAAAAATATGAAGAGCTTTAAAAGGTCTCAAATATATGAGGAGCATGAAATTTTCTGAAAAATAGGAGGAGCATGAAACGTTGTTCAAAACATGAAGAGCCTGAAAAGTTGTGAAAAATATAAAGAGCTTCAAAACCTGTCAAACATTGAGGAGCATGAAACGATCTGAAAAATAGGAAGAGCATGACGCAGTGTTGAAAAACATGAAGAGGCTGAAAAGGCATAAAAAATATGAAGAACTTCAAAATGTGTCAAAAAAAGGAGGAGATGAAAAGGTGTTCAAAAACATGAAGAGCCTGAAAAAGTGTGAACAATATGAAGAGCTTCAAAACGTGTCAAAAATATAAGGAGATTGAAACGGTCTGAAAAATATGAGGAGCATGAAACGGTGATGAAAAACATGACGAGCCTTAAAAAATGTGAAAAATATTAAGAGCTTCAAAAGGTGTGAAAAATAGGACGAGCTTTCAAAGGTGTCAAAAATGAGATGCGCAGGAAACGGTCTGAAAAATAGGAGGAGCATGAAGCGGTGTTGAAAAACATGAAGAACCTGAAAACGTGTGAAAAATATGAAGAGCTTCAAAAGGTGTGAAAAATATGAACAGCTTCAAAAGGTGTGAAAAATGAGATGAGCATGAAGCCGTCTGAAAAATAGGAGGAGCATGAAGTGTTGTCGAAAAACATGAAGAGCATGAAAAGGTGTGAAATATATGAAGATCTACAAAAGGTGTCAAAAACATGCGGAGCATGAAACGGTCTGAAAAATAGGAGGAGCATGAAGTGTTGTAGAAAAACATGAAGAGCCTGAAAATGTGTGAAAAATATGAAGATCTACAAAAGGTGTCAAAAATATGAGGAGCATGAAACGGTCTGACAAAGAGGAGGAGCATGAAGCGGTGTTGAAAAACATGAAGACCCTGAAAAGCTGTGAAAAATATGAAGAGCTACAAAAGGTGTGAAAAATATGTGGAGCATGAAAGGGTCAGAATTATAGGAGGAGCATGAAGTGGTGTTGAAAAACATGAAGAGCCTGAAAAGATGTGAAAATATGAAGAGCTTCAATAGGTGTGAAAAATATGAGGAGCATGAAAAGGTCTGAAAAATACTAGGAACATGAAGTGGTGTGGAAAAACATGAAGAGCCTGAAAAGGTGTGAAAATGAAGAAGAGCTTCAAAAGGTGTCAAAAATATGAGGAGCATGAAACGGTCTGAAAAATAGGAGCAGCATGAAACGGTGTTCAAAAACATGAAGAGCCTGAAAAGGTGTGAAACATATGAAGAGCTTCAAAAGGTGTGAAAAATATGAGGAACATGAAACGGTCTGAAAAACAGGAGGAGCAAGAAGCGGTGTTGAAAATCATGAAGAGTCTGAAAACGTGTGAAAAATATGAAGAGTTTCAAAAGGTGTGAAAAATATGAAGAGCTTCAATAGTGTCAAAAATGAGATGAGCATGAAACGCTCGGAAAAGGAGGAGGAACATGAAGCAGTGTTCAAAAACATGAAGCGTCTGAAAAGGTGTGAAAAATGTGAAGAGCTTCAAAAGGTGTCAAAAATATGAGGAGCATGAAACAGTCTGAAATATAGCAGTAGCATGAGGCGGTATTGAAAAGCATGAAGAGCCTAAAAAGGTGTGAAAAATATGAAGAGCTTCAAAAGGTGTCAAAAATATGAGGAACATGAAACGGTCTGAAAAATAGGAGGAGCATGAAGTAGTGTTGAAAAACATGAAGACACTGAAAATGTGTGAAAAATATGAAGAGCTTCAAAAGGTGTGAAATGCATGAGGTGCATGAAACGGTCTGAAAAATAGGAGGAGCATGAAGCTGTGTTCAAAAACATGAAGAGCCTGAAAAGGTGTGAAAAATATGAAGAGTTTCAAAAGGTGTGAAAAATATGAGGAGCATGAAACAGTCTGAAAAATAGGAGGAGCATGATGCGCTGTTCAAAAAAATGAAGACCCTGAAAAGTTGTGAAAAATATGAAGAGCTTCAAAATATGTCAAAATTATGAGGAGCATGAAAAGGTGTGACATATAGGAGGAGCATGAAACGGTGTTGAGAAAAATGAAGAGCCTGAAAAGGTGTGAAAAAAATGAAGAGCTTCAAAAGGTGTGAAAAATATGAGGAACATGAAAGGGTCTGAAAAACAGGAGGAGCATGAAGTAGTGTTGAAAAACATGAAGACACTGAAAATGTGTGAAAAATATGAAGAGCTTCAAAAGGTGTCAAAAATATGAGGAACATGAAACGGTCTGAAAAATAGGAGGAGCATGAAGTAGTGTTGAAAAACATGAAGACACTGAAAATGTGTGAAAAATATGAAGAGCTTCAAAAGGTGTGAAATGCATGAGGTGCATGAAACGGTCTGAAAAATAGGAGGAGCATGAAGCTGTGTTCAAAAACATGAAGAGCCTGAAAAGGTGTGAAAAATATGAAGAGCTTCAAAAGGTGTGAAAAATATGAGGAGAATGATGTGGTCTGAAAAATAGGAGGAGCATGAAGCGGTGTTCAAAAACATGAAGAGCGTGAAAAGTTGTGAAAAATATGCAAAGCTTCAAAAGGTGTCAAAAATGAGAGGAGCATGAAATGGTCTGAAAAATAGGAGGAGCATAAAGTCGAGTTCATAAATATAAAGAGCCTGAAAAGTTGTGAAAAATATGAAGAGCTTCAAAATGTGTGAAAGAAAAAGAAGAGCTTCAAAAGGTGTCAAAAATATGAGGAGCATGAAACGGTCTGAAAAATAGGAGGAGCATGAAACGGTGTTGAAAAACATGAAGACACTTAAAATGTGTGAAAAATATGAAGAGCTTCAAAAGGTGTCAAAAATATGAGGAGCATGAAACGGTCTGAAAAATAGGAGGAGCATGAAGTCGTGTTGAAAAACAAGAAGACACTTAAATTGTGTGAGAAATATGAAGAGCTTCAAAAGGTGTCAAATATACGAGGAACATGAAACGGACTGAAAAATAGGAGGAGCATGAAGTCGTGTTGAAAAACATGAAGACACTTAAAATGTGTGAAAAATATGAAGAGCTTCAAAAGGTGTCAAAATATGAGGAGCTTGAAACGGTCTGAAAAATAGGAAGAGAATGAAGCGGTGTTCAAAAATATGAAGAGCCTGAAAAGTTGTGAAAAATATGAAGAGCTTCAAAAGGTGTCAAAATATGAGGAGCATGAAATGGTCTGAAATAAGTGGAGCATGAAACGGTGTTGAAAAATATGAAGAGCCTGAAAAGGTGTGAAAAATATGAAGAGCTTCAAAAGGTGACAAAAATGTGATGAGCATGAAACGGTCTGAAAAATAGGAGAAGCATGAAACTGTGTTTAAAAACATGAAGAGCCTGAAAACGTGTGAAAAATATGAAGAGCTTCAAAAGGTGTGAAAAATATGAAGAGCTTCAAAAGGTGTCAAAAATATGAGGAGCATGAAACGGTCTGAAAAATATAAGAAGCATGAAGCGGTGTTCAAAAACATGAAGAGCCTGAAAAGGTGTGAAAAATATGAAGAGCTTAAAAAGGTGTCAAAAATATGAGGAGCATGAAACGGTCTGAAAAATAGGAGGATTATGAAACGGTGTTCAAAAACATGAAGAGCCTGAAAGGGTGTGAAAAATATGAAAGCTTCAAAACCTGTCAAAAATATGAGGAGCATGAAACCGTCTGAAAAAGCGGAGGAGCATGAAGCGGTGTTGAAAAACATGAAGAGTCTGAAAATGCGTTAAAAAATGAAGAGCTTCAAAAATATGAAAAATATGAAGTGCTTCAAAATGTGTGAAAAACATGAAGAGCTTCAAAAGGTGTCAAAATGAGATGAGCATGAAACGGTCTGAAAAATAGGAGGAGCATGAAGTCGTGTTGAAAAAAAGGAAAAGTCTGAAAAAGTGTGAAATATATGAAGAGCTTCAAAAGGTGTCAAAAATATGAGGAGAATGAAACGGTCTGAAAAATAGGAGGAGAATCAAGCGATGTTGAAAAACATGAATTGTCTGAAAACGTGTGGAAAATATGAAGAGCTTCATAAATGTGAAAAACATGAAGAGCTTCAAAAGGTGTGAAAAATATGAAGAGCTTGAAAAGGTGTCAAAAAAGAGATGAGCATGAAAAGGTCTGAAAAATAGGAGGAACATGAAGCGGTGTTGAAAATCATGAAGAGCCTGAAAACGTGTGATAAATATGAAGAACTTCATAATTTGTCAAAAATATGAAGAGCTTCAAAAGGTGTTAAAATGACATGAGCATGAAACGATCTGAAAAATTGGAGGAGCATGAAGTGGTGTTGAAAAAATGAAGAGCCTGGAAAGGTGTGAAATATCTGAAGAGCTTCAAAAGTTGTCAAAAATATGAAAAGCATGAAACGGTCGGCAAAATACGAGGAGCATGAAGCGATGTTGAAATACATGAATTGTCTGAAAACGTGTGAAAAATACGAATAGCTTCAAAAGGTGTCAAAAATATGAGGAGCATGAAACGGTCTGCAAAAAAGGAGGAGCATGAAGTGGTGTTGAAAAACATGAAGAGCCTGAAAAGGTGTGAAAAATATGAAGAGCTCCAAAAGGTGTCAAAAATATGAGGAGCATGAAACAATCTGAAAAATAGGAGGAGCATGAAGCGGTGTTCAAAAATATGAAGAGCCTGAAATGGTGTGAAATAAATGAAGAGCTTCAAAAGGTGTCAAAAATATGAGGAGCATGAAACGGTCTGAAAAATAGGAGGAACATGAAGCGGTGTTCAAAAACATGAAAAGACTGAAAAGGTGTGAAAAATATGAAGAGCTTCAAAAGGTGTCAAAAATATGAGGAGCATGAAACGTTCTGAAAAAAGGAGGAGCATGAAGTGGTGATGAAAAACTTGAAGAGCCTGAAAAGGTGTGAAAAATATGAAGAGCTTCAAAATGTGTGAAATACATGAGGAGCATGAAACGGTCTGAAAAATAGGAGAAGCATTAAGTGGTGTGGAAAAACATGAAGAGCCTGAAAAGGTGTGAAAAATATGAAGAGCTTCCAAGGGTGTCAAATTATGAGGAGCAAGAAACGATCTGAAAAATAACAGAAGCATGAAACGGTGTTGAAAAACATGAAGAGTCTGAAAACGTGTGAAAATATGAAGAGCTTCAAAAATATGAAAAATATGAAGAGGTTCAAAAGGTGTGAAAAATATGAAGAGCTTCAAAAAGTGCCAAAAATTAGATGAGCATGAAACGGTCTGAAAAATAGGAGGAGCATGAAGCGGTGTTCAAAAACATGAAGAGCCTGAAAAGGTGTGAAAAATATGAAGAGCTTCAAAAGGTGTCAAAAATATGAGGAGCATGAAAGGGTCAGAAATATAGGAGGAGCATGAAGTGGTGTTGAAAAACATGAAGAGCCTGAAAAGGTGTGAAAAATATGAAGAGCTTCAATAGGTGTCAAATATATGAGGAGCATGAAACGGTCTGAAAAACAGGAGGAGCAAGAAGCGGTGTTGAAAATCATCAAGAGCCTGAAAACGTGTGAAAAATATGAAGAGTTTCAAAAGGTGTGAAAAATATGAAGAGTTTCAAAAGGTGTCAAAAATGAGATGAGCATTAAACGGTCGGAAAAAGAGGAGGAACATGAAGCAGTGTTCAAAAACATGAAGCGTCTGAAAAGGTGTGAAAAATGTGAAGAGCTTCAAAAGGTGTCAAAAATATGAGGGGCATGAAACGGTCTGAAATATAGCAGTAGCATGAGGCGGTATTGAAAAGCATGAAGAGCCAAAAAAGGTGTGAAAAATATGAAGAGCTTCAAAAGGTGTCGAAAATATGAGGAACATGAAACGGTCTGAAAAATAGGAGGAGCATGAAGTAGTGTTGAAAAACATGAAGACCCTGAAAATGTGTGAAAAATATGAAGAGCTTCAAAAGGTGTGAAATACATGAGGTGCATGAAACGGTCTGAAAAATAGGAGGAGCTTGAAGCTGTTTTCAAAAACATGAAGAGCCTGAAAAGGTGTGAAAAATATGAAGAGCTTCAAAAGGTGTGAAAAATATGAGGAGCATGAAACAGTCTGAAAAATAGGAGGAGCATGATGCGGTGTTCAAAAAATGAAGACCCTGAAAAGTTGTGAAAAATATGAAGAGCTTCAAAAGGTGTCAAAAATATGAGGAGCATGAAATGGTGTGAAATATAGGAGGAGCATGAAACGGTGTTGAGAAACATGAAGAGCCTGAAAAGGTATGAAAAATATGAAAAGCTTCAAAAGGTGTGAAATATATGAGGAGCATTAAACGGTCTGAAAAATAGGAGAAGCAGGAAGCGTTGTTCTAAAACATGAAGAGCCTAAAAAGGTGTGAAAAATATGAAGAGCTTCAAAAGGTGTGAAAAATAGGAGGTGCATTAAGCGGTGTTCAAACACAAGAAAAGCCTGAAACGGTGTGAAAATTATGAAGAGCTTCAAAAGGTGTGAAAAATAGGAGGTGCATGAAGCGGTGTTCAAAAACATGAAGTGCCCGAAAAGGTGTTAAAAATATGAAGAGCTTCAAAAGGTGTCAAAAATATGAGGAGCATGAAATGGTCTGAAAAATAAGAGGAGCATGAAACGGTGTTCAAAAACAGGAAGAGCCTAAAAAGGTGTTGAAAATATGAAGAGCTTCAAAACGTGTCAAAAATATGTGGAGCATGAAACGGTCTGAAAAATAGGAGGAGCATGAAGTGTTGTTTAAAAGCATGAAGAGCCTGAAAAGTTGTGAAATATATGAAGAGCTTCAAAAGGTGTGAAAAAAAAAGATGAGCTTCAAAAGGTGTCAAAAATATGAGGAGCATGAAACGGTCTGAAAAATAGGAGGAGCATCAAACTGTGCTGAAATACATGAAGAGCCTGAAAAGGTGTGAAAAATATGATGAACTTCAAAACGTGTCAAAAATATGAGGAGCATGAAACGGTCTGTAAAGTAGGAGGAGCATGAAGCACTGTTGAAAAACATGAAGAGCCTGAAAACGTGTGAAAAATATGAAGAGCTTCAAAAGGTGTGAAAAATATGAAGAGCTTTCAAAGGTGTCAAAAATGAGATGAGCAGGAAACGCTCTGAAAAATAGGAGGAGCATGAAGCGGTGTTCAAAAACATGAAGAGCCTAAAAAGGTGTGAAAAATATGAAGAGCTTCAAAAGGTGTCAAAAATATGAGGAGCATGAAAAGGTCTGAAAAATAGGAGGAGCAAGAAGCGGTGTTGAAAAACATGAAGAGCCTGAAAACGTTTGAAAAATATGAAGAGCTTCAAAAGGTGTGAAAAATATCAAGAGCTTCAAAAAGTGTCAAAAATATGAGGAGCATGAAACGGTCTGAAATATAGGAGGCACATGAAGTGTTGTTGAAAAACATGAAGAGCCTGAAAAGGTGTGAAAAATATGAAGAGCTTCAAAAGGTGTCAAAAATATGAGGAGCATGAAACGGTCTGACAAATAGGAGGAACATGAAGCGGTGTTGAAAAACATGAAGAGCCTGAAAAGCTGTGAAAAATATGAAGAGCTACAAAAGGTGTGAAAAATATGTGGAGCATGAAAGGGTCAGAAATATAGGAGGAGCATGAAGTGGTGTTGAAAAACATGAAGAGCCTGAAAAGGTGTGAAAAATATGAAGAGCTTCAATAGGTGTCAAATATATGAGGAGCATGAAACGGTCTGAAAAACAGGAGGAGCAAGAAGCGGTGTTGAAAATCATGAAGAGCCTGAAAACGTGTGAAAAATATGAAGAGTTTCAAAAGGTGTGAAAAATATGAAGAGTTTCAAAAGGTGTCAAAAATGAGATGAGCATTAAACGGTCGGAAAAAGAGGAGGAACATGAAGCAGTGTTCAAAAACATGAAGCGTCTGAAAAGGTGTGAAAAATGTTAAGAGCTTCAAAAGGTGTCAAAAATATGAGGGGCATGAAACGGTCTGAAATATAGCAGTAGCATGAGGCGGTATTGAAAAGCATGAAGAGCCAAAAAAGGTGTGAAAAATATGAAGAGCTTCAAAAGGTGTCGAAAATATGAGGAACATGAAACGGTCTGAAAAATAGGAGGAGCATGAAGTAGTGTTGAAAAACATGAAGACCCTGAAAATGTGTGAAAAATATGAAGAGCTTCAAAAGGTGTGAAATACATGAGGTGCATGAAACGGTCTGAAAAATAGGAGGAGCTTGAAGCTGTTTTCAAAAACATGAAGAGCCTGAAAAGGTGTGAAAAATATGAAGAGCTTCAAAAGGTGTGAAAAATATGAGGAGCATGAAACAGTCTGAAAAATAGGAGGAGCATGATGCGGTGTTCAAAAAATGAAGACCCTGAAAAGTTGTGAAAAATATGAAGAGCTTCAAAAGGTGTCAAAAATATGAGGAGCATGAAATGGTGTGAAATATAGGAGGAGCATGAAACGGTGTTGAGAAACATGAAGAGCCTGAAAAGGTATGAAAAATATGAAAAGCTTCAAAAGGTGTGAAATATATGAGGAGCATTAAACGGTCTGAAAAATAGGAGAAGCAGGAAGCGTTGTTCTAAAACATGAAGAGCCTAAAAAGGTGTGAAAAATATGAAGAGCTTCAAAAGGTGTGAAAAATAGGAGGTGCATTAAGCGGTGTTCAAACACAAGAAAAGCCTGAAACGGTGTGAAAATTATGAAGAGCTTCAAAAGGTGTGAAAAATAGGAGGTGCATGAAGCGGTGTTCAAAAACATGAAGTGCCCGAAAAGGTGTTAAAAATATGAAGAGCTTCAAAAGGTGTCAAAAATATGAGGAGCATGAAATGGTCTGAAAAATAAGAGGAGCATGAAACGGTGTTCAAAAACAGGAAGAGCCTAAAAAGGTGTTGAAAATATGAAGAGCTTCAAAACGTGTCAAAAATATGTGGAGCATGAAACGGTCTGAAAAATAGGAGGAGCATGAAGTGTTGTTTAAAAGCATGAAGAGCCTGAAAAGTTGTGAAATATATGAAGAGCTTCAAAAGGTGTGAAAAAAAAAGATGAGCTTCAAAAGGTGTCAAAAATATGAGGAGCATGAAACGGTCTGAAAAATAGGAGGAGCATGAAACGGTGTTCAAATACATGAAGAGCCTAAAAAGGTGTGAAAAATATGAAGAGCTTCAAAAGGTGTGAAAATATGAAGACCTGCAAAAGGTGTAAAAATCGATGAGCATGAAATGATCTGAAAATTAGGAGCAGCACGAATCGGTTTTGAAAAACATGAAGAACCTGAAAACGTGTAAAATATATGAAGAGCTTCAAAAGATATGAAAAATATGAACAGCTTCAAAATGTGTCAAAAATGAGATGAGCATGAAGCGGTCTGAAAAAAGGAGGAGCATGAAGTGGTGTTGAAAAACATGAAGAGCATGAAAAGGTATGAAATATATGAAGAGTTTCAAAAAATGTCAAAAATATGAGGAGCATGAAACGGTCTGAAAAATAGGAGGAGCATCAAACTGTGCTGAAATACATGAAGAGACTGAAAAGGTGTGAAAAATATGATGAACTTCAAAACGTGTCAAAAATATGAGTAACATGAAACGGTCTGAAAAATGGGAGGAGCATGAAACTGTGCTGAAAATCATGAAGAGCATGAAAACGTGTGAAAAATATGAAGAGCTTCAAAAGGGAAGAATGATATTAAGAGCTTGAATAGGAGGCAAAAAGAGATGAGCATGAAACGTTCTGAAAAATAGGAGAAGCATGAAGTGGTGGTCAAAAAAATGAAGACGCTGAAAAGGTTTGAAATATATGAAGAGCTTCAAAAGGTGTCAAAAATATGAGGAGCATGAAACGGTCTGAAAAATAGGAGGAGCATGACGTGGTGGTGAAAAACATGAAGAGCCTGAAAAGGTGTGAAATATATGAAGAGCTTCAAAGGTGTGAAATATATGAAGAGCTTCAAAGGTGTGAAATATTTGAAGAGCTTCAAAAGGTGTCAAAAATATGAGGAGCATTAAACGGTCTGAAAAATAGAAGTATCATGAATCAGTGTTCAAAAACATGAAGAGCCTGAAAAGGTGTGAAAAATATGAAGAGCTTCAAAAGGTGTCAAAAATATGAGGAGCATGAAACGGTCTGAAAAATAGGAGGAATATGAAGTGGTGTTCAAAAACATGTACAGCTTGAAAAGGTGTGCAAAATATAAAGAGCCTTAAAAAGTGTAAAATATATGAGGAGCATGAAACGGTCTGAAAAATTGGAGGAGTATGAAGCGGTGTTGAAAAACGTGAAGAGCCTGAAAACGTGTGAAAAATATGAAGAGCTTCAAAACGTGTGAAAGTATGAAGAGCTTCCAAAGGTGTCAAAAATGAGATGAGCATGAAACGGTCTGAAAAATAGGAGGACTATGAAGTGGTGGTGAAAAATATGAACAGCCTGAAAAGGTGTGAAATATATGAAGAGCTTCAAAAGGTTTCAAAAATATGAGGAGCATGAAACGGTCTGAAAAATAGGAGGAGCATGAAGCGGTGTTCAAAAATATGAAGAGTCTGAAAAGGTGTGAAAATTATGAAGAGCTTCAAAAGGTGTCAAAAATATGAGGAGCATGAAACGGTCTGAAAATTAGGAGGAGCAAGAAACGGTGTTGAAAAACATGAAAAGCCTGAAAATGTGTGAAAAATAGGAAGAGCTTCAAAAGATGTGAAATATATGAGGAACATGAAACGGCATGAAAAATAGGAGGAGCATGAAGCTGTGTTCAAAAGCATGAGAGATTGAAAAAGTGTGAAATATATGAAGAGCTTCAAAAGGTGTCAAATACATGAGGAGCATGAAACAGTTTGAAAAATAGGAGGAACATGAAGCGGTGTTCAAAAACATGAAAAGCCTGAAAAGTTGTGAAAAATATGAAGAGCTTCAAAATGTGTCAAAAATATGAGGAAAATGAAACGGTCTGAAAAATAGGAGGAGCATGAAACGTTGTTAAAAAACATGAAGAGCCTGAAAAGGTGTGAAAATTAGTAAGAGCTTCGAAAGGTGTGAAAAATATGAGGAGCATGAAAAGGTCTGAAAAATAGGAGGAGCATGAAGTGGTGTTGAAAAACATGAAGAGCCTGAAAACGTGTGAAAAATATGAGGAGATTCAAAAGGTGTGAAAAATATGAAGAGCTTCAAAAGTTCTCAAAAATGAGATGAGCATGAAGCGGTCTGAAAAATAGGAGGAGATGAAGTGTTGTTGAAAAACATGAAGAGCCTGAAAAGGTGTGAAATATATGAAGAGCTTCAAAAGGTATCAAAAATATGAGGAGCATGAACCGGTCTGAAAAATCCGAGGAGCATGAAGTCTTGTTGAGAAACATGAAGAGCCTTAAAAGGTGTGAAATATATGAAGAGCTACAAAACGTGTCAAAAATATGAGGAGCATGAACAGGTCTGAAAATTAGGAGGAGCATGAAGTGGTGTTGAAAAACATGAAGAGACTGAAAAGGTGTGAAAAATACGAAGAGCTTCAAAAGGTGTGAAAAAATGTGGAGCATTAAGCAGTCTGAAAAATAGGAGGAGCATGAAGTGGTGTTGAAAACATGAAGTGCCTGAAAAGTTGTGAAATATATGAAGAGCTTCGAAAGGTGTAAAAAATATGAGGAGCATGAAACGGTCTGAAAATTAGGAGGAGCATGAAGCGGTGTTCAAAAAAAAAAAGAGCCTGAAAAGGTGTTAAAAATATGAAGAGCTTCAAAAGGTGTAAAAAATATGAGGAGCATGAAACGGTCTGAAATAGAGAAGCAGCATGAAACGGTGTTGAAAAACATGAAGGCCCTCAAAAGGTGTGAAAAATATGAAGAGCTTCAAAAGGTGTCAAACTTATGAAGAGCATGAAACCGTCTGAAAAATAGGAGGATCATGAAGCAGTGTTCAAAAACATGAAGAGCCTGAAAATGTGTGAAAAATATTCAGAGCTTCAAAATGTGTCAAATATATGAGGAGAATGAAGGTCTGAAAAATAGGAGAAGGATGAAACGGTGAGTAAAAATATGAAGAGCCTGAAAAGGTGTGAAAAATATGAAGAGTTTCAAAATGTGTGAAATACATGAGGAGCATGAAACAGGCCGAAAAATAGGAGAAGCATGAAGTGGTGTGGAAAAACATGAAGAGCCTGAAAAGTTGTGAAAAATATGAAGAGCTTCAAAAGATGTGAAATACATGAGGAGCATGAAACTCTCAGAAAAATAGGAGGATCATGAAGCGGTGATCAAAAACATGAAGAGCCTGAAAAGGTGTGAAAAATATGAAGAGCTTCAAATGGTGTGAAATTCATGAGGATCATGAAAAGGTTTGAAAAATAGGAGAAGCATGAAATGGTGTGGAAAAACATGAAGAGCCTGTAAAGGTGTGAAAAATATGAAAGCTTCAAAAGGTGTCAAAAATATGAGGAGCATGAAACGGTCTGAAAAATAGGAGGAGCATGAAGCAGTGTTCAAAAACATGAAGAGCATGAAAACGTGTGAAAAATATGAAGAGCTTCAAAAGGTGTGAAATACATGAGGACTATGAAACGGTCTGAAAAATAGGAGGAGCATGAAGCGGTGTTGAAAAACATGAAGAGCCTTAAAACGTGTGAAAAATATGAAGAGCTTCAAAAGGTGTGAAATACATGAGGATCATGAAACGGTCTGAAAAATAGGAGGAGCATAAAACGGTGTTCAAAAACAGGAAGAGCCTGAAAATTTGTGAAAAATATGAAGAGCTTCAAAAGGTGTCAAAAATATGAGCAGCATGAAATGGTCTGAAAAATAGGAGGAGCATGAAGCGGTGTTCAAAAACATGAAAAGCCTGAAAAGGTGTGAAAAATATGAAGAGCCTCAAAACGTGTCAAAAATGAGATGAGCATGAAACTGTCTGAAAAATAGGAGTAGCATGAAGTGGTGTTGAAAAAAAAGAAGAGACTGTAAAGGTGTGAAATATATGAAGAGCTTCTAACAGTGTCAAAAATATGAGGAGAATGAAAGCGTCTGAAAAACAGGAGGAGCATGAAACTGTCTGAAAAATAGGAGAAGCATGAAGCGGAGTTGAAAAACATGAAGAGCATGAAAAGGTGTGAAAAATATGAACAGCTTCAAAAGGTGTCAAATATAAGAGGAGCATGAAACGGTCTGAAAAATCGGAGAAGCATGAAGCTGTGCTCAAATACATGAAGAGCCTGAGAAGGTGTGAAAAATATGAAGAGCTTGAAAATGTGTGAAAAATATGAACAGCTTCAAAGGTGTCAAAAATATGAGGAGCATGAAACGGTCTCAAAAATAGCAGGAGCATGAAGCTGTGTTCAAAAATATGGAAAGCCTGAAAAGGTTTGAAATATATGAAGAGCTTAAAAAGTTGTCAAAAATATGAGGAGCATGAAACGGTCGCAAAAATAGGAGGAGCATGAAGCGGTGTTTAAAAACATGAAGAGCCTGAAAAGGTTTGAAATATATGAAGAGCTTAAAAAGTTGTCAAAAATATGAGGAGCATGAAACGGTCTGAAAAATAGGAAGAACATGAAACGGTGTTCAAAAATATGAAGAGCATGGAATGGTGTGAAAAATATGAAGAGCCCCATAAAGTGTCAAAAATATGAGGAGCATGAAACGTTCTCAAAAATAGGAGCAGCATGAAAAGGTGTTCAAAAACATGAAGAGCCTGAAAAGGTGTGAAAAATATGAACAGTTTCAAAAGGTGTCAAATATATGAGGAGCATGAAACGGTCTTAAAAACAGGAGCAGCATGAAGCTGTGCTCAAATACATGAAGAGCCTAAGAAGGTGTGAAAAGTATGAAGAGCTTCAAAATGTGTGAAAAATATGAAGAGCTTGAAAAGGTGTCAAAAATATGAGGAGCATGAAAAGGTCTGAAAAATACGAGGAGCTTCAAGTGGTTTTAAAAAACATAAAGAGCCTGAAAAGGTGTGAAAAATATGAAGAGCTTCAAAAGGTGTGAAAAATATGAGGAGCATGAAACGGTCTGAAAAATAGGAGGAGCATGAAGCTGTGTTCAAAAACATGAAGAGCCTGAAAAGGTGTGAAAAATATGAAGAGCTCCAAAAGTTGTCAAAAATATGTGGAGCGTAAAACCGTCTCAAAAATAGGAGGAGCGTGAAGCGGTGATGAATAACACGAAGAACGTAAAAACGTGTGAAAATTATGAAGAGCTTCAAAAGGTGTCAAAAATATGAGGAGCATGAAACGGTCTCAAAAATAGGAGGAGAAGAAGCGGTGTTGAAAAACATGAAGAGCCTGAAAAGGTGTGAAAAATATGAAGAGCTTCAAAAGGTGTCAAATATAAGAGGAGCATGAAACGGTCTGAAAAATCGGAGAAGCATGAAGCTGTGCTCAAATACATGAAGAGCCTGAGAAGGTGTGAAAAATATGAAGAGCTTGAAAATGTGTGAAAAATATGAACAGCTTCAAAGGTGTCAAAAATATGAGGAGCATGAAACGGTCTCAAAAATATCAGGAGCATGAAGCAGTGTTCAAAAATATGGAAAGCCTGAAAAGGTTTGAAATATATGAAGAGCTTAAAAAGTTGTCAAAAATATGAGGAGCATGAAACGGTCGCAAAAATAGGAGGAGCATGAAGCGGTGTTTAAAAACATGAAGAGCCTGAAAAGGTTTGAAATATATGAAGAGCTTAAAAAGTTGTCAAAAATATGAGGAGCATGAAACGGTCTGAAAAATAGGAAGAACATGAAACGGTGTTCAAAAATATGAAGAGCCTGGAATGGTGTGAAAAATATGAAGAGCCCCATAAAGTGTCAAAAATATGAGGAGCATGAAACGTTCTCAAAAATAGGAGCAGCATGAAAAGGTGTTCAAAAACATGAAGAGCCTGAAAAGGTGTGAAAAATATGAACAGCTTCAAAAGGTGTCAAATATATGAGGAGCATGAAACGGTCTTAAAAACAGGAGCAGCATGAAGCTGTGCTCCAATACATGAAGAGCCTAAGAAGGTGTGAAAAGTATGAAGAGCTTCAAAATGTGTGAAAAATATGAAGAGCTTGAAAAGGTGTCAAAAATATGAGGAGCATGAAAAGGTCTGAAAAATATGAGGAGCTTGAAGTGGTTTTAAAAAACATAAAGAGCCTGAAAAGGTGTGAAAAATATGAAAAGCTTCAAAAGGTGTGAAAAATATGAGGAGCATGGAACGGTCTGAAAAATAGGAGGAGCATGAAGCGGTGTTGAAAAACATGAAGAGCCTGAAAACGTGTGAAAAACATGAAGAGCCTGAAAAGGTGTGAAAAATATGAAGAGCTTCAAAAGGTGTGAAAAATATGAGGAGCATGAAACGGTCTGAAAAATAGAAGCAGCATGAAACTGTGTTGAAAAACATGAAGAGCATGAAAAGGTGTGAAAAATATGAAGAGCTTCAAAAGGTGTGAAATACATGAGGAGCATGAAACGTCTGAAAATTAAGTGAAGCATGAGGTGGTGTGGAAAAACATGAAGAGCCTGAACAGGTGTGAAAAATATGAAGAGTTTCAAAAGGTGTAAAAAATATGAAGAGCATGAATTGATCTGAAAAATAAGAGGATCATGAAGCGTTGTTCAAAAACATGAAGCGCCTGAAAAGGTGTAAAAAATATGACGAGCTTCAAAATGTGTGAAATACATGAGGAGCATTAAACGGCCTGAAATATAGGAGGAACATGAACCGGTGTTCAAATACAAGAAGAGCCTGAAAAGTTGTGAAAAATATGAAGAGCTTCAAAAGGTGTGAAAATATGAAGAGCTTCAAAACATTTCAAAACTGAGATGAGCATGAAACGGTCTGAAAAATAGGAGGAGCATGAAGTGGTGTTGAAAAATGAAGAGCCTGAAAAGGTGTGAAAAATATGAATACCTTCTAAATGTGTCAAAAATATGAGGAGCATGAAACGGTCTGAGAAACTGGAGGAGCATGAAATGGTGTTGAAAAACTAGAAGAGCATGAAAAGGTGTGAAAAATATGAAGAGCTTCTAAAAGTATCAAAAATATGAGGTGCATGAAACAGTCTGAAAAATAGGAGGAGCATTATGTTGTGTTGAAAAACATTAAGAGCCTGAAAAGTGTGAAAAATATGAAGAGCTTCAAAAGGTGTCAAAAATATGAGGGGCATGAAACGGTCTGAAAAATACGAGGAGCATGAAGTGGTGTTAAAAACATGAAGAGCCTGAAAAGGTGTGATAAATATGAAGAGCTTCAAAAGGTGTGAAATATATGAGGAGCATTAAACGGTCTGAAAAATAGGAGAAGCAGGAAGCGTTGTTCTAAAACATGAAGAGCCTAAAAAGGTGTGAAAAATATGAAGAGCTTCAAAAGGTGTGAAAAATAGGAGGTGCATTAAGCGGTGTTCAAACACAAGAAAAGCCTGAAACGGTGTGAAAATTATGAAGAGCTTCAAAAGGTGTGAAAAATAGGAGGTGCATGAAGCGGTGTTCAAAAACATGAAGTGCCCGAAAAGGTGTTAAAAATATGAAGAGCTTCAAAAGGTGTCAAAAATATGAGGAGCATGAAATGGTCTGAAAAATAAGAGGAGCATGAAACGGTGTTCAAAAACAGGAAGAGCCTAAAAAGGTGTTGAAAATATGAAGAGCTTCAAAACGTGTCAAAAATATGTGGAGCATGAAACGGTCTGAAAAATAGGAGGAGCATGAAGTGTTGTTTAAAAGCATGAAGAGCCTGAAAAGTTGTGAAATATATGAAGAGCTTCAAAAGGTGTGAAAAAAAAAGATGAGCTTCAAAAGGTGTCAAAAATATGAGGAGCATGAAACGGTCTGAAAAATAGGAGGAGCATCAAACTGTGCTGAAATACATGAAGAGCCTGAAAAGGTGTGAAAAATATGATGAACTTCAAAACGTGTCAAAAATATGAGGAGCATGAAACGGTCTGTAAAGTAGGAGGAGCATGAAGCACTGTTGAAAAACATGAAGAGCCTGAAAACGTGTGAAAAATATGAAGAGCTTCAAAAGGTGTGAAAAATATGAAGAGCTTTCAAAGGTGTCAAAAATGAGATGAGCAGGAAACGCTCTGAAAAATAGGAGGAGCATGAAGCGGTGTTCAAAAACATGAAGAGCCTAAAAAGGTGTGAAAAATATGAAGAGCTTCAAAAGGTGTCAAAAATATGAGGAGCATGAAAAGGTCTGAAAAATAGGAGGAGCAAGAAGCGGTGTTGAAAAACATGAAGAGCCTGAAAACGTTTGAAAAATATGAAGAGCTTCAAAAGGTGTGAAAAATATCAAGAGCTTCAAAAAGTGTCAAAAATATGAGGAGCATGAAACGGTCTGAAATATAGGAGGCACATGAAGTGTTGTTGAAAAACATGAAGAGCCTGAAAAGGTGTGAAAAATATGAAGAGCTTCAAAAGGTGTCAAAAATATGAGGAGCATGAAACGGTCTGACAAATAGGAGGAACATGAAGCGGTGTTGAAAAACATGAAGAGCCTGAAAAGCTGTGAAAAATATGAAGAGCTACAAAAGGTGTGAAAAATATGTGGAGCATGAAAGGGTCAGAAATATAGGAGGAGCATGAAGTGGTGTTGAAAAACATGAAGAGCCTGAAAAGGTGTGAAAAATATGAAGAGCTTCAATAGGTGTCAAATATATGAGGAGCATGAAACGGTCTGAAAAACAGGAGGAGCAAGAAGCGGTGTTGAAAATCATGAAGAGCCTGAAAACGTGTGAAAAATATGAAGAGTTTCAAAAGGTGTGAAAAATATGAAGAGTTTCAAAAGGTGTCAAAAATGAGATGAGCATTAAACGGTCGGAAAAAGAGGAGGAACATGAAGCAGTGTTCAAAAACATGAAGCGTCTGAAAAGGTGTGAAAAATGTTAAGAGCTTCAAAAGGTGTCAAAAATATGAGGGGCATGAAACGGTCTGAAATATAGCAGTAGCATGAGGCGGTATTGAAAAGCATGAAGAGCCAAAAAAGGTGTGAAAAATATGAAGAGCTTCAAAAGGTGTCGAAAATATGAGGAACATGAAACGGTCTGAAAAATAGGAGGAGCATGAAGTAGTGTTGAAAAACATGAAGACCCTGAAAATGTGTGAAAAATATGAAGAGCTTCAAAAGGTGTGAAATACATGAGGTGCATGAAACGGTCTGAAAAATAGGAGGAGCTTGAAGCTGTTTTCAAAAACATGAAGAGCCTGAAAAGGTGTGAAAAATATGAAGAGCTTCAAAAGGTGTGAAAAATATGAGGAGCATGAAACAGTCTGAAAAATAGGAGGAGCATGATGCGGTGTTCAAAAAATGAAGACCCTGAAAAGTTGTGAAAAATATGAAGAGCTTCAAAAGGTGTCAAAAATATGAGGAGCATGAAATGGTGTGAAATATAGGAGGAGCATGAAACGGTGTTGAGAAACATGAAGAGCCTGAAAAGGTATGAAAAATATGAAAAGCTTCAAAAGGTGTGAAATATATGAGGAGCATTAAACGGTCTGAAAAATAGGAGAAGCAGGAAGCGTTGTTCTAAAACATGAAGAGCCTAAAAAGGTGTGAAAAATATGAAGAGCTTCAAAAGGTGTGAAAAATAGGAGGTGCATTAAGCGGTGTTCAAACACAAGAAAAGCCTGAAACGGTGTGAAAATTATGAAGAGCTTCAAAAGGTGTGAAAAATAGGAGGTGCATGAAGCGGTGTTCAAAAACATGAAGTGCCCGAAAAGGTGTTAAAAATATGAAGAGCTTCAAAAGGTGTCAAAAATATGAGGAGCATGAAATGGTCTGAAAAATAAGAGGAGCATGAAACGGTGTTCAAAAACAGGAAGAGCCTAAAAAGGTGTTGAAAATATGAAGAGCTTCAAAACGTGTCAAAAATATGTGGAGCATGAAACGGTCTGAAAAATAGGAGGAGCATGAAGTGTTGTTTAAAAGCATGAAGAGCCTGAAAAGTTGTGAAATATATGAAGAGCTTCAAAAGGTGTGAAAAAAAAAGATGAGCTTCAAAAGGTGTCAAAAATATGAGGAGCATGAAACGGTCTGAAAAATAGGAGGAGCATGAAACGGTGTTCAAATACATGAAGAGCCTAAAAAGGTGTGAAAAATATGAAGAGCTTCAAAAGGTGTGAAAATATGAAGACCTGCAAAAGGTGTAAAAATCGATGAGCATGAAATGATCTGAAAATTAGGAGCAGCACGAATCGGTTTTGAAAAACATGAAGAACCTGAAAACGTGTAAAATATATGAAGAGCTTCAAAAGATATGAAAAATATGAACAGCTTCAAAATGTGTCAAAAATGAGATGAGCATGAAGCGGTCTGAAAAAAGGAGGAGCATGAAGTGGTGTTGAAAAACATGAAGAGCATGAAAAGGTATGAAATATATGAAGAGTTTCAAAAAATGTCAAAAATATGAGGAGCATGAAACGGTCTGAAAAATAGGAGGAGCATCAAACTGTGCTGAAATACATGAAGAGACTGAAAAGGTGTGAAAAATATGATGAACTTCAAAACGTGTCAAAAATATGAGTAACATGAAACGGTCTGAAAAATGGGAGGAGCATGAAACTGTGCTGAAAATCATGAAGAGCATGAAAACGTGTGAAAAATATGAAGAGCTTCAAAAGGGAAGAATGATATTAAGAGCTTGAATAGGAGGCAAAAAGAGATGAGCATGAAACGTTCTGAAAAATAGGAGAAGCATGAAGTGGTGGTCAAAAAAATGAAGACGCTGAAAAGGTTTGAAATATATGAAGAGCTTCAAAAGGTGTCAAAAATATGAGGAGCATGAAACGGTCTGAAAAATAGGAGGAGCATGACGTGGTGGTGAAAAACATGAAGAGCCTGAAAAGGTGTGAAATATATGAAGAGCTTCAAAGGTGTGAAATATATGAAGAGCTTCAAAGGTGTGAAATATTTGAAGAGCTTCAAAAGGTGTCAAAAATATGAGGAGCATTAAACGGTCTGAAAAATAGAAGTATCATGAATCAGTGTTCAAAAACATGAAGAGCCTGAAAAGGTGTGAAAAATATGAAGAGCTTCAAAAGGTGTCAAAAATATGAGGAGCATGAAACGGTCTGAAAAATAGGAGGAATATGAAGTGGTGTTCAAAAACATGTACAGCTTGAAAAGGTGTGCAAAATATAAAGAGCCTTAAAAAGTGTAAAATATATGAGGAGCATGAAACGGTCTGAAAAATTGGAGGAGTATGAAGCGGTGTTGAAAAACGTGAAGAGCCTGAAAACGTGTGAAAAATATGAAGAGCTTCAAAACGTGTGAAAGTATGAAGAGCTTCCAAAGGTGTCAAAAATGAGATGAGCATGAAACGGTCTGAAAAATAGGAGGACTATGAAGTGGTGGTGAAAAATATGAACAGCCTGAAAAGGTGTGAAATATATGAAGAGCTTCAAAAGGTTTCAAAAATATGAGGAGCATGAAACGGTCTGAAAAATAGGAGGAGCATGAAGCGGTGTTCAAAAATATGAAGAGTCTGAAAAGGTGTGAAAATTATGAAGAGCTTCAAAAGGTGTCAAAAATATGAGGAGCATGAAACGGTCTGAAAATTAGGAGGAGCAAGAAACGGTGTTGAAAAACATGAAAAGCCTGAAAATGTGTGAAAAATAGGAAGAGCTTCAAAAGATGTGAAATATATGAGGAACATGAAACGGCATGAAAAATAGGAGGAGCATGAAGCTGTGTTCAAAAGCATGAGAGATTGAAAAAGTGTGAAATATATGAAGAGCTTCAAAAGGTGTCAAATACATGAGGAGCATGAAACAGTTTGAAAAATAGGAGGAACATGAAGCGGTGTTCAAAAACATGAAAAGCCTGAAAAGTTGTGAAAAATATGAAGAGCTTCAAAATGTGTCAAAAATATGAGGAAAATGAAACGGTCTGAAAAATAGGAGGAGCATGAAACGTTGTTAAAAAACATGAAGAGCCTGAAAAGGTGTGAAAATTAGTAAGAGCTTCGAAAGGTGTGAAAAATATGAGGAGCATGAAAAGGTCTGAAAAATAGGAGGAGCATGAAGTGGTGTTGAAAAACATGAAGAGCCTGAAAACGTGTGAAAAATATGAGGAGATTCAAAAGGTGTGAAAAATATGAAGAGCTTCAAAAGTTCTCAAAAATGAGATGAGCATGAAGCGGTCTGAAAAATAGGAGGAGATGAAGTGTTGTTGAAAAACATGAAGAGCCTGAAAAGGTGTGAAATATATGAAGAGCTTCAAAAGGTATCAAAAATATGAGGAGCATGAACCGGTCTGAAAAATCCGAGGAGCATGAAGTCTTGTTGAGAAACATGAAGAGCCTTAAAAGGTGTGAAATATATGAAGAGCTACAAAACGTGTCAAAAATATGAGGAGCATGAACAGGTCTGAAAATTAGGAGGAGCATGAAGTGGTGTTGAAAAACATGAAGAGACTGAAAAGGTGTGAAAAATACGAAGAGCTTCAAAAGGTGTGAAAAAATGTGGAGCATTAAGCAGTCTGAAAAATAGGAGGAGCATGAAGTGGTGTTGAAAACATGAAGTGCCTGAAAAGTTGTGAAATATATGAAGAGCTTCGAAAGGTGTAAAAAATATGAGGAGCATGAAACGGTCTGAAAATTAGGAGGAGCATGAAGCGGTGTTCAAAAAAAAAAAGAGCCTGAAAAGGTGTTAAAAATATGAAGAGCTTCAAAAGGTGTAAAAAATATGAGGAGCATGAAACGGTCTGAAATAGAGAAGCAGCATGAAACGGTGTTGAAAAACATGAAGGCCCTCAAAAGGTGTGAAAAATATGAAGAGCTTCAAAAGGTGTCAAACTTATGAAGAGCATGAAACCGTCTGAAAAATAGGAGGATCATGAAGCAGTGTTCAAAAACATGAAGAGCCTGAAAATGTGTGAAAAATATTCAGAGCTTCAAAATGTGTCAAATATAT
This sequence comes from Dama dama, assembly GCF_033118175.1. Lineage (NCBI taxonomy): Eukaryota > Metazoa > Chordata > Mammalia > Artiodactyla > Cervidae > Dama > Dama dama. The sequence goes on from NW_026870885.1 coordinate 4,472,778, forward strand.
GAGGAGAATGAAGGTCTGAAAAATAGGAGAAGGATGAAACGGTGAGTAAAAATATGAAGAGCCTGAAAAGGTGTGAAAAATATGAAGAGTTTCAAAATGTGTGAAATACATGAGGAGCATGAAACAGGCCGAAAAATAGGAGAAGCATGAAGTGGTGTGGAAAAACATGAAGAGCCTGAAAAGTTGTGAAAAATATGAAGAGCTTCAAAAGATGTGAAATACATGAGGAGCATGAAACTCTCAGAAAAATAGGAGGATCATGAAGCGGTGATCAAAAACATGAAGAGCCTGAAAAGGTGTGAAAAATATGAAGAGCTTCAAATGGTGTGAAATTCATGAGGATCATGAAAAGGTTTGAAAAATAGGAGAAGCATGAAATGGTGTGGAAAAACATGAAGAGCCTGTAAAGGTGTGAAAAATATGAAAGCTTCAAAAGGTGTCAAAAATATGAGGAGCATGAAACGGTCTGAAAAATAGGAGGAGCATGAAGCAGTGTTCAAAAACATGAAGAGCATGAAAACGTGTGAAAAATATGAAGAGCTTCAAAAGGTGTGAAATACATGAGGACTATGAAACGGTCTGAAAAATAGGAGGAGCATGAAGCGGTGTTGAAAAACATGAAGAGCCTTAAAACGTGTGAAAAATATGAAGAGCTTCAAAAGGTGTGAAATACATGAGGATCATGAAACGGTCTGAAAAATAGGAGGAGCATAAAACGGTGTTCAAAAACAGGAAGAGCCTGAAAATTTGTGAAAAATATGAAGAGCTTCAAAAGGTGTCAAAAATATGAGCAGCATGAAATGGTCTGAAAAATAGGAGGAGCATGAAGCGGTGTTCAAAAACATGAAAAGCCTGAAAAGGTGTGAAAAATATGAAGAGCCTCAAAACGTGTCAAAAATGAGATGAGCATGAAACTGTCTGAAAAATAGGAGTAGCATGAAGTGGTGTTGAAAAAAAAGAAGAGACTGTAAAGGTGTGAAATATATGAAGAGCTTCTAACAGTGTCAAAAATATGAGGAGAATGAAAGCGTCTGAAAAACAGGAGGAGCATGAAACTGTCTGAAAAATAGGAGAAGCATGAAGCGGAGTTGAAAAACATGAAGAGCATGAAAAGGTGTGAAAAATATGAACAGCTTCAAAAGGTGTCAAATATAAGAGGAGCATGAAACGGTCTGAAAAATCGGAGAAGCATGAAGCTGTGCTCAAATACATGAAGAGCCTGAGAAGGTGTGAAAAATATGAAGAGCTTGAAAATGTGTGAAAAATATGAACAGCTTCAAAGGTGTCAAAAATATGAGGAGCATGAAACGGTCTCAAAAATAGCAGGAGCATGAAGCTGTGTTCAAAAATATGGAAAGCCTGAAAAGGTTTGAAATATATGAAGAGCTTAAAAAGTTGTCAAAAATATGAGGAGCATGAAACGGTCGCAAAAATAGGAGGAGCATGAAGCGGTGTTTAAAAACATGAAGAGCCTGAAAAGGTTTGAAATATATGAAGAGCTTAAAAAGTTGTCAAAAATATGAGGAGCATGAAACGGTCTGAAAAATAGGAAGAACATGAAACGGTGTTCAAAAATATGAAGAGCATGGAATGGTGTGAAAAATATGAAGAGCCCCATAAAGTGTCAAAAATATGAGGAGCATGAAACGTTCTCAAAAATAGGAGCAGCATGAAAAGGTGTTCAAAAACATGAAGAGCCTGAAAAGGTGTGAAAAATATGAACAGTTTCAAAAGGTGTCAAATATATGAGGAGCATGAAACGGTCTTAAAAACAGGAGCAGCATGAAGCTGTGCTCAAATACATGAAGAGCCTAAGAAGGTGTGAAAAGTATGAAGAGCTTCAAAATGTGTGAAAAATATGAAGAGCTTGAAAAGGTGTCAAAAATATGAGGAGCATGAAAAGGTCTGAAAAATACGAGGAGCTTCAAGTGGTTTTAAAAAACATAAAGAGCCTGAAAAGGTGTGAAAAATATGAAGAGCTTCAAAAGGTGTGAAAAATATGAGGAGCATGAAACGGTCTGAAAAATAGGAGGAGCATGAAGCTGTGTTCAAAAACATGAAGAGCCTGAAAAGGTGTGAAAAATATGAAGAGCTCCAAAAGTTGTCAAAAATATGTGGAGCGTAAAACCGTCTCAAAAATAGGAGGAGCGTGAAGCGGTGATGAATAACATGAAGAACGTAAAAACGTGTGAAAATTATGAAGAGCTTCAAAAGGTGTCAAAAATATGAGGAGCATGAAACGGTCTCAAAAATAGGAGGAGAAGAAGCGGTGTTGAAAAACATGAAGAGCCTGAAAAGGTGTGAAAAATATGAAGAGCTTCAAAAGGTGTCAAATATAAGAGGAGCATGAAACGGTCTGAAAAATCGGAGAAGCATGAAGCTGTGCTCAAATACATGAAGAGCCTGAGAAGGTGTGAAAAATATGAAGAGCTTGAAAATGTGTGAAAAATATGAACAGCTTCAAAGGTGTCAAAAATATGAGGAGCATGAAACGGTCTCAAAAATATCAGGAGCATGAAGCAGTGTTCAAAAATATGGAAAGCCTGAAAAGGTTTGAAATATATGAAGAGCTTAAAAAGTTGTCAAAAATATGAGGAGCATGAAACGGTCGCAAAAATAGGAGGAGCATGAAGCGGTGTTTAAAAACATGAAGAGCCTGAAAAGGTTTGAAATATATGAAGAGCTTAAAAAGTTGTCAAAAATATGAGGAGCATGAAACGGTCTGAAAAATAGGAAGAACATGAAACGGTGTTCAAAAATATGAAGAGCCTGGAATGGTGTGAAAAATATGAAGAGCCCCATAAAGTGTCAAAAATATGAGGAGCATGAAACGTTCTCAAAAATAGGAGCAGCATGAAAAGGTGTTCAAAAACATGAAGAGCCTGAAAAGGTGTGAAAAATATGAACAGCTTCAAAAGGTGTCAAATATATGAGGAGCATGAAACGGTCTTAAAAACAGGAGCAGCATGAAGCTGTGCTCCAATACATGAAGAGCCTAAGAAGGTGTGAAAAGTATGAAGAGCTTCAAAATGTGTGAAAAATATGAAGAGCTTGAAAAGGTGTCAAAAATATGAGGAGCATGAAAAGGTCTGAAAAATATGAGGAGCTTGAAGTGGTTTTAAAAAACATAAAGAGCCTGAAAAGGTGTGAAAAATATGAAAAGCTTCAAAAGGTGTGAAAAATATGAGGAGCATGGAACGGTCTGAAAAATAGGAGGAGCATGAAGCGGTGTTGAAAAACATGAAGAGCCTGAAAACGTGTGAAAAACATGAAGAGCCTGAAAAGGTGTGAAAAATATGAAGAGCTTCAAAAGGTGTGAAAAATATGAGGAGCATGAAACGGTCTGAAAAATAGAAGCAGCATGAAACTGTGTTGAAAAACATGAAGAGCATGAAAAGGTGTGAAAAATATGAAGAGCTTCAAAAGGTGTGAAATACATGAGGAGCATGAAACGTCTGAAAATTAAGTGAAGCATGAGGTGGTGTGGAAAAACATGAAGAGCCTGAACAGGTGTGAAAAATATGAAGAGTTTCAAAAGGTGTAAAAAATATGAAGAGCATGAATTGATCTGAAAAATAAGAGGATCATGAAGCGTTGTTCAAAAACATGAAGCGCCTGAAAAGGTGTAAAAAATATGACGAGCTTCAAAATGTGTGAAATACATGAGGAGCATTAAACGGCCTGAAATATAGGAGGAACATGAACCGGTGTTCAAATACAAGAAGAGCCTGAAAAGTTGTGAAAAATATGAAGAGCTTCAAAAGGTGTGAAAATATGAAGAGCTTCAAAACATTTCAAAACTGAGATGAGCATGAAACGGTCTGAAAAATAGGAGGAGCATGAAGTGGTGTTGAAAAATGAAGAGCCTGAAAAGGTGTGAAAAATATGAATACCTTCTAAATGTGTCAAAAATATGAGGAGCATGAAACGGTCTGAGAAACTGGAGGAGCATGAAATGGTGTTGAAAAACTAGAAGAGCATGAAAAGGTGTGAAAAATATGAAGAGCTTCTAAAAGTATCAAAAATATGAGGTGCATGAAACAGTCTGAAAAATAGGAGGAGCATTATGTTGTGTTGAAAAACATTAAGAGCCTGAAAAGTGTGAAAAATATGAAGAGCTTCAAAAGGTGTCAAAAATATGAGGGGCATGAAACGGTCTGAAAAATACGAGGAGCATGAAGTGGTGTTAAAAACATGAAGAGCCTGAAAAGGTGTGATAAATATGAAGAGCTTCAAAAGGTGTGAAAAATATGAGGAGCATGAAACGGTCTGAAAAACAGAAGCAGCATGAAACGGTGATGAAAAACATGAGAGCCTGAAAAGGTGTGAAAAATATGAAGAGCTTCAAAAGGTGTGAAAAACATGAAGAGCTTCAAAAGGTGTGAAAAACATGAGGAGCATGAAACGGTCTAAAAACAGAAGCAGCATGAAGCAGTGTTGAAAAACATGAAGAGTCTGAAAACGTGTGAAAAATATGAAGAGCTTCAAAAGGTGTGAAAAATATGAAGAGCTTCAAAAGATGTGAAAAATATGAGGAGCATGAAACGGTCTGAAAAATAGAAGCAGCATGAAGCGGTGTTGAAAAACATGAAGAACCTGAAAAGGTGTGAGAAATATGAAGAGCTTCAATAGGTGTCAAAAATATGAGGAGCATGAAACGGTCTTAAAAATACTAGGAGAATGAAGTTGTGTTGCAAAACATGAAGAGCCTGAAAAGGTGTGAAAAACATGAAGAGCCTGAAAAGGTGTGAAAAATATGAAGAGCTTCATAAGGTGTGAAATACATGAGGAGCATGAAACTCTCTGAAAAATAGGAGGAGCATGAAGTGGTGTTGTAAAACTTGAAGAGCCTGAAAAGGTGTGAAAAATATGAAGAGCTTCAAAAGGTGTGAAAAATATGAGGAGGATGAAACGGTCTGAAAAATAGGTGGAGCATGAAGCCGTGTTGAAAAACCTGAAGAGCCTGAAAAGGTGTGAAAAATATGAAGAGCTTCAAAAGGTGTCAAAAATATGAGGAGCATGAAACGGTCTGAAAAATAGGTGGAGCATGAAGCGGGGTTCAAAAACATGAAGAGCCTGAAAACGTGTGAAAAATATGAAGAGCTTCAAAAGGTGTCAAATACATGAGGATCTTAAACGGTCTGAAAAAAGGGGGAGCATGAAGCGGTGTTCAAAATAGGAAGAGCCTGAAAAGTTGTGAAAAATATGAAGAGCTTCAAAAGGTGTGAAAATTATGAGGAGCATGAAACGGTCTGAAAAATAGGAGGAGCATGAAGCTGTGTTCAAAATCCCGAAGAGCCTGAAAAGGTGTGAAAAATATGAAGACTTTAAAAGGTGTCAAGAATATGAGGAGCATGAAACGGTCTTAAAAATACTAGGAGAATGAATCGGTGTTGAAAAACATAAGGAGCATGAAAAGGTGTGAAAAATATGAAGAGCTTTTAAAGGTGTCAAAAATATGAGGAGCATGAAACAGTCTGAAAAATAGGAGCATTATGAAGCGGTGTTGAAAAACATGAAGAGCCTGAAAAGGTGTGAAAAATATGAAGAGCTTCATAAGGTGTGAAATACATGAGGAGCATGAAACTCTCTGAAAAATAGGAGGAGCATGAAGTGGTGTTGTAAAACTTAAAGAGCCTGAAAAGGTGTGAAAAATATGAAGAGCTTCAAAAGGTGTCAAAAATATGAGGAGGATGAAACGGTCTGAAAAATAGGTGGAGCATGAAGCCGTGTTGAAAAACCTGAAGAGCATGAAAAGGTGTGAAAAATATGAAGAGCTTCAAAAGGTGTCAAAAATATGAGGAGCATGAAACGGTCTGAAAAATAGGTGGAGCATGAAGCGGTTTTCAAAAACATGAAGAGCCTGAAAACGTGTGAAAAATATGAAGAGCTTCAAAAAGTGTCAAATACATGAGGAGCTTGAACGGTCTGAAAAAAGGGGGACATGAAGCGGTGTTGAAAATCATGAAGGGCCTGAAAAGGTGTGAAAAATATGAAGAGTTTCAAAAGGTGTGAAAAATATGAAGAGCTTCAAAAGGTGTGAAAAATATGAGGTGCATGAAACGGTCTGAAAAATAGGAGGAGCATGATGCGGTGTTGAAAAATATGAAGAGCCTGAAAAGGTGTGAAAAATATGAAGAGCTTCAAAAGGTGTCAAAATTATGAGGAGCATGAAACGGTCTGAAAAATAGGAGGAGCATGAAGCGTTGTTGAAAAACATGAAGAGCATGAAAAGGTGTGAAAATATGAAGATCTTCTAAAGGTGTCAAAAAATGAGGAGCATGAAACGGTCTTAAAAATTGGAGGAGCATGAAGCGGTGTTGAAAATCATGAAGGGCCTGAAAAGGTGTGAAAAATATGAAGAGTTTCAAAAGGTGTGAAAAATATGAAGAGCTTCAAAAGGTGTCAAAAATGAGATCAACATGAAACCGTCTGAATAATAGGAGGAGCATGCAGCGGTGTTGAAAATTATGAAGAGCCTGAAAAGGTGTGAAAATATGAAGAGCTTCTAAATGTGTCAAATATATGAGGAGCATGAAACGGTCTGAAAAATAGGAGGAGCATGAAACGGTGATCAAAAACATGAAGAGCCTGAAAAGGTGTGAAAAATATGAAGAGCTTCAAAAGTTGTGAAATACATGAGGAGGATGAAACGGTCTGAAAATTAGGAGGAGCATGAAGCGGTGTTCAAAAAAAAAAGAGCCTGAAAAGGTGTTAAATATATGAAGAGCTTCAAAAGGTGTAAAAAATATGAGGAGCATGAAACTGTCTGAAATAGAGAAGCAGGATGAAACGGTGTTGAAAAACATGAAGGCCCTCAAAAGGTGTGAAAAATATGAAGAGCTTCAAAACGTGTCAAATATATGAAGAGCATGAAACCGTCTGAAAAATAGGAGGATCATGAAGCAGTGTTCAAAAACACGAAGAGCCTGAAAATGTGTGAAAAATATTCAGAGCTTCAAAATGTGTCAAATATATGAGGAGCATGAAACGGTCTGAAAAATAGGAGGAGCATGAAACGGTGATCAAAACCATGAAGAGCCTGAAAAGGTGTGAAAAATATGAAGAGCTTCAAAAGTTGTGAAATACATGAGGAGCATGAAACTCTCTGAAAAATAGGAGGAGCATGAAGCGGTGTTCAAAAACATGAAGAGCCAAAAAAGTAGTGAAAATTATGAGAAGCTTCAAAAGGTGTCAAAAATGAGATGAGCATGAAACGGTCTGAAAAATAGGAGGATCATGAAACGGTGTTCAAAAACATGAAGAGCCTGAATAGGTGTAAAAAATATGAAGAGCTTCAAAAGGTGTCAAAAATATGACGAGCATGAAACGGTCTGAAAAATAGGAGGAGCATGAAGCTGTGTTCAAAAACATGAAGAGCCTGAAAAGGTGTGAAAAATATGAAGAGCTTCAAAATGTGTCAAAAATATGAAGAGCATGAAACGGTCTGAAAAATAGGAGAATCATGAAGCGGTGTTCAAAAACATGAACAGCCTGAAAAGGTGTGAAAAATATGAAGAGCTTCAAAAGTTGTGAAATACATGAGGAGCATGAAACTCTCTGAAAAATAGGAGGAGCATGAAGCGGTGATCAAAAACATGAAGAGCCTAAAAAGTAGTGAAAATTATGAAAAGCTTCAAAAGGTGTCAAAAATGAGATGAGCATGAAACGGTCTGAAAATTAGGAGGATCATGAAACGGTGTTCAAAAACATGAAGAGCCTGAATAGGTGTGAAAAATATGAAGAGCTTCAAAAGGTGTCAAAAATATGACGAGCATGAAACGGTCTGAAAAATAGGAGGAGCATGAAGCTGTGTTCAAAAACATGAAGAGCCTGAAAAGGTGTGAAAAATATGAAGAGCTTCAAAAGGTGTGAATAATATGAGGAGCATGAAACGGTCTGAAAAATAGAAGCAGCATGAAACGGTGTTGAAAAACACGAAGAGCTAGAAAAGGTGTGAAAAATATGAAGGGCTTCAAAAGGTGTGAAAAATATGAGGAGCATGAAACGGTCTGAAAAATAGAAGCAGCATGAAACTGTGTTGAAAAACATGAAGAGCATGAAAAGGTGTGAAAAATATGAAGAGCTTCAAAAGGTGTGAAATACATGAGGAGCATGAAACGTCTGAAAATTAAGTGAAGCATGAGGTGGTGTGGAAAAACATGAAGAGCCTGAACAGGTGTGAAAAATATGAAGAGTTTCAAAAGGTGTAAAAAATATGAAGAGCATGAAATGATCTGAAAAATAAGAGGATCATGAAGCGTTGTTCAAAAACATGAAGCGCCTGAAAAGGTGTAAAAAATATGACGAGCTTCAAAATGTGTGAAATACATGAGGAGCATTAAACAGCCTGAAATATAGGAGGAACATGAACCGGTGTTCAAATACAAGAAGAGCCTGAAAAGTTGTGAAAAATATGAAGAGCTTCAAAAGGTGTGAAAATATGAAGAGCTTCAAAACGTTTCAAAACTGAGATGAGCATGAAACGGTCTGAAAAATAGGAGGAGCATGAAGTGGTGTTGAAAAATGAAGAGCCTGAAAAGGTGTGAAAAATATGAATACCTTCTAAATGTGTCAAAAATATGAGGAGCATGAAACGGTCTGAGAAATTGGAGGAGCATGAAATGGTGTTGAAAAACTAGAAGAGCATGAAAAGGTGTGAAAAATATGAAGAGCTTCTAAAAGTATCAAAAATATGAGGTGCATGAAACAGTCTGAAAAATAGGAGGAGCATTATGTTGTGTTGAAAAACATTAAGAGCCTGAAAAGTGTGAAAAATATGAAGAGCTTCAAAAGGTGTCAAAAATATGAGGGGCATGAAACGGTCTGAAAAATACGAGGAGCATGAAGTGGTGTTAAAAACATGAAGAGCCTGAAAAGGTGTGATAAATATGAAGAGCTTCAAAAGGTGTGAAAAATATGAGGAGCATGAAACGGTCTGAAAAACAGAAGCAGCATGAAACGGTGATGAAAAACATGAGAGCCTGAAAAGGTGTGAAAAATATGAAGAGCTTCAAAAGGTGTGAAAAACATGAAGAGCTTCAAAAGGTGTGAAAAACATGAGGAGCATGAAACGGTCTTAAAAACAGAAGCAGCATGAAGCAGTGTTGAAAAACATGAAGAGCCTGAAAACGTGTGAAAAATATGAAGAGCTTCAAAAGGTGTGAAAAATATGAAGAGCTTCAAAAGGTGTGAAATACATGAGGAGCATGAAACTCTCTGAAAAATAAGAGGAGCATGAAGTGGTGTTCAAAAACATGAAGAGCCTGAAAAAGTGTGAAAAATATGAAGAGCTTGAAAAGGTGTGAAAAATATCAGGAGCATGATACGGTCAGAAAAATAGGAGGAGCATGAAGCGGTGGTCAAAAACATGAAGAGCCTGTAAAGTTGTGAAAAATATGAAAAGCTTCAAAAGGTGTCAAAAATGAGCTGAGCATGAAACGGTCTGAAATATAGGAGGAGCATGAAGCGGTGTTGAAAAAATAAAGAGCCTGAAAAGGTGTGAAAAATATGAAGAGCTTCAAAAGGTGTCAAAATATGAGGAGCATGAAACGGTCTGAAAAATAGGAGGAGCATGAAGCAGTGTTCAAAAACATGAAGAGCCTGAAAAGGTGTGAAAAATATGAAGAGCTTCTAAAGGTGTCAAAAATATGAGGAGCATGAAACAGTCTGAAAAATAGCAGGAGCATGAAGCGGTGTTGAAAAACATGAAAAGTCTGAAAAGGTGTAAAAAATATGAAGAGCTTCAAAAGATGTGAAAAATATGAGGAGCATGAAACTGTCTGAAAAATAGAAACAGCATGAAACGGTGTTGAAAAACATGAAGAGCCTGAAAAGGTGTGAAAAATATGAAGAGTTTCAAAAGGTGTGAAAAATATGAAGAGCTTCAAAAGGTGTCAAAAATGAGATCAACAAGAAACCGTCTGAAAAATAGGAGGAGCATGAAGCGGTGTTGAAAAATATGAAGAGCCTGAAAAGGTGTGAAAAATATGAAGAGCTTATAAATGTGTCAAATATATGAGGAGCATGAATCGGTCTGAAAAATAGGAGGAGCATGAAGTGGTGTTGAAAAACATTAAGAGCCTGAAAAGGTGTGTAAAATATGAAGAGCTTCAAAAAGTGTCAAAAATATGAGGAGCATGAAACTGTCTGAAAAATAGGAGGAGCATGAAACGGTGATCAAAAACATGAAGAGCCTGAAAAGGTGTGAAAAATATGAAGAGCTTCAAAAGTTGTGAAATACATGAGGAGCATGAAACGGGCTGAAAAATAGGAGAAGCATGAAGTGGTGTGGAAAAACATGAACAGCCTGAAAAGGTGTGAAAAATATGAAGAGCTTCAAAAGGTGTGAAATACATGAGGAGCATGAAACTCTTTGAAAAATAGGAGGAGCATGAAGCTGTTTTCAAAATCATGAAGAGCCTGAAAAGTTGTCAAAAATATGAAAAGCTTCAAAAGGTGTCAAATATGAGATGAGCATGAAACGGTCTGAAAAATAGGAAGATCATGAAAAGGTGTTGAAAAATATGAAGTCACTAAAAGTTGTGAAAAATAGAAAGAGCTTCAACAGGTGTCAAAAATATGAGGAGCATCAAACGGTCTGAAAAATAAGAGGAGCATTAAGCGGTCGTCAAAAACATGAAGAGACTGAAAAGGTGTGAAAAATAGGAAGAGCTTCAAAAGGTGTGAAATATATGAGGAGCATGAAACGGTCTGAAAATTAGGAGAAGCATGAAGTGGTGTGGAAAAACATGAAGAGCCTGAAAAGGTGTGAAAAATATGAAGAGCTTCAAAATGGGTCAAAAATATGAAGAGCATGAAACGGTCTGAAAAATAGGAGAATCATGAAGCGGTGTTCAAAAACATGAACAGCCTGAAAAGGTGTGAAAAATATGAAGAGCTTCAAAAGTTGTGAAATACATGAGGAGCATGAAACTCTCTGAAAAATAGGAGGAGCATGAAGCGGTGTTCAAAAACATGAACAGCCTGAAAAGGTGTGAAAAATATGAAGAGCTTCAAAAGTTGTGAAATACATGAGGAGCATGAAACTCTCTGAAAAATAGAAGCAGCATGAAACGGTGTTGAAAAACACAAAGAGCTTGAAAAGGTGTGAAAAATATGAAGAGCTTCAAAAGGTGTGAAAAATATGAGGAGCATGAAACGGTCTGAAAAATAGAAGCAGCATGAAACTGTGTTGAAAAACATGAAGAGCATGAAAAGGTGTGAAAAATATGAAGAGCTTCAAAAGGTGTGAAATACATGAGGAGCATGAAACGTCTGAAAATTAAGTGAAGCATGAGGTGGTGTGGAAAAACATGAAGAGCCTGAACAGGTGTGAAAAATATGAAGAGTTTCAAAAGGTGTAAAAAATATGAAGAGCATGAAATGATCTGAAATATAAGAGGATCATGAAGCGTTGTTCAAAAACATGAAGCGCCTGAAAAGGTGTAAAAAATATGAAGAGCTTCAAAATGTGTGAAATACATGAGGAGCATTAAACGGCCTGAAATATAGGAGGAACATGAACCGGTGTTCAAATACAAGAAGAGCCTGAAAAGTTGTGAAAAATATGAAGAGCTTCAAAAGGTGTGAAAATATGAAGAGCTTCAAAACGTTTCCAAACTGAGATGAGCATGAAACGGTCTGAAAAATAGGAGGAGCATGAAGTGGTGTTGAAAAATGAAGAGCCTGAAAAGGTGTGAAAAATATGAATACCTTCTAAATGTGTCAAAAATATGAGGAGCATGAAACGGTCTGAGAAATTGGAGGAGCATGAAATGGTGTTGAAAAACTAGAAGAGCATGAAAAGGTGTGAAAAATATGAAGAGCTTCTAAAAGTATCAAAAATATGAGGTGCATGAAACAGTCTGAAAAATAGGAGGAGCATTATGTTGTGTTGAAAAACATTAAGAGCCTGAAAAGTGTGAAAAATATGAAGAGCTTCAAAAGGTGTCAAAAATATGAGGGGCATGAAACGGTCTGAAAAATACGAGGAGCATGAAGTGGTGTTAAAAACATGAAGAGCCTGAAAAGGTGTGATAAATATGAAGAGCTTCAAAAGGTGTGAAAAATATGAGGAGCATGAAACGGTCTGAAAAACAGAAGCAGCATGAAACGGTGATGAAAAACATGAGAGCCTGAAAAGGTGTGAAAAATATGAAGAGCTTCAAAAGGTGTGAAAAACATGAAGAGCTTCAAAAGGTGTGAAAAACATGAGGAGCATGAAACGGTCTTAAAAACAGAAGCAGCATGAAGCAGTGTTGAAAAACATGAAGAGCCTGAAAACGTGTGAAAATTATGAAGAGCTTCAAAAGGTGTGAAAAATATGAAGAGCTTCAAAAGATGTGAAAAATATGAGGAGCATGAAACGGTCTGAAAAATAGAAGCAGCATGAAGCGGTGTTGAAAAACATGAAGAACCTGAAAAGGTGTGAGAAATATGAAGAGCTTCAATAGGTGTCAAAAATATGAGGAGCATGAAACGGTCTTAAAAATACTAGGAGAATGAAGTTGTGTTGCAAAACATGAAGAGCCTGAAAAGGTGTGAAAAACCTGAAGAGCTTCAAAAGGTGTCAAAAATATGAGGAGCATGAAACAGTCTGAAAAATAGGAGCATTATGAAGCGGTGTTGAAAAACATGAAAGCCTGAAAACGTGTGAAAAACATGAAGAGCCTGAAAAGGTGTGAAAAATATGCAGAGCTTCATAAGGTGTGAAATACATGAGGAGCATGAAACTCTCTGAAAAATAGGAGGAGCATGAAGTGGTGTTGTAAAACTTGAAGAGCCTGAAAAGGTGTGAAAAATATGAAGAGCTTCAAAAGGTGTCAAAAATATGAGGAGGATGAAACGGTCTGAAAAATAGGTGGAGCATGAAGCCGTGTTGAAAAACCTGAAGAGCCTGAAAAGGTGTGAAAAATATGAAGAGCTTCAAAAGTGTCAAAAATATGAGAAGCATGAAACGGTCTGAAAAATAGGTGGAGCATGAAGCGGTGTTCAAAAACATGAAGAGCCTGAAAACGTGTGAAAAATATGAAGAGCTTCAAAAGGTGTCAAATACATGAGGAGCTTAAACGGTCTGAAAAAAGGGGGAGCATGAAGCGGTGTTCAAAATAGGAAGAGCATGAAAAGTTGTGAAAAATATGAAGAGCTTCAAAAGGTGTGAAAATTATGAGGAGCATGAAACGGTCTGAAAAATAGGAGGAGCATGAAGCTGTGTTCAAAATCACGAAGAGCCTGAAAAGGTGTGAAAAATATGAAGAGCTTTAAAAGGTGTCAAGAATATGAGGAGCATGAAACGGTCTGAAAAATAGGAGGAGAATGAATCGGTGTTGAAAAACATAAGGAGCATGAAAAGGTGTGAAAAATATGAAGAGCTTTAAAAGGTGTGAAAAATATGAGGTGCATGAAACGGTCTGAAAAATAGGAGGAGCATGATGCGGTGTTGAAAAATATGAAGAGCCTGAAAAGGTGTGAAAAATATGAAGAGCTTCAAAAGGTGTCAAAATTATGAGGAGCATGAAACGGTCTGAAAAATAGGAGGAGCATGATGCGTTGTTGAAAAACATGAAGAGCATGAAAAGGTGTGAAAATATGAAGATCTTCTAAAGGTGTCAAAAATATGAGGAGCATGAAACGGTCTTAAAAATTGGAGGAGCATGAAGCGGTGTTGAAAATCATGAAGGGCCTGAAAAGGTGTGAAAAATATGAAGAGTTTCAAAAGGTGTGAAAAATATGAAGAGCTTCAAAAGGTGTCAAAAATGAGATCAACATGAAACCGTCTGAATAATAGGAGGAGCATGCAGCGGTGTTGAAAAATATGAAGAGCCTGAAAAGGTGTGAAAATATGAAGAGCTTCTAAATGTGTCAAATATATGAGGAGCATGAAACGGTCTGAAAAATAGGAGGAGCATGAAACGGTGATCAAAAACATGAAGAGCCTGAAAAGGTGTGAAAAATATGAAGAGCTTCAAAAGTTGTGAAATACATGAGGAGGATGAAACGGTCTGAAAATTAGGAGGAGCATGAAGCGGTGTTCAAAAAAATAAAGAGCCTGAAAAGGTGTTAAATATATGAAGAGCTTCAAAAGGTGTAAAAAATATGAGGAGCATGAAACTGTCTGAAATAGAGAAGCAGGATGAAACGGTGTTGAAAAACATGAAGACCCTCAAAAGGTGTGAAAAATATGAAGAGCTTCAAAACGTGTCAAATATATGAAGAGCATGAAACCGTCTGAAAAATAGGAGGATCATGAAGCAGTGTTCAAAAACATGAAGAGCCTGAAAATGTGTGAAAAATATTCAGAGCTTCAAAATGTGTCAAATATATGAGGAGCATGAAACGGTCTGAAAAATAAGAGGAGCATGAAACGGTGATCAAAAACATGAAGAGCCTGAAAAGGTGTGAAAAATATGAAGAGCTTCAAAAGTTGTGAAATACATGAGGAGCATGAAACTCTCTGAAAAATAGGAGGAGCATGAAGCGGTGTTCAAAAACATGAAGAGCCAAAAAAGTAGTGAAAATTATGAGAAACTTCAAAAGGTGTCAAAAATGAGATGAGCATGAAACGGTCTGAAAAATAGGAGGATCATGAAACGGTGTTCAAAAACATGAAGAGCCTGAATAGGTGTAAAAAATATGAAGAGCTTCAAAAGGTGTCAAAAATATGACGAGCATGAAACGGTCTGAAAAATAGGAGGAGCATGAAGCTGTGTTCAAAAACATGAAGAGCCTGAAAAGGTGTGAAAAATATGAAGAGCTTCAAAATGTGTCAAAAATATGAAGAGCATGAAACGGTCTGAAAAATAGGAGAATCATGAAGCGGTGTTCAAAAACATGAACAGCCTGAAAAGGTGTGAAAAATATGAAGAGCTTCAAAAGTTGTGAAATACATGAGGAGCATGAAACTCTCTGAAAAATAGGAGGAGCATGAAGCGGTGATCAAAAACATGAAGAGCCTAAAAAGTAGTGAAAATTATGAAAAGCTTCAAAAGGTGTCAAAAATGAGATGAGCATGAAACGGTCTGAAAAATAGGAGGATCATGAAACGGTGTTCAAAAACATGAAGAGCCTGAATAGGTGTGAAAAATATGAAGAGCTTCAAAAGGTGTCAAAAATATGACGAGCATGAAACGGTCTGAAAAATAGGAGGAGCATGAAGCTGTGTTCAAAAACATGAAGAGCCTGAAAAGGTGTGAAAAATATGAAGAGCTTCAAAAGGTGTGAATAATATGAGGAGCATGAAACGGTCTGAAAAATAGAAGCAGCATGAAACGGTGTTGAAAAACACAAAGAGCTTGAAAAGGTGTGAAAAATATGAAGAGCTTCAAAAGGTGTGAAAAATATGAGGAGCATGAAACGGTCTGAAAAAAAGAAGCAGCATGAAACTGTGTTGAAAAACATGAAGAGCATGAAAAGGTGTGAAAAATATGAAGAGCTTCAAAAGGTGTGAAATACATGAGGAGCATGAAACGTCTGAAAATTAAGTGAAGCATGAGGTGGTGTGGAAAAACATGAAGAGCCTGAACACATGTGAAAAATATGAAGAGTTTCAAAAGGTGTAAAAAATATGAAGAGCATGAAATGATCTGAAAAATAAGAGGATCATGAAGCGTTGTTCAAAAACATGAAGCGCCTGAAAAGGTGTAAAAAATATGACGAGCTTAAAAATGTGTGAAATACATGAGGAGTATTAAACGGCCTGAAATATAGGAGGAACATGAACCGGTGTTCAAATACAAGAAGAGCCTGAAAAGTTGTGAAAAATATGAAGAGCTTCAAAAGGTGTGAAAATATGAAGAGCTTCAAAACGTTTCAAAACTGAGATGAGCATGAAACGGTCTGAAAAATAGGAGGAGCATGAAGTGGTGTTGAAAAATGAAGAGCCTGAAAAGGTGTGAAAAATATGAATACCTTCTAAATGTGTCAAAAATATGAGGAGCATGAAACGGTCTGAGAAATTGGAGGAGCATGAAATGGTGTTGAAAAACTAGAAGAGCATGAAAAGGTGTGAAAAATATGAAGAGCTTCTAAAAGTATCAAAAATATGAGGTGCATGAAACAGTCTGAAAAATAGGAGGAGCATTATGTTGTGTTGAAAAACATTAAGAGCCTGAAAAGTGTGAAAAATATGAAGAGCTTCAAAAGGTGTCAAAAATATGAGGGGCATGAAACGGTCTGAAAAATACGAGGAGCATGAAGTGGTGTTAAAAACATGAAGAGCCTGAAAAGGTGTGATAAATATGAAGAGCTTCAAAAGGTGTGAAAAATATGAGGAGCATGAAACGGTCTGAAAAACAGAAGCAGCATGAAACGGTGATGAAAAACATGAGAGCCTGAAAAGGTGTGAAAAATATGAAGAGCTTCAAAAGGTGTGAAAAACATGAAGAGCTTCAAAAGGTGTGAAAAACATGAGGAGCATGAAACGGTCTTAAAAACAGAAGCAGCATGAAGCAGTGTTGAAAAACATGAAGAGCCTGAAAACGTGTGAAAAATATGAAGAGCTTCAAAGGTGTGAAAAATATGAAGAGCTTCAAAAGATGTGAAAAATATGAGGAGCATGAAACGGTCTGAAAAATAGAAGTAGCATGAAGCGGTGTTGAAAAACATGAAGAACCTGAAAAGGTGTGAGAAATATGAAGAGCTTCAATAGGTGTCAAAAATATGAGTAGCATGAAACGGTCTTAAAAATACTAGGAGAATGAAGTTGTGTTGCAAAACATGAAGAGCCTGAAAAGGTGTGAAAAACATGAAGAGCCTGAAAAGGTGTGAAAAATATGAAGAGCTTCATAAGGTGTGAAATACATGAGGAGCATGAAACTCTCTGAAAAATAGGAGGAGCATGAAGTGGTGTTGTAAAACTTGAAGAGCCTGAAAAGGTGTGAAAAATATGAAGAGCTTTAAAAGGTGTCAAATACATGAGGAGCATTTAACGGTCTGAAAAATAGGAGGAGCATGAAGCGGTGTTCAAAATATGAAGAGGCTGAAAAGTTGTGAAAAATATGAAGAGCTTCAAAAGGTGTGAAAAATATGAGGAGCATGAAACGGTCTGAAAAATAGGAGGAGCATGAAGCGGTGTTCAAAATCATGAAGAGCCTGAAAAGGTGTGAAAAATATGAAGAGCTTTAAAACTTGTCAAGAATATGAGGAGCATGAAACGGTCTGAAAAATAGGAGGAGAATGAATCGGTGTTGAAAAACATAAGGAGCCTGAAAAGGTGTGAAAAATATGAAGAGCTTTAAAAGGTGTGAAAAATATGAGGTGCATGAAACGGTCTGAAAAATAGGAAGAGCATGATGCGGTGTTGAAAAATATGAAGAGCCTGAAAAGGTGTGAAAAATATGAAGAGCTTCAAAAGGTGTCAAAAATATGAGGAGCATGAAACGGTCTTAAAAATAGGAGGAGCATGAAGTGGTGTTGAAAATCATGAAGGGCCTGAAAAGCTGTGAAAAATATGAAGAGTTTCAAAAGGTGTGAAATATATGAAGAGCTTCAAAAGGTGTCAAAAATGAGATCAACATGAAACCGTCTGAAAAATAGGAGGAGCATGAAGCGGTGATGAAAAATATGAAGAGCCTGAAAAGGTGTGCAAATATGAAGAGCTTCTAAATGTGTCAAATATATGAGGAGCATGAAACGGTCTGAAAAATAGGAGGAGCATGAAGTGGTGTTGAAAAAAATGAAGAGCCTGAAAAGGTGTGAAAAATATGAAGAGCTTCAAAAAGTGTCAAAAATATGAGGAGCATGAAACCGTCTGAAAAATAGGAGGAGCATGAAACGGTGATCAAAAACATGAAGAGCCTGAAAAGGTTTGAAAAATATGAAGAGCTTCAAAAGGTGTGAAATATATGAGGAGCATGAAACGGGCTGAAAAATAAGAGAAGCATGAAGTGGTGTGGAAAAACATGAAGAGCCTGAAAAGCTGTGAAAAATATGAAGAGCTTCAAAATGTGTCAAAAATATGAAGAGCATGAAACGGTCTGAAAAATAGGAGAATCATGAAGTGGTGTTAAAAAACATGAACAGCCTGAAAAGGTGTGAAAAACATGAAGAGCTTCAAAAGTTGTGAAATACATGAGGAGCATGAAACTCTCTGAAAAATAGGAGGAGCATGAAGCTGTGTTCAAAAACATGAAGAGCCTGAAAAGATGTGAATAATATGTAGAGCTTCAAAAGGTGTGAAAATATGAAGAGCTTCAAAAGCTGTCAAAATAAGATGATCATGAAACGGTCTGAAAATTAGGAGGAGCATGAAGTGGTGTTGAAAAAAAAGAAGAGCCTGAAAAGGTGTGAAATATATGAAGAGCTTCAAAAGGCGTGAAAATATGAAGAGCTTCAAAAGCTGTCAAAATGAGATGAGAATGAAACGGTCTGAAAATTAGGAGCAGCATGAAACGGTGTTCAAACAAATGAAGAGCCTCAAAATGTGTGAAAAATAAGAAGAGCTTCAAAAGGTGTGAAATACATTTGGAGCATGAAACTGTGTGTAAAATAGGAGGAGCATGAAGTGGTGTTCAAAAACATGAAGAGCCTGAAAAGGTGTGAAAAATATGAAGAGCTTCAAAAGGTGTGAAATACATGAGAGGAATGAAACTGTCTGAAAAATAGGAGGAGCATGAAGCGGTTGTGAAAAACATGAAGAGCCTGAAAAGTTGTGAAAAATATAAAGAGCTTCTAAAGGTGTCAAAAATACGAGGACAATGAAACGCTCTGGAAAAGAGGAGGAGCATGAAGTGGTGTTGAAAAAGATGAAGAGCCTGAAAAGGTGTGAAAAATTTGAAGAGCTTCAAAACGTGTCAAAATTATGAGGAGCATGAAACGGTCTGAAAAATAGGAGGAGCATGAAGTGGTGTTGAAAAACATGAAGAGCCTGAAATGATGTGAAATATATGAAGAGGTTCAAAAGGTGCGAAAAATATGAGGAGGTTCAAAAAGGGTCAAAAATATGAGGAGCATGAAACGGTCAGAAAAATACGAGGAGCATGAAAAGGTGTTCAAAAACATGAAGAGCCTGAAAAGGTGTGAAAAATATGAAGAGCTTCAAAAGGTATTAAATACATGAATAGCATGAAACGGTCTGAAAAATAGGAGGAGCATGAAGCGGTGTTCAAAAACATGAAGAGCCTTAAAAGGTGTGAAAAATATGAAGAGATTCAAAATGTGTCAAAAATATGAGGAGCATGAAATGGTCTGAAAAATAGGAGGAGCATGAAACGGTGTTCAAAAACATGAAGAACCTGAAAAGGTGTGAAAAATATGAAGAGTTTCTAAAGGTGTCAAAAATATGAGGAGCATGAAACGGTCTGAAAAATAGGAAGACCATGAAACGGTGTTCAAAAACATGAAGAGCCTGAAAGGTGGGAAAATTCTGAAGAGATTCAAAAGCTGTGAAATACATGTGGAGCATAAAACGGTCTCAAAAATAGGAGGAGCATGAAGCGGTGTTCAAAAACATGAAGAGCCTGAAAAGGTGAGAAAAATATGAAGAGCCTCAAAACGTGTCAAAAATAGGAAGAGCATTAAACGGTCTGAAAAAATAGGAGGAGCATGAAGCGGTGTTGAAAAACATGAAGAGCCTGAAATGGTGTGAAAAATATGAAGAGCTTCAACAGGTGTGTAAAAGATGTGGAGCATGAAACGGTCGGAAAAATAGGAGGAGCATGAAATGGTGTTCAAAACATGAAGAGCCTGAAAAGGTGTGAAAAATATGAAGAGCTTCAAAGGTATCAAAAATATGAGGAGCATGAAACGGTCTGAAAAATAGGAAGAGCATGAAGTGGTTGTGAAAAACATGAAGAGCCTGAAAAGGTGTGCGAAATACGAAGAGGTTCAAAAGGTGTGAAATACATGAGGAGCATGAAACGGTCTGAAAAATAGGAGGAGCATGAAGCGGTGTTCAAAAACATGAAGACCCTGAAAAAGTGTGAAAAATATGAAGAGCTTCAAAAAGTGTGAAAAATATGAGGAGCATAAGCGATCTGAAAAATAGGTGCAGCAGGAAGCGGTGTTCAAAAACATGAAGAGCCTGACAGGTGTGAAAAGTATGAAGAGCTTCAAAAAGTGTGAAAAATATGAAGAGCTTCAAAAAGTGTGAAAAATATGAGGAGCATGAAATGGTCTGAAAAACAGGAGAAGAATGAAGAGGTGTTTAAAAACATGAAGAGCCTGAAAAGGTGTGAAATATATGACGAACTTCAAAAGGTTTCAAAAATATGAGGAGCATGAAACGGTCTGAAACATAGGAGGAGCATGAAGCAGTGTTCAAAAACATGAAGAGCATGAAAAGGTGTGAAGAAAATGAAGAGTTTCAAAAGTTGACATAAATATGAGGAGAATGAAACGGTCTGAAAAATATGAGGAGCATGAAACGGTGTTGAAAAAGATGAAGAGCCTGAAAAGGTGTGAAAAATATGAAGAGCTTCAAAAAGTGTCAAAAATATGAAGAGAATGAAACAGTCCGAAAAATACGAGGAGCATGAAAAGGTGTTGAAAAACATGAAGAGGGTGAAAATATGTGTAAAATATGAAGAGCTTCAAAAGGTGTGAAAAATATGAAGAGCTTCAAAAGGTGTGAAAAATATGAAGAGCTTCAAAAGGTGTCAAATATATGAGGAGCATGAAACGGTCAAAAAAATAGGAGGAGTATGAAGCGATGTTGAAAAACATGAAGAGTCTGAAAAGGTGTGAAATATATGAAGAGCTTCAAAAGGTGTGAAATATAGGAGGAGCATGAAGCGGTGTTCAAAAACATGAAGAGCCTGAAAAGGTGTGAAATATATGAAGAGCTTCAAAAGGTGTCAAAAATAAGAGGAGCATGAAGCGGTGTTCAGAAACATGAAGAGCTTGAAAAGGTGTGAAATATATGAAGAGCTTCAAAAAGTGTGAAATATAGGAGAAGCATGAAGCGGTGTTCAGAAACATGAAGAGCCTTAAAAGGTGTGAAATATATGAAGAACTTCAAAAGTTGTCAAATATGAGTAGCATAAAACGGTCTCAAAATATGACGAGCATGAAGCGGTGTTGAAAAACATGTAGAGCCTGAAAAGGTGTGAAATACATGAAGAGCTTCAAAAGGTGTCAAAATATGAGTAGCATAAAACGGTCTCAAAAATATGGGGAGCATGAAGCGGTGTTGAAAATCATGAAGAGCCTGAAAAGGTGTGAATAATATGAAGAGATTTAAAAGGTGTCAAACATATGAGGAGCATGAAAGTGTGTTGAAAAACATGAAGAGCCTGAAAAGGTGTGAAAAATATGAGGAGCTTCAAAATTTGTCAAAAATATGAGGAGCATGAAACGGTCTGAAAAATAGGAGGAGCATGAAATCGTGTTCAAAACATGAAGAGCTTGAAAAGGTGTGAAAAATATTAAGAGCTTCAAAAGTATCAAAAATATGAGGAGCATGAAACGGCCTGAAAAATAGGAAGAGCATGAAGCGGTGTTGAATAACATGAAGATCTTGAAAAGGTGTGAACAATATTAGGAGCATGAAACGGTCTCAAAAATATGAGGAGCATGAAGCAGTGTTGAAAATCATGAAGAGCCTGAAAAGGTGTGAAAAATATGAAGAGATTCAAAAGGTGTCAAACATATGAGGACCATGAAACTGTGTTGAAAAACAAGAAGAGCATGAAAAGGTGTGAAAAATATGAGGAGCATGAAAAGGTCTGAAAAATAGGAGGAGCATGAAATGTTGTTGAAAAACATGAAGAGCAAGAAAAGGTGTGAAAAATATGAAGAGCTTCAAAAGGTGTCAATAATAAGAGGTGCATGAAACAGTCTGAAAAATAGGAGGAGCATGAAACGATCTGAAAAATAGGAGGAGCATGAAGCGGTGTTGAAAAATATGAAGAGCCTGAAAAGGTGTGACAAATATAAAGAGTTTCAAAAAGTGTGAATGATATGAGGAGCATGATACGGTCTCAAAAATAGGAGCAGCATGAAACGGTGTTGAAAAACATGAAGAGCATGAAAAGGTGTGAAAAAAGGAAGAGCTTTAAAAGGTGTCAAATATATGAGGAGCATGAAACGGTCTGAAAAATAGAAGTAGCATGAAGCGGTGACAAAAAAATGAAGAGCCTGAAAAGGTGTGAAAAATATGAAGAGCTTCAAAAGGTGTGAAAAATATGAGGAGCATGAAACGGTCTGAAATATAGGAGGAGCATGAAGCGGTGTTCAAAAACATGAAGAGCCTGAAAAGGTGTGAAAAATATGAAGAGATTCAAAATGTGTCAAAAATATGAGGAGCATGAAACGGTCTGAAAAATAGGAGGAGCATGAAGCGGTGTTCAAAACATGAACAGCCTGAAAACGTGTGAAAAATATGAGGAGCTTCAAAAGGTGTCAAATACATGAGGAGCATTTAACGGTCTGAAAAATAGGAGGAGCATGAAGCGGTGTTCAAAATATGAAGAGCCTGAAAAGTTGTGAAAAATATGAAGAGCTTCAAAAGGTGTGAAAAATATGAGGAGCATGAAACGGTCTGAAAAATAGGAGGAGCATGAAGCGGTGTTCAAAATCATGAAGAGCCTGAAAAGGTGTGAAAAATATGAAGAGCTTTAAAACTTGTCAAGAATATGAGGAGCATGAAACGGTCTGAAAAATAGGAGGAGAATGAATCGGTGTTGAAAAACATAAGGAGCCTGAAAAGGTGTGAAAAATATGAAGAGCTTTAAAAGGTGTGAAAAATATGAGGTGCATGAAACGGTCTGAAAAATAGGAAGAGCATGATGCGGTGTTGAAAAATATGAAGAGCCTGAAAAGGTGTGAAAAATATGAAGAGCTTCAAAAGGTGTCAAAAATATGAGGAGCATGAAACGGTCTTAAAAATAGGAGGAGCATGAAGTGGTGTTGAAAATCATGAAGGGCCTGAAAAGCTGTGAAAAATATGAAGAGTTTCAAATGGTGTGAAATATATGAAGAGCTTCAAAAGGTGTCAAAAATGAGATCAACATGAAACCGTCTGAAAAATAGGAGGAGCATGAAGCGGTGATGAAAAATATGAAGAGCCTGAAAAGGTGTGCAAATATGAAGAGCTTCTAAATGTGTCAAATATATGAGGAGCATGAAACGGTCTGAAAAATAGGAGGAGCATGAAGTGGTGTTGAAAAAAATGAAGAGCCTGAAAAGGTGTGAAAAATATGAAGAGCTTCAAAAAGTGTCAAAAATATGAGGAGCATGAAACCGTCTGAAAAATAGGAGGAGCATGAAACGGTGATCAAAAACATGAAGAGCCTGAAAAGGTTTGAAAAATATGAAGAGCTTCAAAAGGTGTGAAATATATGAGGAGCATGAAACGGGCTGAAAAATAAGAGAAGCATGAAGTGGTGTGGAAAAACATGAAGAGCCTGAAAAGCTGTGAAAAATATGAAGAGCTTCAAAATGTGTCAAAAATATGAAGAGCATGAAACGGTCTGAAAAATAGGAGAATCATGAAGTGGTGTTAAAAAACATGAACAGCCTGAAAAGGTGTGAAAAACATGAAGAGCTTCAAAAGTTGTGAAATACATGAGGAGCATGAAACTCTCTGAAAAATAGGAGGAGCATGAAGCTGTGTTCAAAAACATGAAGAGCCTGAAAAGATGTGAATAATATGTAGAGCTTCAAAAGGTGTGAAAATATGAAGAGCTTCAAAAGCTGTCAAAATAAGATGATCATGAAACGGTCTGAAAATTAGGAGGAGCATGAAGTGGTGTTGAAAAAAAAGAAGAGCCTGAAAAGGTGTGAAATATATGAAGAGCTTCAAAAGGCGTGAAAATATGAAGAGCTTCAAAAGCTGTCAAAATGAGATGAGAATGAAACGGTCTGAAAATTAGGAGCAGCATGAAACGGTGTTCAAACAAATGAAGAGCCTCAAAATGTGTGAAAAATAAGAAGAGCTTCAAAAGGTGTGAAATACATTTGGAGCATGAAACTGTGTGTAAAATAGGAGGAGCATGAAGTGGTGTTCAAAAACATGAAGAGCCTGAAAAGGTGTGAAAAATATGAAGAGCTTCAAAAGGTGTGAAATACATGAGAGGAATGAAACTGTCTGAAAAATAGGAGGAGCATGAAGCGGTTGTGAAAAACATGAAGAGCCTGAAAAGTTGTGAAAAATATAAAGAGCTTCTAAAGGTGTCAAAAATACGAGGACAATGAAACGCTCTGGAAAAGAGGAGGAGCATGAAGTGGTGTTGAAAAAGATGAAGAGCCTGAAAAGGTGTGAAAAATTTGAAGAGCTTCAAAACGTGTCAAAATTATGAGGAGCATGAAACGGTCTGAAAAATAGGAGGAGCATGAAGTGGTGTTGAAAAACATGAAGAGCCTGAAATGATGTGAAATATATGAAGAGGTTCAAAAGGTGCGAAAAATATGAGGAGGTTCAAAAAGGGTCAAAAATATGAGGAGCATGAAACGGTCAGAAAAATACGAGGAGCATGAAAAGGTGTTCAAAAACATGAGGAGCCTGAAAAGGTGTGAAAAATATGAAGAGCTTCAAAAGGTATTAAATACATGAATAGCATGAAACGGTCTGAAAAATAGGAGGAGCATGAAGCGGTGTTCAAAAACATGAAGAGCCTGAAAAGGTGTGAAAAATATGAAGAGATTCAAAATGTGTCAAAAATATGAGGAGCATGAAATGGTCTGAAAAATAGGAGGAGCATGAAACGGTGTTCAAAAACATGAAGAACCTGAAAAGGTGTGAAAAATATGAAGAGTTTCTAAAGGTGTCAAAAATATGAGGAGCATGAAACGGTCTGAAAAATAGGAAGACCATGAAACGGTGTTCAAAAACATGAAGAGCCTGAAAGGTGGGAAAATTCTGAAGAGATTCAAAAGCTGTGAAATACATGTGGAGCATAAAACGGTCTCAAAAATAGGAGGAGCATGAAGCGGTGTTCGAAAACATGAAGAGCCTGAAAAGGTGAGAAAAATATGAAGAGCCTCAAAACGTGTCAAAAATAGGAAGAGCATTAAACGGTCTGAAAAAATAGGAGGAGCATGAAGCGGTGTTGAAAAACATGAAGAGCCTGAAATGGTGTGAAAAATATGAAGAGCTTCAACAGGTGTGTAAAAGATGTGGAGCATGAAACGGTCGGAAAAATAGGAGGAGCATGAAATGGTGTTCAAAACATGAAGAGCCTGAAAAGGTGTGAAAAATATGAAGAGCTTCAAAGGTATCAAAAATATGAGGAGCATGAAACGGTCTGAAAAATAGGAAGAGCATGAAGTGGTTGTGAAAAACATGAAGAGCCTGAAAAGGTGTGCGAAATACGAAGAGGTTCAAAAGGTGTGAAATACATGAGGAGCATGAAACGGTCTGAAAAATAGGAGGAGCATGAAGCGGTGTTCAAAAACATGAAGACCCTGAAAAAGTGTGAAAAATATGAAGAGATTCAAAAAGTGTGAAAAATATGAGGAGCATAAGCGATCTGAAAAATAGGTGGAGCAGGAAGCGGTGTTCAAAAACATGAAGAGCCTGACAGGTGTGAAAAGTATGAAGAGCTTCAAAAAGTGTGAAAAATATGAAGAGCTTCAAAAAGTGTGAAAAATATGAGGAGCATGAAATGGTCTGAAAAACAGGAGAAGAATGAAGAGGTGTTTAAAAACATGAAGAGCCTGAAAAGGTGTGAAATATATGACGAACTTCAAAAGGTTTCAAAAATATGAGGAGCATGAAACGGTCTGAAACATAGGAGGAGCATGAAGCAGTGTTCAAAAACATGAAGAGCATGAAAAGGTGTGAAGAAAATGAAGAGTTTCAAAAGTTGACATAAATATGAGGAGAATGAAACGGTCTGAAAAATATGAGGAGCATGAAACGGTGTTGAAAAAGATGAAGAGCCTGAAAAGGTGTGAAAAATATGAAGAGCTTCAAAAAGTGTCAAAAATATGAAGAGAATGAAACAGTCCGAAAAATACGAGGAGCATGAAAAGGTGTTGAAAAACATGAAGAGGGTGAAAATATGTGTAAAATATGAAGAGCTTCAAAAGGTGTGAAAAACATGAAGAGTCTGAAAAGGTGTGAAATATATGAAGAGCTTCAAAAGGTGTGAAATATAGGAGGAGCATGAAGCGGTGTTCAAAAACATGAAGAGCCTGAAAAGGTGTGAAATATATGAAGAGCTTCAAAAGGTGTCAAAAATAAGAGGAGCATGAAGCGGTGTTCAGAAACATGAAGAGCTTGAAAAGGTGTGAAATATATGAAGAGCTTCAAAAAGTGTGAAATATAGGAGAAGCATGAAGCGGTGTTCAGAAACATGAAGAGCCTTAAAAGGTGTGAAATATATGAAGAGCTTCAAAAGTTGTCAAATATGAGTAGCATAAAACGGTCTCAAAATATGACGAGCATGAAGCGGTGTTGAAAAACATGTAGAGCCTGAAAAGGTGTGAAATACATGAAGAGCTTCAAAAGGTGTCAAAATATGAGTAGCATAAAACGGTCTCAAAAATATGGGGAGCATGAAGCGGTGTTGAAAATCATGAAGAGCCTGAAAAGGTGTGAATAATATGAAGAGATTTAAAAGGTGTCAAACATATGAGGAGCATGAAAGTGTGTTGAAAAACATGAAGAGCCTGAAAAGGTGTGAAAAATATGAGGAGCTTCAAAATTTGTCAAAAATATGAGGAGCATGAAACGGTCTGAAAAATAGGAGGAGCATGAAATGGTGTTCAAAACATGAGGAGCTTGAAAAGGTGTGAAAAATATTAAGAGCTTCAAAAGTATCAAAAATATGAGGAGCATGAAACGGTCTGAAAAATAGGAGAAGCATAAAGCGGTGTTCAAAAACATGAAGAGCATGAAAAGGTGTGAAAAATATGAAGAGCTTCAAAAGGTGTCAAAAATATGAGGAGCATGAAACGGTCTGAAAAATAGGCGGAGCCTGAAACTGTGTTGAATACATGAAAGGCCTGAAAAGTTGTGAAAAACATGAAGAGCTTCAAAAGGTGTGAAAAATATGAAGATTTTCAAATGTTTGAAATACATGAGGATCATGAAAAGGTTTGAAAAATAGGAGGAGCATGAAGCGGTGTTCAAAAACATGAAGAGCCTGAAAATGCTTGAAAAATATGAAGAGCTTCAAAAGGTGTGAAATAAATGAGGAGCATGAAACGGTCTGAATAATAGAAGCGGCATGAAATGGTGTTGAAAAATATGAAGAGCCTAAAAAGGTGTGAAAAATATGAAGAGCTTCAAAAGATGTGAAAAATATGAGGAGCATGATACTGCCTGAAAAATATGAGGAGCATGAAGTGGTGTGGAAGAAATGAAGAGCCTGAAAAGGTGTGAAATATATTAAGAGCATCAATAGGTGTCGAAAATATGAGGAGCATGAAACGGTCTGCAAAAAGGAGGAGCATGAAGTGGTGTTGATAAACTTGAAGAGCCTGAAAAGGTGTTAAAAATATGAAAAGCTACAAAAGGTGGGAAAAAGATGAGGAGCATGAAACGGTCTGAAAAATACGAGGAGCATGAAGCGGTGTTCAAAAACATGAAGAGCCTGAAAAGGTGTGAAAAATATGAAGAGCTTCAAAAGGTGTCAAAAATATGAATAGCATGAAACGGTCTGAAAAACAGGAGGAACATGAAGAAGTGTTCAAAAACATGAAGAGCCTGAAAACGTGTGAAAAATACGAAGAGCTTCAAAAGGTGTCAAAAATATGAGGAGAATGATACGGTTTGAAAAATAGGAGGAGCATGAAGCGGTGTTGAAAAACATGAAGAGTCTGAAAACATGTGAAATTATGAAGAACTTCAAAAATATGAAAAATATGAAGAGCTTCAAAAGGTGTGAAAAATATGAAGAGCTTCAAAAGGTGTCAAAATGAGATGAACATGAAACGGTCTGAAACATAGGAGGAGCATGAAGCGGTGTTGAAAATCATAAAGAGCCTGAAAATTTGTGAAAAATACGAAGAGCTTCAGAATATGTGAAAAACATGAAGAGCTTCAAAAAGTGTCAAAATGAGATGAGCATGAAACGGTCTGAAAAATAAGAGGAGCATGAAGTGGTGTTGAAAATAATGAAAAGCCTGAAAAGGTGTGAAATATATGAAGAGCTTCAAAAGGTGTCAAAAATATGAGGAGAATGAAACGGACTGTAAAATAGGAGGAGCATGAAATGGTGTTCAAAAACATGAAGAGCCTGAAAAGGTGTGAAAAATAAGAAGAGCTTCAAAAGGTGTCAAAAATATGAGGAGCATGAAAAGTTCTGAAAAATAGGAGGAGCATGAAGCGGTGTTCAAAAACAGGAAGACCCTGAAAAGTAGTGAAAAATATGAAGAGCTTCAAAAGGTGTCAAAAATATGAGGAGCATGAAACGGTCTGAAAAATAGGAGGACTTTGAAACGGTGTTCAAAAACATGAAGAGCCTGAAAAGGTGTGAAAAATATGAAGAGCTTCAAAACGTGTCAAAAATATGAGGAGCATGAAACGGTTTGAAAAATAGGAGGAGCAAGAAAGGGTGTTGAACAACATGAAGAGCCTGAAAAGGTGTGAAAAATATGAAGAGCTTCAAAACGTGTCAAAAATATGAGGAGCATGAAATGGTCTGAAAAATAGGAGGAGCAAGAAAGGGTGTTGAACAACATGAAGAGCCTGAAAACGTGTGATAAATATGAAGAGCTTCAAAAGATGTGAAAAATATGAAGAGCTTCAAAAGGTGTCAAAAATGAGATGAGCATGAAACCGTCTGAAAAATAGGAGGAGCATGAAGTAGTGTTGAAAAAGATGAAGAACCTGAAAAGCTGTGAGAAACATGAAGAGCTTCAAAATGTGTCAAATATATGAGGAGCATGAAACGGTCTGAAAAAGAGGAGGAGCAGGAAGCGGTGTTGAGAAACATGAAGAGCCTGAAAATGTGTGAAAAATATGAAGAGCTGCTAAAGGTGTCAAAAATATGAGGAGCATGAAACGGTCTTAAAAATAGGAGGAGAATGAAGTGGTGTTGAAAAACATGAAGAGCCTGAAAAGGTGTGAAATATATGAAGAGCTTCAAAAGGTGTCAAATATATGAGGAGCATGAATCGGTCTAAAAAATAGGAGGATCATGAAAAGTTGTTGAAAAACATGAAGATCCTGAAAAGATGTGAAAAATATGAAGAGCTTCAAAAGGTGTGAAATATATGAGGTGCAAGAAACGGTCTGAAAAATAGGAGGAGCATGAAGCGGTGCTGAAAAACATGAAGAGCCTGAAAAGGTGTGAAAAATATGAAGAGCTTCAAAAGGTGTCAAAAATATGAGGAGCATGAAACGTTCTGAAAAATAGGAGGAGGATGAAGCAGTGTTGAAAAAAATGAAGAGACTGAAAAGATGTGAAAAATATGAACAGCTTCAAAAGGTGGAAAAATATGAGGAGCATGAAACGGTCTAAAAAATAGGAGTACCATGAACCGGTGTTGAAAAACATGAAGAGCCAGAAAAGGTGTGAAAAATATTAAGAGCTTCAAAATGTGTGAAAAATATGAAGAGCTTCAAAAGGTGTCAAAAAAGAGATGAGCATGAAACGGTCTGAAAAATAGGAGGAGAATGAAGTGGTGTTGAAAAAAATGAGGAGCATGAAAAGGTGTGAAAAATATGAAGAGCTTCAAAAGGTGTCAAAAATGAGATCATCATGAAACGGTCTGAAAAATAGGAGGTGCATGAGGAGGTGTTGAAAAAAAAGAAGAGACTGAAAAGGTGTGAAATATATGAAGAGCTTCAAAAGATGTCAAAATATGAGGAGCATGATACGGTCTGAAAAATAGGAGGAGCATGAAGCGGTGTTCAAAACATGAAGAGCCTGAAAAATTGTGAAAAATATGAAAAGCTTCCAAAGGTGTCAAAAATGAGATGAGCATGAAACGGTCTGAAAAATAGGAGGAGCATGAAGTGGCATTGAAAAACATGAAGAGCCTGAAAAGGTGTGAAAAATATGAAAAGCTTCAAAAGGTGTGAAATACATGAGGAGCATGAAAGAGCTGAAAATTAGGAGAAGCATGAAGTGGTGTGGAAAAACATCAAGAGCCTGAAAAGGTGTGAAAAATATGAAGAGCTTCAAAAGGTGTGAAAAATATGAAGAGCTTTAAAACGTGTCAAAAATGAGATGAGCATGAAACGGTCTGAAAAATAGGAGGAGCAAGAAGCGGTGTTGAAAAACATAAAGAGCATGAAAAGGTATGAAGAATATGAAGAGCTTCAAAAGGTGTGAAAAATATGAAGAGCTTTAAAAGGTGTCAAAAATGAGATGAGCATGAAACGGTCTGAAAAATAAGTGGAGCATGAAGTGGTATTGAAAAACATGAAGAGCCTGAAAAGGTGTGAAAGATATGAAGAGCTTCAAAAGGTCTCAAAAATATGAGGAGCATGAAACGGTCTGAAAAATAGGAACAGCATGAAGCGGTGTTGCAAAACATGAAGAGCCTGAAAAGGTGTCAAAAATATGAAGAGCTTCAAAAGGTGTGAAATACATGAGGAGCATTAAACGCCCTGAAAAATAGGAGGAGCATGCAGAGGTGTTCAAAAACATGAAGAGCCTGAAAAGGTGTCAAAAATATGAAGAGATTCAAAAGGTGTGAAAAATATGAAGAGCTTCAAAATGTTTCAAAAATGAAATGAGCATGAAACGGTCTGAAAAAGCTGAGGAGCATGAAGTGGTGTTGAAACACATGAAGAGCCTGAAAAGGTGTGAAAAATATGAAGAGGTTCAAAGGTGTGAAATACATGAGGATCATGAAATGGTTTGAAAAATACGAGGAGCATGAAGCAGTGTTCAAAAACATGAAGAGCCTGAAAAGGTTTGAAAAATATGAAGAGCTTCAAAAGGTGTCAAAAATATGAGGAGCATGAAACCGTCTGAAAAATAGGAGGAGCATGAAGCGGTGTTGAAAAACATGAAGAGCGTGAAAACGAGTGAAAAATATGAAGAGCTTCAAAAGGTATGAAAAATATGAAGAGCTTCAAAAGGTGTCAAAAAAGAGATGAGCATGAAACCGTCTGAAAAATAGGAGGAGCATGAAGCGGTGTTGAAAAACATGAAGAGCGTGAAAACGAGTGAAAAATATGAAGAGCTTCAAAAGGTATGAAAAATATGAAGAGCTTCAAAAGGTGTCAAAAATGAGAGGAGTATGAAGCAGTCTGAAAAATAGGAGGAGCATGAAGCGGTGTTCAAAAACATGAAGAGCCTGAAAAGGTGTGCAAAATATGAAGAGCTTCAAAAGGTGTCAAAAATATGAGGAGCATGAAACGGTTTGAAAAATAGGAGGAGCATGAAGCGGTGTTCAAAAACAGGAAAAGCCTGAAAAGTTGTGAAAAATATGAAGAGCTTCAAAAGTTGTCAAAAATATGAGGAGCATGAAAAGGTCAGAAAAATAGGAGGATCATGAAGCGGTGTTCAAAAACATGAAGAGCCTGAAAAGGTGTGCAAAATATGAAGAGCTTCAAAAGGTGTCAAAAATATGAGGAGCATGAAACGGTCTGCAAAAAAGGAGGAGCATGAAGTGGTGTTGAAAAACTTCAAGAGCCTGACAAGGTGTGAAAAATATGAAAAGCTTCAAAAGTTGTCAAAGATATGAGGAGCATGAAACGGTCTGAAAAATAGGAGGAGCATGAAGCGGTGTTCAAAAACATGAAGAGCCTGAAAAGGTGTGAAAAATATGAAGAGCTTCAAAAGGTGTCAAAAATATGAGGAGCATGAAACGGTCTGAAAAATAGGAGGATCATGAAGTGGTGTTGAAAAACATGAAGAGTCTGAAAACGTGTGAAATTATGAAGAACTTCAAAAATATGCAAAATATGAAGAGCTTCACAAGGTGTGAAAAATATGAAGAGCTTCAAAAGGTGTCAAAATGAGATGAACATGAAACGGTCTGAAAAATAGGAGGAGCATGAAGCGGTGTTGAAAATCATAAAGAGCCTGAAAATTTGTGAAAAATATGAAGAGCTTCAGAAGATGTGAAAAACATGAAGAGCTTCAAAAGGTGTCAAAATGAGATGAGCATGAAACGGTCTGAAAAATAAGAGGAGCATGAAGTGGTGTTGAAAATAATGAAAAGCCTGAAAAGGTGTGAAATATATGAAGAGCTTCAAAAGGTGTCAAAAATATGAGGAGAATGAAACGGTCTGTAAAATAGGAGGAGCATGAAATGGTGTTCAAAACATGAAGAGCCTGAAAAGGTGTGAAAAATATGAAGAGCTTCAAAACGTGTCAAAAATATGAGGAGCATGAAAAGTTCTGAAAAATAGGAGGAGCATGAAGCGGTGTTCAAAACAGGAAGACCCTGAAAAGTAGTGAAAAATATGAAGAGCTTCAAAAGGTGTCAAAAATATGAGGAGCATGAAACGGTCTGAAAAATAGGAGGACTATGAAACGGTGTTCAAAAACATGAAGAGCCTGAAAAGGTGTGAAAAATATGAAGAGCTTCAAAACGTGTCAAAAATATGAGGAGCATGAAATGGTCTGAAAAATAGGAGGAGCAAGAAAGGGTGTTGAACAACATGAAGAGCCTGAAAACGTGTGAAAAATATGAAGAGCTTCAAAAGATGTGAAAAATATGAAGAGCTTCAAAAGGTGTCAAAAATGAGATGAGCATGAAACCGTCTGAAAAATAGGAGGAGCATGAAGTAGTGTTGAAAAACATGAAGAACCTGAAAAGCTGTGAGAAACATGAAGAGCTTCAAAATGTGTCAAAAATATGAGGAGCATGAAACGGTCTGAAAAATATGAGGAGCATAAAGCGGTGTTGAAAAACATGAAGAGCCTGAAAAGGTGTGAAAAATATGAAGAGCTTCAAAAGGTGTCAAAATTATAAGGAGCATGAAACGTTCTGAAAAATAGGAGGAGCATGAAGCAGTGTTGAAAAAAATGAAGAGCCTGAAAAGGTGTGAAAAATATGAACAGCTTCACAAGTTGTCAAAAATATGAGGAGCATGAAACGGTCTAAAAAATAGGAGTACCATGAACCGGTGTTGAAAAACATGAAGAGCCATAAAAGGTGTGAAAATTATTAAGAGCTTCAAAATGTGTGAAAAATATGAAGAGCTTCAAAAAGTGTCAAAAAAGAGATGAGCATGAAACGGTCTGAAAAATAGGAGGAGAATGAAGTGGTGTTGAAAAAAATGAGGAGCCTGAAAAGGTGTGAAAAATATGAAGAGCTTCAAAAGGTGTCAAAAATGAGATGATCATGAAACGGTCTGAACAATAGGAGGTGCATGAGGTGGTGTTGAAGAAAAAGAAGAGACTGAAAAGGTGTGAAATATATGAAGAGCTTCAAAAGGTGTCAAAATATGAGGAGCATGATACGGTCTGAAAAATAGGAGGAGCATGAAGCGGTGTTCAAAACATGAAGAGCCTGAAAAATTGTGAAAAATATGAAAAGCTTCCAAAGGTGTCAAAAATGTGATGAGCATGAAACGGTCTGAAAAATAGGAGGAGCATGAAGCGGTGTTGAAAAAATGAAGAGCCTGAAAAGGTGTGAAAAATATGAAGAGCATCAAAAGTTGTCAAAAATATGAGGAGTATGAAACGGTCTGAAAAATAGGAGGACCATGAAGCGGTGTTGCAAAACATGAGGAGCCTGAAAAGGTGTGAAAAATATGAAGAGCTTCAAAAGGTGAGAAAAATATGAGGTGCATGAAACGGTCTGAAAAATAGGAGGAGCATGAAGCGGTGTTGAAAAACATGAAGAGCCTGAAAAGGTGTGAAAAATAAGAAGAGCTTCAAAAGGTGTGAAATACATGAGGAGCATGAAACGTGTTGAAAAATAGGAGAAGCATGAAGTGGTGTGGAAAAAAATCAAGAGCCTGAAAAGGTGTGAAAAATATGAAGGGCTTCAAAAGGTGTGAAATACATGAGGAGCAAGAAACGGTCTGAAAAATAGGAGGAAGAGGAAGAGGTGTTCAAAAATATGAAGAGCCTGAAAAGGTGTGAAAAATATGAAGAGCTTCAAAAGGTGTGAAAAATATGAGGAGCATGATACGGTCTGAAAAATAGGAGGAGCATGAAGCGGTGTTCAAAACATGAAGAGCCTGAAAAGGTTTGAAAAATATGGAGAGCTTCAAAAGGTGTCAAAAATATGAGGAGCATGAAACGGTCTGAAAAATAGGAGGAGCATGAAGCGGTGTTGAAAAAATGAAGAGCCTGAAAAGGTGTGAAAAATATGAAGAGCATCAAAAGTTGTCAAAAATATGACGAGTATGAAATGGTCTGAAAAATAGGAGGAGCATGAAGCGGTGTTGCAAAACATGAGGAGCCTGAAAAGGTGTGAAAAATATGAAGAGCTTCAAAAGGTGAAAAAAATATGAGGTGTATGAAACGGTCTGAAAAATAGGAGGATCATGAAGCGGTGTTCAAAAACATGAAGAGCCTGAAAAGGTGTGAAATATATGAAGAGATTCAAAAGGTGTCAAAAATATGAGGAGCATGAAACGGTCTGAAAAATAGGAGGAAAATGAAGCGGTGTTGAAAAAAAATGAAGAGCTTGAAAAGGTTTGAAAAATATGAAGAGCTTCAAAAGGTGTTAAAATTTTGAGAGCTTCAAAGGTGTCAAAAATATGAGGAGCATGGAACGGTGTTCAAAAACATGGAAAGCAAGAAAAGGTTGAAAAATATGAAGAGCTTCAAAAGGTGTCAAAAATATGAGGAGCATGAAACGGTCTGAAAAATAGGAGGAAAATGAAGCTCTGTTTAAAAACATGAAGAGCTTGAAAAGGTTTGAAAAATATGGAGAGCTTCAAAAGGTGTCAAAAATATGAGGAGCAGGAAACGGTCTAAAAAATAGGAGCATGAAGTGGTGTTGAAAAACATCAAGAGCCTGAAAAGCTGTGAAAAATATGAAGAGCATCAAAAACTGTCAAAATATGAGGAGCATGAAACGGTGTTCAAGACATGAAACGCCTGAAAAGGTGTGAAATATATGAACAGCTTCAAAAGGTATCAAAAATAGGAGGAACATGAAACGGTCTGAAAAATTGGAGGAGCAAGAAGCAGTGTTGAAAAACATGAAGGGGTGGAAAAGTTGTGAAATATATGAAGAGCTTCAAAAGGTGTCAAAAATATGAGGAGCATGAAACGGTTTGAAAAATAGGAGGAGCATGAAGCGGTGTTGAAAAACATGAAGAGCCTGAAAAGGTTTGAAAAATATGAAGAGCTTCAAAAGGTGTCAAAAATAGAGGGGGCATGAAACTATCTGAAAAATAGGAGGAGCATGAAGCGCTGTTGGAAAATATGAAGAACCTGAAGAGGTTTGAAAAATATGAAGAGCTTCAAAAGGTGTCAAAATAAGAGGAGCATTAAACGGTCTGAAAAATAGGAGGAGCATGAAGTGGTGTTGAAAAACATAAAGAGCCTGAAAAGGTGTGCAAAATATGAAGAGCTTCAAAAGGTGTCAAAAATATGAGGAGCATGGAACGGTCTGAAAAAAAGGAAGAGCAGGAAGCGGTGCGGAAAAACATGAAGAGCCTGAAAAGGTGTGAAAAATATGAAGACCTTCAAAAGGTGTTAAAAAGAGGAGGCACATGAAACTGTCTGAAAAATACGAGGAGCATGAAGCGGTGTTGAAAAACAAGAAGAGCCTGAAAAGGTGTGAAAAATATGAAGAGTTTGAAAATGTGTCAAAAATATGAGGAGCAGGAAACGGTCTGAAAAATAGGAGCATGAAGTGGTGTTGAAAAACATGAAGAGCCTGAAAAGCTGTGGAAATATGAAGAGCATCAAAAACTGTCAAAATATGACGAGCATGAAACGGTTTTCAAAGACATGAAACGCCTGAAAAGGTGTGAAATATATGAACAGCTTCAAAAGGTATCAAAAATAGGAGGAGCATGAAACGGTCTGAAAAATTGGAGGAGCAAGAAGCAGTGTTGAAAAACATGAAGAGGTGGAAAAGGTGTGAAATATATGAAGAGCTTCAAAGGTGTCAAAAATATGAGGAGCATGAAACGGTTTGAAAAATAGGAGGAGCATGAAGGGGTGTTGAAAAACATGAAGAGCCTGAAACGGTTTGAAAAATATGAAGAGCTTCAAAAGGTGTCAAAAATAAAGGGGGCATGAAACTATCTGAAAAATAGGAGGAGCATGAAGCGGTGTGGAAAAACATGAAGAGCCTGAAAACGTTTGAAAAATATGAAGAGCTTCAAAAGGTGTGGAAAATATGAAGAGCTTCAAAATGTGTCAAAAGTGAGATGAGCATGAAACGGTCTGAAAAATAGGAGGAGCATGAAGTGGTGTTGAAAAACATGAAGAGCCTGAAAATGTGTGAAATAAATGAAGAGCTTCAAAAGGTGTCAAAAATATGAGGAGCATGAAACGGTCTGAAAAATAGATGAGCAAGAAGGGGTGTTGAAAAACATGAAGAGCCTGAAAACGTTTGAGAAATATGAAGAGCTTCAAAAGGTGTGGAAAATATGAAGAGCTTCAAAAGGTATGAAATATAGGCGCAGCATGAAGTGGTGTTCAAAAACATAAAAAGCCTGTAAAGGTGTGAAAAATATGAAGAGCTTCAAAACGTGTCAAATATATGTGGAGCATGAAACGGTGTGAAAAATAGGAGGAGCATGAAGCGGTGTTGAAAAACATGAAGAACCTGAAAACTTGTGAAAAATATGAAGAGCTTCAAAAGGTGTCAAAATATGAGGAGCATGAAACGATCTGAAAAATAGGAGGAGCATGAAGCGGTGTTGAAAAATATGAAGTGCCTGAAAAGGTGTGAAAAATATGAAGAGCTTCAAAAGGTGTCAAAAATATGAGGAGCATGAAACGCTCTGAAATATAGGAGGAGCATGAAGTGGTGTTGAAAAACTTGAAGAGCTGAAAAGGTGGAAAAATATGAAGAACTTCAACAGGTGTCAAAAATATGAGGAGCATGAAATGGACTGAAAAATAGGAAGATCATGAAGCGGTGTTGAATAACATGAAGAGCCTGAAAAGGTGTGAAAAATGTGAAAAGCTTCAAAATGTGTGAAATACATGAGGAGCATGAAACGGTCTGAAAAATAGGAGTAGAATGAGACGGTGTTGAAAAACATGAAGAGCCTGAAAAGTTGTGAAAAATATGAAGAGCTTCAAAAGGTGTCAAAATTATGAGGAGTATAAAACGGTCTAAAAAATAGGAGGAGCATGAAACGGTGTTCAAAACATGAAGAGCCTGAGAAGATGTGAAATATATGACGAGCTTCAAAAGGTTTGAAATACATGAGGAGCATTAAACTGTCTGAAAAATAGGAGGAGCATGAAGCTGTGTTCAAAAACATGAAGAGCCTGAAAAGGTGTGAAAATAATGAAGAGCTTCAAAAGATGTGAAATATAGGAGCAGCATGAAGCGGTGTTCAGAAACATAAAAAGCCTGAAAAGGTGTGAAAAATATGAAGAGCTTCAAAACGTGTCAAAAATATGTGGAGCATGAAATAGTCTGAAAAATAGGAGGAGCATGAAGCGGTGTTGAAAAACATGAAGAACCTGAAAACTTGTAAAAATATGAAGAGCTTCAAAAGGTGTGAAAAATATGAACCGTTTCAAAAGTGTGAAAAATGAGATGAGCATGAAGCGGTCTTAAAAATAGGAGGAGCATGAAGTGTTGTTGAAAAACATAAAGATCCTGAAAATGTGTGAAATATATGAAGAACTACAAAAGGTGTCAAAAATGTGAGGAGCATTAAAAGGTCTGAAAAATAGGAGGAGCATGAAACGGTGTTGAAAGACATGAAGAGCCTGAAAAGGTGTGAAAAACATGAAGAGCTTCAAAACGTGTCAAAAATATGTGGAGCATGAAAGGGTCTGAAAATTAGCAGGAGCATGAAGCGGTGTTGAAAAACATGAAGAACCTGAAAACGTGTGAAAAATATGAAAAGCTTCAAATGGTGTGAAAAATATGAACAGCTTCAAAAGGTGTGAAAAATATGAAGAGCTTCAAAAGGTGTCATAAATATGAGGAGCAAGAAATGGTCTGAAAAATAAGAGAAGCATGAAATGGTGTTCAAAATATGAAGAGCCTGAAAAGGTGTGAAAAATATGAAGAGCTTCAAAAGGTGTGAAATACATGAGGAGCATGAAACTCTCTAAAAAATAAGAGGAGCATGAAGCGGTGTTCAAAAACATGAAGAGCCTGAAAAGTTGTGAAAAATATGAAGAGCTTCAAAATGTGTGAAAAAAAAAGAAGAGCTTCAAAAGGTGTCAAAAATATGAGGAGCATGAATCGGTCTGAAAAATAGGAGGAGCATGAAACGGTGTTGAAAACATGAAGAGATGAAAAGGTGTGAAAAATATGAAGAGGTTCTAAAGGTGTCAAAAATATGAGGAGCATGAAACAGTCTTTAAAATAGGATGAGAATGAGACGGTTTTGAAAAAGATGAAGAGCATGAAAAGGTGTGAAAAACATGAAGAGCTTCTAAAGGTGTCAAAAATATGAGGATCATGAAATGGTGTGAAAAACAGGAGGAGCATGAAGTGGTGTTGAGAAACATGAAGAGGCTGAAAAGGTGTGAAAAATATGAATAGCTTCAAAAGTTTTCAAATATATGAGGAGCATGAAACTATCTTTAAAATAGGAGGAGCATGAAACGGTGTTGAGAAAAATGAAGAGCCTGAAAAGGTGTGAAAAATATGAAGACCTTCAAAAGGTGTCAAAAAGAGGAGGCAAATGAAACTGTCTGAAAATTAGGAGGAGCATGAAGCGGTGTGGAAAAACATGAAGAGCCTGAAAAAGTTTGAAAAATATGAAGAGCTTCAAAAGGTGTTCAAAAATATGAAGAGCTTCAAAAGGTGTCAAAAATAATGAGGAGAATGAAACGGTCTGAATAATAGGAGGAGCATAAAGTGGTGTTCAAAATCATGAAGAGCCTTAAAAGGTGGGAAATATATGAAGAGCTTCAAAAGGTGTGAAAAAAATGAAGAGCTTCAAAATCTGTCAAAAATATGAGGAGCATGAAACGATCTGAAAAATAGGAGCAGCATGAAACGGTGTTCAAAGACATGAAGAGCCTGAAAAGGTGTGAAAAATATGAAGAGCTTCAAA
Organism: Dama dama; assembly: GCF_033118175.1. Classification (NCBI taxonomy): domain Eukaryota; kingdom Metazoa; phylum Chordata; class Mammalia; order Artiodactyla; family Cervidae; genus Dama; species Dama dama. The sequence continues at coordinate 4,511,740 of NW_026870885.1, forward strand.
ACGTGTCAAAAATATGAGGAGCATGAAATGATCTGAAAAATAGGAGGAGCAAGAAGCGGTGTTGAAAAAAATGAAGAGCCTGAAAACGTTTGAAAAATATGAAGAGTTTCAAAAGGTGTGAAAAAAATGAAGAGCTTCAAAATCTGTCAAAAATATGAGGAGCATGAAACGATTTGAAAAATAGGAGCAGCATGAAACGGTGTTCAAAGACATGAAGAGCCTGAAAAGGTGTGAAAAATATGAAGAGCTTAAAAACGTGTAAAATATGAGGAGCATGAAACGATCTGAAAAATAGGATGAGCAAGAAGGGGTGTTGAAAAACATGAAGAGCCTGAAAACGTTTGACAAATATGAAGAGATTCAAAAGGTGTGAAAAATATGAAGAGCTTCAAAAGGTGTCAAAAATTAGATGAGCATGAAACAGTCCGAAAAATAGGAGGAGCCTGAAATCGTGTTCAAAAACATGAAGAGCCTAAAAAGGTGTGAAAAATATAAAGAGCTTCAAAAGGTGTGAAATACATGAGGAGCATGAAACGGTCTGAAAAATAGGAGGAGCATGAAGTGGTGATGAAAAACATGAAGAGCCTGAAAAGGTGTGAAAAATATGAAGAGCTTCAAAAGGTATGAAATATAGGAGCAGCATGAAGTGGTGTTCAAAAACATAAAAAGCCTGTAAAGGTGTGAAAAATATGAAGAGCTTGAAAACGTGTCAAATATATGTGGAGCATGAAACGGTGTGAAAAATAGGAGGAGCATGATGCGGTGTTGAAAAACATGAAGAACCTGAAAACTTGTGAAAAATATGAAGAGCTTCAAAAGGTGTCAAAATATGAGGAGCATGAAACGATCTGAAAAATAGGAGGAGCATGAAGCGGTGTTGAAAAATATGAAGTGCCTGAAAAGGTGTGAAAAATATGAAGAGCTTCAAAAGGTGTCAAAAATATGAGGAGCATGAAACGCTCTGAAATATAGGAGGAGCATGAAGTGGTGTTGAAAAACTTGAAGAGCTGAAAAGGTGGAAAAATATGAAGAACTTCAACAGGTGTCAAAAATATGAGGAGCATGAAATGGACTGAAAAATAGGAAGATCATGAAGCGGTGTTGAATAACATGAAGAGCCTGAAAAGGTGTGAAAAATATGAAAAGCTTCAAAAGGTGTGAAATACATGAGGAGCATGAAACGGTCTGAAAAATAAGAGTAGAATGAGACGGTGTTGAAAAACATGAAGAGCCTGAAAAGTTGTGAAAAATATGAAGAGCTTCAAAAGGTGTCAAAATTATGAGGAGCATAAAACGGTCTAAAAAATAGGAGGAGCATGAAACGGTGTTCAAAACATGAAAAGCCTGAGAAGATGTGAAATATATGACGAGCTTCAAAAGGTTTGAAATACATGAGGAGCATTAAACTGTCTGAAAAATAGGAGGAGCATGAAGCTGTGTTCAAAAACATGAAGAGCCTGAAAAGGTGTGAAAATAATGAAGAGCTTCAAAAGATGTGAAATATAGGAGCAGCATGAAGCGGTGTTCAGAAACATAAAAAGCCTGAAAAGGTGTGAAAAATATGAAGAGCTTCAAAACGTGTCAAAAATATGTGGAGCATGAAATAGTCTGAAAAATAGGAGGAGCATGAAGCGGTGTTGAAAAACATGAAGAACCTGAAAACTTGTAAAAATATGAAGAGCTTCAAAAGGTGTGAAAAATATGAACCGTTTCAAAAGTGTGAAAAATGAGATGAGCATGAAGCGGTCTTAAAAGTAGGAGGAGCATGAAGTGTTGTTGAAAAACATAAAGATCCTGAAAATGTGTGAAATATATGAAGAACTACAAAAGGTGTCAAAAATGTGAGGAGCATTAAAAGGTCTGAAAAATAGGAGGAGCATGAAACGGTGTTGAAAGACATGAAGAGCCTGAAAAGGTGTGAAAAACATGAAGAGCTTCAAAACGTGTCAAAAATATGTGGAGCATGAAAGGGTCTGAAAATTAGCAGGAGCATGAAGCGGTGTTGAAAAACATGAAGAACCTGAAAACGTGTGAAAAATATGAAAAGCTTCAAATGGTGTGAAAAATATGAACAGCTTCAAAAGGTGTGAAAAATATGAAGAGCTTCAAAAGGTGTCATAAATATGAGGAGCAAGAAATGGTCTGAAAAATAAGAGAAGCATGAAATGGTGTTCAAAATATGAAGAGCCTGAAAAGGTGTGAAAAATATGAAGAGCTTCAAAAGGTGTGAAATACATGAGGAGCATGAAACTCTCTAAAAAATAAGAGGAGCATGAAGCGGTGTTCAAAAACATGAAGAGCCTGAAAAGTTGTGAAAAATATGAAGAGCTTCAAAATGTGTGAAAAAAAAAGAAGAGCTTCAAAATGTGTCAAAAATATGAGGAGCATGAATCGGTCTGAAAAATAGGAGGAGCATGAAACGGTGTTGAAAACATGAAGAGATGAAAAGGTGTGAAAAATATGAAGAGGTTCTAAAGGTGTCAAAAATATGAGGAGCATGAAACAGTCTTTAAAATAGGATGAGAATGAGACGGTTTTGAAAAAGATGAAGAGCATGAAAAGGTGTGAAAAACATGAAGAGCTTCAAAAGGTGTAAAAAATATGAGAGGCATGAAACGACTGAAAAATAGGAGGAGCATGATGCGGTGGTAAAAAACATGAAGAGCCTGAAAAGGTGTGAAAAATATAAAGAGCTTCAAAAGGTGTCAAAAATATTAGGAGCGTGAAACAGTATGAAACATAGGATGAGCATGAAACTTTTTTGAAAAAGATGAAGAGCATGAAAATGTGTGAAAAATATGAAGAGCTTCAAAAGATGTTAAAAATATGAGGAGCATGAAACTTTCTGAAAAATTGGAGGAGCATGAAGCGGTGTTGAAAAATATGAAAAGCCTGAAAAGGTGGAAAAATATGAAGAGCTTCAAAAGGTGTCAACAATATGAGGAGCATGAAACGGTCTGAAAATTAGGAAGAGCATGAATCTGTGTTGATAAACATGAAGAGCCTGAAAAGGTGTGAAAAATATGAAGAGCTTCAAAAGGTGTCAAAAATATGAGGAGCATGAAACGGTGTGAAAACTAGGAGGAACATGAAGCACGGTTGAAAAACATGAAGAGCCTGAAAAGGTGTGAAAAATATGAACAGCTTCAAAAGCTGTCAAAAATATGAGGAGCATGAAACAGTCTGAAAAATAGGAGGAGCATGAAGCGGTGTTGAAAAACATGAAAAGCCTGAAAAGGTGTGAAAAATATGAAGAGCATTAAAAGGTGTGAAAAATATGAGGAACATGAAACGGACTGAAAAAAAGCAGGAGTATGAAGAGGTGTTGAAAACATGAAAAGCCTGAAAATGTGTGAAAAATATGAAGAGCTTCCAAAGGTGTGAAAAATACGAATAGCTTCGAAATGTGTCAATAATGAGAGCAGCATGAAACGGTGTGAAAAATAGGAGGAGCATGAAGCGGTGTGCAAAAAGATGAAGAGCCTGAAAATCTGTGAAATATATGAAGAGCTTCAAAAGGTGTCAAAAATATGAGGAGAAAGAAACGGTCTGAAAAATAGGAGGAGCATGAAGTGGTGTTGACAAACATGAAGAGCTGAAAAGCTGTGAAAAATATGAAGAGCTTTAAAAGGTCTCAAATATATGAGGATCATGAAATTTTCTGAAAAATAGGAGGAGCATGAAACGTTGTTCAAAACATGAAGAGCCTGAAATGGTGTGAAAAATATAAAGAGATTCAAAACATGTCAAACATTGAGGAGCATGAAACGATCTGAAAAATAGGAAGAGCATGATGCAGTGTTGAAAAACATGAAGAGGCTGAAAACGTGTGAAAAATATGACGTGCTCCAAAGATGTCAAAAATATGAGGAGCATGAAGCGGTCCGAAAAATAGGATGAGCATGAAGCGGTGTTGACAACATTCAGAGCCTGAAAAGGTGTGAAATATATGAAGAGCTTGAAACGGTGTCAAAAATATGAGGAGCATGAAACGGTGTGAAAAATAGAAGAGGCATGAAGTGATGTTGAGAAACATGAAGAGCCTGAAAAGGTGTGAAAAAAATGAAGAGCTACAAAAGGTGTCAAATACATGTGGAGCATGAAACGATCTGAAAAATAGGAGGAGCATGAAGTGGTGTTGAAAAATATGGAGAGCCTGAAAAGGTGTGAAAATTATGAAGAGCTTCAAAATGTGTCAAAAAAAAGGAGGATAATGAAACAGTGTTCAAATACATTAAGAGCCTGAATAGGTGTGAAAAATATGAAGAGCTTCAAAATGTGTCAAAAAAAAAGGAGGACCATGAAGCGGTGTTTAAAAACAAGTAGTGCCTGAAAAGGTGTGAAATATATGAAGAGCTTCAAAAGGTGTCAATAATATGAGGAGCATGAAATGATCTGAAAAATAGGAGGAGCATGAAGTAGTGTTGAAAAACATGAAGAGCCTGAAAAAGTGTGAAAAATATGAAGAGCTTTAAAAGGTGTGAAAAATAGGAGGAGGATGAAACGTTGTTAAAAAAACATGAAGAGCCTGAAAAGATGTGAAATATATGAAGAGCTTCAAAAGGTGTGAAAAATATGAAGAGCTTCAAAAGGTGTGAAATACATGAGGAGCATGAAACTCTCTGAATAATAGGAGGAGCATGAAGTGGTGTTCAAAACATGAAGAGCCTGAAAGGTGTGAAAAATATGAAGAGCTTCAAAACGTGTCAAAAATATGAGGAGCATGAAACGGTCTGAAAAATAGGAGGAGCACGACGTGTTGTTGAAAAACGTGTATAGCCTGAAAAGGTGAGAATATATGAAGAGCTTCAAAAGCTGTGAAAACTAAGAGGAGCATGAAACGGTCTGAATAATAGAAGGAGCATGAAACGGTGTTTAAACAAATGAAGAGCCTGAAAAGGTGTGAAAAATATGAAGAGTTTCAAAAGGTTTGAAAAATATGAGGAGCATGAAATGGTCCGAAAAATAGGAGATGCATGAAGTTGTGTTGAAAAATATGAAGAGCCTGAAAAGGTGTGAAAAATATGAAGAGCTTCAAAAGGTGTCAAAAATTAGATGAGCATGAAACGGTCTGAAAAATCGGAGGAGCATGAAGCGGTGTTGAAAATCTTGAAGAGCCTGAAAAGGTGTGAAAAACATGAAGTGGTTCAAAAATATGAAAAATAGGAAGAGCTTCAAAAGGTGTGAAAAATGCGAAGTGCTTCAAAAGATGTCAAAAATGAGATGAGCATGAAACGGTCTGAAAAATCAGAGGAGCATAAAGCGGTGTTGAAAATCTTGAAGAGCCTGAAAAGGTGTGAAAAATATGAAGAGCTTCAAGAGGTGTCAAATATATGAGGATCATGAAACGGTCTGAATAATAGGAGGAGCAAGAAACGGTGTTCAAAACATGAAGAGCCTGAAAAGGTGTGAAAAATGTGAAGAGCTTAAAAGGTGTAAAAATATGAAGAGCTTCAAAAGGTGTCAAAATAGATGAGCATGAAACGGTCTGAAAAATAGGAGGAGCATGAAGTGGTGTTGAAAAAATGAAGAGCCTGAAAAGGTGTGAAATATATGAAGAGCTTTAAAATGTGTCAAATTTATGAGGAGAATGAAATGGTCTGAAAAATAGGAGGAGCTGAAGCGGTGTGGAAAAACATGAAGAGCCTGAAAAAGTGTGAAAAATATGAAAAGTTTCTAAAGGTGTCAAAAATATGAGGAACATGAAAAGGTGTTCAAAAACATGCAGAGACTTAAAAGGTGCAAAAAGTATGAAGAGCTTCAAAAAGTGTCAAAAATTAGATTAGCATGAAAGGGTCTGAAAAATAGGAGGAGCCTGAAGAGGTGTTGAAAAACATGAAGAGGCTGAAAAAGTGTGAAAAATATGAAGAGCTTCAAAAATATGAAAATTATGAAGAGCTTCAAAAGGTGTGAAAAATATGAAGAGCTTCAAAAGATGTCAAAAATGAGATGAGCATGAAACGGTCTGAAAAATGGAGGAGCATGAAGTGGTGTTGAAAATCATGAAGAGCCTGAAAAGGTGTGAAATATATGCAGAGCTTCAAAAGGTGTCAAAAATATGAGGAGAATGAAACCGTCTGAAAAATATGAGGAGCATGAAGTGTTGTTGAGAAACATGAAGAGCCTGAAAAGGTGTGAAAAATATGAAGAGCTTCAAAAGGTGTCAAAAATATGAGGAGCATGAAACGGTCCGAAAAATAGGAGGATCATGAAGCGGTGTTGAAAAACATGAAGAGCCTGAAAAGGTGTGAAAAATATGAAGAGCTTCAAAAGGTGTCAAAAATATGAGGAGCACGAAACGGTCTGAAAAATACGACGAGCATAAGCGGTGTTCAAAATCATGAACAGCCTGAAAAGGTGTGAAAAATATGAAGACCTTCAAAAGGTGTGAAAAATACGAAGAGCTTCAAAAGGTGTCAAAAATTAGATTAGCATGAAAGGGTGTGAAAATTAGGAGGAGCATGAAGTGGTGTTGAAAAACATCAAGAGCCTGAAAAGGTGTGAAATATATGAACAGCTTCAAAAGGTGTGAAAATGATGAAGAGCTTCAAAATGTGTCAAAATTATGAGGAGCATGAAACGGTCTGAAAAATAGGAGGAGCATGAAACGGTGTTGAAAAACATGAAGAGCCTGAAAAGGTGTGAAAAATATGAAGAGCTTCAAAAGGTGTGAATTATATCAGGAGCATGAAAAGTTCTGAAAATTAGGAGGACCATGAAGCGGTGTTCAAAAACATAAAGAGCCTGAAAATGTGTGAAAAATATGAAGAGCTTCAAAATGTGTGAAATTCATGAGGAGCATGAAACGGTCTGAAAAATAGGAGGAGCATAAAGCTGTGTTCAAAATATGAAGAGCTGAAAAGGTGTGAAAAATATATAGAGCTTCAAAAGGTGTCAAAACTATGAGGAGCATGAAACGGGCTGAAAAATAGGAGGAGCATGAAGCGTACTTGAAAAGAATGAAGAGCTTGAAAAGGTGAGAAAAATATGAAGACCTTCAAAAGCTGTCAAAAATATAGGAGAATGAAACGGTCTGAAAAATAGGAGGAGCATGAAACCGTGTTCAAAACATGAAGAGCTGAAAAGGTGTGAAAAATATGAAGAGCTTCAAAAGGTGTCAAAAATATGAGGAGCATGAAACTCTCTGAAAAATAGGAGGAGCATGAAGCGGTGTTGAAAAACTTGAAGAGCCTGAAAAGATGTGAAAAATATGAAGAGCTTCAAAAGTTGTCAAATATATGAGGAGCATGAAGCGGTCTGAAAAATAGGAGGAGCAAGAAGCTGTGTTCAAAAACATGAAGAGCCTGAAAAGGTGTGAAATATATGAAGAGCTTCAAAAGGTGTGAAAAATATGAAGATCTTCAAAAGGTGTCAAAAATATGAGGAGCATGAAAGTCTATGAAAAATAGGAGGAGCATGAAGTGGTGTTCAAAACATGAAGAGCCTGAAAAGGTGTGAAAAATATGAAAGCTGAAAAAGGTGTCAAAAATATGAGGAGCATGAAACGATCTGAAAAATATGAGGAGCATGAAGGGCTGTTGAAAATCATAAAGAGCCTGAAAAGTTGTGAAAAATATGAAGAGCTTCAAAAGATGTGAAAAACATGAAGAGCTTCAAAAGGTGTCAAAATGAGATGAGCATGAAACGGTCTGAAAAACAGGAGGAGCATGAAGTCGTGTTGAAAAAAATGAAAAATCTGAAAATGTGTGAAATATATGAAGAGCTTCAAAAGGTGTCAAAAATATGAGGAGAATGAAACGGTCTGCAAAATAGGAGGAGCATGAAATGGTGTTCAAAAACATGAAGAGCCTGAAAAGTTGTGAAAAATATGAAGAGCTTCAAAAGGTGTCAAAAATATGAGGAGCATGAAAAGTTCTGAAAATTAGGAGGAGCAGGAAGCAGTGTTGAAAAACATGAAGAGCCTGAAAATGTGTGAAAAATTTGAAGAGCTACAAAAGGTGTCAAAAATATGAGGAGCATTAAACGGTCTGAAAAATAGGAGTAGCATGAAGCGGTGTTCAAAAACAGGAAGAGCCTGAAAATTTGTTAAAAAAATGAAGAGCTTCAAAAGGTGTCAAAAATATGAGGAGAATGAAACGGTCTGAAAAATAGGAGGATTATGAAACGGTGTTCAAAAATATGAAGAGCCTGAAAAGGTGTGAAAAATATGAAGAGAATCAAAAGATGTGAAAAATATGAAGAGCTTCAAAAGGTGTAAAAAATATGAGGAGCATGAAACGGTCTGAAAAATAGGAAGAGCATGAAACGGTGTTCAAACAAATCAAGAGCCTGAAAAGGTGTGAAAAATATGAAGAGCTTCAAAAGGTTTGAAAAACATGAGGAGCATGAAACGGTCCGAAAAATAGGAGATGCATGAAGTTTTGTTGAAAAACATGAAGAGCCTGAAGAGGTTTGAGAAATATGAAGAGCTTCAAAAGGTGTCAAAAATGAGATGAGCATGAAACGGTCTGAAAAATAGGAGGTGCATTAAGCGGTGTTGAAAAACATGAAGAGCCTGAAAAGGTTTGAGAAATATGAAGAGCTTCAAAAGGTGTGAAAAACATGAGGAGCATGATATGGTTTGAAAAATAGGATTAGCATGAAGCGGTGTTCAAAAACATGAAGAGCCTGAAAATATGTGAAAAATATGAAAAGCTTCAAAAGGTGTCAAAAATGAGATGAGCATGAAACGGTCTGAAAAATAGAAGGAGCATGAAGTGGTGTTCAAAAACATGTAGAGCATGAAAAGGTGTGAAAAATATGAAGAGCTTCAAAAGGTGTGAAAAACATGAGGAGCATGATATGGTTTGAAAATAGGATTAGCATGAAGTGGTGTTCAAAAACATGAAGAGCCTGAAAATATGTGAAAAATATGAAAAGCTTCAAAAGGTGTCAAAAATGAGATGAGCATGAAACGGTCTGAAAAATAGGAGGTGCATTAAGCGGTGTTGAAAAACATGAAGAGCCTGAAAATGTTTGAGAAATATGAAGAGCTTCAAAAGGTGTCGAAAATATGAGGAGCATGAAACGGTCTGAAAAATCGGAGGTGCATGAAGCGGTGTTGTAAAACATGAAGAGCCTGAAAAGGTGTGAGAAATATGAAGAGCTTCAAAAGGTTTCAAATATATGAGTAGCATGATACGGTCTGCAAAAAAGGAGGAGCATGAAGTGGTGTTGAAAAACATGAAGAGCTTGAAAAGGTGTGAAAAATATGAAAGCTTCAAAAGGTGACAAAAATATGAGGAGCATGAAACGGTCTGAAAAATAGGAGGAACATGAAGTGGTGTTCAAAAACATGAAGAGCCTGAAAAGGTGTGAAAAATATGAAGAGCTTCAAAATGTGTCAAAAATATGACGAGCATGAAACCCTCTTAAAAATAGGAGGAGGATGAAGCGGTGTTCAAAAACATGAAGAGCCTGAAAAGGTGTGAAAAATATGAAGAGCTTCAAAATGTGTCCAAAATATGACGAGCATGAAACCCTCTAAAAAATAGGAGGAGGATGAAGCGGTGTTCAAAAACATGAAGAGCCTGAAAATGTGTGCAAAATATGAAGAGCTTCAAAAGGAGTGAAATACATGAGGAGCATGAAAAGGTGTTCAAAAATATACAGAGACTTAAAAGGTGCGAAAAGTATGAAGAGCTTCAAAAAGTGTCAAAAATTAGATTAGCATGAAAGGGTCTGAAAAATAGGAGGAGCCTGAACAGGTGTTGAAAAACATGAAGAGGCTGAAAAAGTGTGAAAAATATGAAGAGCTTCAAAAATATGAAAATTATGAAGAGCTTCAAAAGGTGTGAAAAATATGAAGAGCTTCAAAAGATGTCAAAAATGAGATGAGCATGAAACGGTCTGAAAAATGGAGGAGCATGAAGTGGTGTTGAAAATCATGAAGAGCCTGAAAAGGTGTGAAATATATGCAGAGCTTCAAAAGGTGTCAAAAATATGAGGAGAATGAAACCGTCTGAAAAATACGAGGAGCATGAAGTGTTGTTGAAAAACATGAAGAGCCTGAAAAGGTGTGAAAAATATGAGGAGCTTCAAAAGGTGTCAAAAATATGAGGAGCATGAAACGGTCCGAAAAATAGGAGGATCATGAAGCGGTGTTGAAAAACATGAAGAGCCTGAAAAGGTGTGAAAAATATGAAGAGCTTCAAAAGGTGTCAAAAATATGAGGAGCATGAAACGGTCTGAAAAATACGACGAGCATAAGCGGTGTTCAAAAACATGAACAGCCTGAAAAGGTGTGAAAAATATGAAGACCTTCAAAAGGTGTGAAAAATATGAAGAGCTTCAAAAGGTGTCAAAAATTAGATTAGCATGAAAGGGTGTGAAAATTAGGAGGAGCATGTAGTGGTGTTGAAAATCATCAAGAGCCTGAAAAGGTGTGAAATATATGAACAGCTTCAAAAGGTGTGAAAATTATGAAGAGCTTCAAAAGGTGTCAAAATTATGAGGAGCATGAAACGGTCTGAAAAATAGGAGTAGCATGAAACGGTGTTGAAAAACATGAAGAACCTGAAAAGGTGTGAAAAATATGAAGAGCTTCAAAAGGTGTGAATTATATCAGGAGCATGAAAAGTTCTGAAAATTATGAGGACCATGAAGCGGTGTTCAAAAACATAAAGAGCCTGAAAATGTGTGAAAAATATGAAGAGCTTCAAAAGATGTCAAAAATATGAGGAGCATGAAACATTCTGAAAAATAGGAGGAGCATGAAGCGGTGTTGAAAAACATGAAGAGCCTGAAAAGGTGTGAAAAATATATAGAGCTTCAAAAGATGTCAAAAATATGAGGAGCATGAAACTGTCTGAAAAACAGGAGGAGCCTGGAAAGTTGTTGAAAAACATGAAGAGCCTGAAACAGTGTGAAAAATATGAAGAGCTTCAAAAATATGAAAATTATGAAGAGCTTCAAAAGGTGTGAAAAATATGAAGAGCTTCAAAATATGTCAAAAATGAGATGAGCATGAAACGGTCTGAAAAATAGGAGGAGCATGAAGTGGTGTTGAAAATCATGAAGAGAATGAAAATGTGTGAAATATATGTAGAGCTTCTAAAGGTGTCAAAAATATGAGGAGCATGTAACGGTCTGAAAAATACGAGTAGCATGAAGTGTTGTTGAAAACCATGAAGAGCCTGAAAAGGTGTGAAATATATGAAGAGCTTGAAAAGGTGTAAAAATATGAGGAGCATGAAAAGTTCTGAAAAATAGGAGGATCATGAAGCGGTGTTGAAAAACCGGAAGAGCCTGAAAAGGTGTGAAAAATATGAATAGCTTCTAAAGGTGTCAAAAATGAGATGTGCATGAAACGGACTGAAAAATTGGAGGAGCATGAAGTGGTGTTCAAAAACATGAAGAGCCTGAAAAGGTGTGAAAAATATGAAAAGCTTAAAAAGGTGTCAAAAATATGAGGAGCATGAAACGGTCTGAAAAATAGGAGGAGCATGAAGTTGTGTTGAAAAACATGAAGAGCCTGAAAAGGTGTGAAAAATATGAAGAGCTTCAAAAGGTGTGACAAACATGAGGAGCATGATATGGTTTGAAAAATAGGATTAGCATGAAGCGGTGTTCAAAAACATGAAGAGCCTGAAAATATGTGAAAAATATGAAAAGCTTCAAAAGGTGTCAAAAATGAGATGAGCATGAAACGGTCTGAAAAATAGGAGGTGCATTAAGCGGTGTTGAAAAACGTGAAGAGCCTGAAAAGTTTTGAGAAATATGAAGAGCTTCAAAAGGTGTCAAAATTATGAGGAGCATGAAACGGTCTGAAAAATCGGAGGTGCATGAAGCGGTGTTGAAAAACATGAAGAGCCTGAAAAGGTGTGAGAATTATGAAGAGCTTCAAAAGGTGTCAAAAATATGAGTAGCATGAAACGTTCTGCAAAAAAGGAGGAGCATGAAGTGGTGTTGAAAAACATGAAGAGCTTGAAAAGGTGTGAAAAATATGAAAGCTTCAAAAGGTGTCGAAAATATGAGGAGCATGAAACGGTCTCAAAAATAGGAGGAGCATGAAACGGTGTTCAAAAACATGAAGAGCCTGAAAAGGTGTGAAAAATATGAAGAGCTTCAAAATGTGTCAAAAATATGACGAGCATGAAACCCTCTTAAAAATAGGAGGAGGATGAAGCTGTGTTCAAAAACAAGAAGAACCTGAAAATTTGTGCAAAATATGAAGAGCTTCAAAAGGAGTGAAATACATGAGGAGCATGAAAAGGTGTTCAAAAACATGCAGAGACTTAAAAGGTGTGAAAAGTATGAAGAGCTTCAAAAAGTGCCAAAAATTCGATTAGCATGAAAGGGTCTGAAAAATAGGAGGAGCCTGAAGAGTTGTTGAAAAACATGAAGAGCCTGAAAAAGTGTGAAAAATATGAAGAGCTTCAAAAATATGGAAATTATGAAGAGCTTCAAAAGGTGTGAAAAATATGAAGAGCTTCAAAATATGTCAAAAATGAGATGAGCATGAAACGGTCTGAAAAATAGGAGGAGCATGAAGTGGTGTTGAAAATCATGAAGAGCCTGAAAATGTGTGAAATATATGCAGAGCTTCAAAAGGTGTTAAAAATATGAGGAGCATGTAACGGTCTGAAAAATACGAGGAGCATGAAGTGGTGTTGAAAACCATGAAGAGCCTGAAAAGGTGTGAAATATATGAAGAGCTTCAAAAGGTGTAAAAATATGAGGAGCATGAAACGGTCTGAAAAATAGGAGGATCATGAAGCGGTGTTGAAAAACCGGAAGAGCCTGAAAAGGTGTGAAAAATATGAGTAGCTTCAAAAGGTGTCAAAAATGAGATGTGCATGAATCGGACTGAAAAATTGGAGGAGCATGAAGTGGTGTTGAAAAATATTAAGAGAATGAAAAGGTGTGCAAAATATGAAGAGCTTCAAAATTTGTCAAATATATGAGGAGCATGAAAAGGTCTGAAAAATAGGAGGAGCATGAAGCGGTGTTGAAAAACATGAAGAGCCTGAAAACGTGTGAAAAATATGAAGAGCTTCAAAAGGTATGAAAAATATGAAGAGCTTCAAAAGGTGTCAAAAAGGAGATCTGCATGAAACGGTCTGAAAAATAGGAGGAGCATGAAATGGTGTTGAAAAAAATGAAGATCCTGAAAAGGTGTGAAAAATATGAAGAGCTTCAAATGGTGTCAAAAATATGAGGAGCATGAAACGGTTTGAAAAATAGGACGAGCATGAAGCGGTGTTCAAAAACATGAAGAGCCTGAAAAGGTGTGCAAAATATGAAGAGCTTCAAAAGGTGTGAAATATATGAGGAGCATGAAACGGTGTTCAAAAACATGCAGAGACTGAAAAGGTGTGAAAAATATGAAGAGCTTCAAAAGATGTCAAAAATGAGATGAGCATGAAACGGTCTGAAAAATAGGAGGAGCATGAAGTGGTGTTGAAAATCATGAAGAGCCTGAAAAGGTGTGAAATATATGCAGAGCTTCAAAAGGTGTCAAAAATATGAGGAGAATGAAACCGTCTGAAGAATACGAGGAGCATGAAGTTTTGTTGAAAAACATGAAGAGCCTGAAAAGGTGTGAAAAATATGAAGAGCTTCAAAAGGTGTCAAAAATATGAGGAGCATGATATGGTTTGAAAAATAGGATTAGCATGAAGCGGTGTTCAAAAACATGAAGAGCCTGAAAATATGTGAAAAATATGAAAGGCTTCAAAAGGTGTCAAAAATGAGATGAGCATGAAACGGTCTGAAAAATAGAACGTGCATTAAGCGGTGTTGAAAAACATGAAGAGCCTGAAAAGGTTTGAGAAATATGAAGAGCTTCAAAAGGTGTCAAAAATATGAGGAGCATTAAACTCTCTGAAAAATAGGAGGAGCATGAAGTGGTGTTGAAAAACATGAAGAGCTTGAAAAGGTGTGAAACATATGAAAGCTTCAAAAGGTGACAAAAATATGAGGAGCATGAAACGGTCTGAAAAATAGGAGGAACATGAAGTGGTGTTCAAAAACATGAAGAGCCTGAAAAGGTGTGAAATATAAGAAGAGCTTCAAAATGTGTCAAAAATATGACGAGCATGAAACCCTCTTAAAAATAGGAGGAGGATGAAGCGGTGTTCAAAAACATGAAGAGCCTGAAAAGTTGTGAAAAATATGAAGAGCTTCAAAATGTGTCAAAAATATGACGAGCATAAAACCCTCTTAAAAATAGGAGGAGGATGCAGCGGTGTTCAAAAACATGAAGAGCCTGAAAATGTGTGCAAAATATGAAGAGCTTCAAAAGGAGTGAAATACATGAGGAGCATGAAAAGGTGTTCAAAAACATGCAGAGACTTAAAAGGTGCGAAAAGTATGAAGAGCTTCAAAAAGTGTCAAAAATTAGATTAGCATGAAAGGGTCTGAAAAATAGGAGGAGCCTGAAGAGGTGTTGAAAAACATGAAGAGGCTGAAAAAGTGTGAAAAATATGAAGAGCTTCAAAAATATGAAAATCATGAAGAGCTTCAAAAGATGTCAAAAATGAGATGAACATGAAACGGTCTGAAAAATAGGAGGAGCATGAAGTGGTGTTGAAAATCATGAAGAGCCTGAAAAGGTGTGAAATATATGCAGAGCTTTAAAAGGTGTCAAAAATATGAGGAGAATGAAACCGTCTGAAAAATACGAGTAGCATGAAGTGTTGTTGAAAAACATGAAGAGCCTGAAAAGGTGTGAAAAATATGAAGAGCTTCAAAAGGTGTCAAAAAGATGAGGAGCATGAACCGGTCCGAAAAATAGGAGGATCATGAAGCGGTGTTGAAAAACATGAAGAGCCTGAAAAGGTGTGAAAAATATGAAGAGCTTCAAAAGGTGTCAAAAATATGAGGAGCATGAAAAGGTGTTCAAAAACATGCAGAGACTTAAAAGGTGTGAAAAGTATGAAGAGCTTCAAAAAGTGCCAAAAATTCGATTAGCATGAAAGGGTCTGAAAAATAGGAGGAGCCTGAAGAGTTGTTGAAAAACATGAAGAGCCTGAAAAGGTGTGAACAATATGAAGACCTTCAAAAGGTGTGAAAAATATGAAGAGCTTCAAAAGGTGTCAAAAATTAGATTAGCATGAAAGGGTGTAAAAAATAGGAGGAGCATGAAGTGGTGTTGAAAAACATCAAGAGCCTGAAAAGGTGTGAAATATATGAACAGCTTCAAAAGGTGTGAAAAATATGAAGAGCTTCAAAATGTGTCAAAATTATGAGGAGCATGAAACGGTCTGAAAAATAGGAGGAGCATGAAGTGGTGTTGAAAAACATGAAGAGCCTGAAAAGGTGTGAAAAATATGAAGAGCTTCAAAAGGTGTGAATTATATGAGGAGCATGAAAAGTTCTGAAAATTAGGAGGACCATGAAGCGGTGTTCAAAAACATAAAGAGCCTGAAAATGTGTGAAAAATATGAAGAGCTTCAAAAGATGTCAAAAATATGAGGAGCATGAAACATTCTGAAAAATAGGAGGAGCATGAAGCGGTGTTGAAAAACATGAAGAGCCTGAAAAGGTGTGAAAAATATATAGAGCTTCAAAAGATGTCAAAAATATGAGGAGCATGAAACGGTCTGAAAAATAGGAGGAGCATGAAGCAGTGTTGAAAAACATGAAGAACCTGAAAACGTGTGAAAAATATGAAGAGCTTCAAAAGTTTTGAAAAATAAGAAGAGCTTCAAAAGGTGTCAAAAATGAGATCTGCATGAAATGGTCTGAAAAATAGGAGGAGCATGAAGTGGTGTTGAAAAAAATGAAGAGCCTGAAAAGGTGTGAATTATACGAAGAGCTTCAAAAGGTGTCAAAAATATGAGGAGCATGAAACGGTCCGAAAAATAGGAGGAGCATGAAGCGATGTTGAAAAACATGAAGAGCCTGAAAAGGTGTGAAAAATATGAAGAGCTTCAAAAGGTGTCAAAAATATGAGGAGCATCAAACGGCCTGAAAAATAGGAGGAGCATGAAACGGTGTTCAAAAACATGAAGAGCCTGAAAAGTTGTGAAAAATATGAAGAGCTTCTAAAGGTGTGAAATACATGAGGAGGATGAAACGGGCTGAAAAATAAGAGAAGCATGAAGTGGTGTGGAAAAACATGAAGAGCCTGAAAAGGCGTGAAAAATATGAAGAGCTTCAAAAGGTGTGAAATACATGAGGAGCATGAAACTCTCTGAAAAATAGAAGGAGCATGAAGTGGTGTTCAAAAACATGAAGAGCCTGAAAAGGTGTGAAAAATATCAAGAGCTTCAAAAGGTGTGAAAAACATGAGGAGCATGATATGGTTTGAAAAATAGGATTAGCATGAAGCAGTGTTCAAAAACATGAAGAGCCTGAAAATATGTGAAAAATATGAAAAGCTTCAAAAGGTGTCAAAAATGAGATGAGCATGAAACGGTCTGAAAAATAGGAGGTGCATTAAGCGGTGTTGAAAAACATGAAGAGCCTGAAAAGGTTTGAGAAATATGAAGAGCTTCAAAAGGTGTCAAAAATATGAGGAGCATGAAACGGTCTGAAAAATCGGAGGTGCATGAAGCGGTGTTGAAAAACATGAAGAGCCTGAAAAGGTGTGAGAAATATGAAGAGCTTCAAAGGGTGTTAAAAATATGAGTAGCATGAAACGGTCTGCAAAAAAGGAGGAGCATGAAGTGGTGTTGAAAAACATGAAGAGCTTGAAAAGGTGTGAAAAATATGAAAGCTTCAAAAGGTGTCGAAAATATGACGAGCATGAAACGGTCTCAAAAATAGGAGAAGCATGAAACGGTGTTCAAAAACATGAAGAGCCTGAAAAGGTGTGAAAAATATGAAGAGCTTCAAAATGTGTCAAAAATATGACGAGCATGAAACCCTCTTAAAAATAGGAGGAGGATGAAGCTGTGTTCAAAAACAAGAAGAACCTGAAAATTTGTGCAAAATATGAAGAGCTTCAAAAGGAGTGAAATACATGAGGAGCATGAAAAGGTGTTCAAAAACATGCAGAGACTTAAAAGGTGTGAAAAGTATGAAGAGCTTCAAAAAGTGCCAAAAATTCGATTAGCATGAAAGGGTCTGAAAAATAGGAGGAGCCTGAAGAGTTGTTGAAAAACATGAAGAGCCTGAAAAAGTGTGAAAAATATGAAGAGCTTCAAAAATATGGAAATTATGAAGAGCTTCAAAAGGTGTGAAAAATATGAAGAGCTTCAAAATATGTCAAAAATGAGATGAGCATGAAACGGTCTGAAAAATAGGAGGAGCATGAAGTGGTGTTGAAAATCATGAAGAGCCTGAAAATGTGTGAAATATATGCAGAGCTTCAAAAGGTGTTAAAAATATGAGGAGCATGTAACGGTCTGAAAAATACGAGGAGCATGAAGTGGTGTTGAAAACCATGAAGAGCCTGAAAAGGTGTGAAATATATGAAGAGCTTCAAAAGGTGTAAAAATATGAGGAGCATGAAACGGTCTGAAAAATAGGAGGATCATGAAGTGGTGTTGAAAAACCGGAAGAGCCTGAAAAGGTGTGAAAAATATGAATAGCTTCAAAAGGTGTCAAAAATGAGATGTGCATGAATCGGACTGAAAAATTGGAGGAGCATGAAGTGGTGTTGAAAAATATTAAGAGAATGAAAAGGTGTGCAAAATATGAAGAGCTTCAAAATTTGTCAAATATATGAGGAGCATGAAAAGGTCTGAAAAATAGGAGGAGCATGAAGCAGTGTTGAAAAACATGAAGAGCCTGAAAACGTGTGAAAAATATGAAGAGCTTCAAAAGGTTTGAAAAATATGAAGAGCTTCAAAAGTTGTCAAAAAGGAGATCTGCATGAAACGGTCTGAAAAATAGGAGGAGCATGAAGTGGTGTTGAAAAAAATGAAGATCCTGAAAAGGTGTGAAAAATATGAAGAGCTTCAAATGGTGTCAAAAATATGAGGAGCATGAAACGGTTTGAAAAATAGGACGAGCATGAAGCGGAGTTCAAAAACATGAAGAGCCTGAAAAGGTGTGCCAAATATGAAGAGCTTCAAAAGGTGTGAAATATATGAGGAGCATGAAACGGTGTTCAAAAACATGCAGAGACTGAAAAGGTGTGAAAAATATGAAGAGCTTCAAAAGATGTCAAAAATGAGATGAGCATGAAACGGTCTGAAAAATAGGAGGAGCATGAAGTGGTGTTGAAAATCATGAAGAGCCTGAAAAGGTGTGAAATATATGCAGAGCTTCAAAAGGTGTCAAAAATATGAGGAGAATGAAACCGTCTGAAGAATACAAGGAGCATGAAGTTTTGTTGAAAAACATGAAGAGCCTGAAAAGGTGTGCCAAATATGAAGAGCTTCAAAACTTGTGAAATATATGAGGAGCATGAAATGGTGTTCAAAAACATGCAGAGACTGAAAAGGTGTGAAAAATATGAAGAGCTTCAAAAGATGTCAAAAATGAGATGAGCATGAAACGGTCTGAAAAATAGGAGGAGCATGAAGTGGTGTGGAAAAACATGAAGAGCCTGAAAAGGTGTGAAAAATATGCAGAGCTACAAAAGGTGTGAAATACATGAGGAGCATGAAACTCTCTGAAAAATAGAAGGAGCATGAAGTGGTGTTCAAAAACATGAAGAGCCTGAAAAGGTGTGAAAAATATGAAGAGCTTCAAAAGGTGTGAAAAACATGAGGAGCATGATATGGTTTGAAAAATAGGATTAGCATGAAGCGGTGTTCAAAAACATGACGAGCCTGAAAATATGTGAAAAATATGAAAAGCTTCAAAAGGTGTCAAAAATGAGATGAGCATGAAACGGTCTGCAAAAAAGGAGGAGCATGAAGTGGTGTTGAAAAACATGAAGAGCTTGAAAAGGTGTGAAAAATATGAAAGCTTCAAAAGGTGTCGAAAATATGAGGAGCATGAAACGGTCTCAAAAATAGGAGGAGCATGAAACGGTGTTCAAAAACATGAAGAGCCTGAAAAGGTGTGAAAAATATGAAGAGCTTCAAAATGTGTCAAAAATATGACGAGCATGAAACCCTCTTAAAAATAGGAGGAGGATGAAGCTGTGTTCAAAAACAAGAAGAACCTGAAAATTTGTGCAAAATATGAAGAGCTTCAAAAGGAGTGAAATACATGAGGAGCATGAAAAGGTGTTCAAAAACATGCAGAGACTGAAAATGTGTGAAAAATAGGAAGAGCTTCAAAAGGAGTGAAATACATGAGGAGCATGAAAAGGTGTTCAAAAACAAGAAGAACCTGAAAATTTGTGCAAAATATGAAGAGCTTCAAAAGGAGTGAAATACATGAGGAGCATGAAAAGGTGTTCAAAAACATGCAGAGATTTAAAAGGTGTGAAAAGTATGAAGAGCTTCAAAAAGTGCCAAAAACTAGATTAGCATGAAAGGGTCTGAAAAATAGGAGGAGCCTGAAGAGTTGTTGAAAAACATGAAGAGCCTGAAAAAGTGTGAAAAATATGAAGAGTTTCAAAAATATGAAAATGATGAAGAGCTTCAAAAAGTGTGAAAAATATGAAGAGCTTCAAAATATGTCAAAAATGAGATGAGCATGAAACGGTCTGAAAAATAGGAGGAGCATGAAGTGGTGTTGAAAATCATGAAGAGCCTGAAAATGTGTGAAATATATGCAGAGCTTCAAAAGGTGTCAACAATATGAGGAGCATGTAACGGTCTGAAAAATACGAGGAGCATGAAGTTGTGTTGAAAACCATGAAGAGCCTGAAAAGGTGTGAAATATATGAAGAGCTTCAAAAGGTGTAAAAATATGAGGAGCATGAAACGGTCTGAAAAATAGGAGGATCATGAAGCGGTGTTGAAAACCCGGAAGAGCCTGAAAAGGTGTGAAAAATATGAATAGTTTCAAAAGGTGTCAAAAATGAGATGTGCATGAAACGGACTGAAAAATAGGAGGAGCATGAAGTGGTGTTCAAAATCATGAAGAGCCTGAAAAGGTGTGAAATATATGAAGAGCTTCAAAATTTGTGAAAAATATGAGGAGCATGAAACGGTCTGAAAAATAGGAGGAGCCTGAACCGGGGTTCAAAAACATGAAGAGCCTGAAAAGGTGTGAAAAATATGAAGAGCTGCAAAAGGTGTGAAATACATGAGGAGCATGAAACGGTCTGAAAAATAGGAGGAGCATGAAGTGGTGTTCAAAAACATGAAGAGCCTGAAAATGAGTGAGAAATATGAAAAGCTTCAAAAGGTGTCAAAAATATGAGGAGCATGAAACGGTCTGAAAAATAGGAGGAGCATGAAGCGGTGTTGAAAAACATGAAGAGCCTGAAAATGTGTGAAAAATATATAGAGCTTCAAAAGGTGTCAAAAATATGAGGAGCATGAAACGGTCTGAAAAATAGGAGGAGCATGAAGCGGTGTTGAAAAACATGAAGAGCCTGAAAACGTGTGAAAAATATGAAGAGCTTCAAAAGTTTTGAAAAATATGAAGAGCTTCAAAAGGTGTCAAAAAGGAGATCTGCATGAAACGGTCTGAAAAATAGGAGGAGCATAAGTGGTGTTGAAAAAATGAAGAGCCTGAAAAGGTGTGAAAAATATGAAGAGCTTCAAATGGTGTCAAAAATATGAGGAGCATGAAACGGTTTGAAAAATAGGACGAGCATGAAGCGGTGTTCAAAAACATGAAGAGCCTGAAAAGGTGTGAAAATTATGAAGAGCTTCAAAATATGTCAAAAATATGACGAGCATGAAACCCTCTTAAAAATAGGAGGAGGATGAAGCAGAGTTCAAAAACATGAAGAGCCTGAAAAGGTGTGCAAAATATGAAGAGCTTCAAAAGGTGTGAAATATATGAGGAGCATGAAACGGTGTTCAAAAACATGCAGAGACTGAAAAGGTGTTAAAAATATGAAGAGCTTCAAAAGATGTCAAAAATGAGATGAGCATGAAACGGTCTGAAAAATAGGAGGAGCATGAAGTGGTGTTGAAAATCATGAAGAGCCTGAAAAGGTGTGAAATATATGCAGAGCTTCAAAAGGTGTCAAAAATATGAGGAGAATGAAACCGTCTGAAAAATACGAGGAGCATGAAGTGTTGTTGAAAAACATGAAGAGCCTGAAAAGGTGTGAAAAATATGAAGAGCTTCAAAAGGTGTCAAAAATATGAGGAGCATGAAACGGTCCGAAAAATAGGAGGATCATGAAGCGGTGTGGAAAAACATGAAGAGCTTCAAAGTTGTGAAAAATATGAAGAGCTTCAAAAGGTGTCAAAAATATGAGGAGCATGAAACGGTCTGAAAAATAGGACGAGCATAAGCGGTGTTCAAAAACATGAACAGCCTGAAAAGGTGTGAAAAATATGAAGACCTTCAAAAGGTGTGAAAAATTTGAAGAGCTTCAAAAGGTGTCAAAAATTAGATTAGCATGAAAGGATGTGAAAAATAGGAGGAGCATGAAGTGGTGTTGAAAAACATCAAGAGCCTGAAAAGGTGTGAAATATATGAACAGCTTCAAAAGGTGTGAAAAATATGAAGAGCTTCAAAAGGTGTCAAAATTATGAGGAGCATGAAACGGTCTGAAAAATAGGAGGAGCATGAAACGGTGTTGAAAAACATGAAGAGCCTGAAACGGTGTGAAAAATATGAAGAGCTTCAAAAGGTGTGAATTATATGAGAGGCATGAAAAGTTCTGAAAATTAGGAGGACAATGAAGCGGTGTTCAAAAACATAAAGAGCCTGAAAATGTGTGAAAAATATGAAGAGCTTCAAAAGATGTCAAAAATATGAGGAGCATGAAACATTCTGAAAAATAGGAGGAGTATGAAGCGGTGTTCAAAAACATGAAGAGCCTGAAAAGGTGTGAAACATATATAGAGCTTCAAAAGATGTCAAAATTATGAGGAGCATGAAACGGTCTGAAAAATAGGAGGAGCATGAAGCAGTGTTGAAAAACATGAAGAGCCTGTAAACGTGTGAAAAATATGAAGAGCTTCAAAAGTTTTGAAAAATAAGAAGAGCTTCAAAAGGTGTGAAAAATGAGATCTGCATGAAATGGTCTGAAAAATAGGAGGAGCATGAAGTGGTGTTGAAAAAAATGAAGAGCCTGAAAAGGTGTGAATTATACGAAGAGCTTCAAAAGGTGTCAAAAATATGAGGAGCATGAAACGGTCCGAAAAATAGGAGGAGCATGAAGCGGT
The DNA here is from genome assembly GCF_033118175.1 of Dama dama. Lineage (NCBI taxonomy): Eukaryota > Metazoa > Chordata > Mammalia > Artiodactyla > Cervidae > Dama > Dama dama. The sequence continues at coordinate 4,533,828 of NW_026870885.1, forward strand.
GTTGAAAACCATGAAGAGCCTGAAAAGGTGTGAAAAATATGAAGAGCTTCAAAAGGTGTCAAAAATATGAGGAGCATGAAACGGCCTGAAAAATAGGAGGAGCATGAAACGGTGTTCAAAAACATGAAGAGCCTGAAAAGGTGTGAAAAATATGAAGAGCTTCTAAAGGTGTGAAATACATGAGGAGGATGAAACGGGCTGAAAAATAAGAGAAGCATGAAGTGGTGTGGAAAAACATGAAGAGCCTGAAAAGGCGTGAAAAATATGAAGAGCTTCAAAAGGTGTGAAATATATGAGGAGCATGAAACTCTCTGAAAAATAGAAGGAGCATGAAGTGGTGTTCAAAAACATGAAGAGCCTGAAAAGGTGTGAAAAATATGAAGAGCTTCAAAAGGTGTGAAAAACATGAGGAGCATGATATGGTTTGAAAAATAGGATTAGCATGAAGCGGTGTTCAAAAACATGAAGAGCCTGAAAATATGTGAAAAATATGAAAAGCTTCAAAAGGTGTCAAAAATGAGATGAGCATGAAACGGTCTGAAAAATAGGAGGAGGATGAAGCTGTGTTCAAAAACAAGAAGAACCTGAAAATTTGTGCAAAATATGAAGAGCTTCAAAAGGAGTGAAATACATGAGGAGCATGAAAAGGTGTTCAAAAACATGCAGAGACTTAAAAGGTGTGAAAAGTATGAAGAGCTTCAAAAAGTGCCAAAAATTAGATTAGCATGAAAGGGTCTGAAAAATAGGAGGAGCCTGAAGAGTTGTTGAAAAACATGAAGAGCCTGAAAAAGTGTGAAAAATATGAAGAGCTTCAAAAATATGAAAATTATGAAGAGCTTCAAAAAGTGTGAAAAATATGAAGAGCTTCAAAATATGTCAAAAATGAGATGAGCATGAAACGGTCTGAAAAATAGGAGGAGCATGAAGTGGTGTTGAAAATCATGAAGAGCCTGAAAATGTGTGAAATATATGCAGAGCTTCAAAAGGTGTCAAAAATATGAGGAGCTTGTAACAGTCTGAAAAATACGAGGAGCATGAAGTTGTGTTGAAAACCATGAAGAGCCTGAAAAGGTGTGAAATATATGAAGAGCTTCAAAAGGTGTAAAAATATGAGGAGCATGAAACGGTCTGAAAAATAGGAGGATCATGAAGCGGTGTTGAAAAACCGGAAGAGCCTGAAAAGGTGTGAAAAATATGAATAGTTTCAAAAGGTGTCAAAAATGAGATGTGCATGAAACGGACTGAAAAATTGGAGGAGCATGAAGTGGTGTTGAAAAATATTAAGAGAATGAAAAGGTGTGCAAAATATGAAGAGCTTCAAAATTTGTCAAAAATATGAGGAGCATGAAAAGGTCTGAAAAATAGGAGGAGCATGAAATGGTGTTCAAAAACATGAAGAGCTTGAAAAGGTGTAAAAAATATGAAGAGTTTCAAAAGGTGTGAAATACATGAGGAGCATGAAACGTTCTGAAACATAGGAGGACCATGAAGCGGTGTTGAAAAACATGAAGAGCCTGAAAAGGTGTGAAAAATATGAAGAGCTTCAAAAGGTGTCAAAAATATGAGGAGCATGAAACGGTCTGAAAAATAGGAGGAGCATGAAGCGGTGTTCAAAATCATGAAGAGCCTGAAAAGGTGTGAAAAATATGAAGAGCTTCAAAAGGTGTGAAAAACATGAGGAGCATGATATGGTTTGAAAAATAGGATTAGCATGAAGCGGTGTTCAAAAACATGAAGAGCCTGAAAATATGTGAAAAATATGAAAAGCTTCAAAAGGTGTCAAAAATGAGATGAGCATGAAACGGTCTGAAAAATAGGAGGAGGATGAAGCTGTGTTCAAAAACAAGAAGAACCTGAAAATTTGTGCAAAATATGAAGAGCTTCAAAAGGAGTGAAATACATGAGGAGCATGAAAAGGTGTTCAAAAACATGCAGAGACTTAAAAGGTGTGAAAAGTATGAAGAGCTTCAAAAAGTGCCAAAAATTAGATTAGCATGAAAGGGTCTGAAAAATAGGAGGAGCCTGAAGAGTTGTTGAAAAACATGAAGAGCCTGAAAAAGTGTGAAAAATATGAAGAGCTTCAAAAATATGAAAATTATGAAGAGCTTCAAAAAGTGTGAAAAATATGAAGAGCTTCAAAATATGTCAAAAATGAGATGAGCATGAAACGGTCTGAAAAATAGGAGGAGCATGAAGTGGTGTTGAAAATCATGAAGAGCCTGAAAATGTGTGAAATATATGCAGAGCTTCAAAAGGTGTCAAAAATATGAGGAGCATGTAACGGTCTGAAAAATACGAGGATCATGAAGTTGTGTTGAAAACCATGAAGAGCCTGAAAAGGTGTGAAATATATGAAGAGCTTCAAAAGGTGTAAAAATATGAGGAGCATGAAACGGTCTGAAAAATAGGAGGATCATGAAGCGGTGTTGAAAAACCGGAAGAGCCTGAAAAGGTGTGAAAAATATGAATAGTTTCAAAAGGTGTCAAAAATGAGATGTGCATGAAACGGACTGAAAAATTGGAGGAGCATGAAGTGGTGTTGAAAAATATTAAGAGAATGAAAAGGTGTGCAAAATATGAAGAGCTTCAAAATTTGTCAAAAATATGAGGAGCATGAAAAGGTCTGAAAAATAGGAGGAGCATGAAATGGTGTTCAAAAACATGAAGAGCTTGAAAAGGTGTAAAAAATATGAAGAGTTTCAAAAGGTGTGAAATACATGAGGAGCATGAAACGTTCTGAAACATAGGAGGACCATGAAGCGGTGTTGAAAAACATGAAGAGCCTGAAAAGGTGTGAAAAATATGAAGAGCTTCAAAAGGTGTCAAAAATATGAGGAGCATGAAACGGTCTGAAAAATAGGAGGAGCATGAAGCGGTGTTCAAAATCATGAAGAGCCTGAAAAGGTGTGAAATATATGAAGAGCTTCAAAAGGTGTGAAAAATATGAGGAGCATGAAACGGTGTGAAAAATAGGAGGAGCCTGAACCGGGGTTCAAAAACATGAAGAGCCTGAAAAGGTGTGAAAATTATGAACAGCTTCAAAATATGTCAAAAATATGACGAGCATGAAACCCTCTTACAAATAGGAGGAGGATGAAGCGGTGTTCAAAAACATGAAGAGCCTGAAAAGGTGAGCAAAATATGTAGAGCTTCAAAGGGTGTGAAATATATGAGGAGCATGAAACGGTCTGAAAAATCGGAAGAGCATGAAGCGTTGTTGAAAAACATGAAGAGCCTGAAAAGGTGTGAGAAATATGAAGAGCTTCAAAACGTGTTAAAAATATGAGTAGCATGAAACGGTCTGCAAAAAAGGAGGAGCATGAAGTGGTGTTGAAAAAGATGAAGAGCCTGAAAAGGTGTTAAAAATATGAAAGCTTCAAATGGTGTCAAAATCATGAGGAGCATGAAATGGTCTGAAAAATAGGAGGAGCATGAAGCGCTGTTGAAAATCATAAAGAGCCTGAAAAGTTGTGAAAAATATGAAGAGCTTCAAAAGATGTGAAAAACATGAAGAGCTTCAAAAGGTGTCAAAATGAGATGAGCAGGAAACGGTCTGAAAAATAGGAGGAGCATGAAGTCGTGTTGAAAAAAAGGAAAAGTCTGAAAAAGTGTGAAATATATGAAGAGCTTCAAAAGGTGTCAAAAATATGAGGAGAATGAAACGGTCTGAAAAATAGGAGGAGCATGAAGCGATGTTGAAAAACATGAATTGTCTGAAAACGTGTGGAAAATATGAAGAGATTCATAAATGTGAAAAATATGAAGAGCTTCAAAAGGTGTGAAAAATCTGAAGAGCTTCAAAAGGTGTCAAAAAAGAGATGAGCATGAAAAGGTCTGAAAAATAGGAGGAGCATGAAGCGGTGTTGAAAATCATGAAGAGCCTGAAAACGTGTGAAAAATATGAAGAGCTTCAAAAAGGTGTCAAATATATAGAGGGTGAAACGGTCTGAAAAATATGAGGAGCAAGAAACTGTTTTCAAAAACATGAAGAGCCTGAAAAGTTGTGAAAAATGTGAAGAGCTTCAAACTGTGTCAAAAATATGAGGAGCATGAAACGGTCTGAAACATAGGATGAGCATGAAGTATTGTTGAAAAAGATGAAGGGCCTGAAAAATGTGTGAAACATATGAGGAGCATGATACGGTCTGAAAAATAGGAGGAGCATGAAGCGGTGTTGAAAAATATGAAGAGCCTGAAAAGGTGTGAAAAATATGAAGAGCTTCAAAAGGTGTCAAAAATATAAGGAGCATGAAACGGTCTGAAATATAGCAGGAGCATGAAAAGGTGTTAAAAAACATGAAGAGCCTGAAAAGGTGTGAAAAATATGAAAAGCTTCAAATGGTGTCAAAAATATGAGGAGAATGAAACGGTCTGAAAATTAGGAGGAGCATGAAGCGGTGTTGAAAAACATGAAGAGCCTGAAAATGTGTGAAATATATGAAGAGCCTCAAAGGTGTCAAAAATATGAGGAGCAAGAAACGGTCTGAAATACAGGAGGAGCATGAAAAGGTGTTAAAAAACATGAAGAGCCTGAAAAGGTGTGAAAAATATGAAGAGCTTCAAATGGTGTCAAAAATATGGGGAGCATGAAACGGTCTGATAATTAGGAGGAGCATGAAGTGGTGTTGAAAAACATGAAGAGCTTGAAAAAGGTGTGAAACATATGAGTAGAATAAAACGGTCCGATAAATAGGAGGAGCATGAAGTGGTGTAGAAAAACATGAAGACCCTGAAAAGGTGTGAAAAATATAAAGAGCTACAAAAAGTGTCAAAAATATGAGTAGCTTGAAACGGTCTGAAATATAGGAGGAGTGTGAAAAGGTGTTAAAAAAAATATGAAGAGCTTCAAAAGGTGTGAAACATATGAGGAGCATGAAACGGTCTGAAAAATAGGAGGAGCATGAAGTGGTGCTGAAAAACATGAAGAGCCTGAAAAAGTGTGAAAAATATGAAAAGCTTCAAAAGGCGTCAAAAATATGAGGAGCATGAAACGGTCTGAAAAATAGGAGAAGCATGAAACGGTCTGAAAAAGAGGAGGAGCATGAAGCGGTTTGAAAAACATGAAGAGCCTGAAAATGTGTGAAAAATATGAAGAGCTTCAAAAGGTGTCAAAAATATGAGGAGAATGAAACGGTCTGAAATTAGGAGGAGCATGAAGCGGTGTTGAAAAACATAAAGAGCCTGAAACAGTGTGAAATATATGAAGAGCCTCAAAGGTGTCAAAAATATGAGGAGCAAGAAACGGTCTGAAAAATAGAAGGAGCTTGAAGTGGTGTTGAAAAACATGAAGAGCCTGAAAAGGTGTCAAAAATATGAAGAGCTTCTAAAAGGTGTCAAATATATAGAGGGTGAAACGGTCTGAAAAATATGAGGAGCAAGAAACTGTTTTCAAAAACATGAAGAGCCTCAAATGGTGTGAAAAATGTGAAGAGCTTAAAACTGTGTCAAAAATATGAGGAGCATGAAACGGTCTGAAACATAGGAGGAGCATGAAGTGTTGTTGAAAAACATGAAGAGCCTGAAAAAGGTGTGAAACATATGAGGAGCATGATACGGTCTGAAAAATAGGAGGAGCATGAAGTGGTGTTGAAAAATATGAAGAGCTTCTAAAATTGTCAAAAATATCAGGAGCATGAAACGGTCTGAAAAATAGGAGGAGCATGAAGTGGTGTTGAAAAACATGAAGAGCCTGAAAAAGTGTGAAAAATATGAAGAGCTTCAAAAGGTGTCAAAAATATGAGGAGCATGAAATGGTCTGAAAAATTGGAGGAGCATGAACTGGTGTTGAAAAACATGAAGAGCCTGAAAACGTGTGATAAAATATGAAGAGCTTCAAAGGTGTCAAAAATATGAGGAGCATGAAATGGTCTGAAAAATAGGAGGAGCATGAAGCGGTGATGAAAAACATGAAGTGCCTGAAAACGTGAGATAAAATATGAAGAGCTTCAAAGGTGTCAAAAATATGAGGAGCATGAAACGGTCGCAAAAATAGGAGGAGCATGAAGCGGTGGTGAAAAACATGAAGAGCCTGAAAAGGTGTGAAAAATATGAGAGCTTCAAAAGGTGTCAATAATAAGAGTTGCATGAAACAGTCTGAAAAATAGGAGGAGCATGAAAATGTCTGAAAAATAGGAGAAGCATGAAGCGGTGTTGAAAAACAAGAAGAGCCTGAAAACGTGTGAAAAACATGAAGAGCATCAAAAGGTGTGAAAAATAAGAAGAGCTTCAAAAGGTGTCAAAAATCAGATGAGCATGAAACGGTCTGAAAAATAGGAGGAGCATGAAGTGGAGTTGAAAAAAATGAAGAGCCTGAAAAGTTGTGAAAAATATGAAGAGCTTCAAAAGGTGTGAAATATATGAGGAGCATGAAACGGTCTGAAAAATAGGAGGAGTATCCAGCGGTTAAAAAACATGAAGAGGCTGAAAAGGTGTGAAAAATATGAAGAGCTCCAAAAGTTGTCAGAAATATGTGGAGCGTGAAACGGTCTCAGAAATAGGAGGAGCATGAAGCGGTGTTGAAAAACATGAAGAGCCTGAAAAGGTGTGAAAAATATGAGAGCTTCAAAAGGTGTCAATAATAAGAGGTGCATGAAACAGTCTGAAAAATAGGAGGAGCATGAAACTGTCTGAAAAATAGGAGAAGCATGAAGCGGTGTTGAAAAACATGAAGAGCATGAAAAGGTGTGAAAAATATGAAGAGGTTGAAAATGTGTGAAATATATGAAGAGCTTCAAAAGGTGTCAAAAATGAGATGAGCATGAAATGGTCTGAAAAATAAGAGGAGCATGAAACGGTGATCAAAACGCGAAGAGCCTGAAAAGGTGTGAAAAATATGAAGAGCTTCAAAAGGTGTGAAATACATGAGGAGCATGAAACGGGCTGAAAAATAGGAGAAGCATGAAGTGGTGTGGAAAAACATGAAGAGCCTGAAAAGGTGTGAAAAATATGAAGAGCTTCAAAAGGTGTGAAATACATGAGGAGCATGAAACTCTCTGAAAAATAGAAGGAGCATGAAGCGGTGTTCAAACATGAAGAGCCTGAAAAGGTGTGAAAAATATGAAGAGCTTCAAAAGGTGTCAAAAATATTAGGAGCATGAAACGGTCTGAAAAATAGGAGGAGCACGAAGCGGTGTTCAAAAACATGAAGAGCCTGAAAAGGTGTGAAAATATGAAGAGCTTCAAAAGGTGTCAAAAATATGAGAAGCATGAAACGGTCTGAAAAATATGAGGAGCATGAAGCGGTGTTGAAAAACATGCAGAGCCTGAGAACTTGTGAAAAATATGAAGAGCTTCAAAAGGTGTCAAAAATATGATGAGAATGAAACGGTCTGAAAAATAGGAGGATCATGAAGCGGTGTTGAAAAACATGAAGAGTCTGAAAAGTTGTGAAAGATATGTAGAGTTTCTAAAGATGTCAAAAATATGAGGAGCATGAAACGGTCTGAAAAATAGGAGGAGCATGAAGTGGTGTTGAAAAACATGAAGAGCCTGAAAAAGTGTGAAAAATTTGAAGAGCTTCAAAAGGTGAGAAATACATGAGGAGCATGAAACTCTCTGAAAAATAGGAGAAGCATGAACCGGTGTTGAAAAACATGAAGAGCCTGAAAAGGTGTGAAAAATATGAGAGCTTCAAAAGGTGTCAATAATAAGAGGTGCATGAAACAGTCTGAAAAATAGGAGAAGCATGAATCTGTCTGAAAAATAGGAGAAGCATGAAGCGGTGTTGGAAAAAATGAAGAGCCTGAAAAGGTGTTAAAAATATGAAAAGCTTCAAAAGGTGTCAAAAATATGAGGAGCATGAAACGGTCTGAAAAATAGGTGGAGCATGAAGCGGTGATGAAAAATATGAAGAGCATGGAAAGGTGTGCAAAATATGAAGAGCTTCAAAAGGTATGAAATATATGAAGAGCTTCAAAAGGTGTCAAAAATGAGTTGAGCATGAAACGGTCTGAAAAATAGGAGGAGCATGAAACGGTGAACAAAAACATGAAGAGCCTGAAAAGGTGTGAAAAATATGAAGAGCTTCAAAAGGTGTGAAATACATGAGGAGCATGAAACGGGCTGAAAAATAGGAGAAGCATGAAGGGGTGTGGAAAAACATGAAGAGCCTGAAAAGGTTTGAAAAATATGAAGAGCTTCAAAAGGTGTGAAATACATGAGGAGCATGAAACTCTCTGAAAAATAGAAATAGCATGAAGCGGTGTTGAAAAACATGAAGAGCCTGAAAACGTGTGAAAATATGAAGAGCTTCAAAAATATGAAAAATATGAAGAGCTTCAAAAGGTGTGAAAAATTTGAAGAGCTTCAAAAGGTGTCAAAATGAGATGAGCATGAAACGGTCTGAAAAATAGGAGGAGCATGAAGCGGTGTTGAAAATCATAAAGAGCCTGAAAAGTTGTGAAAAATATGAAGAGCTTCAAAAGACGTAAAAAATTTGAAGAGCTTCAAAAGGTGTCAAAATGAGATGAGCATGAAACGGTCTGAAAAATAGGAGCAGCATGAAGTGGTGTTGAAAAAGATGAAGAGCCTGAAAAGGTGTGAAATATATAAAGAGCTTCAAAAGGTGTCAAAAATATGAGGAGAATGAAACGGTCTGCAAATTAGGAGATGCCTGAAATGGTGTTCAAAAACATGAAGAGCCTGAAAAGGTGTGAAAAACATGAAGAGCCTGAAAAGGTGTGAAAAATATGAAGAGCTTCAAAAGGTGTAAAAAATGAGATGAGCATGAAACCGTCTGAAAAATAGGAGGAGCATGAAGTGGTGTTGAAAAAAATGAAGAGCCTGAAAAGGTGTGAAACATATGAAGAGCTTAAAAAGGTGTCAAAATTATGAGGAACATGAAACGGCCTGAAAAATTGGAGGAGCATGAAGCGGTGTTCAAAAATATGAAGAGCCTGAAAAGGTGTGAAAAATATGAAGAGCTTCAAAAGGTGTGAAATACATGAGTAGTCTGAAACGGGCTGAAAAATAGGAGAAGCATGAAGTGGTGTGGAAAAATATGAAGAGCGTGAAAAGGTGTGGAAAATATGAAGAGCTTCAAAAGGTGTGAAATACATGAGGAGCATGAAACTCTCTGAAAAATAGAAGGAGCATGAAGCGGTGTTCAAACATGAAGAGCCTGTAAAGGTGTGAAAAATATGAAGAGCTTCAAACGGTGTCAAAAATATGAGGAGCATGAAACGGTCTGAAAAATAGGAGCAGCAAGAAGCCGTGTTCAAAAACATGAAGAGCCTGAAAAGGTCTGAAAAATATGAAGAGCTTGAAAAGGTGTGAAATATATGAAGAGCTTCAAAAGGTGTCAAAAATGAGATGAGCATGAAACGGTGTGAAAAATAGGAGGAGCATGAAGCGGTTTTGAAAAAAATGAAGAGGCTGAAAAGGTGTGAAATATATGAAGAACTTCAAGAGGTGTCAAAAATATGAAGAGCAGGAAATGGTCTGAAAAATAGGAGGAGCATGAATCTGTCTGAAAAATAGGAGAAGCATGAAGCGGTGTTGAAAAACATGAAGAGCCTGAAAAGGTGTGAAAAGTATGAGAGCTTCAAAAGGTGTCAATAATGAGAGGTGCATGAAACAGTCTGAAAAATAGGAGGAGCATGAAACTGTCTGAAAAATAGGAGAAGCATGAAGCGGTGTTGAAAAACATGAAGAGTATGAAAAGGTGTGAAAAATATGAAGAGGTTGAAAATGTGTGAAATATATGAAGAGCTTCAAAAGGTGTCAAAAATGAGATGAGCATGAAACGGTCTGAAAAATAAGAGGAGCATGAAATGGTGATCAAAACGTGAAGAGCCTGAAAAGGTGTGAAAAATATGAAGAGCTTCAAAAGGTGTGAAATACATGAGGAGCATGAAACGGTCTGAAAAATAGGAGAAGCATGAAGTGGTGTGGAAAAACATGAAGAGCCTGAAAAGGTGTGAAAAACATGAAGAGCTTCAAAAGGTGTGAAATACATGAGGAGCATGAAACTCTCTGAAAAATAGAAGGAGCATGAAGCGGTGTTCAAACATGAAGAGCCTGAAAAGGTGTGAAAAATATGAAGAGCTTCAAAAGGTGTCAAAAATATTAGGAGCATGAAACGGTCTGAAAAATGGGAGGAGCCCGAAGCGGTGTTCAAAAACATGAAGAGCCTGAAAAGGTGTGAAAATATGAAGAGCTATAAAAGGTGTCAAAAATATTAGGAGCATGAAACGTTCTGAAAAATAGGAGGAGCATTAAGCGGTGTTCAAAAACATGAAGAGCCTGAAAAGGTGTGAAAAACATGAAGAGCTTCAAAAGGTGTGAAATACATGAGGAGCATGAAACTCTCTGTAAAATAGAAGGAGCATGAAGCGGTGTTCAAACATGAAGAGCCTGAAAAGGTGTGAAAAATATGAAGAGCTTCAAAAGGTGTCAAAAATATTAGGAGCTTGAAACGGTCTGAAAAATAGGAGGAGCACCAAGCGGTGTTCAAAAACATGAAGAGCCTGAAAAGGTGTGAAAATATGAAGAGCTTCAAAAGCTGTCAAAAATATTAGGAGCATGAAACGTTCTGAAAAATAGGAGGAGCATTAAGCGGTGTTCAAAAACATGAAGAGCGTGAAAAGGTGTGAAAAAAAGGAAGAGCGTCAAAAGGTGTCAAAAATATGAGAAGCATGAAACGGTCTGAAAAATATGAGGAGCATGAAGCGGTGTTGAAAAACATGCAGAGCCTGAGAACTTTTGAAAAATATGAAGAGCTTCAAAAGGTGTCAAAAATATGAGGAGAATGAAACGGTCTGAAAAATAGGAGGATCATGAGTCGGTGTTGAAAAACATGAAGAGTCTGAAAAGGTGTGAAAGATATGTAGAGTTTCTAAAGATGTAAAAAATATGAGGAGCACGAAACGGTCTGAAAAATAGGAGGAGCATGAAGTGGTGTTGAAAAACATGAAGAGCCTGAAAAGGTGTGTAAAATTTGAAGAGCTTCAAAAGGTGAGAAATACATGAGGAGCATGAAACTCTCTGAAAAATAGGAGAAGCATGAACCGGTGTTGAAAAACATGAAGAGCCTGAAAAGGTGTGAAAAATATGAGAGCTTCAAAAGGTGTCAATAATAAGAGGTGCATGAAACAATCTGAAAAATAGGAGGAGCATGAATCTGTCTGAAAAATAGGAGAAGCATGAAGCGGTGTTGAAAAAAATGAAGAGCCTGAAAAGGTGTTAAAAATATGAAAAGCTTCAAAAGGGGTCAAAAATATGAGGAGCATGAAAAGGTCTGAAAAATAGGAGGAGCATGAACCGGTGTTCAAAAACATAAAGAGCATGAAAAGGTGTGAAAAACATGAAGAGCTTCATAAGGTGTCAAATTTAGTTTAGCATGAAAGGGTCTGAAAAGTAGGAGGAGCATGAAGTGGTGTTGAAAACATGAAGAGCCTGAAAAGGTGTGAAATATACGAAGAGCTTCAAAAGGTGTGAAAAATATGAAGTGCATCAAAAGGTGTCAAAAATGAGATGAGCATGAAACGGTCTGAAAAATAGGAGGAGCATGAAGTGGTATTGAAAAACATGAAGAGCCTAAAAACGTGTGAAAAATATGAAGAGCTTCAAAAATATGAAAAATATGAAGAGATTCAAAAGGTGTGAAAAATATGAAGAGCTTCAAAAGATGTCAAAAATAAGATGAGCATGAAACGGTCTGAAGAAAATGAGAAGCATGAAGCGGAGTCCACAAAAATGAAGAGCCTGAAAAGGTGGAAAGTATATGAAGAGCTTCAAAAGCTGTCAAAAATTTGAGGAGCATGAAACAGTATGAAAAATAGGAGGAGTGTGAAGCGGTATTCAAAAACATGAAGAGTTTAAAAGGTGTGAAAAATATGAAGAGCTTCAAAAGTTGTGAAAAATATGAAAAGCATAAAACGGTCTGAAAAATAGGAGGAGCATGAAACGGTCTGAAAAATAGGAGGAGCATGAAGCGGTGTTGAAAAACATGAAGAGTCTGAAAAGGTGTGAAAAATATGAAGAGCTTCAAAAGGTGTCAAAAATTTGAGGAGCATGAAAAGTTCTGAAGAATAGGAAGAGCATGATGCAGTGTTGAAAAACATGAAGAGCCTGAAAAGGTGTGAAAAATATGAAGCACTTCAAAAGATGTCAAAATTATGAGGAGCATGAAACAGTTGAAAAATAGGAGGAGCATGAAGCAGTGTTCAAAAACATGAAGAACCGGAAAAGGTGTGAAAAATATGAAGAGCTTCAAAAGGTGTGAAAATTATGAGGAGCATGAAACGGTCTGAAAAATAGGAGGAGCATGAAGCGGTGTTCAAAAACATGAAGAGCCTGAAAAGGTGTGAAAAATATGAAGAGCTTCAAAAGGTTGGAAATACATGAGGAGCATGAAACGGTCTGAAAAATAGGAGGAGCATGAATCGGTCTGAAAAATGGGAGGAGCATGAAGCAGTGTTGAAAAACATGAAGTTCCTGAAAAGCTGTGAAAATAAGACAAGCTTCAAAAGGTGTCAAAAATATGAGGAGCATGAAACGGTCTGAAAAATAGGAGGAGCATGAAACGGTCTGAAAAATGGGAGCAGCATGAAGCGGTGTTGAAAAACATGAAGTTCCTGAAAAGCTGTGAAAATAAGACAAGCTTCAAAAGGTGTGAAAAATATGAGGAGCATGAAACGGTATGAAAAATACGAGGAGCATGAAGCGGTGTTGAAAGACATGAAGACCCTGAAAAGGTGTGAAAAATATGAAGAGCTTCTAAAGGTGTCAAAATATGAGGAGCATGAAACTGTCTGAAATATATCAGGAGCATGAAAAGGTGTTAAAAAACATGAAGAGCTTCAAAAGGTGTCAAAAATATGAGGAGCATGAAACGGTCTGACAAATAGGAGGAGCATGAAACGTTGTTCAAAAACATGAAGAGCCTGAAAATGTGTGAAAAATATGTAGAGCTTCAAAAGGTGTCAAAATATGAGGAGCATGAAACGGTCTGAAAAATACGAGGAGCATGAAACGGTCTGAAAAATAGGAGGAGCATGAAGCGGTATTGAAAAACATGAAGAGCCTCAAAAGGTGTAAAAAATATGAACAGCTTCAAAAAGTGTCAAAAATGAGATGAGCATGAAATGGTCTGAAAAGAAGGAGGAGCATGAAGTGGTGTTGAAAAACATGAAGAGCCTGAAAAGGTGTGAAATATATGAAGAGATTCAAAAGGTGTGAAAAATATGAGGAGCATGTAACGGTTTGGAAAATATGACGAGCATGAAGTGGTGTTGAAAAACATGAAGAGACTTAAAACGTGTGAAAAATATGAAGAGCTTCAAAAGGTGTGAAAAATATGAGGAGCATGAAACGGTCTGAAAAAGAGAAGGAGCATGAAGCATTGATGAAAAACATGAAAAGCCTGAAAACGTGTGAAAAATATGAAGAGCTTCAAAACGTGTGAAATACATGAGGAGCATGAAACGGTCTGAAAAACAGGAGAAGCATGAAGCGGTTTTGAAAAACATGAAGAGCCTGAAAATGTATAAAAATATGAAGAGCTTCAAAAGGTGTAAAAAATACGAAGAGCTTCAAAAGGTGTCAAAAATGAGATGAGCATGAAACGGTCTGAAAAATAGGAGGAGCATGAAGCGGTGGTGAAAAACATAAAGAGCCTGAAAATGTGTGAAAAATATGAAGAGCTTCAAAAGGTGTGAAAAGTATGAGGAGCATGAAGTGGTGTTCAAAAACATGAAGAGCCTGAAAATGTGTGAAAAATATGAAGAGCTTCAAAAGGTGTGAAAAGTATGAGGAGCATGAAGTGGTGTTCAAAAACATGAAGAGCCTGAAAATGTGTGAAAAATATGAAGAGACTGAAAACGTGTCAAAAATATGAGGAGCATGAAACGTTCTGAAAAATACGATGAGCCTGATAAGGTGTTGAAAAACATGAAGAGCCTGAAAAAGTGTGAAAATATGAAGAGCTTCAAAAGGTGTCAAAAAAGAGATGAGCATGAAATGGTCTGAAAAATAGGAGGAGCATGAAGCGGTGTTGAAAAACATGAAGAGCCTGAAAAGGTGTGAAATATATGAAGAGCTTCAAAACGTATGAAATATATGAGGAGCATTATACGGTCTGAAAAGTAGGAGGAGCATGAAACGTTGTTCAAAAACATGAAGAGCCTGAAAATGTGTGAAAAATAGGAAGAGCTTCAAAAGGTGTCAAAAATATGAGGGACATTAAAGGTCTTAAAAACAGGAGGAGGATGAAGTGGTGTTGAAAAACATGAAGAGCTTCAAAAGGTGTGAAAAATAGGAAGAGCTTCAAAAGGTGTCACAAATATGAGGAGCATGAAACGGTCTGAAAAATAGGAGGAGCATGAAGCGCTGTTGAAAAACATGAAGAGCCTGAAAAGGTGTGAAAAATATGAAGAGCTTCAAAAGGTGTCAAAAATATGAAGAGCATGATATGGTCTGAAAAATATGAGGAGCATGAAACGGTGTTCAAAAACATGAACAGCCTGAAAAGGTGTGAAATATATGAAGAGCTTCAAAAGGTGTCAAAAATATGAAGAGCATGAAACTGTCTGAAAAATAGGAGGAGCATGAAATGGTCTGATAAATAGGAGGAGCATGAAACGGTGTTGAAAAACATGAAGAGCCTGAAAATGTGTGAAATATATGAAGAACTTAAAAGGAGTCAAAAATATGAGATGCATGAAACGGTCTGAAAAATAGAAGGAACATGAAGCGGTGTTGAAAAACGTGAAGAGCCTGAAAAGGTGTGAAAAATATGAAGAGCTTTAAAAGGTGTGAAAAATATGAGGAGCATGAAACGGTCTGAAAAATAGGAGGAGCATGAAGCGGTTTTGAAAAACATGAAGAGCCTGAAAAGGTGTGGAAAATATGAAGAGCTTTAAAAGGTGCCAAAATTATGAAGAACATGAAACAGTCTTAAAATTAGGAGGAGAATGAAGCGGTATAGAAAAACATGAAGAGCCAGAAACGGTGTGAAATATATGAAGCTTCAAAAGGTGTCAAACATGAAGTGCATGAAACGGTCTTAAAAATAGGAGGAGCATGAAGCGGCGTTGAAAAACATGAAGAGCCTGAAAACGTGTGAAAAATATGAAGAGCTTCAAAAGGTGTCAAAATATGAGGAGCAGTAAACGGTTTGAAAAATAGGAGGAGCATGAAACAGTGTTGAAAAACATGAAGATCATGGAAAGGTGTGAATAATATAAAGAGCGTCAAAAGGTGTAAAAAATATGAGGAGCACGAAACGGTCTGAAAAATAGGAGGAGCCTGCAAAGGTGTTGAAAATCATGAAGAGCCTGAAAAGGTGTGAAGAATAAGAAGAGCTGCAAAAGGCGTCAAAATTATGAGGAGCATGAAACGGTCTGAAAATTAGAAGAAGCATGAAACGGTTTTGAAAAATATGAAGACCGTGAAAGGGTGTGAAAAACATGAAGAGCTTAAAAAGGTGTCAAAAATATGAGGAGCATGAAACGGTCAAAAAATAGGAGGAGCACGAGACGTTGATGATAAACCTGAAGAGCATGAAAAGGTGTTAAAAATATGAAGAGCTTAAAAAGGTGTCAAAAATATGAGGAGCAAGAAACGGTGTTGAAACACATGAAGAGCCTGAAAAGGTGTGAAAAATATGAAGAGCTTCAAAAGGTGTCAAAAATATGAGGACCATAAAACGATCTGAAAAATATGAGGAGCCTGAAACGGTCTGAAAAATAGGAGGAGCATGAAACGGTGTTCAAAAACATGAAGAGCCTGAAAAGTTTTGAAAAATATGCAAAGCTTCAAAAGGTGTCAAAAATTAGATGAGCATGAAACGGTCTGAAAAATTGGAGGAGCAAGAAGTAGCGTTGAAAAAAATGAAGAGCCTGAAAAGGTGTGAAAAATATGAAGAGCTTCAAAAGGTGTCAAAAATATGAGGAGCATGAAACGGTCTGAAAAATAGAAGGAGTATGAAGCGGTGATGAAAAACATGAAGGGCATGAAAAAGTGTGAAAAATATGAAGAGCTTCAAAAGTTGTGAAAAATATGAAGAGCTTCAAAAGGTGTCAAAAATATGAGGAGCATGAAACGGTCTGAAAAATAGGAGGAGCATGAAGCGGTGATGAAAAACATGAAGGGTATGAAAACGTGTGAAAAATATTAAGAGCCTGAAAAGGTGTGAAAAATATGAAGAGCTTCAAAAGGTGTCAAAAATATGTTGAGCATGAAACGGTCTGAAAAATAGGAGGAGCATGAAGCGGTGTTCAAAAACATGAAGAGCCTTAAAAGGTGTGAAAAATATGAAGAACTTCAAAAGGTGTCAAAAATATGAGGAGCATGAAACGGTCTGAAAAATAGGAGGAGCATCAAGCGGTGTTGAAAAACATGAAGAGCCTGAGAAAGTGTGAGAAATAGGAAGAGCTTCAAAAGGTGTGAAAAATATGAAGAGCTTCAAAAGGTGTCAAATGAGATGAGCATGAAACTGTCTGAAAAATAGGAGGAGCATGAAGTGGTCTTGAAAAAAAAGAAGAGCCTGAAAAGGTGTGAAATATATGAAGAGCTTCAAACGTTGTCAAGAATATGAGGAGAATGAAACGGTCAGAAAAATAGGAGGAGCATGAAGCGGTGTTGAAAAACATGAAGCGCCTGAAAAGGTGTATAAGATATGAAGAGTTTCTAAAGGTGTCAAAAATATTAGGAGCATGAAACGGTCTGAGAAATAGGAGGAGCATGAAGCGGTGTTGAAAAACATGAAGCGCCTGAAAAGGTGTGAAAAATATGAAGAGTTTCTAAAGGTGTCAAAAATATTAGGAGCATGAAACGGTCTGAGAAATAGGAGGAGCATGAAGTGGTGTTCAAAAACATGAAGAGCCTGAAAAGGTGTGAAATAAATGAAGAGCTTCAAAACGTGTCAAAAATATGAGGAGCATGAAACGGTCTGAAAAATAGGAGGAGCATGAAACTGTTTTCAAAAACATGAAGAGCCTGAAAAGGTGTGAAATAAATGAAGAGCTTCAAAACGTGTCAAAAATATGAGGAGCATGAAACGGTCAGAAAAATAGGAGGAGCATGAAACTGTTTTCAAAAACATGAAGAGTCTGAAAAGGTGTCAAATATATGAAGAGTTTCAAAAGGTGTCAAAAATATGAAGAGCATGAAACGGTCTGAAAAATAGGAGGAGCATGAAGCGGCGTTGAAAAACATGAAGAGCCTGAAAAGGTGTGAAAAATATGAAGAGCTTCAAAAGGTGTCAAAAATATGAAGACCATGATATGGTCTGAAAAATATGAGGAGCATGAAACGGTGTTCAAAAACATGAAGAGCCTGAAAAGGTGTGAAATATATGAAGAGCTTCAAATGGTGTCAAAAATATGAAGAGCATGAAACTGAAAAATAGGAGGAGCATGAAATGGTCTGATAAATAGGAGGAGCATGAGCGGTGTTGAAAAACATGAAGAGCCTGAAAAGGTGTGAAATATATGAAGAACTTAAAAGGAGTCAAAAATATGAGATGCATGAAACGGTCTGAAAAATAGAAGGAACATGAAGCGGTGTTGAAAAATGTGAAGTGCCTGAAAAGGTGTGAAGAATAAGAAGAGCTGCAAAAGGCGTCAAAATTATGAGGAGCATAAAACGGTCTGAAAATTAGAAGAAGCATGAAACGGTGTTGAAAAATATGAAGACCATGAAAGGGTGTGAAAAACATGAAGAGCTTAAAAAGGTGTCAAAAATATGAGGAGCATGAAACGGTCAAAAAATAGGAGGAGCACGAGACGTTGATGATAAACCTGAAGAGCATGAAAAGGTGTTAAAAATATGAAGAGCTTAAAAAGGTGTCAAAAATATGAGGAGCAAGAAACGGTGTTGAAACACATGAAGAGCCTGAAAAGGTGTGAAAAATATGAAGAGCTTCAAAAGGTGTCAAAAATATGAGGACCATAAAACGATCTGAAAAATATGAGGAGCCTGAAACGGTCTGAAAAATAGGAGGAGCATGAAACGGTGTTCAAAAACATGAAGAGCCTGAAAAGTTTTGAAAAATATGCAAAGCTTCAAAAGGTGTCAAAAATTAGATGAGCATGAAACGGTCTGAAAAATTGGAGGAGCAAGAAGTAGCGTTGAAAAAAATGAAGAGCCTGAAAAGGTGTGAAAAATATGAAGAGCTTCAAAAGGTGTCAAAAATATGAGGAGCATGAAACGGTCTGAAAAATAGGAGGAGTATGAAGCGGTGATGAAAAACGTGAAGGGCATGAAAACGTGTGAAAAATATGAAGAGCTTCAAAAGGTGTGAAAAATATGAAGAGCTTCAAAAGGTGTCAAAAATATGAGGAGCATGAAACGGTCTGAAAAATAGGAGGAGCATGAAGCGGTGATGAAAAACATGAAGGGCATGAAAACGTGTGAAAAATATTAAGAGCCTGAAAAGGTGTGAAAAATATGAAGAGCTTCAAAAGGTGTCAAAAATATGTTGAGCATGAAACGGTCTGAAAAATAGGAGGAGCATGAAGCGGTGTTCAAAAACATGAAGAGCCTTAAAAGGTGTGAAAAATATGAAGAACTTCAAAAGGTGTCAAAAATATGAGGAGCATGAAACGGTCTGAAAAATAGGAGGAGCATCAAGCGGTGTTGAAAAACATGAAGAGCCTGAGGAAGTGTGAGAAATAGGAAGAGCTTCAAAAGGTGTGAAAAATATGAAGAGCTTCAAAAGGTGTCAAATGAGATGAGCATGAAACTGTCTGAAAAATAGGAGGAGCATGAAGTGGTGTTGAAAAAAAAAGAAGAGCCTGAAAAGGTGTGAAATATATGAAGAGCTTCAAACGTTGTCAAGAATATGAGGAGAATGAAACGGTCAGAAAAATAGGAGGAGCATGAAGCGGTGTTGAAAAACATGAAGCGCCTGAAAAGGTGTGAAAGATATGAAGAGTTTCTAAAGGTGTCAAAAATATGAGGAGTAAGAAAGGGTCTGAAAAATAGGAGGAGCATGAAGCGGTGTTCAAAAACATGAAGAGCCTGAAAAGGTGTGAAAAATATGAAGAGCCGCAAAAGGTGTCAAAATGAGATGAGCATGAACCGGTCTGAAAAATAGGAGGAGCATGAAGTGATGTTGAAAAAAATGAAAAGCCTGAAAAGGTGTGAAATATATGAAGAGCTTCAAAAGGTGTAAAAATATGAGGAGAATGAAACGGTCTGCATAATAGGAAGAGCATGAAATGGTGTTCAAAAACATAAAGAGCATGAAAAGGTGTGAAAAATATGAAGAGTTTCAAAAGGTGTGAAATACATGAGGAGGATTAAACGGTCTGAAAAATAGGCGGAGCATGAAGCGGTGTTCAATAACATGAAGAGCCTGAAAAGGTGTGAAAAATATGAAGAGTTTCTAAAGGTGTCAAAAATATGAGGAGCATGAAACGGTCTGAGAAATAGGAGGAGCATGAAGTGGTGTTCAAAAACATGAAGAGCATGAAAAGGTGTGAAATAAATGAAGAGCTTCAAAACGTGTCAAAAATATGAGGAGCATGAAACGGTCTGAAAAATAGGAGGAGCATGAAACTGTTTTCAAAAACATGAAGAGCCTGAAAAGGTGTGAAATAAATGAAGAGCTTCAAAACGTGTCAAAAATATGAGGAGCATGAAACGGTCAGAAAAATAGGAGGAGCATGAAACTGTTTTCAAAAACATGAAGAGTCTGAAAAGGTGTCAAATATATGAAGAGTTTCAAAAGGTGTCAAAAATATGAAGAGCATGAAACGGTCTGAAAAATAGGAGGAGCATGAAGCGGCGTTGAAAAACATGAAGAGCCTGAAAAGGTGTGAAAAATATGAAGAGCTTCAAAAGGTGTCAAAAATATGAAGACCATGATATGGTCTGAAAAATATGAGGAGCATGAAACGGTGTTCAAAAACATGAAGAGCCTGAAAAGGTGTGAAATATATGAAGAGCTTCAAAAGGTGTCAAAAATATGAAGAGCATGAAACTGAAAAATAGGAGGAGCATGAAATGGTCTGATAAATAGGAGGAGCATGAGCGGTGTCGAAAAACATGAAGAGCCTGAAAAGGTGTGAAATATATGAAGAACTTAAAAGGAGTCAAAAATATGAGATGCATGAAACGGTCTGAAAAATAGGAGGAGCATGAAGCGGTTTTGAAAAACATGAAGAGCCTGAAAAGGTGTGGAAAATATGAAGAGCTTTAAAAGGTGCCAAAATTATGAAGAGCATGAAACAGTCTTAAAATTAGGAGGAGAATGAAGCGGTATAGAAAAACATGAAGAGCCAGAAACGGTGTGAAATATATGAAGCTTCAAAAGGTGTCAAATAGGAAGTGCATGAAACGATCTTAAAAATAGGAGGAGCATGAAGCGGCGTTGAAAAACATGAAGAGCCTGAAAACGTGTGAAAAATATGAAGAGCTTCAAAAGGTGTCAAAATATGAGGAGCAGTAAACGGTTTGAAAAATAGGAGGAGCATGAAACAGTGTTGAAAAACATGAAGATCATGGAAAGGTGTGAATAATATAAAGAGCGTCAAAAGGTGTAAAAAATATGAGGAGCACGAAACGGTCTGAAAAATAGGAGGAGCATGAAGCGGTGTGGCAAAACATGAAGAGCCTGAAAAGGTGTGAAAGATATGAAGAGTTTCTAAAGGTGTCAAAAATATGAGGAGCATGAAAACGTCTGAAAAATAGGAGGAGCATGAAGTTGTGTTGAAAAACATTAAGAGCCTGAAAGGGTGTGAAAAATATGAAGAGCTTCAAAAGGTGTCAAAAATATGAGGAGCATGAAATGGTCTGAAAAATAGGCGGAGCATGAAGCAGTGTTCAAAAACATGAAGAGCGTGAAAAGGTGTGAAAAATATGAAGAGCTTCAAAAGGTGTCAAACATAAGGGGAGCATGAAACGGTCTGAAAAATAGGAGGAGCATGAAACGGTGTTGAAAAACATGAAGAGCCTGAAAATGGTGTAAAAAATATGAAGAGCTTCAAAAGGTGTGAAAAATATGAAGAGCTTCAAAAGGTGTCAAAAATATGAGGAACATGAAACGGTCTGAAAAATTGGAGGAGCATGAAGCCGTGTTCAAAAACATGAACAGCCTGAAAATGTGTGAAAAATATGAAGAGCCTGTAAAGGTGTGAAAAATATGAAGTACTTCAAAAGGTGTCAAATATATGAGGAGCATGAAACGGTCTGAAAAATAGGAGGGTCATAAAGCGGTGTTGAAAAACATGAAGAGCCTGAAAATGGTGTGAAAAATATCAAAGGCTTCAAAAAGTGTCAAAAATGAGATGTGCATGAAACGGTCAGAAAAATAGGAGGAGCATGAAACGGTGTTCAAAAACATGAAGAGCCTGAAAAGGTGTGAAAAATATGAAGAGCCTCAAAAAATGTCAAAAATATGAGGAATATGAAACGGTCTGAAAAATAGGAGGATCATAAAGCGGTGTTGAAAAACATGAAGAGCCTGAAAATGGTGTGAAAAATATGAAGAGCTTCAAAAGGAGTCAAAAATGAAATGTGCATGAAACGGTCTGAAAAATATGAGGAGCATGAAGTGGTTGTGAAAAACATGAAAAGCCTGAAAATGTGTGCAAAATACTAAGAGCTTCAAAAGGTGTGAAATACATGAGGAGCATGAAATGGTCTGAGAAATAGGAGGAGCATGAAGCGGTGTTCAAAAACATGTAGAGACTGAAAGGGTGTGAAAAATGTGAAGAGCTTCAAAAGGAGTGAAAAATAGGAGGAGCACGAAACGGTCTGAAAAATAGGAGGAGCATGAACCAGTGTTCAAATACATGAAAAGCCTGAAATGGTGTGAAAAATATGAAGAGCTTCAAAAATATGAAAAATATGAAGAGCTTCAAAAGGTGTGAAAAATATGAAGAGCTTCAAAAGGTGTCAAAAATATGAGAAACATGAAACGGTCTGAAAAATTGGAGGAGCATGAAGCGGTGATCAAAAACATGAAGAGCCTGAAAAGGTGTGAAAAATATGAAGAGCTTCAAAAGGTGTCAAAAATATGAGGAGCATGAAATGGTCTAAAAAATCGGAGGAGCATGAAATGGTGTTCAAATACATGAAGAGACTGAAAAGGTGTGAAAAACATGAAGAGCTTCAAATGGTGTGAAAAATATGAGGAGCATGAAACTGTCTGAAAAATAGGAGGAGCAAGAAGGTGTGCTCAAAAACATGAAGAGCCTGAAAAAGTGTGAAAATTATGAAGAGCTTCAAAAATATGAAAAATATGAAGAGCTTCAAAAGGTGTGATAAATATGAGGAGCATGAAACGGTCTGAAAAATATGAGGAGCATGAAGCGCTGTTCAAAAACATGAAGAGCCTAAAAGGTGTGAAAAATATGAAGAGATTCAAAAGGTGTCAAAAATATGAGGAGCATGAAACGGCCTCAAAAATAGGAGGAGCATGAATCGGTGATGAAAAACATGGAGAGCCTGAAAAGGTGTGAAAAATATGAAGAGCTTCAAAAGGTTTCAAAATGTGTGGAGCATGAAACGGTCTGAAAAATAGGAGGAGCATGAAGCGGTGTTGAAAAACATGAAGAGCCTGAAAAGGTGTGAAAAATATGTAGAGCTTGAAAAGGTGTGAAAAATATGAAGAACTTCAAAAGGTGTGAAACATATGAAGAGCTTCAAAACGTGTGAAATACATGAAGAGCATGAAACACTCTGAAAAATAGAAGGAGCATGAAGTGGTGTTCAAAAACATGAAGAGCCTGAAAAGGTGTGAAAAATATGAAAAGCTTCAAAAGGTGTCAAAAATGTGAGGAGCATGAAACGGGCTGAAAAATAGGAGAAGCATGAAGTGGTGTTGAAAAACATGAAGATCCTGAAAAGATGTGAAAAATATGAAGAGCTTCAAAAGTGTGAAATACATGACGAGCATGAAATGGCCTGAAAAATACGAGGAACATGAAACGGTGTTCAAAAACATGAAGAGCCTGAAAAGGTGTGAACAATATGAAGAGCTTCAAAAGGTGTCAAAAATATGAGGAGCATGAAAACGTATGAAAAATAGGAGGAGCATGAAATGGTGTTGAAAAACATTAAGAGCCTGAAAGGGTGTGAAAAATATGAAGAGCTTCAAAAGATGTCAAAAATATGAGAAGCATGAAACTGTCTGAATAATAGGAGGAGCATGAAGCGGTGTTCAAAAACATGAAGAGTCTGAAAAGGTGTGAAAAATATGAACAGCTTCAAAAGGTGTCAAAAATATGAGGAGCATGAAAAGGTCTGAAAAATGGGAGGAGCATGAAATTGTGATCAAAAACATGAAGAGCCTGAAAAGGTGTGAAAAATGTGAAGAGCTTAAAAGGTGTGAATGACATGAGGAGCATGAAACGGGCTGAAAAATAGGAGAAGAATGAAGTGGTGTTGAAAAACATGAAGAGCCTGAAAAAGTGTGAAAAATATGAAAAGCTTCAAAAGGTGTGAAATACATGAGGAGCATGAAACTCTCTGAAAAATAGAAGGAGCATGAAGTGGTGTTCAAAAACATGAAGAGCCTGAAAAGTTGTGAAAATATGAAGAGCTTCAAAAATATGAAAAATATGAAGAGCTTCAAAGGGTGAGAAAAATATGAAGAGCTTCAAAAGGTGTCAAAAATATGAGGAGCATGAAATGGTCTGAAAAATAGGCGGAGCATGAAGCGATGTTGAAAAACATGAAGAGCCTGAAAAGGTGTGAAAAATATGAAGAGCTTCAAAAGGTATGAAAAATATGAGGAGCATGATACAGTTTTAAAAATAGGAGGAGCATGAAGCGGTGTTGAAAAACATGAAGAGCCTGAAAACGTGTGAAAATATGAAGAGCTTCAAAAATATGAAAAATATGAAGAGCTTCAAAGGGTGAGAAAAATATGAAGAGCTTCAAAATTTGTCAAAAATATGAGGAGCATGAAACGTTCTGAAAAATAGGAGGAGCATGAAGCGGTGTTGAAATACATGAAGAGCCTGAAAATGTGTGAAAAACATGAAGAGCTTAAAAAGGTGTCAAAAATATGAGGAGCATGAAACGGTCTGAAAAAGAAGAGGAGCATGAAGCGGTGTTGAAAAACATGAAGAGCCTGAAAAGGTGTGAAAATTATGAAGAGCTTCTAAAGGTGTCAAAAATATGAGGAGCATGAAACGGTCTTAAAAATACGAGGAGCATGCAGTGGTGTTGAAAAACATGAAGAGCCTGAAAAGTTGTGAAAAATATGCATAGCTTCAAAAGGTGTCAAAAATTAGAAGAGCATGAAACGGTCTGAAAAATTGGAGGAGCAAGAAGTACTGTTTAAAAAAATGAAGAGCCTGAAAAGGTGTGAAAAATATGAAAAGCTTCAAAAGGTGTCAAAAATATGAGGACCTTGAAACGGTCTGAAAAATAGGAGGAGCATGAAGCGGTGTTGAAAAATATGAAGAGCCTGAAAAGGTGTGAAAAATATGAAGAACTTCTAAATGTGTCAAAAATATGAGGAGCAAGTAACGGTCTGAAAAATAGGAGAAGCATGAAGCGGTGTTGAAAAACATGAAGAGCCTGAAAAGGTGTGAAAAATATGAAGAGCTTGAAAAGGTGTGAAATATATGAAGAGCTTCAAAAGGTGTCAAAATTGAGATGAGCATGAAACTATCTGAAAAATAGGAGGAGCATGAAACGGTGATCAAAAACATGAAGAGCCTGAAAAGGTGTGAAAAATATGAAGAGCTTCAAAAGGTGTGAAATACATGAGGAGTTTGAAACGGGCTGTAATATAGGAGAAGCATGAAGTGGTGTGAAAAAATTTGAAGAGCCTGAAAAGGTGTGAAAAATTTGAAGAGCCTGAAAATGTGTGAAAAATATGAAGAGCCTGAAAAGGTGTGAAAAATTTGAAGAGCCTGAAAAGGTGTGAAAAATTTGAAGAGCCTGAAAAGGTGTGAAAAATTTGAAGAGCCTGAAAAGGTGTGAAAAACATGAAGAGCTTCAAATGGTGTGAAATACATGAGGAGCATGAAACGGTCTGAAAAATAGGAGGAGCAAGAAGGTGTGCTCAAAAACATGAAGAGCCTGAAAAAGTGTGAAAAACATGAAGAGCTTCAAAAGGTGTGAAAAATATGAGGAGCATGAAACGGTCTGAAAAATATGAGGAGCATGAAGCGCTGTTCAAGAACATGAAGAGCCTAAAAGGTGTGAAAAATATGAAGAGATTCAAAAGGTGTCAAAAATATGAGGAGCATGAAACGGCCTCAAAAATAGGAGGAGCATGAATCGGTGATGAAAAACATGTAGAGCCTGAAAAGGTGTGAAAAATATGAAGAGCTTCAAAAGGTTTCAAAATGTGTGGAGCATGAAACGGTCTGAAAAATAGGAGGAGCATGAAGCGGTGTTGAAAAACATGAAGAGACTGAAAAGGTGTGAAAAATATGAAGAGCTTGAAAAGGTGTGAAAAATAAGAAGAATTCAAAAGGTGTGAAACATATGAAGAGCTTCAAAACGTGTGAAATACATGAGGAGCATGAAACTCTCTGAAAAATAGAAGGAGCATGAAGTGGTGTTCAAAAACATGAAGAGCCTGAAAAGGTGTGAAAAATAAGAAAAGCTTCAAAAGGTGTCAAAAATATAGGAGCATGAAACGCGCTGAAAAATAGGAGAAGCATGAAGTGGTGTTGGAAAAACATGAAGATCCTGAAAAGGTGTGAAAAATATGAAGAGCTTCAAAAGTGTGAAATATATGACGAGCATGAAATGGCCTGAAAAATACGAGGAACATGAAACGGTGTTCAAAAACATGAAGAGCCTGAAAAGGTGTGAAAAATATGAAGATCTTCTAAAGGTGTCAAATATATGAGGACAATGAAACGGCCTGAAAAATTGGAGGAGCATGAAGTGGTGTTGAAAAACATGAAGAGCTTGAAAAGGTGTGAAAAATATAAAGAGCTTCAAAAGGTGTCAAAATTATGAGGAGCATGAAACGGTCTGAAAAGTAGGAGGAGCATGAAGTGGTGTTGAAACACATGAAGATCCTGAAATGGTGTGAAATATATGAAGACCTTCAAAATGTGTGAAACATATGAGGAGCTTCAAAACGTGTCAAAAATATGAGGAGCATGAAATGGTCTGAAAAATCGGAGGAGCATGAAGTGGTGTTCAAAAACATGAAGAGCCTGAAAAGGTGAGAAAAATACGAAGAGCTTCTAAAGGTGTGAAAAATATGAAGAGCTTCAAAAAGGATGAAAAATATGAGGAGCATGAAACTGTCAGAAAAATAGGAGGATCATGAAGCGGTGTTGAAAAACATGAAGAGCCTGAAAAGGTGAGAAAAATACGAAGAGCTTCTAAAGGTGTGAAAAATATGAGGAGCATGAAACGGTCTCAAAATAGGAGGAGCATGAAACGGTCTGAAAAATAGGAGGAGCATGAAGCGGTGATGAAAAAATAGAAGAGCATGAAATGGTTTGAAGAATATAAGGAGCTTCAAAAGGTATCAAAAATAGTAGTAGCATGAAACGGTGTTGAAAAACTTGAAGAGCCTGAAAATGTGTAAAATATGAACAGGTTAAAAGGTGTCAAAATATGAGGAGCATGAAACGGTCTGAAAAATAGGAGGAGCATGAAGCGGTGATGAAAAAAAAGAAGAACATGAAATGGTTTGAAGAATATGAGGAGCTTCAAAAGGTATCAAAAATAGGAGTAGCATGAAGCCGTGTTGAAAAACATGAAGAGCCTGAAAAGGTGTGAAAAATATGAAGAGCTTCAAAAGGTATCAAAAATAGGAGTAGCATGAAGAGGTGTTCAAAAATATGAAGAGCCTGAAGAGGTGTGAAAAATATGAAGAGCATGAAACGGTCTGAAAAATGGTGGAGCATGAAGCGGTGTTCAGAAGCATGAAGAGCCTGAAAACTGTGAAAAATATGAAGAGCTTCAAAAAGTGTGAAAAATATGAAGAGTTTCAAAAGGTGTGAAAAATATGAGGAGCATGAAACGGTCTGAAAAATAGGAGGAGCATGAAACTGTGTGTAAAAAATGAAGAGCATGAATAGGTGTGAAAATTATGAAGAGCTTTAAAAGGTTTGAAAAATATGACGAGCATGAAATTGTCTGAAAAATTGGAGGAGCATGAAGCGGTGTTGAAATACATGAAGAGCCTGTAAAGGTTTGAAAAATATGAAGAGCTTCAAAAGGTGTGAAAAATATGAAGAGCTTCAAAATTTGTCAAAAATAAGAGGAGAAAGACACGGTCTGAAAAATAGGAGGAGCATGAAGCGGTGTTGAAATACATGAAGAGCCTGTAAAGGTTTGAAAAATATGAAGAGCTTCAAAAGGTGTGAAAAATATGAAGAGATTCAAAATGTGTCAAAAATAGGAGGAGCATGACACGGTCTGAAAAATAGGAGGAGCAAGAAGCGGTGTTGAAAAACATGAAGAGCCTGAAAAGGTGTAAAAAACATGAAGAGCCTAAAAAGGTGTCAAAAATATGAGGAATATGAAACGGTCTTAAAAATAGGAGGATCATGAAGAGGTGTTGAAAAACATGAAGTTCCTGAAAAGGTGTGAAATATATGAAGAGCTTGAAAAGTTGTGAAATATATGAGGAGCATGAAACGGTCTGAAAAATAGGAGGAGCATGAAACGGTGTTCAAAAACATGAAGAGCTTCAAAAGGTGTGAAAAATATGAACAGCTTCAAAAGGTGTCAAAAATGAGATGAGTAAAAAACGGTCTGAAAAATGGGAGGAGCATGAAGTTGTGTTGAAAATAATGAAGAGCCTGAAAAGGTGTGAAAAATATGAGGAGCATGATACGGTCTGAAAAATAGGAGGAGCATGAAGTGGTTGTGAAAAAACATGAAGAGCCGGAAAACGTGTGCAAAATATGACGAGCTTCAAAAGGTGTGAAATACATGAGAAGCTTGAAACAGTCTGAAAAATAGGAGGAGCATGAAGCGATGTTGAAAAACATGAAGAGCCTTAAAATGTGTGAAAAATATGAAGAGCTTCAAAAAGTGTGAAAAATATGAGGATCATGAAACGGTCTGAAAAATAGGAGGAGCATGAAGCGGGGTTGAAAAACATGAAGAGCCTGAAAAGGTGTGACAAATATGAAGAGCTTCAAAAGGTGTGAAATACATGAGGAGCATGAAACGATCTGAAAAATAGGAGGAGCATGAAGCGGTGTTCAAAAACATGCAGAGTCTGAAAAGGTGTGAAAATTATGAAGAGCTTCAAAAGGTTTGAAAAATATGAAGAGCTTCAAAAGGTGTCAAAAATGAGATGAGCATGAAATGGTCTGAAAAATAGGAGGAGCATGAAGCGGTGTTCAAAAACATGAAGAGCCTGAAACGGTGTGAGAAATATGAAGAGCTTCAGAAGATGTCAAGAATATGAGGAGCATGAAACGGTCTGAAAAATAGGAGGAGCATGAAATGGTGTTCAAACACATGAAGAGCCTGAAAAGGTGTGAAAAATATGAAGAGCTTCAAAAGGTGTGAAATACATGAGGAGCATTAAACGGTTTAAAAATTAGGAGGAGCATGAAGCGGTGTTCAAAAACATGAAGAGCCTGAAAAGGTGTTAAAAATATGAAGAGCTTCAAAAGGTGTGAAAAATATGAGGAGCATGAAACGGTCTGAAAAATAGGAGGAGCATGAAGCGGTGTTGAAAAACATGAGGAGCCTGAAAAGTTGTGACAAAAATGAAGAGCTTCAAAAGGTGTGAAATACATGAGGAGCATGAAACGGTCTGAAAATAGGAGGAGCATGAAGCGGTGTTCAAAAACATGCAGAGACTGAAATCTTGTGAAAAATATGAAGAGCTTCAAAAGGTGTGAAAAATATGAAGAGCTTCAGAAGGTGTCAAAAATGAGATGAACATGAAACGGTCTGAAAAATAGGAGGAGCATGATGTAGTGTTGAAAAAAATGAAGAGCCTGAACAGGTGTGAAATATATGAAGAGCTTCAAAAGGTGTGAAAAATATGAGAAGCATGAAACGGTCTGAAAAATATGAGGAGCATGAACTGGTGTCGAAAAACATGAAGAGCCTGAAAAGGTGTGAAAAATATGAAGAGCTCCAAAAGGTGTGAAAAATATGAGGAGCATGATACGGTCTGAAAAATAGGAGGAGCATGAACCAGTGTTCAAAAACATGAAGAGCCTGAAAAGGTGTGAAAAATATGAACAGCTTCAAAAGGTGTGAAAAATATGAGGAGCATGAAACGGTCTGAAAAATAGGAGGAGCATGAAGCGGTGT
The DNA here is from genome assembly GCF_033118175.1 of Dama dama. Taxonomy (NCBI): domain Eukaryota; kingdom Metazoa; phylum Chordata; class Mammalia; order Artiodactyla; family Cervidae; genus Dama; species Dama dama. The sequence continues at coordinate 4,562,991 of NW_026870885.1, forward strand.
TGAAAAACATGAGGAGCCTGAAAAGGTGTGACAAATATGAAGAGCTTCAAAAGGTGTGAAATACATGAGGATCATGAAACGGTCTCAAAAATAGGAGGAGCATGAAGCGGTGTTCAAAAACATGCAGAGTCTGAAAAGGGGTGAAAAATATGAAGAGCTTCAAAAGGTTTGATAAATATGAATAGCTTCAAAAGGTGTGAAAAATATGAGGAGCATGAAACGGTCTGAAAAATAGGAGGAGCAAGAAACGGTGTTGAAAAACATGAAGAGACTGACGAGGTGTCAGAAATATGAAGAACTTCAAAAGGTGTCAAAGATATGAGGAGCATGAAACGGTCTGAAAAATCGGAGGAGCAACAAGGGGTGTTGAAATACATGAAGAGCCTGAAAATGTGTGAAAAATATAAAGAGCTTCAAAAGATGTGAAAAATATGAAGAGCATGAAATGGTTTGAAAAATAGGAGGATCATGAAGCGGTGATCAAAAACATGAAGATCCTGAAAAGGTGTGAAAAGTATGAACAGCTTCAAAAGGTGTCAAAAAAGAGATGAGCATGAAACGGTCTGAAAAATAGGAGGAGCATGAATCAGTGTTGAAAAACATGAAGAGCCTGAAAAGGTGTGAGAAATATGAAGAGCTTCAAAAATGTGAAAAATATGAAGAGCTTCAAAAGTTGTCAAAAATTAGATGAGCATGAAACTGTCTGAAAAATAGGAGGAGCATGAAGTGGTGTTGAAAAACATGAAGAGCCTGAAATGGTGTGAAATATATGAAGACCTTCAAAACGTGTGAAAAATATGAGGAGCTTCAAAAAGTGTCAAAATTATGAGGAGCATGAAACGGTCTGAAAAATAGGAGGAGCATGAGGCAGTGTTGAAAAATACGAGGAGCATGAAGAGGTGTTGAAAAAAATGAAGAGCCTGAAAAGGTGTGAAAAATATGAAGAGCTTCAAAAGTTTCAAAAATTAGATGAGCATGAAACGGTCTGAAAAATAGGAGGTGCATGAAGTGGTGTTGAAAAAAATGAAGAGCCTGAAATGGTGTGAAATATATGAACACCTTCAAAACGTGTGAAAAATATGAGGAGCTTCAAAAAGTGTCAAAATTATGAGGAGCATGAAACGGTCTGAAAAATAGGAGGAGCATGAAGCGGTGTTGAAAAATACGAGGAGCATGAAGAGGTGTTGAAAAAAATGAAGAGCCTGAAAAGGTGTGAAAAATATGAAGAGCTTCAAAAGTTGTCAAAAATTAGATGAGCATGAAACGGTCTGAGAAATAGGAGGAGCATGAAGTGGTGTTGAAAAACATGAAGAGCCTGAAATGGTGTGAAATATATGAACACCTTCAAAACGTGTGAAAATATGAGGAGCTTCAAAAAGTGTCAAAATTATGAGGAGCATGAAACGGTCTGAAAAATAGGAGGAGCATGAAGCGGTGTTGAAAAATACGAGGAGCATGAAGAGGTGTTGAAAAAAATGAAGAGCCTGAAAAGGTGTGAAAAATATGAAGAGCTTCTAAAGGTGTCAAAAATATGAGGAGCCTGAAACGGTCTAAAAAATAGGAGGGGCATGAAGCGATGTTGAAAAACATGCAGAGCCTGAAAATGTGTGAAAAATATGAAGATCTTCTAAAGGTGTCAAATATATGAGGACAATGAAACGGCCTGAAAAATTGGAGGAGCATGAAGTGGTGTTGAAAAACATGAAGAGCTTGAAAAGGTGTGAAAAATATAAAGAGCTTCAAAAGGTGTCAAAATTATGAGGAGCATGAAACGGTCTGAAAAGTAGGAGGAGCATGAAGTGGTGTTGAAACACATGAAGATCCTGAAATGGTGTGAAATATATGAAGACCTTCAAAATGTGTGAAACATATGAGGAGCTTCAAAACGTGTCAAAAATATGAGGAGCATGAAATGGTCTGAAAAATCGGAGGAGCATGAAGTGGTGTTCAAAAACATGAAGAGCCTGAAAAGGTGAGAAAAATACGAAGAGCTTCTAAAGGTGTGAAAAATATGAAGAGCTTCAAAAAGGATGAAAAATATGAGGAGCATGAAACTGTCAGAAAAATAGGAGGATCATGAAGCGGTGTTGAAAAACATGAAGAGCCTGAAAAGGTGAGAAAAATACGAAGAGCTTCTAAAGGTGTGAAAAATATGAGGAGCATGAAACGGTCTCAAAATAGGAGGAGCATGAAACGGTCTGAAAAATAGGAGGAGCATGAAGCGGTGATGAAAAAATAGAAGAGCATGAAATGGTTTGAAGAATATAAGGAGCTTCAAAAGGTATCAAAAATAGTAGTAGCATGAAACGGTGTTGAAAAACTTGAAGAGCCTGAAAATGTGTAAAATATGAACAGGTTAAAAGGTGTCAAAATATGAGGAGCATGAAACGGTCTGAAAAATAGGAGGAGCATGAAGCGGTGATGAAAAAAAAGAAGAACATGAAATGGTTTGAAGAATATGAGGAGCTTCAAAAGGTATCAAAAATAGGAGTAGCATGAAGCCGTGTTGAAAAACATGAAGAGCCTGAAAAGGTGTGAAAAATATGAAGAGCTTCAAAAGGTATCAAAAATAGGAGTAGCATGAAGAGGTGTTCAAAAATATGAAGAGCCTGAAGAGGTGTGAAAAATATGAAGAGCATGAAACGGTCTGAAAAATGGTGGAGCATGAAGCGGTGTTCAGAAGCATGAAGAGCCTGAAAACTGTGAAAAATATGAAGAGCTTCAAAAAGTGTGAAAAATATGAAGAGTTTCAAAAGGTGTGAAAAATATGAGGAGCATGAAACGGTCTGAAAAATAGGAGGAGCATGAAACTGTGTGTAAAAAATGAAGAGCATGAATAGGTGTGAAAATTATGAAGAGCTTTAAAAGGTTTGAAAAATATGACGAGCATGAAATTGTCTGAAAAATTGGAGGAGCATGAAGCGGTGTTGAAATACATGAAGAGCCTGTAAAGGTTTGAAAAATATGAAGAGCTTCAAAAGGTGTGAAAAATATGAAGAGCTTCAAAATTTGTCAAAAATAAGAGGAGAAAGACACGGTCTGAAAAATAGGAGGAGCATGAAGCGGTGTTGAAATACATGAAGAGCCTGTAAAGGTTTGAAAAATATGAAGAGCTTCAAAAGGTGTGAAAAATATGAAGAGATTCAAAATGTGTCAAAAATAGGAGGAGCATGACACGGTCTGAAAAATAGGAGGAGCAAGAAGCGGTGTTGAAAAACATGAAGAGCCTGAAAAGGTGTAAAAAACATGAAGAGCCTAAAAAGGTGTCAAAAATATGAGGAATATGAAACGGTCTTAAAAATAGGAGGATCATGAAGAGGTGTTGAAAAACATGAAGTTCCTGAAAAGGTGTGAAATATATGAAGAGCTTGAAAAGTTGTGAAATATATGAGGAGCATGAAACGGTCTGAAAAATAGGAGGAGCATGAAACGGTGTTCAAAAACATGAAGAGCTTCAAAAGGTGTGAAAAATATGAACAGCTTCAAAAGGTGTCAAAAATGAGATGAGTAAAAAACGGTCTGAAAAATGGGAGGAGCATGAAGTTGTGTTGAAAATAATGAAGAGCCTGAAAAGGTGTGAAAAATATGAGGAGCATGATACGGTCTGAAAAATAGGAGGAGCATGAAGTGGTTGTGAAAAAACATGAAGAGCCGGAAAACGTGTGCAAAATATGACGAGCTTCAAAAGGTGTGAAATACATGAGAAGCTTGAAACAGTCTGAAAAATAGGAGGAGCATGAAGCGATGTTGAAAAACATGAAGAGCCTTAAAATGTGTGAAAAATATGAAGAGCTTCAAAAAGTGTGAAAAATATGAGGATCATGAAACGGTCTGAAAAATAGGAGGAGCATGAAGCGGGGTTGAAAAACATGAAGAGCCTGAAAAGGTGTGACAAATATGAAGAGCTTCAAAAGGTGTGAAATACATGAGGAGCATGAAACGATCTGAAAAATAGGAGGAGCATGAAGCGGTGTTCAAAAACATGCAGAGTCTGAAAAGGTGTGAAAATTATGAAGAGCTTCAAAAGGTTTGAAAAATATGAAGAGCTTCAAAAGGTGTCAAAAATGAGATGAGCATGAAATGGTCTGAAAAATAGGAGGAGCATGAAGCGGTGTTCAAAAACATGAAGAGCCTGAAACGGTGTGAGAAATATGAAGAGCTTCAGAAGATGTCAAGAATATGAGGAGCATGAAACGGTCTGAAAAATAGGAGGAGCATGAAATGGTGTTCAAACACATGAAGAGCCTGAAAAGGTGTGAAAAATATGAAGAGCTTCAAAAGGTGTGAAATACATGAGGAGCATTAAACGGTTTAAAAATTAGGAGGAGCATGAAGCGGTGTTCAAAAACATGAAGAGCCTGAAAAGGTGTTAAAAATATGAAGAGCTTCAAAAGGTGTGAAAAATATGAGGAGCATGAAACGGTCTGAAAAATAGGAGGAGCATGAAGCGGTGTTGAAAAACATGAGGAGCCTGAAAAGTTGTGACAAAAATGAAGAGCTTCAAAAGGTGTGAAATACATGAGGAGCATGAAACGGTCTGAAAATAGGAGGAGCATGAAGCGGTGTTCAAAAACATGCAGAGACTGAAATCTTGTGAAAAATATGAAGAGCTTCAAAAGGTGTGAAAAATATGAAGAGCTTCAGAAGGTGTCAAAAATGAGATGAACATGAAACGGTCTGAAAAATAGGAGGAGCATGATGTAGTGTTGAAAAAAATGAAGAGCCTGAACAGGTGTGAAATATATGAAGAGCTTCAAAAGGTGTGAAAAATATGAGAAGCATGAAACGGTCTGAAAAATATGAGGAGCATGAACTGGTGTCGAAAAACATGAAGAGCCTGAAAAGGTGTGAAAAATATGAAGAGCTCCAAAAGGTGTGAAAAATATGAGGAGCATGATACGGTCTGAAAAATAGGAGGAGCATGAACCAGTGTTCAAAAACATGAAGAGCCTGAAAAGGTGTGAAAAATATGAACAGCTTCAAAAGGTGTGAAAAATATGAGGAGCATGAAACGGTCTGAAAAATAGGAGGAGCATGAAGCGGTGTTGAAAAACATGAGGAGCCTGAAAAGGTGTGACAAATATGAAGAGCTTCAAAAGGTGTGAAATACATGAGGATCATGAAACGGTCTCAAAAATAGGAGGAGCATGAAGCGGTGTTCAAAAACATGCAGAGTCTGAAAAGGGGTGAAAAATATGAAGAGCTTCAAAAGGTTTGATAAATATGAATAGCTTCAAAAGGTGTGAAAAATATGAGGAGCATGAAACGGTCTGAAAAATAGGAGGAGCAAGAAACGGTGTTGAAAAACATGAAGAGACTGACGAGGTGTCAGAAATATGAAGAACTTCAAAAGGTGTCAAAGATATGAGGAGCATGAAACGGTCTGAAAAATCGGAGGAGCAACAAGGGGTGTTGAAATACATGAAGAGCCTGAAAATGTGTGAAAAATATAAAGAGCTTCAAAAGATGTGAAAAATATGAAGAGCATGAAATGGTTTGAAAAATAGGAGGATCATGAAGCGGTGATCAAAAACATGAAGATCCTGAAAAGGTGTGAAAAGTATGAACAGCTTCAAAAGGTGTCAAAAAAGAGATGAGCATGAAACGGTCTGAAAAATAGGAGGAGCATGAATCAGTGTTGAAAAACATGAAGAGCCTGAAAAGGTGTGAGAAATATGAAGAGCTTCAAAAATGTGAAAAATATGAAGAGCTTCAAAAGTTGTCAAAAATTAGATGAGCATGAAACTGTCTGAAAAATAGGAGGAGCATGAAGTGGTGTTGAAAAACATGAAGAGCCTGAAATGGTGTGAAATATATGAAGACCTTCAAAACGTGTGAAAAATATGAGGAGCTTCAAAAAGTGTCAAAATTATGAGGAGCATGAAACGGTCTGAAAAATAGGAGGAGCATGAGGCAGTGTTGAAAAATACGAGGAGCATGAAGAGGTGTTGAAAAAAATGAAGAGCCTGAAAAGGTGTGAAAAATATGAAGAGCTTCAAAAGTTTCAAAAATTAGATGAGCATGAAACGGTCTGAAAAATAGGAGGTGCATGAAGTGGTGTTGAAAAAAATGAAGAGCCTGAAATGGTGTGAAATATATGAACACCTTCAAAACGTGTGAAAAATATGAGGAGCTTCAAAAAGTGGCAAAATTATGAGGAGCATGAAACGGTCTGAAAAATAGGAGGAGCATGAAGCGGTGTTGAAAAATACGAGGAGCATGAAGAGGTGTTGAAAAAAATGAAGAGCCTGAAAAGGTGTGAAAAATATGAAGAGCTTCAAAAGTTGTCAAAAATTAGATGAGCATGAAACGGTCTGAGAAATAGGAGGAGCATGAAGTGGTGTTGAAAAACATGAAGAGCCTGAAATGGTGTGAAATATATGAACACCTTCAAAACGTGTGAAAATATGAGGAGCTTCAAAAAGTGTCAAAATTATGAGGAGCATGAAACGGTCTGAAAAATAGGAGGAGCATGAAGCGGTGTTGAAAAATACGAGGAGCATGAAGAGGTGTTGAAAAAAATGAAGAGCCTGAAAAGGTGTGAAAAATATGAAGAGCTTCTAAAGGTGTCAAAAATATGAGGAGCCTGAAACGGTCTAAAAAATAGGAGGGGCATGAAGCGATGTTGAAAAACATGCAGAGCCTGAAAATGTGTGAAAAATATGAAGATCTTCTAAAGGTGTCAAATATATGAGGACAATGAAACGGCCTGAAAAATTGGAGGAGCATGAAGTGGTGTTGAAAAACATGAAGAGCTTGAAAAGGTGTGAAAAATATAAAGAGCTTCAAAAGGTGTCAAAATTATGAGGAGCATGAAACGGTCTGAAAAATAGGAGGAGCATGAAGTGGTGTTGAAACACATGAAGATCCTGAAATGGTGTGAAATATATGAAGACCTTCAAAATGTGTGAAACATATGAGGAGCTTCAAAACGTGTCAAAAATATGAGGAGCATGAAATGGTCTGAAAAATCGGAGGAGCATGAAGTGGTGTTCAAAAACATGAAGAGCCTGAAAAGGTGAGAAAAATACGAAGAGCTTCTAAAGGTGTGAAAAATATGAAGAGCTTCAAAAAGGATGAAAAATATGAGGAGCATGAAACTGTCAGAAAAATAGGAGGATCATGAAGCGGTGTTGAAAAACATGAAGAGCCTGAAAAGGTGAGAAAAATACGAAGAGCTTCTAAAGGTGTGAAAAATATGAGGAGCATGAAACGGTCTCAAAATAGGAGGAGCATGAAACGGTCTGAAAAATAGGAGGAGCATGAAGCGGTGATGAAAAAATAGAAGAGCATGAAATGGTTTGAAGAATATAAGGAGCTTCAAAAGGTATCAAAAATAGTAGTAGCATGAAACGGTGTTGAAAAACTTGAAGAGCCTGAAAATGTGTAAAATATGAACAGGTTAAAAGGTGTCAAAATATGAGGAGCATGAAACGGTCTGAAAAATAGGAGGAGCATGAAGCGGTGATGAAAAAAAAGAAGAACATGAAATGGTTTGAAGAATATGAGGAGCTTCAAAAGGTATCAAAAATAGGAGTAGCATGAAGCCGTGTTGAAAAACATGAAGAGCCTGAAAAGGTGTGAAAAATATGAAGAGCTTCAAAAGGTATCAAAAATAGGAGTAGCATGAAGAGGTGTTCAAAAATATGAAGAGCCTGAAGAGGTGTGAAAAATATGAAGAGCATGAAACGGTCTGAAAAATGGTGGAGCATGAAGCGGTGTTCAGAAGCATGAAGAGCCTGAAAACTGTGAAAAATATGAAGAGCTTCAAAAAGTGTGAAAAATATGAAGAGTTTCAAAAGGTGTGAAAAATATGAGGAGCATGAAACGGTCTGAAAAATAGGAGGAGCATGAAACTGTGTGTAAAAAATGAAGAGCATGAATAGGTGTGAAAATTATGAAGAGCTTTAAAAGGTTTGAAAAATATGACGAGCATGAAATTGTCTGAAAAATTGGAGGAGCATGAAGCGGTGTTGAAATACATGAAGAGCCTGTAAAGGTTTGAAAAATATGAAGAGCTTCAAAAGGTGTGAAAAATATGAAGAGCTTCAAAATTTGTCAAAAATAAGAGGAGAAAGACACGGTCTGAAAAATAGGAGGAGCATGAAGCGGTGTTGAAATACATGAAGAGCCTGTAAAGGTTTGAAAAATATGAAGAGCTTCAAAAGGTGTGAAAAATATGAAGAGATTCAAAATGTGTCAAAAATAGGAGGAGCATGACATGGTCTGAAAAATAGGAGGAGCATGAAGCGGTGTTGAAAAACATGAAGAGCCTGAAAAGGTGTAAAAAACATGAAGAGCCTAAAAAGGTGTCAAAAATATGAGGAATATGAAACGGTCTTAAAAATAGGAGGATCATGAAGAGGTGTTGAAAAACATGAAGTTCCTGAAAAGGTGTGAAATATATGAAGAGCTTCAAAAGTTGTGAAATATATGAGGAGCATGAAACGGTCTGAAAAATAGGAGGAGCATGAAACGGTGTTCAAAAACATGAAGAGCTTCAAAAGGTGTGAAAAATATGAACAGCTTCAAAAGGTGTCAAAAATGAGATGAGTAAAAAACGGTCTGAAAAATGGGAGGAGCATGAAGTTGTGTTGAAAATAATGAAGAGCCTGAAAAGGTGTGAAAAATATGAGGAGCATGATACGGTCTGAAAAATAGGAGGAGCATGAAGTGGTTGTGAAAAAACATGAAGAGCCGGAAAACGTGTGCAAAATATGACGAGCTTCAAAAGGTGTGAAATACATGAGAAGCTTGAAACGGTCTGAAAAATAGGAGGAGCATGAAGCGATGTTGAAAAACATGAAGAGCCTTAAAATGTGTGAAAAATATGAAGAGCTTCAAAAAGTGTGAAAAATATGAGGATCATGAAACGGTCTGAAAAATAGGAGGAGCATGAAGCGGGGTTGAAAAACATGAAGAGCCTGAAAAGGTGTGACAAATATGAAGAGCTTCAAAAGGTGTGAAATACATGAGGAGCATGAAACGATCTGAAAAATAGGAGGAGCATGAAGCGGTGTTCAAAAACATGCAGAGTCTGAAAAGGTGTGAAAATTATGAAGAGCTTCAAAAGGTTTGAAAAATATGAAGAGCTTCAAAAGGTGTCAAAAATGAGATGAGCATGAAATGGTCTGAAAAATAGGAGGAGCATGAAGCGGTGTTCAAAAACATGAAGAGCCTGAAACGGTGTGAGAAATATGAAGAGCTTCAGAAGATGTCAAGAATATGAGGAGCATGAAACGGTCTGAAAAATAGGAGGAGCATGAAATGGTGTTCAAACACATGAAGAGCCTGAAAAGGTGTGAAAAATATGAAGAGCTTCAAAAGGTGTGAAATACATGAGGAGCATTAAACGGTTTAAAAATTAGGAGGAGCATGAAGCGGTGTTCAAAAACATGAAGAGCCTGAAAAGGTGTTAAAAATATGAAGAGCTTCAAAAGGTGTGAAAAATATGAGGAGCATGAAACGGTCTGAAAAATAGGAGGAGCATGAAGCGGTGTTGAAAAACATGAGGAGCCTAAAAAGTTGTGACAAATATGAAGAGCTTCAAAAGGTGTGAAATACATGAGGAGCATGAAACGGTCTGAAAATAGGAGGAGCATGAAGCGGTGTTCAAAAACATGCAGAGACTGAAATCTTGTGAAAAATATGAAGAGCTTCAAAAGGTGTGAAAAATATGAAGAGCTTCAGAAGGTGTCAAAAATGAGATGAACATGAAACGGTCTGAAAAATAGGAGGAGCATGATGTAGTGTTGAAAAAAATGAAGAGCCTGAACAGGTGTGAAATATATGAAGAGCTTCAAAAGGTGTGAAAAATATGAGAAGCATGAAACGGTCTGAAAAATATGAGGAGCATGAACCGGTGTCGAAAAACATGAAGAGCCTGAAAAGGTGTGAAAAATATGAAGAGCTCCAAAAGGTGTGAAAAATATGAGGAGCATGATACGGTCTGAAAAATAGGAGGAGCATGAACCAGTGTTCAAAAACATGAAGAGCCTGAAAAGGTGTGAAAAATATGAACAGCTTCAAAAGGTGTGAAAAATAGGAGGAGCATGAAACGGTCTGAAAAATAGGAGGAGCATGAAGCGGTGTTGAAAAACATGAGGAGCCTGAAAAGGTGTGACAAATATGAAGAGCTTCAAAAGGTGTGAAATACATGAGGATCATGAAACGGTCTCAAAAATAGGAGGAGCATGAAGCGGTGTTCAAAAACATGCAGAGTCTGAAAAGGGGTGAAAAATATGAAGAGCTTCAAAAGGTTTGATAAATATGAATAGCTTCAAAAGGTGTGAAAAATATGAGGAGCATGAAACGGTCTGAAAAATAGGAGGAGCAAGAAACGGTGTTGAAAAACATGAAGAGACTGACGAGGTGTCAGAAATATGAAGAACTTCAAAAGGTGTCAAAGATATGAGGAGCATGAAACAGTCTGAAAAATCGGAGGAACAACAAGGGGTGTTGAAATACATGAAGAGCCTGAAAATGTGTGAAAAATATAAAGAGCTTCAAAAGATGTGAAAAATATGAAGAGCATGAAATGGTTTGAAAAATAGGAGGATCATGAAGCGGTGATCAAAAACATGAAGATCCTGAAAAGGTGTGAAAAGTATGAACAGCTTCAAAAGGTGTCAAAAAAGAGATGAGCATGAAACGGTCTGAAAAATAGGAGGAGCATGAATCAGTGTTGAAAAACATGAAGAGCCTGAAAAGGTGTGAGAAATATGAAGAGCTTCAAAAATGTGAAAAATATGAAGAGCTTCAAAAGTTGTCAAAAATTAGATGAGCATGAAACTGTCTGAAAAATAGGAGGAGCATGAAGTGGTGTTGAAAAACATGAAGAGCCTGAAATGGTGTGAAATATATGAAGACCTTCAAAACGTGTGAAAAATATGAGGAGCTTCAAAAAGTGTCAAAATTATGAGGAGCATGAAACGGTCTGAAAAATAGGAGGAGCATGAGGCAGTGTTGAAAAATACGAGGAGCATGAAGAGGTGTTGAAAAAAATGAAGAGCCTGAAAAGGTGTGAAAAATATGAAGAGCTTCAAAAGTTTCAAAAATTAGATGAGCATGAAACGGTCTGAAAAATAGGAGGTGCATGAAGTGGTGTTGAAAAAAATGAAGAGCCTGAAATGGTGTGAAATATATGAACACCTTCAAAACGTGTGAAAAATATGAGGAGCTTCAAAAAGTGGCAAAATTATGAGGAGCATGAAACGGTCTGAAAAATAGGAGGAGCATGAAGCGGTGTTGAAAAATACGAGGAGCATGAAGAGGTGTTGAAAAAAATGAAGAGCCTGAAAAGGTGTGAAAAATATGAAGAGCTTCAAAAGTTGTCAAAAATTAGATGAGCATGAAACGGTCTGAGAAATAGGAGGAGCATGAAGTGGTGTTGAAAAACATGAAGAGCCTGAAATGGTGTGAAATATATGAACACCTTCAAAACGTGTGAAAATATGAGGAGCTTCAAAAAGTGTCAAAATTATGAGGAGCATGAAACGGTCTGAAAAATAGGAGGAGCATGAAGCGGTGTTGAAAAATACGAGGAGCATGAAGAGGTGTTGAAAAAAATGAAGAGCCTGAAAAGGTGTGAAAAATATGAAGAGCTTCTAAAGGTGTCAAAAATATGAGGAGCCTGAAACGGTCTAAAAAATAGGAGGGGCATGAAGCGATGTTGAAAAACATGCAGAGCCTGAAAATGTGTGAAAAATATGAAGATCTTCTAAAGGTGTCAAATATATGAGGACAATGAAACGGCCTGAAAAATTGGAGGAGCATGAAGTGGTGTTGAAAAACATGAAGAGCTTGAAAAGGTGTGAAAAATATAAAGAGCTTCAAAAGGTGTCAAAATTATGAGGAGCATGAAACGGTCTGAAAAGTAGGAGGAGCATGAAGTGGTGTTGAAACACATGAAGATCCTGAAACGGTGTGAAATATATGAAGACCTTCAAAATGTGTGAAACATATGAGGAGCTTCAAAACGTGTCAAAAATATGAGGAGCATGAAATGGTCTGAAAAATCGGAGGAGCATGAAGTGGTGTTCAAAAACATGAAGAGCCTGAAAAGGTGAGAAAAATACGAAGAGCTTCTAAAGGTGTGAAAAATATGAAGAGCTTCAAAAAGGATGAAAAATATGAGGAGCATGAAACTGTCAGAAAAATAGGAGGATCATGAAGCGGTGTTGAAAAACATGAAGAGCCTGAAAAGGTGAGAAAAATACGAAGAGCTTCTAAAGGTGTGAAAAATATGAGGAGCATGAAACGGTCTCAAAATAGGAGGAGCATGAAACGGTCTGAAAAATAGGAGGAGCATGAAGCGGTGATGAAAAAATAGAAGAGCATGAAATGGTTTGAAGAATATAAGGAGCTTCAAAAGGTATCAAAAATAGTAGTAGCATGAAACGGTGTTGAAAAACTTGAAGAGCCTGAAAATGTGTAAAATATGAACAGGTTAAAAGGTGTCAAAATATGAGGAGCATGAAACGGTCTGAAAAATAGGAGGAGCATGAAGCGGTGATGAAAAAAAAGAAGAACATGAAATGGTTTGAAGAATATGAGGAGCTTCAAAAGGTATCAAAAATAGGAGTAGCATGAAGCCGTGTTGAAAAACATGAAGAGCCTGAAAAGGTGTGAAAAATATGAAGAGCTTCAAAAGGTATCAAAAATAGGAGTAGCATGAAGAGGTGTTCAAAAATATGAAGAGCCTGAAGAGGTGTGAAAAATATGAAGAGCATGAAACGGTCTGAAAAATGGTGGAGCATGAAGCGGTGTTCAGAAGCATGAAGAGCCTGAAAACTGTGAAAAATATGAAGAGCTTCAAAAAGTGTGAAAAATATGAAGAGTTTCAAAAGGTGTGAAAAATATGAGGAGCATGAAACGGTCTGAAAAATAGGAGGAGCATGAAACTGTGTGTAAAAAATGAAGAGCATGAATAGGTGTGAAAATTATGAAGAGCTTTAAAAGGTTTGAAAAATATGACGAGCATGAAATTGTCTGAAAAATTGGAGGAGCATGAAGCGGTGTTGAAATACATGAAGAGCCTGTAAAGGTTTGAAAAATATGAAGAGCTTCAAAAGGTGTGAAAAATATGAAGAGCTTCAAAATTTGTCAAAAATAAGAGGAGAAAGACACGGTCTGAAAAATAGGAGGAGCATGAAGCGGTGTTGAAATACATGAAGAGCCTGTAAAGGTTTGAAAAATATGAAGAGCTTCAAAAGGTGTGAAAAATATGAAGAGATTCAAAATGTGTCAAAAATAGGAGGAGCATGACACGGTCTGAAAAATAGGAGGAGCAAGAAGCGGTGTTGAAAAACATGAAGAGCCTGAAAAGGTGTAAAAAACATGAAGAGCCTAAAAAGGTGTCAAAAATATGAGGAATATGAAACGGTCTTAAAAATAGGAGGATCATGAAGAGGTGTTGAAAAACATGAAGTTCCTGAAAAGATGTGAAATATATGAAGAGCTTGAAAAGTTGTGAAATATATGAGGAGCATGAAACGGTCTGAAAAATAGGAGGAGCATGAAACGGTGTTCAAAAACATGAAGAGCTTCAAAAGGTGTGAAAAATATGAACAGCTTCAAAAGGTGTCAAAAATGAGATGAGTAAAAAACGGTCTGAAAAATGGGAGGAGCATGAAGTTGTGTTGAAAATAATGAAGAGCCTGAAAAGGTGTGAAAAATATGAGGAGCATGATACGGTCTGAAAAATAGGAGGAGCATGAAGTGGTTGTGAAAAAACATGAAGAGCCGGAAAACGTGTGCAAAATATGACGAGCTTCAAAAGGTGTGAAATACATGAGAAGCTTGAAACGGTCTGAAAAATAGGAGGAGCATGAAGCGATGTTGAAAAACATGAAGAGCCTTAAAATGTGTGAAAAATATGAAGAGCTTCAAAAAGTGTGAAAAATATGAGGATCATGAAACGGTCTGAAAAATAGGAGGAGCATGAAGCGGGGTTGAAAAACATGAAGAGCCTGAAAAGGTGTGACAAATATGAAGAGCTTCAAAAGGTGTGAAATACATGAGGAGCATGAAACGATCTGAAAAATAGGAGGAGCATGAAGCGGTGTTCAAAAACATGCAGAGTCTGAAAAGGTGTGAAAATTATGAAGAGCTTCAAAAGGTTTGAAAAATATGAAGAGCTTCAAAAGGTGTCAAAAATGAGATGAGCATGAAATGGTCTGAAAAATAGGAGGAGCATGAAGCGGTGTTCAAAAACATGAAGAGCCTGAAACGGTGTGAGAAATATGAAGAGCTTCAGAAGATGTCAAGAATATGAGGAGCATGAAACGGTCTGAAAAATAGGAGGAGCATGAAATGGTGTTCAAACACATGAAGAGCCTGAAAAGGTGTGAAAAATATGAAGAGCTTCAAAAGGTGTGAAATACATGAGGAGCATTAAACGGTTTAAAAATTAGGAGGAGCATGAAGCGGTGTTCAAAAACATGAAGAGCCTGAAAAGGTGTTAAAAATATGAAGAGCTTCAAAAGGTGTGAAAAATATGAGGAGCATGAAACGGTCTGAAAAATAGGAGGAGCATGAAGCGGTGTTGAAAAACATGAGGAGCCTGAAAAGTTGTGACAAATATGAAGAGCTTCAAAAGGTGTGAAATACATGAGGAGCATGAAACGGTCTGAAAATAGGAGGAGCATGAAGCGGTGTTCAAAAACATGCAGAGACTGAAATCTTGTGAAAAATATGAAGAGCTTAAAATGGTGTGAAAAATATGAGGAGCATGATATGTTTTGAAAAATAGGATTAGCATTTAGCGGTGTTCAAAAACATGAAGAGCCTGAAAAGGTGTGAAAAATATGAAAAGCTTCAAAAGGTGTCAAAAATGAGATGAGCATGAAACGGTCTGAAAAATAGGAGGTGCATGAAGAGTTGTTGAAAATCATGAAGAGCCTGAAAATGTGTGAGAAATATGAAGAGCTTAAAAAGGTGTCAAAAGTATGAGGAGCATCCAACGGACTTACAAATACAAGGAGCATGAAGCGGTGTTGAAAAACATGAATAGCCTGAAAATGTGTGAAATATATGAAGAGCTTAAAAATGTGTCAAGTATATGAGGAGCATGAAACGGTCTGAAAAATAGGAGGATCATGCAACGGTGTTGAACAACTTGAAGAGCCTGAAAAGTTGTAAAAAATATGAAGAGCTTCCAAAGTTGTCAAAAATATGAGGAGCATGAAACGTTCTGAAAAATAGGAGGAGCAAGAAGCTGTGTTCAAAAACATGAAGAGCCTGAAAATGTGTGAAAAATATGAAGAGCTTCAAAAGGTGTGAAAAATATGAGGAGTATGAAACGGTCTGAAAAATAGGAGGAGCATGAAGTTGTGTTCAAAAACATGAAGAGCCTGAAAAAGTGTGAAAAAAATGAAGACCTTCAAAAGGTGTCAAAAATATGAGGAGCATGAAACGGTCTGAAAAATAGGCGGAGCATGAAGCGGTGTTCAATAACATGAAGAGCCTGAAAATGTGTGAAAAATATGAAGAGCTTCAAAATGTGTCAAAAATATGAGGAGCATGAAACGGTCTGAAAAATAGGAGGAGCATGAAGTGGTGTTGAAAAACCTGAAGAGCCTGAAAAGGTGTGAAAAATATGAAGAGCTTCAAAATGTGTCAAAAATATGAGGAGCATGAAACGGTCTGAAAAATGGGCGGAGCATGAAGCGGTGTTCAATAACATGAAGAGCTTCAAAAGGTGTGAAAAATATGAAGAGCTTCAAAATGTGTCAAAAATATGAGGAGCGTGAAACGCTCTGAAAAATAGGAGGAGCATGAGGCGGTGTTCAATAACATGAAGAGCCTGAAAACTTGTGAAAAATATGAAGAGCTTCAAAAGGTGTCAAAAATATGAGGAGCATGAAACGGTCTGAAAAATAGGAGGAGCATGAAACGGTGATCAAAAACATGAAGACCCTGAAAAGGTGTGAAAAATATGAAGAGCTTCAAAAGGTGTGAAATTCATGAGGAGCATGAAACGAGCTGAAACATAGGAGCAGCATGAAGTGGTGTGGAAAAACATGAAGAGCCTGAAAAGGTGTGAAAAATATGAAGAGCTTCAAAAGGTGTGTAATACATGAGGAGCATGAAACTCTCTGAAAAATAGAAGGAGCATGAAGTAGTGTTCAAAAACATGAAGAGCCTGAAAAGGTGTGAAAAATATGAAGAGCTTAAAAAGGTGTGAAAAATATGAGGAGCATGATATGGTTTGAAAAATGGGATTAGCATGAAGCGGTGTTCAAAAACATGAAGAGCCTGAAAAGGTGTGAAAAATATGAAGAGCTTAAAATGGTGTGAAAAATATGAGGAGCATGATATGGTTTGAAAAATAGGATTAGCATGAAGCGGTGTTCAAAATCATGAAGAGCCTGAAAAGGTGTGAAAAATATGAAAAGCTTCAAAAGGTGTCAAAAATGAGATGAGCATGAAACGGTCTGAAAAATAGGAGGTGCATGAAGCGTTCTTGAAAAATATGAAGAGCCTGAAAATGTGTGAGAAATATGAAGAGGTAAAAAGGTGTCAAAAATATGAGGAGCATGAAACGGTCTTAAAAATACAAGGAGCATGAAGCGGTGTTGAAAAACATGAATAGCCTGAAAATGTGTGAAATATATGAAGAGCTTAAAAATGTGTCACGTATATGAGGAGCATGAAACGGTCTGAAAAATAGGAGGATCATGCAACGGTGTTGAAAACATGAAGAGCCTGAAAAGGTGTGAAAAATATGAAGAGCTTCCAAAGTTGTCAAAAAAATGAGGAGCATGAAACGGTCTGAAAAATAGGAGGAGCATGAAGCTGTGTTCAAAAACATGAAGAGCCAGAAAAGGTGTGAAAAAAATGAAGACCTTCAAAAGGTGTAAAAATATGAAGAGCATGAAACGGTCTGAAAAATAGGAGGAGCATGAAGTGGTGTTGAAAAACATGAAGAGCCTGAAAAGGTGTGAAAAATATGAAGAGCTTCAAAGAGGGGTCAAATATATAGAGGGTGAAACGGTCTGAAAAATATGAGGAGCAAGAAACTGTTTTGAAAAACATGAAGAGCCTCAAAAGGTGTGAAAAATATGAAGAGCTTCAAAAAGGTATCAAAAATATGAGGAGGGTGAAAGGGTCTGAAAAACAAGAGGAGCAAGAAACTGTTTTCAAAAACATGAAGAGCCTCAACAGTTGTGAAAAATATGAAGAGCTTCAAACTGTGTCAAATATATGAGAAACATGAAACGGTCTGAAAAATAGGAGGAGCTTGAAGTGGTGTTGAAAAAGATGAAGAGCCTGAAATAGTGTGAAATATAGGAAGAGCCTCAAAGGTGTCAAAAATATGAGGAGCAAGAAACGGTCTGAAAAATAGAAGGAGCTTGAAGTGGTGTTGAAAAACAAGAAGAGCCTGAAAAGGTGTGAAAAATATTAAGAGCTTCAAAGAGGGGTCAAATATATAGAGGGTGAAACGGTCTGAAAAATATGAGGAGCAAGAAACTGTTTTGAAAAACATGAAGAGCCTCAAAAGGTGTGAAAAATATGAAGAGCTTCAAAAAGGTGTCAAATATATAGAGGGTGAAACGGTCTGAAAAAAATGAGGAGCAAGAAACTGTTTTCAAAAACATGAAGAGCCTCAAAAAGTGTGAAAAATGTGAAGAGCTTCAAACTGTGTCAAAAATATGAGGAGCATGAAACGGTCTGAAACATAGGAGGAGCATGAAGTGTTGTTGAAAAACATGAAGAGCCTGAAAAAGGTGTGAAACATATGAGGAGCATGATACGGTCTGAAAAATAGGAGGAGCATGAAGCGGTGTTGAAAAATATGAAGAGCCTGAAAACGTGTGAAAAATATGAAGAGCTTCAAAAGGTGTCAAAAACATAAGGAGCATGAAACGGTCTGAAATACAGGAGGAGCATGAAAAGGTGTTAAAAAACATGAAGAGCCTGAAAAGGTGTGAAAAATATGAAGAGCTTCAAATGGTGTCAAAAATATGAGGAGCATGAAACGGTCTGATAATTAGGAGGAGCATGAAGTGGTGTTGAAAAACATGAAGAGCTTGAAAAAGGTGTGAAACATATGAGTAGAATAAAACGGTCCGAAAAATAGGAGGAGCATGAAGTGGTGTAGAAAAACATGAAGACCCTGAAAAGTTGTGAAAAATATGAAGAGCTACAAAAAGTGTCAAAAATATGAGGAGCTTGAAACGGTCTGAAATATAGGAGGAGCGTGAAAAGGTGTTAAAAAAAATATGAAGAGCTTCAAAAGGTGTGAAACCTATGAGGAGCATGAAACGGTCTGAAAAATAGGAGGAGCATGAAGCGTTGTTGAAAAACATGAAGAGCCTGAAAAGGTGTGAAAAATATGAAGTGCTTCAAAAGGTGTCAAACACATGAGGAGCATGAAAAGGTCTGAAAAATAGGAGGAGCATGAAGCGGTGTTCAAAAAAATGAAGAGCCTGGAGAAGTGTGAAAAATATGAAGAGCTTCAAAAAGTGTCAAAAATATGAGGAGCATTAAACGGTCTGAAAAATAGGAGAACCATGAAGTGGTGTTGAAAAATATGAAGAGCCTGAAAAGGTGTGAAAAATATGAAGAGCTTCAAAGGTGTCAAAATTATGAGAAGCATGAAACGCTCTGAAAAAGAGGAGGAGCAGCAAGCGATGTTGAAAAACATGAAGAGCGTGAAAAGGTGTGAAAAATATGAAGAGCTTCGAAAAGTGTCAAAAATATGAGGAGCATGAAAGGGTCTGAAAAATAGGAGGAGCATGAAGTGGTGCTGAAAAACATGAAGAGCCTGAAAAGGTGTGAAAAATATGAAAAGCTTCAAAAGGCGTCAAAAATATGAGGAGCATGAAACGGTCTGAAAAATAGGAGAAGCATGAAACGGTCTGAAAATTAGGAGGAGCATGAAGCGGTTTGAAAAACATGAAGAGCCTGAAAATGTGTGAAAAATATGAAGAGCTTCAAAAGGTGTCAAAAATATGAGGAGAATGAAACGGTCTGAAAATTAGGAGGAGCATGAAGCGGTGTTGAAAAACATAAAGAGCCTGAAACAGTGTGAAATATATGAAGAGCCTCAAAGGTGTCAAAAATATGAGGAGCAAGAAACGGTCTGAAAAATAGAAGGAGCTTGAAGTGCTGTTGAAAAACATGAAGAGCCTGAAAAGGTGTCAAAAATATGAAGAGCTTCAAAAAGGTGTCAAATATATAGAGGGTGAAACGGTCTGAAAAATATGAGGAGCAAGAAACTGTTTTCAAAAACATGAAGAGCCTCAAATGGTGTGAAAAATGTGAAGAGCTTCAAACTGTGTCAAAAATATGAGGAGCATGAAACGGTCTGAAACATAGGAGGAGCATGAAGTGTTGTTGAAAAACATCAAGAGCCTGAAAAAGGTGTGAAACATTTGTGGAGCATGATACGGTCTGAAAAATAGGAGGAGCATGAAGTGGTGTTGAAAAATATGAAGAGCTTCTAAAATTGTCAAAAATATCAGGAGCATGAAACGGTCTGAAAAATAGGAGGAACATGAAGTGGTGTTGAAAAACATGAAGAGCCTGAAAAGGTGTGAAAAATATGAAGAGCTTCAAAAGGTGTCAAAAATATGAGGAGCATGAAATGGTCTGAAAAATAGGAGGAGCATGAACTGGTGTTGAAAAACATGAAGAGCCTGAAAACGTGTGATAAAATATGAAGAGCTTTAAAGGTGTCAAAAATATGAGGAGCATGAAATGGTCTGAAAAATAGGAGGAGCATGAAGCGGTGATGAAAAACATGAAGAGCCTGAAAACGTGAGATAAAATATGAAGAGCTTCAAAGGTGTCAAAAATATGAGGAGCATGAAACGGTCGCAAAAATAGGAGGAGCATGAAGCGGTGTTGAAAAACATGAAGAGCCTGAAAAGGTGTGAAAAATATGAGAGCTTCAAAAGGTGTCAATAATAAGAGGTGCATGAAACAGTCTGAAAAATAGGAGGAGCATGAAAATGTCTGAAAAATAGGAGAAGCATGAAGCGGTGTTGAAAAACATGAAGAGCATGAAAAGGTGTGAAAAAAAGGAAGAGCTTGAAAAAGTGTCAAAAATATGAGGAGCATGAAACGGTCTGAAAAATAGGAGGAGCTTGAAGCGGTGTTGAAAAATATGAAGAGCCTGAAAAGGTGTGAAAAATTTGAAGAGCTTCAAAAGGTGTCAAAATGAGATGAGCATGAAACGGTCTGAAAAATAGGAGGAGCATGAAGTGGTGTTGAAAAACATGAAGAGCCTGAAAAGTTGTGAAACATATAAAGAGGTTCAAAAGGTGTCAAAAATACGAGGAGAATGAAACGGTCTGCAAAATAGGAGAAGCCTGAAATGGTGTTCAAAAACATGAAGAGCCTGAAAAGGTGTGAAAAATATGAAGAGCTTCAAAAGGTGTAAAAAATGAGATGAGCATGAAACCGTCTGAAAAATAGGAGGAGCATGAAGTGGTGTTGAAAAACATGAACAGCCTGAAAATGTGTGAAACATATGAAGAGCTTCAAAAGGTGTCAAAATTATGAGGAGCATGAAACGGCCTGAAAAATTGGAGGAGCATGAAGCGGTGTTGAAAAACAAGAAGTGCCTGAAAACGTGTGAAAAACATGAAGAGCATCAAAACGTGTGAAAAATATGAAGAGCTTCAAAAGGTGTCAAAAATCAGATGAGCATTAAACGGTCTGAAAAATAGGAGGAGCATGAAGTGGAGTTGAAAAAAATGAAGAGCCTGGAAAGGTGTGAAAAATATGAAGAGCTTCAAAAGGTGTGAAATATATGAGGAGCATGAAACGGTCTGAAAAATAGGAGAGTATGCAGCGGTTAAAAAACATGAAGAGGCTGAAAAGGAGTGAAAAATATGAAGAGCTCCAAAAGTTGTCAAAAATATGTGGAGCGTGAAACGGTCTCAGAAATAGGAGGAGCATTAAGCGGTGTTGAAAAACATGAAGAGCCTGAAAAGGTGTGAAAAATATGAGAGCTTCAAAAGGTGTCAAAATTATGAGGAGCATGAAACGGCCTGAAAAATTGGAGGAGCATGAAGCGGTGTTGAAAAACAAGAAGTGCCTGAAAACGTGTGAAAAACATGAAGAGCATCAAAACGTGTGAAAAATATGAAGAGCTTCAAAAGGTGTCAAAAATCAGATGAGCATTAAACGGTCTGAAAAATAGGAGGAGCATGAAGTGGAGTTGAAAAAAATGAAGAGCCTGGAAAGGTGTGAAAAATATGAAGAGCTTCAAAAGGTGTGAAATATATGAGGAGCATGAAACGGTCTGAAAAATAGGAGAGTATGCAGCGGTTAAAAAACATGAAGAGGCTGAAAAGGAGTGAAAAATATGAAGAGCTCCAAAAGTTGTCAAAAATATGTGGAGCGTGAAACGGTCTCAGAAATAGGAGGAGCATTAAGCGGTGTTGAAAAACATGAAGAGCCTGAAAAGGTGTGAAAAATATGAGAGCTTCAAAAGGTGTCAATAATAAGAGGTGCATGAAACAGTCTGAAAAATAGGAGAAGCATGAATCTGACTGAAAAATAGGAGAAGCATGAAGCGGTGTTGAAAAAAATGAAGAGCCTGAAAAGGTGTGAAAAATATGAAAAGCTTCAAAAGGTGTCAAAAATATGAGGAGCATGAAACGGTCTGAAAAATAGGTGGAGCATGAAGCGGTGTTGAAAAATATGAAGAGCCTGGAAAGGTGTGCAAAATATGAAGAGCTTCAAAAGGTGTGAAATATATGAAGAGCTTCAAAAGGTGTCAAAAATGAGATGAGCATGAAACGGTCTGAAAAATAGGAGGAGCATGAAACGGTGATCAAAAACATGCAGAGCCTGAAAAGGTGTGAAAAATATGAAGAGCTTCAAAGGTGTGAAATACATGAGGAGCATGAAACGGGCTGAAAAATAGGAGAAGCATGAAGGGGTGTGGAAAAACATGAAGAGCCTGAAAAGGTTTGAAAAATATGAAGAGCTTCAAAAGATGTGAAAAATTTGAAGAGCTTCAAAAGGTGTCAAAATGAGATGAGCATGAAACGGTCTGAAAAATAGGAGGAGCATGAAGTGGTGTTGAAAAAAATGAAGAGCCTGAAAAGGTGTGAAATATATAAAGAGCTTCAAAAGGTGTCAAAAATATGAGGAGAATGAAACGGTCTGCAAATTAGGAGAAGCCTGAAATGGTGTTCAAAAACATGAAGAGCCTGAAAAGGTGTGAAAAACATGAAGAGCCTGAAAAGGTGTGAAAAATATGAAGAGCTTCAAAAGGTGTAAAAAATGAGATGAGCATGAAACCGTGTGAAAAATAGGAGGAGCATGAAGTGGTGTTGAACAAAATGAAGAGCCTGAAAAGGTGAGAAACATATGAAGAGCTTCAAAAAGTGTCAAAATTATGAGGAACATGAAACGGCCTGAAAAATTGGAGGAGCATGAAGCGGTGTTCAAAAATATGAAGAGCCTGAAAAGGTGTGAAAAATATGAAGAGCTTCAAAAGGTGTGAAATACATGAGTAGTTTGAAACGGGCTGAAAAATAGGAGAAGCATGAAGTGGTGTGGAAAAATATGAAGAGCGTGAAAAGGTGTGGAAAATATGAAGAGCTTCAAACGGTGTCAAAAATATGAGGAGCATGAAACGGTCTAAAAATAGGAGGAGCAAGAAGCCATGTTCAAAAACATGAAGAGCCTGAAAATGTCTGAAAAATATGAAGAGCTTGAAAAGGTGTGAAATATATGAAGAGCTTCAAAAGGTGTCAAAAATGAGATGAGCATGAAACGGTGTGAAAAATAGGAGGAGCATGAAGCGGTTTTGAAAAAAATGAAGAGGCTGAAAAGGTGTGAAATATATGAAGAGCTTCAAGAGGTGTCAAAAATATGAAGAGCAGGAAATGGTCTGAAAAATAGGAGGAGCATGAAGCGGAGTTCAAAAATATGAAGAGCCTGAAAAGGTGTGAAAAATATGAAGAGCTTCAAAAGGTGTCAAAAATATGAGGTGCATGAAACGGTCTGAAAAAGACGAGGAGCATGAAGCGGTGTTCAAAAACATGAAGAGCCTTTAAAGGTGTGAAAAATATGAAGAGCTTCAAAAGGTGTCAAAAATGAGATGAGGATGAAACGATCTGAAAAATAGGAGGAGCATGAAGTGGTGTTGAAAAAAATGAAGAGCCTGAAAAGGTGTGAAAAATATGAAGAGCTTCAAAAGGTGTGAAATATATGAGGAGCATGAAACGGTCTGAAAAATAGGAGGAGTATGCAGCGGTTAAAAAACATGAAGAGCCTGAAAAGGTGTGAAAAATATGAAGAGCTCCAAAAGTTGTCAAAAATATGTGGAGCGTGAAACGGTCTCAAAAATAGGAGGAGCGGGAAGCGGTGATGAAAAACATGAAGAACCTGAAAACCTGTGATAAAACATGAAGAGCTTCAAAGGTGTCAGAAATATGAGGAGGATGAAACGCTCGCAAAAATAGGAGGAGCATGAAGCGGTGTTGAAAAACATGAAGAGCCTGAAATGGTGTGAAAAATATGAGAGCTTCAAAAGGTGTCAATAGTAAGAGGTGCATGAAACAGTCTGTAAAATAGGAGGAGCATGCAACTGTCTGAAAAATAGGAGAAGCATGAAGCGGTGTTGAAAAACATGAAGAGCCTGAAAGGGTGTGAAAAATATGAGAGCTTCAAAAGGTATCAATAATAAGAGGTGCATGAAACAGTCTGAAAATTAGGAGGAGCATGAAACTGTATGAAAAATAGGAGAAGCATGAAGCGGTGTTGAAAAAAATGAAGAGCCTGAAAAGGTGTGAAAATATGAAAAGCTTCAAAAGGTGTCAAAAATATGAGGAGCATGAAACGGTCTGAAAAATAGGAGGAGCATGAAACGGTGATCAAAAACATGAAGAGCCTGAAAAGATGTGAAAAATATGAAGAGCTTCAAAAGGTGTGAAATACATGAGGAGCATGGAACGGGCTGAAAAATAGGAGAAGCATGAAGGGGTGTGGAAAAACATGAAGAGCCTGAAAAGGTTTGAAAAATATGAAGAGCTTCAAAAGGTGTGAAATACATGAGGAGCATGAAACTCTCTGAAAAATAGAAATAGCATGAAGCGTTGTTGAAAAACATGAAGAGCCTGAAAACGTGTGAAAATATGAAGAGCTTCAAAAATATGAAAAATATGAAGAGCTTCAAAAGGTGTGAAATACATGAGGAGCATGAAACTCTCTGAAAAATAGAAATAGCATGAAGCGGTGTTGAAAAACATGAAGAGCCTGAAAACGTGTGAAAATATGAAGAGCTTCAAAAATATGAAAAATATGAAGAGCTTCAAAAGGTGTGAAAAATTTGAAGAGCTTCAAAAGGTGTCAAAATGAGATGAGCATGAAACGGTCTGAAAAATAGGAGGAGCATGAAGCGGTGTTGAAAATCATAAAGAGCCTGAAAAGTTGTGAAAAATATGAAGAGCTTCAAAAGACGTGAAAAATTTGAAGAGCTTCAAAAGGTGTCAAAATGAGATGAGCATGAAACGGTCTGAAAAATAGGAGGAGCATGAAGTGGTGTTGAAAAAAATGAAGAGCCTGAAAAGGTGTGAAATATATAAAGAGCTTCAAAAGGTGTCAAAAATATGAGGAGAATGAAACGGTCTGCAAATTAGGAGAAGCCTGAAATGGTGTTCAAAAACATGAAGAGCTTGAAAACGTGTGAAAAACATGAAGAGCCTGAAAAAGTGTGAAGAATATGAAGAGCTTCAAAAGGTGTGAAATACATGAGGAGCATGAAACGGGCTGAAAAATAGGAGAAGCATGAAGGGGTGTGGAAAAACATGAAGAGCCTGAAAAGTTTTGAAAAATATGAAGAGCTTCTAAAGGTGTGAAATACATGAGGAGCATGAAACTCTCTGAAAAATAGAAATAACATGAAGCGGTGTTGAAAAACATGAAGAGCCTGAAAACGTGTGAAAAATATGAAGAGCATCAAAAGGTGTGAAAAATATGAAGAGCTTCAAAAGGTGTAAAAAATGAGATGAGCATGAAACCGTCTGAAAAATAGGAGGAGCATGAAGTGGTGTTGAAAAAAATGAAGAGCCTGAAAAGTTGTGAAACATATGAAGAGCTTCAAAAGGTGTCAAAATTATGAGGAGCATGAAACGGCCTGAAAAATTGGAGGAGCATGAAGCGGTGTTCAAAAATATGAAGAGCCTGAAAAGTTGTGAAAAATATGAAGAGTTTCAAAAGGTGTCAAAAATATGAGGAGCATGAAAGGGTCTGAAAAATAGGAGGAGCATGAAGCGGTGTTCAAAAACATGAAGAGCGTGAAAAGGTGTGAAAAAAAGGAAGAGCTTCAAAAGGTGTGAAAATATGAGGAGCATGAAACGGTCTGAAAAATAGGAGGAGCATGAAGCGGTGTTTAAAAACATGAGGAGGCTGAGAACTTGTGTAAAATATGAAGAGCTTCAAAAGGTGTCAAAAATGAGATGAGCATGAAACGGTCTGAAAAATAGGAGGAGCATGAAGTGGATTTGAAAAAAATGAAGAGCCTGAAAAGGTGTGAAAAATATGAAGAGCTTCAAAAGGTGTGAAATATATGAGGAGCATGAAACGGTCTGAAAAATAGGAGGAGTATGCAGCGGTTAAAAAACATGAAGAGGCTGAAAAGGTGTGAAAAATATGAAGAGCTCCAAAAGTTGTCAAAAATATGTGGAGCGTGAAACGGTCTCAAAAATAGGAGGAGCGTGAAGTGGTGATGAAAAACATGAAAAGCCTGAAAAAGTGTGATAAAATATGAAGAGCTTCAAAGGTGTCAAATATATGAGGAGCAAGAAACGGTCGCAAAAATAGGAGGAGCATGAAGCGGTGTTGAAAAACATGAAGAGCCTGAAAAGGTGTGAAAAGTATGAGAGCTTCAAAAGGTGTCAATAATAAGAGGTGCATGAAACAGTCTGAAAAATAGGAGGAGCATGAAAGTGTCTGAAAAATAGGAGAAGCATGAAGCGGTGTTGAAAAACATGAAGAGCATGAAAAGGTGTGAAAAATATGAAGAGGTTGAAAATGTGTGAAATATATGAAGAGCTTCAAAAGGTGTCAAAAATGAGATGAGCATGAAACGGTCTGAAAAATAAGAGGAGCATGAAATGGTGATCAAAACGTGAAGAGCCTGAAAAGGTGTGAAAAATATGAAGAGCTTCAAAAGGTGTGAAATACATGAGGAGCATGAAACGGGCTGAAAAATAGGAGAAGCATGAAGTGGTGTGGAAAAACATGAAGAGCCTGAAAACGTGTGAAAAATATGAAGAGCTTCAAAAGGTGTCAAAATAATGAGGAGCATGAAACTCTCTGAAAAATAGAAGGAGCATGAAGCGGTGTTCAAACATGAAGAGCCTGAAAAGGTGTGAAAAATATGAAGAGCTTCAAAAGGTGTCAAAAATATTAGGAGCATGAAACGGTCTGAAAAATAGGAGGAGCACAAAGCGGTGTTCAAAAACATGAAGAGCCTGAAAAGGTGTGAAAATATGAAGAGCTTCAAAAGGTGTCAAAAATATGAGAAGCATGAAACGGTCTGAAAAATAGGAGGAGCATTAAGCGGTGTTCAAAAACATGAAGAGCGTGAAAAGGTGTGAAAAAAAGGAAGAGCTTCAAAAGGTGTCAAAAATATGAGAAGCATGAAACGGTCTGAAAAATATGAGGAGCATGAAGCGGTGTTGAAAAACATGCAGAGCCTGAGAACTTGTGAAAAATATGAAGAGCTTCAAAAGGTGTCAAAAATATGAGGAGAATGAAACGGTCTGAAAAATAGGAGGATCATGAAGCGGTGTTGAAAAACATGAAGAGTCTGAAAAGGTGTGAAAGATATGTAGAGTTTCTAAAGATGTCAAAAATATGAAGAGCATGAAACGGTCTGAAAAATAGGAGGAGCATGAAGTGGTGTTGAAAAACATGAAGAGCCTGAAAAGGTGTGAAAAATTTGAAGAGCTTCAAAAGGTGAGAAATACATGAGGAGCATGAAACTCTCTGAAAAATAGGAGAAGCATGAACCGGTGTTGAAAAACATGAAGAGCCTGAAAAGGTGTGAAAAATGTGAGAGCTTCAAAAGGTGTCAATAATAAGAGGTGCATGAAACAGTCTGAAAAATAGGAGGAGCATGAATCTGTCTGAAAAATAGGAGAAGCATGAAGCGGTGTTGAAAAAAATGAAGAGCCTGAAAAGGTGTGAAAAATATGAAAAGCTTCAAAAGGTGTCAAAAATATGAGGAGCATGAAACGGTCTGAAAAATAGGTGGAGCATGAAGCGGTGTTGAAAAATATGAAGAGCCTGGAAAGGTGTGCAAAATATGAAGAGCTTCAAAAGGTGTGAAATATATGAAAAGCTTCAAAAGGTGTCAAAAATGAGATGAGCATGAAACGGTCTGAAAAATAGGAGGAGCATGAAACGGTGATCAAAAACATGAAGAGCCTGAAAAGGTGTGAAAAATATGAAGAGCTTCAAAAGGTGTGAAATACATGAGGAGCATGAAACGGGCTGAAAAATAGGAGAAGCATGAAGGGGTGTGGCAAAACATGAAGAGCCTGAAAATGTTTGAAAAATATGAAGAGCTTCAAAAGGTGTGAAATACATGAGGAGCATGAAACTCTCTGAAAAATAGAAATAGCATGAAGCGGTGTTGAAAAACATGAAGAGCCTGAAAACGTGTGACAATATGAAGAGCTTCAAAAATATGAAAAATATGAAGAGCTTCAAAAGGTGTGAAAAATTTGAAGAGCTTCAAAAGTTGTCAAAATGAGATGAGCATGAAACGGTCTGAAAAATAGGAGGAGCATGAAGCGGTGTTGAAAATCATAAAGAGCCTGAAAAGTTGTGAAAAATATGAAGAGCTTCAAAAGACATGAAAAATTTGAAGAGCTTCAAAAGGTGTCAAAATGAGATGAGCATTAAACGGTCTGAAAAATAGGAGGAGCATGAAGTGGTGTTGAAAAAAAATGAAGAGCCTGAAAAGGTGTGAAATATATAAAGAGCTTCAAAAGGTGTCAAATATATGAGGAGAATGAAACGGTCTGCAAATTAGGAGAAGCCTGAAATGGTGTTCAAAAACATGAAGAGACTGAAAAGGTGTGAAAAACATGAAGAGCCTGAAAAGGTGTGAAAAATCGAAGAGCTTCAAAAGGTGTAAAAAATGAGATGAGCATGAAACCGTCTGAAAAATAGGAGGAGCATGAAGTGGTGTTGAAAAAAATGAAGAGCCTGAAAAGGTGTGAAACATATGAAGAGCTTCAAAAGGTGTCAAAATTATGAGGAACATGAAACGGCCTGAAAAATTGGAGGAGCATGAAGCGGTGTTCAAAAATATGAAGAGCCTGAAAAGGTGTGAAAAATATGAAGAGCTTCAAAAGGTGTGAAATACATGAGTAGTTTGAAACGGGCTGAAAAATAGGAGAAGCATGAAGTGCTGTGGAAAAATATGAAGAGCGTGAAAAGGTGTGGAAAATATGAAGAGCTTCAAATGGTGTGAAATACATGAGGAGCATGAAACTCTCTGAAAAATAGAAGGAGCATGAAGCGGTGTTCAAACATGAAGAGCCTGAAAAGGTGTGAAAAATATGAAGAGCTTCAAACGGTGTCAAAAATATAAGGAGCATGAAACGGTCTGAAAAATAGGAGGAGCAAGAAGCCGTGTTCGAAAACATGAAGAGCCTGAAAAGGTGTGAAAAATATGAAAAGCTTCAAAAGGTGTCAAAAATATGAGGAGCATGAAACGGTCTGAAAAGTAGGTGGAGCATGAAGCGGTGTTGAAAAATATGAAGAGCCTGGAAAGGTGTGCAAAATATGAAGAGCTTCAAAAGGTGTGAAATATATGAAGAGCTTCAAAAGGTCTCGAAAATGACATGAGCATGAAACGGTCTGAAAAATAGGAGGAGCATGAAACGGTGATCAAAAACATGAAGAGCCTGAAAAGGTGTGAAAAATATGAAGAGCTTCAAAAGGTGTGAAATACATGAGGAGCATGAAACGGGCTGAAAAATAGGAGAAGCATGAAGGGGTGTGGAAAAACATGAAGAGCCTGAAAAGTTGTGAAACATATGAAGAGCTTCAAAAGGTGTCAAAATTATTTGGAGCATGAAACGGCCTGAAAAATTGGAGGAGCATGAAGCGTTGTTCAAAAATATGAAGAGCCTGAAAAGGTGTGAAAAATATGAAGAGCTTCAAAAGGTGTCAAAATTATGAGGAGCATGAAACAGCCTGAAAAATTGGAGGAGCATGAAGCGGTGTTCAAAAATATGAAGAGCCTGAAAAGTTGTGAAACATATGAAGAGCTTCAAAAGGTGTCAAAATTATGAGGAGCATGAAACGGCCTGAAAAATTGGAGGAGCATGAAGCGGTGTTCAAAAATATGAAGAGCCTGAAAAGGTGTGAAAAATATGAAGAGCTTCAAAAGGTGTGAAATACATGAGGAGTTTGAAACGGGCTGAAAAATAGGAGAAGCATGAAGTTATGTGGAAAAATATGAAGAGCCTGAAAAGGTGTGGAAAATATGAAGAGCTTCAAAAGGTGTGAAATACATGAGGAGCATGAAACTCTCTGAAAAATAGAAGGAGCATGAAGCGGTGTTCAAACATGAAGAGCCTGAAAAGGTGTGAAAAATATGAAGAGCTTCAAACGGTGTCAAAAATATGAGGAGCATGAAACGGTCTGAAAAATAGGAGGAGCAAGAAGCTGTGTTCAAAAACATGAAGAGCCTGAAAATGTCTGAAAAATATGAAGAGCTTGAAAAGGTGTGAATTATATGAAGAGCTTCAAAAGGTGTCAAAAATGAGATGAGCATGAAACGGTGTGAAAAATAGGAGGAGCATGAAGCGGTTTTGAAAAAAATGAAGAGGCTGAAAAGGTGTGAAATATATGAAGAGCTTCAAGAGGTGTCAAAAATATGAAGAGCAGGAAATGGTCTGAAAAATAGGAGGATCATGAAGCGGTGTTCAAAAACATGAAGAGCCTGAAAAGGTGTGAAAAATATGAAGAGCTTCAAAATGTGTGAAAAATATGAGGAGCATGAAACGGTCTGAAAAATAGAAGTGGCATGAAATGGTGTTCAAAAACATGAAGAGCCTGAAAAGTTGTGAAAAATATGAAGAGCTTCAAAAGGTGTGAAATACATGAGGAGCATGAAACGGTCTGAAAAATAGGAGAAGTATGAAGTGGTGTTGAAAAACAGGAAGAGCCTGAAAAGGAGTGAAAAATATGAAGAGCTTCAAAAGGTGTCAAACATATGAAGAACATGAAACGGTCTGAAAGATAGGAGGATCATGAAGCAGTGTTCAAAAACATGAAGAGCCTGAAAATGTGTGAAAAATATTCAGAGCTTCAAAATGTGTCAAATATATGAGGAGCATGAAACGGCCTGAAAAATAGGAGGAGCATGAAACGGTGATTAAAACCATGAAGAGCCTGAAAAGGTGTGAAAAATATGAAGAGCTTCAAAAGGTGTGAAATACATGAGGAGCATGAAACAGGCCGAAAAATAGGTGAAGCATGAAGTGGTGTGGAAAAACATGAAGAGCCTAAAATGTTGTGAGAAATATGAAGAGCTTCAAAAGATGTGAAATACATGAGGAGCAAGAAACTCTCTGAAAAATAGGAGGAGCATGAAGCGATGTCAAAAACATGAAGAGCCTAAAAAGTTGTGAAAAATATGAAGAGCTTCAAACGGTGTCAAAAATATGAGGAGCATGAAACGGTCTGAAAAATAGGAGGAGCAAGAAGCTGTGTTCCAAAACATGAAGAGCCTGAAAATGTCTGAAAAATATGAAGAGCTTGAAAAGGTGTGAAATATATGAAGAGCTTCAAAAGGTGTCAAAAATGAGATGAGCATGAAACGGTCTGAAAAATAGGAGGAGCAAGAAGCGTTGTTGAAAAACATGAAGAGCCTAAAAAGTTGTGAAAAATATGAAAAGCTTCAAAAGGGGTCAAAAATGAGATGAGCATGAAACGGTCTGAAAAATAGGAGGATCATGTAACGGTGTTGAAAAACATGAAGAGGCAGAAAAGGTTGAAAAATATGAAAAGCTTCAAAAGGGGTCAAAAATGAGATGAGCATGAAACGGACTGAAAAATAGGAGGATCATGAAACGATGTTGAAAAACATGAAGAGCCTGAAAAGGTCTGAAAAATAATAGGAGCTTCAAAAGGTGTGAAAAATATGAGGAGCATGAATCGGTCTGAAAAATAGGAGTAGCATGTAGATGTGTTCAAAAACATGAAGAGCCTGAAAACGTGTGAAAAATATTAAGAGCTTCAAAAGGTGTCAAAAATATGAGGAGCATGAAACGGTCTGAAAAATAGGAGGAGCATGAAGTGTTGTTGAAAAACGTGAAGAGCCTGAAAACGTGTGAAAAATATTAAGAGCTTCAAAAGGTGTGAAAAATATTAGGAGCATGAATCGGTCTGAAAAATAGGAGGAGCATGAAGCGTTGTTGAAAAAAGTGAAAAGCCTGAAAACGTGTGAAAAATATTAAGAGCTTCAAAAGGTGTGAAAAATATGAAGAACTTCAAAAGGTATCAAAAATCGAAGAGCAGGAAATGGTCTGAAAAATAGGAGGAGCATGAAGTGGTGTTAAAAACATGAAGAGCCTGAAAAGGTGTGAAATATAGGAAGAGCTTCAAAAGGTGTCAAAAGTATGAGGAGAATGAAACGGTCTAAAAATAGGAGGAGAATGAAGTGGTGTTGAAAAACATGAAGAGCTTGAAAAGTGTGAAAAATATGAAGAGCTTCTAAAGGTGTCAAAAATATGAGGAGCATGAAAAGGTCTGAAAAATAGGAGAAGCATGAAGTGGTGTTGAAAAAAAAAAAGAGCTTGAAAAGTGTGAAAAATATGAAGAGCATCAAAAGGTGTCAAAAATATGAGGAGCATGAAACGGTCTGAAAAATAGGAGGAGCATGAAGCGGTGTTGAAAAACATGAAGAGCTTGAAAACGTGTGAAAAAATATGAAGAGCTTCAAAAGGTGTGAAAAATATGAAGAGCTTCAAAAGGTGTCAAAAATTTGAGGAGCAAGAGACCGTCTGAAAAACAGGAGGAGCATGAAGCGGTGTTGAAAAACATGAAGAGCATGAAAAGATGCCCAAAACATGAAGAGCTTCAAATGGTGTTACAAATATGAGGAGCATAAAACGTTCTGAAGTATAGGAGGAGCATGAAGCGGTGTTGAAAAACATGAAGAGCATGAAAAGCTGCCAAAAATATGAAGACCTTCAAAAGGTATCAAAAATGGGAGGAGCATGAAACGGTCGGAAAAATAGGAGGAGCATGAAGCGATGTTGAAAAACATGAAGAGCCTGAAAAGGTGTGAAATATTTGAAGAGCTTCAAAAGGTGTCAAAAATAGGAGGAGTCTGAAACGGTCTGAAATCTAGGAGGAGCATGAAGTGGTACTGAAAAACATGAAGAGCCTGTAAAGATGTGAAAAATATGAAGAGCTTCAAAAGGTGTCAAAAATGTGAGGAGCATGAAACGGTCAGAAAAATAGGAGGAGCATGAAGCGGTGTCAAAAATATGAAGAGCCTCAAAAGTTGTGAAAAATATGAAGAGCTTCAAAAAGTGTCAAAAATACGAGGATCATGAAATGGTCTGAAAAATAGGAGAAGCATGAAGTGTTGTTGAAAAACATGAAGAGCCTGAAAAGGTGTGAAAAATATGAAGAGGTTGAAAATGTGTGAAATATATGAAGAGCTTCAAAAGGTGTCAAAAATGAGATGAGCATGAAACGGTCTGAAAAATAAGAGGAGCATGAAATGGTGATCAAAACGTGAAGAGCCTGAAAAGGTGTGAAAAATATGAAGAGCTTCAAAAGGTGTGAAATACATGAGGAGCATGAAACGGGCTGAAAAATAGGAGAAGCATGAAGTGGTGTGGAAAAACATGAAGAGCCTGAAAACGTGTGAAAAATATGAAGAGCTTCAAAAGGTGTCAAAATAATGAGGAGCATGAAACTCTCTGAAAAATAGAAGGAGCATGAAGCGGTGTTCAAACATGAAGAGCCTGAAAAGGTGTGAAAAATATGAAGAGCTTCAAAAGGTGTCAAAAATATTAGGAGCATGAAACGGTCTGAAAAATAGGAGGAGCACAAAGCGGTGTTCAAAAACATGAAGAGCCTGAAAAGGTGTGAAAATATGAAGAGCTTCAAAAGGTGTCAAAAATATGAGAAGCATGAAACGGTCTGAAAAATAGGAGGAGCATTAAGCGGTGTTCAAAAACATGAAGAGCGTGAAAAGGTGTGAAAAAAAGGAAGAGCTTCAAAAGGTGTCAAAAATATGAGAAGCATGAAACGGTCTGAAAAATATGAGGAGCATGAAGCGGTGTTGAAAAACATGCAGAGCCTGAGAACTTGTGAAAAATATGAAGAGCTTCAAAAGGTGTCAAAAATATGAGGAGAATGAAACGGTCTGAAAAATAGGAGGATCATGAAGCGGTGTTGAAAAACATGAAGAGTCTGAAAAGGTGTGAAAGATATGTAGAGTTTCTAAAGATGTCAAAAATATGAAGAGCATGAAACGGTCTGAAAAATAGGAGGAGCATGAAGTGGTGTTGAAAAACATGAAGAGCATGAAAAGGTGTGAAAAATATGAAGAGGTTGAAAATGTGTGAAATATATGAAGAGCTTCAAAAGGTGTCAAAAATGAGATGAGCATGAAACGGTCTGAAAAATAAGAGGAGCATGAAATGGTGATCAAAACGTGAAGAGCCTGAAAAGGTGTGAAAAATATGAAGAGCTTCAAAAGGTGTGAAATACATGAGGAGCATGAAACGGGCTGAAAAATAGGAGAAGCATGAAGTGGTGTGGAAAAACATGAAGAGCCTGAAAACGTGTGAAATATATGAAGAGCTTCAAAAGGTGTCAAAATAATGAGGAGCATGAAACTCTCTGAAAAATAGAAGGAGCATGAAGCGGTGTTCAAACATGAAGAGCCTGAAAAGGTGTGAAAAATATGAAGAGCTTCAAAAGGTGTCAAAAATATTAGGAGCATGAAACGGTCTGAAAAATAGGAGGAGCACAAAGCGGTGTTCAAAAACATGAAGAGCCTGAAAAGGTGTGAAAATATGAAGAGCTTCAAAAGGTGTCAAAAATATGAGAAGCATGAAACGGTCTGAAAAATAGGAGGAGCATTAAGCGGTGTTCAAAAACATGAAGAGCGTGAAAAGGTGTGAAAAAAAGGAAGAGCTTCAAAAGGTGTCAAAAATATGAGAAGCATGAAACGGTCTGAAAAATATGAGGAGCATGAAGCGGTGTTGAAAAACATGCAGAGCCTGAGAACTTGTGAAAAATATGAAGAGCTTCAAAAGGTGTCAAAAATATGAGGAGAATGAAACGGTCTGAAAAATAGGAGGATCATGAAGCGGTGTTGAAAAACATGAAGAGTCTGAAAAGGTGTGAAAGATATGTAGAGTTTCTAAAGATGTCAAAAATATGAAGAGCATGAAACGGTCTGAAAAATAGGAGGAGCATGAAGTGGTGTTGAAAAACATGAAGAGCCTGAAAAGGTGTGAAAAATTTGAAGAGCTTCAAAAGGTGAGAAATACATGAGGAGCATGAAACTCTCTGAAAAATAGGAGAAGCATGAACCGGTGTTGAAAAACATGAAGAGCCTGAAAAGGTGTGAAAAATGTGAGAGCTTCAAAAGGTGTCAATAATAAGAGGTGCATGAAACAGTCTGAAAAATAGGAGGAGCATGAATCTGTCTGAAAAATAGGAGAAGCATGAAGCGGTGTTGAAAAAAATGAAGAGCCTGAAAAGGTGTGAAAAATATGAAAAGCTTCAAAAGGTGTCAAAAATATGAGGAGCATGAAACGGTCTGAAAAATAGGTGGAGCATGAAGCGGTGTTGAAAAATATGAAGAGCCTGGAAAGGTGTGCAAAATATGAAGAGCTTCAAAAGGTGTGAAATATATGAAAAGCTTCAAAAGGTGTCAAAAATGAGATGAGCATGAAACGGTCTGAAAAATAGGAGGAGCATGAAACGGTGATCAAAAACATGAAGAGCCTGAAAAGGTGTGAAAAATATGAAGAGCTTCAAAAGGTGTGAAATACATGAGGAGCATGAAACGGGCTGAAAAATAGGAGAAGCATGAAGGGGTGTGGCAAAACATGAAGAGCCTGAAAATGTTTGAAAAATATGAAGAGCTTCAAAAGGTGTGAAATACATGAGGAGCATGAAACTCTCTGAAAAATAGAAATAGCATGAAGCGGTGTTGAAAAACATGAAGAGCCTGAAAACGTGTGACAATATGAAGAGCTTCAAAAATATGAAAAATATGAAGAGCTTCAAAAGGTGTGAAAAATTTGAAGAGCTTCAAAAGTTGTCAAAATGAGATGAGCATGAAACGGTCTGAAAAATAGGAGGAGCATGAAGCGGTGTTGAAAATCATAAAGAGCCTGAAAAGTTGTGAAAAATATGAAGAGCTTCAAAAGACATGAAAAATTTGAAGAGCTTCAAAAGGTGTCAAAATGAGATGAGCATTAAACGGTCTGAAAAATAGGAGGAGCATGAAGTGGTGTTGAAAAAAAATGAAGAGCCTGAAAAGGTGTGAAATATATAAAGAGCTTCAAAAGGTGTCAAATATATGAGGAGAATGAAACGGTCTGCAAATTAGGAGAAGCCTGAAATGGTGTTCAAAAACATGAAGAGACTGAAAAGGTGTGAAAAACATGAAGAGCCTGAAAAGGTGTGAAAAATCGAAGAGCTTCAAAAGGTGTAAAAAATGAGATGAGCATGAAACCGTCTGAAAAATAGGAGGAGCATGAAGTGGTCTTGAAAAAAATGAAGAGCCTGAAAAGGTGTGAAACATATGAAGAGCTTCAAAAGGTGTCAAAATTATGAGGAACATGAAACGGCCTGAAAAATTGGAGGAGCATGAAGCGGTGTTCAAAAATATGAAGAGCCTGAAAAGGTGTGAAAAATATGAAGAGCTTCAAAAGGTGTGAAATACATGAGTAGTTTGAAACGGGCTGAAAAATAGGAGAAGCATGAAGTGCTGTGGAAAAATATGAAGAGCGTGAAAAGGTGTGGAAAATATGAAGAGCTTCAAATGGTGTGAAATACATGAGGAGCATGAAACTCTCTGAAAAATAGAAGGAGCATGAAGCGGTGTTCAAACATGAAGAGCCTGAAAAGGTGTGAAAAATATGAAGAGCTTCAAACGGTGTCAAAAATATGAGGAGCATGAAACGGTCTGAAAAATAGGAGGAGCAAGAAGCCGTGTTCAAAAACATGAAGAGCCTGAAAAGGTGTGAAAAATATGAAAAGCTTCAAAAGGTGTCAAAAATATGAGGAGCATGAAACGGTCTGAAAAGTAGGTGGAGCATGAAGCGGTGTTGAAAAATATGAAGAGCCTGGAAAGGTGTGCAAAATATGAAGAGCTTCAAAAGGTGTGAAATATATGAAGAGCTTCAAAAGGTCTCGAAAATGACATGAGCATGAAACGGTCTGAAAAATAGGAGGAGCATGAAACGGTGATCAAAAACATGAAGAGCCTGAAAAGGTGTGAAAAATATGAAGAGCTTCAAAAGGTGTGAAATACATGAGGAGCATGAAACGGGCTGCAAAATAGGAGAAGCATGAAGGGGTGTGGAAAAACATGAAGAGCCTGAAAAGTTGTGAAACATATGAAGAGCTTCAAAAGGTGTCAAAATTATTTGGAGCATGAAACGGCCTGAAAAATTGGAGGAGCATGAAGCGTTGTTCAAAAATATGAAGAGCCTGAAAAGGTGTGAAAAATATGAAGAGCTTCAAAAGGTGTCAAAATTATGAGGAGCATGAAACAGCCTGAAAAATTGGAGGAGCATGAAGCGGTGTTCAAAAATATGAAGAGCCTGAAAAGTTGTGAAACATATGAAGAGCTTCAAAAGGTGTCAAAATTATGAGGAGCATGAAACGGCCTGAAAAATTGGAGGAGCATGAAGCGGTGTTCAAAAATATGAAGAGCCTGAAAAGGTGTGAAAAATATGAAGAGCTTCAAAAGGTGTGAAATACATGAGGAGTTTGAAACGGGCTGAAAAATAGGAGAAGCATGAAGTTATGTGGAAAAATATGAAGAGCCTGAAAAGGTGTGGAAAATATGAAGAGCTTCAAACGGTGTCAAAAATATGAGGAGCATGAAACGGTCTGAAAAATAGGAGGAGCAAGAAGCTGTGTTCAAAAACATGAAGAGCCTGAAAATGTCTGAAAAATATGAAGAGCTTGAAAAGGTGTGAATTATATGAAGAGCTTCAAAAGGTGTCAAAAATGAGATGAGCATGAAACGGTGTGAAAAATAGGAGGAGCATGAAGCGGTTTTGAAAAAAATGAAGAGGCTGAAAAGGTGTGAAATATATGAAGAGCTTCAAGAGGTGTCAAAAATATGAAGAGCAGGAAATGGTCTGAAAAATAGGAGGATCATGAAGCGGTGTTCAAAAACATGAAGAGCCTGAAAAGGTGTGAAAAATATGAAGAGCTTCAAAATGTGTGAAAAATATGAGGAGCATGAAACGGTCTGAAAAATAGAAGTGGCATGAAATGGTGTTCAAAAACATGAAGAGCCTGAAAAGTTGTGAAAAATATGAAGAGCTTCAAAAGGTGTGAAATACATGAGGAGCATGAAACGGTCTGAAAAATAGGAGAAGTATGAAGTGGTGTTGAAAAACAGGAAGAGCCTGAAAAGGAGTGAAAAATATGAAGAGCTTCAAAAGGTGTCAAACATATGAAGAACATGAAACGGTCTGAAAGATAGGAGGATCATGAAGCAGTGTTCAAAAACATGAAGAGCCTGAAAATGTGTGAAAAATATTCAGAGCTTCAAAATGTGTCAAATATATGAGGAGCATGAAACGGCCTGAAAAATAGGAGGAGCATGAAACGGTGATTAAAACCATGAAGAGCCTGAAAAGGTGTGAAAAATATGAAGAGCTTCAAAAGGTGTGAAATACATGAGGAGCATGAAACAGGCCGAAAAATAGGTGAAGCATGAAGTGGTGTGGAAAAACATGAAGAGCCTAAAATGTTGTGAGAAATATGAAGAGCTTCAAAAGATGTGAAATACATGAGGAGCAAGAAACTCTCTGAAAAATAGGAGGAGCATGAAGCGATGTCAAAAACATGAAGAGCCTAAAAAGTTGTGAAAAATATGAAGAGCTTCAAACGGTGTCAAAAATATGAGGAGCATGAAACGGTCTGAAAAATAGGAGGAGCAAGAAGCTGTGTTCCAAAACATGAAGAGCCTGAAAATGTCTGAAAAATATGAAGAGCTTGAAAAGGTGTGAAATATATGAAGAGCTTCAAAAGGTGTCAAAAATGAGATGAGCATGAAACGGTCTGAAAAATAGGAGGAGCAAGAAGCGTTGTTGAAAAACATGAAGAGCCTAAAAAGTTGTGAAAAATATGAAAAGCTTCAAAAGGGGTCAAAAATGAGATGAGCATGAAACGGTCTGAAAAATAGGAGGATCATGTAACGGTGTTGAAAAACATGAAGAGGCAGAAAAGGTTGAAAAATATGAAAAGCTTCAAAAGGGGTCAAAAATGAGATGAGCATGAAACGGACTGAAAAATAGGAGGATCATGAAACGATGTTGAAAAACATGAAGAGCCTGAAAAGGTCTGAAAAATAATAGGAGCTTCAAAAGGTGTGAAAAATATGAGGAGCATGAATCGGTCTGAAAAATAGGAGTAGCATGTAGATGTGTTCAAAAACATGAAGAGCCTGAAAACGTGTGAAAAATATTAAGAGCTTCAAAAGGTGTCAAAAATATGAGGAGCATGAAACGGTCTGAAAAATAGGAGGAGCATGAAGTGTTGTTGAAAAACGTGAAGAGCCTGAAAACGTGTGAAAAATATTAAGAGCTTCAAAAGGTGTGAAAAATATTAGGAGCATGAATCGGTCTGAAAAATAGGAGGAGCATGAAGCGTTGTTGAAAAAAGTGAAAAGCCTGAAAACGTGTGAAAAATATTAAGAGCTTCAAAAGGTGTGAAAAATATGAAGAACTTCAAAAGGTATCAAAAATCGAAGAGCAGGAAATGGTCTGAAAAATAGGAGGAGCATGAAGTGGTGTTAAAAACATGAAGAGCCTGAAAAGGTGTGAAATATAGGAAGAGCTTCAAAAGGTGTCAAAAGTATGAGGAGAATGAAACGGTCTAAAAATAGGAGGAGAATGAAGTGGTGTTGAAAAACATGAAGAGCTTGAAAAGTGTGAAAAATATGAAGAGCTTCTAAAGGTGTCAAAAATATGAGGAGCATGAAAAGGTCTGAAAAATAGGAGAAGCATGAAGTGGTGTTGAAAAAAAAAAAGAGCTTGAAAAGTGTGAAAAATATGAAGAGCATCAAAAGGTGTCAAAAATATGAGGAGCATGAAACGGTCTGAAAAATAGGAGGAGCATGAAGCGGTGTTGAAAAACATGAAGAGCTTGAAAACGTGTGAAAAAATATGAAGAGCTTCAAAAGGTGTGAAAAATATGAAGAGCTTCAAAAGGTGTCAAAAATTTGAGGAGCAAGAGACCGTCTGAAAAACAGGAGGAGCATGAAGCGGTGTTGAAAAACATGAAGAGCATGAAAAGATGCCCAAAACATGAAGAGCTTCAAATGGTGTTACAAATATGAGGAGCATAAAACGTTCTGAAGTATAGGAGGAGCATGAAGCGGTGTTGAAAAACATGAAGAGCATGAAAAGCTGCCAAAAATATGAAGACCTTCAAAAGGTATCAAAAATGGGAGGAGCATGAAACGGTCGGAAAAATAGGAGGAGCATGAAGCGATGTTGAAAAACATGAAGAGCCTGAAAAGGTGTGAAATATTTGAAGAGCTTCAAAAGGTGTCAAAAATAGGAGGAGTCTGAAACGGTCTGAAATCTAGGAGGAGCATGAAGTGGTACTGAAAAACATGAAGAGCCTGTAAAGATGTGAAAAATATGAAGAGCTTCAAAAGGTGTCAAAAATGTGAGGAGCATGAAACGGTCAGAAAAATAGGAGGAGCATGAAGCGGTGTCAAAAATATGAAGAGCCTCAAAAGTTGTGAAAAATATGAAGAGCTTCAAAAAGTGTCAAAAATACGAGGATCATGAAATGGTCTGAAAAATAGGAGAAGCATGAAGTGTTGTTGAAAAACATGAAGAGCCTGAAAAGGTGTGAAATATATGAAGAGCTTCAAAAGGTGTCAAAAATAAGAGGAGCATGAAACGGTGTGAAAATAGGAGGAGGATGAAACGGTCTGAAAAATAATAGGAGCATGAATAGATTTTGAAAACATGAAGAGCATGAAGAGGTGTGAAAAATATGAAGAGCTTCAAAAGGTGTCAAAAATATTAGGAGCAAGAAACGGTCTGAAAAATAGGAGGAGCATGAAGCGGTGTTGAAAAACATGAAGAGCCTGAAGATGTGTGAAAAATATGAAGGGCTTTAAAAGGTGTCAAAAATATGAGGCGCCTGTAACGGTCTGAAAAATAGGAAGAGCATGAAGCGGTGTTGAAAAACATGAAGAGCTTGAAATGGGGTGAAATATATGAAGAGCTTCAAAAGGTGTCAAAAATAGGAGGAGTATGAAACGGTCTGAAATCTAGGAGGAGCATGAAGTGTTATTGAAAAACATGAAGATCATGAAAAGGTGTGAAATATGAAGAGCTTCAAAAGGTGTCAAAAATGTGAGGAGCATGAAACGGTCTGTAAAATAGGAGGAGCATGAAGCCATGTTCAAAAACATGAAGAGCCTGAAAAGGTGTGAAAAATATGAAGAGCTTCAAAAGGTGTCAAATTATGAGGAGAATGAAACGGTGTGAAAAATAGGAGGAGCATGAAACGGACTGAAAAATAGGAGGAGCATGAATCGGTGTTGAAACATGAAGAGCATGAAAAGGTGTGAAAAATATGAAGAGCTTCAAAAGTGTAAAAAATATGAGGAGCATGATACGGTTTGAAAAATAGGAGGAGCATGAAGCGGTGTTGAAAACATGAAGTGCCTGAAAAGGTGTGAAATATATGAAGAGCTTCAAAAAGTGTCAAAAATAGGAGGAGTCTGAAACGGTCTGAAATCTAGGAGGAGCATGAAGTGGTACTGAAAAACATGAAGAGCCTGAAAAGGTGTGAAAAATATGAAGAGCTTCAAAAGGTGTCAAAAATATGAGGATCATGAAACGGTCAGAAAAATAGGAGGAGCATGAAGCGGTGTCAAAAATATGAAGAGCCTCAAAAGTTGTGAAAAATATGAAGAGCTTCAAAAAGTGTCAAAAATACGAGGATCATGAAACGGTCTGAAAAATATGAGAAGCATGAATCGTTGTGGAAAAACATGAAGAGCCTGAAAAGGTTTGAAATATATGAAGAGCTTCAAAAGGTGTCAAAAATATGAGGAGCATGAAACGGTGTGAAAATAGGAGGAGGATGAAACGGTCTGAAAAATAATAGGAGCATGAATCGATGTTGAAAACATGAAGAGCATGAAGAGGTGTGAAAAATATGAAGAGCTTCAAAAGGTGTCAAAAATATTAGGAGCAAGAAACGGTCTGAAAAATAGGAGGAGCATGAAGCGGTGTTGAAAACATGAAGAGCCTGAAAATGTGTGAAAAATATGAAGAGCTTTAAAAGGTGTCAAAAATATGAGGCACCTGTAACGGTCTGAAAAATAGGAGGAGCATGAAGCGGTGTTGAAAAACATGAAGGGCTTGAAATGGGGTGAAATATATGAAGAGCTTCAAAATGTGTCAAAAATAGGAGGAGTATGAAACGGTCTGAAATCTAGGAGGAGCATGAAGTGTTATTGAAAAACATGAAGATCATGAAAAGGTGTGAAATATGAAGAGCTTCAAAAGGTGTCAAAAATGTGAGGAGCATGAAACGGTCTGAAAAATAGGAGGAGCATGAAGCCATGTTCAAAAACATGAAGAGCCTGAAAAGGTGTGAAAAATATGAAGAGCTTCAAAAGGTGTCAAATTATGAGGAGAATGAAACGGTGTGAAAAATAGGAGGAGCATGAAACGGACTGAAAAATAGGAGGAGCATGAATCGGTGTTGAAA
The DNA here is from genome assembly GCF_033118175.1 of Dama dama. Taxonomy (NCBI): domain Eukaryota; kingdom Metazoa; phylum Chordata; class Mammalia; order Artiodactyla; family Cervidae; genus Dama; species Dama dama. The sequence continues at coordinate 4,604,955 of NW_026870885.1, forward strand.
CATGAAGAGCATGAAAAGGTGTGAAAAATATGAAGAGCTTCAAAAGTGTAAAAAATATGAGGAGCATGATACGGTTTGAAAAATAGGAGGAGCATGAAGCGGTGTTGAAAACATGAAGTGCCTGAAAAGGTGTGAAATATATGAAGAGCTTCAAAAAGTGTCAAAAATATTAGGAGCAAGAAACGGTCTGAAAAATAGGAGGAGCATGAATCGGTGTTGAAACATGAAGAGCATGAAAAGCTGTGAAAAATATGAAGAGCTTCAAAAGTTGTCAAAAATAGGAGGAGCATGAAACGTTCTGAAAATTAGGAGAAGCATGAAACGGTGTTGAAAAACATGAAGATCATGAAAAGGTGTGAAAAATATGAAGAGCTTCAAAAGGTGTCAAAAATATAGGAGCATGAATCGGTCTGAAAATTGGAGGAGCATGAAGAGGTTTTGAAAAACATGAAGAGTCTGAAAGGTGTGAAATATATGAACAGCTTCAAAAGGTGTCAAAAATAGGAGGAGTATGAAACGGTATGAAAACTAGGAGGAGCATGAAGCGGTGTTGAAACACATGAAGAGCATGAAAAGGTGTGAAAAATATGAAGAGCTTCAAAAGGTGTCAAAATATGAGGAGCATGAAACCGTCTGAAAAATAGGAGGAGCATGAAGCGTTGTTGAAAAACACGAAGAGCCTGAAAATGTGTAAAAAATATGAAGAGCTTCAAAAGGTGTCAAAATATGAGGAGCATGAAACGGTCTGAAAAATATGAGGAGCATGAAACGGTCTGAAAAATAGGAGGAGCATGAAGCGGTATTGAAAAACATGAAGAGACTCAAAAGGTGTAAAAAATAAGAACAGCTTCAAAAAGTGTCAAAAATGAGATGAGCATGAAATGGTCTGAAAAGAAGGAGGAGCATGAAGCGTTGGTGAAAAACATAAAGAGCCTGAAAATGTGTGAAAAATATGAAGAGCTTCAAAATGTGTGAAAAGTATGAGGAGCATGAAGTGGTGTTCAAAAACATGGAGAGCCTGAAAATGTGTGAAAAATATGAAGAGACTGAAAAAGTGTCAAAAATATGAGGAGCATGAAACGTTCTGAAAAATACGATGAGCCTGATAAGGTGTTGAAAAACATGAAGAGCCTGAAAAAGTGTGAAAATATTGAAGAGCTTCAAAAGGTGTCAAAAAAGAGATGAGCATGAAATGGTCTGAAAAATAGGAGGAGCATGAAGCGGTGTTGAAAAACATGAAGAGCCTGAAAAGGTGTGAAATATATGAAGAGCTTCAAAACGTATGAAATATATGAGGAGCATTATACGGTCTGAAAAGTAGGAGGAGCATGAAACGTTGTTCAAAAACATGAAGAGCCTGAAAATGTGTGAAAAATAGGAAGAGATTCAAAAGGTGTCAAAAATATGAGGGACATTAAAGGTCTTAAAAACAGGAGGAGGATGAAGTGGTGTTGAAAAACATGAAGAGCCTGAAAAGGTGTGAAAAATATGAAGAGCTCCAAAAGGTGTGAAAAATTCGAGGAGCATGAAGAGGTGTTGAAAAAAATGAAGAGCCTGAAAAGGTGTGAAAAATATGAAGAGCTTCAAAAGTTGTCAAAAATTAGATGAGCATGAAACGGACTGAAAAATTGGAGGAGCATGAAGTGGTGTTGAAAAACATGAAGAGCCTGAAATTGTGTGAAATATATGAACACCTTCAAAACGTGTGAAAAATATGAGGAGCTTCAAAAAGTGTCAAAATTATGAGGAGCATGAAACGGTCTGAAAAATAGGAGGAGCATGAAGCGGTGTTGAAAAAAATGAAGAGCCTGAAAAGGTGTGAAAAATATGAAGAGCTTCTAAAGGTGTCAAAAATATGAGGAGCCTGAAACGGTCTAAAAATTAGGAGGGGCATGAAGCGATGTTGAAAAACATGCAGAGCCTGAAAATGTGTGAAAAATATGAAGATCTTCTAAAGGTGTCAAATATATGAGGACAATGAAACGGCCTGAAAAATTGGAGGAGCATGAAGTGGTGTTGAAAAACATGAAGAGCTTGAAAAGGTGTGAAAAATATAAAGAGCTTCAAAAGGTGTCAAAATTATGAGGAGCATGAAACGGTCTGAAAAATAGGAGGAGCATGAAGTGGTGTTGAAACACATGAAGATCCTGAAATGGTGTGAAATATATGAAGACCTTCAAAATGTGTGAAACATATGAGGAGCTTCAAAACGTGTCAAAAATATGAGGAGCATGAAATGGTCTGAAAAATCGGAGGAGCATGAAGTGGTGTTCAAAAACATGAAGAGCCTGAAAAGGTGAGAAAAATACGAAGAGCTTCTAAAGGTGTGAAAAATATGAAGAGCTTCAAAAAGGACGAAAAATATGAGGAGCATGAAACTGTCATAAAAATAGGAGGATCATGAAGCGGTGTTGAAAAACATGAAGAGCCTGAAAAGGTGAGAAAAATACGAAGAGCTTCTAAAGGTGTGAAAAATATGAGGAGCATGAAACGGTCTCAAAATAGGAGGAGCATGAAACGGTCTGAAAAATAGGAGGAGCATGAAGCGGTGATGAAAAAATAGAAGAGCATGAAATGGTTTGAAGAATATAAGGAGCTTCAAAAGGTATCAAAAATAGTAGTAGCATGAAACGGTGTTGAAAAACTTGAAGAGCCTGAAAATGTGTAAAATATGAACAGGTTAAAAGGTGTCAAAATATGAGGAGCATGAAACGGTCTGAAAAATAGGAGGAGCATGAAGCGGTGATGAAAAAAAAGAAGAGCATGAAATGGTTTGAAGAATATGAGGAGCTTCAAAAGGTATCAAAAATAGGAGTAGCATGAAGCCGTGTTGAAAAACATGAAGAGCCTGAAAAGGTGTGAAAAATATGAAGAGCTTCAAAAGGTATCAAAAATAGGAGTAGCATGAAGAGGTGTTCAAAAATATGAAGAGCCTGAAAAGGTGTGAAAAATATGAAGAGCATGAAACGGTCTGAAAAATAGGTGGAGCATGAAGCGGTGTTCAGAAGCATGAAGAGCCTGAAAACTGTGAAAAATATGAAGAGCTTCAAAAAGTGTGAAAAATATGAAGAGTTTCAAAAGGTGTGAAAAATATGAGGAGCATGAAACGGTCTGAAAAATAGGAGGAGCATGAAACAGTGTGTAAAAAATGAAGAGCATGAATAGGTGTGAAAATTATGAAGAGCTTTAAAAGGTTTGAAAAATATGACGAGCATGAAATTGTCTGAAAAATTGGAGGAGCATGAAGCGGTGTTGAAATACATGAAGAGCCTGTAAAGGTTTGAAAATTATGAAGAGCTTCAAAAGGTGTGAAAAATATGAAGAGCTTCAAAATTTGTCAAAAATAAGAGGAGAAAGACACGGTCTGAAAAATAGGAGGAGCATGAAGCGGTGTTGAAATACATGAAGAGCCTGTAAAGGTTTGAAAAATATGAAGAGCTTCAAAAGGTGTGAAAAATATGAAGAGATTCAAAATGTGTCAAAAATAGGAGGAGCATGACACGGTCTGAAAAATAGGAGGAGCATGAAGCGGTGTTGAGAAACATGAAGAGCCTGAAAAGGTGTAAAAAACATGAAGAGCCTAAAAAGGTGTCAAAAATATGAGGAATATGAAACGGTCTTAAAAATAGGAGGATCATGAAGAGGTGTTGAAAAACATGAAGTTCCTGAAAAGGTGTGAAATATATGAAGAGCTTCAAAAGTTGTGAAATATATGAGGAGCATGAAACGGTCTGAAAAATAGGAGGAGCATGAAACGGTGTTCAAAAACATGAAGAGCTTCAAAAGGTGTGAAAAATATGAACAGCTTCAAAAGGTGTCAAAAATGAGATGAGTAAAAAACGGTCTGAAAAATGGGAGGAGCATGAAGTTGTGTTGAAAATAATGAAGAGCCTGAAAAGGTGTGAAAAATATGAGGAGCATGATACGGTCTGAAAAATAGGAGGAGCATGAAGTGGTTGTGAAAAAACATGAAGAGCCGGAAAACGTGTGCAAAATATGACGAGCTTCAAAAGGTGTGAAATACATGAGAAGCTTGAAACGGTCTGAAAAATAGGAGGAGCATGAAGCGATGTTGAAAAACATGAAGAGCCTTAAAATGTGTGAAAAATATGAAGAGCTTCAAAAAGTGTGAAAAATATGAGGATCATGAAACGGTCTGAAAAATAGGAGGAGCATGAAGCGGTGTTGAAAAACATGAAGAGCCTGAAACGGTGTGACAAATATGAAGAGCTTCAAAAGGTGTGAAAAATATGAAGAGCTTCAGAAGGTGTCAAAAATGAGATGAACATGAAACGGTCTGAAAAATAGGAGGAGCATGATGTAGTGTTGAAAAAAATGAAGAGCCTGAACAGGTGTGAAATATATGAAGAGCTTCAAAAGGTGTGAAAAATATGAGAAGCATGAAACGGTCTGAAAAATATGAGGAGCATGAACCGGTGTCGAAAAACATGAAGAGCCTGAAAAGGTGTGAAAAATATGAAGAGCTCCAAAAGGTGTGAAAAATATGAGGAGCATGATACGGTCTGAAAAATAGCAGGAGCATGAACCAGTGTTCAAAAACATGAAGAGCCTGAAAAGCTGTGAAAAATATGATCAGCTTCAAAAGGTGTGAAAAATATGAGGAGCATGAAACGGTCTGAAAAATAGGAGGAGCATGAAGCGGTGTTGAAAAACATGAGGAGCCTGAAAAGGTGTGACAAATATGAAGAGCTTCAAAAGGTGTGAAATACATGAGGAGCATGAAACGTTCTCAAAAAAAGGAGGAGCATGAAGCGGTGTTCAAAAACATGCAGAGTCTGAAAAGGGGTGAAAAATATGAAGAGCTTCAAAAGGTTTGATAAATATGAAGAGCTTCAAAGTTGTGAAAAATATGAAAAGCTTCAAAAGGTGTCAAAAATATGAGGAGCATGAAACGGTCTGAAAAATAGGAGGAGCATGAAGCGGTGTTCAAAAACATGAAGAGCCTGAAAAGGTGTGAAATATATGAAGAGCTTCAAAAGGTGTGAAAATAAAGAGGAGCATGATACGGTCTGAAAAATAGGAGGAGCATGAATTGGTTGTGAAAAAACATGAAGAGCCTGAAAACGCGTGCAAAATATGAAGAGCTTCAAAAGGTGTGAAATACATGAGGAGCATGAAACGGTCTGAAAAATAGGAGGAGCAAGAAACGGTGTTGAAAAACATGAAGAGACTGACGAGGTGTCAGAAATATGAAGAACTTCAAAAGGTGTCAAAGATATGAGGAGCATGAACGGTCTGAAAAATCGGAGGAGCAACAAGGGGTGTTGAAATACATGAAGAGCCTGAAAATGTGTGAAAAATATAAAGAGCTTCAAAAGATGTGAAAAATATGAAGAGCTTCAAAAGGTGTCAAAAATATGAGGAGCATGAAACTGTCTGAAAAATAGGAGGAGCATGAAGCGGTGTTGAAAAACATGAATAGCCTGAAAATGTGTGAGAAATATGAAGAGCTTCAACAGGTGTCAAAAATATGATTAGCATGAAACGGTCTGAAAAATAGGAGGAGCATGAAGCGGTGTTGAAAAACATGAATAGCCTGAAAATGTGTGAAATATATGAAGAGCTTAAAAATGTGTCAAATATATGAGGAGCATGAAACGGTCTGAAAAATAGGAGGATGATGAAACGGTGTTGAAAAACAATAAGAGCCTGAAAAGGTGTGAAAAATATGAAGAGCTTCAAAATGTGTCAAAATTTGAGGAGCATGAAAAGGTCTGAAAAATAGGAGGAGAATGAAGCTGTTTTCAAAATCATGAAGAGCCTATAAATGTGTGAAAAATATGAAGAGCTTCAAAAGGTGTAAAAATTTGAAGAGCAGGAAACGGTCTGAAAAACAGGAGGAGAATGAAGTGGTGTCCAAAAACATGAAGAGCCTGAAAAGGTGTGAAAAATATGAAGAGCTTCAAAATGTGTCATAAATATGAGGAGCATCAAATGGTCTGAAAAATAGGAGGAGCATGAGGCGGTGTTCAAAAACATGAAGAGCCTGAAAAGGTGTGAAAAATATGAAGAGCTTCAAAAGGTGTCAAAAATATGAGGAGCATGAAACGGTCTGAAAAATAGGAGGAGCATGAAACGGTGATCAAATACATGAAGAGCCTGAAAAAGTGTGAAAAATATGAAGAGCTTCAAAAGGTGTGAAATTCATGAGGAGCATGAAATGAGCTGAAAAATAGGAGAAGCATGAAGTGGTGTGGAAAAACATGAAGAGCCTGGAAAGGTGTGAAAAATATGAAGAGCTTCAAAAGGTGTGTAATACATGAGGAGCATGAAACTCTCTGAAAAATAGAAGGAGCATGAAGTAGTGTTCAAAAACATGAAGAGCCTGAAAAGGTGTGAAAAATATGAAGAGCTTAAAAAGGTGTGAAAAATATGAGGAGCATGATATGGTTTGAAAAATAGGAGGAGCATGAAGCGGTGTTCAAAAACATGAAGAGCATGAAAAGGTGTGAAAAATATGAAAAGCTTCAAAAGGTGTCAAAAATGAGATGAGCATGAAACGTTCTGAAAAATAGGAGGTGCATGAAGCGTTGTTGAAAACCATGAAGAGCCTGAAAAGGTGTGAGAAATATGAAGAGCTTCAAAATGTGTCAAAAATATGAGGAGCATGAAACGGTCTTAAAAATAGGAGGAGCATGAAGCGGTGTTCAAAAACATGAAGAGCCTGAAAAGGTGTGAAAAATATGAAGAGCTTCAAAAAGTGTCAAAAATGAGATGAGCATGAAACGGTCTGAAAAATTGGAGGTGCATGAAGAGTTGTTGAAAAACATGAAGAGCCAGAAAATGTGTGAAAAATATGAAGAGCTTCAAAAGGTGTCAAAAATATGAGGAGCATGAAACGGTCTTAAAAATACAAGGAGCATGAAGCGGTGTTGAAAAACATGAATAGCCTGAAAATGTGTGAAATATATGAAGAGCTTAAAAATGTGTCAAGTATATGAGGAGCATGAAACGGTCTGAAAAATAGGAGGATCATGCAACGGTGTTGAAAAACATGAAGAGTCTGAAAAGGTGTGAAAAATATGAAGAGCTTCCAAAGCTGTCAAAAATATGAGGAGCATGAAACGGTCTGAAAAATAGGAGGAGCATGAAGGTGTGTTCAAAAACATGAAGAGCCTGAAAATGTGTGAAAAATATGAAGAGCTTCAAAAGGTGTGAAAAATATGAGGAGTATGAAACGGGCTGAAAAATAGGAGGAGGATAAAGTTGTGTTCAAAAACATGAAGAGCCTGAAAAGGTGTGAAAAAAATGAAGAAATTCAAAAGGTGTAAAAATATGAGGAGCATTAAACGTTCTGAAAAATAGGAGGAGCATGAAGTGGTATTGAAAAACATGAAGAGCCTGAAAAGGTGTGAAAAATATGAAGAGCTTCAAAATGTGTCAAAAATATGAGGAGCATGAAACGGTCTGAAAAATAGGCAGAGCATGAGGTGGTGTTCAAAAACATGAAGAGCCTGAAAAGGTGTGAAAAATATGAAGAGCTTCAAAAGGTGTCAAAAATATGAGGAGCATGAAACGAGCTGAAAAATAGGAGGAGCATGAAACGGTGATCAAAAACATGAAGAGGCTGAAAACGTGTGAAAAATATGAAGAGCTTCAAAAGGTGTGAAATTCATGAGGAGCATGAAACGAACTGAAAAATAGGAGTAACATGAAGTGGTGTGGAAAAACGTGAAGAGCCTGTAAAGGTGTGAAAAATATGAAGAGCTTCAAAAGGTGTGTAATACATGAGGAGCATGAAACTCTCTTAAAAAATATTAGGAGCATGAAGTAGTGTTCAAAAACATGAAGAGCCTGAAAAGGTGTGAAAAATATGAAGAGCTTAAAATGGTGTGAAAAATATGAGGAGCATGATATGTTTTGAAAAATAGGATTAGCATTTAGCGGTGTTCAAAAACATGAAGAGCCTGAAAAGGTGTGAAAAATATGAAAAGCTTCAAAAGGTGTCAAAAATGAGATGAGCATGAAACGGTCTGAAAAATAGGACGTGCATGAAGAGTTGTTGAAAAACATGAAGAGCCTGAAAATGTGTGAGAAATATGAAGAGCTTAAAAAGGTGTCAAAATTATGAGGAGCAAGAAACGGACTTACAAATACAAGGAGCATGAAGTGGTGTTGAAAAACATGAATAGCCTGAAAATGTGTGAAATATATGAAGAGCTTAAAAATGTTTCAAGTATATGAGGAGCATGAAACGGTCTGAAAAATAGGAGGATCATGCAACGGTGTTGAACAACTTGAAGAGCCTGAAAAGTTGTAAAAAATATGAAGAGCTTCCAAAGTTGTCAAAAATATGAGGAGCATGAAACGTTCTGAAATATAGGAGGAGCATGAAGCTGTGTTCAAAAACATGAAGAGCCTGAAAATGTGTGAAAAATATGAAGAGCTTCAAAAGGTGTGAAAAATATGAGGAGTATGAAACGGTCTGAAAAATAGGAGGAGCATGAAGTTGTGTTCAAAAACATGAAGAGCCTGAAAAAGTGTGAAAAAAATGAAGACCTTCAAAAGGTGTCAAAAATATGAGGAGCATGAAACGGTCTGAAAAATAGGCGGAGCATGAAGCGGTGTTCAATAACATGAAGAGCCTGAAAATGTGTGAAAAATATGAAGAGCTTCAAAACGTGTCAAAAATATGAGGAGCATGAAACGGTCTGAAAAATAGGAGGAGCATGAAGTGGTGTTGAAAAACCTGAAGAGCCTGAAAAGGTGTGAAAAATATGAAGAGCTTCAAAATGTGTCAAAAATATGAGGAGCATGAAACGGTCTGAAAAATGGGCGGAGCATGAAGCGGTGTTCAATAACATGAAGAGATTCAAAAGGTGTGAAAAATATGAAGAGCTTCAAAATGTGTCAAAAATATGAGGAGCATGAAACGCTCTGAAAAATAGGAGGAGCATGAGGCGGTGTTCAATAACATGAAGAGCCTGAAAAGGTGTGAAAAATATGAAGAGCTTCAAAATGTGTCAAAAATATGAGGAGCAGGAAACGGTCTGAAAAATAGGAGGAGCATGAGGCGGTGTTCAAAAACATGAAGAGCCTGAAAAGGTGTGAAAAATATGAAGAGTTTCAAAAGGTGTCAAAAATATGAGGAGCATGAAACGGTCTGAAAAATAGGAGGAGCATGAAACGGTGATCAAAAACATGAAGAGCCTGAAAAGGTGTGAAAAATATGAAGAGCTTCAAAAGGTGTGAAATTCATGAGGAGCATGAAACGAGCTGAAACATAGGAGCAGCATGAAGTGGTGTGGAAAAACATGAAGAGCCTGAAAAGGTGTGAAAAATATGAAGAGCTTCAAAAGGTGTGTAATACATGAGGAGCATGAAACTCTCTGAAAAATAGAAGGAGCATGAAGTAGTGTTCAAAAACATGAAGAGCCTGAAAAGGTGTGAAAAATATGAAGAGCTTAAAAAGGTGTGAAAAATATGACGAGCATGATATGGTTTGAAAAATGGGATTAGCATGAAGCGGTGTTCAAAAACATGAAGAGCCTGAAAAGGTGTGAAAAATATGAAGAGCTTCAAAAGGTGTGAAATATAGGAGCATGAAACAGTCTGAAAAATCGGAGGAGCATGAAGCGGTGTTCAAAAACATGAAGAGCCTGAAAAGGTGTGAAAAATATGAAGAGCTTAAAATGGTGTGAAAAATATGAGGAGCATGATATGGTTTGAAAAATAGGATTAGCATGAAGCGGTGTTCAAAATCATGAAGAGCCTGAAAAGGTGTGAAAAATATGAAAAGCTTCAAAAGGTGTCAAAAATGAGATGAGCATGAAACGGTCTGAAAAATAGGAGGTGCATGAAGCGTTCTTGAAAAACATGAAGAGCCTGAAAATGTGTGAGAAATATGAAGAGGTAAAAAGGTGTCAAAAATATGAGGAGCATGAAACGGTCTTAAAAATTCAAGGAGCATGAAGCGGTGTTGAAAAACATGAATAGCCTGAAAATGTGTGAAATATATGAAGAGCTTAAAAATGTGTCACGTATATGAGGAGCATGAAACGGTCTGAAAAATAGGAGGATCATGCAACGGTGTTGAAAACATGAAGAGCCTGAAAAGGTGTGAAAAATATGAAGAGCTGCCAAAGTTGTCAAAAATATGAGGAGCATGAAATGGTCTGAAAAATAGGAGGAGCATGAAGCTGTGTTCAAAAACATGAAGAGCCAGAAAAGGTGTGAAAAAAATGAAGACCTTCAAAAGGTGTAAAAATATGAGGAGCATGAAACGGTCTGAAAAATAGGAGGAGCATGAAGTGGTGTTGAAAAACATGAAGAGCCTGAAAAGGTGTGAAAAATATGAAGAGCTTCAAAGAGGGGTCAAATATATAGAGGGTGAAACGGTCTGAAAAATATGAGGAGCAAGAAACTGTTTTGAAAAACATGAAGAGCCTCAAAAGGTGTGAAAAATATGAAGAGCTTCAAAAAGGTATCAAAAATATGAGGAGGGTGAAAGGGTCTGAAAAACAAGAGGAGCAAGAAACTGTTTTCAAAAACATGAAGAGCCTCAACAGTTGTGAAAAATATGAAGAGCTTCAAACTGTGTCAAATATATGAGAAACATGAAACGGTCTGAAAAATAGAAGGAGCTTGAAGTGGTGTTGAAAAAGATGAAGAGCCTGAAATAGTGTGAAATATAGGAAGAGCCTCAAAGGTGTCAAAAATATGAGGAGCAAGAAACGGTCTGAAAAATAGAAGGAGCTTGAAGTGGTGTTGAAAAACAAGAAGAGCCTGAAAAGGTGTGAAAAATATTAAGAGCTTCAAAGAGGTGTCAAATATATAGAGGGTGAAACGGTCTGAAAAATATGAGGAGCAAGAAACTGTTTTGAAAAACATGAAGAGCCTCAAAAGGTGTGAAAAATATGAAGAGCTTCAAAAAGGTGTCAAATATATAGAGGGTGAAACGGTCTGAAAAAATGAGGAGCAAGAAACTGTTTTCAAAAACATGAAGAGCCTCAAAAGGTGTGAAAAATGTGAAGAGCTTCAAACTGTGTCAAAAATATGAGGAGCATGAAACGGTCTGAAACATAGGAGGAGCATGAAGTGTTGTTGAAAAACATGAAGAGCCTGAAAAAGGTGTGAAACATATGAGGAGCATGATACGGTCTGAAAAATAGGAGGAGCATGAAGCGGTGTTGAAAAATATGAAGAGCCTGAAAACGTGTGAAAAATATGAAGAGCTTCAAAACGTGTCAAAAACATAAGGAGCATGAAACGGTCTGAAATACAGGAGGAGCATGAAAAGGTGTTAAAAAACATGAAGAGCCTGAAAAGGTGTGAAAAATATGAAGAGCTTCAAATGGTGTCAAAAATATGAGGAGCATGAAACGGTCTGATAATTAGGAGGAGCATGAAGTGGTGTTGAAAAACATGAAGAGCTTGAAAAAGGTGTGAAACATATGAGTAGAATAAAACGGTCCGAAAAATAGGAGGAGCATGAAGTGGTGTAGAAAAACATGAAGACCCTGAAAAGTTGTGAAAAATATGAAGAGCTACAAAAAGTGTCAAAAATATGAGGAGCTTGAAACGGTCTGAAATATAGGAGGAGCGTGAAAAGGTGTTTAAAAAAATATGAAGAGCTTCAAAAGGTGTGAAACCTATGAGGAGCATGAAACGGTCTGAAAAATAGGAGGAGCATGAAGCGTTGTTGAAAAACATGAAGAGCCTGAAAAGGTGTGAAAAATATGAAGTGCTTCAAAAGGTGTCAAAAACATGAGGAGCATGAAAAGGTCTGAAAAATAGGAGGAGCATGAAGCGGTGTTCAAAAAAATGAAGAGCCTGGAGAAGTGTGAAAAATATGAAGAGCTTCAAAAAGTGTCAAAAATATGAGGAGCATTAAACGGTCTGAAAAATAGGAGAACCATGAAGTGGTGTTGAAAAATATGAAGAGCCTGAAAAGGTGTGAAAAATATGAAGAGCTTCAAAGGTGTCAAAATTATGAGAAGCATGAAACGCTCTGAAAAAGAGGAGGAGCAGCAAGCGATGTTGAAAAACATGAAGAGCGTGAAAAGGTGTGAAAAATATGAAGAGCTTCAAAAGGTGTCAAAAATATGAGGAGCATGAAAGGGTCTGAAAAATAGGAGGAGCATGAAGTGGTGCTGAAAAACATGAAGAGCCTGAAAAGGTGTGAAAAATATGAAAAGCTTCAAAAGGCGTCAAAAATATGAGGAGCATGAAACGGTCTGAAAAATAGGAGAAGCATGAAACGGTCTGAAAAATAGGAGGAGCATGAAGCGGTTTGAAAAACATGAAGAGCCTGAAAATGTGTGAAAAATATGAAGAGCTTCAAAAGGTGTCAAAAATATGAGGAGAATGAAACGGTCTGAAAATTAGGAGGAGCATGAAGCGGTGTTGAAAAACATAAAGAGCCTGAAACAGTGTGAAATATATGAAGAGCCTCAAAGGTGTCAAAAATATGAGGAGCAAGAAACGGTCTGAAAAATAGAAGGAGCTTGAAGTGCTGTTGAAAAACATGAAGAGCCTGAAAAGGTGTGAAAAATATGAAGAGCTCAAAAGGTGTGAAAAATATGAAGAGCTTCAAAAGGTGTCAAAAATGAGATGAGTGTAAAACGGTCTGAAATGTGGGAGGAGCATGAAGTGGTGTTGAAAATAATGAAGAGCCTGAAAAGGTGTGAAATATATGAAGAGCTTCAAAAGGTGTGAAAATAAAGAGGAGCATGATACGGTCTGAAAAATAGGAGGAGCATGAATTGGTTGTGAAAAAACATGAAGAGCCTGAAAACGCGTGCAAAATATGAAGAGCTTCAAAAGGTATGAAATACATGAGGAGCATGAAACGGTCTGAAAAATAGGAGGAGCAAGAAACGGTGTTGAAAAACATGAAGAGACTGACGAGGTGTCAGAAATATGAAGAACTTCAAAAGGTGTCAAAGATATGAGGAGCATGAACGGTCTGAAAAATCGGAGGAGCAACAAGGGGTGTTGAAATACATGAAGAGCCTGAAAATGTGTGAAAAATATAAAGAGCTTCAAAAGATGTGAAAAATATGAAGAGCTTCAAAAGGTGTCAAAAATATGAGGAGCATGAAACTGTCTGAAAAATAGGAGGAGCATGAAGCGGTGTTGAAAAACATGAATAGCCTGAAAATGTGTGAGAAATATGAAGAGCTTCAACAGGTGTCAAAAATATGATTAGCATGAAACGGTCTGAAAAATAGGAGGAGCATGAAGCGGTGTTGAAAAACATGAATAGCCTGAAAATGTGTGAAATATATGAAGAGCTTAAAAATGTGTCAAATATATGAGGAGCATGAAACGGTCTGAAAAATAGGAGGATGATGAAACGGTGTTGAAAAACAATAAGAGCCTGAAAAGGTGTGAAAAATATGAAGAGCTTCAAAATGTGTCAAAATTTGAGGAGCATGAAAAGGTCTGAAAAATAGGAGGAGAATGAAGCTGTTTTCAAAATCATGAAGAGCCTATAAATGTGTGAAAAATATGAAGAGCTTCAAAAGGTGTAAAAATTTGAAGAGCAGGAAACGGTCTGAAAAACAGGAGGAGAATGAAGTGGTGTCCAAAAACATGAAGAGCCTGAAAAGGTGTGAAAAATATGAAGAGCTTCAAAATGTGTCATAAATATGAGGAGCATCAAATGGTCTGAAAAATAGGAGGAGCATGAGGCGGTGTTCAAAAACATGAAGAGCCTGAAAAGGTGTGAAAAATATGAAGAGCTTCAAAAGGTGTCAAAAATATGAGGAGCATGAAACGGTCTGAAAAATAGGAGGAGCATGAAACGGTGATCAAATACATGAAGAGCCTGAAAAAGTGTGAAAAATATGAAGAGCTTCAAAAGGTGTGAAAGTCATGAGGAGCATGAAATGAGCTGAAAAATAGGAGAAGCATGAAGTGGTGTGGAAAAACATGAAGAGCCTGGAAAGGTGTGAAAAATATGAAGAGCTTCAAAAGGTGTGTAATACATGAGGAGCATGAAACTCTCTGAAAAATAGAAGGAGCATGAAGTAGTGTTCAAAAACATGAAGAGCCTGAAAAGGTGTGAAAAATATGAAGAGCTTAAAAAGGTGTGAAAAATATGAGGAGCATGATATGGTTTGAAAAATAGGAGGAGCATGAAGCGGTGTTCAAAAACATGAAGAGCATGAAAAGGTGTGAAAAATATGAAAAGCTTCAAAAGGTGTCAAAAATGAGATGAGCATGAAACGTTCTGAAAAATAGGAGGTGCATGAAGCGTTGTTGAAAACCATGAAGAGCCTGAAAAGGTGTGAGAAATATGAAGAGCTTCAAAATGTGTCAAAAATATGAGGAGCATGAAACGGTCTTAAAAATAGGAGGAGCATGAAGCGGTGTTCAAAACCATGAAGAGCCTGAAAAAGTGTGAAAAAAATGAAGAACTTCAAAAGGTGTCAAAAATATGAGGAGCATGAAACGGTCTGAAAAATAGGCGGAGCATGAAGCGGTGTTCAATAACATGAAGAGCCTGAAAATGTGTGAAAAATATGAAGAGCTTCAAAATGTGTCAAAAATATGAGGAGCATGAAACGGTCTGAAAAATAGGAGGAGCATGAAGTGGTGTTGAAAAACCTGAAGAGCCTGAAAAGGTGTGAAAAATATGAAGAGCTTCAAAATGTGTCAAAAATATGAGGAGATTGAAACGGTCTGAAAAATGGGCGGAGCATGAAGCGGTGTTCAATAACATGAAGAGATTCAAAAGGTGTGAAAAATATGAAGAGCTTCAAAATGTGTCAAAAATATGAGGAGCATGAAACGCTCTGAAAAATAGGAGGAGCATGAGGCGGTGTTCAATAACATGAAGAGCCTGAAAAGGTGTGAAAAATATGAAGAGCTTCAAAATGTGTCAAAAATATGAGGAGCAGGAAACGGTCTGAAAAATAGGAGGAGCATGAGGCGGTGTTCAAAAACATGAAGAGCCTGAAAAGGTGTGAAAAATATGAAGAGTTTCAAAAGGTGTCAAAAATATGAGGAGCATGAAACGGTCTGAAAAATAGGAGGAGCATGAAACGGTGATCAAAAACATGAAGAGCCTGAAAAGGTGTGAAAAATATGAAGAGCTTCAAAAGGTGTGAAATTCATGAGGAGCATGAAACGAGCTGAAACATAGGAGCAGCATGAAGTGGTGTGGAAAAACATGAAGAGCCTGAAAAGGTGTGAAAAATATGAAGAGCTTCAAAAGGTGTGTAATACATGAGGAGCATGAAACTCTCTGAAAAATAGAAGGAGCATGAAGTAGTGTTCAAAAACATGAAGAGCCTGAAAAGGTGTGAAAAATATGAAGAGCTTCAAAAGGTGTGTAATACATGAGGAGCATGAAACTCTCTGAAAAATAGAAGGAGCATGAAGTAGTGTTCAAAAACATGAAGAGCCTGAAAAGGTGTGAAAAATATGAAGAGCTTAAAAAGGTGTGAAAAATATGAGGAGCATGATATGGTTTGAAAAATGGGATTAGCATGAAGCGGTGTTCAAAAACATGAAGAGCCTGAAAAGGTGTGAAAAATATGAAGAGCTTCAAAAGGTGTGAAATATAGGAGCATGAAACAGTCTGAAAAATAGGAGGAGCATGAAGCGGTGTTCAAAAACATGAAGAGCCTGAAAAGGTGTGAAAAATATGAAGAGCTTAAAATGGTGTGAAAAATATGAGGAGCATGATATGGTTTGAAAAATAGGATTAGCATGAAGCGGTGTTCAAAATCATGAAGAGCCTGAAAAGGTGTGAAAAATATGAAAAGCTTCAAAAGGTGTCAAAAATGAGATGAGCATGAAACGGTCTGAAAAATAGGAGGTGCATGAAGCGTTCTTGAAAAACATGAAGAGCCTGAAAATGTGTGAGAAATATGAAGAGGTAAAAAGGTGTCAAAAATATGAGGAGCATGAAACGGTCTTAAAAATACAAGGAGCATGAAGCGGTGTTGAAAAACATGAATAGCCTGAAAATGTGTGAAATATATGAAGAGCTTAAAAATGTGTCACGTATATGAGGAGCATGAAACGGTCTGAAAAATAGGAGGATCATGCAACGGTGTTGAAAACATGAAGAGCCTGAAAAGGTGTGAAAAATATGAAGAGCTGCCAAAGTTGTCAAAAATATGAGGAGCATGAAATGGTCTGAAAAATAGGAGGAGCATGAAGCTGTGTTCAAAAACATGAAGAGCCAGAAAAGGTGTGAAAAAAATGAAGACCTTCAAAAGGTGTAAAAATATGAGGAGCATGAAACGGTCTGAAAAATAGGAGGAGCATGAAGTGGTGTTGAAAAACATGAAGAGCCTGAAAAGGTGTGAAAAATATGAAGAGCTTCAAAGAGGGGTCAAATATATAGAGGGTGAAACGGTCTGAAAAATATGAGAGCAAGAAACTGTTTTGAAAAACATGAAGAGCCTCAAAAGGTGTGAAAAATATGAAGAGCTTCAAAAAGGTATCAAAAATATGAGGAGGGTGAAAGGGTCTGAAAAACAAGAGGAGCAAGAAACTGTTTTCAAAAACATGAAGAGCCTCAACAGTTGTGAAAAATATGAAGAGCTTCAAACTGTGTCAAATATATGAGAAACATGAAACGGTCTGAAAAATAGAAGGAGCTTGAAGTGGTGTTGAAAAAGATGAAGAGCCTGAAATAGTGTGAAATATAGGAAGAGCCTCAAAGGTGTCAAAAATATGAGGAGCAAGAAACGGTCTGAAAAATAGAAGGAGCTTGAAGTGGTGTTGAAAAACAAGAAGAGCCTGAAAAGGTGTGAAAAATATTAAGAGCTTCAAAGAGGGGTCAAATATATAGAGGGTGAAACGGTCTGAAAAATATGAGGAGCAAGAAACTGTTTTGAAAAACATGAAGAGCCTCAAAAGGTGTGAAAAATATGAAGAGCTTCAAAAAGGTGTCAAATATATAGAGGGTGAAACGGTCTGAAAAAATGAGGAGCAAGAAACTGTTTTCAAAAACATGAAGAGCCTCAAAAGGTGTGAAAAATGTGAAGAGCTTCAAACTGTGTCAAAAATATGAGGAGCATGAAACGGTCTGAAACATAGGAGGAGCATGAAGTGTTGTTGAAAAACATGAAGAGCCTGAAAAAGGTGTGAAACATATGAGGAGCATGATACGGTCTGAAAAATAGGAGGAGCATGAAGCGGTGTTGAAAAATATGAAGAGCCTGAAAACGTGTGAAAAATATGAAGAGCTTCAAAACGTGTCAAAAACATAAGGAGCATGAAACGGTCTGAAATACAGGAGGAGCATGAAAAGGTGTTAAAAAACATGAAGAGCCTGAAAAGGTGTGAAAAATATGAAGAGCTTCAAATGGTGTCAAAAATATGAGGAGCATGAAACGGTCTGATAATTAGGAGGAGCATGAAGTGGTGTTGAAAAACATGAAGAGCTTGAAAAAGGTGTGAAACATATGAGTAGAATAAAACGGTCCGAAAAATAGGAGGAGCATGAAGTGGTGTAGAAAAACATGAAGACCCTGAAAAGTTGTGAAAAATATGAAGAGCTACAAAAAGTGTCAAAAATATGAGGAGCTTGAAACGGTCTGAAATATAGGAGGAGCGTGAAAAGGTGTTAAAAAAAATATGAAGAGCTTCAAAAGGTGTGAAACCTATGAGGAGCATGAAACGGTCTGAAAAATAGGAGGAGCATGAAGCGTTGTTGAAAAACATGAAGAGCCTGAAAAGGTGTGAAAAATATGAAGTGCTTCAAAAGGTGTCAAAAACATGAGGAGCATGAAAAGGTCTGAAAAATAGGAGGAGCATGAAGCGGTGTTCAAAAAAATGAAGAGCCTGGAGAAGTGTGAAAAATATGAAGAGCTTCAAAAAGTGTCAAAAATATGAGGAGCATTAAACGGTCTGAAAAATAGGAGAACCATGAAGTGGTGTTGAAATATATGAAGAGCCTGAAAAGGTGTGAAAAATATGAAGAGCTTCAAAGGTGTCAAAATTATGAGAAGCATGAAACGCTCTGAAAAAGAGGAGGAGCAGCAAGCGATGTTGAAAAACATGAAGAGCGTGAAAAGGTGTGAAAAATATGAAGAGCTTCAAAAGGTGTCAAAAATATGAGGAGCATGAAAGGGTCTGAAAAATAGGAGGAGCATGAAGTGGTGCTGAAAAACATGAAGAGCCTGAAAAGGTGTGAAAAATATGAAAAGCTTCAAAAGGCGTCAAAAATATGAGGAGCATGAAACGGTCTGAAAAATAGGAGAAGCATGAAACGGTCTGAAAAATAGGAGGAGCATGAAGCGGTTTGAAAAACATGAAGAGCCTGAAAATGTGTGAAAAATATGAAGAGCTTCAAAAGGTGTCAAAAATATGAGGAGAATGAAACGGTCTGAAAATTAGGAGGAGCATGAAGCGGTGTTGAAAAACATAAAGAGCCTGAAACAGTGTGAAATATATGAAGAGCCTCAAAGGTGTCAAAAATATGAAGAGCAAGAAACGGTCTGAAAAATAGAAGGAGCTTGAAGTGCTGTTGAAAAACATGAAGAGCCTGAAAAGGTGTCGAAAATATGAAGAGCTTCAAAAAGGTGTCAAATATATAGAGGGTGAAACGGTCTGAAAAATATGAGGAGCAAGAAACTGTTTTCAAAAACATGAAGAGCCTCAAATGGTGTGAAAAATGTGAAGAGCTTCAAACTGTGTCAAAAATATGAGGAGCATGAAACGGTCTGAAACATAGGAGGAGCATGAAGTGTTGTTGAAAAACATGAAGAGCCTGAAAAAGGTGTGAAACATTTGTGGAGCATGATACGGTCTGAAAAATAGGAGGAGCATGAAGTGGTGTTGAAAAATATGAAGAGCTTCTAAAATTGTAAAAAATATCAGGAGCATGAAACGGTCTGAAAAATAGGAGGAGCATGAAGTGGTGTTGAAAAACATGAAGAGCCTGAAAAGGTGTGAAAAATATGAAGAGCTTCAAAAGGTGTCAAAAATATGAGGAGCATGAAATGGTCTGAAAAATAGGAGGAGCATGAAGTGGTGTTGAAAAACATGAAGAGCCTGAAAACGTGTGATAAAATATGAAGAGCTTTAAAGGTGTCAAAAATATAAGGAGCATGAAATGGTCTGAAAAATAGGAGGAGCATGAAGCGGTGATGAAAAACATGAAGAGCCTGAAAATGTGAGATAAAATATGAAGAGCTTCAAAGGTGTCAAAAATATGAGGAGCATGAAACGGTCGCAAAAATAGGAGGAGCATGAAGCGGTGTTGAAAAACATGAAGAGCCTGAAAAGGTGTGAAAAATATGAGAGCTTCAAAAGGTGTCAATAATAAGAGTTGCATGAAACAGTCTGAAAAATAGGAGGAGCATGAAAATGTCTGAAAAATAGGAGAAGCATGAAGCGGTGTTGAAAAACATGAAGAGCATGAAAAGGTGTGAAAAAAAGGAAAAGCTTGAAAAAGTGTCAAAAATATGAGGAGCATGAAACGGTCTGAAAAATAGGAGGAGCTTGAAGCGGTGTTGAAAAATATGAAGAGCCTGAAAAAGTGTGAAAAATTTGAAGAGCTTCAAAAGGTGTCAAAATGAGATGAGCATGAAACGGTCTGAAAAATACGAGGAGCATGAAGTGGTGTTGAAAAACATGAAGAGCCTGAAAAGTTGTGAAACATATAAAGAGGTTCAAAAGGTGTCAAAAATATGAGGAGAATGAAACGGTCTGCAAAATAGGAGAAGCCTGAAATGGTGTTCAAAAACATGAAGAGCCTGAAAAGGTGTGAAAAACATGAAGAGCCTGAAAAGGTGTGAAAAATATGAAGAGCTTCAAAAGGTGTAAAAAATGAGATGAGCATGAAACCGTCTGAAAAATAGGAGGAGCATGAAGTGGTGTTGAAAAACATGAACAGCCTGAAAAGGTGTGAAACATATGAAGAGCTTCAAAAGGTGTCAAAATTATGAGGAGCATGAAACGGCCAGAAAAATAGGAGGAGCATGAAGCGGTGTTGAAAAACAAGAAGTGCCTGAAAACGTGTGAAAAACATGAAGAGCATCAAAACGTGTGAAAAATATGAAGAGCTTCAAAAGGTGTCAAAAATTAGATGAGCATTAAACGGTCTGAAAAATAGGAGGAGCATGAAGTGGAGTTGAAAAAAATGAAGAGCCTGAAAAGGTGTGAAAAATATGAAGAGCTTCAAAAGGTGTGAAATATATGAGGAGCATGAAACGGTCTGAAAAATAGGAGAGTATGCAGCGGTTAAAAAACATGAAGAGGCTGAAAAGGAGTGAAAAATATGAAGAGCTCCAAAAGTTGTCAAAAATATGTGGAGCGTGAAACGGTCTCAGAAATAGGAGGAGCATGAAGCGGTGTTGAAAAACATGAAGAGCCTGAAAAGGTGTGAAAAATATGAGAGCTTCAAAAGGTGTCAATAATAAGAGGAGCATGAGACAGTCTGAAAAATAGGAGGAGCATGAAACTGTCTGAAAAATAGGAGAAGCATGAAGCGGTGTTGAAAAACATGAAGAGCATGAAAAGGTGTGAAAAATATGAAGAGGTTGAAAATGTGTGAAATATATGAAGAGCTTCAAAAGGTGTCAAAAATGAGATGAGCATGAAACGGTCTGAAAAATAAGAGGAGCATGAAACGGTGATCAAAACGTGAAGAGCCTGAAAAGGTGTGAAAAATATGAAGAGCTTCAAAAGGTGTGAAATACATGAGGAGCATGAAACGGGCTGAAAAATAGGACAAGCATGAAGTGGTGTGGAAAAACATGAAGAGCCTGAAAAGGTGTGAAAAATATGAAGAGCTTCAAAAGGTGTCAAAAAAATGAGGAGAATGAAACGGTATGAAAAATAGGAGGATCATGAAGCGGTGTTGAAAAACATGAAGAGTCTGAAAAGGTGTGAAAGATATGTAGAGTTTCTAAAGATGTCAAAAATATGAGGAACATGAAACGGTCTGAAAAATAGGAGGAGCATGAAGTGGTGTTGAAAAACATGAAGAGCCTGAAAAGGTGTGAAAAATATGAAGAGCTCCAAAAGTTGTCAAAAATATGAGGAGCATGAAACGGTCTCAAAAATAGGAGGAGCATGAAGTGGTGTTGAAAAACATGAAGAGTCTGAAAAGGTGTGAAAGATATGTAGAGTTTCTAAAGATGTCAAAAATATGAGGAGCATGAAACGGTCTGAAAAATAGGAGGAGTATGCAGCGGTTTAAAAAACATGAAGAGCCTGAAAAGGTGTGAAAAATATGAAGAGCTCCAAAAGTTGTCAAAAATATGTGGAGCGTGAAACGGTCTCAAAAATAGGAGGAGCGGGAAGCGGTGATGAAAAACATGAAGAACCTGAAAACGTGTGATAAAACATGAAGAGCTTCAAAGGTGTCAGAAATATGAGGAGGATGAAACGCTCGCAAAAATAGGAGGAGCATGAAGCGGTGTTGAAAAACATGAAGAGCCTGAAATGGTGTGAAAAATATGAGAGCTTCAAAAGGTGTCAATAGTAAGAGGTGCATGAAACAGTCTGAAAAATAGGAGGAGCATGAAACTGTCTGAAAAAAGGAGAAGCATGAAGCGGTGTTGAAAAACATGAAGAGCCTGAAAGGGTGTGAAAAATATGAGAGCTTCAAAAGGTATCAATAATAAGAGGTGCATGAAACAGTCTGAAAATTAGGAGGAGCATGAAACTGTATGAAAAATAGGAGAAGCATGAAGCGGTGTTGAAAAAAATGAAGAGCCTGAAAAGGTGTGAAAATATGAAAAGCTTCAAAAGGTGTCAAAAATATGAGGAGCATGAAACGGTCTGAAAAATAGGAGGAGCATGAAACGGTGATCAAAAACATGAAGAGCCTGAAAAGATGTGAAAAATATGAAGAGCTTCAAAAGGTGTGAAATACATGAGGAGCATGGAACGGGCTGAAAAATAGGAGAAGCATGAAGGGGTGTGGAAAAACATGAAGAGCCTGAAAAGGTTTGAAAAATATGAAGAGCTTCAAAAGGTGTGAAATACATGAGGAGCATGAAACTCTCTGAAAAATAGAAATAGCATGAAGCGTTGTTGAAAAACATGAAGAGCCTGAAAACGTGTGAAAATATGAAGAGCTTCAAAAATATGAAAAATATGAAGAGCTTCAAAAGGTGTGAAATACATGAGTAGCATGAAACTCTCTGAAAAATAGAAATAGCATGAAGCGGTGTTGAAAAACATGAAGAGCCTGAAAACGTGTGAAAATATGAAGAGCTTCAAAAATATGAAAAATATGAAGAGTTTCAAAAGGTGTGAAAAATTTGAAGAGCTTCAAAAAGTGTCAAAATGAGATGAGCATGAAACGGTCTGAAAAAAAGGAGGAGCATGAAGCGGTGTTGAAAATCATAAAGAGCCTGAAAAGTTGTGAAAAATATGAAGAGCTTCAAAAGACGTGAAAAATTTGAAGAGCTTCAAAAGGTGTCAAAATGAGATGAGCATGAAATGGTCTGAAAAATAGGAGGAGCATGAAGTGGTGTTGAAAAAAATGAAGAGCCTGAAAAGGTGTGAAATATATAAAGAGCTTCAAAAGGTGTCAAAAATATGAGGAGCGTGAAACGGTCTCAAAAATAGGAGGAGCGGGAAGCGGTGATGAAAAACATGAAGAACCTGAAAACGTGTGATAAAACATGAAGAGCTTCAAAGGTGTCAGAAATATGAGGAGGATGAAACGCTCGCAAAAATAGGAGGAGCATGAAGCGGTGTTGAAAAACATGAAGAGCCTGAAATGGTGTGAAAAATATGAGAGCTTCAAAAGGTGTCAATAGTAAGAGGTGCATGAAACAGTCTGAAAAATAGGAGGAGCATGAAACTGTCTGAAAAAAGGAGAAGCATGAAGCGGTGTTGAAAAACATGAAGAGCCTGAAAGGGTGTGAAAAATATGAGAGCTTCAAAAGGTATCAATAATAAGAGGTGCATGAAACAGTCTGAAAATTAGGAGGAGCATGAAACTGTATGAAAAATAGGAGAAGCATGAAGCGGTGTTGAAAAAAATGAAGAGCCTGAAAAGGTGTGAAAATATGAAAAGCTTCAAAAGGTGTCAAAAATATGAGGAGCATGAAACGGTCTGAAAAATAGGAGGAGCATGAAACGGTGATCAAAAACATGAAGAGCCTGAAAAGATGTGAAAAATATGAAGAGCTTCAAAAGGTGTGAAATACATGAGGAGCATGGAACGGGCTGAAAAATAGGAGAAGCATGAAGGGGTGTGGAAAAACATGAAGAGCCTGAAAAGGTTTGAAAAATATGAAGAGCTTCAAAAGGTGTGAAATACATGAGGAGCATGAAACTCTCTGAAAAATAGAAATAGCATGAAGCGTTGTTGAAAAACATGAAGAGCCTGAAAACGTGTGAAAATATGAAGAGCTTCAAAAATATGAAAAATATGAAGAGCTTCAAAAGGTGTGAAATACATGAGGAGCATGAAACTCTCTGAAAAATAGAAATAGCATGAAGCGGTGTTGAAAAACATGAAGAGCCTGAAAACGTGTGAAAATATGAAGAGCTTCAAAAATATGAAAAATATGAAGAGCTTCAAAAGGTGTGAAAAATTTGAAGAGCTTCAAAAAGTGTCAAAATGAGATGAGCATGAAACGGTCTGAAAAATAGGAGGAGCATGAAGCGGTGTTGAAAATCATAAAGAGCCTGAAAAGTTGTGAAAAATATGAAGAGCTTCAAAAGACGTGAAAAATTTGAAGAGCTTCAAAAGGTGTCAAAATGAGATGAGCATGAAACGGTCTGAAAAATAGGAGGAGCATGAAGTGGTGTTGAAAAAAATGAAGAGCCTGAAAAGGTGTGAAATATATAAAGAGCTTCAAAAGGTGTCAAAAATATGAGGAGAATGAAACGGTCTGCAAATTAGGAGAAGCCTGTAATGGTGTTCAAAAACATGAAGAGCCTGAAAACGTGTGAAAAACATGAAGAGCCTGAAAAGGTGTGAAGAATATGAAGAGCTTCAAAAGGTGTGAAATACATGAGGAGCATGAAACGGGTTGAAAAATAGGAGAAGCATGAAGGGGTGTGGAAAAACATGAAGAGCCTGAAAAGTTTTGAAAAATATGAAGAGCTTCTAAAGGTGTGAAATACATGAGGAGCATGAAACTCTCTGAAAAATAGAAATAACATGAAGCGGTGTTGAAAAACATGAAGAGCCTGAAAACGTGTGAAAAATATGAAGAGCATCAAAAGGTGTGAAAAATATGAAGAGCTTCAAAAGGTGTAAAAAATGAGATGAGCATGAAACCGTCTGAAAAATAGGAGGAGCATGAAGTGGTGTTGAAAAAAATGAAGAGCCTGAAAAGTAGTGAAACATATGAAGAGCTTCAAAAGGTGTCAAAATTATGAGGAGCATGAAACGGCCTGAAAAATTGGAGGAGCATGAAGCGGTGTTCAAAAATATGAAGAGCCTGAAAAGTTGTGAAAAATATGAAGAGTTTCAAAAGGTGTCAAAAATATGAGGAGCATTAAAGGGTCTGAAAAATAGGAGGAGCATGAAGCGGTGTTCAAAAACATGAAGAGCGTGAAAAGGTGTGAAAAAAAGGAGGAGTTTCAAAAGGTGTGAAAAATATGAGGAGCATGAAACGGTCTGAAAAATAGGAGGAGCATGAAGCGGTGTTTAAAAACATGAGGAGGCTGAGAACTTGTGTAAAATATGAAGAGATTCAAAAGGTGTCAAAAATGAGATGAGCATGAAACGGTCTGAAAAATAGGAGGAGCATGAAGTGGATTTGAAAAAAATGAAGAGCCTGAAAAGGTGTGAAAAATATGAAGAGCTTCAAAAGGTGTGAAATATATGAGGAGCATGCAACGGTCTGAAAAATAGGAGGAGTATGCAGCGGTTAAAAAACATGAAGAGGCTGAAAAGGTGTGAAAAATATGAAGAGCTCCAAAAGTTGTCAAAAATATGTGGAGCGTGAAACGGTCTCAAAAATAGGAGGAGCGTGAAGCGGTGATGAAAAACATGAAAAGCCTGAAAAAGTGTGATAAAATATGAAGAGCTTCAAAGGTGTCAAATATATGAGGAGCAAGAAACGGTCGCAAAAATAGGAGGAGCATGAAGCGGTGTTGAAAAACATGAAGAGCCTGAAAAGGTGTGAAAAGTATGAGAGCTTCAAAAGGTGTCAATAATCAGAGGTGCATGAAACAGTCTGAAAAATAGGAGGAGCATGAAAGTGTCTGAAAAATAGGAGAAGCATGAAGCGGTGTTGAAAAACATGAAGAGCATGAAAAGGTGTGAAAAATATGAAGAGGTTGAAAATGTGTGAAATATATGAAGAGCTTCAAAAGGTGTCAAAAATGAGATGAGCATGAAACGGTCTGAAAAATAAGAGGAGCATGAAATGGTGATCAAAACGTGAAGAGCCTGAAAAGGTGTGAAAAATATGAAGAGCTTCAAAAGGTGTGAAATACATGAGGAGCATGAAACGGGCTGAAAAATAGGAGAAGCATGAAGTGGTGTGGAAAAACATGAAGAGCCTGAAAACGTGTGAAAAATATGAAGAGCTTCAAAAGGTGTCAAAATAATGAGGAGCATGAAACTCTCTGAAAAATAGAAGGAGCATGAAGCGGTGTTCAAACATGAAGAGCCTGAAAAGGTGTGAAAAATATGAAGAGCTTCAAAAGGTGTCAAAAATATTAGGAGCATGAAACGGTCTGAAAAATAGGAGGAGCACAAAGCGGTGTTCAAAAACATGAAGAGCCTGAAAAGGTGTGAAAATATGAAGAGCTTCAAAAGGTGTCAAAAATATGAGAAGCATGAAACGGTCTGAAAAATAGGAGGAGCATTAAGCGGTGTTCAAAAACATGAAGAGCGTGAAAAGGTGTGAAAAAAAGGAAGAGCTTCAAAAGGTGTCAAAAATATGAGAAGCATGAAACGGTCTGAAAAATATGAGGAGCATGAAGCGGTGTTGAAAAACATGCAGAGCCTGAGAACTTGTGAAAAATATGAAGAGCTTCAAAAGGTGTCAAAAATATGAGGAGAATGAAACGGTCTGAAAAATAGGAGGATCATGAAGCGGTGTTGAAAAACATGAAGAGTTTGAAAAGGTGTGAAAGATATGTAGAGTTTCTAAAGATGTCAAAAATATGAAGAGCATGAAACGGTCTGAAAAATAGGAGGAGCATGAAGTGGTGTTGAAAAACATGAAGAGCCTGAAAAGGTGTGAAAAATTTGAAGAGCTTCAAAAGGTGAGAAATACATGAGGAGCATGAAACTCTCTGAAAAATAGGAGAAGCATGAACCGGTGTTGAAAAACATGAAGAGCCTGAAAAGGTGTGAAAAATATGAGAGCTTCAAAAGGTGTCAATAATAAGAGGTGCATGAAACAGTCTGAAAAATAGGAGGAGCATGAATCTGTCTGAAAAATAGGAGAAGCATGAAGCGGTGTTGAAAAAAATGAAGAGCCTGAAAAGGTGTGAAAAATATGAAAAGCTTCAAAAGGTGTCAAAAATATGAGGAGCATGAAACGGTCTGAAAAATAGGTGGAGCATGAAGCGGTGTTGAAAAATATGAAGAGCCTGGAAAGGTGTGCAAAAAATGAAGAGCTTCAAAAGGTGTGAAATATATGAAAAGCTTCAAAAGGTGTCAAAAATGAGATGAGCATGAAACGGTCTGAAAAATAGGAGAGCATGAAACGGTGATCAAAAACATGAAGAGCCTGAAAAGGTGTGAAAAATACGAAGAGCTTCAAAAGGTGTGAAATACATGAGGAGCATGAAACGGGCTGAAAAATAGGAGAAGCATGAAGGGGTGTGGCAAAACATGAAGAGCCTGAAAAGGTTTGAAAAATATGAAGAGCTTCAAAAGGTGTAAAAAATGAGATGAGCATGAAACCGTCTGAAAAATAGGAGGAGCATGAAGTGGTGTTGAAAAAAATGAAGAGCCTGAAAAGGTGTGAAACATATGAAGAGCTTCAAACGGTGTCAAAATTATGAGGAACATGAAACGGCCTGAAAAATTGGAGGAGCATGAAGCGGTGTTCAAAAATATGAAGAGCCTGAAAAGGTGTGAAAAATATGAAGAGCTTCAAAAGGTGTGAAATACATGAGTAGTTTGAAACGGGCTGAAAAATAGGAGAAGCATGAAGTGGTGTGGAAAAATATGAAGAGCGTGAAAAGGTGTGGAAAATATGAAGAGCTTCAAATGGTGTGAAATTCATGAGGAGCATGAAACTCTCTGAAAAATAGAAGGAGCATGAAGCGGTGTTCAAACATGAAGAGCCTGAAAAGGTGTGAAAAATATGAAGAGCTTCAAACGGTGTCAAAAATATGAGGAGCATGAAACGGTCTGAAAAATAGGAGGAGCAAGAAGCCGTGTTCAAAAACATGAAGAGCCTGAAAAGGTCTGAAAAATATGAAGAGCTTGAAAAGGTGTGAAATATATGAAGAGCTTCAAAAGGTGTCAAAAATGAGATGAGCATGAAACGGTGTGAAAAATAGGAGGAGCATGAAGCGGTTTTGAAAAAAATGAAGAGGCTGAAAAGGTGTGAAATATATGAAGAGCTTCAAGAGGTGTCAAAAATATGAAGAGCAGGAAATGGTCTGAAAAATAGGAGCAGCATGAAGCGGTGTAATAAACATGAAGAGCCTGAAAAGGTGTGAAAAATTTGAAGAGCTTCAAAATGTGTCAAAAATATGAGGAGCATGAAACGGTCTGAAAAATGGGCGGAGCATGAAGCGGTGTTCAATAACATGAAGAGCTTCAAAAGGTGCGAAAAATATGAAGAGCTTCAAAATGTGTCAAAAATATGAGGAGCATGAAACGGTCTGAAAAATAGGAGGAGCATGAGGCGGTGTTCAATAACATGAAGAGCCTGAAAAGGTGTGAAAAATATGAAGAGCTTCAAAATGTGTCAAAAATATGAGGAGCATGAAACGGTCTGAAAAATAGGAGGAGCATGACGCGGTGTTCAAAAACATGAAGAGCCTGAAAATGGTGTAAAAAATATGAAGAGCTTCAAAAGGTGTGAAAAATATGAAGAGCTTCAAAAGGTGTCAAAAATATGAGGAACATGAAACGGTCTGAATAATTGGAGGAGCATGAAGCCGTGTTCAAAAACATGAACAGCCTTAAAATGTGTGAAAAATATGAAGAGCCTGAAAAGGTGTGAAAAATATGAAGTACTTCAAAAGGTGTCAAATATATGAGGAGCATGAAACGGTCTGAAAAATAGGAGGATCATAAAGCGGTGTTGAAAAACATGAAGAGCCTGAAAATGGTGTGAAAAATATCAAAGGCTTCAAAAAGTGTCAAAAATGAGATGTGCATGAAACGGTCAGAAAAATAGGAGGAGCATGAAAAGGTGTTCAAAAACATGAAGAGCCTGAAAAGGTGTGAAAAATATGAAGAGCCTCAAAAAATGTCAAAAATATGAGGAATATGAAACGGTCTGAAAAATAGGAGGATCATAAAGCGGTGTTGAAAAACATGAAGAGCCTGAAAATGGTGTGAAAAATATGAAGAGCTTCAAAAGGAGTCAAAAATGAAATGTGCATGAAACGGTCTGAAAAATATGAGGAGCATGAAGTGGTTGTGAAAAACATGAAAAGCCTGAAAATGTGTGCAAAATACTAAGAGCTTCAAAAGGTGTGAAATACATGAGGAGCATGAAATGGTCTGAGAAATAGGAGGAGCATGAAGCGGTGTTCAAAAACATGTAGAGACTGAAAAGGTGTGAAAAATGTGAAGAGCTTCAAAAGGAGTGAAAAATAGGAGGAGCACGAAACGGTCTGAAAAATAGGAGGAGCATGAACCGGTGTTCAAATACATGAAAAGCCTGAAATGGTGTGAAAAATATGAAGAGCTTCAAATATATGAAAAATATGAAGAGCTTCAAAAGGTGTGAAAAATATGAAGAGCTTCAAAAGGTGTCAAAAATATGAGAAACATGAAACGGTCTGAAAAATTGGAGGAGCATGAAGCGGTGTTCAAAAACATGAAGAGCCTGAAAAGGTGTGAAATATGAAGAGCTTCAAAAGGTGTCAAAAATATGAGGAGCATGAAATGGTCTAAAAAATCGGAGGAGCATGAAATGGTGTTCAAATACATGAAGAGACTGAAAAGGTGTGAAAAACATGAAGAGCTTCAAATGGTGTGAAATACATGAGGAGCATGAAACGGTCTGAAAAATAGGAGGAGCAAGAAGGTGTGCTCAAAAACATGAAGAGCCTGAAAAAGTGTGAAAAATATGAAGAGCTTCAAAAATATGAAAAATATGAAGAGCTTCAAAAGGTGTGAAAAATATGAGGAGCATGAAACGGTCTGAAAAATATGAGGAGCACGAAGCGCTGTTCAAAAACATGAAGAGCCTAAAAGGTGTGAAAAATATGAAGAGATTCAAAAGGTGTCAAAAATATGAGGAGCATGAAACGGCCTCAAAAATAGGAGGAGCATGAATCGGTGATGAAAAACATGGAGAGCCTGAAAAGGTGTGAAAAATATGAAGAGCTTCAAAAGGTTTCAAAATGTGTGGAGCATGAAACGGTCTGAAAAATAGGAGGAGCATGAAGCGGTGTTGAAAAACATGAAAAGCCTGAAAAGGTGTGAAAAATATGAAGAGCTTGAAAAGGTGTGAAAAATATGAAGAACTTCAAAAGGTGTGAAACATATGTAGAGCTTCAAAACGTGTGAAATACATGAGGAGCATGAAACTCTCTGAAAAATAGAAGGAGCATGAAGTGGTGTTCAAAAACATGAAGAGCCTGAAAAGGTGTGAAAAATATGAAGAGCTTCAAAAGATGTGAAAAATATGAAGAGCTTCAAAATGTGTCAAAAATAGGAGGAGCATGACACGGTCTGAAAAATAGGAGGAGCATGAAGCGGTGTTGAAAAACATGAGGAGCCTGAAAAGTTGTGACAAATATGAAGAGCTTCAAAAGGTGTGAAATACATGAGGAGCATGAAACGGTCTGAAAATAGGAGGAGCATGAAGCGGTGTTCAAAATATGCTGAGACTGAAATCTTGTGAAAAATATGAAGAGCTTCAAAAGGTGTGAAAAATATGAAGAGCTTCAGAAGATGTCAAAAATGAGATGAGCATGAAACGGTCTGAAAAATAGGAGGAGCATGATGTAGTGTTGAAAAAAATTAAGAGCCTGAACAGGTGTGAAATATATGAAGAGCTTCAAAAGGTGTGAAAAATATGAGAAGCATGAAACGGTCTGAAAAATATGAGGAGCATGAACCGGTGTCGAAAAACCTGAAGAGCCTGAAAAGGTGTGAAAAATATGAAGAGCTCCAAAAGGTGTGAAAAATATGAGGAGCATGATACGGTCTGAAAATTAGGAGGAGCATGAACTGGTGTTCAAAAACATGAAGAGCCTGAAAAGGTGTGAAAAATATGAACAGCTTCAAAAGGTGTGAAAAATATGAGGAGCATGAAACGGTCTGAAAAATAGGAGGAGCATGAAGCGGTGATGAAAAGCATGAGGAGCCTGAAAAGGTGTGACAAATATGAAGAGCTTCAAAAGGTGGGAAATACATGAGGAACATGAAACGGTCTCAAAAATAGGAGGAGCATGAAGCGGTGTTCAAAAACATGCAGAGTCTGAAAAGGGGTGAAAAATATGAAGAGCTTCAAAAGGTTTGATAAATATGAAGAGCTTCAAAAGGTGTGAAAAATATGAAAAGCTTCAAAAGGTGTCAAAAATATGAGGAGCATGAAACGGTCTGAAAAATAGGAGGAGCATGAAGCGGTGTTCAAAAACATGAAGAGCCTGAAAATGTGTGAAAAAAATGAAGAGCTTCAAAAGGTGTGAAAAATATGAAGAGCTTCAAAAGGTGTCAAAAATGAGATGAGTGTAAAACGGTCTGAAATGTGGGAGGAGCATGAAGTGGTGTTGAAAATAATGAAGAGCCTGAAAAGGTGTGAAATATATGAAGAGCTTCAAAAGGTGTGAAAAAAAAGAGGAGCATGATACGGTCTGAAAAATAGGAGGAGCATGAATTGGTTGTGAAAAAACATGAAGAGCCTGAAAACGCGTGCAAAATATGAAGAGCTTCAAAAGGTGTGAAATACATGAGGCCATGAAACGGTCTGAAAAATAGGAGGAGCAAGAAACGGTGTTGAAAAACATGAAGAGACTGACGAGGTGTCAGAAATATGAAGAGCTTCAAAAGGTGTCAAAAATATGAGGAGCATGAAACGGTCTGAAAAATAGGAGGAGCAACAAGGGGTGTTGAAATATATGAAGAGCCTGAAAATGTGTGAAAAATATAAAGAGCTTCAAAAGATGTGAAAAATATGAAGAGCTTCAAAAGGTGTCAAAAATATGAGGAGCATGAAACGGTCTGAAAAATAGGAGGAGCATGAAACGGTGATCAAAAACATGAAGAGTCTGAAAACGTGTGAAAAATATGAAGAGATTCAAACGGTGTGAAAAATATCAGGAGCATGAAACGGTCTGAAAAAGATGAGGAGCATGAAGTGGTCTTCAAAAACATGTACAGCCTGAAAAAGTGTGAAAAATATGAAGAGCTTCAAAAGGTGTGAAAAACAGGAGGAACATGAAGCAGCGTTCAAAAATATGAAGAGCCTGAAAAGGTGTGAAAAATATGAAGTGCTTCAAAAGGTGTCAACAATATGAGGAGCATGAAACAGTCTGAAAAATAGGAGGAGCAAGAAGCGGTGTTGAAAAACAAGAAGAGACGGAAAAGGTGTGAAAAATATGAAGAGCTTCAAAAGGTTTCAAAAATATGAGGAGCTTGAAATGATCTGAAAAATAGGACGAGCATGAAACGGTGTTCAAAAACATGAAGAGCATGAAAAGGTGTGAAAATTATGAAGAGCTTCAAAAGGTGTGAAAAACATGAGGAGAATGAAACGGTCTGAAAAATAGGAGGAGCATGAAGCAGTGTTCAAAACATGAAGAGCCTGAAAAAGTGTGAAAAATATGAAGATCTTCAAAACTTTGAACAATATGAAGACCCTGAAAAGGTGTCAAAAATGAGATGAGCATGAAACAGTCTGAAAATTAGGAGGAGCATGAAGTGTTGTTCAAAAACGTGAAGAGCCTGAAAAGGTGTGAA
Organism: Dama dama; assembly: GCF_033118175.1. Classification (NCBI taxonomy): domain Eukaryota; kingdom Metazoa; phylum Chordata; class Mammalia; order Artiodactyla; family Cervidae; genus Dama; species Dama dama. The sequence continues at coordinate 4,636,918 of NW_026870885.1, forward strand.
AAATATGAAGAGCTTGAAAAGGTGTGAAATACCTGAGGAGCATGAAACGCTCTGAAAAATAGGAGGAGCATGAAGCGGTGTTCAAAACATGAAGAGCCTGAAAAAGTGTGAAAAATATGAAGAGCTTCAAAAGGTGTGAAATTCATGAGGAGCATGAAACGAGCTGAAACATAGGAGCAGCATGAAGTGGTGTCGAAAAACATGAAGAGCCTGTAAAGGTGTGAAAAATATGAAGAGCTTCAAAAGGTGTGTAATACATGAGAAGCATGAAACTCTCTGAAAAATAGAAGGAGCATGAAGTAGTGTTCAAAAACATGAAGAGCCTGAAAAGTTGTGAAAAATATGAAAAGCTTCAAAAGATGTCAAAAATACGAGGAGCATGAAACGGTCTGAAATATAGGAGGAGCATGAAGCGCTTTTCAAAAACAGGAAGAGCCTGAAAAGTTTTGAAAAATATGAAGAGCTTCAAAAGGTGTGAAATACATGAGGAGCATGAAACTTGCTGAAAAATAGGAGAAGCATGATGTGGTGTGGAAAAACATGAAGAGCCTGAAAAGGTGTGAGAAATATGAAGAGCTTAAAAAGGTGTCAAAAATATGAGGAGCATGAAACGGTCTTAAAAATACAAGGAGCATGAAGCAGTGTTGAAAAACATGAGTAGCCTGAAAATGTGTGAATTATATGAAGAGCTTAAAAATGTGTCAATTATATGAGGAGCATGAAAAGGTCTGAAAAATAGGAGGAGCATGAAATGGTGTTCAAAAACATGAAGAGCATGAAAAGGTGTGAAAATTATGAAGAGCTTCAAAAGGTGTGAAAAACATGAGGAGAATGAAACGGTTGAAAAATAGGAAGAGCATGAAGCAGTGTTCAAAACATGAAGAGCCTGAAAAAGTGTGAAAAATATGAAGATCTTCAAAACTTTGAAAAATATGAAGACCCTGAAAAGGTGTCAAAAATGAGATGAGCATGAAACAGTCTGAAAAGTAGGAGGAGCATGAAGTGTTGTTCAGAAACGTGAAGAGCCTATAAAGGTGTGAAAAATATGAAGAGCTTCAAAAGGTGTGTAATACATGAGAAGCATGAAACTCTCTGAAAAATAGAAGGAGCATGAAGTAGTGTTCAAAAACATGAAGAGCCTGAAAAGTTGTGAAAAATATGAAAAGCTTCAAAAGATGTCAAAAATACGAGGAGCATGAAACGGTCTGAAATATAGGAGGAGCATGAAGCGCTGTTCAAAAACAGGAAGAGCCTGAAAAGTTTTGAAAAATATGAAGAGCTTCAAAAGGTGTGAAATACATGAGGAGCATGAAACTTGCTGAAAAATAGGAGAAGCATGATGTGGTGTGGAAAAACATGAAGAGCCTGAAAAGGTGTGAGAAATATGAAGAGCTTAAAAAGGTGTCAAAAATATGAGGAGCATGAAACGGTCTTAAAAATACAAGGAGCATGAAGCAGTGTTGAGAAAAATGAGTAGCCTGAAAATGTGTGAATTATATGAAGAGCTTAAAAATGTGTCAAGTATATGAGGAGCATGAAAAGGTCTGAAAAAGAGGAGGAGCATGAAATGGTGTTCAAAAACATGAAGAGCATGAAAAGGTGTGAAAATTATGAAGAGCTTCAAAAGGTGTGAAAAACATGAGGAGAATGAAACGGTTGAAAAATAGGAGGAGCATGAAGCAGTGTTCAAAACATGAAGAGCCTGAAAAAGTGTGAAAAATATGAAGATCTTCAAAACTTTGAAAAATATGAAGACCCTGAAAAGGTGTCAAAAATGAGATGAGCATGAAACAGTCTGAAAAGTAGGAGGAGCATGAAGTGTTGTTCAGAAACGTGAAGAGCCTGAAAAGGTGTGAAAAATATGAAGAGCTTGAAAAGGTGTGAAATACCTGAGGAGCATGAAACGGTCTGAAAAATAGGAGGAGCATGAAGCGGTGTTCAAAACATGAAGAGCCTGAAAAAGTGTGAAAAATATGAAGAGCTTCAAAAGGTTTGAAAAATAGGAGGAGGATGAAGCGGTGTTCAAAAACATGAAGAGCCTGAAAAAGTGTGATAAATATGAAGAGCTTATAAAATTGTCAAAAATATGAGGAGCATGGAGAGATGTTCAAAAACATGAAGAGGATGTTAAGGCGTGAAAAACATTAAGAGCTTCAAAAGGTTTGAAAAATAGGAGGAGCATGAAGCGGTGTTCAAAAACATGAAGAGCCTGAAAATGTGTGAAAAATATGAATAGCTTATAAAATTGTCAAAAATATGAGGAGCATGAAACGGTCTGAAAAATACGAGCAGCCTGAAAACGTCTGAAAAATAGGAGGAGCATGAAGCGGTGTTCAAAAACATGAAGGGCCTGAAAACGTGTGAAAAATATGAAGAGCTTCAAAAGGAGTCAAAAATATGCGAAGCCTGAAACGATCTGAAAAATAGGAGGAGCATGAAGCGGTGTTGAAAAACATGAAGAGCCGGAAAAGGTGTGAAAAATGTGAAGAGCTTCAAAAGGTGTCAAAAATATGAGGAGCATGAAACGGTCTGAAACATAAGAAGATCATGAAGCGGTGTTGAAAAACATGAAGAGCCTGAAAAGGTGTGATAAATGTGAAGAGCTTCAAAAGGTGTCAAAAATATGAGGAGCATGAAACGGTCTGAAAAATAGGAGGAGCATGAAACGGTGATCATAAACATGAAGAGTCTGAAAACGTGTGAAAAATATGAAGAGATTCAAACGGTGTGAAAAATATCAGGAGCATGAAACGGTCTGAAAAAGATGAGGAGCATGAAGTGGTCTTCAAAAACATGTACAGCCTGAAAAAGTGTGAAAAATATGAAGAGCTTCAAAAGGTGTGAAAAACAGGAGGAACATGAAGCAGCGTTCAAAAATATGAAGAGCCTGAAAAGGTGTGAAAAATATGAAGTGCTTCAAAAGGTGTCAACAATATGAGGAGCATGAAACAGTCTGAAAAATAGGAGGAGCAAGAAGCGGTGTTGAAAAACAAGAAGAGACGGAAAAGGTGTGAAAAATATGAAGAGCTTCAAAAGGTTTCAAAAATATGAGGAGCTTGAAATGATCTGAAAAATAGGACGAGCATGAAACGGTGTTCAAAAACATGAAGAGCATGAAAAGGTGTGAAAATTATGAAGAGCTTCAAAAGGTGTGAAAAACATGAGGAGAATGAAACGGTCTGAAAAATAGGAGGAGCATGAAGCAGTGTTCAAAACATGAAGAGCCTGAAAAAGTGTGAAAAATATGAAGATCTTCAAAACTTTGAAAAATATGAAGACCCTGAAAAGGTGTCAAAAATGAGATGAGCATGAAACAGTCTGAAAATTAGGAGGAGCATGAAGTGTTGTTCAAAAACGTGAAGAGCCTGAAAAGGTGTGAAAAATATGAAGAGCTTGAAAAGGTGTGAAATACCTGAGGAGCATGAAACGCTCTGAAAAATAGGAGGAGCATGAAGCGGTGTTCAAAACATGAAGAGCCTGAAAAAGTGTGAAAAATATGAAGAGCTTCAAAAGGTTTGAAAAATAGGAGGAGGATGAAGCGGTGTTCAAAAACATGAAGAGCCTGAAAAAGTGTGAAAAATATGAAGAGCTTATAAAATTGTCAAAAATAAGAGGAGCATGAAGAGATGTTCAAAAACATGAAGAGGCTGATAAGGTGTGAAAAACATGAAGAGCTTCAAAAGGTTTGAAAAATAGGAGGAGCATGAAGCGGTGCTCAAAAACATGAAGAGCCTGAAAAAGTGTGAAAAATATGAAGAGCTTATAAAATTGTCAAAAATATGAGGAGCATGAAACGGTCTGAAATATAGGAGGATCATCAAGCCGTGTTGAAAAACATGAAGAGCCTGAAAATGTGTGAAAAATGTGAAGAGCTTCAAAAGATGTCAAAAATATGAGGAGCATGAAACGGTCTGAAAAATATGAGGAGCATGAAGCGGTGTTAAAAAACATGAAGAGCCTGAAAAGAAGTGAAAAATATGAAGAGCTTCAAAAGGTGTGAAAAATATGAAGACCTTCAAAAGGTGTCAAAAATGAGATGAGCATGAAACGGTCGGAAAAATAGGAGGAGCATGAAGCGGTGTTGAAAAACATGAAGAGCCTGAAAACCTGTGAAAAATAGGAAGAGCTTCAAAAGGTGTGAAAAATATGAAGAGCTTCAAAAAATGTCAAAAATATGAGGAGCATGAAATGGTCTCAAATATAGGAGAATCATGCAGCGGTGTTGAAAACTATAAACAGCCTGAAAAAGTGTGAAAAATATGAAGAGCTTCAAAAGGTGTCAAAAATATGAGTATCATGAAATGGTCTGAAAAACAGGAGCAGCATGAAACAGTGATCAAAAACATGAAGACATTGAAAAGGTGTGAAAAATATGAAGAGCTTCAAAATGTGTGAAATACATGAGGAGCAAGAAACGGTCTGAAAAATAGGAGGAGCATGAAGTGGTGTTCAAAAACATGTACAGCCTGAAAAGGTGTGAAAAATATGAAGAGCTTCAAAAGGAGTGAAAAATAGCAGGAGCATGAAGCGGTGTTCAAAAACATGAGAAGCCTGAAAAGGTGTGAAAAACATGAAGAGTTTCAAAAGGTGAGAAAAATATGAAGAGTTTCAAAAATGTGAAAAATATGAAGAGCTTTAAAAGGTGTGAAAAATATGAACAGCTTCTAAAGGTGTCAAAAAAGAGATGAGCATGAAACGGTCTGAAAAATAGCAGGAGCATGAAGCGGTGTTGAAAATCATGAAGAGCCTGAAAAGGTGTGAAAAACATGAAGAGCTTCAAAAGGTGTGAAAAATATGAAGAGCTTCAAAAGGTGTCAAAAATATGAGGAGCATGAAACAGTCTGAAAAATAGGAGGAGCATGATGCGGTGTTGTAAAACAAGAAGAGACTGAAAAGTTGTGCAAAATTGGAAGAGCTTCATTACGTGTGAAATACATGAGGAGAATGAAACTGTCTGTAAAATAGGAGGAGCATGAAGCGGTTTTGAAAATGATGAAGAGCTTGAAAAGTTGTGAAAAATAAGAAGAACTTCAAAAGATGTGAAAAATATGAGGAGCATGAAAAGGTCTGAAAAACAGGAGCAGCATGAAGCGGTGTTTAAAAACATGAAGAGCCTGAAAAGGTGTGAAAAATATGAAGAACTTCAAAACGTGTCAAAAATATGAGGAGCATGAAACGGTCTGAAAAATAGGAGGAGCAAAAAGCGGTGTTGAAAAACATGAAGAGTCTGAAAAGGTGTGAGAAATATGAAGAGCTTCAAAAGGTGTGAAAAATATGAAGAGCTTCAAAAGGAGTGAAGAATATGAAGAGCTTCAAAAGGTGTCAAAAATGAGATGAGCATGAAACGGTCTGAAAAATAGGAGGAGCATGAAGCGGTGTTGAAAAACATGAAGAGCCTGAAAAGGTGTGAAAAATATGAAGAGCTACAAAAGGTGTGAAAAATATGAGAAGCATGAAACGATATGAAAAATAGGAGGAGCATGACGCGGTGTTCAGAAACATGAAGAGCCTGAAAAGGTGTGAAAAATATGAAGAGCTTCAAAACGTGTCAAAAATATGAGGAGCATGAAACGGTCTGAAAAATGGGAGGAGAATGAAACCTTGTTCAAAAACATGAAGAGCCTGAAAAGATGTGAAAAATATGAAGAGCTTCAAAATGTGTCAAAATATGAGGAGCATGAACGGTCTGAAAAATAGGAGGAGCATGAAACGGTGTTCAAAAACATGAAGAGCCTGAAAAATGGGAAAAATATGAAGAGCTTCAAAACGTGTCAAAAATATGAGGAGCATGAACGGTCTGAAAAATAGGAGGAGCATGAAACGGTGTTCAAAAACATGAAGAGCCTGAAAAGGTGTGAAAAATATGAAGAGCTTCAAAACGTGTCAAAAATATGAGGAGCATGAAACGGTCTGAAAAATGGGAGGAGAATGAAACCTTGTTCAAAAACATGAAGAGCCTGAAAAGATGTGAAAAATATAAAGAGTTTCAAAAGGTGTGAAATACATGAGAAGCATGAAAGGGTGTGAAAAATGGAGGAGCAAGAAGCGGTGTTGAAAAACATGAAGAGCCTGAAAAATTGGAAAAATATGAAGAGCTTCAAAACGTGTCAAAAATATGAGGAGCATGAACGGTCTAAAAAATAGGAGGAGCATGAAACCTTGTTCAAAAACATGAAGAGCCTGAAAAGATGTGAAAAATATGAAGAGTTTCAAAAGGTGTGAAATACATGAGAAGCATGAAAGGGTGTGAAAAATGGAGGAGCAAGAAGCGGTGTTGAAAAACATGAAGAGCCTGAAAATGTGTGAAAAATATGAAGAGCTTCAAAAGGTGTGAAAAATATGAGGAGCATGAAGCGGTGTTCAAAACCCTGAAGAGCCTGAAAAGGTGTGAAAAATAGGAAGAGCTTCAAAAGGTGTGAAAAATATGAAGAGCTTCAAAAGGTGTAAAAATAAGATGAGCATGATACGGTCTGAAAAATAGGAGGGGCATTAAGTGGTGTTGAAAAACATGAAGAGCCTGAAAAGGTGTGAAAAATATGAAGAGCTTCAAAAGGTGTGAAATACTTGAGGAGCATGAAACGGTCTGAATAATAGGAAGATCATGAAGCGTTGTTGAAAAACATGAACAGCCTGAAAAGGTGTGAAATATATGAAGAGATTCAAAAGGTTTAAAATATATGAGGAGCATGAAACGGTCTGAAAAATAGAGGCAGCATAAAACGGTGTTCAAAAACATCAAGAGCGTGAAAAGGTGTGAAAAATAGGAAGAGCTTAAAAAGGTGTGAAATGTATGAGGAGCATGAAACGGTCTGAAATTTAGGAGGAGCATGAAGCTGTGTTCAAAAACATGAAGAGCCTGAAAAGGTGTGAAAAACATGAAGAGCTTCAAAAGTTTGAAAAATAGGAGGAGTATGAAGCGGTGTTCAAAAACATGAAGAGCCTGAAAAAGTGTGAAAAATATGAAGAGCTGATAAAATTGTCAAAATTATGAGGAGCATGAAACGCTCTGAAATATAGGAGGATCATGAAGCGGTGTTGAAAAACATGAAGAGCCTGAAAAGGTGTGATAAATGTGAAGAGCTTCAAAAGGTGTCAAAAATATGAGGAGCATGAAACGGTGATCAAAAACATGAAGAATCTGAAAACGTGTGAATAATATGAAGAGCTTCAAACGGTGTGAAAAATATCAGGAGCATGAAACGGTCTGAAAAAGATGAGGAGCATGAAGTGGTCTTCAAAAACATGTACAGCCTGAAAAGGTGTGAAAAATATGAAGACCTTCAAAAGGTGTGAAATACATGAGTATCATGAAACGGTATAAAAAATAGGAGGAGCATGAAGCTGTGTTCAAAAACATGAGAGCCTGAAAAGGTGTGAAAATATGAAGAGCTTTAAAAGGTGTGAAAAATACGAGGAGCATGAAACGGTGTTCAAAAACATGAAGAGCCTAAAATGGTGTGTAAATTATGAAGAGCCTCAAAACGTGTCAAAAATATGAGGAGTATGAAACGGTCTGAAAAATAGGAGGAGCATGAAGCGATGTTGAAAAACTTGAAGAGCCTGAAAACGTGTAAAATATGAAGAGCTTCAAAAGGTGTGAAAAATATGAAGAGCTTCAAAAGGTGTCAAAAATGAGATGAGCATGAAACGGTCTGAAAAATAGGAGGAGAATGAAACGATGTTGAAAAACTCGAAGACCCTGAAAAGCTGTGAAAAATATGAAGAGCTTCAAAAGGTGTCAAAAATATGAGGAGCTTGAAACGGTCTGAAAAATAGGAGGAGCATGAAGCAGTGTTCAAAAACATGAAGAGTCTGAAAAGATGTGAAAAATATGAAGAGCTTCAAAACGTGTGAAATACATGAGGAGCATGAAAAGGTCTGAAAAATAGGAGTAGCATGAAGAGGTGTTCAAAAACATGAAGAGGCTGATAAGGTGTGAAAAACATGAAGAGCTTCAAAAAGTTTGAAAAATAGGAGGAGCATGAAGCAGTGTTAAAAAACATGAAGAGCCTAAAAAAGTGTGAAAAATATGAAGAGCTTATAAAATGGTCAAAAATATGAGGAGCATGAAACGGTCTGAAAAATAGGAGGAGCATGATACGGTGATCAAAAACATGAAGAGCCTGAAAACGTGTGAAAAGTATGAAGAGCTTCCAACGGTGTGAAAAATATGAGGAGCATGAAACAGACTGAAAAAGATGAGGAGCATGAAGTCGTGTTCAAAAACATGTGCAGCCTGAAAAGCTGTGAAAAATATGAAGAGCTTCAAAAGGTGTGAAAAATAGGAGGAGGATGAAGCGGTGTTCAGAAACATGAAAAGCCTGAAAATGTGTGAAATATGTGAAGAGCTTCAAAAGATGTCAAAAATATGAGGAGCATGAAACGGTCTGAAAAATAGGAGGAGTAAGAAGCGTTATTGAAATACATGAAGAGCCTGAAAACGTGTGAAGAATATGAAGAGCTCAAAAGGTGTGAAAAAAATGAAGAGCTTCAGAAGGTGTCAAAAATGAGATGAGCATGAAACGGCCTCAAAAATAGGAGGAGCAGGAAGTGGTGTTCAGAAACATGGAGAGCCTGAAAAGGTGTGAAAAATATGAACAGCTTCAAAAGGTGTGAAATACATGAGGAGCATGAAACGGTCTGAAAAATAGGAGGAGCAAGAAGCGGTGTTGAAAAACAAGAAGAGACGGAAAAGGTGTGAAAAATTTGAAGAGCTTCAAAAGGTATGAAAATATGAAGAGCTTCAAAAGTTGTCAAAAAATAGATGAGCATGAAACGGTCTGAAAAATAGGAGCAGCATGAAGCGGTGTTGAAAAACATGAAGAGTCTGAAAAGGTGTGAAAAATATGAAGAGCTTCATAAGGTGTCAAAAATATGAGGAGCATGAAACGGTCTGAAAAATAGGAGGAGCATGAAGCGGTGTTGAAAAACCTGAAGAGTCTGAAAAGGTGTGAAAAATATGAAGAGCTTCATAAGGTGTCAAATATATGAGGAGCATGAAACGGTCTGAAAAATAGGAGGAGCATGAAGCGGTGTTGAAAACCATGAAGAGCCTGAAAACGTGTGAAAAATATGAAGAGCTTCATAAGGTGTCAAAAATATGAGGAGCATGAAAAGGTCTGAAAAATAGGAGTAGCATGAAGAGGTGTTCAAAAACATGAAGAGGCTGATAAGGTGTGAAAAACATGAAGAGCTTCAAAAAGTTTGAAATTTAGGAGGAGCATGAAGCGGTGTTAAAAAACATGAAGAGCCTAAAAAAGTGTGAAAAATATGAAGAGCTTATAAAATGGTCAAGAATATGAGGAGCATGAAACGGTCTGAAAAATAGGAGGAGCATGAAATGGTGATCAAAAACATGAAGAGCCTGAAAACGTGTGAAAAGTATGAAGAGCTTCAAACGGTGTGAAAAATATGAGGAGCATGAAACAGACTGAAAAAGATGAGGAGCATGAAGTCGTGTTCAAAAACATGTGCAGCCTGAAAAGCTGTGAAAAATATGAAGAGCTTCAAAAGGTGTGAAAAATAGGAGGAGGATGAAGCGGTGTTCAGAAACATGAAAAGCCTGAAAATGTGTGAAAAATGTGAAGAGCTTCAAAAGATGTCAAAAATATGAGGAGCATGAAACGGTCTGAAAAATAGGAGGAGTAAGAAGCGTTATTGAAATACATGAAGAGCCTGAAAACGTGTGAAGAATATGAAGAGCTCAAAAGGTGTGAAATAAATGAAGAGCTTCAGAAGGTGTCAAAAATGAGATGAGCATGAAACGGCCTCAAAAATAGGAGGAGCAGGAAGTGGTGTTCAGAAACATGGAGAGCCTGAAAAGGTGTGAAAAATATGAACAGCTTCAAAAGGTGTGAAATACATGAGGAGCATGAAACGGTCTGAAAAATAGGAGGAGCATGAAGAGGTGTTCAAAAACCTGAAGAGCCTGAAAAGGTGTGAAAAATATGAAGAGCTTCAAAAGGTGTCAAAAATATGAGGAGCATGAAAAGGTCTGAAAAATAGGAGGAGCATGAAACGGTGTTCCAAAACATGAAGAGCCTGAAAAGGTGTGAAAAATATGAAGAGCATCAAAAGGTGTGAAAAATATGAGGAGCATGAACCGATCAGAAAAATAGGAGGAGCATGAAGCCGTGTTGAAAAACATGAAGAGCCTGAAAACGTGTGAAAAATATGAAGAGCTTCTAAAGGTGTCAAAAATATGAGGACAATGAAACGGTCTGGAAAATAGGAGAAGCATGAAGCCGTGTTGAAAAACATGAAGAGCCTGAAAAGTTGTGAAAAATATGAAGAGCTTCAAAAGGTGTCAAAAATATGAGGAGCATGAAAAGGTCTGAAAAATAGGAGGAGCATGAAACGGTGTTCCAAAACATGAAGAGCCTGAAAAGGTGTGAAAAATATGAAGAGCTTCAAAAGGTGTGAATTACATGAGGAGCATGAAATGGTCTGAAAAATAGGAGGAGCATGAAGCTGTGTTGAAATACTTGAAGAGCCTGAAAAGTTGTGCAAAAAATGAAGAGCTTCAAAAGGTGTGAAAAATATGAGCACCTTCAAAAGGTGTCAAAAATGAGATGAGCATGAAACGGTCTGATAAATAGGAGGATCATGAAGCGGTGTTGAAAATCATGAAGAGCCTGAAAACGTGTGAAAAATATGAAGAGCTTCAAAAGATATGAAAAACATGAGGAGCTTGAAACGGTCTGAAAATCAGGAGGAGCATGAAGCGGTTTTGAAAAACATGAAGAGCCTGAAAAGGTGTGAAAAATATGAAGAGCTTCAAAAGGTGTGAAAAATATGAGGAGCCTGAAACAGTTTGAAAAATAGGAGGAGCATGAAACGGTGATGAAGAACATGAAGAGCCTGGAAGGGTGTGAAAAATATGAAGAGCTTCAAAGGTGTCAAAAATATGAGGAGGATGAAACAATCTGAAAAATAGGAGGAGCGTGAAAAGGTGTTCAAAAACATGAAGAGCCTGAAAAGGTGTGAAATATAGGAAGAGCTTCAAAAGGTGTGAAAAATACGAGGAGCATGAAATGGTCTGAAAAATAGGAGGAGCATGAAGCGGTGTAGAAAAACATGAAAAGCCTGAAAAGGTGTGAAAAATATAAAGAGCTTCAAAAGGTGTGAAAAAGATGAGGAGCATGAAACGGTCTGAAATAAAGGAGGAGAATGAAGTGGTGTTGAAAAACATGAAAAGCCTGAAAAGGTGTGAAAAATATGAAGAGCTTCAAAGGTGACAAAAATATGAGGAGCATGAAAAGCTCTTAAAAATAGGAGGAGCATGAAGTGGTGTAGAAAAACATGAAGACCCTGAAAAAATGTGAAAAATATGAAGAGCTTCAAAAGGTGTCAAAAATATGAGGAGCTTGTAACGGTCTGAAATATAGGAGGAGCGTGAAAAGGTGTTAAAACATGAAGAGCTTAAAAAGGTGTGAAACATATGAGGAGCATGAAAAGGTCTGAAAAATAGTAGGAGCATGAAGCGGTGTTGGAAAACATGAAAAGCCTGAAAAGGTGTGAAAAATATGAAGAGCTTCAAAAGGTGACAAAAATAAGAGGATCATGAAAAGCTCTTAAAAATAGGAGGAGCATGAAGTGGTGTAGAAACACATGAAGAGCCTGAAAAGGTGTGAAATCTATGGAGAGCTTCAAAAGGAGTCAAAAATATGAGGAGCATGAAACGGTCTCAAATAAAGGAGGAGCATGAAGTTGTGTTGAAAAATTTGAAGAGCCTGAAAAGGTGTGAAAAATATGAAGAGCTTCAACAGGTGTCAAAAATATGAGGAGCATGAAACGGTCTGAAAAATAGGAGGAGCATTAATTGGTGTTCAAAAATATGAAGAGCCTGGAAAGCTGTGAAAAATATGAAGAGCTTCAAAAGGTGTCAAAAATATGAGGAGCATGAAACGATCTGAAAAATAGGAGGAGCATGAAGTGGTGTTGAAATACATGAAGAGACTGAAAAAGGTGTGAAACATATGAGGAGCCTGAAACGGTCTGAAAGAGAGGAGGAGCATGAATCGGTGTTGAAAATCATGAAGAGCCTGAAAAAGTGTGAAGAATAAGAAGAGCTTCAAAAGGTGTCAAAAATATGAGGAGCATGAAACGATCTGAAAATTAGGAGGAGCATGAAACCGTGTTGAAAAATATGAAGACCATGAAAGGGTGTGAAAAACATGAAGAGCTTCAAAAGGTGTCAAAAATATGAGGAGCATGAAACGGTCTGAAAAATAGGAGGAACATGAAACGGTTTGACAAATAGGAGGAGCATGAAACGGTGTTGAAAAACATGAAGAACCTGAAAGGTGTCGAAAATATGAAGAGCTTCAAAATGTGTCAAAAATATGAGGAGCATGAAACGGTTTGAAAAATAGGAGGAGCATGAAACGGTGTTGAAAAACATGAAGAACCTGAAAGGTGTCGAAAATATGTAGAGCTTCAAAATGTGTCAAAAATATGAGGAGCATGAAACGATCTGAATAATCGGAGGAGCATGAAAGCGTGTTGAAAAACATGAACAGCACGGAAAGGTGTGAAAAATATGAAGAGCTTCAAAAGGTGTCAAAAATATGAGGACCATGAAACGGTTTGAAAAATACGAGGAGCATGAAGTTGTGTTGAAAAACATGAAGAGCCTGAAATGGTGTGAAATATATGAAGAGCTTCAAAAGGTGTAAAAAATATGAGGAGTTTGAAACTGTCTGAAAAATAAAAGGATCTGGTTTCCTCAGTGTGTATGCCCAGAAGTGGAATTGCTGGGTCATATGGCAGTTCTATTTCCAGTTTTTTAAGAAATCTCTACACCGTTTTCCATAGCGGCTGTACTAGTGTGCATTCCCACCAACAGTATAAGAGGGTTCCCTTTTCTCCACTCCCTCTCCAGCATTTATTGCTTGTAGACTTTTGGATAGCAGCCATCCTGACTGGCATGTAATGGTACCTCATTGTGGTTTTGATTTGCATTTCTCTAATAATGAGTGATGTTGAGCATCTTTTCGTGTGTTTGTTATCCATCTGTATGTCTTCTTTGGAGAAATGTCTGTTTAGTTCTTTGGCTCATTTTTTATTGGGTCATTTATTTTTCTGGAATTGAGCTGCAGGATTTGCTTGTATATTTTTGAGATTAATCCTTTGTCTGTTTCTTCATTTGCTATTATTTTCTCCCAATCTGAGGGCTGTCTTTTCACCTTACTTATAGTTTCCTTTGTAGTGCAAAAGCTTTTAAGTTTCATTAGGTCCCATTTGTTTAGTTTTGCTTTTATTTCCAATATTCTGGGAGGTGGGTCATAGAGGATCTTGCTTTGATTTATGTCGGAGAGTGTTTTGCCTATCTTCTCCTCTAGGAGTTTTATAGTTTCTGGTCTTACATTTAGATCTTTAATCCATTTTGAGTTTATTTTTGTGTATGGTGTTAGAAAGTGTTCTATTTTCATTCTTTTACAAGTGGTTGACCAGTTTTCCCAGCACCACTTGTTAAAGAGGTTGTCTTTTTTCCATTGTATATCCTTGCCTCCTTTGTCAAAGATAAGGTGTCCATAGGTTCGTCAGAAAGAGACACGTGCACCCCAATGTTCATCGCAGCACTGTTTATAATAGCCAGGACATGGAAGCAACCTAGATGCCCGTCAGCAGATGAATGGATAAGAAAGCTGTGGTGCATATACACCATGGAATATTACTCAGCCATTAAAAAGAATTCATTTGAATCAGTCCTAATGAGATGGATGAAGCTGGAGCCCATTATACAGAGTGAAGTAAGCCAGAAAGATAAAGAACATTACAGCATACTGACACATGTATATGGAATTTAGAAAGGTGACAACGATAACCCTATATGCAGAACAGAAAAAGAGACACAGAAATACAGAACAGACTTTTAAACTTTGTGGGAGAATGTGAGGGTGGGATATTTCAAAAGAACAGCATGTATGCTATCTATGGTGAAACAGATCACCAGCCCAGGTAGGATGCACGAGACAAGTGCTCCGGCTTGGTGCACTGGGAAGACCCAGAGGAATCGGGTGGAGAGGGAGGTGGGAGGGGGATTCGGGACTGGGAATACATGTAAATCCATGGCTGATTCATATCAATGTATGACAAAACCGACTGGGAAAAAAAATGAAAATAATAAAAAAAAAATAACAATAAAAAAAAATAAGAGGAGCATGAAACGGTGTTCAAAAACATGAAGAGCCTGAAAAGGTGTGGAAATTATGAAGAGCTTCAAAAGGTGTCAAATATATGAGGAGCATAAAACGGTTTGAAAAAAAGGAGGAGCATGAAATGGTGTTGAAAAACATGAAGAGCCTAAAAAGGTGTGAAAAATATGAAGAGCTTCAAAAGGTTTCAAAAATATGAGAGGCATGAACGGTCTGAAATGTAGGGGGAGCATGAAGCGGTGTAGAAAAACATGAAGAGCCTGAAAAGGTGTGGAAATTATGAAGAGCTTCAAAAGGTGTCAAATATATGAGGAGCATAAAACGGTCTGAAAAAAAGGAGGAGCATGAAATGGTGTTGAAAAACATGAAGAGCCTGAAAAGGTGTGATAAATATGAAGAGTTTCAAAACGTGTCAAAAAGATGAGGAGCATGAAACGGTCTGAAAAATAGGAGGAGCATGAAGCGGTGTTGAAAAATATGAAGAGCCTGAAAAGGTGTGAAAAAACTGAAGAGCTTCAAAAGGTATCAAAAATATGAGCAGCATGAAACGGTCTGAAAAACAGGAGGAGCATGAAAGGGTGTTCAAAAACATGAAGAGCCTGGAGAAGTGTGAAAAATATGAAGAGCTTCAAAAGGCGTCAAAAATATGAGGAGCTTGAAACGGTCTGAAAAAAAGGAGGAGCATGAAGCGGTGTTGAAAAACATGAAGAGCCTGAAAAGGTGTGAATTATATGAAGAGCTTCAAAAGGTGTCAAAAATATGAGGAGCATGAAACCGTCTGAAAAATAGTAGGAGCATGAAGCGGTGTTGAAAACATGAAGAGCCTGAAAAGGTGTGAAAAATATGAAGAGGTTCAAAAGGTGTCAAAAATATGAGGACCATGAAACGGTCTGAAAAATATGAGGAGCATGAAATGGTGTTCAAAAACATGAAGACCTGAAAAGGTGTGAAAAATATGAAGAGCTTCAAAAGGTGCCAAAAAGATGAGGAGCATGAAACAGTCTGAAATAAAGGAGGAGAATGAAGCAGTGTTGAAAAACATGAAAAGCCTGAAAAGGTGTGAAAAATATGAAGAACTTAGAAAGGTGTCAAAATATGAGGAGCATGAAACGGTCTGAAAAATAGGAGGAGCATGAAGTGGTGTTGAGAAACATGAAGAGTCTGAAAAAGTTGTGAAACATATGAGGAGAATGAAACGGTCTGAAAAATAGGAGGAGCATGAAGTGGTGTAGAAAAACATGAAGACCCTGATAAATGTGAAAAATATGAAGAGCTTCAAAAGGTGTCAAAAATATGAGGAGCTTGAAACGGTCTGAATATACGAGGAGCGTGAAAGGTGTTAAAAAACATGAAGAGTTTAAAAAGGTGTGAAACATATGAGGAGCATGAAAAGGTCTGAAAAATAGTAGGAGCATGAAGCGGTGTTGAAAAACATGAAAAGCCTGAAAAGGTGTGAAATATATGAAGAGCTTCAAAAGGTGACAAAAATATGAGGAGCATGAATAGCTCTGAAAAATAGGAGGAGCAAGAAGCGGTGTAGAAAAACATGAAGAGCCTGAAAAGGTGTGAAATCTATGGAGAGCTTCAAAAGGTGTCAAAAATATGAGGAGCATGAAACGGTCTCAAATAAAGGAGGAGCATGAAGTTGTGTTGAAAAATATGTAGAGCTTGAAAAGGTGTGAAAAATATGAAGAGCTTCAAAAGGTGTCAAAAATATGAGGAGCATGAAACGGTCTGAAATATAGGAGGAGCATGAAGCGGTTTTGAAAAACATGAAGAGCCTGAAAAGGTGTGAAATATATGAAGAGCTTCAAAAGGTGTAAAAAATATGAGGAGCTTGAAACGGTCTGAAAAATAAGAGGATCTGGTTTCCAGAGTGTGTATGCCCAGAAGTGGGATTGCTGGGTCATATGGCAGTTCTATTTCCAGTTTTTTAAGAAATCTCTACACCGTTTTCCATAGCGGCTGTACTAGTGTGCATTCCCACCAACAGTATAAGAGGGTTCCCTTTTCTCCACTCCCTCTCCAGCATTTATTGCTTGTAGACTTTTGGATAGCAGCCATCCTGACTGGCATGTAATGGTACCTCATTGTGGTTTTGATTTGCATTTCTCTAATAATGAGTGATGTTGAGCATCTTTTCGTGTGTTTGTTATCCATCTGTATGTCTTCTTTGGAGAAATGTCTGTTTAGTTCTTTGGCTCATTTTTTATTGGGTCATTTATTTTTCTGGAATTGAGCTGCAGGATTTGCTTGTATATTTTTGAGATTAATCCTTTGTCTGTTTCTTCATTTGCTATTATTTTCTCCCAATCTGAGGGCTGTCTTTTCACCTTACTTATAGTTTCCTTTGTAGTGCAAAAGCTTTTAAGTTTCATTAGGTCCCATTTGTTTAGTTTTGCTTTTATTTCCAATATTCTGGGAGGTGGGTCATAGAGGATCTTGCTTTGATTTATGTCGGAGAGTGTTTTGCCTATCTTCTCCTCTAGGAGTTTTATAGTTTCTGGTCTTACATTTAGATCTTTAATCCATTTTGAGTTTATTTTTGTGTATGGTGTTAGAAAGTGTTCTATTTTCATTCTTTTACAAGTGGTTGACCAGTTTTCCCAGCACCACTTGTTAAAGAGGTTGTCTTTTTTCCATTGTATATCCTTGCCTCCTTTGTCAAAGATAAGGTGTCCATAGGTTCGTCTGAAAGAGACACATGCACCCCAATGTTCATCGCAGCACTATTTATAATAGCCAGGACATGGAAGCAACCTAGATGCCCGTCAGCAGATGAATGGATAAGAAAGCTGTGGTACATATACACCATGGAATATTACTCAGCCATTAAAAAATTCACTTGAATCAGTCCTAATGAGATGGATGAAGCTGGAGCCCATTATACAGAGTGAAGTAAGCCAGAAATATAAAGAACATTAGAGCATGCTGACACATGTATATGGAATTTAGAAAGGTGATAACGATAACCCTATATGCAGAACAGAAAAAGAGACACAGAAATACAGAACAGACTTTTGAACTTTGTGGGAGAATGTGAGGGTGGGATATTTCAAAAGAACAGCATGTATGCTATCTATGGTGAAACAGATCACCAGCCCAGGTAGGATGCACGAGACAAGTGCTCCGGCTTGGTGCACTGGGAAGACGGAGAGGAATCGGGTGGAGAGGGAGGTGGGAGGGGGGATTGGAATTGGGAATACATGTAAATCCATGGCTGATTCATATCAATGTATGACAAAACCGACTGGGAAAGAAAAAATAAAAATAATAAAAAAAAATTTAAAAAAAAAACAATAAAAAAAAAAATAAAAGGAGCATGAAATGGTGTTCAAAAACATGAAGAGCCTGAAAAGGTGTGGAAATTATGAAGAGCTTCAAAAGGTGTCAAATATATGAGGAGCATAAAACGGTTTGAAAAAAAGGAGGAGCATGAAATGGTGTTGAAAAACATGAAGAGCCTAAAAAGGTGTGAAAAATATGAAGAGCTTCAAAAGGTTTCAAAAATATGAGAGGCATGAACGGTCTGAAATGTAGGGGGAGCATGAAGCGGTGTAGAAAAACATGAAGAGCCTGAAAAGGTGTGGAAATTATGAAGAGCTTCAAAAGGTGTCAAATATATGAGGAGCATAAAACGGTCTGAAAAAAAGGAGGAGCATGAAATGGTGTTGAAAAACATGAAGAGCCTGAAAAGGTGTGATAAATATGAAGAGTTTCAAAACGTGTCAAAAAGATGAGGAGCATGAAACGGTCTGAAAAATAGGAGGAGCATGAAGCGGTGTGGAAAAACATGAAGAGCCTGAAAACGTGTGAAAAATATGAAGAGTTTCAAAAGGTGTGAAAAATATGAAGAGTTTCAAAAGGTGATAAAAATGAGATGAGCATGAAACGGTCTGAAAAATATGAGGAGCATGAAGCGGTGATGGAAATCATGAAGAGTCTGAAAAGCTGTGAAATATATTAAGAGCTTCAAAAGTGTCAAAAATATGAGGAGCATGAAACGGTCTGAAAAATAGGAGGAGCATGAAGCGATGTTGAAAAACATGAAGAACCTGAAAAGGTGTGAAAAATATGAAGAGCTTCAAAAGGTTTCAAAACTATGAGGAGTATGAAACGGTCTGAAAAATAGGAGGAGCATGAAAAGTTGTTCAAATGCATGAAGAGCCTGAAAAGGTGTGAAAAATATGAAGAGCTTCAAAAGGTGTCAAAATATGAGAAGCATGAAACGGTCTGAAAAATAGGAGGAGCATGAAAAGGTCTGAAAAATAGGAGGAGCATGAAGCGGTGTTGAAAACATGAAGAGTCTGAAAAGGTGTGAAAAATATGAAGGGCTTTAAAGGTGTCAAAAATATGAGGAGCATGAAACGGTCTGAAAAATAGGAGGAGCATGAAGCGGTGTTGAAAAACATGAAGAGCCTGAAAAGGTGTGTAAAATATGAAGAGCTTCATTATATGTGAAAAACATGAAGAGCTTCAAAAGTTGTCAAAAATGAGATGAGCATGAAACGGTCTGACAAATAGGAGGAGCAATAAGCGGTGTTGAAAAATATGAAGAGCCTGAAAATGTGTAAAAAATATGAAGAGCTTCTAAATGTGTCAAAAATATGAAGAGCTTCAAAAGGTGTCAAAAATGAGATGAGCATTAAACGGTGTGAAAAAAATGAGGAGAATGAAGTGGTGTTGGAAATCATGAAGAGTCTGAAAAGGTGTGAAATATATGAGGAGCTTCAAAAGGTGTCAAAAATATGAGGGTCATGAAACGGTCTGAAAATTAGGAGGAGCATGAAGCGGTGTTGAAAAACATGAAGAGCCTGAAAAGTTGTCAAAAATATGAAGAGCCTCTAAAGGGGTCAAAAGTAGAGGAGCTTCAAAAGGTGTCAAAAATGAGATGAGCATGAAATGGTGTGAAAATAGGAGGAGCATGAAGCCGTTTTGAAAATCATGAAGAGCCTGAAAAGGTGTGAAAAATAAGAAGAGCTTCAAAAGTTGTCAAAAATATGAGGAGCATGAAACGGTCTGAAAAAGAGGAGGAGCATGAAGCGGTGTTGAAAACCATGAAGAGCCTGAAAAGGTGTGAAAAATATGAAGAGCTTCTAAAGGAGTCAAATATATGAGGACCATGAAACGGTCTGAAAAATAGGAGGAGCATGAAGTGGTGTTCAAAAACATGAAGAGCCTCAAAGGTGTCAAAAATATGAAGAGCTTCAAAAGGTGTGAAAAATAGGAGGAGCATGAAACGGACTGAAATATAGGAGGAGCATGAAGTGGTGTTCAAAAACATGAAGAGCCTCAAAGGTGTCAGAAATATGAAGAGCTTCAAAAGTTGTCAAAAATATGAGGAGCATGAAACGGTCTGAAAAATAGGACGAGCATGAAGTGTTTGTGAAAAACATGAAGAGCCTGAAAAGCTGTGCAAAATATGAAGAGCTTCAAAAGGTGTGAAATACATGAGGAGCATGAAACGGTCTGAAAAATAGGACGAGCATGAAGCAGTGTTCACAAACATGAAGAGCATGAAAAGGTGTGAAAAATATGAAGACCTTCAAAATGTGTCAAATATATGAGGAGCATGAAATGGTCTGAAAAATAGGAGGAGCATGAAGCGGTGTGGAAAAACATGAAGAGCCTGAAAAGGTGTGAAAAATATGAAGAGCATCAAAAGGTGTCAAAATTATGAGGAGCATGAAAGGGTCTGAAAAATAGGAGGAGCATGAAGCGGTGTTGAAAAACATGAAGAGCCTGAAAAGGTGTGAAAAATATGAAGAGTTTCAAAATGGGTCAAAAATATGAGGATCATGAAACGGTCTGAAAAATAGGAGAAGCAAGAAGTGGTGTTGAAAAACATGAAGAGCCTGAAAATGTGTGAAAAATATGAAGAGCTTCAAAAGGTGTGAAAAATATGAAGAGTTTCAAAAGGTGATAAAAATGAGATGAGCATGAAACGGTCTGAAAAATATGAGGAGCATGAAGCGGTGATGGAAATCATGAAGAGTCTGAAAAGCTGTGAAATATATTAAGAGCTTCAAAAGGTGTCAAAAATATGAGGAGCATGAAACGGTCTGAAAAATAGGAGGAGCATGAAGCGATGTTGAAAAACATGAAGAACCTGAAAAGGTGTGAAAAATATGAAGAGCTTCAAAAGGTGTCAAAACTATGAGGAGTATGAAACGGTCTGAAAAATAGGAGGAGCATGAAAAGTTGTTCAAATGCATGAAGAGCCTGAAAAGGTGTGAAAAATATGAAGAGCTTCAAAAGGTGTAAAATACATGAGGAACATGATACGGTTTGAAAAATAGGAGGAGCATGAAGCTCTGTTCAAAAACATGAAGAGCCTGAAAAGTTGTGAAAAATATGAAAAGCTTCAAAAGTTGTCAAAAATATGAGGAGCATGAAACATTCTGAAAAATAGGAGGATGATGAAGCGGTGTTCAAAATCATGAAGAGGCTGAAAAGGTGTGAAAAATATGAAGAGCTTCAAAACGTGTGAAATACATGAGGAGCATGAAACGGTCTGAAAAATAGGAGGAGCATCAAGCGGTGTTCAAAAACATGAAGAGCCTGAAAAGGTGTGAAAAATATGAAGAGCTTCAAAAGGTGTGAAAAATAGAAGGAGCATGAAACGGACTGAAATATAGGAGGAGCATGAAGCGGTGTTCAAAAACATGAAGAGCCTGAAAAGGTGTGAAAAATATGAAGAGCTTCAAAAAATGTCAAAAATATGAGGAGCATTAAACGGTCTGAAAAAAGGGAGGAGCATGAAGCGGTGTTCAAAAACATGAAGAGCCTGAAAAGGTTTGAAAAATATGAAGAGCTTCAAAAGGTGTGAAAAATATGATGAGCTTCAAAGGTGTCAAAAATGAGATGAGCATGAAACGGTCTGAAAAATAAGAGAAGCATGAAGTGGTTTTGAAAAACATGAAGAGCCTGAAAAGGTGTGAAAAATATGAAGAGCTTCAAAAGGTGTGGTAAAATATGATGAGCTTCAAAGGTGTCAAAAATGAGATGAGCATGAAACGGTCTGAAAAATAAGAGAAGCATGAAGTGGTGTTGAAAAACATGAAGAGCCTGAAAAGGTGTGAAAAATATGAAGAGCTTCAAAAGGTGTGGTAAAATATGATGAGCTTCAAAGGTGTCAAAAATGAGATGAGCATGAAACGGTCTGAAAAATAAGAGAAGCATGAAGTGGTGTTGAAAAACAAGAAGAGCCTGAAAACGTGTGAAAAATACGAAGAGCTTCAAAAGATGTGGTAAAATATGAAGAGCTTCAAAAGGTGTCAAAAATGATATGAGCATGAAACGGTCTGAAAAATAGGAGGAGCATGAAGCGGTGTTGAAAAACATGAAGAACCTGAAAAGCTGTGAGAAATATGAAGAGCTTCAAATGGTGTCAAAAATATGAGGAGCATGAAACGGTCTGAAAAATAGGAGGAGCATGAAGCGGTGTTCAAAAATATGAAGAGTTTGAAAAGGTGTGAAATATATGAAGAGTTTCAAAAGGTGTCAAAAATATGAGGAGCATGAAACGGTCTGAAAAATAGGAGTGTCATGAAACGGTGTTGAAAAACATGAAGACCCTGAAAAGGTGTGAAATATATGAAGAGCTTCAAAAGGTGTCAAAAATATGAGGAGCTTGAAACGGTCTGAAAAATAGGTGGAGCATGAAGTGGTGTTCAGAAACATGAAGAGCCTGAAAAGGTGTGAAAAATATGAAGAGCTTCAAAAGGTGTCAAAATAAGAGGAGCATGAAATGGTCTGAAAAATATGAGGAGGATGAAACGGTGTTCAAAAACATGAAGAACCTGAAAAGGTGTGAAAAATATAAAGAGCTTCAAAACGGGTCAAAAATATGAGGAGCATGCAACGGTCTGAAAAATAGAAGCAGCAAGAAGCGGTGTTGAAATACATGAAGTGTTTGAAAAAGTGTGAAAAATGTGAAGAGCTTCAAAAAATGTGAAAAATACGAAGAGCTTCCAAAGGTGTCAAAAATTAGATGAGCATGAAACGGTCTGCAAAATAGGAGGAACAAGAAGTAGTTTTGAAAAAAATGAAGAGGCTGAAAAGGTGTGAAAAATATGAAAAGCTTGAAAAGGTGTCAAAAATATGAGTAGCATGAAACGGTCTAAAAAATAGGAGGAGCAAGAAGCGGTGTTCAAAAACATGAAGAGCTTGAAAAGGTGTGAAAAATATGAAGAGCTTCAAAACGTGTCAAATATATGAGGAGCATGAAATGGTCTGAAAAATAGGAGGAGTAAGAAGGGGTGTTGAAAAACATGAAGAGCTTGAAAAGGTGTGAAAAATATGAAGAGCTTCAAAAGGTGTGAAAAATATGAAGAGCTTCAAAGGTGTCAAAAATGAGATGAGCATGAAACGGTCTGAAAAATAGGAGTAGCATGAAGCTGTGTTCAAAAACATGTAGAGCCTGAAACCGTGTGAAAAATATGAATATCTTCAAAAGGTGTGAAAAATATGAGGCTCATGAAACGGTCTGAAAAATAGAAGCAGCATGAAACAGTGTCGAAAAACATGAAGAGCCTGAAAGGTGTGAAAAATATGAAGAGCTTCAAAAGGTGTGAAAAATATGAGGAGCATGAAATGGTCTGAAAAATAGAATCAGCATGAAATGGTGTTGAAAAACATGAAGAGCAAGAAAAGGTGTGAAAAATATGAAGAGCTTCAAAAGGTGTCAAAAATACGAAGAGCAGGAAACGGTCTGAAAAATAGGAGGATCATGAAGTGGTGTGGAAAAACATGAAGAGCCTGAAAAGGTGTGAAAAATATGAAGAGGTTCAAAAGGTGTGAAATACATGAGGAGCATGAAACTCTCTGAAAAATAGGAGGAGCATGAATTGGTGTTCAAAAACATGAAGAGCCTGAAAAGTTGTGAAAAATATGAAGAGCTTCAAAAGGTGTCAAAAATATGAGGAGCATTAAACGGTCTGAAAAATAGATGCGGCATGAAATGGTGTTGAAAAACATGAAGAGCCTGAAATGTGTGAAAACTATGAAGAGCTTCAAAAGGTATGTAAAATATGAGGAGCATGAAACGGCCTGAAAAATAGGAGGAGCATGAAACGGTGATCAAAAACATGAAGAGCCTGAAAAGGTGTGAAAAATATGAAGAGCTTCAAAAGGTGTGAAATACATGAGGAGCATGAAACGGGCTGAAAAATAAGAGAAGCATGAAGTGCTGTGGAAAAATATGAAGAGCCTGAAAAGCTGTGAAAAATATGAAGAGCTTCAAAAGTTGTGAAATACATGAGGAGCATGAAACGGGCTGAAAAATAGGAGAAGCATGAAGTGGTGTGGAAAAATATGAAGAGCCTGAAAATGTGTGAAAAATATGAAAAGCTTCAAAAGGTGTCAAAAATGAGATGAGCTTGAAACGGTCTGAAAATTAGGAGGATCATGAAATGGTGTTGAAAAACATGAAGAGCCTGAAAAGATGTGAAAAATATGAAAAGCTTCAAAAAGTGTCAAAAATATGAGGAGCATGAAACGGTCTGAAAAATAGGAGGAGCATGAATCTGTGTTCAAAAACATGAAGAGCCTGAAAAGGTGTGAAAAATATGAAGAGCTTCAAAAGGTGTCAAAAATATGAGGAGCATGCAACGGTATGAAAAATAGGAGGAGCATGAAGCTGTGTTCAAAAACATGAAGATCTTAAAAGGGTGTGAAAAATATGAAGAGCTTCAAAAGGTGTCAAAAATGAGATGAGCATTAAACGGTCTGAAAAATAGGAATAACATGAAACGGTGTTGAAAATCATGAAGAGCCTGAAATAATGTGAAAAATATAAAGAGCTGCAAAAGGTGTCAAAAATATGAGGAGCATGAAACGGTCTGATAAATAGGTGGAGCATGAAGCTGTGTTCAAAAACATGAAGAGCCTGAAAACGTGTGAAAAATATGAAGAGCTTCAAAAGTTGTGAAAAATATGAGGAGCATGAAACGGTCTGAAAAATAGAAGCAGCATGAAACGGTGTTGAAAAATATGAAGAGCCTGAAAACGTGTGAAAAATATGAAGAGCTTCAAAAGGTGTGAAAAATATAAAGAGCTTCAAAGGTGAAAAAAATGAGATGAGCATGAAACGGTCTGAAAAATAGGAGGAGAATGAAGTGGTGGTGATAAACATGAAGAGCCTGAAAAGGTGTGAAAAATATGAAGAGCTTCAAAATGTTTCAAAAATATGAAGAGCATGAAACGGTCTGAAAATCAGGAGGATCATGAAGCGGTGTTCAAGAACATGAAGAGCCTGAAAAGGTGTGAAAAATATGAACAGCTTCAAAATGTGTCAAAAATATGAGGAGCATGAAACGGTCTGAAAAATAGGAGGAGCATGAAACGGTGATCAAAAACATGAAGAACCTGAAAAGGTTTGAAAAATATGAAGAGCTTCTAAAGGTGTCAAAAATATGAGGAGCATAAACGATCTGAAAAATAGGAGTAGCATGAAGCGGTGTTCAAAAACATGAAGAGCCTGAAAAGGTGTGAAATATATGAAGAGCTCAAAAAGTGTCAAAAATATGAGGAGCATGAAACGGTCTGAAAAATAGGAGGATCATGAAGTGGTGTTCAAAAACACGAAGAGCCTGAAAAGGTGTGAAAAATATGAACAGCTTCAAAATGTGTCAAAAATATGAGGAGCATGAAACGGTCTGAAAAATAGGAGGAGCATGAAACGGTGATCAAAAACATGAAGAACCTGAAAAGGTTTGAAAAATATGAAGAGCTTCTAAAGGTGTCAAAAATATGAGGAGCATAAACGATCTGAAAAATAGAAGCAGCATGAAACGGTGTTGAAAACTATGAAGAGCCTGAAAACGTGTGAAAAATATGAAGAGCTTCAAAAGGTGTGAAATACATGAGGAGCATGAAACTCTCTGAAAAATAGGAGGAGAATGAAGTGGTGGTGAAAAACATGAAGAGCCTGAAAAGGTGTGAAAAATATGAAGAGCTTCAAAAGATGAGAAAATCATGAAGAGCTTCAAAAGGTGTCAAAATGAGATGAGCATTAAACGGTCTGAAAAATAGGAATAACATGAAACGGTGTTGAAAATAATGAAGAGCCTGAAAAACTGTGAGAAATATCAAGAGCTTCACAAGGTGTCAAATATATGAGGAGCATGAAACGTTCTGAAAAAGAGGAGGAGCATGAAGCGGTGTTGAAAAACATGAAGAGCCTGAAAAGCTGTGTAAAATATGAAGAGGTTCTAAAGGTGTCAAAAATATGAGGAGCATGAAACGGTCTTAAAAATAAGCGGATTATGAAACGGTGTTCAAAAACATGAAGAGCCTGAAAAGGTGTGAAAAATATGACAAGCCTCAAAACCTGTCAAAAATATGAGGAGCATGAAACTGTCTGAAAAATAGCAGGGGCATGAAGCGGTGTTGAAAAACATGAAGAGTCTGAAAACGTGTGAAAATATGAAGAGCTTCAAACATATGAAAAATATGAAGAGCTTCAAAAGGTGTGAAAAATATGAAGAGCTTCAAAAGGTGTCAAAAATGAGATGTGCATAAAACGGTCCGAAAAATACGAGGAGCATGAAGCGGTGTTGAAAATCATGAAGAGCCTGAAAAGGCGTGAAAAATATGAAGAGCTTCAATGATGTGAAAAATATGAAGAGCTTCAAAAGGTGTCAAAAATATGAAGAGCATGAAACGGTCTGAAAAATAGAAGAAGCATGAAACGGTGATCAAACACATGAAGAGCCTGAAAAGGTGTGGAAAATATGAAGAGCTTCAAAAGGTGTGAAATACATGAGGAGCATGAAACTCTCTGAAAAATAGGAGGAGCATGAAGCGGTGTTCAAAAACATGAAGAGCTTGAAAAGTTGTGAAAAATATGAAAAGCTTCAAAAGGTGTCAAAAATGAGATGAGCCTTAAACGGTCTGAAAAACAGGAATAACATGAAACGGTGTTGAAAATCATGAAGAGCCTGAAATAGTGTGAAAAATATAAAGAGCTGCAAAAGGTGTCAAAAATATGAGGAGCATGAAACGGTCTGATAAATAGGTGGAGCATGAAGCTGTGTTCAAAAACATGAAGAGCCTGAAAAGGTGTGAAAAATATGAAGAGCTTCAAAAGGTGTGAAATATATGAGGAGAATGAAACGGTCTGAAAAATAGGAGGATCATGAAGCAGTTTTCAGAAACATGAAGAGCATGAAAAGGTGTGAAAAATATGAAGAGCTTCAAAAGGTGTGAAATATATGAGGAGAATGAAACGGTCTGAAAAATAGGAGGATCATGAAGCGGTTTTCAGAAACATGAAGAGCATGAAAAGGTGTGAAAAATATGAAGAGCTTCAAAAGGTGTCATAAATATGAGGAGCATGAAACGGTCTGAAAAATAGGAGGAGCATGAAACGGTGTCCAAAATCATGAAGAGCCTGAAAAGGTGTGAAAAATATGAAGAGCTTCAAAAGGTGTGAAATACATGAGGAGCATGAAACTCTCTGAAAAATAGGAGGAGCATGAAGCAATGTTCAAAAACATGAAGAGCCTGAAAATGTGTGAAAAATATGAAGAGCTTCAAAAGGTGTCAAAATTGAGATGAGTATGAAACGGTCTGAAAAATAGTAGGAGCATGAAGTGGTGTTGAAAAAAAAAGAAGAGACTGAAAAGGTGTGAAATATATGAAGAGCTTCAAAAGGTGTCAAAAATATGAGGAGCATGAAACGGTCTGAAAAATAGGAGGAGCATGAAGCTGTGTCGAAAAACATGAAGAGCCTGAAAATGTGTGAAAAATATGAAGAGCTTCTAAATGTGTCAAAAATATGAGGAGCATGAAACGGTCTAAAAAATAGGAGGATCATGAAGCGGTGTTCAAAAACATGAAGAGCCTGAAAAGGTGTGAAAAATATGAAGAGCTCAAAAATTGTCAAAAATATGATGAGCATGAAACGATCTGAAAAATAGAAGGAGCATGAAACGGTGATCAAAAACATGAAGAGCCTGAAAAGGTGTGGAAAATATGAAGAGCTTCAAAAGCTGTGAAATACATGAGGAGCATGAAACTCTCTGAAAAATAGGAGGAGCATGAAGCGGTGTTCAAAAACATGAAGAGCCTGAAAAGTTGTGAAAAATATGAAAAGCTTCAAAAGGTGTCAAAAATGAGATGAGCATTAAACGGTCTGAAAAATAGGAATAACATGAAACGGTGTTGAAAATAATGAAGAGCCTGAAAAACTGTGAAAAATATAAAGAGCTTCAAAAGGTGTCAAAAATATGAGGAGCATGAAACGGTCTGATAAATAGGAGGAGCATGAAGCTGTGTTCCAAAACATGAAGATCCTGAAAAGGTGTGAAAAATATGAAGAGCTTCAAAAGGTGTGAAATATATGAGGAGCATGAAACGGACTGAAAAATAGAAGCAGCATGAAACGGTGTTGAAAAATATGAAGAGCATGAAAACGTGTGAAAAATATGAAGAGCTTCAAAAGGTGTGAAAAAAATAAAGAGCTTCAAAGGTGACAAAAATGAGATGAGCATGATACGGTCTGAAATATAGGAGGAGCGTGAGGTGGTGGTGAAAAACATGAAGAGCCTGGAAAGGTGTGAAAAATATGAAGAGCTTCAAAATGTTTCACAAATATGAAGAGCATGAAACGGTCTGAAAAACAGGAGGATCATGAAGCGGTGTTCAAAAACATGAAGAGCCTGGAAAGGTGTGAAAAATATGAAGAGCTTCAAAAGGTGTCAAAAATATGAGGAGCATGAAACGGTCTGAAAAATAGGAGGAGCATGAAACGGTGATCAAAAACATGAAGAGCCTGAAAAGGTGTGAAAAATATGAAGAGCTTCTAAAGGTGTCAAAAATATGAGGAGCATAAACGGTCTGAAAAATAGGAGTAGCATGAAGCGGTGTTCAAAAACATGAAGAGCCTGAAAAGGTGTGAAAAATATGAAGAGCTCAAAAAGTGTAAAATATGAGGAGCATGAAACGATCTGAAAAATAGACGGAGCATGAAACGGTGATCAAACACATGAAGAGCCTGAAAAGGTGTGGAAAATATGAAGAGCTTCAAAAGGTGTGAAATACATGAGGAGCATGAAACGCTCTGAAAAATAGGAGGAGCATGAAGCGGTGTTCAAAAACATGAAGAGCCTGAAAAGTTGTGAAAAATATGAAAAGCTTCAAAAGGTGTCAAAAATGAGATGAGCATTAAACGGTCTGAAAAATAAGAATAACATGAAACGGTGTTGAAAATCATGAAGAGCCTGAAATAGTGTGAAAAATATAAAGAGCTGCAAAAGGTGTCAAAAATATGAGGAGCATGAAACGGTCTGAAAAATAGAAGCAGCATGAAACGGTGTTGAAACACATGAAGAGCCTGAAAACGTGTGAAAAATATGAAGAGCTTCAAAAGGTGTGAAAAATATAAAGAGTTTCAAAGGTGACAAAAATGAGATGAGCATGAAACGGTCTGAAAAATAGGAGGAGCATGAAGTGGTGGTGAAAAACATGAAGAGCCTGAAAAGGTGTGAAAAATATGAAGAGCTTCAAAATGTTTCAAAAATATGAAGAGCATGAAACGGTCTGAAAATCAGGAGGATCATGAAGCGGTGATCAAAAACATGAAGAGCCTGAAAAGGTGTGAAAAATATGAAGAGCATCAAAAGGTGTGAAATACATGAGGAGCATGAAACGGGCTGAAAAATAAGAGAAGCATGAAGTGCTGTGGAAAAACATGAAGAGCCTGAAAAGCTGTGAAAAATATGAAGAGCTTCAAAAGGTGTGAAATACATGAGGATCATGAAACGGTGTGAAAAAGTGGAGGAGCATGAAGCAGAGTTCGAAAACATGAAGAGCCTGAAAAGGTTTGAAAAATATGAAGAGCTCAAAAAGTGTCAAAAATATGAGGAGCATGAAACCGTCTGAAAAATAGGAGGAGCATGAAGCTGTGTTCAAAAACATGAAGAGCCTGAAAAGGTGTGAAAAATATGAAGAGCTTCAAAAGGTGTCAAAAATATGAGGAGCATGAAACGGTCTGAAAAATAGGAGGAGCATGAAGCTGTGTTCAAAAACATGAAGATCTTAAAAGCGTGTGAAAAATATGAAGAGCTTCAAAAGGTGTGAAAAATATGAGGAGCATGAAACGGTCTGAAAAATAGAAGCAGCATGAAACGGTTTTGAAAAACATGAAGAGCCTGAAAACGTGTGAAAAATATGAAGAGCTTCAAAAGGTGTGAAAAACATGAAGAGCTTCAAAGGTGACAAAAATGAGATGAGCATGAAACGGTCTGAAAAATAGGAGGAGCATGAAGTGGTGGTGAAAAATATGAAGAGCTTGAAAAGGTGTGAAAAATATGAAGAGCTTCAAAATGTTTCAAAAATATGAAGAGCATGAAACGGTCTGATTTCAGGAGGATCATGAAGCGGTGTTCAAAAACATGAAGAACCTGAAAAGGTGTGAAAAATATGAAGAGCTCAAAAAGTGTCAAAAATATGAGGAGCATGAATCGATCTCAAAAATACGAGGAGCATGAAGCAGTGTTCAAAAACATGAAGAGCCTGAAAAGGTGTGAAAAATATGAAGAGCTTCAAAAGGTGTGAAATATATGAGGAGAATGAAACGGTCTGAAAAATAGGAGGATCATGAAGCGGTTTTCAGAAACATGAAGAGCATGAAAAGGTATGAAAAATATGAAGAGCTTCAAAAGGTGTGAAATATATGAGGAGCATGAAACGGGCTGAAAAATAAGAGAAGCATGAAGTGCTGTGGAAAAACATGAAGAGCCTGAAAAGCTGTGAAAAATATGAAGAGCTTCAAAAGGTGTGAAATACATGAGGAGCATGAAATGGGCTGAAAAATAGGAGAAGCATGAAGTGGTGTTTAAAAATATGAAGAGCTTGAAAAGGTGTGAAAAATATGAAGACCTTCAAAAGGTGTCAAAAATGAGATGAGCATGAAACGGTCTGAAAAATAGGAGGATCATGAAACGGTGTTGAAAAACATGAGGAGCCTGAAAAGATGTGAAAAATATGAAGAGCTACAAAAGGTGTCAAAATTATGAGGAGCATGAAACGTTCTGAAAAATAGGAGGAGCCTCAACCTGTGTTCAAAAACATGAAGAGCCTGAAAAGGTGTGAAAAATATGAAAAGCTTCAAAAGGTGTCAAAATGAGATGATCATGAACCCGTCTGAAAAATAGGAGGAGCATGAAGCGGTGTTGAAAGACATGAAGAGCCTGAAAATTTGTGAGAAATATGAAGAGCTTTAAAAGGTGTCAAAAATATGAGGAGCATGAAACGGTCTGCAAAAAAGTAGGAGCATGAAGTGATGTTGAAAAACTTGAAGAGCATGAAAAGGTGTGAAAAATATGAAGAGGTTCAAAGTTGTGAAATACATGAGGATCATGAAACGGTGTGAAAAAGTGGAGGAGCATGAAGCAGAGTTCGAAAACATGAAGAGCCTGAAAAGGTTTGAAAAATATGAAGAGCTCAAAAAGTGTCAAAAATATGAGGAGCATGAAACGATCTGAAAAATACGAGGAGCATGAAGCAGTGTTCAAAAACATGAAGAGCTTCAAAAGGTATGAAAAATATGAGAGCTTCAAAAGGTGTCAAAAATATGAGGAGCATGAAACGGTCTGAAAAATATGAGGAACATGAAGCGGTGTTCAAACACATGAAGAGCCTGAAAATGTGTGAAAATTATGAAGATCTTCAAAAGCTGTCAAAATTATGAGGAACATGAAACGGTTTGAAAAATAGGAGGAGCATGAAACGGTGTTGAAAAACATGAAGAGCCTGAAAAGGTGTGAAAAATATGAAGAGCTTCAAAATCTTTGAAAAATATGAAGAGCTTTCAAAGGTGTGAAATACATGAGGAGCATGAAACTCTCTGAAAAATAGGAGGAGCCTGAAATGGTGTTCAAAAACATGAATAGACTGAAAACGTGTGAAAAATATGAAGAGCTTCAAAAGGTGTGAAAAATATGAGGAGCATGATACGGTCTGAAAAATAGGAGGAGCATGAAGCTGTGTTCAAAAACAAGAAGAGCCTGAAAAGTTGTGAAAAATATGAAAGGCTTCAAAAGGTGTGAAAAATATGAGGAGCATGAAACGGTCTGAAAAATCGGAGGAGCATGAAGCGGTGTTGCAAAACATGAAGAGCCTGAAAATGTGTGAAAAATATGAAGAGCTTCAAAAGGTGTCAAAAATATGAGGAGCATGAAATGGTCTGAAAAATTGGAGGAGCATGAAGCGGTGTTGAAAAACATGAAGAGCCTTAAAAGGTGTGAAAAAAATGAAGAGCTTCAAAAGATGTCAAAAATATGAGGAGCATGAAACGGTCTGAAAAATATGAGCAGCATGAAGCGGTGTTGAAAAACATGAAGAGCCTGAAAAGGTGTGAAAAATATGAAGAGCTTCAAAAGGTGTGAAATACATGAGGAGCATAAAACTCTCTGAAAAATAGAAGTGGCATGAAATGGTGTTCAAAAACATGAAGAGCCTGAAAAGGTGTGAAATATATGAAGAGCTTCAAAAGGTGTGAAAAATATGAGGAGCATGATATGGTTTCAAAAATAGGATTAGCATGAAGCGGTGTTCAAAAACATGAAGAGCCTGAAAAGTTGTGAAAAATATGAAAACCTTCAAAGGTGTCAAAAATGAGATGAGCATGAAACGGTCTGAAAAATAGGACGTGCATGAAGCGGTGTTGAAAAACATGAAGAGCCTGAAAAGTAGTGAAAAATATGAAGAGCTTCAAAAGGTGTCAAAAATATGAGGAGCATGAAACGGTCTGAACAATAGGAGAAGCATGAAGCGGTGTTCAAAAACATCAAGAGCCTGAAAAGGGGTGAAAAATATGAAAACCTTCAAAGGTGTCAAAAATGAGATGAGCATGAAACGGTCTGAAAAATAGGACGTGCATGAAGCGGTGTTGAAAAACATGAAGAGCCTGAAAAGTAGTGAAAAATATGAAGAGCTTCAAAAGGTGTCAAAAATATGAGGAGCATGAAAAGGTCTGAACAATAGGAGAAGCATGAAGCGGTGTTCAAAAACATGAAGAGCCTGAAAAGGGGTGAAAAATATGAAGAGCTTCAAAAGGTGTCAAAAATATGAGGAGCATGAAATGGTCTGAAAAATCGGAGGAGCATGAAGCGTTGTTGAAAAACATGAAGAGCCTGAAAAGGTGTGAGAAATATGAAGAGCTTCAAAAGGTGTTAAAAGGATGAGGAGCATAAAACGGTCTGAAAAATCGGAGGAGCATGAAGCGGTGTTGAAAAACTTGAAGAGCCTGAAAATGTGTGAAAAATATGAAGAGCTTCAAAACGTGTCAAAAATATGAGGAGCATGAAATGGTCTGAAAAATTGGAGGAGCATGAAGCGCTGTTGAAAAACATGAAGAGCCTTAAAAGGTGTGAAAAAAATGAAGAGCTTCAAAAGGTGTCAAAAATATGAGGAGCATGAAACGGTCTGAAAAATATGAGCAGCATGAAGCGGTGTTGAAAAACATGAAGAGCCTGAAAAGGTGTGAAAAATATGAAGAGCTTCAAAAGGTGTGAAATACATGAGGAGCATAAAACTCTCTGAAAAAGAGAAGGAGCATGAATTGGTGTTCAAAAACATGAAGAGCCTGAAAAGGTGTGAAATATATGAAGAGCTTCAAAAGGTGTGAAAAATATGAGGAGCATGATATGGTTTGAAAAATAGGAGTAGCATGAAGCGGTGTTCAAAAACATGAAGAGCCTGAAAAGTTGTGAAAAATATGAAAACCTTCAAAGGTGTCAAAAATGAGATGAGCATGAAACGGTCTGAAAAATAGGACGTGCATGAAGCGGTGTTGAAAAACATGAAGAGCCTGAAAAGTAGTGAAAAATATGAAGAGCTTCAAAAGGTGTCAAAAATATGAGGAGCATGAAACGGTCTGAACAATAGGAGAAGCATGAAGCGGTGTTCAAAAACATGAAGAGCCTGAAAAGTTGTGAAAAATATGAAGAGCTTCAAAAGATGAGAAAAACATGAAGAGCTTCAAAAGGTGTCAAAATGAGATGAGCATGAAACGGTCTGAAAAATAGGAGGAGCATGAAGTCGTGTTGAATAAAAGGAAAAGTCTGAAAAGTGTGAAATATATGAAGAGCTTCAAAAGGTGTCAAAAATATGAGGAGAATGAAACGGTCTGAAAAATAGGAGGAGCATGAAGCGATGTTGAAAAACATGAATTGTCTGAAAACGTGTGGAAAATATGAAGAGATTCATAAATGTGAAAAATATGAAGAGCTTCAAAAGGTGTGAAAAATCTGAAGAGCTTCAAAAGGTGTCAAAAAAGAGATGAGCATGAAAAGGTCTGAAAAATAGGAGGAGCATGAAGCGGTGTTGAAAATCATGAAGAGCCTGAAAAGGTGTGAAAAATATGAAGAGCTTCAAAAGTTGTCAAAAATATGAGGAGCATGAAACAATCTGAAAAATAGGAGGAGCATGAAGCGGTGTTCAAAAATATGAAGAGCCTGAAAAGGTGTGAAATATATGAAGAGCTTCAAAAGATGTCAAAAATATGAGGAGCATGAAACGGTCTGAAAAATAGGAGGAACATGAAGCGGTGTTCAAAAACATGAAAAGCCTGAAAAGGTGTGAAAAAAATGAAGAGCTTCAAAAGGTGTCAAAAATATGAGGAGCATGAAACGTTCTGAAAAATAGGACGAGCATGAAGCAGTGATAAAAAACATGAAGTGCCTGAAAAGGTGTGAAATATATGAAGAGTTCCTAAAGGTGTCAAAAATATGAGGAGCACCAAACGGTCTCAAAAATAGGAGGAGCATGAAGTGGTGTTGAAAAACATGAAGAGCCTGAAAATGAGTGAAAAATATGAAGAGCTTCAAAAAGTGTCAAAAATATGAGGAGCATGAAACGGTCTGAAAAGGAGGAAGAGCATGAAGAAGTGTTCAAAAACATGAAGAGCCTGAAAAGGTGTGAAAAATATGAAGAGCTTCAAAAGGTGTCAAAAATGAGATGAGCATGAAACGGTCTGAAAAATAGGAGGAGCATGAGCGGTGTTGAAAATCATGAAGAGCCTGAAAAGGTGTGAAAAATATGAAGAGCTTCAAAAGGTGTGAAATACATGAGGAGCATGAAACTCTCTAAAAAATAGGAGGAGCATGAAGCGATGTTCAAAAACATGAAGAGCCTGAAAATGTGTGAAAAATATGAAGAGCTTCAAAATGTGTCAAAAATATGAGGAGAATGAAACGGTCTGAAAAATAGGAGGAGCATGAAGCTGTGTCGAAAAACATGAAGAGCCTGAAAAGGTTTGAAAAATATGAAGAGCTTCAAAAGGTGTCAAAAATATGAGGAGAATGAAACGGTCTGAAATATAGGAGGAGCATGAAGCAGAGTTCGAAAACATGAAGAGCCTGAAAAGGTTTGAAAAATACGAAGAGCTCAAAAAGTGTCAAAAATATGAGGAGCATGAAACGATCTGAAAAATACGAGGAGCATGAAGCAGTGTTCAAAAACATGAAGAGCTTCAAAAGGTATGAAAAATATGAGAGCTTCAAAAGGTGTCAAAAATATGAGGAGCATGAAACGGTCTGAAAAATAGGAGGAACATGAAGCGGTGTTCAAACACATGAAGAGCCTGAAAATGTGTGAAAATTATGAAGATCTTCAAAAGGTGTCAAAATTATGAGGAACATGAAACGGTTTGAAAAATAGGAGGAGCATGAAACGGTGTTGAAAAACATAAAGAGCCTGAAAAGGTGTGAAAAATATGAAGAGCTTCAAAATCTTTGAAAAATATGAAGAGCTTTCAAAGGTGTGAAATACATGAGGAGCATGAAACTCTCTGAAAAATAGGAGGAGCCTGAAATGGTGTTCAAAAACATGAATAGACTGAAAACGTGTGAAAAATATGAAGAGCTTCAAAAGGTGTCAAAAATATGAGGAGCATCAAACGGTCTGAAAAATATGAGCAGCATGAAGCGGTGTTGAAAAACATGAAGAGCCTTAAAAGGTATGAAAAAATTGAAGAGCTTCAAAAGGTGTCAAAAATATGAGGAGCATGAAACGGTCTGAAAAATAGGAGGAGCATGAAGCTGTGTCGAAAAACATGAAGAGCCTGAAAATGTGTGAAAAATATGAAGAGCTTCAAAAGGTGTGAAATACATGAGGAGCATGAAACTCTCTGAAAAATAGGAGGAGCATGAAGCGATGTTCAAAAACATGAAGAGCCTGAAAATGTGTGAAAAATATGAAGAGCTTCAAAATGTGTCAAAAATATGAGGAGAATGAAACGGTCTGAAAAATAGGAGGAGCATGAAGCTGTGTCGAAAAACATGAAGAGCCTGAAAATGTGTGAAAAATATGAAGAGCTTCAAAAGGTGTCAAAAATATGAGGAGAATGAAACGTTCTGAAAAATATGACGAGCATGAAGCTGTGTCGAAAAACATGAAGAGCCTGAAAAGGTGTGAAAAATATGAAGAGCTTCAAAAGGTGTCAAAAATATTAGGAGCATGAAACGTTCTGAAAAATAGGACGAGCATGAAGCAGTGATAAAAAACATGAAGTGCCTGAAAAGGTGTGAAAAATATGAAGAGTTCCTAAAGGTGTCAAAAATATGCGGAGCACCAAACGGTCTCAAAAATAGGAGGAGCATGAAGTGGTGTTGAAAAAGATGAAGAGCCTGAAAAGGTGTTAAAAATATTAAAGCTTCAAAAGGTGTCAAAATTATGAGGAGCATGAAACGGTCTGAAAAATAGGAGGAGCATGAAGCGATGTTGAAAAACATGAATTGTCTGAAAAAGTGTGGAAAATATGAAGAGATTCATAAATGTGAAAAATATGAAGAGCTTCAAAAGGTGTGAAAAATATGAAGAGCTTCAAAAGGTGTCAAAATGAGATGAGGAAGAAACGGTCGGAAAAATAGGAGGAGCATGAAGCAGTGTTGAAAAACATGAAGAGCCTGAAAACCTGTGAAAAATAGAAAGAGCTTCAAAAGGTGTCAAAAATGAGATGAGCATGAATCGGTCTGAAAAATAGGAGGAGCATGAAGCGGTGATGAAAATCATGAAGAGCCTGAAAAGGTGAGAAAAATATGAAGAGCTTCAAAATGTGTGAAAAATATGAGGAGCTTCAAAAGGTGTAAAAAATATGAAGAGCTTCAAAAGTGTCAAAAATTAGATGAGCATGAAAAGGTCTAAAAAATAGGAGGAGCAACAAGTAGTGTTGAAAAAAATGAAGAGCCTGAAAAGGTGTGAAAAATATGAAGAGCTTCAAAATGTGTGAAAAATATGTGGAGCATGATACGGTCTAAAAAATAGGAGGAGCATGAAGCAGTGTTCAAAAACATGAAGAGCCTGAATAGGTGTGTAAAGAAATGCAAAGCTTCAAAAGGTGTCAAAAATGAGATTAGCATTAAACGGTCAGAAAAATAGGAATAACATGAAACGGTGTTGAAAATCATGAAGAGCCTGAAATAGTGTGAAAAATATAAAGAGCTGCAAATGGTGTCAAAAATATGAGGAGCATGAAACGGTCTGATAAATAGGTGGAGCATGAAGCGGTGTTCAAAAACATGAAGAGCCTGAAAAGGTGTGAAAAATATGAAGAGCTTCAAAATGTTTCACAAATATGAAGAGCATGAAACGGTCTGAAAAACAGGAGGATCATGAAGCGGTGTTCAAAAACATGAAGAGCCTGAAAAGGTGTGAAAAATATGAAGAGCTTCAAAAGGTGTCAAAAATATGAGGAGCATGAAACGGTCTGAAAAATAGGAGGAGCATGAAACGGTGATCAAAAACATGAAGAGCCTGAAAAGGTTTGAAAAATATGAAGAGCTTCTAAAGGTGTCAAAAATATGAGGAGCATAAACGATCTGAAAAATAGGAGTAGCATGAAGCTGTGTTCAAAAACATGAAGAGCCTGAAAAGGTGTGAAAAATATGAAGAGCTCAAAAAGTGTCAAAAATATGATGAGCATGAAACGATCTGAAAAATAGAAGGAGCATGAAACGGTGATCAAAAACATGAAGAGCCTGAAAAGTTGTGAAAAATATGAAGAGCTCAAAAAGTGTCAAAAATATGAGGAGCATGAAACGCTCTGAAAAATAGGAGGAGCATGAAGCGGTGTTCAAAAACATGAAGAGCCTGAAAAGTTGTGAAAAATATGAAAAGCTTCAAAAGGTGTCAAAAATGAGATTAGCATTAAACGGTCGGAAAAATAGGAATAACATGAAACGGTGTTGAAAATCATGAAGAGCCTGAAATACTGTGAAAAATATAAAGAGCTGCAAATGGTGTCAGAAATATGAGGAGCATGAAACGGTCTGATAAATAGGTGGAGCATGAAGCTGTGTTCAAACCATGAAGAGCCTGAAAAGGTGTGAAAAATATGAAGAGCTTCAAAATGTTTCACAAATATGAAGAACATGAAACGGTCTGAAAAACAGGAGGATCATGAAGCGGTGTTCAAAAACATGAAGAGCCTGAAAAGGTATGAAAAATATGAAGAGCTTCAAAAGGTGTGAAAAATATGAGGAGCATGAAACGGTCTGAAAAATAGAAGCAGCATGAAACGGTGATCAAAAACATGAAGAGCCTGAAAACGTGTGAAAAATATGAAGAGCTTCAAAATGTGTGAAAAATATGAAGAGCTTCAAATGTGACAAAAATGAGATGAGCATGAAACGGTCTGAAAAATAGGAGGAGCATGAAGTGGTGGTGAAAAACATGAAGAGCCTGAAAAGGTGTGAAAAATAGGAAGAGCTTCAAAATGTTTCAAAAATATGAAGAGCATGAAACGGTCTGAAAATCAGGAGGATCATGAAGCAGTGTTCAAAAACATGAAGAGCCTGAAAAGGTGTGAAAAATATGAAGAGCTCAAACAGTGTCAAAAATATGAGGAGCATGAAACGATCTGAAAAATACGAGGAGCATGAAGCAGTGTTCAAAAACATGAAGAGCCTGAAAAGGTGGGAAAAATATGAAGAGCTTCAAAAGGTGTCAAAAATATGAGGAGCATGAAACGGTCTGAAAAATATGAGCAGCATGAAACGGTGATCAAAAACATGAAGAGCCTGAAAAGGTGTGAAAAATATGAAGAGCTTCAAAAGGTGTCAAAAATATGAGGAGCATGAAATGGTCTGAAAAATTGGAGGAGCATGAAGCGGTGTTGAAAAACATGAAGAGCCTTAAAAGGTGTGAAAAAAATGAAGAGCTTCAAAAGGTGTCAAAAATATGAGGAGCATGAAACGGTCTGAAAAATATGAGCAGCATGAAGCGGTGTTGAAAAACATGAAGAGCCTGAAAAGATGTGAAAAATATGAAGAGCTTCAAAAGGTGTGAAATACATGAGGAGCATAAAACTCTCTGAAAAGGAGAAGGAGCATGAAGTGGTGTTCAAAAACATGAAGAGCCTGAAAAGGTGTGAAATATATGAAGAGCTTCAAAAGGTGTGAAAAATATGAGGAGCATGATATGGTTTGAAAAATAGGATTAGCATGAAGCGGTGTTCAAAAACATGAAGAGCCTGAAAAGTTGTGAAAAATATGAAAACCTTCAAAAGGTGTCAAAAATGAGATGAGCATGAAACGGTCTGAAAAATAGGACGTGCATGAAGCGGTGTTGAAAAACATGAAGAGCCTGAAAAGTATTGAAAAATATGAAGAGCTTCAAAAGGTGTAAAAATATGAGGAGCATGAAACGGTCTGAACAATAGGAGAAGCATGAAGCGGTGTTCAAAAACATGAAGAGCCTGAAAAGGGGTGAAAAATATGAAGAGCTTCAAAAGGTGTCAAAAATATGAGGAGGATGAAACGGTCTGAAAAATCGGAGGAGCATGAAGCGTTGTTGAAAAACATGAAGAGCCTGAAAAGGTGTGAGAAATATGAAGAGCTTCAAAAGGTGTTAAAAGTATGAGTAGCATGAAACGGTCTGCAAAAAAGGAGGAGCATGAAGTGGTGTTGAAAAAGATGAGGAGCCTGAAAAGGTGTTAAAAATATGAAAGCATCAAAAGGTGTCAAAATTATGAGGAGCATGAAACGGTCTGAAAAATAGGAGGAGCATGAAGCGCTGTTGAATATCATAAAGAGCCTGAAAAGTTGTGAAAAATATGAAGAGCTTCAAAAGATGAGAAAAACATGAAGAGCTTCAAAAGGTCTCAAAATGAGATGAGCATGAAACGGTCTGAAAAATAGGAGGAGCATGAAGTCGTGTTGAAAAAAAGGAAAAGTCTGAAAAAGTGTGAAATATATGAAGAGCTGCAAAAGGTGTCAAAAATATGAGGAGAATGAAACGGTCTGAAAAATAGGAGGAGCATGAAGCGATGTTGAAAAACATGAATTGTCTGAAAACGTGTGGAAAATATGAAGAGATTCATAAATGTGAAAAATATGAAGAGCTTCAAAAGGTGTGAAAAATATGAAGAGCTTCAAAAGGTGTCAAAAAAGAGATGAGCATGAAAAGGTCTGAAAAATA
Source organism: Dama dama (assembly GCF_033118175.1). Lineage (NCBI taxonomy): Eukaryota > Metazoa > Chordata > Mammalia > Artiodactyla > Cervidae > Dama > Dama dama. The sequence goes on from NW_026870885.1 coordinate 4,676,502, forward strand.
GGAGGAGCATGAAGCGGTGTTGAAAATCATGAAGAGCCTGAAAACGTGTGAAAAATATGAAGACCTTCAAAATTTGTCAAAAATATGAAGAGCTTCAAAAGGTGCTAAAATGAGATGAGCATGAAACTATCTGAAAAATATGAGGAGCATGAAGTGGTGTTGAAAAAATGAAGAGCCTGGAAAGGTGTGAAATATCTGAAGAGCTTCAAAAGGTGTCAAAAATATGAGGAGCATGAAACGGTCGGCAAAATACGACGAGCATGAAGCGGTGTTGAAAAACATGAAGAGCCTGAAAAGGTGTGAAAAATATGAAGAGCTTCAAAAGCTGTGAAATATATGAGGAGAATTAAATGGTCTGAAAAATAGGAGGATCATGAAGTGGTTTTCAGAAACATGAAGAGCATGAAAAGGTGTGAAAAATATGAAGAGCTTCAAAAGGTGTCAAAAATATGAGGAGCATGAAACGGTCTGAAAAATAGGAGGAACATGAAGCGGTGTTCAAAAACATGAAAAGCCTGAAAATGTGTGAAAAATATAAAGAGCTTCAAAAGATGTGAAAAATATGAAGAGCTTCAAAAGGTGTCAAAAATGAGATGAGCATGAAACGGTCTGAAAAATAGGAGGAGCATGAAGCGGTGTTGAAAAACATGAAGAACCTGAAAAGGTGTGAGAAATATCAAGAGCTTCAAAAGGTGTCAAATATATGAGGAGCATGAAACGTTCTGAAAAAGAGGAGGAGCATGAAGCGGTGTTGAAAAACATGAAGAGCCTGAAAAGCTGTGTAAAATATGAAGAGGTTCTAAAGGTGTCAAAAATATGAGGAGCATGAAACGGTCTTAAAAATAAGCGGATTATGAAACGGTGTTCAAAAACATGAAGAGCCTGAAAAGGTGTGAAAAATATGAAAAGCCTCAAAACCTGTCAAAAATATGAGGAGCATGAAACTGTCTGAAAAATAGCAGGGGCATGAAGCGGTGTTGAAAAACATGAAGAGTCTGAAAACGTGTGAAAACATGAAGAGCTTCAAACATATGAAAAATATGAAGAGCTTCAAAAGGTGTGAAATATCTGAAGAGCTTCAAAAGGTGTCAAAAATATGAGGAGCATGAAACGGTCGGTAAAATACGACGAGCAAGAAGCGGTGTTGAAAAACATGAAGAGCCTGAAAAGGTGTGAAAAATATGAAGAGCTTCAAAAGGTGTGAAATATATGAGGAGAATGAAACGGTCTGAAAAATAGGAGGATCATGAAGCGGTTTTCAGAAACATGAAGAGCATGAAAAGGTGTGAAAAATATGAAGAGCTTCAAAAGGTGTGAAATACATGAGGAGCATGAAACGGGCTGAAAAATAAGAGAAGCATGAAGTGCTGTGGAATAACATGAAGAGCCTGAAAAGCTGTGAAAAATATGAAGAGCTTCAAAAGGTGTGAAATACATGAGGAGCATGAAATGGGCTGAAAAATAGGAGAAGCATGAAGTGATGTTTAAAAATATGAAGAGCTTGAAAAGGTGTGAAAAATATGAAGACCTTCAAAAGGTGTCAAAAATGAGATGAGCATGAAACGGTCTGAAAAATAGGAGGATCATGAAACGGTGTTGAAAAACATGAGGAGCCTGAAAAGATGTGAAAAATATGAAGAGCTACAAAAGGTGTCAAAATTATGAGGAGCATGAAACGTTCTGAAAAATAGGAGGAGCCTCAACCTGTGTTCAAAAACATGAAGAGCCTGAAAAGGTGTGAAAAATATGAAAAGCTTCAAAAGGTGTCAAAAATGAGATGAGCATGAACCCGTCTGAAAAATAGGAGGAGCATGAAGCGGTGTTGAAAGACATGAAGAGCCTGAAAAGGTGTGAGAAATATGAAGAGCTTTAAAAGGTGTCAAAAATATGAGGAGCATGAAACGGTCTGCAAAAAAGTAGGAGCATGAAGTGATGTTGAAAAACTTGAAGAGCATGAAAAGGTGTGAAAAATATGAAGAGGTTCAAAGTTGTGAAATACATGAGGATCATGAAACGGTGTGAAAAAGTGGAGGAGCATGAAGCAGAGTTCGAAAACATGAAGAGCCTGAAAAGGTTTGAAAAATATGAAGAGCTCAAAAAGTGTCAAAAATATGAGGAGCATGAAACGATCTGAAAAATACGAGGAGCATGAAGCAGTGTTCAAAAACATGAAGAGCTTCAAAAGGTATGAAAAATATGAGAGCTTCAAAAGGTGTCAAAAATATGAGGAGCATGAAACGGGCTGAAAAATATGAGGAACATGAAGCGGTGTTCAAACACATGAAGAGCCTGAAAATGTGTGAAAATTATGAAGATCTTCAAAAGCTGTCAAAATAATGAGGAACATGAAACGTTTTGAAAAATAGAAGGAGCATGAAACGGTGTTGAAAAACATGAAGAGCCTGAAAAGGTGTGAAAAATATGAAGAGCTTCAAAATCTTTGAAAAATATGAAGAGCTTTCAAAGGTGTGAAATACATGAGGAGCATGAAACTCTCTGAAAAATAGGAGGAGCCTGAAATGGTGTTCAAAAACATGAATAGACTGAAAACGTGTGAAAAATATGAAGAGCTTCAAAAGGTGTGAAAAATATGAGGAGCATGATACGGTCTGAAAAATAGGAGGAGCATGAAGCTGTGTTCAAAAACATGAAGAGCCTGAAAAGTTGTGAAAAATATGAAAGGCTTCAAAAGGTGTGAAAAATATGAGGAGCATGAAACGGTCTGAAAAATCGGAGGAGCATGAAGCGGTGTTGAAAAACATGAAGAGCCTGAAAATGTGTGAAAAATATGAAGAGCTTCAAAAGGTGTCAAAAATATGAGGAGCATGAAATGGTCTGAAAAATTGGAGGAGCATGAAGCGGTGTTGAAAAACATGAAGAGCCTTAAAAGGTGTGAAAAAAATGAAGAGCTTCAAAAGGTGTCAAAAATATGAGGAGCATGAAACGGTCTGAAAAATATGAGCAGCATGAAGCGGTGTTGAAAAACATGAAGAGCCTGAAAAGGTGTGAAAAATATGAAGAGCTTCAAAAGGTGTGAAATACATGAGGAGCATAAAACTCTCTGAAAAAGAGAAGGAGCATGAAGTGGTGTTCAAAAACATGAAGAGCCTGAAAGGTGTGAAATATATGAAGAGCTTCAAAAGGTGTGAAAAATATGAGGAGCATGATATGGTTTGAAAAATAGGATTAGCATGAAGCGGTGTTCAAAAACATGAAGAGCCTGAAAAGTTGTGAAAAATATGAAAACCTTCAAAAGGTGTCAAAAATGAGATGAGCATGAAACGGTCTGAAAAATAATACGTGCATGAAGCGGTGTTGAAAAACATGAAGAGCCTGAAAAGTAGTGAAAAATATGAAGAGCTTCAAAAGGTGTCAAAAATATGAGGAGCATGAAACGGTCTGAACAATAGGAGAAGCATGAAGCGGTGTTCAAAAACATGAAGAGCCTGAAAAGGGGTGAAAAATATGAAGAGCTTCAAAAGGTGTCAAAAATATGAGGAGCATGAAACTCTCTGAAAAATCGGAGGAGCATGAAGCGTTGTTGAAAAACATGAAGAGCCTGAAAAGGTGTGAGAAATATGAAGAGCTTCAAAAGGTGTTAAAATTATGAGTAGCATGAAACGGTCTGCAAAAAAGGAGGAGCATGAAGTGGTGTTGAAAAAGATGAAGAGCCTGAAAAGGTGTTAAAAATATGAAAGCAGCAAAAGGTGTCAAAATTATGAGGAGCATGAAACGGTCTGAAAAATAGGAGGAGCATGAAGCGCTGTTGAATATCATAAAGAGCCTGAAAAGTTGTGAAAAATATGAAGAGCTTCAAAAGATGAGAAAAACATGAAGAGCTTCAAAAGGTGTCAAAATGAGATGAGCATGAAACGGTCTGAAAAATAGGAAGAGCATGAAGTCGTGTTGAATAGAAGGAAAAGTCTGAAAAAGTGTGAAATATATGAAGAGCTTCAAAAGGTGTGAAAAATATGAGGAGAATGAAACGGTCTGAAAAATAGGAGGAGCATGAAGCGATGTTGAAAAACATGAATTGTCTGAAAACGTGTGGAAAATATGAAGAGATTCATAAATGTGAAAAATATGAAGAGCTTCAAAAGGTGTGAAAAATCTGAAGAGCTTCAAAAGGTGTCAAAAAAGAGATGAGCATGAAAAGGTCTGAAAAATAGGAGGAGCATGAAGCGGTGTTGAAAATCATGAAGAGCCTGAAAAGGTGTGAAAAATATGAAGAGTTTCAAAAGGTGTCAAAAATATGAGGAGCATGAAACAATCTGAAAAATAGGAGGAGCATGAAGCGGTGTTCAAAAATATGAAGAGCCTGAAAAGGTGTGAAATATATGAAGAGCTTCAAAAGGTGTCAAAAATATGAGGAGCATGAAACGGTCTGAAAAATAGGAGGAACATGAAGCGGTGTTCAAAAACATGAAAAGCCTGAAAAGGTGTGAAAAATAGGAAGAGCTTCAAAAGGTGTCAAAAATATGAGGAGCATGAAACGTTCTGAAAAATAGCACGAGCATGAAGCAGTGATAAAAAACATGAAGTGCCTGAAAAGGTGTGAAATATATGAAGAGTTCCTAAAGGTGTCAAAAATATGAGGAGCACCAAACGGTCTCAAAAATAGGAGGAGCATGAAGTGGTGTTGAAAAACATGAAGAGCCTGAAAATGAGTGAAAAATATGAAGAGCTTCAAAAAGTGTCAAAAATATGAGGAGCATGAAACGGTCTGAAAAGGAGGAAGAGCATGAAGAAGTGTTCAAAAACATGAAGAGCCTGAAAAGGTGTGAAAAATATGAAGAGCTTCAAAAGGTGTCAAAAATGAGATGAGCATGAAACGGTCTGAAAAATAGGAGGAGCATGAGCGGTGTTGAAAATCATGAAGAGCCTGAAAAGGTGTGAAAAATATGAAGAGCTTCAAAAGGTGTGAAATACATGAGGAGCATGAAACTCTCTGAAAAATAGGAGGAGCATGAAGCGATGTTCAAAAACATGAAGAGCCTGAAAATGTGTGAAAAATATGAAGAGCTTCAAAAGGTGTCAAAAATATGAGGAGAATGAAACGGTCTGAAAAATAGGAGGAGCATGAAGCTGTGTCGAAAAACATGAAGAGCCTGAAAAGGTTTGAAAAATATGAAGAGCTTCAAAAGGTGTCAAAAATATGAGGAGAATGAAACGGTCTGAAAAATAGGAGGAGCATGAAGCAGAGTTCGAAAACATGAGGAGCCTGAAAAGGTTTGAAAAATATGAAGAGCTCAAAAAGTGTCAAAAATATGAGGAGCATGAAACGATCTGAAAAATACGAGGAGCATGAAGCAGTGTTCAAAAACATGAAGAGCTTCAAAAGGTATGAAAAATATGAGAGCTTCAAAAGGTGTCAGAAATATGAGGAGCATGAAACTGTCTGAAAAATAGGAGGAACATGAAGCGGTGTTCAAACACATGAAGAGCCTGATAATGTGTGAAAATTATGAAGATCTTCAAAAGGTGTCAAAATTATGAGGAACATGAAACGGTTTGAAAAATAGGAGGAGCATGAAACGGTGTTGAAAAACATGAAGAGCCTGAAAAGGTGTGAAAATATGAAGAGCTTCAAAATCTTTGAAAAATATGAAGAGCTTTCAAAGGTGTGAAATACATGAGGAGCATGAAACTCTCTGAAAAATAGGAGGAGCCTGAAATGGTGTTCAAAAACATGAATAGACTGAAAACGTGTGAAAAATATGAAGAGCTACAAAAGGTGTCAAAAATATGAGGAGCATGAAACGGTCTGAAAAATATGAGCAGCATGAAGCGGTGTTGAAAAATATGAAGAGCCTTAAAAGGTGTGAAAAAAATGAAGAGCTTCAAAAGGTGTCAAAAATATGAGGAGCATGAAACGGTCTGAAAAATATAAGCAGCATGAAGCGGTGTTGAAAAACATGAAGAGCCTGAAAAGGTGTGAAAAATATGAAGAGCTTCAAAAGGTGTGAAATACATGAGGAGCATAAAACTCTCTGAAAAAGAGAAGGAGCATGAAGTGGTGTTCAAAAACATGAAGAGCCTGAAAAGGTGTGAAATATATGAAGAGCTTCAAAAGGTGTGAAAAATATGAGGAGCATGATATGGTTTGAAAAATAGGATTAGCATGAAGCGGTGTTCAAAAACATGAAGAGCCTGAAAAGTTGTGAAAAATATGAAAACCTTCAAAAGGTGTCAAAAATGAGATGAGCATGAAACGGTCTGAAAAATAGGACGTGCATGAAGCGGTGTTGAAAAACATGAAGAGCCTGAAAAGTTGTGAAAAATATGAAGAGCTTCAAAAGGTGTCAAAAATATGAGGAGCATGAAACGGTCTGAAAAATAGTAGGAGCATGAAGCGATGGTAAAAACATGAAGAGCCTGAAAATGTGTGAAAAATATGAAGAGCTTCAAAAGGTGTGAAATACATGAGGAGCATGAAACTCTCTGAAAAATAGGAGGAGCATGAAGCGATGTTCAAAAACATGAAGAGCCTGAAAATGTGTGAAAAATATGAAGAGCTTCAAAAGGTGTCAAAAATATGAGGAGCATGAAACGGTCTGAAAAATAGGAGGAGCATGAAGCTGTGTTCAAAAACATGAAGATCTTAAAAGGGTGTGAAAAATATGAAGAGCTTCAAAAGGTGTGAAAAATATGAGGAGCATGAAACGGTCTGAAAAATAGAAGCAGCATGAAACGGTTTTGAAAAACATGAAGAGCCTGAAAACTTGTGAAAAATATGAAGAGCTTTAAAAGGTGTGAAAAATATGAAGAGCTTCAAAGGTAACAAAAATGAGATGAGCATGAAACGGTCTGAAAAATAGGAGGAGCATGAAGTGGTGGAGAAAAACATGAAGAGCCTGAAAAGGTGTGAAAAATATGAAGAGCTTCAAAATGTTTCAAAAATATGAAGAGCATGAAACCGTCTGAAAATCAGGAGGATCATGAAGCGGTGTTCAAAAACATGAAGAGCCTGAAAAGGTGTGAAAAATATGAAGAGCTCAAAAAGTGTCAAAAATATGAGGAGCATGAAACGATCTGAAAAATAGAAGGAGCATGAAACGGTGATCAAAAACATGAAGAGCCTGAAAAGGTGAGGAAAATATGAAGAGCTTCAAAAGCTGTGAAATACATGAGGAGCATGAAACTCTCTGAAAAATAGGAGGAGAATGAAGCGGTGTTCAAAAACATGAAGAGCCTGAAAAGTTGTGAAAAATATGAAAAGCTTCAAAAGGTGTCAAAAATGAGATGAGCATTAAACGGTCTGAAAAATAGGAATAACATGAAACGGTGTTGAAAATCATGAAGAGCCTGAAAAACTGTGAAAAATATAAAGAGCTTCAAAAGGTGTCAAAAATATGAGGAGCATGAAACGGTCTGATATATAGGAGGAGCATGAAGCTGTGTTCCAAAACATGAAGATCCTGAAAAGGTGTGAAAAATATGAAGAGCTTCTAAAGGTGTCAAAAATATGAGGAGCATAAACGGTCTGAAAAATAGGAGTAGCATGAAGCGGTGTTCAAAAACATGAAGAGCCTGAAAAGGTGTGAAAAATATGAAGAGCTCAAAAAGTGTCAAAAATATGAGGATCATGAAACGGTGTGAAAAATTGGAGGAGCATGAAGCAGTGTTCAAAAACATGAAGAGCCTGAAAAGGTGTGAAAAATATGAAGAGCTTCAAAAGGTGTCAAAAATATGAGGAGCATGAAACGGTCTGAAAAATAGGAGTAGCATGACGCGGTGTTCGAAAACATGAAGAGCCTGAAAAGGTTTGAAAAATATGAAGAGCTTCAAAATCTTTGAAAAATATGAAGAGCTTTCAAAGGTGTGAAATACATGAGGAGCATGAAACTCTCTGAAAAATAGGAGGAGCCTGAAATGGTGTTCAAAAACATGAATAGACTGAAAACGTGTGAAAAATATGAAGAGCTTCACAAGGTGTGAAAAATATGAGGAGCATGATACGGTCTGAAAAATAGGAAGAGCATGAAGCTGTGTTCAAAAACATGAAGAGCCTGAAAAGTTGTGAAAAATATGAATAGCTTCAAAAGGTGTCAAAAATGAGATGAGCATGAAACGGTCTGAAAAATAGGAGGAGCATGAAGCGATGTTCAAAAACATGAAGAGCCTGAAAAGTTGTGAAAAATATGAAAGGCTTCAAAAGGTGTGAAAAATATGAGGAGCATGAAACGGTCTGAAAAATCGGAGAAGCATGAAGCGGTGTTGAAAAATATGAAGAGCCTGAAAACGTGTGGAAAATATGAAGAGATTCAAAAATGTGAAAAATATGAAGAGCTTCAAAAGGTGTGAAAAATATGAAGAGCTTCAAAAGGTGTCAAAATGAGATGAGCATGAAACGGTCTGAAAAATAGGAGGAGCATGAAGTCGTGTTGAAAAAAGGAAAAGTCTGAAAAAGTGTGAAATATATGAAGAGCTTCAAAAGGTGTCAAAAATATGAGGAGAATGAAACGGTCTGAAAAATAGGAGGAGCATGAAGCGATGTTGAAAAACATGAATTGTCTGAAAACGTGTGGAAAATATGAAGAGATTCATAAATGTGAAAAATATGAAGAGCTTCAAAAGGTGTGAAAAATCTGAAGAGCTTCAAAAGGTGTCAAAAAAGAGATGAGCATGAAAAGGTCTGAAAAATAGGAGGAGCATGAAGCGGTGTTGAAAATCATGAAGAGCCTGAAAACGTGTGAAAAATATGAAGACCTTCAAAATTTGTCAAAAATATGAAGAGCTTCAAAAGGTGTAAAAATAAGATGAGCATGAAACGATCTGAAAAATAGGAGGAGCATGAAGTGATGTTGAAAAAATAAAGAGCCTGGAAAGGTGTAAAATATCTGAAGAGCTTCAAAAGGTGTCAAAAATATAAGGAGCATGAAACGGTCGGTAAAATACGACGAGAATGAAGCGGTGTTGAAAAACATGAAGAGCCTGAAAAGGTGTAAAAATATGAAGAGCATCAAAAGGTGTCAAAAATATGAGGAGGATGATACGGTCTGAAAAATAGGAAGAATATGAAGCGGTGTTCAAAAACTTGAAGAGCCTGAAACGTTGTGAAAAATATGAAAAGCTTGAAGAGGTGTCAAAAATGAGATGAGCATGAAACGGTCTGAAAAATAGGAGGAGTATGAAGCGGTGTTGACAAAATGAAGAGCCTGAAAAGGTGTGAAAAATATGAAGAGCATCAAAAGATATCAAAAATATGAGGAGCATCAAACGGTCTGCAAAAAAGGAGGAGCATGAAGTGGTGTTGAAAAACTTGAAGAGCCTGAGAAGGTGTGAAAAATATGAAAAGCTTCAAAAGATGTCAAAAATACGAGGAGCAAGAAACGGTCTGAAAAATATGAGGAGCATGAAGCGGTGTTCAAAAACATGAAGATCCTGAAAAGGTGTGAAAAATATGATGAGCTTAAAAAGGTGTGAAAAATAAGAGGAGCATGATATGGTTTGAAAAATGGGATTAGCATGAAACGGTGTATAAAAACATGAAGAGACCTGAAAAAGTGTGAAAAATACGAAGAGCTTCAAAAGGTGTCAAAAATATGAGGAGCATGAAATGGTCTGAAAAATAAGAGGAGCATGAAACGGTGATCAAAAACATGAAGAGCCTGTAAATGTGTGAAAAAAATGAAGAGCTTCAAAAGATGTGAAATAAATGAGGAGCATGGAACAGGCTGAAAAATAGGAGAAGCATGAAGTGGTGTAGAAAAACATGAAGAGCCTGAAAAGGTGTGAAAAATATGAAGAGCTTCAAAAGGTGTGAAAAATATGAGGAGCATGAAACGGTCTGAAAAATAGGAGAAGCATGAAGTGGTGTAGAAAAACATGAAGAGCCTGAAAAGGTGTGAAAAATATGAAGAGCTTCAAAAGGTGTGAAAAATATGAGGAGCATGAAACGGTCTGAAAAATAGAAGCAGCATGAAATGGTGTTGAAAAACATGAAGAGCCTGAAATGGTGTGAAAAATATGAAGAGCTTCAAAAGGTGTGAAAAATATGAAGAGCTTCAAAAGGTGTCAAAAATTTGATGAGCATGAAACGGTCTGAAAAATAGGAGGAGCATGAAGCGGTGTTGAAAAACATGAAGAGCCTGAAAAAGTGTGAAAAATATTAAGAGCTTAAAAGGTGTGAAAAATATGAGGAGCATGATATGGTTTGAAAAATAGGATTAGCATGAAGCGTTGTTCAAAAACATGAAGAGCCTGAGAAGGTGTGAAAAATATGAAAAGATTCAAAAGGTGTCAAAAATGAGATGAGCATGAAACGGTCTGACAAATAGGAGGTGCATGAAGCGTTGTTGAAAAACATGAAGAGTCTGAAAAGGTGTGAGAAATATGAAGAGCTTAAAAAGGTGTGAAAAATATGAAGAGCTTAAAAAGGTGTCAAAAATATGAGGAGCATGAAACGGTCTTAAAAATACAAGGAGCATGAAGCGGTGTTGAAAAACATGAATAGCCTGAAAATGTGTGAAATATATGAAGAGCTTAAAAAAGTGTCAAGTATATGAGGAGCATGAAACGGTCTGAAAAATAAGAGGATCATGCAACAGTGTTGAAAAACATGAAGAGCCTGAAAATGTGTGAAAAATATGAAGAGCTTCCAAAGTTGTCAAAAATATGAGGAGCATGAAACGGTCTGAAAAATAGGAGGAGAATGTAACGGTGATCAAAAACATGAAGAGCCTGAAAATGTGTGAAATATATAAAGAGCTTCAAAACGTGTCAAAAATATGAGGAGCATGAAACGGTCTGAATAATAGGAGGAGAATGTAACGGTGATCAAAAACATGAAGAGCCTGAAAAGGTGTGAAAAATATGAAGAGCTTCAAAAGGTGTAAAATATGAGGAGCATGAAACGGTCTGAAAAATAGGAGGAGCATGAAGCGGTGTTCAACAACATGAAGAGCCTGAAAAGGTGTGAAAAATATGAAGAGCTTCAAAAGGTGTGAAAAATATGAGGAATATGAAATGGTCTGAAAAATATGAGGAGCATGAAACGGTCTGCAAACCTGGAGGAGCTTGAAGTGGTGTTGAAAAACATGAAGAGCCTGAAAAGGTGTGAAAAATCTAAAAAGCTTCAAAAGGAGTCAAAAATGAGATGAGCATGAAACGGTCTGAATAATAGGAGGAGAATGTAACGGTGATCAAAAACATGAAGAGCCTGAAAAGGTGTGAAAAATATGAAGAGCTTCAAAAGATGTCAAAAATATGAGGAGCATGAAACGGTCTGAATAGTAGGAGGAGAATGTAACGGTGATCAAAAACATGAAGAGCCAGAAAAGGTGTGAAATATATAAAGACTTCAAAAAGTGTCAAAAATATGAGGAGCATGAAACGGTCTGAATAATAGGAGGAGAATGTAACGGTGATCAAAAACATGAAGAGCCTGAAAAGCTGTGAAAAATATGAAGAGCTTCAAAAGGTGTAAAATATGAGGAGCATGAAACGGTCTGAAAAATAGGAGGAGCATGAAGCGGTTTTCAAAAACATGAAGAGCCTGAAAAGGTGTGAAAAATATGAAGAGCTTCAAAAGGTGTGAAATATATGAGGAGCATGAAACGGTCGGCAAACCTGGAGGAGCTTGAAGTGGTGTAGAAAAACATGAAGAGCCTGAAAAGGTGTGAGAAATATGAAGAGCTTCAAAAGGTGTGAAAAATATGAGGAGCATGAAACGGTCTGAAAAATAGAAGCAGTATGAAACGGTGTTGAAAAACATGAAGAGCCTGAAATGGTGTGAAAAATATGAAGAGATTCAAAAGGTGTGAAAAATATGAAGAGCTTCAAAAGGTGTCAAAAATTTGATGAGCATGAAACGGTCTGAAAAATAGGAGGAGCATGAAGCGGTGTTGAAAAACATGAAGAGCCTGAAAAAGTGTGAAAAATATGAAGAGCTTAAAAGGTGTGAAAAATATGAGGAGCATGATATGGTTTGAAAAATAGGATTAGCATGAAGCGGTGTTCAAAAACATGAAGAGCCTGAGAAGGTGTGAAAAATATGAAAAGATTCAAAAGGTGTCAAAAATGAGATGAGCATGAAACGGTCTGACAAATAGGAGGTGCATGAAGCGTTGTTGAAAAACATGAAGAGCCTGAAAAGGTGTGAGAAATATGAAGAGCTTAAAAAGATGTGAAAAATATGAAGAGCTTAAAAAGGTGTCAAAAATATGAGGAGCATGAAACGGTCTTAAAAATACAAGGAGCATGAAGCGGTGTTGAAAAACATGAATAGCCTGAAAATGTGTGAAATATATGAAGAGCTTAAAAATGTGTCAAGTATATGAGGAGCATGAAACGGTCTGAAAAATAGGAGGATGACGCAACAGTGTTGAAAAACATGAAGAGCCTTAAAATGTGTGAAAAATATGAAGAGCTTCCAAAGTTGTCAAAAATATGAGGAGCATGAAACGGTCTGAAAAATAGGAGGAGAATGTAACGGTGATCAAAAACATGAAGAGCCTGAAAAGGTGTGAAAAATATGAAGAGCATCAAAAGGTATCAAAAATATGAGGAGCATGAAACGGTCTGCAAAAAAGGAGGAGCATGAAGTGGTGTTGAAAAACTTGAAGAGCCTGAAAAGGTGTGAAAAATATGAAAAGCTTCAAAAGATGTCAAAAATATGAGGAGCATGAAACGGTCTGAAAAATAGGAGGAGCATGAAGCGGTGTTCAAAAACATGAAGAGCCTGAAAAGGTGTGAAAAAAATGAAGAGCTTCAAAAGGTATGAAACACATGAGGAGTATGAAACGGGCTGAAAAATAGGAGAAGCATGAAGTGGTGTAGAAAAACATGAAGAGCCTGAAAAGGTGTGAAAAATATGAAGAGCTTCAAAAGGTGTGAAAAATATGAGGAGCCTGAAACGGTCTGAAAAATAGAAGCAGCATGAAACGGTGTTGAAAAACATGAAGAGCCTGAAAAGGTGTGAAAAATATGAAGAGCTTCAAAAGGTGTGAAATAAATGAGGAGCATGAAACGGGCTGAAAAATAGGAGAAGCATGAAGTGGTGTAGAAAAACATGAAGAGCCTGAAAAGGTGTGAGAAATATGAAGAGCTTCAAAAGGTGTGAAAAATATGAGGAGCATGAAACGGTCTGAAAAATAGAAGCAGTATGAAACGGTGTTGAAAAACATGAAGAGCCTGAAATGGTGTGAAAAATATGAAGAGATTCAAAAGGTGTGAAAAATATGAAGAGCTTCAAAAGGTGTCAAAAATTTGATGAGCATGAAACGGTCTGAAAAATAGGAGGAGCATGAAGCGGTGTTGAAAAACATGAAGAGCCTGAAAAAGTGTGAAAAATATGAAGAGCTTAAAAGGTGTGAAAAATATGAGGAGCATGATATGGTTTGAAAAATAGGATTAGCATGAAGCGGTGTTCAAAAACATGAAGAGCCTGAGAAGGTGTGAAAAATATGAAAAGATTCAAAAGGTGTCAAAAATGAGATGAGCATGAAACGGTCTGACAAATAGGAGGTGCATGAAGCGTTGTTGAAAAACATGAAGAGCCTGAAAAGGTGTGAGAAATATGAAGAGCTTAAAAAGATGTGAAAAATATGAAGAGCTTAAAAAGGTGTCAAAAATATGAGGAGCATGAAACGGTCTTAAAAATACAAGGAGCATGAAGCGGTGTTGAAAAACATGAATAGCCTGAAAATGTGTGAAATATATGAAGAGCTTAAAAATGTGTCAAGTATATGAGGAGCATGAAACGGTCTGAAAAATAGGAGGATGACGCAACAGTGTTGAAAAACATGAAGAGCCTTAAAATGTGTGAAAAATATGAAGAGCTTCCAAAGTTGTCAAAAATATGAGGAGCATGAAACGGTCTGAAAAATAGGAGGAGAATGTAACGGTGATCAAAAACATGAAGAGCCTGAAAAGGTGTGAAAAATATGAAGAGCATCAAAAGGTATCAAAAATATGAGGAGCATGAAACGGTCTGCAAAAAAGGAGGAGCATGAAGTGGTGTTGAAAAACTTGAAGAGCCTGAAAAGGTGTGAAAAATATGAAAAGCTTCAAAAGATGTCAAAAATATGAGGAGCATGAAACGGTCTGAAAAATAGGAGGAGCATGAAGCGGTGTTCAAAAACATGAAGAGCCTGAAAAGGTGTGAAAAAAATGAAGAGCTTCAAAAGGTATGAAACACATGAGGAGTATGAAACGGGCTGAAAAATAGGAGAAGCATGAAGTGGTGTAGAAAAACATGAAGAGCCTGAAAAGGTGTGAAAAATATGAAGAGCTTCAAAAGGTGTGAAAAATATGAGGAGCCTGAAACGGTCTGAAAAATAGAAGCAGCATGAAACGGTGTTGAAAAACATGAAGAGCCTGAAAAGGTGTGAAAAATATGAATAGCTTCAAAAGGTGTGAAATAAATGAGGAGCATGAAACGGGCTGAAAAATAGGAGAAGCATGAAGTGGTGTAGAAAAACAAGAAGAGCCTGAAAAGGTGTGAGAAATATGAAGAGCTTCAAAAGGTGTGAAAAATATGAGGAGCATGAAACGGTCTGAAAAATAGAAGCAGTATGAAACGGTGTTGAAAAACATGAAGAGCCTGAAATGGTGAGAAAAATATGAAGAGATTCAAAAGGTGTGAAAAATATGAAGAGCTTCAAAAGGTGTCAAAAATTTGATGAGCATGAAACGGTCTGAAAAATAGGAGGAGCATGAAGCGGTGTTGAAAAACATGAAGAGCCTGAAAAAGTGTGAAAAATATGAAGGGCTTAAAAGGTGTGAAAAATATGAGGAGCATGATATGGTTTGAAAAATAGGATTAGCATGAAGCGGTGTTCAAAAACATGAAGAGCCTGAGAAGGTGTGAAAAATATGAAAAGATTCAAAAGGTGTCAAAAATGAGATGAGCATGAAACGGTCTGACAAATAGGAGGTGCATGAAGCGTTGTTAAAAAAACATGAAGAGCCTGAAAAGGTGTGAGAAATATGAAGAGCTTAAAAAGATGTGAAAAATATGAAGAGCTTAAAAAGGTGTCAAAAATATGAGGAGCATGAAACGGTCTTAAAAATACAAGGAGCATGAAGCGGTGTTGAAAAACATGAATAGCCTGAAAATGTGTGAAATATATGAAGAGCTTAAAAATGTGTCAAGTATATGAGGAGCATGAAACGGTCTGAAAAATAGGAGGATGACGCAACAGTGTTGAAAAACATGAAGAGCCTTAAAATGTGTGAAAAATATGAAGAGCTTCCAAAGTTGTCAAAAATATGAGGAGCATGAAACGGTCTGAAAAATAGGAGGAGAATGTAACGGTGATCAAAAACATGAAGAGCCTGAAAAGGTGTGAAAAATATGAAGAGCATCAAAAGGTGTAAAATATGAGGAGCATGAAACGGTCTGAAAAATAGGAGGAGCATGAAGCGGTGTTCAAAAACATGAAGAGCCTGAAAAGTTGTGAAAAATATGAAAAGCTTCAAAAGGTGTCAAAAATGAGATGAGCATAAAACGGTCTGAAAAATAGGAGGAGCATGAAGCGGTGTTCAAAAACTTGAAGAGCCTGAAAGTTGTGAAAAATATGAAAAGCTTCAAAAGGTTTCAAAAATGAGATGAGCATGAAACGGTCTGAAAAATAGGAGGAGCATGAAGTGGTGTTGAAAAAATGAAGAGCCTGAAAAGGTGTGAAAAATATGAAGATTATCAAAAGGTATCAAAAATATGAGGAGCATGAAACGGTCTGCAAAAAAGGAGGAGCATGAAGTGGTGTTGAAAAACTTGAAGAGCCTGAAAAGGTGTGAAAAATATGAAAAGCTTCAAAAGATGTCAAAAATATGAGGAGCATGAAACGGTCTGAAAAATAGGAGGAGCATGAAGCGGTGTTCAAAAACATGAAGAGCCTGAAAAGGTGTGAAAAATATGAAGAGCTTCAAAAGGTATGAAACACATGAGGAGCATGAAACGGGCTGAAAAATAGGAGAAGCATGAAGTGGTGTAGAAAAACATGAAGAGCCTGAAAAGGTGTGAAAAATATGAAGAGCTTCAAAAGGTGTGAAAAATATGAGGAGCCTGAAATGGTCTGAAAAATAGAAGCAGCATGAAACGGTGTTGAAAAACATGAAGAGCCTGAAAAGATGTGAAAAATATGAAGAGATTCAAAAGGTGTGAAATAAATGAGGAGCATGAAACGGGCTGAAAAATAGGAGAAGCATGAAGTGGTGTAGAAAAACATGAAGAGCCTGAAGGTGTGAGAAATATGAAGAGCTTCAAAAGGTGTGAAAAATATGAGGAGCATGAAACGGTCTGAAAAATAGAAGCAGTATGAAACGGTGTTGAAAAACATGAAGAGCCTGAAATGGTGTGAAAAATATGAAGAGATTCAAAAGGTGTCAAAAATTTGATGAGCATGAAACGGTCTGAAAAATAGGAGGAACATGAAGCGGTGTTGAAAAATATGAAGAGCCTGAAAAAGTGTGAAAAATATGAAGAGCTTAAAAGGTGTGAAAAATATGAGGAGCATGATATGGTTTGAAAAATAGGATTAGCATGAAGCGGTGTTCAAAAACATGAAGAGCCTGAGAAGGTGTGAAAAATATGAAAAGATTCAAAAGGTGTCAAAAATGAGATGAGCATGAAACGGTCTGACAAATAGGAGGTGCATGAAGCGTTGTTGAAAAACATGAAGAGCCTGAAAAGGTGTGAGAAATATGAAGAGCTTAAAAAGGTGTGAAAAATATGAAGAGCTTAAAAAGGTGTCAAAAATATGAGGAGCATGAAACGGTCTTAAAAATACAAGGAGCATGAGCGGTGTTGAAAAACATGAATAGCCTGAAAATGTGTGAAAAATATGAAGAGCTTCAAAAGGTGTGAAATAAATGAGGAGCATGAAACGGGCTGAAAAATAGGAGAAGCATGAAGTGGTGTAGAAAAACATGAAGAGCCTGAAAAGGTGTGAAAAATATGAAGAGCTTCAAAAGGTGTGAAAAATATGAGGAGCCTGAAACGGTCTGAAAAATAGAAGCAGCATGAAACGGTGTTGAAAAACATGAAGAGCCTGAAAAGGTGTGAAAAATATGAAGAGCTTCAAAAGGTGTGAAATAAATGAGGAGCATGAAACGGGCTGAAAAATAGGAGAAGCATGAAGTGGTGTAGAAAAACATGAAGAGCCTGAAAAGGTGTGAGAAATATGAAGAGCTTCAAAAGGTGTGAAAAATATGAGGAGCATGAAACGGTCTGAAAAATAGAAGCAGTATGAAACGGTGTTGAAAAACATGAAGAGCCTGAAATGGTGTGAAAAATATGAAGAGATTCAAAAGGTGTGAAAAATATGAAGAGCTTCAAAAGGTGTCAAAAATTTGATGAGCATGAAACGGTCTGAAAAATAGGAGGAGCATGAAGCGGTGTTGAAAAACATGAAGAGCCTGAAAAAGTGTGAAAAATATGAAGAGCTTAAAAGGTGTGAAAAATATGAGGAGCATGATATGGTTTGAAAAATAGGATTAGCATGAAGCGGTGTTCAAAAACATGAAGAGCCTGAGAAGGTGTGAAAAATATGAAAAGATTCAAAAGGTGTCAAAAATGAGATGAGCATGAAACGGTCTGACAAATAGGAGGTGCATGAAGCGTTGTTGAAAAACATGAAGAGCCTGAAAAGGTGTGAGAAATATGAAGAGCTTAAAAAGATGTGAAAAATATGAAGAGCTTAAAAAGGTGTCAAAAATATGAGGAGCATGAAACGGTCTTAAAAATACAAGGAGCATGAAGCGGTGTTGAAAAACATGAATAGCCTGAAAATGTGTGAAATATATGAAGAGCTTAAAAATGTGTCAAGTATATGAGGAGCATGAAACGGTCTGAAAAATAGGAGGATGACGCAACAGTGTTGAAAAACATGAAGAGCCTTAAAATGTGTGAAAAATATGAAGAGCTTCCAAAGTTGTCAAAAATATGAGGAGCATGAAACGGTCTGAAAAATAGGAGGAGAATGTAACGGTGATCAAAAACATGAAGAGCCTGAAAAGGTGTGAAAAATATGAAGAGCATCAAAAGGTATCAAAAATATGAGGAGCATGAAACGGTCTGCAAAAAAGGAGGAGCATGAAGTGGTGTTGAAAAACTTGAAGAGCCTGAAAAGGTGTGAAAAATATGAAAAGCTTCAAAAGATGTCAAAAATATGAGGAGCATGAAACGGTCTGAAAAATAGGAGGAGCATGAAGCGGTGTTCAAAAACATGAAGAGCCTGAAAAGGTGTGAAAAAAATGAAGAGCTTCAAAAGGTATGAAACACATGAGGAGTATGAAACGGGCTGAAAAATAGGAGAAGCATGAAGTGGTGTAGAAAAACATGAAGAGCCTGAAAAGGTGTGAAAAATATGAAGAGCTTCAAAAGGTGTGAAAAATATGAGGAGCCTGAAACGGTCTGAAAAATAGAAGCAGCATGAAACGGTGTTGAAAAACATGAAGAGCCTGAAAAGGTGTGAAAAATATGAATAGCTTCAAAAGGTGTGAAATAAATGAGGAGCATGAAACGGGCTGAAAAATAGGAGAAGCATGAAGTGGTGTAGAAAAACAAGAAGAGCCTGAAAAGGTGTGAGAAATATGAAGAGCTTCAAAAGGTGTGAAAAATATGAGGAGCATGAAACGGTCTGAAAAATAGAAGCAGTATGAAACGGTGTTGAAAAACATGAAGAGCCTGAAATGGTGAGAAAAATATGAAGAGATTCAAAAGGTGTGAAAAATATGAAGAGCTTCAAAAGGTGTCAAAAATTTGATGAGCATGAAACGGTCTGAAAAATAGGAGGAGCATGAAGCGGTGTTGAAAAACATGAAGAGCCTGAAAAAGTGTGAAAAATATGAAGGGCTTAAAAGGTGTGAAAAATATGAGGAGCATGATATGGTTTGAAAAATAGGATTAGCATGAAGCGGTGTTCAAAAACATGAAGAGCCTGAGAAGGTGTGAAAAATATGAAAAGATTCAAAAGGTGTCAAAAATGAGATGAGCATGAAACGGTCTGACAAATAGGAGGTGCATGAAGCGTTGTTAAAAAAACATGAAGAGCCTGAAAAGGTGTGAGAAATATGAAGAGCTTAAAAAGATGTGAAAAATATGAAGAGCTTAAAAAGGTGTCAAAAATATGAGGAGCATGAAACGGTCTTAAAAATACAAGGAGCATGAAGCGGTGTTGAAAAACATGAATAGCCTGAAAATGTGTGAAATATATGAAGAGCTTAAAAATGTGTCAAGTATATGAGGAGCATGAAACGGTCTGAAAAATAGGAGGATCACGCAACAGTGTTGAAAAACATGAAGAGCCTTAAAATGTGTGAAAAATATGAAGAGCTTCCAAAGTTGTCAAAAATATGAGGAGCATGAAACGGTCTGAAAAATAGGAGGAGAATGTAACGGTGATCAAAAACATGAAGAGCCTGAAAAGGTGTGAAAAATATGAAGAGCATCAAAAGGTGTAAAATATGAGGAGCATGAAACGGTCTGAAAAATAGGAGGAGCATGAAGCGGTGTTCAAAAACATGAAGAGCCTGAAAAGTTGTGAAAAATATGAAAAGCTTCAAAAGGTGTCAAAAATGAGATGAGCATAAAACGGTCTGAAAAATAGGAGGAGCATGAAGCGGTGTTCAAAAACTTGAAGAGCCTGAAAGTTGTGAAAAATATGAAAAGCTTCAAAAGGTTTCAAAAATGAGATGAGCATGAAACGGTCTGAAAAATAGGAGGAGCATGAAGTGGTGTTGAAAAAATGAAGAGCCTGAAAAGGTGTGAAAAATATGAAGATTATCAAAAGGTATCAAAAATATGAGGAGCATGAAACGGTCTGCAAAAAAGGAGGAGCATGAAGTGGTGTTGAAAAACTTGAAGAGCCTGAAAAGGTGTGAAAAATATGAAAAGCTTCAAAAGATGTCAAAAATATGAGGAGCATGAAACGGTCTGAAAAATAGGAGGAGCATGAAGCGGTGTTCAAAAACATGAAGAGCCTGAAAAGGTGTGAAAAATATGAAGAGCTTCAAAAGGTATGAAACACATGAGGAGCATGAAACGGGCTGAAAAATAGGAGAAGCATGAAGTGGTGTAGAAAAACATGAAGAGCCTGAAAAGGTGTGAAAAATATGAAGAGCTTCAAAAGGTGTGAAAAATATGAGGAGCCTGAAATGGTCTGAAAAATAGAAGCAGCATGAAACGGTGTTGAAAAACATGAAGAGCCTGAAAAGATGTGAAAAATATGAAGAGATTCAAAAGGTGTGAAATAAATGAGGAGCATGAAACGGGCTGAAAAATAGGAGAAGCATGAAGTGGTGTAGAAAAACATGAAGAGCCTGAAGGTGTGAGAAATATGAAGAGCTTCAAAAGGTGTGAAAAATATGAGGAGCATGAAACGGTCTGAAAAATAGAAGCAGTATGAAACGGTGTTGAAAAACATGAAGAGCCTGAAATGGTGTGAAAAATATGAAGAGATTCAAAAGGTGTCAAAAATTTGATGAGCATGAAACGGTCTGAAAAATAGGAGGAACATGAAGCGGTGTTGAAAAATATGAAGAGCCTGAAAAAGTGTGAAAAATATGAAGAGCTTAAAAGGTGTGAAAAATATGAGGAGCATGATATGGTTTGAAAAATAGGATTAGCATGAAGCGGTGTTCAAAAACATGAAGAGCCTGAGAAGGTGTGAAAAATATGAAAAGATTCAAAAGGTGTCAAAAATGAGATGAGCATGAAACGGTCTGACAAATAGGAGGTGCATGAAGCGTTGTTGAAAAACATGAAGAGCCTGAAAAGGTGTGAGAAATATGAAGAGCTTAAAAAGGTGTGAAAAATATGAAGAGCTTAAAAAGGTGTCAAAAATATGAGGAGCATGAAACGGTCTTAAAAATACAAGGAGCATGAGCGGTGTTGAAAAACATGAATAGCCTGAAAATGTGTGAAATATATGAAGAGCTTAAAAATGTGTCAAGTATATGAGGAGCATGAAACGGTCTGAAAAATAGGAGGATCATGCAACAGTGTTGAAAAACATGAAGAGCCTGAAAATGTGTGAAAAATATGAAGAGCTTCCAAAGTTGTCAAAAATATGAGGAGCATGAAATTGTCTGAAAAATAGGAGGAGCATGAAGCTGTGTTCAAAAACATGAAGAGCCTGCAAATGTGTGAAATATATAAAGAGCTTCAAAAAGTGTCAAAAATATGAGGAGCATGAAACGGTCTGAATAATAGGAGGAGAATGTAACGGTGATCAAAAACATGAAGAGCCTGAAAAGGTGTGAAATATATAAAGAGCTTCAAAAAGTGTCAAAAATATGAGGAGCATGAAACGGTGTGAATAATAGGAGGAGAATGTAACGGTGATCAAATCATGAAGAGCCTGAAAAGGTGTAAAAAATATGAAGAGCTTCAAAAGGTGTGAAATATGAGGAGCATGAAACGGTCTGAAAAATAGGAGGAGCATGAAGCGGTGTTCAAAAACAAGAAGAGCCTGAAAAGTTGTGAAATATATGAAAAGCTTCAAAAGGTGTCAAAAATGAGATGAGCATGAAACGGTCTGAAAAATAGGAGGAGCATGAAGCGGTGTTCAAAAACATGAAGAGCCTGAAACGTTGTGAAAAATATGAAAAGATTCAAAAGGTTTCAAAAATGAGATGAGCATGAAACGGTCTGAAAAATAGGAGGAGCATGAAGCGGTGTTGAAAAAATGAAGAGCCTGAAAAGGTGTGAAAAATATGAAGAGCATCAAAAGGTATCAAAAATATGAGGAGCATGAAACGGTCTGCAAAAAAGGAGGAGCATGAAGTGGTGTTGAAAAACTTGAAGAGCCTGAAAAGGTGTGAAAAATATGAAGAGCTTCAAAAGGTGTGAAAAATATGAGGAGCATGAAACGGTCTGAAAAATAGAAGCAGCATTAAATGGTGTTGAAAAACATGAAGAGCCTGAAAAGGTGTGAAAAAATATGAAGAGCTTCAAAAGGTGTGAAATACATGAGGAGCAGGAAACGGGCTGAAAAATAGGAGAAGCATGAAGTGGTGTAGAAAAACATGAAGAGCCTGAAAAGGTGTGAGAAATATGAAGAGCTTCAAAAGGTGTGAAAAATACGAGGAGCATGAAACGGTCTTAAAAATAGAAGGAGCATGAAACGGTGTTGAAAAACATGAAGAGCCTGAAAAAGTGTGAAAAATATGAAGAGCTTCAAAAGGTGTGAAAAATATGAAGAGCTTCAAAAGGTGTCAAAAATAAGATGAGCATGAAACGTTCTGAAAAATATGAGGAGCATGAAGCGGTGTTGAAAAACATGAAGAGCCTGAAAAAGTGTGAAAAATATGAAGAGCTTAAAAAGGTGTGAAAAATATGAAGAGCTTCAAAAGGTGTCAAAAATTTGATGAGCATGAAACGGTCTGAAAAATAGGAGGAGCATGAAGCGGTGTTGAAAAACATGAAGAGCCTGAAAAAGTGTGAAAAATATGAAGAGCTTAAAAGGTGTGAAAAATATGAGGAGCATGATATAGTTTGAAAAATAGGATTAGCATGAAGCGGTGTTCAAAAACATGAAGAGCCTGAGAAGGTGTGAAAAATATGAAAAGATTCAAAAGGTGTCAAAAATTTGATGAGCATGAAACGGTCTGAAAAATAGGAGGAGCATGAAGCGGTGTTGAAAAACATGAAGAGCCTGAAAAAGTGTGAAAAATATGAAGAGCTTAAAAGGTGTGAAAAATATGAGGAGCATGATATAGTTTGAAAAATAGGATTAGCATGAAGCGGTGTTCAAAAACATGAAGAGCCTGAAAAGGTGTGACAAATATGAAGAGCTTCATAATGTGTCAAAAATATGAGGAGCATGAAACGGTCTGAAAAATAGGAGGAGCATGAAGTGGTGTTGAAAAACATGAAGAGCCTGAAAAGGTGTGAAAAATATGAAGAGTTTCAAAATGTGTCAAAAATATGAGGAGCATGAAACGGTATGAAAAATAAGAGGAGCATGAAGCTGTGTTCAAACATGAAGAGCCTATAAAAGTGTGAAAAATATGAATAGCTTCAAAAGGTGTCAAAAATTTGAGGAGCAGGAAACGGTCTGAAAAACAGGCGGAGCATGAAGCGGTGTTCAAAAACATGAAGAGCCTGAAAAGATGTGACAAATATGAAGAGCTTCAAAATGTGTCAAAAATATGAGGAGCAGGGAACGGTCTGAAAAACAGGCGGAGCATGAAGCAGTGTTCAAAAACATGAACAGCCCGAAAAGGTGTGTAAAATATGAAGAGCCCTAAAGGTGTCAAAATTATGAGGAGCATGACACGGTCTGAAAAATAGGAGGATCATGAAATGGTTTTCAAAAACATGAAGAACCTGAAAATTTGTGAAAAATATGAAGAGCTTCAAAAGGTCTGAAAAATATCAGGAGCATGAAACCGTGTTCAAAAAATTGAAGATACTGAAAATTTGTGAAAAATATGAAGAGCTTCAAAAGGTGTCAAAAATATGAGGTGCATGAAACGGTCTGAAAAATAGGAGAAGCATGAAACAATGTTCAAAAACATGAAGAGCCTGAAAATGTGTGAAAAATATGAAAAGCATCAAAAGGTTTGAAAAAAATGAGGAGCATGAAACGGTGTTCAAAACCATGAAGAGACTGAAAATGTGAGAAATATATGAAGAGCTTCAAAAGGTGTCAAAAATATGAGGAGCTTGAAACGGTCTCAAATATAGGAGGAGAATGAAACGGTGTTGACAAACATGTAGATCCTGAAAAGGTGTGAACAATATGCAGAGCCTAAAAAGGAGTGAAAAATATGAGGAGCATGAAACGGTCTGAAAAATAGGAGGAGCATGAAACGCTGTTCAAAACCATGAAGAGACTGAAAAGCTGTGAAATACATGAAGAGCTTCAAAAGGTGTCAAAAATATGAGGAGCATGAAATGGTCTGAAAAATAGGAGGAGCATGAAGCGGTGTTCAAAAACATAAAGAGCCTGAAAAGGTGTGAAATATATGAAGAGCTTAAAAAGGTGTCAAAAATATGAGGAAAATGAAACTGTCTGAAAAATAGGAGGAGCATGAAGTTTTGTTCAAAACATGAAGAGCCTGAAAAGGTGTGAAAAATATGAAGAGTTTCAAAAAGTGTCAAAAATATGAGGAGCATGAAACGGTCTGAAAAATAGGAGGAGCATGAAGCGGAGTTGAAAAACATGAAGAGCCTGACAAGGTGTGAAATATATGAGGAGCTTCAAAAGGTGTCAAAACTATGAGGAGCAGGAAAAGTTCTGAAAAATAGGAGGAGCATGACCTGGTGTTGAAATACATGAAGAGTCTGAAAAGATGTGAAAAATATGAAGAGCTTCAAAAGGTGTAAAAAATAGAAGAGCTTCAAAAAGTGTCAAACATATGAGGAGCATGAAACTTTCTGAAAAATAGGAGGAGCATGAAGCGTTGTTGAACACATGAAGAGCCTGAAAAGGAATGAAAATATGAAGAGCTTCAAAAGGTGTCAAAAATATGAGGAGCATGAAACGGTCGGAAAAATAGGAGTAACATAAAACGGTGTTCAAAAACATGAAGAGCCTGAATAGGTGTGAAAAATATGAGGAGTTCCATAAGGTTTCAAAAATAGGAGGAGCATGAAATGGTGTTCAAAAACATGAAGAGCCTGAAAAGGTGTGAAAAATATGAATAGCTTCAAAGGTGTGAAAATATGAGGAGTATCAAACGGTCAGAAAAATAGCAGGAGCATGAAGCGGCGTTAAACAACATGAAGAGCCTGAAAAGGTGTGAAAAATATGAAGAGGTTCAAAAAGTTTGAAAAATATGAAGAGCTTCAAAATGTGTCAAAAATATGAGGAGTATGAAGTGGTGTTGAAAAACATGAAGAGCATGAAAAGGTGTGAAAAATATGAAGAGCCTGAAAAGGTGTGAAAGATATGAAGAGCTTCAAAAGGTGGCAAAAATATGAAGAGTTTCAAAATATGTCAAAAATATGAGGAGCATGAAACGGTGTTCAAAAACATGAAGAGCCTGAAAAGGTGTGAAAAATATGAAGAGCTTCAAAAGGCGTCAAAAATATGAGGAGCATGAAACGGTCTGAAACATAGGAGAAGCATGAAACCGTGTTTAACAACATGAAGAGCCTGAAAAGGTGTGAAAAATATGAAGAGCTTCAAAAGGTGTCAAAAATATGATAAGCTTGAAACGGTTTGAAAAATAGGAGGAGCATGAAACTGTGTTGAAAAACATGAAGAGCCTGAAAAGCTGCGAAAAATATGAAGAGCTTCAAAAGGTGTGAAAAATATGAAGATCTTCAAAAGGTGTCAAAAATATGAGGAGCATGAAACGTTCTGAAAAATAGGAGGAGCATGAAACTTTGTTCATAAACATGAAGAGCCTGAAAAGGTGTGAAAAATACGAAGAGCTTAAAAAGGCGTGGAAAATATGAAGATTATGAAAAGGTGTGAAATATAGGAGAAGCATGAAGCGGTGTTCCAAAACAAGAAGAGCCTGAAAAAGTGTGAAATATATGAAGAGCTTCAAAAGTCGTGAAAAATATGAGGAGCATGAAAAGTGCTGAAAAATAGGCGGAGCATGAAACTGTGTTGAAAACATGAAAGGTCTGAAAAGTTGTGAAAAATATGAAGAGCTTCAAAAGGTATCAAAAATATGAGGAGCATGAAACGGTCTGAAAAATAGGAGGAGCATGAAACGGTGTTGAAAACCTGAAGCGCCTGAAAAGATGTGAAAAATATGAAGAGATTCAAAACATGTCAAAATATGAGGAGCATGAAACGGTCTGAAAAATAGGAGGAGCATGAAACGGTGTTGAAAAACATGAAGAGCCTGAAAAGGTGTGAAAAATATGAAGAGCTTCAAAAGGTGTGAAAAATATGAAGAGCTTCAAAAGGTGTCAAAAATATGCGGAGCATGAAACAGTCTGAAAAATAGGAGAATCATGTAACGGTATTCAAAAACATGAAGAGCCTGAATAGGTGTGAAATACATGAAGAGCTTCAAAAGGTGTCAAAATATGAGGAGCATGAAACGGTGTGAAAATTTGGAAAAGCATGAAGTGGTGTTCAAAAACATGAAGAGCCTGAAAAGGTGAGAAATACATGAAGAGCTTCAAAAGGTGTCAAACATATGAGGAGCATGAAGTGGTGTTGAAAAAGATGAAGAGCATTAAAAGTTGTGGAAAATATGAAGAGCTTCAAAAAGTGTCAATAATATGAGGAGCACGAAATGGACTGAAAAATAGGAGGAGCATGAAACGGTGTTGAAACCCTGAAGCGCCTGAGAAGGTGTGAAAAATATGAAGAGTTTCAAAACATGTCAAAAATAAGAGGAGGATGAATCTGTGAAAAATAGGAGAAGCATGAAACCGTGTTCAAAAACATGAAGAGCCTGAAAAGGTGTGAAAAAAATGAAGAGCATCAATAGGTGTCAAAAATATGAGGAGCATGAAATGGTCTGAAAAATAGGAGGAGCATGAAGCGGTGTTCAAAAACATGAAGAGCCTGAAAAGGTGTGAAATATATGAAGAGCTTCAAAAGGTGTCAAAAATATGAACAGCTTCAAAATGTGTGAAAAATATGAGG
This sequence comes from Dama dama, assembly GCF_033118175.1. Lineage (NCBI taxonomy): Eukaryota > Metazoa > Chordata > Mammalia > Artiodactyla > Cervidae > Dama > Dama dama. The sequence continues at coordinate 4,703,009 of NW_026870885.1, forward strand.
AGAATGAAACTTCTAAAAAATAGGAGGAGCATGAAACGGTGTACAAAAACATGAAGAGCCTGAAAAGGTGTGAAAAATATGAAGAGCTTCAAAAGGTGTCAAATATATGAGGAGCATGAAATAGTCTGAAAAATAGGAAGAGCATGAAACGGTGTTGAAAATCTTGAAGAGCCTGAAAAAGTGTGAATTATATGAAGAGCTTCAAAACGTGTCAAAAATACGAGGAGCATGATACGGTCTGAAAAATAGGAGGAGCATGAAGCGGTGTTGAAAGACATGAAGAGACTGAAAAGGTGTGAAAAATATGAAGAGCTTCAAAAGGTGTCAAAAATATGTGGAGCATGAAACGGTCTGAAAAATAGGAGGAGTATGAAGCGGTGTTGAAAATCATGAAGATCCTAAATGGTGTGAAAAACATGAAGAGCTTCAAAAAGTGTCAAAAATATGAGGAGCATGAAACAGTCTGAAAAATAGGAGAATCATGTAACGGTGTTGAAAAACATGAAGAGCATGAAAAGGTGTGAAAAATATGAAGAGCTTCAAAAGGTGTCAAAAATATGAGGAGCATGAAACGGTCTAAAAAATAGGAGGAGCATGAAGCGTTGTTCAAAAACATGAAGAGCCTGAAAAGGAGTGAAAAATATGAAGAGCTTCAAAAGGTGTCAAAAATATGAGGAGCATGAAACGGTCTGAAAAATAGAAGCAGCATGAAATGGTGTTCAAAAATATGAAGAGCCTGAAAAGGTGTGAAAAATATGAAGAGCTTCAAAAGGTGTCAAAAATATGAGGAGCATGAAACGGTCTAAAAAATAGGAGGAGCATGAAGCGTTGTTCAAAAACATGAAGAGCCTGAAAAGGAGTGAAAAATATGAAGAGCTTCAAAAGGTGTCAAAAATATGAGGAGCATGAAACGGTCTGAAAAATAGGAGGAGCATGAAGCGGTGTTGAAAAATATGAAGAGCCTGAAAAGTTGTGAAAAATATGAAGAGCTTCAAAAGGTGTCAAAAATATGAGGAGCATGAGACGGTCTGAAAAATAGGAGGAGCATGAAGCGGTGTTCAAAAACATGAAGAGCCTGAAAAGGTGTGAAAAATATGAAGAGCTTCAAAATGTGTCAAAATGAGATGAGCATGAAACGGTCTGAAAAATAGGAGGAGCATGAAGTGATATTGAAATAAATGAAAAGGCTGAAAAGGTGTGAAAAATATGTAGAGCTTCAAAACCTGTCAAATATATGAGGAGCATGAAATGGTCTTAAAAATAGGAGAAGCAAGAAAGGGTGTTGAACAACATGAAGAGCCTGAAAACGTGTGAAAAATATGAAGAGCTTCGAAAGATGTGAAAAATATGAAGAGCTTTAAAAGGTGTCAAAATGAGAAGAGCATGAAACGATCTGAAAAATAGTAGGAGCATAAAGTGGTGTTGAAAAAAATGAAGAGCCTGAAAAGGTGTGAAATATCTGAAGAACTTCAAAAGGTGTCAAAAATATGAGGAGAATGAAATGGTCTGAAAAATAGGCGGAGCATGAAGCGTTGTTGAAAAACTTGAACAGCCTGAAAAGTGTGAAAAATATGAAGAGCTACAAAATGTGTCAAAAACATGAGGAGTATGAAACGGTCTGAAAATAGGAGGATCATGAAACGGTGTTGAAAAACATGAAGAGCCTGAAAATGTGTGAAATATATAAAGAGCTTCAAAAAGTGTCAAAAATATGAGGAGCATGAAACGGACTGAAAAATAGGAGGAGCATGAAGTGGTGTTGAAAAAAATGAAGAGCCTGAAAAGGTGTGAAATATCTGAAGAGCTTGAAAAGGTGTCAAAAATATGAGGAGAATGAAATGGTCTGAAAAAAAGGCGGAGCATGAAGTGTTGTTGAAAAACATGAAGAGTCTGAAAATGTGTGAAAAATATGAAGAGCTTGAAAAGGTGTCAAAAATATGAGGAGCATGAAATGACCTGAAAAATAGGAGGAGCATGAAGCAGTGTTCAAAAACATGAAGAGCCTGAAAAGGTGTGAAAAATATGAAGAGCTTCAAAAGGTGTGAAAGATATGAGGAGCATGAAACGGTCTGAAAAATATAAGCAGCATGAAACGGTGTTGAAAAACATGAAGAGACTGAAAAGGTGTGAAAAATATGAAGAGCTTCAAAAGGTGTGAAATACATGAGGGGCCTGAAACTCTCTGTAAAATAGGAGGAGCATGAAGTGGTGTTCAAAAACATGAAGAGCCTGCAAAGTTGTGAAAAATATTAAGAGCTTCAATAGGTGTGAAAAATATGATGAGCAGGATACGGTCTGAAAAATAGGAGGAGCATGAAGCGGTGTTCAAAAACATGAAGAGCCTGAAAAGGTGTGAAAAATATGAAGAGCTTGAAAAGGTGTCAAAAATATGAGGAGCATGAAACGGTCTGAAAAAGAAGAGGAGCATGCAGCGTAGTTCAAACACATGAAGAGCCTGAAAAGGTGTGAAAAATATGAAGAGCTTGAAAAGGTGTCAAATATATGAGGAGCATGAAACGGTCTGAAAAATAGAAGCAGCATGAAATGGTGTTCAAAAACATGAAGAGCCTGAAAAGGTGTGAAAAGTATGAAGAGCTTCAAAAGGTGTCAAAAATATGAGGAGCATGAAACGGTCTAAAAAATAGGAGGAGCATGAAGCGTTGTTCAAAAACATGAAGAGCCTGAAAAGGAGTGAAAAATATGAAGAGCTTCAAAAGCTGTCAAAAATATGAGGAGCATGAAACGGTCTGAAAAATAGGAGGTGCATGAAGCGGTGTTGAAAAACATGAAGAGCCTGAAAAGTTGTGAAAAATATGAAGAGCTTCAAAAGGTGTCAAAAATATGAGGAGCATGAGACGGTCTGAAAAATAGGAGGAGCATGAAGCGGTGTTGAAAAACATGAAGAGCCTGAAAATGTGTGAAAAATATGAAGAGTTTCTAAAGGTGTTAAAAATATGAGGAGCATGAAACGGTCTGAAAATTAGGAGGAGCATGAACTGGTGTTGAAAAACATGAAGAGGCTAAAAAGGTGTGAAAAATATGAAGAGCTTCAAAAGGTGTGAAAAATATGAGGAGCATGATACGGTCTGAAAAATAGGAGGAGCATGAAGCGGTGTTCAAAAACATGAAGAGCCTAAAAAGGTGTGAAAAATATGAAGAGCTTCAAAAGGTTTCAAAAATATGAGGAGCATGAAACGGTCTTAAAAATACGAGGAGGATGAAGCGGTGTTCAAAAACTTGAAGAGCCTGAAAAGGTGTGAAAAATATGAAGACCTTCAAAAGGTTTCAAAAATATGAGGAGCATGAAACGGTCTTAAAAATACGAGGAGGATGAAGCGGTGTTCAAAAACTTGAAGAGCCTGAAAAGGTGTGAAAAATATGAAGAGCTTCAAAAGGTTTCAAAAATATGAGGAGCATGAAACGGTATGAAAAATGGGAGGATTATGAAACGGGGTTCAAAAACATGAAGAGCCTGAAAAGGTGTGAAAAATATGAAGAGACTCAAAAAGTGTCAAAAATATGAGGAGTATGAAACGTTATGATAAATAGCAGGAGCATGAAGCGGTGTTGAGAAACATGAAGAGCCTAAAAAGGTGTGAAAAATATGAAGAGCTTCAAAAGGTGTGAAAAATATGAGGTGCATGAAACGGTCTGAAAAATAGGAGGAGCATGAAAGGTGATCAAAAACATGGAGAGCCGGAAAAGGTGGGAAAAATATGAAGAGCTTCAAAAGGTGTGAAATACATGAGGAGAATGAAACGGTCTGCAAAAAAGGAGGAGCATGAAGTGGTGTTGAAAAACATGAAGAGCCTGAAAAGGTGTGAAAAATATGAAAAGCTTCAAAAGGTGTCAAAAATGAGATCAGCATGAAACGGTCTGAAAATTAGAAGCATGAAGCGTTGTTGAAAAACATGAAAAGCCTGAAATTGTGTGAGAAATATGAAGAGCTTCAAAAGGTGTCAAAAATATGAGGAGTATGAAACGGTCTGCAAAAAAGGAGGAGCATGAATTGGTGTTGAAAAGCATAAAGAGCCTGAAAAGGTGTGAAAAATATGAAGAGCTTCAAAAGGTATCAAAAATATGAGGAGTATGAAACGGTCTGAAAAATAGCAGGAGCACGAAGTGGCGTTCAAAAACATTAAGAACTTGAAAAGGTGTGAAAAATACGAAGTGCTTCAAAAGTTGTCAAATATATGAGGAGCATGAAACGGTCTGAAAAATAGCAGGAGCATGAGACGGTGTTCAAAAACATGAAGAGCCTGAAAATGTGTGAATATTATGAAGAGCTTCAAAATGTGTCAAAATTATGAGGAGCATGAAACGGTATGAAAAATAGGAGGAGCATGAATCGGTGTTCAAAAACAAGAAGAGCCTGAAAAGGTGTGAAAAATATGAAGAGCTTCAAAAGGTGTCAAAAATATGAGGAGCATGAAACGGTCTGAAAAATAGGAGGACCAAGAAGGCGTGTTGAAAAACATGAAGAGCCTGAAAACGCGTGAAAAATATGAAGAGCTTCAAAAGATGTGGAAAAATATGAAGAGCTTCAAAAGGTCTCAAATATTAGATGAACATGATACGGTCTGAAAAATAGGAGGAGCATGAAGCGGTGTTGAAATACATGAAGAACCAGAAAAGTTGTGAGAAATATGAAGAGCTTCATATGGTGTCAAAATTATGAGGAGCAAAAATGGTCTGAAAAAGAGGAGGAGCATGAAGCGGTGTTGAAAAAATATGAAGAGCATGAAAAGCTGTGAAAAATATGAAGACCTTCACAAGGTGTCAAAAATATGAGGAGCATGAAACGGTCTGAAAAATAGGAGGAGCATGAAGCGGTGTTGAAAAAATGGAAGAGCCTGAAAAGGTGTGAAAAATATGAAGAGCTTCACAAGGTGTCAAATATATGAGGAGCATGAAACGGTCTGAAAAATCGGAGGAGCATGAAACGGTGTTCCAAAACATGAAGAGCCTGAAAAGGTGTGAAAAATATGAAGAGCTTCAAAAGGTGTGAAATACATGAGGAGCATTAAACGGTCTGAAAATAGGAGGAGCATGAAGCGGTGTTCTAAAACATGAAGAGTCTGAAAAGTTGTGAAAAATATGAAGAGCTTCAAAAGGTGCGAAAAATATGAGGAGCATGAAACGGTCTGAAAAATAAGAGGAGCATGAAGCGGTGTTCAAAAACATGAAGAGCCTGAAAAGGTGTGAAAAATATGAAAACCTTCAAAAGGTGTCAAAAATGAGATGAGCATGAAACGGTCTGAAAAATAGGAGGAGCATGAAGCGGTGTTGAAAAACATGAAGAGCCTGAAAAGGTGTGAGAAATATGAAGAGCTTCAAAAGGTGTCAAAAATATGAGGAGCATGAAACAGTCTGAAAAATTTCAGGAGCATGAAGCGGTGTTGAAAAACATGAAGAGTCTGAAAACGTGTGAAAATATGAAGAGCTTCAAAAATATGAAAAATATGAAGAATTTCACATTGTGAAAAATATGAAGAGCTTCAAAGCGTGTCAAAAAAGAGATGAGAATGAAACGGTCTGAAAATTAGGAGGAGCATGAAGCGGTGTTGAAAATCATGAAGAGCCTGAAAAGGTGTGAAAAATATGAAAAGCTTCAAAAGATGTGAAAAATATGAAGAGCTTCAAAATGTGTCAAAATGAGATAAGCATGAAACGGTCTGAAAAATAGGAGGAGAATGAAGTGGTGTTGAAAACAATGAAAAGCCTGAAAAGGTGTGAAATACATGAAGAGCTTCACAAGGTGTCAAAAATATGAGGAGCATGAAACGGTCTGAAAAATAGGAGGAGCATGAAGTGGTGTTCAAAAAAATGATGAGCCTGAAAAGGTGTGAAATATATGAAGAGCTTTAAAAGGTGTCAAAAATTTGAGGAGCATGAAACGGTCTGAAAAATAGGAGGAGCATGAAGCGCTGATGAAAAACATGAAGAGCCTGAAAAAGTGTGAGAAATATGAAGAGTTTCAAAAGATGTCAAAAATATGAAGAGCTTCAAAAGGTGTCAAAAATGAGATGAGCATGAAGCCATCTGAAAAATATTTGGAGGATGAAGTGGTGTTGAAAAACATGAAGAGCCTGAAAAGGTGTGAAATTTATGAAGAGCTTCAAAAGGTGTCAAAAATATGAGGAGCATGGAACGGTCTGAAAATAGGAGGAGCATGATGCGCTGTTCAAAAACATGTGGAGCCTGAAAAGGAGTGAAAAATATGAAGAGCTTCAAAAGGTTTCAAACATATGAGGAGCATGAAATGACCTGAAAAATAGGAGGAGCATGAAGCAGTGTTCAAAAACATGAAGAGCCTGAAAAGGTGTGAAAAATATGAAGAGCTTCAAAAGGTGTGAAAGATATGAGGAGCATGAAACGGTCTGAAAAATATAAGCAGCATGAAACGGTGTTGAAAAACATGAAGAGACTGAAAAGGTGTGAAAAATATGAAGAGCTTCAAAAGGTGTGAAATACATGAGGGGCCTGAAACTCTCTGTAAAATAGGAGGAGCATGAAGTGGTGTTCAAAAACATGAAGAGCCTGCAAAGTTGTGAAAAATATTAAGAGCTTCAATAGGTGTGAAAAATATGAGGAGCAGCATACGGTCTGAAAAATAGGAGGAGCATGAAGCGGTGTTCAAAAACATGAAGAGCCTGAAAAGGTGTGAAAAATATGAAGAGCTTCAAAGGGTGTCAAAAATATGAGGAGGATGAAACGGTTTGAAAAATAGGAGGAGCATGAAGAGATGTTGCAAAACATGAAGAGCCTGAAAAGGTGTGAAAAATATGAAGAGCTTCAAAAGGTGTCAAAAATGAGATGAGCATGAAATGGTCTGAAAAATGGAGGAGCATGAAGTGGTGTAGCAAAACATGAAGAGCATGAAAAGGTGTGAAAAATAAGAAGAGCTTCTAAAGGTGTCAAATATGAGATGAGCATGAAACAGTCTGAAAAATAGGAGGAGCATGAAGTGTTGTTAAAAATCATGAAGAGCCTGAAAAGGTGTGAAATATATGAAGAGCTTCAAAATGTGTGAAAAATATGAAGAGCTTCAAAACGTGTCAAAAATATCAGGAGCATGAAACGGTCTGGAAAATAGGATGAGCATGAAGCGGTGGTGAAAAACATGAAGAGCCTGAAAACGTGTGAAAAATATGAAGAGCTTCAAAAGGTGTGAAAAATATGAAGAGCTTCAAAAGATATCAAAAACGAGATGACCATGAAACGGTCTGAAAAATAGGAGAAGCAAGAAGTGGTGTTGAAAAACATGAAGAGCCTGAAAAGGTGCGAAAAATATGAAGAGCTTCAAAACGTGTGAAAAATATGAGGAGCTTCAAAAGGTGTCAAAAATATGAGGAGCATTAATCGGTCTGAAAAATAGGAGAAGCAAGAAGTGGTGTTGAAAAACATGAAGAGCCTGAAAAGGTGTGAAAAATATGAAGAGCTTCAAAACGTGTGAAAAATATGTGGAACATGAAACTGTCTGAAAAAGAGGAGGAGCATGAAGCGGTGTTCAAACACATGAAGAGCCTGAAAAGGTGTGAAAAATATGAAGAGCTTGAAAAGGTGTCAAAAATATGAGGAGCATGAAACGGTCTGAAAAAGAAGAGGAGCATGAAGCGGAGTTCAAACACATGAAGAGCCTGAAAAGGTGTGAAAAATATGAAGAGCTTGAAAAGGTGTCAAAAATATGAGGAGCATGAAACGATCTGAAAAATAGAAGCAGCATGAAATGGTGTTCAAAAACATGAAGAGCCTGAAAAGGTGTGAAAAATATGAAGAGCCTTAAAAGGTGTGAAATACATGAGGAGCATGAAACTCTCTGTAAAATAGGAGGAGCATAAAGTGGTGTTCAAAAATATGAAGAGCTTGAAAAGGTGTGAAAAATATGAAGAGCTTCAATAGGTGTGAAAAATATGAGGAGCAGGATACGGTCTGAAAAATAGGAGGAGCATGAAGCGGTGTTGAAAAACATGAAGAGCCTGAAAAGGTGTGAAAAATATGAAGAGCTTCAAAAGGTGTCAAAAATATGAGGAGCATGAAATGGTCTAAAAAAGAGGAGGAGCATGAAGCGGTGTTGAAAAACATGAAGAGCCTGAAAAGGTGTGAAAAATATGAAGAGCTTCCAAAGGTGTCAAAAATATGAGGAGCATGAAATGGTCTAAAAAAGAGGAGGAGCATGAAGCGGTGTTCAAAAACATGAAGAGCCTGGAAAGGTGTGAAAACTATGAAGAGCTTCAAAAGGTGTCAAAATGAGATGAGCATGAAACGGTCTGAAAAATAGGAGGAGCATGAAGTGATATTGAAATAAATGAAAAGGCTGAAAAGGTGTGAAAAATATGAAGAGCTTCAAAACCTGTCAAATATATGAGGAGCATGAAATGGTCTTAAAAATAGGAGAAGCAAGAAAGGGTGTTGAACAACATGAAGAGCCTGAAAACGTGTGAAAAATATGAAGAGCTTCGAAAGATGTGAAAAATATGAAGAGCTTCAAAATGTGTCAAAATGAGATAAGCATGAAACGGTCTGAAAAATAGGAGGAGAATGAAGTGGTGTTGAAAACAATGAAAAGCCTGAAAAGGTGTGAAATACATGAAGAGCTTCACAAGGTGTCAAAAATATGAGGAGCATGAAACGGTCTGAAAAATAGGAGGAGCATGAAGTGGTGTTCAAAAAAATGACGAGCCTGAAAAGGTGTGAAATATATGAAGAGCTTTAAAAGGTGTCAAAAATTTGAGGAGCATGAAACGGTCTGTAAAATAGGAGGAGCATGAAGCGCTGATGAAAAACATGAAGAGCCTGAAAAAGTGTGAGAAATATGAAGAGTTTCAAAAGATGTCAAAAATATGAAGAGCTTCAAAAGGTGTCAAAAATGAGATGAGCATGAAGCCATCTGAAAAATATTTGGAGGATGAAGTGGTGTTGAAAAACATGAAGAGCCTGAAAAGGTGTGAAATTTATGAAGAGCTTCAAAAGGTGTGAAAAATATGAGGAGCATGAAATGGTCTAAAAAAGAGGAGGAGCATGAAGCGGTGTTCAAAAACATGTGGAGCCTGAAAAGGAGTGAAAAATATGAAGAGCTTCAAAAGGTTTCAAACATATGAGGAGCATGAAATGACCTGAAAAATAGGAGGAGCATGAAGCAGTGTTCAAAAACATGAAGAGCCTGAAAAGGTGTGAAAAATATGAAGAGCTTCAAAAGGTGTGAAAGATATGAGGAGCATGAAACGGTCTGAAAAATATAAGCAGCATGAAACGGTGTTGAAAAACATGAAGAGACTGAAAAGGTGTGAAAAATATGAAGAGCTTCAAAAGGTGTGAAATACATGAGGGGCCTGAAACTCTCTGTGAAATAGGAGGAGCATGAAGTGGTGTTCAAAAACATGAAGAGCCTGCAAAGTTGTGAAAAATATTAAGAGCTTCAATAGGTGTGAAAAATATGAGGAGCAGCATACGGTCTGAAAAATAGGAGGAGCATGAAGCGGTGTTCAAAAACATGAAGAGCCTGAAAAGGTGTGAAAAATATGAAGAGCTTCAAAAGGTGTCAAAAATATGAGGAGGATGAAACGGTTTGAAAAATAGGAGGAGCATGAAGAGATGTTGCAAAACATGAAGAGCCTGAAAAGGTGTGAAAAATATGAAGAGCTTCAAAAGGTGTCAAAAATGAGATGAGCATGAAATGGTCTGAAAAATGGAGGAGCATGAAGTGGTGTAGCAAAACATGAAGAGCATGAAAAGGTGTGAAAAATAAGAAGAGCTTCTAAAGGTGTCAAATATGAGATGAGCATGAAACAGTCTGAAAAATAGGAGGAGCATGAAGTGTTGTTAAAAATCATGAAGAGCCTGAAAAGGTGTGAAATATATGAAGAGCTTCAAAATGTGTGAAAAATATGAAGAGCTTCAAAACGTGTCAAAAATATCAGGAGCATGAAACGGTCTGGAAAATAGGATGAGCATGAAGCGGTGGTGAAAAACATGAAGAGCCTGAAAACGTGTGAAAAATATGAAGAGCTTCAAAAGGTGTGAAAAATATGAAGAGCTTCAAAAGATATCAAAAACGAGATGACCATGAAACGGTCTGAAAAATAGGAGAAGCAAGAAGTGGTGTTGAAAAACATGAAGAGCCTGAAAAGGTGCGAAAAATATGAAGAGCTTCAAAACGTGTGAAAAATATGAGGAGCTTCAAAAGGTGTCAAAAATATGAGGAGCATTAATCGGTCTGAAAAATAGGAGAAGCAAGAAGTGGTGTTGAAAAACATGAAGAGCCTGAAAAGGTGTGAAAAATATGAAGAGCTTCAAAACGTGTGAAAAATATGTGGAACATGAAACTGTCTGAAAAAGAGGAGGAGCATGAAGCGGTGTTCAAACACATGAAGAGCCTGAAAAGGTGTGAAAAATATGAAGAGCTTGAAAAGGTGTCAAAAATATGAGGAGCATGAAACGGTCTGAAAAAGAAGAGGAGCATGAAGCGGAGTTCAAACACATGAAGAGCCTGAAAAGGTGTGAAAAATATGAAGAGCTTGAAAAGGTGTCAAAAATATGAGGAGCATGAAACGATCTGAAAAATAGAAGCAGCATGAAATGGTGTTCAAAAACATGAAGAGCCTGAAAAGGTGTGAAAAATATGAAGAGCCTTAAAAGGTGTGAAATACATGAGGAGCATGAAACTCTCTGTAAAATAGGAGGAGCATAAAGTGGTGTTCAAAAATATGAAGAGCTTGAAAAGGTGTGAAAAATATGAAGAGCTTCAATAGGTGTGAAAAATATGAGGAGCAGGATACGGTCTGAAAAATAGGAGGAGCATGAAGCGGTGTTGAAAAACATGAAGAGCCTGAAAAGGTGTGAAAAATATGAAGAGCTTCAAAAGGTGTCAAAAATATGAGGAGCATGAAATGGTCTAAAAAAGAGGAGGAGCATGAAGCGGTGTTGAAAAACATGAAGAGCCTGAAAAGCTGTGAAAAATATGAAGAGCTTCAAAAGGTGTCAAAAATATGAGGAGCATGAAATGGTCTAAAAAAGAGGAGGAGCATGAAGCGGTGTTCAAAAACATGAAGAGCCTGGAAAGGTGTGAAAACTATGAAGAGCTTCAAAAGGTGTCAAAATGAGATGAGCATGAAACGGTCTGAAAAATAGGAGGAGCATGAAGTGATATTGAAATAAATGAAAAGGCTGAAAAGGTGTGAAAAATATGAAGAGCTTCAAAACCTGTCAAATATATGAGGAGCATGAAATGGTCTTAAAAATAGGAGAAGCAAGAAAGGGTGTTGAACAACATGAAGAGCCTGAAAACGTGTGAAAAATATGAAGAGCTTCGAAAGATGTGAAAAATATGAAGAGCTTCAAAATGTGTCAAAATGAGATAAGCATGAAACGGTCTGAAAAATAGGAGGAGCATGAACTGGTGTTGAAAAACATGAAGAGGCTAAAAAGGTGTGAAAAATATGAAGAGCTTCAAAAGGTGTGAAAAATATGAGGAGCATGATACGGTCTGAAAAATAGGAGGAGCATGAAGCGGTGTTCAAAAACATGAAGAGCCTGAAAAGGTGTGAAAAATATGAAGAGCTTCAAAAGGTTTCAAAAATATGAGGAGCATGAAACGGTCTTAAAAATACGAGGAGGATGAAGCGGTGTTCAAAAACTTGAAGAGCCTGAAAAGGTGTGAAAAATATGAAGAGACTCAAAAAGTGTCAAAAATATGAGGAGTATGAAACGTTATGATAAATAGCAGGAGCATGAAGCGGTGTTGAGAAACATGAAGAGCCTGAAAACGTGTGAAAAATATGAAGAGCTTCAAAAGGTGTGAAAAATATGAGGTGCATGAAACGGTCTGAAAAATAGGAGGAGCATGAAAGGTGATCAAAAACATGGAGAGCCGGAAAAGGTGGGAAAAATACGAAGAGCTTCAAAAGGTGTGAAATACATGAGGAGAATGAAACGGTCTGCAAAAAAGGAGGAGCATGAAGTGGTGTGGAAAAACATGAAGAGCCTGAAAAGGTGTGAAAAATATGAAAAGCTTCAAAAGGTGTCAAAAATGAGATCAGCATGAAACGGTCTGAAAATTAGGAGCATGAAGCATTGTTGAAAAACATGAAAAGCCTGAAATTGTGTGAGAAATATGAAGAGCTTCAAAAGGTGTCAAAAATATGAGGAGTATGAAACGGTCTGCAAAAAAGGAGGAGCATGAATTGGTGTTGAAAAGCATAAAGAACCTGAAAAGGTGTGAAAAATACGAAGTGCTTCAAAAGTTGTCAAATATATGAGGAGCATGAAACGGTCTGAAAAATAGCAGGAGCATGAGACGGTGTTCAAAAACATGAAGAGCCTGAAAATGTGTGAAAATTATGAAGAGCTTCAAAATGTGTCAAAATTATGAGGAGCATGAAACGGTATGAAAAATAGGAGGAGCATGAATCGGTGTTCAAAAACAAGAAGAGCCTGAAAAGGTGTGAAAAATATGAAGAGCTTCAAAAGGTGTCAAAAATATGAGGAGCATGAAACGGTCTGAAAAATAGGAGGACCAAGAAGGCGTGTTGAAAAACATGAAGAGCCTGAAAACGCGTGAAAAATATGAAGAGCTTCAAAAGATGTGGAAAAATATGAAGAGCTTCAAAAGGTCTCAAATATTAGATGAACATGATACGGTCTGAAAAATAGGAGGAGCATGAAGCGGTGTTGAAATACATGAAGAACCAGAAAAGTTGTGAGAAATATGAAGAGCTTCATATGGTGTCAAAATTATGAGGAGCAAAAATGGTCTGAAAAAGAGGAGGAGGATGAAGCGGTGTTGAAAAAATATGAAGAGCATGAAAAGCTGTGAAAAATATGAAGACCTTCACAAGGTGTCAAAAATATGAGGAGCATGAAACGGTCTGAAAAATAGGAGGAGCATGAAGCGGTGTTGAAAAAATGGAAGAGCCTGAAAAGGTGTGAAAAATATGAAGAGCTTCACAAGGTGTCAAATATATGAGGAGCATGAAACGGTCTGAAAAATCGGAGGAGCATGAAACGGTGTTCCAAAACATGAAGAGCCTGAAAAGGTGTGAAAAATATGAAGAGCTTCAAAAGGTGTGAAATACATGAGGAGCATTAAACGGTCTGAAAAATAGGAGGAGCATGAAGCGGTGTTCTAAAACATGAAGAGCCTGAAAAGTTGTGAAAAATATGAAGAGCTTCAAAAGGTGCGAAAAATATGAGGAGCATGAAACGGTCTGAAAAATAGGAGGAGCATGAAGCGGTGTTCAAAAACATGAAGAGCCTGAAAAGGTGTGAAAAATATGAAAACCTTCAAAAGGTGTCAAAAATGAGATGAGCATGAAACGGTCTGAAAAATAGGAGGAGCATGAAGCGGTGTTGAAAAACATGAAGAGCCTGAAAAGGTGTGAGAAATATGAAGAGCTTCAAAAGGTGTCAAAAATATGAGGAGCATGAAACAGTCTGAAAAATTTCAGGAGCATGAAGCGGTGTTGAAAAACATGAAGAGTCTGAAAACGTGTGAAAATATGAAGAGCTTCAAAAATATGAAAAATATGAAGAACTTCACATTGTGAAAAATATGAAGAGCTTCAAAGGGTGTCAAAAAAGAGATGAGAATGAAACGGTCTGAAAATTAGGAGGAGCATGAAGCGGTGTTGAAAATCATGAAGAGCCTGAAAAGGTGTGAAAAATATGAAAAGCTTCAAAAGATGTGAAAAATATGAAGAGCTTCAAAATGTGTCAAAATGAGATAAGCATGAAACGGTCTGAAAAATAGGAGGAGAATGAAGTGGTGTTGAAAACAATGAAAAGCCTGAAAAGGTGTGAAACACATGAAGAGCTTCACAAGGTGTCAAAAATATGAGGAGCATGAAACGGTCTGAAAAATAGGAGGAGCATGAAGTGGTGTTCAAAAAAATGACGAGCCTGAAAAGGTGTGAAATATATGAAGAGCTTTAAAAGGTGTCAAAAATTTGAGGAGCATGAAACGGTCTGAAAAATAGGAGGAGCATGAAGCGGTGATGAAAAACATGAAGAGCCTGAAAAAGTGTGAGAAATATGAAGAGCTTCAAAAGATGTCAAAAATATGAAGAGCTTCAAAAGGTGTCAAAAATGAGATGAGCATGAAGCCATCTGAAAAATATTTGGAGGATGAAGTGGTGTTGAAAAACATGAAGAGCCTGAAAAGGTGTGAAATTTATGAAGAGCTTCAAAAGGTGTCAAAAATATGAGGAGCATGGAACGGTCTGAAAATAGGAGGAGCATGATGCGCTGTTCAAAAACATGTGGAGCCTGAAAAGGAGTGAACAATATGAAGAGCTTCAAAAGGTTTCAAACATATGAGGAGCATGAAACGACCTGAAAAATAGGAGGAGCATGAAGCAGTGTTCAAAAACATGAAGAGCCTGAAAAGGTGTGAAAAATATGAAGAGCTTCAAAAGGTGTGAAAGATATGAGGAGCATGAAACGGTCTGAAAAATATAAGCAGCATGAAACGGTGTTGAAAAACATGAAGAGACTGAAAAGGTGTGAAAAATATGAAGAGCTTCAAAAGGTGTGAAATACATGAGGGGCCTGAAACTCTCTGTAAAATAGGAGCAGCATGAAGTGGTGTTCAAAAACATGAAGAGCCTGCAAAGTTGTGAAAAATATTAAGAGCTTCAATAGGTGTGAAAAATATGAGGAGCAGGATACGGTCTGAAAAATAGGAGGAGCATGAAGCGGTGTTCAAAAACATGAAGAGCCTGAAAAGTTGTGAAAAATATGAAGAGCTTCACAAGGTGTCAAATATATGAGGAGCATGAAACGGTCTGAAAAATCGGAGGAGCATGAAACGGTGTTCCAAAACATGAAGAGCCTGAAAAGGTGTGAAAAATATGAAGAGCTTCAAAAGGTGTGAAATACATGAGGAGCATGAAACGGTCTGAAAAATAGGAGGAGCATGAAGCGGTGTTCAAAAACATGAAGAGCCTGAAAAGGTGTGAAAAATATGAAAACCTTCAAAAGGTGTCAAAAATGAGATGAGCATGAAACGGTCTGAAAAATAGGAGGAGCATGAAGCGGTGTTGAAAAACATGAAGAGCCTGAAAAGGTGTGAGAAATATGTAGAGCTTCATAAGGTGTCAAAAATATGAGGAGCATGAAACAGTCTGAAAAATTTCAGGAGCATGAAGTGGTGTTGAAAAACATGAAGAGTCTGAAAACGTGTGAAAATATGAAGAGCTTCAAAAATATGAAAAATATGAAGAACTTCACATTGTGAAAAATATGAAGAGCTTCAAAGGGTGTCAAAAAAGAGATGAGCATGAAACGGTCTCAAAATTAGGAGGAGCATGAAGCGGTGTTGAAAATCATGAAGAGCCTGAAAAGGTGTGAAAAATATGAAAAGCTTCAAAAGATGTGAAAAATATGAAGAGCTTCAAAATGTGTCAAAATGAGATAAGCATGAAACGGTCTGAAAAATAGGAGGAGAATGAAGTGGCGTTGAAAAAAATGAAAAGCCTGAAAAGGTGTGAAATACATGAAGAGCTTCAAAAGGTGTCAAAAATATGAGGAGAATGAAACGGTCTGCAAAATAGGAGGAGCATGAAATGGTGTTCAAAAACATGAAGAGCCTGAAAATGTGTGAAAAATATGAAGAGCTTCAAAAGGTGTGAAATACATGGGGAGGATTAAACGGTCTGAAAAAGAGTAGGAGCATGAAGCGGTGTTGAAAAACATGAAGAGCCTGAAAAGGTGTGAAAAATATGAAGAGCTTCAAAACGTGTCAAAATTATGAGGAGCATGAAACGGTCTGAAATAGGAGGAGCATGAAGCGGTGTTGAAAAACATGAAGAGCATGAAAAGTGTGAAAAATACGAAGAGCTTCTAAGGGTGTCAAAAATATGAGGAGCATGAAACGGTCTGAAAAATAGGAGGACCAAGAAGGCGTGTTGAAAAATATGAAGAGCCTGAAAACGCGTGAAAAATATGAAGAGCTTCAAAACATGTGGAAAAATATGAAGAGCTTCAAAAGGTCTCAAAAATTAGATGAGCATGATACGGTCTGAAAAATAGGAGGAGCATGAAGCGGTGTTGAAATACATGAAGAACCAGAAAAGTTGTGAGAAATATGAAGAGCTTCATATGGTGTCAAAATTATGAGGAGCAAAAATGGTCTGAAAAAGAGGAGGAGCATGAAGCGGTGTTGAAAAAACATGAAGAGCATGAAAAGCTGTGAAAAATATGAAGACCTTCACAAGGTGTCAAAAATATGAGGAGCATGAAACGGTCTGAAAAATAGGAGGAGCATGAAGCGGTGTTGAAAAAATGGAAGAGCCTGAAAAGGTGTGAAAAATATGAAGTGCTTCAAAAGTTGTCAAATATATGAGGAGCATGAAACGGTCTGAAAAATAGCAGGAGCATGAGACGGTGTTCAAAAACATGAAGAGCCTGAAAATGTGTGAAATATATAAAGAGCTTCAAAAAGTGTCAAAAATATGAGGAGCATGAAACGGTCTGAAAAATAGGAGGAGCATGAAGTGGTGTTGAAAAAAATGAAGAGCCTGAAAAGGTGTGAAATATCTGAAGAGCTTGAAAAGGTGTCAAAATTATGAGGAGAAAGAAATGGTCTGAAAAATAGGCGGAGCATGAAGCGTTGTTGAAAAACATGAAGAGCCTGAAAAGTGTGAAAAATATGAAGAGCTTCAAAAGGTGTCAAAAATATGAGGAGCATGAAACGGTCTGAAAAATAGGAGGATCATGAAACGGTGTTGAAAAACATGAAGAGCCTGAAAATGTGTGAAAAATATGAAGAGTTTCTAAAGGTGTTAAAAATATGAGGAGCATGAAACGGTCTGAAAATTAGGAGGAGCATGAACTGGTGTTGAAAAACATGAAGAGGCTAAAAAGGTGTGAAAAATATGAAGAGCTTCAAAAGGTTTCAAAAATATGAGGAGCATGAAACGGTCTTAAAAATACGAGGAGGATGAAGCGGTGTTCAAAAACTTGAAGAGCCTGAAAAGGTGTGAAAAATATGAAGAGACTCAAAAAGTGTCAAAAATATGAGGAGTATGAAACGTTATGATAAATAGCAGGAGCATGAAGCGGTGTTGAGAAACATGAAGAGCCTGAAAAGGTGTGAAAAATATGAAGAGCTTCAAAAGGTGTGAAAAATATGAGGTGCATGAAACGGTCTGAAAAATAGGAGGAGCATGAAAGGTGATCAAAAACATGGAGAGCCGGAAAAGGTGGGAAAAATACGAAGAGCTTCAAAAGGTGTGAAATACATGAGGAGAATGAAACGGTCTGCAAAAAAGGAGGAGCATGAAGTGGTGTGGAAAAACATGAAGAGCCTGAAAAGGTGTGAAAAATATGAAAAGCTTCAAAAGGTGTCAAAAATGAGATCAGCATGAAACGGTCTGAAAATTAGGAGCATGAAGCGTTGTTGAAAAACATGAAAAGCCTGAAATTGTGTGAGAAATATGAAGAGCTTCAAAAGGTGTCAAAAATATGAGGAGTATGAAACGGTCTGCAAAAAAGGAGGAGCATGAATTGGTGTTGAAAAGCATAAAGAACCTGAAAAGGTGTGAAAAATACGAAGTGCTTCAAAAGTTGTCAAATATATGAGGAGCATGAAACGGTCTGAAAAATAGCAGGAGCATGAGACGGTGTTCAAAAACATGAAGAGCCTGAAAATGTGTGAAAATTATGAAGAGCTTCAAAATGTGTCAAAATTATGAGGAGCATGAAACGGTATGAAAAATAGGAGGAGCATGAATCGGTGTTCAAAAACAAGAAGAGCCTGAAAAGGTGTGAAAAATATGAAGAGCTTCAAAAGGTGTCAAAAATATGAGGAGCATGAAACGGTCTGAAAAATAGGAGGACCAAGAAGGCGTGTTGAAAAACATGAAGAGCCTGAAAACGCGTGAAAAATATGAAGAGCTTCAAAAGATGTGGAAAAATATGAAGAGCTTCAAAAGGTCTCAAATATTAGATGAACATGATACGGTCTGAAAAATAGGAGGAGCATGAAGCGGTGTTGAAATACATGAAGAACCAGAAAAGTTGTGAGAAATATGAAGAGCTTCATATGGTGTCAAAATTATGAGGAGCAAAAATGGTCTGAAAAAGAGGAGGAGCATGAAGCGGTGTTGAAAAAATATGAAGAGCATGAAAAGCTGTGAAAAATATGAAGACCTTCACAAGGTGTCAAAAATATGAGGAGCATGAAACGGTCTGAAAAATAGGAGGAGCATGAAGCGGTGTTGAAAAAATGGAAGAGCCTGAAAAGGTGTGAAAAATATGAAGAGCTTCACAAGGTGTCAAATATATGAGGAGCATGAAACGGTCTGAAAAATCGGAGGAGCATGAAACGGTGTTCCAAAACATGAAGAGCCTGAAAAGGTGTGAAAAATATGAAGAGCTTCAAAAGGTGTGAAATACATGAGGAGCATTAAACGGTCTGAAAAATAGGAGGAGCATGAAGCGGTGTTCTAAAACATGAAGAGCCTGAAAAGTTGTGAAAAATATGAAGAGCTTCAAAAGGTGCGAAAAATATGAGGAGCATGAAACGGTCTGAAAAATAGGAGGAGCATGAAGCGGTGTTCAAAAACATGAAGAGCCTGAAAAGGTGTGAAAAATATGAAAACCTTCAAAAGGTGTCAAAAATGAGATGAGCATGAAACGGTCTGAAAAATAGGAGGAGCATGAAGCGGTGTTGAAAAACATGAAGAGCCTGAAAAGGTGTGAGAAATATGAAGAGCTTCAAAAGGTGTCAAAAATATGAGGAGCATGAAACAGTCTGAAAAATTTCAGGAGCATGAAGCGGTGTTGAAAAACATGAAGAGTCTGAAAACGTGTGAAAATATGAAGAGCTTCAAAAATATGAAAAATATGAAGAACTTCACATTGTGAAAAATATGAAGAGCTTCAAAGGGTGTCAAAAAATAGATGAGAATGAAACGGTCTGAAAATTAGGAGGAGCATGAAGCGGTGTTGAAAATCATGAAGAGCCTGAAAAGGTGTGAAAAATATGAAAAGCTTCAAAAGATGTGAAAAATATGAAGAGCTTCAAAATGTGTCAAAATGAGATAAGCATGAAACGGTCTGAAAAATAGGAGGAGAATGAAGTGGTGTTGAAAACAATGAAAAGCCTGAAAAGGTGTGAAACACATGAAGAGCTTCACAAGGTGTCAAAAATATGAGGAGCATGAAACGGTCTGAAAAATAGGAGGAGCATGAAGTGGTGTTCAAAAAAATGACGAGCCTGAAAAGGTGTGAAATATATGAAGAGCTTTAAAAGGTGTCAAAAATTTGAGGAGCATGAAACGGTCTGAAAAATAGGAGGAGCATGAAGCGGTGATGAAAAACATGAAGAGCCTGAAAAAGTGTGAGAAATATGAAGAGCTTCAAAAGATGTCAAAAATATGAAGAGCTTCAAAAGGTGTCAAAAATGAGATGAGCATGAAGCCATCTGAAAAATATTTGGAGGATGAAGTGGTGTTGAAAAACATGAAGAGCCTGAAAAGGTGTGAAATTTATGAAGAGCTTCAAAAGGTGTCAAAAATATGAGGAGCATGGAACGGTCTGAAAATAGGAGGAGCATGATGCGCTGTTCAAAAACATGTGGAGCCTGAAAAGGAGTGAAAAATATGAAGAGCTTCAAAAGGTTTCAAACATATGAGGAGCATGAAATGACCTGAAAAATAGGAGGAGCATGAAGCAGTGTTCAAAAACATGAAGAGCCTGAAAAGGTGTGAAAAATATGAAGAGCTTCAAAAGGTGTGAAAGATATGAGGAGCATGAAACGGTCTGAAAAATATAAGCAGCATGAAACGGTGTTGAAAAACATGAAGAGACTGAAAAGGTGTGAAAAATATGAAGAGCTTCAAAAGGTGTGAAATACATGAGGGGCCTGAAACTCTCTGTAAAATAGGAGCAGCATGAAGTGGTGTTCAAAAACATGAAGAGCCTGCAAAGTTGTGAAAAATATTAAGAGCTTCAATAGGTGTGAAAAATATGAGGAGCAGGATACGGTCGGAAAAATAGGAGGAGCATGAAGCGGTGTTCAAAAACATGAAGAGCCTGAAAAGGTGTGAAAAATATGAAGAGCTTCACAAGGTGTCAAATATATGAGGAGCATGAAACGGTCTGAAAAATCGGAGGAGCATGAAACGGTGTTCCAAAACATGAAGAGCCTGAAAAGGTGTGAAAAATATGAAGAGCTTCAAAAGGTGTGAAATACATGAGGAGCATGAAACGGTCTGAAAAATAGGAGGAGCATGAAGCGGTGTTCAAAAACATGAAGAGCCTGAAAAGGTGTGAAAAATATGAAAACCTTCAAAAGGTGTCAAAAATGAGATGAGCATGAAACGGTCTGAAAAATAGGAGGAGCATGAAGCGGTGTTGAAAAACATGAAGAGCCTGAAAAGGTGTGAGAAATATTTAGAGCTTCATAAGGTGTCAAAAATATGAGGAGCATGAAACAGTCTGAAAAATTTCAGGAGCATGAAGTGGTGTTGAAAAACATGAAGAGTCTGAAAACGTGTGAAAATATGAAGAGCTTCAAAAATATGAAAAATATGAAGAACTTCACATTGTGAAAAATATGAAGAGCTTCAAAGGGTGTCAAAAAAGAGATGAGCATGAAACGGTCTCAAAATTAGGAGGAGCATGAAGCGGTGTTGAAAATCATGAAGAGCCTGAAAAGGTGTGAAAAATATGAAAAGCTTCAAAAGATGTGAAAAATATGAAGAGCTTCAAAATGTGTCAAAATGAGATAAGCATGAAACGGTCTGAAAAATAGGAGGAGAATGAAGTGGCGTTGAAAAAAATGAAAAGCCTGAAAAGGTGTGAAATACATGAAGAGCTTCAAAAGGTGTCAAAAATATGAGGAGAATGAAACGGTCTGCAAAATAGGAGGAGCATGAAATGGTGTTCAAAAACATGAAGAGCCTGAAAATGTGTGAAAAATATGAAGAGCTTCAAAAGGTGTGAAATACATGGGGAGGATTAAACGGTCTGAAAAAGAGTAGGAGCATGAAGCGGTGTTGAAAAACATGAAGAGCCTGAAAAGGTGTGAAAAATATGAAGAGCTTCAAAACGTGTCAAAATTATGAGGAGCATGAAACGGTCTGAAATAGGAGGAGCATGAAGCGGTGTTGAAAAACATGAAGAGCATGAAAAGTGTGAAAAATACGAAGAGCTACTAAGGGTGTCAAAAATATGAGGAGCATGAAACGGTCTGAAAAATAGGAGGACCAAGAAGGCGTGTTGAAAAATATGAAGAGCCTGAAAACGCGTGAAAAATATGAAGAGCTTCAAAACATGTGGAAATATATGAAGAGCTTCAAAAGGTCTCAAAAATTAGATGAGCATGATACGGTCTGAAAAATAGGAGGAGCATGAAGCGGTGTTGAAATACATGAAGAACCAGAAAAGTTGTGAGAAATATGAAGAGCTTCATATGGTGTCAAAATTATGAGGAGCAAAAATGGTCTGAAAAAGAGGAGGAGCATGAAGCGGTGTTGAAAAAACATGAAGAGCATGAAAAGCTGTGAAAAATATGAAGACCTTCACAAGGTGTCAAAAATATGAGGAGCATGAAACGGTCTGAAAAATAGGAGGAGCATGAAGCGGTGTTGAAAAAATGGAAGAGCCTGAAAAGGTGTGAAAAATATGAAGTGCTTCAAAAGTTGTCAAATATATGAGGAGCATGAAACGGTCTGAAAAATAGCAGGAGCATGAGACGGTGTTCAAAAACATGAAGAGCCTGAAAATGTGTGAAATATATAAAGAGCTTCAAAAAGTGTCAAAAATATGAGGAGCATGAAACGGTCTGAAAAATAGGAGGAGCATGAAGTGGTGTTGAAAAAAATGAAGAGCCTGAAAAGGTGTGAAATATCTGAAGAGCTTGAAAAGGTGTCAAAATTATGAGGAGAAAGAAATGGTCTGAAAAATAGGCGGAGCATGAAGCGTTGTTGAAAAACATGAAGAGCCTGAAAAGTGTGAAAAATATGAAGAGCTTCAAAAGGTGTCAAAAATATGAAGAGCATGAAACGGTCTGAAAAATAGGAGGATCATGAAACGGTGTTGAAAAACATGAAGAGCCTGAAAATGTGTGAAAAATATGAAGAGTTTCTAAAGGTGTTAAAAATATGAGGAGCATGAAACGGTCTGAAAATTAGGAGGAGCATGAACTGGTGTTGAAAAACATGAAGAGGCTAAAAAGGTGTGAAAAATATGAAGAGCTTCAAAAGGTGTGAAAAATATGAGGAGCATGATACGGTCTGAAAAATAGGAGGAGCATGAAGCGGTGTTCAAAAAAATGAAGAGCCTAAAAAGGTGTGAAAAATATGAAGAGCTTCAAAAGGTTTCAAAAATATGAGGAGCATGAAACGGTCTTAAAAATACGAGGAGGATGAAGCGGTGTTCAAAAACTTGAAGAGCCTGAAAAGGTGTGAAAAATATGAAGAGACTCAAAAAGTGTCAAAAATATGAGGAGTATGAAACGTTATGATAAATAGCAGGAGCATGAAGCGGTGTTGAGAAACATGAAGAGCCTGAAAAGGTGTGAAAAATATGAAGAGCTTCAAAAGGTGTGAAAAATATGAGGTGCATGAAACGGTCTGAAAAATAGGAGGAGCATGAAACGGTGTTCCAAAACATGAAGAGCCTGAAAAGGTGTGAAAAATATGAAGAGCTTCAAAAGGTGCGAAAAATATGAGGAGCATGAAACGGTCTGAAAAATAGGAGGAGCATGAAGCGGTGTTCAAAAACATGAAGAGCCTGAAAAGGTGTGAAAAATATGAAAACCTTCAAAAGGTGTCAAAAATGAGATGAGCATGAAACGGTCTGAAAAATAGGAGGAGCATGAAGCGGTGTTGAAAAACATGAAGAGCCTGAAAAGGTGTGAGAAATATGTAGAGCTTCAAAAGGTGTCAAAAATATGAGGAGCATGAAACAGTCTGAAAAATTTCAGGAGCATGAAGCGGTGTTGAAAAACATGAAGAGTCTGAAAACGTGTGAAAATATGAAGAGCTTCAAAAATATGAAAAATATGAAGAACTTCACATTGTGAAAAATATGAAGAGCTTCAAAGGGTGTCAAAAAAGAGATGAGAATGAAACGGTCTGAAAATTAGGAGGAGCATGAAGCGGTGTTGAAAATCATGAAGAGCCTGAAAAGGTGTGAAAAATATGAAAAGCTTCAAAAGATGTGAAAAATATGAAGAGCTTCAAAATGTGTCAAAATGAGATAAGCATGAAACGGTCTGAAAAATAGGAGGAGAATGAAGTGGTGTTGAAAACAATGAAAAGCCTGAAAAGGTGTGAAACACATGAAGAGCTTCACAAGGTGTCAAAAATATGAGGAGCATGAAACGGTCTGAAAAATAGGAGGAGCATGAAGTGGTGTTCAAAAAAATGACGAGCCTGAAAAGGTGTGAAATATATGAAGAGCTTTAAAAGGTGTCAAAAATTTGAGGAGCATGAAACGGTCTGAAAAATAGGAGGAGCATGAAGCGGTGATGAAAAACATGAAGAGCCTGAAAAAGTGTGAGAAATATGAAGAGCTTCAAAAGATGTCAAAAATATGAAGAGCTTCAAAAGGTGTCAAAAATGAGATGAGCATGAAGCCATCTGAAAAATATTTGGAGGATGAAGTGGTGTTGAAAAACATGAAGAGCCTGAAAAGGTGTGAAATTTATGAAGAGCTTCAAAAGGTGTCAAAAATATGAGGAGCATGGAACGGTCTGAAAATAGGAGGAGCATGATGCGCTGTTCAAAAACATGTGGAGCCTGAAAAGGAGTGAAAAATATGAAGAGCTTCAAAAGGTTTCAAACATATGAGGAGCATGAAATGACCTGAAAAATAGGAGGAGCATGAAGCAGTGTTCAAAAACATGAAGAGCCTGAAAAGGTGTGAAAAATATGAAGAGCTTCAAAAGGTGTGAAAGATATGAGGAGCATGAAACGGTCTGAAAAATATAAGCAGCATGAAACGGTGTTGAAAAACATGAAGAGACTGAAAAGGTGTGAAAAATATGAAGAGCTTCAAAAGGTGTGAAATACATGAGGGGCCTGAAACTCTCTGTAAAATAGGAGCAGCATGAAGTGGTGTTCAAAAACATGAAGAGCCTGCAAAGTTGTGAAAAATATTAAGAGCTTCAATAGGTGTGAAAAATATGAGGAGCAGGATACGGTCTGAAAAATAGGAGGAGCATGAAGCGGTGTTCAAAAACATGAAGAGCCTGAAAAGGTGTGAAAAATATGAAGAGCTTCACAAGGTGTCAAATATATGAGGAGCATGAAACGGTCTGAAAAATCGGAGGAGCATGAAACGGTGTTCCAAAACATGAAGAGCCTGAAAAGGTGTGAAAAATATGAAGAGCTTCAAAAGGTGTGAAATACATGAGGAGCATGAAACGGTCTGAAAAATAGGAGGAGCATGAAGCGGTGTTCAAAAACATGAAGAGCCTGAAAAGGTGTGAAAAATATGAAAACCTTCAAAAGGTGTCAAAAATGAGATGAGCATGAAACGGTCTGAAAAATAGGAGGAGCATGAAGCGGTGTTGAAAAACATGAAGAGCCTGAAAAGGTGTGAGAAATATGTAGAGCTTCATAAGGTGTCAAAAATATGAGGAGCATGAAACAGTCTGAAAAATTTCAGGAGCATGAAGTGGTGTTGAAAAACATGAAGAGCCTGAAAAGGTGTGAAAAATATGAAAACCTTCAAAAGGTGTCAAAAATGAGATGAGCATGAAACGGTCTTAAAAATACGAGGAGGATGAAGCGGTGTTCAAAAACTTGAAGAGCCTGAAAAGGTGTGAAAAATATGAAGAGCTTCACAAGGTTTCAAAAATATAGGGGCATGAAACGGTCTTAAAAATACGAGGAGGATGAAGCGGTGTTCAAAAACTTGAAGAGCCTGAAAAGGTGTGAAAAATATGAAGAGCTTCAAAAGGTTTCAAAAATATGAGGAGCATGAAACGGTATGAAAAATGGGAGGATTATGAAACGGTGTTCGAAAACATGAAGAGCCTGAAAAGGTGTGAAAAATATGAAGAGACTCAAAAAGTGTCAAAAATATGAGGAGTATGAAACGTTATGATAAATAGCAGGAGCATGAAGCGGTGTTGAGAAACATGAAGAGCCTGAAAAGGTGTGAAAAATATGAGGTGCATGAAACGGTCTGAAAAATAGGAGGAGCATGAAACGGTGATCAAAAACATGGAGAGCCAGAAAAGGTGGGAAAAATATGAAGAGCTTCAAAAGGTGTGAAATACATGAGGAGAATGAAACGGTCTGCAAAAAAGGAGGAGCATGAAGTGGTGTGGAAAAACATGAAGAGCCTGAAAAGGTGTGAAAAATATGAAAAGCTTCAAAAGGTGTCAAAAATGAGATCAGCATGAAACGGTCTGAAAATTAGGAGCATGAAGCGTTGTTGAAAAACATGAAAAGCCTGAAATTGTGTGAGAAATATGAAGAGCTTCAAAAGGTGTCAAAAATATGAGGAGTATGAAACGGTCTGCAAAAAGGAGGAGCATGAATTGGTGTTGAAAAGCATAAAGAACCTGAAAAGGTGTGAAAAATACGAAGTGCTTCAAAAGTTGTCAAATATATGAGGAGCATGAAACGGTCTGAAAAATAGCAGGAGCATGAGACGGTGTTCAAAAACATGAAGAGCCTGAAAATGTGTGAAAATTATGAAGAGCTTCAAAATGTGTCAAAATTATGAGGAGCATGAAACGGTATGAAAAATAGGAGGAGCATGAATCGGTGTTCAAAAACAAGAAGAGCCTGAAAAGGTGTGAAAAATATGAAGAGCTTCAAAAGGTGTCAAAAATATGAGGAGCATGAAACGGTCTGAAAAATAGGAGGACCAAGAAGGCGTGTTGAAAAACATGAAGAGCCTGAAAACGCGTGAAAAATATGAAGAGCTTCAAAAGATGTGGAAAAATATGAAGAGCTTCAAAAGGTCTCAAATATTAGATGAACATGATACGGTCTGAAAAATAGGAGGAGCATGAAGCGGTGTTGAAATACATGAAGAACCAGAAAAGTTGTGAGAAAAATGAAGAGCTTCATATGGTGTCAAAATTATGAGGAGCAGAAATGGTCTGAAAAAGAGGAGGAGCATGAAGCGGTGTTGAAAAAATATGAAGAGCATGAAAAGCTGTGAAAAATATGAAGACCTTCACAAGGTGTCAAAAATATGAGGAGCATGAAACGGTCTGAAAAATAGGAGGAGCATGAAGCGGTGTTGAAAAAATGGAAGAGCCTGAAAAGGTGTGAAAAATATGAAGAGCTTCACAAGGTGTCAAATATATGAGGAGCATGAAACGGTCTGAAAAATCGGAGGAGCATGAAACGGTGTTCCAAAACATGAAGAGCCTGAAAAGGTGTGAAAAATATGAAGAGCTTCAAAAGGTGTGAAATACATGAGGAGCATTAAACGGTCTGAAATATAGGAGGAGCATGAAGCGGTGTTCCAAAACATGAAGAGCCTGAAAAGGTGTGAAAAATATGAAGAGCTTCAAAAGGTGTGAAATACATGAGGAGCATTAAACGGTCTGAAAAATAGGAGGAGCATGAAGCGGTGTTCTAAAACATGAAGAGCCTGAAAAGTTGTGAAAAATATGAAGAGCTTCAAAAGGTGCGAAAAATATGAGGAGCATGAAACGGTCTGAAAAATAGGAGGAGCATGAAGCGGTGTTCAAAAACATGAAGAGCCTGAAAAGGTGTGAAAAATATGAAAACCTTCAAAAGGTGTCAAAAATGAGATGAGCATGAAACGGTCTGAAAAATAGGAGGAGCATGAAGCGGTGTTGAAAAACATGAAGAGCCTGAAAAGGTGTGAGAAATATGAAGAGCTTCAAAAGGTGTCAAAAATATGAGGAGCATGAAACAGTCTGAAAAATTTCAGGAGCATGAAGCGGTGTTGAAAAACATGAAGAGTCTGAAAACGTGTGAAAATATGAAGAGCTTCAAAAATATGAAAAATATGAAGAACTTCACATTGTGAAAAATATGAAGAGCTTCAAAGGGTGTCAAAAAAGAGATGAGAATGAAACGGTCTGAAAATTAGGAGGAGCATGAAGCGGTGTTGAAAATCATGAAGAGCCTGAAAAGGTGTGAAAAATATGAAAAGCTTCAAAAGATGTGAAAAATATGAAGAGCTTCAAAATGTGTCAAAATGAGATAAGCATGAAACGGTCTGAAAAATAGGAGGAGAATGAAGTGGTGTTGAAAACAATGAAAAGCCTGAAAAGGTGTGAAACACATGAAGAGCTTCACAAGGTGTCAAAAATATGAGGAGCATGAAACGGTCTGAAAAATAGGAGGAGCATGAAGTGGTGTTCAAAAAAATGACGAGCCTGAAAAGGTGTGAAATATATGAAGAGCTTTAAAAGGTGTCAAAAATTTGAGGAGCATGAAACGGTCTGAAAAATAGGAGGAGCATGAAGCGGTGATGAAAAACATGAAGAGCCTGAAAAAGTGTGAGAAATATGAAGAGCTTCAAAAGATGTCAAAAATATGAAGAGCTTCAAAAGGTGTCAAAAATGAGATGAGCATGAAGCCATCTGAAAAATATTTGGAGGATGAAGTGGTGTTGAAAAACATGAAGAGCCTGAAAAGGTGTGAAATTTATGAAGAGCTTCAAAAGGTGTCAAAAATATGAGGAGCATGGAACGGTCTGAAAATAGGAGGAGCATGATGCGCTGTTCAAAAACATGTGGAGCCTGAAAAGGAGTGAAAAATATGAAGAGCTTCAAAAGGTTTCAAACATATGAGGAGCATGAAATGACCTGAAAAATAGGAGGAGCATGAAGCAGTGTTCAAAAACATGAAGAGCCTGAAAAGGTGTGAAAAATATGAAGAGCTTCAAAAGGTGTGAAAGATATGAGGAGCATGAAACGGTCTGAAAAATATAAGCAGCATGAAACGGTGTTGAAAAACATGAAGAGACTGAAAAGGTGTGAAAAATATGAAGAGCTTCAAAAGGTGTGAAATACATGAGGGGCCTGAAACTCTCTGTAAAATAGGAGCAGCATGAAGTGGTGTTCAAAAACATGAAGAGCCTGCAAAGTTGTGAAAAATATTAAGAGCTTCAATAGGTGTGAAAAATATGAGGAGCAGGATACGGTCTGAAAAATAGGAGGAGCATGAAGCGGTGTTCAAAAACATGAAGAGCCTGAAAAGGTGTGAAAAATATGAAGAGCTTCACAAGGTGTCAAATATATGAGGAGCATGAAACGGTCTGAAAAATCGGAGGAGCATGAAACGGTGTTCCAAAACATGAAGAGCCTGAAAAGGTGTGAAAAATATGAAGAGCTTCAAAAGGTGTGAAATACATGAGGAGCATGAAACGGTCTGAAAAATAGGAGGAGCATGAAGCGGTGTTCAAAAACATGAAGAGCCTGAAAAGGTGTGAAAAATATGAAAACCTTCAAAAGGTGTCAAAAATGAGATGAGCATGAAACGGTCTGAAAAATAGGAGGAGCATGAAGCGGTGTTGAAAAACATGAAGAGCCTGAAAAGGTGTGAGAAATATGTAGAGCTTCAAAAGGTGTCAAAAATATGAGGAGCATGAAACAGTCAGAAAAATTTCAGGAGCATGAAGTGGTGTTGAAAAACATGAAGAGTCTGAAAACCTGTGAAAATATGAAGAGCTTCAAAAATATGAAAAATATGAAGAACTTCACATTGTGAAAAATATGAAGAGCTTCAAAGGGTGTCAAAAAAGAGATGAGCATGAAATGGTCTCAAAATTAGGAGGAGCATGAAGCGGTGTTGAAAATCATGAAGAGCCTGAAAAGGTGTGAAAAATATGAAAAGCTTCAAAAGATGTGAAAAATATGAAGAGCTTCAAAATGTGTCAAAATGAGATAAGCATGAAACGGTCTGAAAAATAGGAGGAGAATGAAGTGGTGTTGAAAAAAATGAAAAGCCTGAAAAGGTGTGAAATACATGAAGAGCTTCAAAAGGTGTCAAAAATAGGAGGAGAATGAAACGGTCTGCAAAATAGGAGGAGCATGAAATGGTGTTCAAAAACATGAAGAGCCTGAAAATGTGTGAAAAATATGAAGAGTTTCAAAAGGTGTGAAATACATGGGCAGGATTAAACGGTCTGAAAAAGAGTAGGAGCATGAAGCGGTGTTGAAAAACATGAAGAGCCTGAAAACGTGTGAAAAATATGAAGAGCTTCAAAAGGTGTGAAAAATATGAAGAGCTTCAAAAGGTGTCAAAAATTAGATGAGAATGAAACGGTCTGAAAAAAAAGAGGGGCATGAAGTGATGTTGAAAAAAATGAAGAGCCTGAAAAGTTGTGAAAAATATGAAAAGCTTCAAAAGGTGTCAAAAATATGAGGAGCATGAAACGGTCTGAAAAATAGGAGGAGCATGAAGCTGTGTTCAAAAACATGAAGAGCCTGAAAAGGCGTGAAAAATATGAGGAGCTTCAAAAGGTGTGAAATACATGAGGAGCATTAAACGGTCTGAAAAATAGGAGGAGCATGAAGCGGTGTTCAAAAACATGAAGAGCCTGAAAAGGTGTGAAAAATACGAAGAGCTTCAAAAGGTGTCAAAAATATGAGGAGTATGAAACGGTTGAAAAATAGGAGGAGCATGAGGCGGTGTTCAAAAACATGAAGAGCCTGAAAAGGTGTGAAAAATACGAAGAGCTTCAAAAGGTGTCAAAAATATGAGGAGTATGAAACGGTTGAAAAATAGGAGGAGCATGAAGCGGTGTTCAAAAACATGAAGAGCCTGAAATGGTGCGAAAAATATGAAGAACTTCAAAAGGTTGGAAAAATATGAAGAGCTTCAATAGGTGTCAAAAATGAGATTAGCATGAAACGGTCTGAAAAATAGGAGGAGCATGAATTGGTGTTGATAAACATGAAGAGCATGAAAAGGTGTGAAATATACGAAGAGCTTCAAAAGGTGTCAAAAAAATGAGGAGCATGAAACGGTCTGAAAAATAGGAGGAGCATGAAACGGTGTTGAAAAACATGAAGAGCCTGAAAAGCTGTGAAAAATATGAAAAGCTTCAAAAGGTGTGAAAAATATGAGGAGCAGGAAACGGTCTTAAATATAGGAGGAGCATGAAACGGTGTTGAAAAACATGAAGAGCTTCAAAAGGTGTCCACATATGAGGAGCATAAAACGGTCTGAAAAGTAGGAGGAGCATGAATCGGTGTTAAAGAACATGAAGAGCCTGAAAAGGTGTGAAATATATGAAGAGCTTCAAAAGGTGTCAAAAATATGAGGAGCATGAAACGATCTGAAAAATAGGAGGAGAATGAAGTGGTTTTCAAAAACATGAAGAGCCTGAAAAGGTGTGAAAAATATGGAGAGCTTCAAAAGGTGTCAAAATATGAGCAGCATGAAATGGTCTGAAAAACAAGAGGAGCATGAAACAGTGTTCAAAAACAAGAAGAACCAGGAAAGGTGTGTAAAATATGAAGAGCTTCAAAAGGTGTCAAAAATATGAGGAGCATGAAACGGTCTAAAAAATAAGAGGAGCATGAAGTGGTGTTGCAAAAGAAGAAGACCCTGAAAAGGTGTGAAAAATATGAAGCGCTTCACAAGTTGTCAAAAATAAGAGAAGCATGAAACGGTCTGAAAAATAGGAGGAGCATGAAACAGTGTTGAAAAACATGAAGAGCCTGAAAAGGTGTGAAATATATGAAGAGCTTCAAAAGATGTCAAAAATATTAAGAGCATGAAACGGTCTGAAAAATAGGAGGAGCATGCAGCGGTGTTGAAAACCATGAAGAGCCTGAAAACGTGTGAAAAATATGAAGAGTTTCAAAAGGTGTGAAATATATAGGAGCATGAAACTGTCTGAAAAATAGTATGAGAATGAAACGGTTTTGAAAAAGATGAAGAGCATGAAAACCTGTGAAAAATATGATGAGCTTCAGAAGGTGTCAAAAATATGAGGAGCATGAAACGGTCTTAAAAATAGTACGAGCATGAAGCTGTGCTGAAAAACATGAAGAGAATGAAAAGGTGTGAAAAATATGAAGAGCTTCAAAAGGTGTCAAAAATATGAGGAGGATGAAACGGTCTGTAAAAGAGGAGGAGCATGAAGCTCTGTGGAAAAACATGAAGAGAATGAAAGGTGTGAAAAATATGAAGAGCTTCAAAAGTTGTCAAAAATATGAGGAGCATGAAACGTTTTGAAAAATAGGAGGAGCATGAAGCGTTGTTTAAATACGTGAAGAACCTGAAAAGGTGTGAAAAATATGAAGAGCTTCAAAAGGTGTCAAAAATATGAGGAGCATGAAACAGACTGAAAAAAAATGAGGAGCATGAAACTGTGTTGAAAAACATGAAGAGATTGAAAATGTGTGAAAAATATGAAGAGCTTCAAAAGGTGTCAAAAATATGAGGAGCATGAAACGGTCTGAAAAATAAGAGGAGCATGAAGTGGTGTTGAAAAACAAGAAGAGCCTGAAAAGGTGTGAAAAATATGAAAGGCTTCAAAAGGTGTCAAAAATATTTGGAGCATGAAAAGATCTGAAAAATAGTAGCAGCAAGAAACGGTGTTCAAACACATGAAGAGCCTGAGAAGGTGTGAAAAATATGAAGATCTTGAAAAGGTGACAAAAATATTTACAGCATGAAACGTTCTGAAAAAAGGAGGAGCATGAGGCGGTGTTGAAAAACATGAAGAGACTGAAAAGGTGTGAAGAATATGAAGAGCTTCACAAGGTGTCAAATATATGAGGAGCACGAAACGGTCTGAAAAATAGGAGGAGCATGAAACGGTGTTGAAAAACATGAAAAGCGTGAAAAAGTGTGAAAAATAAGAAGACCTTCAAAAGATGTCAAATATATGAGGAGCACGAAACGGTCTGAAAAATATGAGGAGCATGAAACGGTGTTCAAAAACATGAAGAGCCTGAAAAGGTGTGAAATACATGAAGAGCTTTAAAAGGTGTCAAATATATGAGGAGCATGAAACGGTCTGAAAATAGGAGGAGCATGAAACGGTGTTGAAAAACTTGAAAAGCATGAAAAGGTGTGAAAAATAAGAAGAGCTTCAAAAGATGTCAAATATATGAGGAGCAGGAAACGGTCTGAAAAATAGGAGAAGCATGAAACGGTGTTGAAAAACATGAAAAGCATGAAAAGGTGTGAAATATATGAAGAGCTTCAAAAGGTGTCAAAAATATGAAGAGCATGAAACTGAAAAATAGGAGGAGCATGAAATGGTCTGATAAATAGGAGGAGCATGAGCGGTGTCGAAAAACATGAAGAGCCTGAAAAGGTGTGAAATATATGAAGAACTTAAAAGGAGTCAAAAATATGAGATGCATGAAACGGTCTGAAAAATAGGAGGAGCATGAAACGGTGTTGAAAAACATGAAAAGCATGAAAAGGTGTGAAAAATAAGAAGAGCTTCAAAAGATGTCAAATATATGAGGAGCAGGAAACGGTCTGAAAAATAGGAGGAGCATGAAACGGTGTTCAAAAACCTGAAGAGCCTGAAAAGGTGTGAAAAATATGAAGAGCATGAAAATGTGTGAAAAATATGAGGAGCATAAACTGTGTTCAAAAACATGAAGATCTACAAAAGGTGTGAAAAATATGAAGAGCGTCAAAATGTCTCAAAGAAATGAGGAGCATGAAACGGTCTGAAAATAGAAGGAGCATGAAGAGGTGTTGAAAAACATGAAGAACCTGAAAAGATGTGAAAAATATGAAAAGCTTCAAAATGTGTCAAAAATATGAGGAGCATGAAACGGTCTGAAAAATAGGAGGAGCATTAAGCGGTGTTGAAAAACATGAAGAACCTGAAAAGCTGTGAAAAATATGAAAAGCTTCAAAAGGTGTGAAAAATATGAGGAGCATGAAATGGTGTTGAAAAACATGAAAAGCGTGAAAAGGTGTGAAAAATAAGAAGACCTTCAAAAGATGTCAAATATATGAGGAGCACGAAACGGTCTGAAAAATATGAGGAGCATGAAACGGTGTTCAAAAACTTGAAGAGCCTGAAAAGGTGTGAAATATATGAAGAGCTTTAAAAGGTGTCAAATATATGAGGAGAATGAAACGGTCTGAAAATAGGAGGAGCATGAAACGGTGTTGAAAAACATGAAAAGCATGAAAAA
The DNA here is from genome assembly GCF_033118175.1 of Dama dama. Classification (NCBI taxonomy): domain Eukaryota; kingdom Metazoa; phylum Chordata; class Mammalia; order Artiodactyla; family Cervidae; genus Dama; species Dama dama. The sequence continues at coordinate 4,736,082 of NW_026870885.1, forward strand.
GTGTGAAAAATAAGAAGAGCTTCAAAACGTGTCAAATATATGAGGAGCAGGAAAAGGTCTGAAAAATAGGAGGAGCATGAAACGGTGTTCAAAAACATGAAGAGCCTGAAAAGGTGTGAAAAATATGAAGAGCATGAAAATGTGTGAAAAATATGAGGAGCATAAACTGTGTTCAAAAACATGAAGATCCACAAAAGGTGTGAAAAATATGAAGAGCTTCAAAATGTCTCAAAGAAATGAGGAGCATGAAACGGTTTGAAAATAGAAGGAGCATGAAGAGGTGTTCAAAAACATGAAGAGCCTGAAAAGGTGTGAAAAATATGAAGAGCTTCAAAATGTGTCAAAAATATGAGGAGCATGAAACGGTCTCAAAAATAGGAGGAGCATGAAGTGGTGTTGAAAAACATGAAGAGCCTGAAAAGGTGTGAAAAATATGAAGAGCTTCAAAAGGTGTCAAAAATATGAGGAGCATGAAAAGGTCTGAAAAATAGGAGGAGCATGAAGCGGTGTTGAAAAACATGAAGAGCGTGAAAAGGTGTGAAAAATATGAAGAGCTTCAAAAGGTATCAAAATATGAGGAGCATGAAACGGGCTGAAATATAGGATGAGCATGAAGCGGTGAAGAAAAACATGAAGAGCATGAAAACGTGTGAAAAATATGATGAGCTTCAAAGGTGTCAAAAATATGAAGAGTATGAAACGGTCTGAAAAATAGGATTAGCATGAAACGGTGTTGAAAACGTGAAGAGCCTGAAAATGAGTGGAAAATATGAAGAGCTTCAAAAGGTGTTGAAAATATGAGGAGCATGAAACGGTCTGAAAAATACGAGGAGCATGAAGCGATGTTGAAAAACATGAAGAGCCTCAAAAGGTGTGAAGAATATGAAGAGCTTCAAAAGGTGTCAAAAATATGAGGAGCATGAAAAGTCTGAAAAATAGGAGGAGCAGGAAACAGTGTTCAAAAATATGAAGAGCCTGAAAAGGTGTGAAAAATATGAAGATCTTCAAAAGGTGTCAAAAATATGAGGAGCATGAAACGGTCTGAAAAATAGGAGGATCAGGAAGGGATGTTGAAAAATATGAAGAGCCTGAAAATTTGTGAAAAATATGAAGAGCTTCAAAAGGTGTCAAAAATATGACGAGCATGAAATGGTCTGAAAAATAGGAGGAGCAGGCAACGGTGTAAAAAAATATGAAGAACCTGAAAAGATGTGAAAAATATGAAGAGCTTCAAAAGGTGTGAAATACATGAGGAGCATGAAAAGGGCGGAAACATAGGAGGAGCATGAAGCGGTGTTGAAAAACATGAAGAGCCTGAAAAGGTTTAAAAAATATGAATATCTTCAAAAGGTGAGAAAAATATGAGGAGCATGTAACGGTCTGAAAAATAAGAGGAGCATGAAGAAGTGTTGATAAACAAGAAGAGCCTGAAAACGTGTGAAATATAGGAAAAGATTCAAAAGTTGTGAAAATTATGAGGAGCATGAAACGATCTGAAAAATAGGAGGAGCCTGAAGCCATGTTGAAAAACATGAAGAGCCTGAAAAGGTCGGAAAAATATGAACAGCTTCAAAAGGTGTCAAAAATATGAGAAGCATGAAACGGTCTGAAAAATAGGAGGAGCATGAAGTGATGTTGAAAAACATGAAAGGTCTGAAAAGGTGTGAAAAATATGAAGAGCTTTAAAAGATGTGAAAAATATGAGGAGCATGAAACGGTCTGAAAAATAGGAGGAGCATGAAGCGGTTTTGAAAAACATGAAAACTCTGAGAATGTGTGAAAAATATGAAGAGATTCAAAAGTTGTCAAAAATATCAGGAGCATGAAACGGTCTGAAAAATAGGAGGAGCATGATGCGGTGTTGATAAAAGTGAAGAGCCTGAAAAGTTGTGAAAAATATGAAGTGCTTCCAAAGGTGTGAAAAATATGAAGAGCTTCAAAAGGTGTCAAAAAAATGACGAGCATGAAATGGTATGAAAAATAGAAGGAGCATGTAACGGTGTTCAAAAACATGAAGAGCCTGAAAAGGTGTGAAAAATATGAAAAGCTTCAAAAGGGATCAAAATTATGAGGGGCATGAAACGGTGTGAAAAAGAGGAGAAGCTTGAAACAGTGTTCAAAAACATGAAGAGCCTGAAAAGGTGTGAAAAATATGAAGAGCCTCAAAAGGTGTCAAAAATATGAGCATCATGAAACGGTCTGAAAAATAGGAGGAGCATGAAGCGGTGTTGAAAAACATGAAGAGCCTGAAACGGTGTGAAATATATGAAGAGCTTCAAAAGGTGTCAAAAATATGAGGAGCAGGAAACGGTTTGAAAAATAGGAGGATCATGTAGCGGTGTTGAAAAACATGAAGAGCCTGAAAAGGTGTGAAAAACATGAAGAGCTTCAAAAGGTGTCAAATGTGAGGTGAGCATGAAACCTTCTGAAAAATAGGAGGAGCGTGAAGTGCTTGTGAAAAACTTGAAGAGCCTGAAAAGGTGTGCAAAATATGAAGAGCTTCAAAAGGTGTCAAAAATATGAGGAGCATGAAACGGTCTTAAAAATAGGAGAAAGATGAAGCGGTGTTCAAAAACATGAAGAACATGATAAGGTGTGAAAAATAAGAAGAGCTTTAAAAGGTGTGAAAATTATGAGGAGCATGAAACGGTCTGAAAAATAGGAGGAGCATGAAGCGGTGTTCAAAAACATGAAGAGCCTGAAAAGGTGTGAAAAATATGAAAAGCTTCAAAAGGTGTGAAATACATGAGGAGCATGAAACGGTTTGAAAAATAGGAGGAGCATGAAGCGTTGTTCATAAACATGAAGAGCCTGAAAAGGTGTGCAAAATATGAAGAGCTTCAAAAGGTGTGAAATACAAGAGGAGCATGAAACGGTCTGAAAAATAGGAGGAGCAAGAAGCAGTGTTCAACAACATGAAGAGCCTGAAAAAGTCTGAAAAATATGAAGAGCTTCAAAAGGTTTCAAAAATATTAAGAGCATGAAACGGTCTGAAAAAAAGGAGGAGCATGAAGCGGTGTTCAAAAACATGAAGAGCCTGAAAAGGTATGAAAAATATGAAGAGCTTCAAAAGGTGTGAAATATATGAGGAGTATGAAAAGGTCTGAAAAATAGGAGGAGCATGAAGCGGTGTTTAAAAACTTGAAGAGCCTGAAAACGTGTTAAAAATATGAAGAGCTTCAAAAGGTCTGAAAAATATGAAGAGCTTGAAAAGGTGTGAAGAATATGAAGAGCTTCAAAAGCTGTGAAAACTATAAGGAGCATGAAACGATCTGAAAAATAGGAGGAGTAAGAAGCATTGTTGAAATACATGAAGAGCCTGAAAACGTGTGAAGAATATGAAGAGCTCCAAAGGTGTGAAAAAAATGAAGAGTTTCAGAAGGTGTCAAAAATGAGATGAGCATGAAACGGTCTCAAAAATAGGAGCATGAAGTGGTGGTCAGAAACATGGAGAGCCTAAAAAGGTGTGAAAAATATGAAGAGCTTCAAAAGGTGTGAAATACATGAGGAGCATGTAACGTTCTGAAAAATAGGAGGAGCATGAAGAGGTGTTCAAAAACATGAAGAGGCTGATAAGGTGTGAAAAACATGAAGAGCTTGAAAAGGTGTGAAAAATATGAAGAGCTTCAAAGGTGTCAAAAATATGAGGAGCTTGAAACGGTCTGAAAAATCGGAGGAGCATGAAGCTGTGTTCAAACACATGAAGAGCCTGAAAAGGTGTGAAAAACATGAAGAGCTTCAAAACGTGTGAAATACCTGAGGAGCATGAAAAGGTCTGAAAAATAGGAGGAGCATGAAACGGTGATCAAAAACATGAAGAGCCTGAAAACGTGTGAAAAATATGAAGAGCTTCAAACGGTGTGAAAAATATGAGGAGCATGAAACAGACTGAAAAAGATGAGGAGCATGAAGTGGTGTTCAAAAACATGTGCAGCCTGAAAAGCTGTGAAAAATATGAAGAGCTTCAAAAGGTGTGAAAAATAGGAGGAGCATGAAGCGTTGTTCAGAAACATGAAAAGCCTGAAAAAGTGTGAAAAATATGAAGAGCTTCAAAAGGTGTCAAAAATATGAGGAGCATGAAACGGTCTGAAAAATAGGAGAAGTAAGAAGCGTTATTGAAATACATGAAGAGCCTGAAAACGTGTGAAGAACATGAAGAGCTCAAAAGGTGTGAAAAAAATGAAGAGCTTCAGAAGGTGTCAAAAATGAGATGAGCATGAAGCGGCCTCAAAAATAGTAGGAGCAGGAAGTGGTGTTCAGAAACATGGAGAGACTGAAAAGGTGTGAAAAATATGAAGAGCTTCAAAATGTGTGAAATACATGAGGAGCATGAAACGGTCTGAAAAATAGGAGGAGCATGAAGAGGTGTTCAAAAACCTGAAGAGCCTGAAAAGGTGTGAAAAATATGAAGAGCTTCAAAAGGTGTGAAAAACAGGAGGAACATGAAGCGGTGTTCAAAAATATGAAGAGCCTGAAAAGGTGTGAAAAATATGAAGTGCTTCAAAAGGTGTCAACAATATGAGGAGCATGAAACGGTCTGAAAAATAGGAGGAACAAGAAGCGGTGTTGAAAAACAAGAAGAGACGGAAAAGGTGTGAAAAATATGAAGAGCTTCAAAACGTGTCAAAAATATGAGGAGCACGAAACGGTCTGAAAAATAGGAGGAGCCTGAAGCCATGTTGAAAAACATGAAGAGCCTGAAAAGGTCGGAAAAATATGAACAGCTTCAAAAGGTGTCAAAAATATGAGAAGCATGAAACGGTCTGAAAAATAGGAGGAGCATGAAGTGATGTTGAAAAACATGAAAGGTCTGAAAAGGTGTGAAAAATATGAAGAGCTTTAAAAGATGTGAAAAATATGAGGAGCATGAAACGGTCTGAAAAATAGGAGGAGCATGAAGCGGTTTTGAAAAACATGAAAACTCTGAGAATGTGTGAAAAATATGAAGAGATTCAAAAGTTGTCAAAAATATCAGGAGCATGAAACGGTCTGAAAAATAGGAGGAGCATGATGCGGTGTTGATAAAAGTGAAGAGCCTGAAAAGTTGTGAAAAATATGAAGTGCTTCCAAAGGTGTGAAAAATATGAAGAGCTTCAAAAGGTGTCAAAAAAATGACGAGCATGAAATGGTATGAAAAATAGAAGGAGCATGTAACGGTGTTCAAAAACATGAAGAGCCTGAAAAGGTGTGAAAAATATGAAAAGCTTCAAAAGGGATCAAAATTATGAGGGGCATGAAACGGTGTGAAAAAGAGGAGAAGCTTGAAACAGTGTTCAAAAACATGAAGAGCCTGAAAAGGTGTGAAAAATATGAAGAGCCTCAAAAGGTGTCAAAAATATGAGCATCATGAAACGGTCTGAAAAATAGGAGGAGCATGAAGCGGTGTTGAAAAACATGAAGAGCCTGAAACGGTGTGAAATATATGAAGAGCTTCAAAAGGTGTCAAAAATATGAGGAGCAGGAAACGGTTTGAAAAATAGGAGGATCATGTAGCGGTGTTGAAAAACATGAAGAGCCTGAAAAGGTGTGAAAAACATGAAGAGCTTCAAAAGGTGTCAAATGTGAGGTGAGCATGAAACCTTCTGAAAAATAGGAGGAGCGTGAAGTGCTTGTGAAAAACTTGAAGAGCCTGAAAAGGTGTGCAAAATATGAAGAGCTTCAAAAGGTGTCAAAAATATGAGGAGCATGAAACGGTCTTAAAAATAGGAGAAAGATGAAGCGGTGTTCAAAAACATGAAGAACATGATAAGGTGTGAAAAATAAGAAGAGCTTTAAAAGGTGTGAAAATTATGAGGAGCATGAAACGGTCTGAAAAATAGGAGGAGCATGAAGCGGTGTTCAAAAACATGAAGAGCCTGAAAAGGTGTGAAAAATATGAAAAGCTTCAAAAGGTGTGAAATACATGAGGAGCATGAAACGGTTTGAAAAATAGGAGGAGCATGAAGCGTTGTTCATAAACATGAAGAGCCTGAAAAGGTGTGCAAAATATGAAGAGCTTCAAAAGGTGTGAAATACAAGAGGAGCATGAAACGGTCTGAAAAATAGGAGGAGCAAGAAGCAGTGTTCAACAACATGAAGAGCCTGAAAAAGTCTGAAAAATATGAAGAGCTTCAAAAGGTTTCAAAAATATTAAGAGCATGAAACGGTCTGAAAAAAAGGAGGAGCATGAAGCGGTGTTCAAAAACATGAAGAGCCTGAAAAGGTATGAAAAATATGAAGAGCTTCAAAAGGTGTGAAATATATGAGGAGTATGAAAAGGTCTGAAAAATAGGAGGAGCATGAAGCGGTGTTTAAAAACTTGAAGAGCCTGAAAACGTGTTAAAAATATGAAGAGCTTCAAAAGGTCTGAAAAATATGAAGAGCTTGAAAAGGTGTGAAGAATATGAAGAGCTTCAAAAGCTGTGAAAACTATAAGGAGCATGAAACGATCTGAAAAATAGGAGGAGTAAGAAGCATTGTTGAAATACATGAAGAGCCTGAAAACGTGTGAAGAATATGAAGAGCTCCAAAGGTGTGAAAAAAATGAAGAGTTTCAGAAGGTGTCAAAAATGAGATGAGCATGAAACGGTCTCAAAAATAGGAGCATGAAGTGGTGGTCAGAAACATGGAGAGCCTAAAAAGGTGTGAAAAATATGAAGAGCTTCAAAAGGTGTGAAATACATGAGGAGCATGTAACGTTCTGAAAAATAGGAGGAGCATGAAGAGGTGTTCAAAAACATGAAGAGGCTGATAAGGTGTGAAAAACATGAAGAGCTTGAAAAGGTGTGAAAAATATGAAGAGCTTCAAAGGTGTCAAAAATATGAGGAGCTTGAAACAGTCTGAAAAATCGGAGGAGCATGAAGCTGTGTTCAAACACATGAAGAGCCTGAAAAGGTGTGAAAAACATGAAGAGCTTCAAAACGTGTGAAATACCTGAGGAGCATGAAAAGGTCTGAAAAATAGGAGGAGCATGAAACGGTGATCAAAAACATGAAGAGCCTGAAAACGTGTGAAAAATATGAAGAGCTTCAAACGGTGTGAAAAATATGAGGAGCATGAAACAGACTGAAAAAGATGAGGAGCATGAAGTGGTGTTCAAAAACATGTGCAGCTTGAAAAGCTGTGAAAAATATGAAGAGCTTCAAAAGGTGTGAAAAATAGGAGGAGCATGAAGCGTTGTTCAGAAACATGAAAAGCCTGAAAAAGTGTGAAAAATATGAAGAGCTTCAAAAGGTGTCAAAAATATGAGGAGCATGAAACGGTCTGAAAAATAGGAGAAGTAAGAAGCGTTATTGAAATACATGAAGAGCCTGAAAACGTGTGAAGAACATGAAGAGCTCAAAAGGTGTGAAAAAAATGAAGAGCTTCAGAAGGTGTCAAAAATGAGATGAGCATGAAACGGCCTCAAAAATAGTAGGAGCAGGAAGTGGTGTTCAGAAACATGGAGAGACTGAAAAGGTGTGAAAAATATGAAGAGCTTCAAAATGTGTGAAATACATGAGGAGCATGAAACGGTCTGAAAAATAGGAGGAGCATGAAGAGGTGTTCAAAAACCTGAAGAGCCTGAAAAGGTGTGAAAAATATGAAGAGCTTCAAAAGGTGTGAAAAACAGGAGGAACATGAAGCGGTGTTCAAAAATATGAAGAGCCTGAAAAGGTGTGAAAAATATGAAGTGCTTCAAAAGGTGTCAACAATATGAGGAGCATGAAACGGTCTGAAAAATAGGAGGAACAAGAAGCGGTGTTGAAAAACAAGAAGAGACGGAAAAGGTGTGAAAAATATGAAGAGCTTCAAAACGTGTCAAAAATATGAGGAGCACGAAACGGTCTGAAAAATAGGAGGAGCATGAAGCGGTGTTGAAAAACATGAAGAGCCTGAAAACGTGTGAAAAATATGAAGAGCTTCAAAAGGTATGAAAATATGAAGAGCTTCAAAAGTTGTCAAAAAAGAGATGAGCATGAAACGGTCTGAAAAATAGGAGCAGCATGAAGCGGTGTTGAAGAACATGAAGAGTCTGAAAAGGTGTGAAAAATATGAAGAGCTTCGAAAGGTGTCAAAAATATGAGGAGCATGAAACGGTCTGAAATATAGGAGGATCATCAAGCGGTGTTGAAAAACATGAAGAGCCTGAAAATGTGTGAAAAACGTGAAGAGCTTCAAAAGATGTCAAAAATATGAGGAGCATGAAACGGTCTGAAAAATATGAGGAGCATGAAGCGGTGTTAAAAAACATGAAGAGCCTGAAAACCTGTGAAAAATAGGAAGAGCTTCAAAAGGTGTGAAAAATATGAAGAGCTTCAATAAATGTCAAAAATATGAGGAGCATGAAATGGTCTCAAATATCGGAGAATCATGCAGCGGTGTTGAAAACTATAAACACCTGAAAAAGTGTGAAAAATATGAAGAGCTTCAAAAGGTGTCAAAAATATGAGTATCATGAAATGGTCTGAAAAACAGGAGCAGCATGAAACAGTGTTCAAAAACATGAAGACATTGAAAAGGTGTGAAAAATATGAAGAGGTTCAAAAGGTGTGAAATACATGAGGATCATGAAACGGTCTGAAAAATATGAGGAGCATGAAGCGGTGTTCAAAAACATGAGGAGCCTGAAAAGGTGAGAAAAATATGAAGAGCTTCAAAAGGTGTGAGAAATGTGAGGAGCATGAAGCGGTGTTCAAATACATGAAAAGCCTGAAAAGGTGTGAAAAATATGAAGAGCTTCAAAAGGTTTCAAAAATATGACGAGCTTGAAATGGTCTGAAAAATAGGACAGCATGAAACGGTGTTCAAAAACATGAAGAGCATGAAAAGGTGTGAAAATTATGAAGAGCTTCAAAAGGTGTGAAAAACATGAGGAGAATGAAACGGTCTGAAAAATAGGAGGAGCATGAAGGAGTGTTCAAAACATGAAGATCCTGAAAAAGTGTGAAAAACATGAAGATCTTCAAAAGTTTGAAAAATATGAAGACCCTGAAAAGGTGTCAAAAATGAGATGAGCATGAAACAGTCTGAAAAGTAGGAGGAGCATGAAGTGCTGTTCAAAAACGTGAAGAGCCTGAAAAGGTGTGAAAATTATGAAGAGCTTCAAAAACTGTGAAATACCTGAGGAGCATGAAACGGTCTGAAAAATAGGAGGAGCATGAAGTGGTGTTCAAAACATGAAGAGCCTGAAAAAGTGTGAAAAACATGAAGAGCTTCAAAAGGTTTGAAAAATAGGAGGAGCATGAAGCGGTGCTCAAAAACATGAAGAGCCTGAAAAAGTGTGAAAAATATGAAGAGCTTATAAAATTGTCAAAAATATGAGGAGCATGAAGAGATGTTCAAAAACATGAAGAGGCTGATAAGGTGTGAAAAACATGAAGAGCTTCAAAAGGTTTGAAAAATAGGAGGAGCATGAAGCGGTGTTCAAAAACATGAAGGGCCTGAAAACGTGTGAAAAATATGAAGAGCTTCAAAAGGAGTCAAAAATATGCGGAGCCTGAAACGATCTGAAAAATAGGAGGAGCATGAAGTGGTGTTGAAAAACATGAAGAGCCGGAAAAGGTGTGAAAAAAAAGAGGAGCATGAAACGCTCTGAAATATAGGTGGATCATGAAGCGGTGTTGAAAAACATGAAGAGCCTGAAAAGGTGTGATAAATGTGAAGAGCTTCAAAAGGTGTCAAAAATATGAGGAGCATGAAACGGTCTGAAAAATAGGAGGAGCATGAAACGGTGATCAAAATCATGAAGAATCTGAAAACGTGTGAAAAATATGAAGAGCTTCAAACGGTGTGAAAAATATCAGGAGCATGAAACGGTCTGAAAAAGATGAGGAGCATGAAGTGGTCTTCAAAAACATGTACAGCCTGAAAAGGTGTGAAAAATATGAAGAGCTTCAAAAGGTGTGAAAAACAGGAGGAACATGAAAAGGTCTGAAAAATAGGAGTAGCATGAAGAGGTGTTCAAAAACATGAAGAGGCTGATAAGGTGTGAAAAACATGAAGAGCTTCAAAAAGTTTGAAAAATAGGAGGAGCATGAAGCGGTGTTAAAAAACATGAAGAGCCTAAAAAAGTGTGAAAAATATTAAGAGCTTATAAAATTGTCAAAAATATGAGGAGCATGAAACGGTCTGAAAAATAGGAGGAGCATGAAACGGTGATCAAAAACATGAAGAGCCTGAAAACGTGTGAAAAATATGAAGAGCTTATAAAATTGTCAAAATATGAGGAGCATGAAGAGATGTTCAAAAACATGAAGAGGCTGATAAGTTGTGAAAAACATGAAGAGCTTCAAAAGGTTTGAAAAATAGGAGGAGCATGAAGCGGTGCTCAAAAACATGAAGAGCCTGAAAAAGTGTGAAAAATATGAAGAGCTTATAAAATTGTCAAAAATATGAGGAGCATGAAACGGTCTGAAAAATACGAGCAGCCTGAAACCGTCTGACAAATAGGAGGAGCATGAAGCGGTGTTCAAAAACATGAAGGGCCTGAAAACGTGTGAAAAATATGAAGAGCTTCAAAAGGAGTCAAAAATATGCGGAGCCTGAAATGATCTGAAAAATAGGAGGAGCATGAAGCGGAGTTGAAAAACATGAAGAGCCGGAAAAGGTGTGAAAAATGTGAAGAGCTTCAAAAGGTGTCGAAAATATGAGGAGCATGAAACGCTCTGAAATATAGGAGGATCATGAAGCGGTGTTGAAAAACATGACGAGCCTGAAAAGGTGTGATAAATGTGAAGAGCTTCAAAAGGTGTCAAAAATATGAGGAGTATGAAACGGTCTGAAAAATAGGAGGAGCATGAAACGGTGATCAAAAACATGAAGAATCTGAAAACGTGTGAAAAATATGAAGAGCTTCAAACGGTGTGAAAATTATCAGGAGCATGAAACGGTCTGAGAAAGATGAGGAGCATGAAGTGGTCTTCAAAAACATGTACAGCCTGAAAAGGTGTGAAAAATATGAAGAGCTTCAATAGGTGTGAAAAACAGGAGGAACATGAACCGCCGTTCAAAAATATGAAGAGCCTGAAAAGGTGTGAAAAATATGAAGTGCTTCAAAAGGTGTCAACAATATGAGGAGCATGAAACGGTCTGAAAAATAGGAGGAGCAAGAAGCGGTGTTGAAAAACAAGAAGAGACGGAAAAGGTGTGAAAAATATGAAGAGCTTCAAAAGGTTTCCAAAATATGAGGAGCTTGAAATGGTCTGAAAAATAGGACGAGCATGAAACGGTGTTCAAAAACATGAAGAGCATGAAAAGGTGTGAAAATTATGAAGAGCTTCAAAAGGTGTGAAAAACATGAGGAGAATGAAACGGTCTGAAAAATAGGAGGAGCATGAAGCAGTGTTCAAAACATGAAGAGCCTGAAAAAGTGTGAAAAATATGAAGATCTTCAAAAGTTTGAAAAATATGAAGACCCTGAAAAGGTGTCAAAAATGAGATGAGCATGAAACAGTCTGAAAAGTAGGAGGAGCATGAAGTGTTGTTCAAAAAGGTGAAGAGCCTGAAAAGGTGTGAAAAATATGAAGAGCTTCAAAAGGTGTGAAATACCTGAGGAGCATGAAACGGTCTGAAAAATAGGAGGAGCATGAAGTGTTGTTCAAAACATGAAGAGCCTGAAAAAGTGTGAAAAATATGAAGAGCTTCAAAAAATGTCAAAAATATGAGGAGCATGAAATGGTCTCAAATATAGGAGAATCATGCAGCGGTGTTTAAAACTATAAACAGCCTGAAAAAGTGTGAAAAACATGAAGAGCTTCAAAAGGTTTGAAAAATAGGAGGAGCATGAAGCGGTGCTCAAAAACATGAAGAGCCTGAAAAAGTGTGAAAAATATGAAGAGCTTATAAAATTGTCAAAAATATTGGGAGCATGAAGAGATGTTCAAAAACATGAAGAGGCTGATAAGGTGTGAAAAACATGAAGAGCTTCAAAAGGTTTGAAAAATAGGAGGACCATGAAGCGGTGCTCAAAAACATGAATAGCCTGAAAAAGTGTGAAAAATATGAAGAGCTTATAAAATTGTCAAAAATATGAGGAGCATGAAGAGATGTTCAAAAACATGAAGAGGCTGATAAGGTGTGAAAAACATGAAGAGCTTCAAAAGGTTTGAAAAATAGGAGGAACATGAAGCGGTGTTCAAAAACATGAAGGGCCTGAAAACGTGTGAAAAATATGAAGAGCTTCAAAAGGAGTCAAAAATATGCAGAGCCTGAAACGATCTGAAAAATAGGAGGAGCATGAAACGGTGTTGAATAACATGAGGAGCCTGAAAAGGTGTGATAAATGTGAAGAGCTTCAAAAGGTGTCAAATATATGAGGAGCATGAAACGCTCTGAAATATAGGTGGATCATGAAGCGGTGTTGAAAAACATGAAGAGCCTGAAAAGGTGTGATAAATGTGAAGAGCTTCAAAAGGTGTCAAAAATAGGAGGAGCATGAAACGGTCTGAAAAATAGGAGGAGCATGAAACGGTGATCAAAATCATGAAGAATCTGAAAACGTGTGAAAAATATGAACAGCTTCAAACGGTGTGAAAAATATCAGGAGCATGAAAAGGTCTGAAAAAGATAAGGAGCATGAAGTGGTCTTCAAAAACATGTACAGCCTGAAAAGGTGTGAAAAATATGAAGAGCTTCAAAAGGTGTGAAAAACAGGAGGAACATGAAGCGGGGTTCAAAAATATGAAGAGCCTGAAAATGTGTGAAAAATATGAAGAGCTTCAAAAGGTTTCCAAAATATGAGGAGCTTGAAATGGTCTGAAAAATAGGACGAGCATGAAACGGTGTTCAAAAACATGAAGAGCATGAAAAGGTGTGAAAATTATGAAGAGCTTCAAAAGGTGTGAAAAACATGAGGAGAATGAAACGGTCTGAAAAATAGGAGGAGCATGAAGCAGTGTTCAAAACATGAAGAGCCGGAAAAAGTGTGAAAAATATGAAGATCTTCAAAAGTTTGAAAAATATGAAGACCCTGAAAAGGTGTCAAAAATGAGATGAGCATGAAACAGTCTGAAAAGTAGGAGGAGCGTGAAGTGTTGTTCAAAAAGGTGAAGAGCCTGAAAAGGTGTGAAAAATATGAAGAGCTTCAAAAGGTGTGAAATATCTGAGGAGCATGAAACGGTCTGAAAAATAGGATGAGCATGAAGCGGTGTTCAAAACATGAAGAGCCTGAAAAAGTGTGAAAAATATGAAGAGCTTCAAAAGGTTTGAAAAATAGGATGAGCATGAAGCGGTGTTCAAAACATGAAGAGCCTGAAAAAGTGTGAAAAATATGAAGAGCTTCAAAAGGTTTGAAAAATAGGAGGAGCATGAAGCGGTGTTCAAAAACATGAAGAGCCTGAAAAAGTGTGAAAAATATGAAGAGCTTATAAAATTGTCAAAAATATGAGGAGCATGAAGAGATGTTCAAAAACATGAAGAGGCTAATAAGGTGAGAAAAACATGAAGAGCTTCAAAAGGTTTGAAAAATAGGAGGAGCATGAAGCAGTGCTTAAAAACATGAAGAGCCTGTAAAAGTGTGAAAAATATGAAGAGTTTATAAAATTGTCAAAAATATGAGGAGCATGAAACGGTCTGAAAAATACGAGCAGCCTGAAACCGTCTGAAAAATAGGAGGAGCATGAAGCGGTGTTCAAAAACATGAAGGGCCTGAAAACGTGTGAAAAATATGAAGAGCTTCAAAAGGAGTCAAAAATATGCGGAGCCTGAAACGATCTGAAAAATAGGAGGAGCATGAAATGCTGATCAAACACATGAAGGGCCTGAAAAGTTTTGAAAAATATAAAGAGCTTCAAAAGGTGTGAAATACATTTGGACATAAAACGGTCTGAAAAATAGGAGGAGCATGAGGCGGTTTTCAAATACATGAAGAGCCTGAAAAGTGTGAAAAATATGAAGTGCTTCAAAAGGTGTCAAAAACATGAGGAGCATGAAACGGTATAAAATAGGAGGAGAATGAAGCTGTGTTGAAAAACAAGAAAGGCCTGAAAAGGTGTGAAATATATGAATAGCTTCAAAAGGTGTAACAAATATGAGGACCATGAAACAGTTTGAAAAATAGGAATAGCATGAAACGGTGGTCAAAAACATGAAGAGCTTCAAAAGGTGTCAAAAATCGATGAGCAGGAAATGGTCTGAAAAATAGGAGGAGCATGAAGTGGTGTAAAAAACATGAAGAGCCTGAAAAGGTGTGAAATATATGAAGAGCTTCAAAAGGTGTCAAAAATATGAGGAGAATGAAACGGTCTGAAAAATAGGAGGAGCATGAAGTGGTGTTGAAAAACATGAAGAGCCTGAAAAGTGTGAAAAATATTAAGAGCTTCAAAAGGTGTCAAAAATATGAGGAGCATGAAACTGTCTGAAAAATAGGAGGAGCATGAAGCGGTGTTGAAAAACATGAAGAACCTGAAAAGGTGTGAAAAAATATGAAGAGCTTCAAAATGTGTGAAGAATATGAAGAGCTTCAAAAGGTGTCAAAAATATGAGGAGCGTGAAACGGTCTCAAAAATAGGAGGAGCATGAAACGGTCTGAAAAAAAGGAGGAGCATGAAGTGGTGTTGAAAAAAAAAGAAGAGCCTGAAAAGGTGTGAAATATTTGAAGAGCTTCAAAAGGTGTCATAAATATGAGGAGCATGAAACGGTCTGAAAAATAGGAGGAGCATGAAGGGGTGTTGAAAAACATGAAGAGCCTAAAATGCTGTGAAAAATATGAAGAGCTTCAAAAGGTGTCAAAAATATGAGGAGCATGAAAAGGTCTGAAAAATAGGAGGAGCCTGAAGCGGTGTTGAAAAACATGAAGAGCCTAAAATGCTGTGAAAAATATGAAGAGCTCCAAAAGGTGTCAAAAATATGAGGAGCATGAAAAGGTCTGAAAAATAGGAGGAGCATGAAGTGGTGTTCAAAAACATGAAGAGCCTGAAAGGGTGTGAAAATTATGAAGAGTTTCTAAAGGTGTCAAAAATATGAGGAGCATGAAACGGTCTGAAAAATAGGACGAGAATGAAGCGGTGTTCAAAAACATGAAGAGCCTGAAAAGCTGTGAAAATTATAAAGAGATTAAAAGGTGTCAAAAATATGAGGAGCATGAAACGGTCTGAAACATACGAGGAGCAAGAAACGGTGATCAAAAACATGAACAGCCTGAAAAGGTGTGAAAAATATGACGAGCTTCAAAAGGTGTGAAAACCATGAGGAGCATGAAACAGGCTGAAAAATAGGAGAAGCATGAAGTGGTGTCGAAAAACATGAAGAGCCTGAAAAAGTGTGAAAAATATGAAGAGCTTCAGAAGGTGTGAAAAATATGAAGAGCTTCAACAGGTGTCAAAAATTAGATGAGCATGAAACGGTCTGAAAAATTGGAGGAGCAAGAAGTAGTGTTGAAAAAAATGAAGAGCCTGAAAAGGTGTGAAAAATATGAAGAGCTTCAAAAGGTGTCAAAAATATGAGGAGCATGAAACGGTCTGAAAAATAGTTGGAGCATGAAGTGGTGTTGAAAAATATGAACAGCCTGGAAAGGTGTGCAAAATATGAAGAGCTTCAAAAGTGTGAAATATATGAAGAGCTTTAAAAGGTGTCAAAAATGAGATGAGCATGAAACGGTCTGAAAAATAGGAGTAGCATGAAACGGTGATCAAAACATGAAGAGCCTGAAAAGGTGTAAAAAATATGACGAGCTTCAAAAGGTGTGAAAAACATGAGGAGCATGAAACGGGCTGAAAAATAGGAGAAGCATGAAGTGGTGTTGAAAAACATGAAGAGCCTGAAAAAGTGTGAAAAATATGAAGAGCTTCAGAAGGTGTGAAATATATGAAGAGCTTCAACATGTGTCAAAAATTAGATGAGCATGAAACGGTCTGAAAAATTGGAGGAGCAAGAAGTAGTGTTGAAAAAAATGAAGAGCCTGAATAGGTGTGAAAAATATGAAAAGCTTCAAAAGGTGGCAAAAATATGAGGAGCATGAAACAGGCTGAAAAATAGGAGAAGCATGAAGGGGTGTGGAAAAACATGAAGAGCCTGAAAAGGTTTGAAAAATATGAAGAGCTTCAAAAGGTGTGAAATATATGAGGAGCGTGAAACTTTCTGAAAAATAGAAATAGCATGAAGCGGTGTTGAAAAACATGAAGTGCCTGAAAACGTGTGAAAATATGAAGAGCTTCAAAAATATGAAAAATATGAAGAGCTTCAAAAGGTGGGAAAAATTTGAAGAGCTTCAAAAGGTGTCAAAAATGAGATGAGCATGAAAAGGTCTTAAAAATAGGAGGATCATAAAACGGTGTTGAAAATCAGGATGAGCCTGTAAAGGTGTGAAAAATATGAAGAGATTCAAAAGGTGTCAAAAATGAGATGAGCATGAAACGGTCTGAAAAATAAGAGGAGCATGAAGCGGTGTTCAAAAACATGAAGAGCCTGAAAAGTTGTGAAAAATATGAAGAGCTTCAAAAGGTGTCAAAAATATGAGGAGCATGAAACGGTCTGAAAAATAGGAGGAGCATGAAGTGGTGTTCAAAAACATGAAGAGCCTGAAAAGTTGTGAAAAATATGAAGAGCTTCAAAAGGTGTCAAAAATATGAGAAGCATGAAACGGTCTGACAAATAGGCGGAGCATGAAGCGGTGTTGAAAAACATGAAGAGCCTGAAAAGGTGTGAAAAATATGAAGAGCTTCAAAAGGTGTGAAATACATGAGGAGCATGAAACGGGCTGAAAAATAGGAGAAGCATGAAGTGGTGTGGAAAAAGATGAAGAGCCTGAAAAGGTGTGAAAAATATGAAGACCTTCAAAATGTGTGAAATACATGAGGAGCATGAAACTCTCTGAAAAATAGGAGGAGCATGAAGCGGTGTTCAAAAACATGAAGAGCCTGAAAAGTTGTGAAAAATATGAAAAGCTTCAAAAGGTGATAAAAATGAGATGAGAATGAAACGGTCTGAAAAATAGGAGGATCAAGAAACGGTGTTGAAAAACATGAAGAGCCTGAAAACGTGTGAAAAATATGAAGAGCTACAAAAGGTGTGAAAAATGAGATGAGCATGAAACGGTCTTAAAATAGGAGGAGCGAGAAGCGGTGTTCAAAAATATGAAGAGCCTGAAAAGGTGTGAAAAATATGAAGAGCTTCAAAAGGTGTGAAGAATATGAGGAGCATGAAACGGTCTGAAAAATAGAAGTGGCATGAAATGATGTTCAAAAACATGAAGAGCTGAAAAAGTGTGAAAAATATGAAGAGCTTCAAAAGGTGTGAAATACATGAGGAGCATGAAACGGTCTGAAAATTAGGAGAAGCATGAAGTGGTGCTGACAAACATGAAGAGCCTGAAAATGTGTGAAAAATATGAAGAGCTTCAAACGGTGTCAAACATATGAAGAGCATGAAACCGACTGAAAAATAGGAGGATTATGAAGCAGTGTTCAAAAACATGAAGAGCCTGAAAATGTGTGAAAAATATTCAGAGCTTCAAAATGTGTCAAATATATGAGGAGCATGAAACGGTCTGAAAAATTAGAGGAGGATGAAACGGTGATTAAAAACATGAAGAGCCTGAAAAGGTGTGAAAAATATGAAGAGCTTCAAAAGGTGTGAAATACATGAGGAGCATGAAACGGTCTGAAAAATAGGAGGAGCAGGAAGTGGTGTTGAAAAACATGAAGAGCCAGAAAAGTGTGAAAAATATAAAGAGCTTCAAAAGGTGTCAAAAATATGAGGAGCATGAAACGGTCTGAAAAATAGGAGGAGCATGAAGCGGTGTTGAAAAACATGAAGAGCCTGAAAACGTGTGAAAAAATATGAAAAGCTTCAAAATGTGTGAAGAATATGAAGAGTTTCAAAAGGTGTCAAAAATGAGATGAGCATGAAAAGGTCTGAAAAATAGGAGGAGCTTGAAGCGGTGTTCAAAAAAATGAAGAGCCTGGAGAAATGTGAAAAATATGAAGAGCTTCAAAAAGTGTCAAAAATATGAGGAGCATTAAACGGTCTGAAAAATAGGAGAAGCATGAAGTGGTGTTGAAAAATATGAAGAGTCTGAAAAGGTGTGAAAAATATGAAGAGCTTCAAAGGTGTCAAAATTATGAGGAGCATGAAACGCTCTGAAAAAGAGGAGGAGCAGCAAGCGATGTTGAAAAACATGAAGAGCGTGAAAAGGTGTGAAAAATATGAAGAGCTTCAAAAGGTGTCAAAAATATGAGGAGCATGAAAGGGTCTGAAAAATAGGAGGAGCATGAAGCAGTGTTGAAAAACATGAGGAGCCTGAAAAGGTGTGAAAAATATGAAGAGCTTCAAAAAGTGTCAAAAATATGAGGAGCATGAAACGGTCTGAAAAATAGGAGGAGCATGAAGTGGTGCTGAAAAACATGAAGAGCCTGAAAAGGTGTGAAAAATAGGAAGAGCTTTAAAAGGCGTCAAAAATATGAGGATCATGAAACGGTCTGAAAAATAGGAGAAGCATGAAACGGTCTGAAAAATAGGAGGAGCGTGAAGCGGTTTGAAAAACATGAAGAGCCTGAAAAAGTGTGAAAAATATGAAGAGCTTCAAAAGGTGTCAAAAAATGAGGAGAATGAAACGGTCTGAAAATTAGGAGGAGCATGAAGCAGTGTTGAAAAACATAAAGAGCCTGAAACAGTGTGAAATATATGAAGAGCCTCAAAGGTGTCAAAAATATGAGGAGCAAGAAACGGTCTGAAAAATAGAAGGAGCTTGAAGTGGTGTTGAAAAACCTGAAGAGCCTGAAAAAGTGTGAAATATATGAAGAGCCTCAAAGCTGTCAAAAATATGAGGAGCAAGAAACGGTCTGAAAAATAGAAGGAGCTTGAAGTGGTGTTGAAAAACATGAAGAGCCTGAAAAGGTGTGAAAAATATGAAGAGCTTCAAAGTTGTCATAATTATGAGGAGCATGAAACGCTCTGAAAAAGAGGAGGAGCAGCAAGCGATGTTGAAAAACATGAAGAGCGTGAAAAGGTGTGAAAAATATGAAGAGCTTCAAAATGTGTCAAAAATATGAGGAGCATGAAAGGGTCTGAAAAATAGGAGGAGCATGAAGTGGTGCTGAAAAACATGAATAGCCTGAAAAGGTGTGAAAAATATGAAGAGCTTCAAAAGGTGTCAAAAATATGAGGAGCATGAAACGGTCTGAAAAATAGGAGAACCATGAAACGGTCTGAAAAATAGGAGGAGCATGAAGCGGTTTGAAAAACATGAAGAGCCTGAAAAAGTGTGAAAAATATGAAGAGCTTCAAAAGGTGTGAAACATATGAGGAGCATGAAACGGTCTGAAAAATAGGAGGAGCATGAAGCGTTGTTGAAAAACATGAAGAGCCTGAAAAGGTGTGAAAAATATGAAGTGCTTCAAAAGGTGTCAAAAACATGAGGAGCATGAAAAGGTCTGAAAAAAAGGAGGAGCATGAAGCGGTCTGAAAAATAGGAGGAGCATGAAGCGGTTTGAAAAACATGAAGAGCCTGAAAAAGTGTGAAAAATATGAAGAGCTTCAAAAGGTGTCAAAAACATGAGGAGCATGAAAAGGTCTGAAAAATAGGAGGAGCATGAAGCGGTGTTCAAAAAAATGAAGAGCCTGGAGAAGTGTGAAAAATATGAAGAGCTTCAAAAAGTGTCAAAAATATGAGGAGCATTAAACGGTCTGAAAAATAGGAGAACCATGAAGTGGGGTTAAAAAATATGAAGAGCCTGAAAAGGTGTGAAAAATACGAAGAGCTTCAAAGGTGTCAAAATTATGAGGAGCATGAAACGCTCTGAAAAAGAGGAGGAGCAGCAAGCGATGTTGAAAAACATGAAGAGCGTGAAAAGGTGTGAAAAATATGAAGAGTTTCAAAAAGGTGTCAAATATATAGAGGGTGAAACGGTCTGAAAATTAAGAGGAGCAAGAAACTGTTTTCAAAAACATGAAGAGCCTCAAAAGGTGTGAAAAATATGAAGAGCTTCAAAAAGGTGTCAAATATATAGAGGGTGAAACGTTCTGAAAAATATGAGGAGCAAGAAACTGTTTTCAAAAACATGAAGAGCCTCAAAAGGTGTGAACAATGTGAAGAGCTTCAAACTGTGTCAAAAATATGAGGAGCATGAAACGGTCTGAAACATAGGTGGAGCATGAAGTGTTGTTGAAAAACATGAAGAGCCTGAAAAAGGAGTGAAAAATATGAAGAGCCTCAAAGGTGTCAAAGATACGAGGAGCAAGAAACGGTCTGAAAAATAGAAGGAGCTTGAAGTGGTGTTGAAAAACATGAAGAGCCTGAAAAAGTGTGAAATATATGAAGAGCCTCAAAGGTGTCAAAAATATGAGGAGCAAGAAACGGTCTGAAAAATAGAAGGAGCTTGAAGTGGTGTTGAAAATCATGAAGAGCCTGAAAAGGTGTGAAAAATATGAAGAGCTTCAAAGGTGTCAAAATTATGAGGAGCAAGAAACGCTCTGAAAAAGAGGAGGAGCATGAAGTGTTGTTTGAAAACATGAAGAGCCTGAAAAAGGTGTGAAACATATGAGGAGCATGATACGGTCTGAAAAATAGGAGGAGCATGAAGCGGTGTTGAAAAATATGAAGAGCCTGAAAAGGTGTGAAAAATATGAAGAGCTTCAAAAGGTGTCAAAAATATAAGGAGCATGAAACGGCCTGAAATATAGGAGGAGCATGAAAAGGTGTTAAAAAACATGAAGAGCCTGAAAAGGTGTGAAAAATATGAAAAGCTTCAAATGTTGTCAAATATATGAGGAGAATTAAACGGTCTGATAATTAGGAGGAGCATGAAGTGGTGTTGAAAAACATGAAGAGCTTGAAAAAGGTGTGAAACATATGAGTAGAATAAAACGGTCTGAAAAATAGGAGGAGCATGAAGAGGTGTAGAAAAACATGAAGACCCTGAAAAGGTGTGAAAAATATGAAGAGCTACAAAAAGTGTCAAAAATATGAGGAGCTTGAAACGGTCTGAAATATAGGAGGAGCGTGAAAAAGTGTTAAAAAAATATGAAGAGCTTCAAAAGGTGTGAAACATATGAGGAGCATGAAACGGTCTGAAAAATAGGAGGAGCATGAAGCGTTGTTGAAAAACATGAAGAGCCTGAAAAGGTGTGAAAAATATGAAGTGCTTCAAAAGGTGTCAAAAACATGAGGAGCATGAAAAGGTCTGAAAAATAGGAGGAGCATGAAGCGGTGTTCAAAAAAATGAAGAGCCTGGAGAAGTGTGAAAAATATGAAGAGCTTCAAAAAGTGTCAAAAATATGAGGAGCATGAAACGGTCTGAAAAATAGGAGAAGCATGAAGTGGTGTTGAAAAATATGAAGAGACTGAAAAGGTGTGAAAAGTATGAAGAGCTTCAAAGGTGTCAAAATTATGAGGAGCATGAAACGCTCTGAAAAATACGAGGAGCATGAAGCGGTGTTGAAAAACATGAAGAGCCTGAAAAGGTGTGAAAAATAGGAAGAGCTTCAAAAGGCGTCAAAAATATGAGGAGCATGAAACGGTCTGAAAAATAGGAGAAGCATGAAACGGTCTGAAAAATAGGAGGAGCATGAAGCGGTTTGAAAAACATGAAGAGCCTGAAAAAGTGTGAAAAATATGAAGAGCTTCAAAAGGTGTCAAAAATATGAGGAGAAAGAAACGGTCTGAAAATTAGGAGGAGCATGAAGCAGTGTTGAAAAACATAAAGAGCCTGAAACAGTGTGAAATATATGAAGAGCCTCAAAGGTGTCAAAAATATGAGGAGCACGAAACGGTCTGAAAAATAGAAGGAGCTTGATGTGGTGTTGAAAAACATGAAGAGCCTGAAAAAATGTGAAATATATGAAGAGCCTCAAAGGTGTCAAAAATATGAGGAGCAAGAAACGGTCTGAAAAATAGAAGGAGATTGAAGTGGTGTTGAAAAACATGAAGAGCCTGAAAAGGTGTGAAAAATATGAAGAGCTTCAAAGGTGTCAAAATTATGTGGAGCATGAAACGCTCTAAAAAAGAGGAGGAGCAGCAAGCGATGTTGAAAAACATGAAGAGCGTGAAAAGGTGTGAAAAATATGAAGAGCTTCAAAGGTGTCAAAATTATGTGGAGCATGAAACGCTCTAAAAAAGAGGAGGAGCAGCAAGCGATGTTGAAAAACATGAAGAGCCTGAAAAGGTGTGAAAAATATGAAGAGCTTCAAAGGTGTCAAAATTATGTGGAGCATGAAACGCTCTAAAAAAGAGGAGGAGCAGCAAGCGATGTTGAAAAACATGAAGAGCGTGAAAAGGTGTGAAAAATATGAAGAGCTTCAAAAGGTGTCACAAATATGAGGAGCATGAAAGGGTATGAAAAATAGGAGTAGCATGAAGCGGTGTTGAAAAACATGAAGAGCCTGAAAAGGTGTGAAAAATATGAAGAGCTTCAAAAGGTGTCACAAATATGAGGAGCATGAAAGGGTCTGAAAAATAGGAGTAGCATGAAGTCGTGCTGAAAAACATGAATAGCCTGAAAAGGTGTGAAAAATATGAAGAGCTTCAAAAGGCGTCAAAAATATGAGGAGCATGAAACGGTCAGAAAAATAGGAGAAGCATGAAACGGTCTGAAAAATGGGAGGAGCAGGAAGCGGTTTGAAAAACATGAAGAGCCTGAAAAAGTGTGAAAAATATGAAGAGCTTCAAAATGTGTCAAAAATATGAGGAGAATGAAACGGTCTGAAATTTAGGAGGAGCATAAAGCGGTGTTGAAAAACCTAAAGAGCCTGAAACAGTGTGAAATATATGAAGAGCCTCAAAGGTGTCAAAAATATGAGGAGCAAGAAACGGTCTGAAAAATTGAAGGAGCTTGAAGTGGTGTTGAAAAACATGAAGAGCCTGAAAAAGTGTGAAATATATGAAGAGCCTGAAAGGTGTCAAAAATATGAGGAGCAAGAAACGGTCTGCAAAATAGAAGGAGCTTGAAGTGGTGTTGAAAAACATGAAGAGCCTGAAAAGGTGTGAAAAATATGAAGAGCTTCAAAAAGGTGTCAAATATATAGAGGGTGAAACGGTCTGAAAAATATGAGGAGCAAGAAACTGTTTTCAAAAACATGAAGAGCCTCAAAAGGTGTGAAAAATATGAAGAGCTTCAGAAAGGTGTCAAATATATAGAGGGTGAAACGGTCTGAAAAATATGAGGAACAAGAAACTGTTTTCAAAAACATGAAGAGCCTCAAAAGGTGTGAACAATGTGAAGAGCTTCAAACTGTGTCAAAAATATGAGGAGCATGAAACGGTCTGAAACATAGGAGGAGCATGAAGTGTTGCTGAAAAACAGGAAGAGCCTGAAAAAGGTGTGAAACATATGAGGAGCATGATACGGTCTGAAAAATAGGAGGAGCATGAAGCGGTGTTGAAAAATATGAAGAGCCTGTAATAGTATGAAAAATATGAAGAGCTTCAAAAGGTGTCAAAAATATAAGGAGCATGAAACGGTCTGAAATATAGCAGGAGCATGAAAATTTGTTAAAAAACATGAAGAGCCTGAAAAGGTGTGAAAAATATGAGGAGCTTCAAATGGTGTCAAAAATATGAGGAGAATGAAACGGTCTGATAATTAGGAGGAGCATGAAGTGGTGTTGAAAAACATGAAGAGCTTGAAAAAGGTGTGAAACATATGAGTAGAATAAAACGGTCTGAAAAATAGGAGGAGCATGAAGTGGTGTAGAAAAACATGAAAACCCTGAAAAGGTGTGAAAAATATGAAGAGCTACAAAAAGTGTCAAAAATATGAGGAGCTTGAAACGGTCTGAAATATAGGAGGAGCGTGAATAGGTGTTTAAAAAAATATGAAGAGCTTCAAAAGGTGTGAAACATATGAGGAGCATGAAACGGTCTGAAAAATAGGAGGAGCATGAAGCGTTGATGAAAAACATGAAGAGCCTGAAAAGGTGTGAAAAATATGAAGTGCTTCAAAAGGTGTCAAAAACATGAGGAGCATGAAAAGGTCTGAAAAATAGGAGGAGCCTGAAGCGGTGTTCAAAAACATGAAGAGCCTGGAGAAGTGTGAAAAATATGAAGAGCTTCAAAAAGTGTCAAAAATATGAGGAGCATGAAACGGTCTGAAAAATAGGAGGAGCATGAAGTGGTGTTGAAAAATATGAAGAGCCTGAAAAGGTGTGAAAAATATGAAGAGCTTCAAAGGTGTCAAAATTATGAGGAGCATGAAACGCTCTGAAAAAGAGGAGGAGCAGCAAGCGATGTTGAAAAACATGAAGAGCGTGAAAAGGTGTGAAAAATATGAAGAGCTTCAAAAAGTGTCAAAAATATGAGGAGCATGAAAGGGTCTGAAAAATAGGAGGAGTATGAAGCGGTGTTGAAAAACATGAAGAGCCTGAAAAGGTGTGAAAAATATGAAGAGCTTCAAAAAGTGTCAAAAATATGAGGAGCATGAAACGGTCTGAAAAATAGGAGGAGCATGAAGTGGTGCTGAAAAACATGAAGTGCCTGAAAAGGTGTGAAAAATAGGAGGAGCTTCAAAAGGCGTCAAAAATATGAGGAGCATGAAACGGTCTGAAAAATAGGAGAAGCATGAAACGGTCTGAAAAATAGGAGGAGCATGAAGCGGTTTGAAAAACATGAAGAGCCTGAAAAAGTGTGAAAAATATGAAGAGCTTCAAAAGGTGTCAAAAAATGAGGAGAATGAAACGGTCTGAAAATTAGGAGGAGCATGAAGCAGTGTTGAAAAACATAAAGAGCCTGAAACAGTGTGAAATATATGAAGAGCCTCAAAGGTATCAAAAATATGAGGAGCAAGATACGGTCTGAAAAATAGAAGGAGGTTGAAGTGGTGTTGAAAAACATGAAGAGCCTGAAAAAGTGTGAAAAATATGAAGAGCCTCAAAGGTGTCAAAAATATGAGGAGCAAGAAACGGTCTGAAAAATAGAAGGAGCCTGAAGTGGTGTTGAAAAACATGAAGAGCCTGAAAAGGTGTGAAAAATATGAAGAGCTTCAAAGGTGTCAAAATTATGAGGAGCATGAAACGCTCTCAAAAAGAGGAGGAGCAGCAAGCGATGTTGAAAAACATGAAGAAAGTGAAAAGGTGTGAAAAATATGAAGAGCTTCAAAAGATGTCAAAAATATGAGGAGCATGAAACGGCCTCAAATATAGGAGGAGCATGAATTGCTGATGAAAAACATGGAGAGCCTGAAAAGGTGTGTAATATATGAAGAGCTTCAAAAAGTGTCAAAAATGAGATGTGCATGAAATGTTCTGAAAGATAGGAGGGGCATGAAGCGGTGTTGAAAAACATGAAGAGCCTGAAAGGGTGTGAAAAATATGAGGAGCTTCAAAAGGTGTCAAAAATGAGATGAGCATGAAATGTTCTGAAAAATACGAGGGCAAGAAACTGTGTTGAAAAACATGATGAGCCTGAAAAGGTGTGAAAAATATGAAGAGCTTCAAAAGATGTCAAAAATATGAGGAGCATGATACGGCCTCAAATATAGGAGGAGCATGAATTGCTGATGAAAAACATGGAGAGCCTGAAAAGGTGTGAAATATATGAAGAGCTTCAAAATTTGTCAGGTGTATGAGGAGCATGAAATGGTATGAAAAATAGGAGGAGCATGAAGTGGAGCTGAAAAACATGAAGTGCCTGAAAAAGTGTGAAAAATATGAAGAGCTTTAAAGGGTGTGAAAAATATGACGAGCATGAAACGGTCTGAAAAATAGCAGGAGCATGAAGTGGTGTTGAAAAACATGAAGAGCCTGAAAAAGTGTGAAAAATATGAAGAGCTTTAAAGTGTGTGAAAAATATGACGAGCATGAAACGGTCTGAAAAATAGGAGGAGCATGAAGCGGTGTTCAAAAACATGAAGAGCCTGAAAAGGTGTGAAAAATATGAACAACTTCAAAATGTGTCAAATATATGAGGAGAAAGAAATGGTCTGAAAAAAAGGAAGAGCATGAAGTGGTGTTCAAAAACATGAAGAGCCTGAAAAGGTGTGAAAAATATGAAGAGCTTCAAAAGCTGTCAAATATATGAGGAGCAGGAAAAGGTCTGAAAAAAAGCAGGAGCATGAAGCGTTGTTGAAAATCTTGAAGAACTAGAAAAGGTGTGAAAAATATGAAGAGCTTCAAAAGGTTTCAAAAATATGAGGATCATGAAATGGTCTGAAAAATAGGAGGAGCATGAAACGGTCTGAATATAAGAGGAGCATGAAATGGTGTTGAAAAACAGGAAGAGCCTGAAAATGTGAGAAAAATATGAAGAGCTTCAAAAGGTTTCAAAAATATGAGGATCATGAAACGGTCTGAAAAATAGGAGGAGCATGAAACGGTCTGAATATAAGAGGAGCATGAAATGGTGTTGAAAAACAGGAAGAGCCTGAAAATGTGAGAAAAATATGAAGAGCTTCAAAAGGTTTCAAAAATATGAGGAGTCTGAAACAGTCTCAAAAATTGGATGAGTATGAAACGGTCTGAAAAATAGGAGGATCATGAAGCGGTGTTGAAAATCGTGAAGAGCCTGAAAAGGTGTGAAAAATGTGAAGAGCTTCAACAGGTGTCAAAAACATGAGGAGAATGAAACGGTCTGAAAAATAGGAGGAGCATGAAGCTGTGTTCAAAAACTTGAAGAGCCAGAAAAGGTGTGAAAAATATGAAGAGCTTCAAAAAGTATCAAAAATATGTGGAGCAAGAAACAGTCTGAAAAATAGGAGGAGCATGAAGTGGAGCTGAAAATCAGGAAGAGCCTGAAAAGCTGTGCAAAATATGAAGAGCTTCAAAAGCTGTAAGAAATGAGATGAGCATGTAACGGGGTGAAAAATAGGAGGAGCATCAAGCGGTGTTCAAAAACATGAAGAGCCTGAAAAGGTGTGAAAAATATGAAGAGCTTCAAAAGGTGTCAAAAATATGAGGAGCATAAATCCGTCTGAAAAATAGGAGGAGAATGAAGCGGTGTTCAAAAACATGAAGAGCCTGAAAAGGTGTGAAAAATATGAAGAGCTCCAAAAGTTGTCAAAAACATGTGGAGCGTAAAACCGTCTCAAAAATAGGAGGAGCGTGAAGCGGTGATGAATAACATGAAGAACGTAAAAACGTGTGAAAAATATGAAGAGCTTCAAAAGGTGTCAAAAATATGAGGAGCATGAAACGGTCTCAAAAATAGGAGGAGCATGAAGCAGTGTTGAAAATCGTGAAGAGCCTGAAAAGGTGTGAAATATATGAAGAGCTTCAAAAGGTGTGAAATACATGAGGAGCATAAAACGGGCTGAAAAATAGGAGAAGCATGAAGTGGTGTGGAAAAACATGAAAAGCCTGATAAGGTGTGAAAAATATGAAGAGCTTCAAAAGGTGTGCAATACATGAGGAGCATGAAACTCTCTGAAAAATTAGGAGGAGCATGAAGTGGTGTTCAAAAACATGAAGAGCCTGAAAAAATGTGAAACATATGAAGAGCTTCAAAAGGTGTGAAAAATATGAATAGCATGATATTGTCTGAGAAATAGGAGGAGCATGAAGCGGTGTTCAAAAACATGAAGAGCCTGAAAAGTTTTGAAAAATATGCAAAGCTTCAAAAGGTGTCAAAAATTAGATGAGCATGAAACGGTCTGAAAAATTGGAGGAGCAAGAAGTAGCGTTGAAAAAAATGAAGAGCCTGAAAAGGTGTGAAAAATATGAAGAGCTTCAAAAGGTGTCAAAAATATGAGGAGCATCAAACGGTCTGAAAAATAGGAGGAGCATGAAGCGGTGATGAAAAACATGAAGGGCATGAAAACGTGTGAAAAATATGAAGAGCATCAAAAGGTGTGAAATATATGAAGATCTTCAAAAGGTGTCAAAAATATGAGGAACATGAAACGGTCTGAAAAATAGGACGAGCATGAAGCGGTGATGAAAAACATGAAGGGCATGAAAACGTGTGAAAAATATGAAGAGCTTCAAAAGGTGTGAAATATATGAAGAGCTTCAAAAGGTGTCAAAAATATGAGGAGCATGAAACGGTCTGAAAAATAGGAAGAGCATGAAGCGGTGATGAAAAACATGAAGGGCATGAAAACGTGTGAAAAATATGAAGAGCCAGAAAAGGTGTGAAAAATATGAAGAGCTTCAAAAGGTGTCAAAAATATGAGGAGCATGAAACAGTCTGAAAAATAGGAGGAGCATGAAGCGGTTTTGAAAAATATGAAGAGCCTGAAAAAATGTGTAAAATATGAAAAGCTTGAAAAGGTGTGAAATATATGAAGAGCATGAAACTCTCTGAAAAATAGAAATAGCATGAAGTGGTGTTCAAAAACATGAAGAGCCTGAAAGGTGTGAAAAACATGAAGAGGTTCAAAAGGTTTCAAAATATGAGGAGCATGATACAATTTGAAAAATAGGAGGAGCATGAAGTGGTGTTGAAAAACATGAAGACCCTGAAAAGGTGTGAAAAATATGAAGAGCTTCAAAATGTGTCAAAATTATGAGGAACATGAAACGGTCAGAAAAATAGAAGGAGCATGAAGCAGTGTTGAAAAACATGAAGAGCCTGAAAAGGTGTGAAAACCATGAAGAGCTTCAAAAGGTGTGAAAAATATGAAGAGCTTCAAAAGGTGTCAAAAATGAGAAGAGCATAAAAGGGTCTGAAAAATAGGAGGAGCATGACGTGGTGTTGAAAAAAATGAAGAGCCTGAAAAGGTGTGAAATATATGAGAGCTTCAAAAGGTGTCAAAAATATGAGGAGCATTAAACAGTCTGAAAAATAGGAGAAGCATGAATTGGTGTGGAAAAACATGAAGAGCCTGAAAAGGTGTGAAAAATATGAAGAGCTTCAAAAGGTGTCAAAAATATGAGGAGCATGAAACGGTCTGAAAAATAGGAAGAGCATGAAGCGGTGTGCAAAAACATGAAGAGCTGGAAAAGGTGTGAAAATTATGAAGAGCTTCAAAAGGTGTCAAAAATATGAGGAGCATGAAACGGTCTGAAAAATAGGAGGAGGATGAAACGGTGTTCAAAAACATGAAGAGCCTGTAAAGGTGTGAAAAATATGAAGAGCTTTAAAAGGTGTGAAATACATGAGGAGCATGAAACTCTCTGAAAAATAAAAGGAGCAAGAAGGGGTGTTCAAAAACATGAAGAGGCTGAAAATGTGTGAAAAACATGAAGAGGCTGAAAAGGTGTGAAAAATATGAAGAGCTTCAAAAGGTGTGAAAAATATGAGGAGCATGAAACGGTCTGAAAAATAGAAGCAGCATGAAACGGTGTTGAAAAACATGAAGAACCTGAAAACGTGTGAAATATATGAAGAGCTTCAAAAGGTGGGAAAAATATGAAGAACTTCAAAAGGTGTCAAAAATGAGATGAGCATGAAACGGTTTGAAAAATAGGAGGAGCATGAAGTGGTGTGGGAAACCATGAAGTGCTTGAAAAGGTGTGAAAAATATGAAGAGTTTCTAAAGGTGTCAAAAATATGAGGAGCATTAAACGGTCAGAAAAATAGGAGGATCATGAAATGGTGTTCAAAACATGAAGAGCCTGAAAACGTGTGAAAAATATGAAGAGCTTCAAAACGTGTCAAAAATATGAGGAGCATGAAACGGTCTGAAAAATAGGAGCAGCATGAAGCGGTGTTGAAAAACATGAAGAGCCTGAAAAGGTGTGGAAAATATGAAGCGCTTCAAAAGGTGAGAAAAATATGAGGTGCAAGAAACGGTCTGAAAAATAGGAGGAGCATGAAGCGGTGTTGAAAAACAAGAAGAGCCTGAAAACGTGTGAAAAATATGAAGAGCATCAAAAGGTGTGAAAAATATGAGGAGCAGGAAACGGTCTAAAAAATAGAAGCGGCATGAAATGGTGTTCAAAAACATGAAGAGACTGAAAAGATGTGAAAATTATGAAGAGCTTCAAAAGGTGTGAAATACATGAGGCGCATGAAACGGTCTGAAAAATAGGAGAAGCATGAAGTGGTGTTGAAACACATGAAGAGCCTGAAAAGGTGTGAAAAATATGAAGAGCTTCAAAATGTGTCAAAAATATGAAGAACATGAAAAGGTCTGAAAAATAGGAGGATCATGAAGCAGTGTTCAAAAACATGAAGAGCCTGAAAATGTGTGAAAAATATAAAGAGCTTCAAAATGTGTCAAATATATGAGGAGCATGAAACGGTCTGAAAAATAGGAGGAGCATGAAACGGTGATTAAAAACATGAAGAGCCTGAAAAGGTGTGAAAAATATGAAGAGCTTCAAAAGGTGTGAAATACATGAGGAGCATGAAACAGGCCGAAAAATACGAGAAGCATGAAGTGATGTGGAAAAACATGAAGAGCCTAAAAAGTTGTGAGAAATATGAAGAGCTTCAAAAGATGTGAAATACATGAGGAGCATGAAACTCTCTGAAAAATAGGAGGAGCATGAAGCGGTGTTCAAAAATATGAAAAGCCTAAAAAGTTGTGAGAATTATGAAGAGCTTCAAAAGGTGTCAAAAATGAGATGAGCATGAAACGGTCTGAAAAATATGTGGAGCATGAAGCCGTGTTGAGAAACATGAAGAGCCTAAAAAGTTGTGAAAAATCTGAAAAGCTTCAAAAGGGGTCAAAAATGAGATGAGCATGAAACAGTCTGAAAAATAGAGGATCATGTAACGGTGTTGAAAAACATGAAGAGCCTGAAAAGGTGTGAAAAATATGAGGAGCTTCAAAAGGTGTGAAAAATATGAGGAGCATGAAACAGTCTGAAAAATAGGAGTAGCATGAAGCTGTGTTCAAAAACATGAAGAGCCTGAAAAGGTGTGAAAAATATGAGGAGCTTCAAAAGGTGTGAAAAATATGAGGAGCATGAAACGGTCTGAAAAAGAGAAGCAGCATGAAACGGTGTTGAAAAACATGAAGAGCCTGAAAAGGTGTGAAAAATATGAAGAGCATGAAACGGTCTTAAAAATAGGAGGATCTTGAAGCGTTGTTCAAAATCATGAAGAGACTGAAAACTTGTGAAAAATATGAAGAGCTGCAAAAGGTGTCAAAAATATGAGGAGCATGAAACGGTCTGAAAAATAGGAGCATGAAACGGTGATAAAAAACATGAAGAGCCTGAAAAGGTGTGAAAAATATGAAGAGCTTCAAAAGGTGTGAAATTCATGAGGAGCACGAAATGGTCTGAAAATTAGGAGAAGAATGAAGTGGTGGGGAATAACATGAAGAGCCTGAAAAGGTGTGAAAAATATGAAGAGCTTCAAGAGGTGTCAAATATTTGAAGAGCATGAAACGGTCTGAAAAATAGCAGGAGCATGAAGCGGTGTTGAAAAACATGAAGAGTCTGAAAACGTGTGAAAATATGAAGAACTTCAAAAATATGAAAGATATGAAGAGCTTCAAAAGGTGTCAAAAATGAGATGTGCATGAAACGGTCTGAAAAATAGGAGGAGCATGAAGTGGTGTTGAAAAACATGAAGAACCTGAAAAGGTGTGAGAAATATGAAGAGCTTCAATAGATGTCAAAAATATGAGGAGCATGAAACGGTCTGAAAAAGAGGAGGAGCACGAAGCGGTGTTGAAAAACATGAAGAGCCTGAAAAGCTGTGAAAAATATGAAGAGCTTCAAAATGTGTCAAAATTATGAGGAGCATGAAACGGTCAGAAATATAGAAGGAGCATGAAGCGGTGTTGAAAAACATGAAGAGCCTGAAAAGGTGTGAAAAACATGAAGAGCTTCAAAAGGTGTGAAAAATATGAAGAGCTTCAAAAGGTGTCAAAAATGAGAAGAGCATAAAAGGGTCTGAAAAATAGGAGGAGCATGACGTGGTGTTGAAAAAAATGAAGAGTCTGAAAAGGTGTGAAATATATGAGAGCTTCAAAAGGTGTCAAAAATATGAGGAGAATGAAATGGTATGAAAAATAGGAGGAGCATGAAGCGGTGTGGAAAACCATGAAGTGCTTGAAAAGGTGTGAAAAATATGAAGAGTTTCTAAAGGTGTCAAAAATATGAGGAGCATTAAACAGTCTGAAAAATAGGAGAAGCATGAATTGGTGTTGAAAAAGATGAAGAGCCTGAAAAGGTGTGAAAAATATGAAGAGCTTCAAAAGGTGTCAAAAATATGAGGAGCATGAAACGGTCTGAAAAATAGGAAGAGCATGAAGCAGTGTGCAAAAACATGAAGAGCTTGAAAAGGTGTGAAAAATATGAAGAGCTTCAAAAGGTGTCAAAAATATGAGGAGCATGAAACGGTCTGAAAAATAGGAGGAGGATGAAATGGTGTTCAAAAACATGAAGAGCCTGTAAAGGTGTGAAAAATATGAAGAGCTTTAAAAGGTGTGAAATACATGAGGAGCATGAAACTCTCTGAAAAATAAAAGGAGCAAGAAGGGGTGTTCAAAAACATGAAGAGGCTGAAAATGTGTGAAAAACATGAAGAGGCTGAAAAGGTGTAAAAATATGAAGAGTCTAAAGGTGTCAAAAATATGAGGAGCATGAAACGGTCTGAAAAATAGAAGCAGAATTAAACGGTGTTGAAAAACATGAAGAGCCTGAAAACATGTGAAAAATATGAAGAGCTTCAAAAGGTGTGAAAAATATGAGGAGCATGAAACGGTCTGAAAAATAGAAGCAGCATGAAACGGTGTTGAAAAACATGAAGAACCTGAAAACGTGTGAAATATATGAAGAGCTTCAAAAGGTGGGAAAAATATGAAGAACTTCAAAAGGTGTCAAAAATGAGATGAGTATGAAACGGTCTGAAAAATAGGAGGAGCATGAAGTGGTCTTGAAAAACATGAAGAGCCTGAAAATGCGTGAAAAATATGAAGAGCTTCAAAAGTTATCAAAAATATGAAGAGCATGAAACCGTCTGAAAATTAGGAGGAGCATGAAGCGGTGTGGAAAACCATGAAGTGCTTGATAAGGTGTGAAATATATGAAGAGTTTCTAAAGGTGTCAAAAATATGAGGAGCATTAAACGGTCAGAAAAATAGGAGGATCATGAAATGGTGTTCAAAAACATGAAGAGCCTGAAAAGGTGTGAAAAACATGAAGAGCCT
Source organism: Dama dama (assembly GCF_033118175.1). Taxonomy (NCBI): domain Eukaryota; kingdom Metazoa; phylum Chordata; class Mammalia; order Artiodactyla; family Cervidae; genus Dama; species Dama dama. The sequence continues at coordinate 4,768,956 of NW_026870885.1, forward strand.
GAAAACGTGTGAAAAATATGAAGAGCTTCAAAATGTGTCAAAAATATGAGGAGCATGAAACGGTCTGAAAAATAGGAGGAGCATGAAGCGGTGTTGAAAAACATGAAGAGCCTGAAAAGGTGTGGAAAATATGAAGAGCATCAAAAAGTGTGAAAAATATGAGGAGCAGGAAACGGTCTGAAAAATAGGAGGAGCATGAAGCGGTGTTGAAAAACAAGAAGAGCCTGAAAACGTGTGAAAAATATGAAGAACATCAAAAGGTGTGAAAAATATGAGGAGCAGGAAACGGTCTAAAAAATAGAAGTGGCATGAAATGGTGTTCAAAAACATGAAGAGACTGAAAAGATGTGAAAATTATGAAGAGCTTCAAAAGGTGTGAAATACATGAGGCGCATGAAACGGTCTGAAAAATAGGAGAAGCATGAAGTGGTGTTGAAACACATGAAGAGCCTGAAAAGGTGTGAAAAATATGAAGAGCTTCAAAATGTGTCAAACATATGAAGAACATGAAAAGGTCTGAAAAATAGGAGGATCATGAAGCAGTGTTCAAAAACATGAAGAGCCTGAAAATGTGTAAAAAATATAAAGAGCTTCAAAATGTGTCAAATATATGAGGAGCATGAAACGGTCTGAAAAATAGGAGGAGCATGAAACGGTGATTAAAAACATGAAGAGCCTGAAAAGGTGTGAAAAATATGAAGAGCTTCAAAAGGTGTGAAATACATGAGGAGCATGAAACAGGCCGAAAAATACGAGAAGCATGAAGTGATGTGGAAAAACATGAAGAGCCTAAAAAGTTGTGAGAAATATGAAGAGCTTCAAAAGATGTGAAATACATGAGGAGCATGAAACTCTCTGAAAAATAGGAGGAGCATGAAGCGGTGTTCAAAAATATGAAAAGCCTAAAAAGTTGTGAGAAATATGAAGAACTTCAAAGGTGACAAAAATGAGATGAGCATGAAACGGTCTGAAAAATATGTGGAGCATGAAGCCGTGTTGAGAAACATGAAGAGCCTAAAAAGTTGTGAAAAATCTGAAAAGCTTCAAAAGGGGTCAAAAATGAGATGAGCATGAAACAGTCTGAAAAATAGGAGGATCATGTAACGGTGTTGAAAAACATGAAGAGCCTGAAAAGGTGTGAAAAATATGAGGAGATTCAAAAGGTGTGAAAAATATGAGAAGCATGAAACAGTCTGAAAAATAGGAGTAGCATGAAGCTGTGTTCAAAAACATGAAGAGCCTGAAAAGGTGTGAAAAATATGAGGAGCTTCAAAAGGTGTGAAAAATATAAGGAGCATGAAACGGTCTGAAAAAGAGAAGCAGCATGAAACGGTGTTGAAAAACATGAAGAGCCTGAAAAGGTGTGAAAAATATGAAGAGCATGAAACGGTCTTAAAAATAGGAGGATCTTGAAGCGGTGTTCAAAATCATGAAGAGACTGAAAACTTGTGAAAAATATGAAGAGCTGCAAAAGGTGTCAAAAATATGAGGAGCATGAAACGGTTTGAAAAATAGGAGCATGAAACGGTGATAAAAAACATGAAGAGCCTGAAAAGGTGTGAAAAATATGAAGAGCTTCAAAAGGTGTGAAATTTATGAGGAGCATGAAATGGTCTGAAAAATAGGAGAAGAATGAAGTGGTGGGGAATAACATGAAGAGCCTGAAAAGGTGTGAAAAATATGAAGAGCTTCAAGAGGTGTCAAATATTTGAAGAGCATGAAACGGTCTGAAAAAAAGCAGGAGCATGAAGCGGTGTTGAAAAACATGAAGAGTCTGAAAACGTGTGAAAATATGAAGAACTTCAAAAATATGAAAGATATGAAGAGCTTCAAAAGGTGTCAAAAATGCGATGTGCATGAAACGGTCTGAAAAATAGGAGGAGCATGAAGTGGTGTTGAAAAACATGAAGAACCTGAAAAGGTGTGAGAAATATGAAGAGCTTCAATAGATGTCAAAAATATGAGGAGCATGAAACGGTCTGAAAAAGAGGAGGAGCACGAAGCGGTGTTGAAAAACATGAAGAGCCTGAAAAGGTGTGAAAAATATGAAGAGCTTCAAAAGGTGTCAAAATTATGAGGAGCATGAAACGGTCAGAAAAATAGAAGGAGCATGAAGCGGTGTTGAAAAACATGAAGAGCCTGAAAAGGTGTGAAAAACATGAAGAGCTTCAAAAGGTGTGAAAAATATGAAGAGCTTCAAAAGGTGTCAAAAATGAGAAGAGCATAAAAGGGTCTGAAAAATAGGAGGAGCATGACGTGGTGTTGAAAAAAATGAAGAGCCTGAAAAGGTGTGAAATATATGAGAGCTTCAAAAGTTGTCAAAAATATGAGGAGAATGAAACGGTATGAAAAATAGGAGGAGCATGAAGCGGTGTGGAAAACCATGAAGTGCTTGAAAAGGTGTGAAAAATATGAAGAGTTTCTAAAGGTGTCAAAAATATGAGGAGCATTAAACAGTCTGAAAAATAGGAGAAGCATGAATTGGTGTTGAAAAACATGAAGAGCCTGAAAAGGTGTGAAAAATATGAAGAGCTTCAAAAGGTGTCAAAAATATGAGGAGCATGAAACGGTCTGAAAAATAGGAAGAGCATGAAGCAGTGTGCAAAAACATGAAGAGCTTGAAAAGGTGTGAAAAATATGAAGAGCTTCAAAAGGTGTCAAAAATATGAGGAGCATGAAACGGTCTGAAAAATAGGAGGAGGATGAAACGGTGTTCAAAAACATGAAGAGCCTGTAAAGGTGTGAAAAATATGAAGAGCTTTAAAAGGTGTGAAATACATGAGGAGCATGAAACTCTCTGAAAAATAAAAGGAGCAAGAAGGGGTGTTCAAAAACATGAAGAGGCTGAAAATGTGTGAAAAACATGAAGAGGCTGAAAAGGTGTGAAAAATATGAAGAGTCTAAAGGTGTCAAAAATATGAGGAGCATGAAACGGTCTGAAAAATAGAAGCAGAATTAAACGGTGTTGAAAAACATGAAGAGCCTGAAAACGTGTGAAAAATATGAAGAGCTTCAAAAGGTGTGAAAAATATGAGGAGCATGAAACGGTCTGAAAAATAGAAGCAGCATGAAACGGTGTTGAAAAACATGAAGAACCTGAAAAGGTGTGAAATATATGAAGAGCTTCAAAAGGTGGGAAAAATATGAAGAACTTCAAAAGGTGTCAAAAATGAGATGAGCATGAAACGGTCTGAAAAATAGGAGGAGCATGAAGTGGTCTTGAAAAACATGAAGAGCCTGAAAAGGTGTGAAAAATATGAAGAGCTTCAAAAGTTATCAAAAATATGAAGAGCATGAAACCGTCTGAAAAATAGGAGGAGCATGAAGCGGTGTGGAAAACCATGAAGTGCTTGAAAAGGTGTGAAAAATATGAAGAGTTTCTAAAGGTGTCAAAAATATGAGGAGCATTAAACGGTCAGAAAAATAGGAGGATCATGAAATGGTGTTCAAAAACATGAAGAGCCTGAAAAGGTGTGAAAAACATGAAGAGCCTGAAAATGTGTGAAAAATATGAAGAGCTTCAAAACGTGTCAAAAATATGAGGAGCATGAAACGGTCTGAAAAATAGGAGGAGCATGAAGCGGTGTTGAAAAACATGAAGAGCCTGAAAAGTTGTGGAAAATATGAAGCGCTTCAAAAGGTGAGAAAAATATGAGGTGCAAGAAACGGTCTGAAAAATAGGAGGAGCATGAAGCGGTGTTGAAAAACAAGAAGAGCCTGAAAACGTGTGAAAAATATGAAGAGCATCAAAAGGTGTGAAAAATATGAGGAGCAGGAAACGGTCTAAAAAATAGAAGCGGCATGAAATGGTGTTCAAAAACATGAAGAGACTGAAAAGATGTGAAAATTATGAAGAGCTTCAAAAGGTGTGAAATACATGAGGCGCATGAAATGGTCTGAAAAATAGGAGAAGCATGAAGTGGTGTTGAAACACATGAAGAGCCTGAAAAGGTGTGAAAAATATGAAGAGCTTCAAAATGTGTCAAACATATGAAGAACATGAAAAGGTCTGAAAAATAGGAGGATCATGAAGCAGTGTTCAAAAACATGAAGAGCCTGAAAAGGTGTGAAAAATATGAGGAGCTTCAAAAGGTGTGAAAAATATGAGGAGCATGAAACGGTCTGAAAAATAGGAGTAGCATGAAGCTGTGTTCAAAAACATGAAGAGCCTGAAAAGGTGTGAAAAATATGAGGAGCTTCAAAAGGTGTGAAAAATATGAGGAGCATGAAACGGTCTGAAAAAGAGAAGCAGCATGAAGCGTTGTTGAAAAACATGAAGAGCCTGAAAACGTGTGAAAAATATGAAGAGCTGCAAAAGGTGTCAAAAATATGAGGAGCATGAAACGGTTTGAAAAATAGGAGCATGAAACGGTGATAAAAAACATGAAGAGCCTGAAAAGGTGTGAAAAATATGAAGAGCTTCAAAAGGTGTGAAATTTATGAGGAGCATGAAATGGTCTGAAAAATAGGAGAAGAATGAAGTGGTGGGGAATAACATGAAGAGCCTGAAAAGGTGTGAAAAATATGAAGAGCTTCAAGAGGTGTCAAATATTTGAAGAGCATGAAACGGTCTGAAAAAAAGCAGGAGCATGAAGCGGTGTTGAAAAACATGAAGAGTCTGAAAACGTGTGAAAATATGAAGAACTTCAAAAATATGAAAGATATGAAGAGCTTCAAAAGGTGTCAAAAATGCGATGTGCATGAAACGGTCTGAAAAATAGGAGGAGCATGAAGTGGTGTTGAAAAACATGAAGAACCTGAAAAGGTGTGAGAAATATGAAGAGCTTCAATAGATGTCAAAAATATGAGGAGCATGAAACGGTCTGAAAAAGAGGAGGAGCACGAAGCGGTGTTGAAAAACATGAAGAGCCTGAAAAGGTGTGAAAAATATGAAGAGCTTCAAAAGGTGTCAAAATTATGAGGAGCATGAAACGGTCAGAAAAATAGAAGGAGCATGAAGCGGTGTTGAAAAACATGAAGAGCCTGAAAAGGTGTGAAAAACATGAAGAGCTTCAAAAGGTGTGAAAAATATGAAGAGCTTCAAAAGGTGTCAAAAATGAGAAGAGCATAAAAGGGTCTGAAAAATAGGAGGAGCATGACGTGGTGTTGAAAAAAATGAAGAGCCTGAAAAGGTGTGAAATATATGAGAGCTTCAAAAGGTGTCAAAAATATGAGGAGAATGAAACGGTATGAAAAATAGGAGGAGCATGAAGCGGTGTGGAAAACCATGAAGTGCTTGAAAAGGTGTGAAAAATATGAAGAGTTTCTAAAGGTGTCAAAAATATGAGGAGCATTAAACAGTCTGAAAAATAGGAGAAGCATGAATTGGTGTTGAAAAACATGAAGAGCCTGAAAAGGTGTGAAAAATATGAAGAGCTTCAAAAGGTGTCAAAAATATGAGGAGCATGAAACGGTCTGAAAAATAGGAAGAGCATGAAGCAGTGTGCAAAAACATGAAGAGCTTGAAAAGGTGTGAAAAATATGAAGAGCTTCAAAAGGTGTCAAAAATATGAGGAGCATGAAACGGTCTGAAAAATAGGAGGAGGATGAAACGGTGTTCAAAAACATGAAGAGCCTGTAAAGGTGTGAAAAATATGAAGAGCTTTAAAAGGTGTGAAATACATGAGGAGCATGAAACTCTCTGAAAAATAAAAGGAGCAAGAAGGGGTGTTCAAAAACATGAAGAGGCTGAAAATGTGTGAAAAACATGAAGAGGCTGAAAAGGTGTGAAAAATATGAAGAGTCTAAAGGTGTCAAAAATATGAGGAGCATGAAACGGTCTGAAAAATAGAAGCAGAATTAAACGGTATTGAAAAACATGAAGAGCCTGAAAACGTGTGAAAAATATGAAGAGCTTCAAAAGGTGTGAAAAATATGAGGAGCATGAAACGGTCTGAAAAATAGAAGCAGCATGAAACGGTGTTGAAAAACATGAAGAACCTGAAAAGGTGTGAAATATATGAAGAGCTTCAAAAGGTGGGAAAAATATGAAGAACTTCAAAAGGTGTCAAAAATGAGATGAGCATGAAACGGTCTGAAAAATAGGAGGAGCATGAAGTGGTCTTGAAAAACATGAAGAGCCTGAAAAGGTGTGAAAAATATGAAGAGCTTTAAAAGTTATCAAAAATATGAAGAGCATGAAACCGTCTGAAAAATAGGAGGAGCATGAAGCGGTGTGGAAAACCATGAAGTGCTTGAAAAGGTGTGAAAAATATGAAGAGTTTCTAAAGGTGTCAAAAATATGAGGAGCATTAAACGGTCAGAAAAATAGGAGGATCATGAAATGGTGTTCAAAAACATGAAGAGCCTGAAAAGGTGTGAAAAACATGAAGAGCCTGAAAATGTGTGAAAAATATGAAGAGCTTCAAAACGTGTCAAAAATATGAGGAGCATGAAACGGTCTGAAAAATAGGAGGAGCATGAAGCGGTGTTGAAAAACATGAAGAGCCTGAAAAGGTGTGGAAAATATGAAGCGCTTCAAAAGGTGAGAAAAATATGAGGTGCAAGAAACGGTCTGAAAAATAGGAGGAGCATGAAGCGGTGTTGAAAAACAAGAAGAGCCTGAAAACGTGTGAAAAATATGAAGAGCATCAAAAGGTGTGAAAAATATGAGGAGCAGGAAACGGTCTAAAAAATAGAAGCGGCATGAAATGGTGTTCAAAAACATGAAGAGACTGAAAAGATGTGAAAATTATGAAGAGCTTCAAAAGGTGTGAAATACATGAGGCGCATGAAATGGTCTGAAAAATAGGAGAAGCATGAAGTGGTGTTGAAACACATGAAGAGCCTGAAAAGGTGTGAAAAATATGAAGAGCTTCAAAATGTGTCAAACATATGAAGAACATGAAAAGGTCTGAAAAATAGGAGGATCATGAAGCAGTGTTCAAAAACATGAAGAGCCTGAAAAGGTGTGAAAAATATGAGGAGCTTCAAAAGGAGTGAAAAATATGAGGAGCATGAAACGGTCTGAAAAATAGGAGTAGCATGAAGCTGTGTTCAAAAACATGAAGAGCCTGAAAAGGTGTGAAAAATATGAGGAGCTTCAAAAGGTGTGAAAAATATGAGGAGCATGAAACGGTCTGAAAAAGAGAAGCAGCATGAAGCGGTGTTGAAAAACATGAAGAGCCTGAAAACGTGTGAAAAATATGAAGAGCTGCAAAAGGTGTCAAAAATATGAAGAGCATGAAACGGTCTTAAAAATAGGAGGATCATGAAGCGGTGTTCAAAATCATGAAGAGACTGAAAACTTGTGAAAAATATGAAGAGTTGCAAAAGGTGTCAAAAATAAGAGAAGCATGAAACGGTTTGAAAAATCGGAGCATGAAACGGTGATAAAAAACATGAAGAGCCTGAAAAGGTGTGAAAAATATGAAGAGCTTCAAAAGGTGTGAAATTCATGAGGAGCATGAAATGGTCTGAAAAATAGGAGAAGAATGAAGTGGTGGGGAAAAACATGAAGAGCCTGAAAAGGTGTGAAAAATATGAAGAGCTTCAAGAGGTGTCAAATATATGAAGAGCATTAAACGGTCTGAAAAATAGGAGGATCATGAAGCGGTGATCAAAAACATGAAGAGCCTGAAAATGTGTGAAAAATATAAAGAGCTTCAAAATGTGTGAAATTCATGAGGATCATGAAACGGTCTGAAAAATAGGAGAAGCATGAAGTGGTGTGGAAAAACATGAAGAGCCTGAAAAGGTGTGAAAAATATGAAGAGCTTCAAAAGGTGTGAAATACATGAGGTGGATGAAACCGTCTGAAAAATAGGAGGAGCATGAAGCGTTGTTCAAATATATGAAGAGCCTGAAAAGTTGTGAAATATATGAAGAAATTCAAAACGTGTCAAAAATATGAGGAGCATGAAACGGTCTGAAAAAAGGAGGAGCAGGAAACCGTGTTGAAAAACATGAAGAGCCTGAAAAGGTGTGAGAAATATGAAGAGCTTCAAAAGGTGTTAAAAATAGGAGGAGCATGAAGCGGTGTTGAAAAACATGAAGAGCCTGAAAATGTGTGTAAAATATGAAGAGCTTCAAAACGTGAGAAAAATATGAGGAGCATGAAACAGTCTGAAATATAGGTGGATCAAGAAGCGGTGTTGAAAACATGAAGAGCGTGAAAACATGTGAAAAATATGAAGAGCTTCAAAAGGTGTGAAAAATATGAAGAGCTTCAAAAGTTGTGAAAAATATGAAGAGCTACAAAAGACGTGAAAAACATGAGGAGCATGAAACGGTCTGAAAAATAGAAGGAGCATGAAGCAGTGTTGAAAAACATGAAAACCTGAAAATGTGTGAAAAATATGAAGGGCTTCAAAAGGTGTCAAATACATGAGGAGCATGAAACGGTCTGAAAAATAGGAGGACCATGAAGCGGTGTTCAAAAAAATGAAGAGCCTGAAAAGGTGTGAAAAATACGAAATGCTTCAAAAGGTGTCAAAAATATGAGGAGCATGAAACGGTCTGAAAAATAGGAGGAGCATGAAGCGGTGTTCAAAAAAATGAAGAGCCTGAAAAGGTGTGAAAAATATGAAGTGCTTCAAAAGCTGTCAAAAATATGAGGAGCTTGAATCGGTCTGAAAAATAGGAGGAGCATGAAGCGGTGTTGAAAAAAATGAAGAGCCTGAAAAGGTGTGAAATATATGAAGAACCTCAAAACGTGTCAAATATAAGAGGAGCATGAAACGGTCTGAACAATAGGAGGAGCATGAAGCGGTGTTGAAAAACATGAAGAGCCTGAAAATGTGTGAAAAATATTAAGAGCTTCAAAAGGTGTGAAAAATATGAGGAGCATGAAACGGTCTGAAAAATAGGAGGAGCATAAAGCCGTGTTGAAAAACATGAAGAGCCTGAAAGGGTGTAACAAATATGAAGAGTTTCAGAAGGTGTCAAAAATGAGAAGAGCATGAAACGGTCTGAAAAATAGGAGGAGCATGAAGTGGTGTTGAAAAACATGAAGAGCCTGAAAAAGTGTGAAATATATGAAGAGCTTCAAAAGGTGTGAAGTACATGAGGAGAATGAAACCGTCCGAAAAATAGGAGGAGCATGAAGCGGTGTTCCAATACATGAAGAGCCTGAAAAGGTGTGAAATATATGAAGAGATTCAAAAGCTGTCAAAAATATGAGGAGCATGAAACGGTCTGAAAAAAAGGAGGAGCAGGAAACCGTGTTCAAGAACATGAAGAGCCTGAAAAGGTGTGAAAAATTTGAGGTGCTTCAAAAGGTGTGAAAATTCGGAGGAGCATGAAGCGATGTTCAAAAACATGAAGAGCCTGAAAATGTGTGTAAAATATGAAGAGCTTCAAAACGTGACAAAAATATGAGGAGCATGAAACGATCTGAAAAATAGGAGGATCAAGAAGCGGTGTTGAAAAACATGAAGATCTGAAAACTTGTGAAAAACATGAAGAGCCTGAAAATGTGTGAAAAATATGAAGAGCTTCAAAATGTGTCAAAAATATGAGGAGCATGAAACGTTCTGAAATATAGGAGGAGCATGAAGCGGTGTTGAAAAACCTGAAGAGACTGAAAACGTGTGAAATATATGAAGAGCTTCAAATGGTGTGAAAAATATGAAGAGCTTGAAAAGGTGTCAAAAATATGAGGAGCATGAAACGGTCTGAAAAATAGGAGGAGCATGAAACGGTGTTCAAAAACATGAAGCGGCTGAAAAGGTGTGAAAGATATGAAGAGCCTCAAAATTTGTGAAATACATGAGGACCATGAAACGGTCTGAAAAAAAGGAGGAGCATGAAGCGGTGTTGAAAAACATGAAGAGCCTGAAAATGTGTGAAATATATGAAGAGCTTCAAAAAGTGTGAAAAATATGAAGAGCTTCAAAAGGTGTGAAATACATGAGGAGCATGAAACGGTCTGAAAAATAGGAGGAGCATGAAGTGGTGTTGAAAAACATGAAGAGCCTGAAAATGTGTGAAAAATATGAAGAGCTTCAAAAAGTGTCAAAAATGAGATGAGCTTGAAGCGGTCTGAAAAATGGTGGAGCATGAAGTGTTGTTGAAAAACATGAAGAGCCTAAAAAGATGTGAAAACTATGAAGAGCTTCAACAGTTGTGAAAAATAGGAGGAGCATGAAGCGGTGTTGAGAAACATGAAGAGCCTGAAAAAGTGTGAAATATATGAAGAGCTTCATAAGATGTGAAAAATATTAGGAGCTTCAAAAGAGGTCAAAAATATGAGGAGCATGAAACGGTCTGAAAAAGAGGAGGATCATGAAGCGGTGTTGAAAAACATGAAGAGCCTAAAAATGTGTGAAAAATACGAAGAGCTTAAAAGGTGTCACAAATAAGAGGAGCATGAAACGGTCTGAAATATATGAGGAGCATGAAGCGGTGTTCAAAAACATGAAGAGCCTGAAAAGGTGTGAAAAATACGAAGAGCTTCAAAAGGTGTGAAATACATGAGGAGCATGAAACTGTCTGAAAAATAGGAGGAGCATGAAGCGCTGTTCAAAAACATGAAGAGCTTGAAAAGGTGTAAAAATTATGAAGAGCTACAAAAGGTGTGAAATACATGAGGAGCATGAAACGGTGTATAAAATAGGAGGAGCATGAAGCGGTGTTCAGAAACATGAAGAGCCTGAAAAGGTGTGAAAAATATGAAGAGCTACAAACGGTGTCAAAAATATGAGGAGAATGAAACGGTTTGAAAAATAGGAGGAGCTTGAGACGTTGTTGAAAAACGTGAAGAGCCTGAAAAGGTGTGAAAAATATGAAGAGCTTCAAAAGGTGTCAAAAATATGAGGAGCATGAAACGGTCTGAAAAAGAGAAGGAGAATGAAGCATTGATGAAAAACATGAAGAGCCTGAAAACGTGTGAAAAATATGAAGAGCTTCAAAAGGTGTGAAATACATGAGGAGCATTAAACGGTCTGGAAAATAGGAGGATCATGAAGCGGTGCTGAAAAACATGAAGAGCCTGAAAAGGTGTGAAAAATATGAAGAGCTTCAACAGTTGTGAAAAATAGGAGGAGCATGAAGCGGTGTTGAAAAACATGAAGAGCCTGAAAACGTGTGAAAAATATGAAGAGCTTCAAAAGGTGTGAAAAATATGAAGAGCTTCAAAAAGTGTCAAAAATGAGATGAGCATGAAGCGGTCTGAAAAATGGTGGAGCATGAAGTGTTGTTGAAAAACATGAAGATCCTGAAAAGATGTGAAAAATATGAAGAGCTTCAAAAGGTGTGAAGTACAGGAGGAGCATTAAACGGTCTGAAAATAGGAGGAGAATGAAGCGGTGTTGAAAAACATGAAGAGCCTGAAAAGGTGTGAAAAATATGAAGAGCTTCAAAAGGTGTGAAGTACAGGAGGAGCATTAAACGGTCTGAAAAATAGGAGGAGCATGAAGCGGTGTTGAAAAACATGAAGAGCCTGAAATGGTGTGAAAAATGGGAAGAGCATCAAAAGGTGTGAAAAATAGGAGGAGCATGAAGAGGTGTTCAAAAACATGAAATGCCTGAAAAGATGTGGAAAATATGAAGAGCTTCAAAAGGTGTCAAAAATATGAGGAGCCTGAAACGGTCTGAAAAACAGGAGGAGCATGAATCGGTCTTCAAAAACATGAAGAGCCTGAAAAATTGTGAAAAATATGAAGAGCTTCAAAAGTTTTCAAAAATTTGAGGAGCATGAAACGGTCTGAAAAATAGAAGGAACATGAAGCAGTGTTCAAAAACATGAAGAGCCTGAAAAGATGTGGAAAATATGAAGAGCTTCAAAAGGTGTCAAAATTAAGAGGAGCATGAAATGGTCTGAAAAACAGGAGAAGCATGAAGCGGTGTTGAAAAATATGAAGAGCCTGAAAAGGTGTGAAAAATTTGAAGAGCTTCAAAAGGTGTGAAATACTTGAGGAGCATGAAACGGTCTGAAAAATAGGAGGATCATGAAGCGTTGTTGAAAAACATGAACAGCCTGAAAAGGTGTGAAATATATGAAGAGTTTCAAAAGGTTTAAAATATATGAGGAGCATGAAATGGTCTGAAAAATAGAAGCAGCATAAAACGGTGTTCAAAAACATGAAGAGCCTGAAAAGGTGTGAAAAATACGAAGAGCTTCAAAAGGTGTGAAAAATATGAAGAGCTTCAAAAGGTGTCAAAAATATGAGGAGCAAGAAAAGGTCTGAAAGATACGAGGAGCATGAAGTGGTGTTGAAAATCATGAAGAGCCTGAAAAGATGTGAAAAATATGAAGAGCTTCAAAAGGTGTCAAAAATATGAGGAGCATGAAACGGTCTGAAAAGCAGGAGAAGCATGAAGCGGTGTTGAAAAACATGAAGAGCCTGAAAAGTTATAAAAATATGAAGAGCTTCAAAAGGTGTAAAAAACACGAAGAGCTTCAAAAGGTGTCAAAAAAGAGATGAGCATGAAACGGTCTCAAAAATAGGAGGAGCATGAAGCGGTGGTGAAAATCATGAAGAGCCTGAAAAGGTGTGAAAAATATAGAGCTTCAAAAGTTGTGAAAAATATGAAGAGCTTCAAAAGGTGTCAAAAATATGAGGAGCATGAAACGGTCTGAAAAATAGGAGGAGCATGAAACGTTGTTGAAAAACATGAAGAGCCTGAAAACGTGTGAAAAATATGAAGAGTTTGAAAAGATGTGAAAAATAAGAAGAGCTTCAAAAGGTGTCTAAAATGAGATGAGCATGAAACGGTCTGAAAAATAGGAGGAGCACGAAGCGATGTTCAAAAACATGAAGCGCCTGAAAAGGTGTTAGAAATATGAAGAGCTTCAAATGTTGTCAAAAATATGAGGAGCATGAAACTGTCTGCAAAATAGGAGGAGCATGAAGTGGTGTTGAAAAACATGCAGAGTCTGAAAAGGTGTGAATAATATGAAGAGCTACAAAAGGTGTGAAATACATGAGGAGCATGAAACTGTCTGAAAAATAGGAGGAGCATGAAGCGCTGTTCAAAAACATGAAGAGCTTGAAAAGGTGTAAAAAATATGAAGAGCTACAAAAGGTGTGAAATACATGAGGAGCATGAAACGGTGTGTAAAATAGGAGAAGCATGAAGCGGTGTTCAGAAACATGAAGAGCCTGAAAAGATGTGAAAAATATGAAGAGCTACTAACGGTGTCAAAAATATGAGGAGAATGAAACGGTCTGAAAAATAGGAGGAGCATGAGACGGTGTTGAAAAACGTGAAGAGCCTGAAAAGGTGTGAAAAATATGAAAAGCTTCAAAAGGTGTGAAAAATATGAGGAGCATGAAACCGTCTAAAAAAGAGAAGGAGCATGAAGCATTGATGAAAAACATGAAGAGCCTGAAAACGTGTGAAAAATATGAAGAGCTTCAAAAGTTGTGAAATACATGAGGAGCATGAAACGGTCTGAATAATAGAAGGAGCATGAAACGGTCTTCAAAAACATGAAGAGCCTGAAATGGTGTGAAAAATATGAAGAGCTTCAAAAGTTTTCAAAAATTTGAGGAGCATGAAACGGTCTGAAAAATAGAAGGAACATGAAGCAGTGTTCAAAAACATGAAGAGCCTGAAAAGACGTGGAAAATATGAAGAGCTTCAAAAGGTGTCAAAATTAAGAGGAGCATGAAATGGTCTGAAAAACAGGAGAAGCATGAAGCGGTGTTGAAAAACATGAAGAGCCTGAAAAGGTGTGAAAAATATGAAGAGCTTCAAAACGTGTGAAATACTTGAGGAGCATGAAACGGTCTGAAAAATAGGAGGATCATGAAGCGTTGTTGAAAAACATGAACAGCCTGAAAAGGTGTGAAAAATATGAAGAGTTTCAAAAGGTTTAAAATATATGAGGAGCATGAAATGGTCTGAAAAATAGAAGCAGCATAAAACGGTGTTCAAAAACATGAAGAGCCTGAAAAGGTGTGAAAAATACGAAGAGCTTCAAAAGGTGTGAAAAATATGAAGAGCTTCAAAAGGTGTCAAAAATATGAGGAGCATGAAAAGGTCTGAAAAATACGAGGAGCATGAAGTGGTGTTGAAAATCATGAAGAGCCTGAAAAGATGTGAAAAATATGAAGAGCTTCAAAAGGAGTCAAAAATATGAGGAGCATGAAACGGTCTGAAAAGCAGGAGAAGCATGAGGCGGTGTTGAAAAACATGAAGAGCCTGAAAAGTTGTAAAAATATGAAGAGCTTCAAAAGGTGTGAAAAATATGAGGAGCATGAAACGGTCTGAAAAATACGAGGAGCATGAAGCGGTGTTAAAAAACATGAAGAGCTTCACAATGTGTGAAACATAAGAAGAGCTTCAAAAGATGTGATATACATGAGGAGCATTAAACGGTCTGAAAAATATGAGGACCATGAAACGGTGTTCAAAAACATGAAGAGCCTGAAAAGGTGTGAAAAATATGAAGAGCTTCAAAAGATGTGAAATACATGAGGAGCATTAAACGTTCTGAAAAATATGAGGAGCATGAAACGGTGTTCAAAAACATGAAGAGCCTGAAAAGGTGTGAAAAATATGAAGAGATTGAAAACGTATGAAAATTATGAGGAGCATTAAACGGTCTGAAAAGTAGGAGGAGCATGAAGCGGTGCTGAAAAACATGAAGATCGTGGAAAGTTCTGAAAAATATGAAGAGCTTCAAAAGGTGTGAAATGCATGAGGAGCATGAAACGGTCTGAAAAATAGGAGGAGCATGAAGCAGTGTTCAAAAACATGAAGAGCCTGAAAAAGTGTGAGAAATATGAAGAGCTTCAAAAGGTGTCAAAAATCTGAGGAGCATGAAACGGTCTGAAAAAAGGAGGAGCATGAAGTGGTGTTGAAAAACATGACGAGCCTGAAAAGGTGTGAAAAATATGAAGAGCTTCAAAAGGTGTCAAAATATGAGTAGCATGAAACTGTCTGAAATATAGGAGGAGCATCAAAAGGTGTTTAAAAACATGAAGAGCTTCAAAAAGTGTGAAACATATGAGGAGTGGGAAACGATCAGAAAAATAGGAGGAGCATGAAACGGTGTTAAAAAACATGAAGAGCCTGAAAAGGTGTGAAACATATGAAGAGCTTCAAAAGGTGTCAAAAATATGAGGAGCATGAAACGGTATGAAAAATAGGAGGAGCATGAAGCGGAGTTGAAAAACAAGAAGAGCCTGAAAAGGTGTGAAAAATATGAAGAGCTTCAAAAGGTGGCAAAAATATGAGGAGCATGAAACGGTCTGAAAAAGAGGAGGAGCATGAAATGGTGTTGAAAAATATGAAGAGCCTGAAAATGTGTGAAAAATATGAAGAGCTTCAAAAGGTGGGAATAATATGAGGAGGATGAAACGGTCTGAAAAATAGGAGTAGCATGAAACGGTGTTGAAATACATGAAGAGCCTGAAGAGGTGTGAAACATATGAAGAGCTTCAAAAGGTGTCAAAAATATGAGGAGCATGAAACGGTGTGAAAAATAGGAGGAGCATGAAGTTGTGTTGAAAACATGAAGAACCTGAAAAGGTGTGAAAAATATGAAGAGTTTCAAAAGGAGTCAAATATATGAGGAGCATGAAACGGTCTGAAAAATAGGAGGAGCATGAAACGGTCTGAAAAGCAGGAGGATCATGAAGCCGTGTTGAAAAACATGGGGAGCCTGAAAAGGTATGAAAAATATGAAGAGCTTCAAAAGGTGTCAAAAATATTAGGAGCATGAAACGGTCTGAAACACAGGAGGATCATGAAGCGCTGTTGAAAAACATGAAGAGCCTGAAATGGTGTGAAAAATATAAAGAGCTTCAAAAGGTGTCAAATATATGAGGAGCATGAAACGCTCTGAAAAATAAGAGGAGCATGAAGCGGTGTTGAAAAACATGAAGAGCCTGAGAAGGTGTGAAAAATATGCAGAGCTTCAAAAGATGTCAAAAATATGAGGATCATGAAAATTTCTGAAGAATACGAGGAGCATGAAGCGGTTTTGAAAAACATGAAGAGCCTGAAAAGGGGTGAAAAATATGAAGCGCTTCAAAAGGTGTCAAAAATATGAGGAGCTTGAAACAGTTTGAAAAATAGGAGGAGCATGAAGCGGTGTTGAAGAACATGAAAAGCCTCAAAAGGTGTGAAAAATATGAAGCGCTTCAAAAGATGTCCAAATTATGAGGAGCATGAAACAGTCTGAAAAATAGGAGGAGCATGAATTGGTTTTGAAAAACATGAAGAGCCTGAAAACATGCGAAATATATGAAGCGCTTCAAAAGGTGTGCAATACATGAGGAGCATGAAACGGTCTGAAAAATAGGAGGAACATAAAGCAGTGTTCAAAAACATGAAGAGCCTGAAAAGGTGTGAAAAATATGAAGAGCTTCAAAAGTTTGGAAATACATGAGGAGCATGAAACGGTCTGAAAAATAGGAGGAGCATGAAGCGGTGTTCAAAAACATGAACAGCCTGAAAAGGTGTGAAAAATATGAAGAGTTTCAAAAGGTTTAAAATATATGAGGAGCATGAAATGGTCTGAAAAATAGAAGCAGCATAAAACGGTGTTCAAAAACATGAAGAGCCTGAAAAGGTGTGAAAAATACGAAGAGCTTCAAAAGGTGTGAAAAATATGAAGAGCTTCAAAAGGTGTCAAAAATATGAGGAGCATGAAAAGGTCTGAAAAATACGAGGAGCATGAAGTGGTGTTGAAAATCATGAAGAGCCTGAAAAGATGTGAAAAATATGAAGAGCCTCAAAAGGGGTCAAAAATATGAGGAGCATGAAACGGTCTGAAAAGCAGGAGAAGCATGAAGCGGTGTTGAAAAACATGAAGAGCCTGAAAAGTTGTAAAAATATGAAGAGATTCAAAAAGTGTCAAAAATATGAGGAGCATGAAACGGTCTGAAAAATACGAGGAGCATGAAGCGGTGTTAAAAAACATGAAGAGCTTCACAATGTGTGAAACATAAGAAGAGCTTCAAAAGATGTGATATACATGAGGAGCATTAAAGGGTCTGAAAAATATGAGGACCATGAAACGGTGTTCAAAAACATGAAGAGCCTGAAAAGGTGTGAAAAATATGAAGAGCTTCAAAAGATGTGAAATACATGAGGAGCATTAAACGTTCTGAAAAATATGAGGAGCATGAAACGGTGTTCAAAAACATGAAGAGCCTGAAAAGGTGTGAAAAATATGAAGAGATTGAAAACGTATGAAAATTATGAGGAGCATTAAACGGTCTGAAAAGTAGGAGGAGCATGAAGCGGTGCTGAAAAACATGAAGATCCTGGAAAGTTCTGAAAAATATGAAGAGCTTCAAAAGTTGTGAAATGCATGAGGAGCATGAAACGCTCTGAAAAATAGGAGGAGCATGAAGCAGTGTTCAAAAACATGAAGAGCCTGAAAAGGTGTGAGAAATATGAAGAGCTTCAAAAGGTGTCAAAAATCTGAGGAGCATGAAACGGTCTGAAAAAAAGGAGGAGCATGAAGTGGTGTTGAAAAACATGACGAGCCTGAAAAGGCGTGAAAAATATGAAGAGCTTCAAAAGGTGTCAAAATATGAGTAGCATGAAACTGTCTGAAACATAGGAGGAGCATCAAAAGGTGTTTAAAAACATGAAGAGCTTCAAAAAGTGTGAAACATATGAGGAGTGGGAAACGATCAGAAAAATAGGAGGAGCATGAAACGGTGTTAAAAAACATGAAGAGCCTGAAAAGGTGTGAAACATATGAAGAGCTTCAAAAGGTGTCAAAAATATGAGGAGCATGAAACGGTATGAAAAATAGGAGGAGCATGAAGCGGAGTTGAAAAACAAGAAGAGCCTGAAAAGGTGTGAAAAATATGAAGAGCTTCAAAAGGTGGCAAAAATATGAGGAGCATGAAACGGTCTGAAAAAGAGGAGGAGCATGAAATGGTGTTGAAAAATATGAAGAGCCTGAAAAGGTGTGAAAAATATGAAGAGCTTCAAAAGGTGTGAATAATATGAGGAGGATGAAACGGTCTGAAAAATAGGAGTAGCATGAAACGGTGTTGAAATACATGAAGAGCCTGAAGAGGTGTGAAACATATGAAGAGCTTCAAAAGGTGTCAAAAATATGAGGAGCATGAAACGGTGTGAAAAATAGGAGGAGCATGAAGTTGTGTTGAAAACATGAAGAACCTGAAAAGGTGTGAAAAATATGAAGAGTTTCAAAAGGAGTCAAAAATATGAGGAGCATGAAACGGTCTGAAAAATAGGAGGAGCATGAAACGGTCTGAAAAGCAGGAGGATCATGAAGCCGTGTTGAAAAACATGGGGAGCCTGAAAAGGTATGAAAAATATGAAGAGCTTCAAAAGGTGTCAAAAATATTAGGAGCATGAAACGGTCTGAAAAACAGGAGGATCATGAAGCGCTGTTGAAAAACATGAAGAGCCTGAAATGGTGTGAAAAATATAAAGAGCTTCAAAAGGTGTCAAATATATGAGGAGCATGAAACGCTCTGAAAAATAGGAGGAGCATGAAGCGGTGTTGAAAAACATGAAGAGCCTGAGAAGGTGTGAAAAATATGCAGAGCTTCAAAAGATGTCAAAAATATGAGGATCATGAAA
Organism: Dama dama; assembly: GCF_033118175.1. Classification (NCBI taxonomy): domain Eukaryota; kingdom Metazoa; phylum Chordata; class Mammalia; order Artiodactyla; family Cervidae; genus Dama; species Dama dama. The sequence goes on from NW_026870885.1 coordinate 4,787,421, forward strand.
ATTTCTGAAGAATACGAGGAGCATGAAGCGGTTTTGAAAAACATGAAGAGCCAGAAAAGGGGTGAAAAATATGAAGCGCTTCAAAAGGTGTCAAAAATATGAGGAGCTTGAAACAGTTTGAAAAATAGGAGGAGCATGAAGCGGTGTTGAAGAACATGAAAAGCCTCAAAAGGTGTGAAAAATATGAAGCGCTTCAAAAGATGTCCAAATTATGAGGAGCATGAAACAGTCTGAAAAATAAGAGGAGCATGAATTGGTTTTGAAAAACATGAAGAGCCTGAAAACATGCGAAATATATGAAGCGCTTCAAAAGGTGTGAAAAATATGAGGAGCATGAAACGTTCTGAAAAATAGGAGGAGCATGAAACGGTGTATGAAAACATGAAGAGCATGAAAATTTGTGAAAAATATGAAGACCTTCAAAACGTGTCAAAAATGAGATGAGCATGAAACGGTCTGAAAAAAAGGAGGTGCATGAAGCGGTGTTGAAAAACATGAAGAGCCTGAAAACGTGTGAAAAATATGAAGAGCTTCTAAAGGTGTGAAAAGTATGAAGAGCTACAAAAGGTGTCAAAAATGAGATGAGCATGAAACTGTCTGAAAAATCGGAGGAGCATGAAGCGGTGTTGAAAAACATGAAGAGCCTGAAAAGGTGTGAAAAATATGAAGAGGTGCAAAAGGTTTCAAAAATATGAGGAGCATGAACGGTCTGGAAAATAGGAGGTGCATGAAGTGATGTTGAAAAACATGAAGAGCCTGAAAAGTTGTGAAAAATAAGAAGAGCTTCAAAAGGTGTCAAAAATATGAGGAGGTTGAATCGGTCTGAAAAACAGGATGAGCATGAAGTGGTGTTGAAAAACATGAAGAGTCTGAAAAGGTGTGAAAAATATGAAGAGCTTCATAAGGTGTCAAAAATATGAGGAGCATGAATCGGTCTGAAAAATAGGAGAAGCAAGAAACGGTTTTAACAATCATGAAGAGCGTGAAAAGGTGTGAAATATATGAAGAGCTTCAAAGGTGTCAAAAATATGAGGAGCATGAAACGGTCTGAAAAATAGGAGGAGCATGAAAAGGTGTTCAAAAACATGAAGAGACTGAAATGGTGTGAAAAATATGAGGAACTTCAAAAGGTGTCAAAAATATGAGGAGCATGAAACGCTCTGAAAAATAGGAGGAGCATGAGGTGGTGTTGAAAAACATGAAGAGCCTGAAAAGGTGTGAAATATATGAAGAGCTTCAAAAGGTGTCAAAAATATGAGGAGCATGAAACGGTCTGAAAAATAGGAGGAGCATGAGGCGGTGTTGAAAAACATGAAGAGCATCAAAAGCTGTGAAGAATATGAAGAGCTTCAAAACGTGTCAAAAATATGAGGAGCATGCATCGGTCTGAAAAACAGGAGGAGCATGAAATCTTGTTGAAAAACATGAAGAGCCTGAAAACGTGTGAAAATTATCAAGAGCTTCAAAAGGTGTGAAATATATGAAGAGCTTCAAAAGGTGTCAAAAATGAGATGAGCATGAAATGGTCTGAAATATAGGAGGGGCATGAAGCGGTGTTGAAAAACATGAAGAGCCTGAAAAGGTGTGAGAAATATGAAGATCTTCAAAATGTGTCAAAAATATGAGGAGCATGAAACGGTCTGAAAAATAGGAGGAGCAAGAAGTGATGTTTAAAAACATGAAGAGCCTGAAAAGGTGTGAAAATTATGAAGAGCATCAAAAGATGTGAAAAATATGAGGAGCATGAACCGGTCTGAAAAATAGGAGGAGCATGAAGCGATTTTGAAAAGCATGAAGAGTCTGAAAAGGTGTGAAAAATATGAAGAGCTTCCTAAGGTGTCAAAAATATTAGGAGCATGAAACTGTCTGAAAAATAGGAGGAGCATGAAGTGGTGTTGAAAAACGTGAAGAGCCTAAAATGGTGTGAAAAATATGAAGAGCTTCAAAAGGTGTGAAAAATATGAGGAGCATGAAACGTTCTGAAAAATAGGAGGAGCATGAAGCGGTGTTGAATACCATGAAGAGCCTGAAAAGGTGTGAGAAATATGGAGATCTTGAAAAGGTGTCAAAAATATGAGGAGCATGAAACGGTCTGAAAAATATGAGGATCATGAAGTGATGTTGAAAAACATGAAGAGCCAAAAAAGGTGTGAAAAATATGAAGAGCTTCAAAAGGTGTCAAAAATATGAGGAGCATGAAACGCTCTGAAAAATAGGAGGAGCATGAAGTGGTATTGAAAAACATGAAGAGCCTGAAAAGGTGTGAAATATATGAAGAGCTTCAAAAGGTGTCAAAAATATGAGGAGCATGAAACGGTCTGAAAAATAGGAGGAGCATGAAGCGGTGTTGAAAAACATGAAGAGCATCAAAAGCTGTGAAGAATATGAAGAGCTTCAAAACGTGTCAAAAATATGAGGAGCATGAATCGGTCTGACAAATAGAAGGAGCATGAAGTGGTGTTGAAAAACAGGAAGATCTGAAAAGGAGTGAAAAATATGAAGAGCTTCATAAGGTGTCAAAAATATGAGGAACATGAAACGGTCTGAAAAATAGGAGGAGCAAGAAATGGTTTTAACAAACATGAAGAGCGGGAAAAGGTGTGAAAAATATTAAGAGCTTCAAAAGGTGTCAAAAATATGAGGAGCATGAAACAGGCTGAAAAATAGGAGGAGCATGAAGCGGTGTCGAAAAACATGAAGAGCATGAAGAGTTGTGAAAAATAGGAAGAACTTCAAAAGGTGTCAAAAATATGAGGAGCATGAACGGTATGAAAAATAGGAGGATCATGAGCCGTGTTGAAAAACATGAAGAGCCTGAAAACGTGTGAAAATTATGAAGAGCTTCAAAAGGTGTGAAATATATGAAGAGCTTCAAAAGGTGTCAAAAATGAGATGAGCATGAAATGGTCTGAAAGATAGGAGGGGCATGAAGCGGTGTTGAAAAATATGAAGAGCCTGAAAAGGTGTGAAAAATATGAAGAGCTTCAAATGGTGTGAAATACATGAGGACTTTGAAATGGTCTGAAAAACAGGAGGAGCATGAAACCTTGTTGAAAAACATGAAGAGCCTGAAAACGTGTGAAAATTATCAACAGCTTCAAAAGGTGTGAAATATATGAAGAGCTTCAAAAAGTGTCAAAAAAGAGATGAGCATGAAATGATCTGAAAGATAGGAGGGGCATGAAGCGGTGTTGAAAAACATGAAGAGCCTGAAAAGGTGTGAGAAATATGAAGATCTTCAAAATGTGTCAAAAATATGAGGAGCATGAAACGGTCTGAAAAACAGGAGGAGCAAGAAGTGATGTTTAAAAACATGAAGAGCCTGAAAAGGTGTGAAAAATATGAAGAGCATCAAAATATGTGAAAAATATGAGGAGCATGAACCGGTCTGAAAAATAGGAGGAGCATGAAGCGGTTTTGAAAAGCATGATGAGTCTGAAAAGGAGTGAAAAATATGAAGAGCTTCATAAGGTGTCAAAAATATTAGGAGCATGAAACTGTCTGAAAAATAGGAGGAGCATGAAGTGGTGTTGAAAAACGTGAAGAGCCTAAAAAGGTGTGAAAAATATGAAGAGCTTCAAAAGGTGTGAAAAATATGAGGAGCATGAAACGGTCTGAAAAATAGGAGGAGCATGAAACGGTGTTTGAAAACATGAAGAGCATGAAAATGTGTGAAAAATATGAAGAGCTTCTAAAGGTGTGAAAAATATGAAGAGCTTCAAAAGGTGTCAAAAATGAGATGAGCATGAAATGGCCTGAAAAATAGGAGGAGCATGAAGTGGTGTTGAAAAACATGATGAGCCTGAAAAGGTGTGAAAAATATGAAGAGCTGCAAAAGGTGTCAAAAATATGAGGAGCATGAAACGGTCTCAAAAATAGGAGGAGCATGAAGCGGTGTTGAAAAACATGAAGAGCCTGAAAAGGTGTGAAAAATATGAAGAGCTGCAAAAGGTGTCAAAAATATGAGGAGCATGAACGGTCTGGAAAATAGGAGGAGCATGAAGCGGTCTTGAAAACCATGAAGAGCCTGAAAAGGTGTGAAAAATAAGAAGAGCTTCAAAATGTTTCAAAATTATGAGGAGAATGAACGGTCTGAAAAATAGGATGAGCGTGAAGCGGTGTTGAAAAACATGAAGAGCCTGAAAAGTTGTGAAAAATATGAAGACCTTCAAAAGGTGTGAAGTACATGAGGAGCATTAATCGCTCTGAAAAATAGGAGAAGCATGAAGTTTTGTTCAACAACATGAAGAGCCTGAAAAGGTGTGAAATATATGAAGATCTTCAAAAGGTGTGAAAAATATGAGGGGCATGAAACGCTCTGAAAAATAGGAGGTGCATGAAGCGGTGTTGAAAACATGAAGAGCCTGAAAAAGTGTGAAAAATATGAACAGCTTCAAAAGGTGTGAAAAATATGAAGAGCTTCAAAAGCTGTGAAAAATGAGATGAGCATGAAATGGCCTAAAAAATAGGAGGAGCATGAAGTGTTGGTGAAAAACATGAAGAGCCTGAAAACGTGTGAAGTATATGAAGAGATTCAAAAGGTGTCAAAAATATGAGGAGCATGAAACGGTCTGAAAAATAGAAGGAGAATGAAGCGGTGTTGAAAAACATGAAGAGCCTGAAAAGGTGTGCAAAATATGAAGAGCTTCAAAAGGTGTGAAAAATATAAGGAGCATGAGACGGTCCGAAAAATAGGAGGAGCATGAAGCGGTGTTGAAAAACAAGAAGAGTCTGAAAAGGTGTGAAAAATATGAAGAGCTTCAAAATGTGTCAAAAATGAAATGAGCATGAAACGGTCTGAATATTAGGAGGAACATGAATTGGTGTTGAAAAACATGAAGAGACTGAAAAGGTGTGAAAAATATGAAGAGCTTCAAAAGGTGTGAAATATATGAAGAGCTTCAAAAGAAGTCAAAAATGAGATGACCATGATATTGTCTGAAAGATAGGAGGAGCATGAAGCGGTGTTGAATACCATGAAGAGCATCAAAAGCTGTGAAGAATATGAAGAGCTTCAAAACGTGTCAATAATATGAGGAGCATGAATCGGTCTGAAAAATAGAAGGAGCATGAAGTGGTGTTGAAAAACATGAAGATCTGAAAAGGAGTGAAAAATATGAAGAGCTTCATAAGGTGTCAAAAATATGAGGAACATGAAACGGTCTGAAAAATAGGAGGAGCAAGAAACGGTTTTAACAAACATGAAGAGCGGGAAAAGGTGTGAAAAATATGAAGAGCTTCAAAAGGTGTCAAAAATATGAGGAGCATGAAACAGGCTGAAAAATAGGAGGAGCATGAAGCGGTGTCGAAAATCATGAAGAGCATGAAGAGTTGTGAAAAATAGGAAGAACTTCAAAAGGTGTCAAAAATATGAGGAGCATGAACGGTATGAAAAATAGGAGGATCATGAAGCCGTGTTGAAAAACATGAAGAGCCTGAAAACGTGTGAAAATTATGAAGAGCTTCAAAAGGTGTGAAATATATGAAGAGCTTCAAAAGGTGTCAAAAATGAGATGAGCATGAAATGGTCTGAAAGATAGGAGGGGCATGAAGCGGTGTTGAAAAATATGAAGAGCCTGAAAAGGTGTGAAAAATATGAAGAGCTTCAAATGGTGTGAAATACATGAGGACTTTGAAATGGTCTGAAAAACAGGAGGAGCATGAAATCTTGTTGAAAAACATGAAGAGCCTGAAAACGTGTGAAAATTATCAAGAGCTTCAAAAGGTGTGAAATATATGAAGAGCTTCAAAAGGTGTCAAAAATGAGATGAGCATGAAATGGTCTGAAAGATAGGAGGGGCATGAAGCGGTGTTGAAAAACATGAAGAGCCTGAAAAGGTGTGAGAAATATGAAGATCTTCAAAATGTGTCAAAAATATGAGGAGCATGAAACGGTCTGAAAAATAGGAGGAGCAAGAAGTGATGTTTAAAAACATGAAGAGCCTGAAAAGGTGTGAAAAATATGAAGAGCATCAAAAGATGTGAAAAATATGAGGAGCATGAACCGGTCTGAAAAATAGGAGGAGCATGAAGGGGTTTTGAAAAGCATGAAGAGTCTGAAAAGGTGTGGAAAATATGAAGAGCTTCATAAGGTGTCAAAAATATTAGGAGCATGAAACTTTCTGAAAAATAGGAGGAGCATGAAACGGTGTTTGAAAACATGAAGAGCATGAAAATGTGTGAAAAATATGAAGACCTTCAAAACGTGTCAAAAATGAGATGAGCATGAAACGGTCTGAAAAAAAGGAGGTGCATGAAGCGGTGTTGAAAAACATGAAGATCCTGAAAACGTGCGAAAAATATGAAGAGCTTCTAAAGGTGTGAAAAATATGAAGAGCTTCAAAAGGTGTCAAAAATGAGATGAGCATGAAACGGCCTGAAAAATAGGAGGAGCATGAAGTGGTGTTGAAAAACATGATGAGCCTGAAAAAGTGTGAAATATATGAAGAGCTTCAAAATGTGTCAAAAATGAAATGAGCATGAAACGGTCTGAATATTAGGAGGAACATGAATTGGTGTTGAAAAACATGAAGAGACTGAAAAGGTGTGAAAAATATGAAGAGCTTCAAAAGGTGTGAAATATATGAAGAGCTTCAAAAGAAGTCAAAAATGAGATGACCATGATATTGTCTGAAAGACAGGAGGAGCATGAAGCGGTGTTGAAAAACATGAAGATCTGAAAAGGAGTGAAAAATATGAAGAGCTTCATAAGGTGTCAAAAATATGAGGAACATGAAACGGTCTGAAAAATAGGAGGAGCAAGAAACGGTTTTAACAAACATGAAGAGCGGGAAAAGGTGTGAAAAATATGAAGAGCTTCAAAAGGTGTCAAAAATATGAGGAGCATGAAACAGGCTGAAAAATAGGAGGAGCATGAAGCGGTGTCGAAAATCATGAAGAGCATGAAGAGTTGTGAAAAATAGGAAGAACTTCAAGAGGTGTCAAAAATATGAGGAGCATGAACGGTATGAAAAATAGGAGGATCATGAAGCCGTGTTGAAAAACATGAAGAGCCTGAAAACGTGTGAAAATTATGAAGAGCTTCAAAAGGTGTGAAATATATGAAGAGCTTCAAAAGGTGTCAAAAATGAGATGAGCATGAAATGGTCTGAAAGATAGGAGGGGCATGAAGCGGTGTTGAAAAATATGAAGAGCCTGAAAAGGTGTGAAAAATATGAAGAGCTTCAAATGGTGTGAAATACATGAGGACTTTGAAATGGTCTGAAAAACAGGAGGAGCATGAAATCTTGTTGAAAAACATGAAGAGCCTGAAAACGTGTGAAAATTATCAAGAGCTTCAAAAGGTGTGAAATATATGAAGAGCTTCAAAAGGTGTCAAAAATGAGATGAGCATGAAATGGTCTGAAAGATAGGAGGGGCATGAAGCGGTGTTGAAATACATGAAGAGCCTGAAAAGGTGTGAGAAATATGAAGATCTTCAAAATGTGTCAAAAATATGAGGAGCATGAAACGGTCTGAAAAATAGGAGGAGCAAGAAGTGATGTTTAAAAACATGAAGAGCCTGAAAAGGTGTGAAAAATATGAAGAGCATCAAAAGATGTGAAAAATATGAGGAGCATGAACCGGTCTGAAAAATAGGAGGAGCATGAAGGGGTTTTGAAAAGCATGAAGAGTCTGAAAAGGTGTGGAAAATATGAAGAGCTTCATAAGGTGTCAAAAATATTAGGAGCATGAAACTGTCTGAAAAATAGGAGGAGCATGAAGTGGTGTTGAAAAACGTGAAGAGCCTAAAAAGGTGTGAAAAATATGAAGAGCTTCAAAAGGTGTGAAAAATAAGAGGAGATTGAAACGGTCTGAAAAATAGGAGGAGCATGAAACGGTGTTTGAAAACATGAAGAGCATGAAAATGTGTGAAAAATATGAAGACCTTCAAAACGTGTCAAAAATGAGATGAGCATGAAACGGTCTGAAAAAAAGGAGGTGCATGAAGCGGTGTTGAAAAACATGAAGATCCTGAAAACGTGCGAAAAATATGAAGAGCTTCTAAAGGTGTGAAAAATATGAAGAGCTTCAAAAGGTGTCAAAAATGAGATGAGCATGAAACGGCCTGAAAAATAGGAGGAGCATGAAGTGGTGTTGAAAAACATGATGAGCCTGAAAAAGTGTGAAATATATGAAGAGCTTCAAAAGGTGTCAAAAATATGAGGAGTATGAAATGGTCTGAAAAATAGGAGGAGCATGAAGCGGTGTTGAAAAACATGAAGAGCCTGAAAAGGTGTGAAAAATATGAAGAGCTTCAAAATGTTTCAAAATTATGAGGAGCATGAACGGTCTGGAAAATAGGAGGAGCATGAAGCGGTCTTGAAAACCATGAAGAGCCTGAAAAGGTGTGAAAAATAAGAAGAGCTTCAAAATGTTTCAAAATTATGAGGAGAATGAACGGTCTGAAAAATAGGAGGAGCGTGAAGCGGTGTTGAAAAACATGAAGAGCCTGAAAAGTTGTGAAAAATATGAAGACCTTCAAAAGGTGTGAAGTACATGAGGAGCATTAATCGCTCTGAAAAATAGGAGAAGCATGAAGTTTTGTTCAACAACATGAAGAGCCTGAAATGGTGTGAAATATATGAAGATCTTCAAAAGGTGTGAAAAATATGAGGGGCATGAAACGCTCTGAAAAATAGGAGGTGCATGAAGCGGTGTTGAAAACATGAAGAGCCTGAAAAAGTGTGAAAAATATGAACAGCTTCAAAAGGTGTGAAAAATATGAAGAGCTTCAAAAGGTGTGAAAAATGAAATGAGCATGAAATGGCCTAAAAAATAGGAGGAGCATGAAGTGTTGGTGAAAAACATGAAGAGCCTGAAAACGTGTGAAGTATATGAAGAGATTCAAAAGGTGTCAAAAATATGAGGAGCATGAAACGGTCTGAAAAATAGAAGGAGAATGTAGCGGTGTTGAAAAACATGAAGAGCCTGAAAACGTGCGAAAAATATGAAGAGCTTCTAAAGGTGTGAAAAATATGAACAGCTTCTAAAGGTGTGAAAAATATGAAGAGCTTCAAAAGGTATCAAAAATGAGATGAGCATGAAACGGCCTGAAAAATAGGAGGAGCATGAAGTGGTGTTGAAAAACATGATGAGCCTGAAAAAGTGTGAAATATATAAAGAGCTTCAAAACGTGTCAAAAAATATGAGGAGCATGAAACAGGCTGTAAAATAGGAGGAGCATGAAGCGGTGTCGAAAAACATGAAGAGCATGAAGAGTTGTGAAAAATAGGAAGAACTTCAAAAGGTGTCAAAAATATGAGGAGCATGAACGGTATGAAAAATAGGAGGATCATGAAGCCGTGTTGAAAAACATGAAGAGCCTGAAAACGTGTGAAAATTATGAAGAGCTTCAAAAGGTGTGAAATATATGAAGAGCTTCAAAAGGTGTCAAAAATGAGATGAGCATGAAATGGTCTGAAAGATAGGAGGAGCATGAAGCGGTGTTGAATACAATGAAGAGCCATAAAAGGTGTGAGAAATATGGAGATCTTCAAAAGGTGTCAAAAATATGAGGAGCATGAAACGGTCTGAAAAATAGGAGGAGCAAGAAGTGATGTTTAAAAACATGAAGAGCCTGAAAAGGTGTGAAAAATAAGAAGAGCTTCAAAATGTTTCAAAATTATGAGGAGAATGAACGGTCTGAAAAATAGGAGGAGCGTGAAGCGGTGTTGAAAAACATGAAGAGCCTGAAAAGTTGTGAAAAATATGAAGACCTTCAAAAGGTGTGAAGTACATGAGGAGCATTAATCGCTCTGAAAAATAGGAGAAGCATGAAGTTTTGTTCAACAACATGAAGAGCCTGAAATGGTGTGAAATATATGAAGATCTTCAAAAGGTGTGAAAAATATGAGGGGCATGAAACGCTCTGAAAAATAGGAGGTGCATGAAGCGGTGTTGAAAACATGAAGAGCCTGAAAAAGTGTGAAAAATATGAACAGCTTCAAAAGGTGTGAAAAATATGAAGAGCTTCAAAAGGTGTGAAAAATGAAATGAGCATGAAATGGCCTAAAAAATAGGAGGAGCATGAAGTGTTGGTGAAAAACATGAAGAGCCTGAAAACGTGTGAAGTATATGAAGAGATTCAAAAGGTGTCAAAAATATGAGGAGCATGAAACGGTCTGAAAAATAGAAGGAGAATGTAGCGGTGTTGAAAAACATGAAGAGCCTGAAAACGTGCGAAAAATATGAAGAGCTTCTAAAGGTGTGAAAAATATGAACAGCTTCTAAAGGTGTGAAAAATATGAAGAGCTTCAAAAGGTATCAAAAATGAGATGAGCATGAAACGGCCTGAAAAATAGGAGGAGCATGAAGTGGTGTTGAAAAACATGATGAGCCTGAAAAAGTGTGAAATATATAAAGAGCTTCAAAACGTGTCAAAAAATATGAGGAGCATGAAACAGGCTGTAAAATAGGAGGAGCATGAAGCGGTGTCGAAAAACATGAAGAGCATGAAGAGTTGTGAAAAATAGGAAGAACTTCAAAAGGTGTCAAAAATATGAGGAGCATGAACGGTATGAAAAATAGGAGGATCATGAAGCCGTGTTGAAAAACATGAAGAGCCTGAAAACGTGTGAAAATTATGAAGAGCTTCAAAAGGTGTGAAATATATGAAGAGCTTCAAAAGGTGTCAAAAATGAGATGAGCATGAAATGGTCTGAAAGATAGGAGGAGCATGAAGCGGTGTTGAATACAATGAAGAGCCATAAAAGGTGTGAGAAATATGGAGATCTTCAAAAGGTGTCAAAAATATGAGGAGCATGAAACGGTCTGAAAAATAGGAGGAGCAAGAAGTGATGTTTAAAAATATGAAGAGCCTGAAAAGGTGTGAAAAATATGAAGAGCATCAAAAGATGTGAAAAATATGAGGAGCATGAACCGGTCTGAAAAATAGGAGGAGCATGAAGCGGTTTTGAAAATCATGAAGAGTCTTAAAAGGTGTGGAAAATATGAAGAGCTTCATAAGGTGTCAAAAATATTAGGAGCATGAAACTGTCTGAAAAATAGGAGGAGCATGAAGTGGTGTTGAAAAACGTGAAGAGCCTAAAAAGGTGTGAAAAATATGAAGAGCTTCAAAAGGTGTGAAAAATATGAGGAGCATGAAACGGTCTGAAAAATAGGAGGAGCATGAAACGGTGTTTGAAAACATGAAGAGCATGAAAATTTGTGAAAAATGTGAAGACCTTCAAAACGTGTCAAAAATGAGATGAGCATGAAACGGTCTGAAAAAAAGGAGGTGCATGAAGCGGTGTTGAAAAACATGAAGAGCCTGAAAACGTGCGAAAAATATGAAGAGCTTCTAAAGGTGTGAAAAATATGAACAGCTTCTAAAGGTGTGAAAAATATGAAGAGCTTCAAAAGGTGTCAAAAATGAGATGAGCATGAAATGGTCTGAAAGATAGGAGGGGCATGAAGCGGTGTTGAAAAACATGAAGAGCCTGAAAAGGTGTGAAAAATATGAAGAGCTTCAAAAGGTGTGAAATATATGAAGAGCTTCAAAAGAGGTCAAAAATGAGATGAGCATGAAATGGTCTGAAAGATAGGAGGGGCATGAAGCGGTGTTGAAAAACATGAAGAGCCTGAAAATTTGTGAGAAATATGGAGATCTTCAAAAGGTGTCAAAAATATGAGGAGCATGAAACGGTCTGAAAAATAGGAGGATCATGAAGTGATGATGAAAAACATGAAGAGCCAAAAAAGGTGTGAAAAATATGAAGAGCTTCAAAAGGTGTCAAAAATATGAGGAGCATGAAAAGGTCTGAAAATTAGGAGGAGCATGAAGCGGTGTTGAAAAACATGAAGAGCCTGAAAATGTGTGAAAAATTTGAAGAGCTTCAAAAGGTGTCAAAAATATGAGGAGGTTGAATCGGTCTGAGAAATAGGATGAGCATGAAGTGGTGTTGAAAAACATGAAGAGTCTGAAAAGTTGTGAAAAATATGAAGAGCTTCATAATGTGTCAAAAGTATGAGGAGCAAGAAACGGTCTGAAAAATAGGAGAAGCAAGAAACGGTTTTAACAAACATGAAGTGCGTGAAAAGGTGTGAAAAATATGAAGAGCTTCAAAAAGGGGCAAAAATGAGATGAGCATGAAACGGCCTGAAAAATAGGAGGAGCATGAAGTGGTGTTGAAAAACATGATGAGCCTGAAAAAGTGTGAAATATATGAAGAGCTTCAAAAGGTGTCAAAAATATGAGGAGCATGAAATGGTCTGAAAAATAGGAGGAGCATGAAGCGGTGTTGAAAAACATGAAGAGCCTGAAAAGGTGTGAAAAATATGAAGAGCTGCAAAAGGTGTCAAAAATATGAGGAGCATGAACGGTCTGGAAAATAGGGGGAGCATGAAGCGGTCTTGAAAACCATGAAGAGCATGAAAAGGTGTGAAAAATAAGAAGAGCTTCAAAATGTTTCAAAATTATGAGGAGAATGAACGGTCTGAAAAATAGGAGGAGCGTGAAGCGGTGTTGGAAAACATGAAGAGCCTGAAAAGTTGTGAAAAATATGAAGACCTTCAAAAGGTGTGAAGTACATGAGGAGCATTAATCGCTCTGAAAAAGAGGAAAAGCATGAAGATTTGTTCAACAACATGAAGAGCCTGAAAAGGTGTGAAATATATGAAGATCTTCAAAAGGTGTGAAAAATATGAGGGGCATGAAACGCTCTGAAAAATAGGAGGTGCATGAAGCGGTGTTGAAAACATGAAGAGCCTGAAAAAGTGTGAAAAATATGAACAGCTTCAAAAGGTGTGAAAAATATGAAGAGCTTCAAAAGGTGTGAAAAATGAGATGAGCATGAAATGGCCTAAAAAATAGGAGGAGCATGAAGTGTTGGTGAAAAACATGAAGAGCCTGAAAACGTGTGAGGTATATGAAGAGATTCAAAAGGTGTCAAAAATATGAGGAGCATGAAACGGTCTGAAAAATAGAAGGAAAATGAAGCGGTGTTGAAAAACATGAAGAGCCTGAAAAGGTGTGCAAAATATGAAGAGATTCAAAAGGTGTGAACAATATGAGGAGCATGAGACGGTCCGAAAAATAGGAGGAGCATGAAGCGGTGTTGACAAACAAGAAGAGTCTGAAAAGGTGTGAAAAATATGAAGAGCTTCAAAAGGTGTGAAAAATATGAAGAGCTTCAAAATGTGTCAAAAATGAAATGAGCATGAAACGGTCTGAATATTAGGAGGAACATGAATTGGTGTTGAAAAACATGAAGAGACTGAAAAGGTGTGAAAAATATGAAGAGCTTCAAAAGGTGTGAAATATATGAAGAGCTTCAAAAGAAGTCAAAAATGAGATGACCATGATATTGTCTGAAAGATAGGAGGAGCATGAAGCGGTGTTGAATACCATGAAGAGCATCAAAAGCTGTGAAGAATATGAAGAGCTTCAAAACGTGTCAATAATATGAGGAGCATGAATCGGTCTGAAAAATAGAAGGAGCATGAAGTGGTGTTGAAAAACATGAAGATCTGAAAAGGAGTGAAAAATATGAAGAGCTTCATAAGGTGTCAAAAATATGAGAAACATGAAACGGTCTGAAAAATAGGAGGAGCAAGAAACGGTTTTAACAAACATGAAGAGCGGGAAAAGGTGTGAAAAATATGAAGAGCTTCAAAAGGTGTCAAAAATATGAGGAGCATGAAACAGGCTGAAAAATAGGAGGAGCATGAAGCAGTGTCGAAAATCATGAAGAGCATGAAGAGTTGTGAAAAATAGGAAGAACTTCAAAAGGTGTCAAAAATATGAGGAGCATGAACGGTATGAAAAATAGGAGGATCATGAAGCCGTGTTGAAAAACATGAAGAGCCTGAAAACGTGTGAAAATTATGAAGAGCTTCAAAAGGTGTGAAATATATGAAGAGCTTCAAAAGGTGTCAAAAATGAGATGAGCATGAAATGGTCTGAAAGATAGGAGGGGCATGAAGCGGTGTTGAAAAATATGAAGAGCCTGAAAAGGTGTGAAAAATATGAAGAGCTTCAAATGGTGTGAAATACATGAGGACTTTGAAATGGTCTGAAAAACAGGAGGAGCATGAAATCTTGTTGAAAAACATGAAGAGCCTGAAAACGTGTGAAAATTATCAAGAGCTTCAAAAGGTGTGAAATATATGAAGAGCTTCAAAAGGTGTCAAAAATGAGATGAGCATGAAATGGTCTGAAAGATAGGAGGGGCATGAAGCGGTGTTGAAAAACATGAAGAGCCTGAAAAGGTGTGAGAAATATGAAGATCTTCAAAATGTGTCAAAAATATGAGGAGCATGAAACGGTCTGAAAAATAGGAGGAGCAAGAAGTGATGTTTAAAAACATGAAGAGCCTGAAAAGGTGTGAAAAATATGAAGAGCATCAAAAGATGTGAAAAATATGAGGAGCATGAACCGGTCTGAAAAATAGGAGGAGCATGAAGGGGTTTTGAAAAGCATGAAGAGTCTGAAAAGGTGTGGAAAATATGAAGAGCTTCATAAGGTGTCAAAAATATTAGGAGCATGAAACTTTCTGAAAAATAGGAGGAGCATGAAACGGTGTTTGAAAACATGAAGAGCATGAAAATGTGTGAAAAATATGAAGACCTTCAAAACGTGTCAAAAATGAGATGAGCGTGAAACGGTCTGAAAAAAAGGAGGTGCATGAAGCGGTGTTGAAAAACATGAAGATCCTGAAAACGTGCGAAAAATATGAAGAGCTTCTAAAGGTGTGAAAAATATGAAGAGCTTCAAAAGGTGTCAAAAATGAGATGAGCATGAAACGGCCTGAAAAATAGGAGGAGCATGAAGTGGTGTTGAAAAACATGATGAGCCTGAAAAAGTGTGAAATATATGAAGAGCTTCAAAATGTGTCAAAAATGAAATGAGCATGAAACGGTCTGAATATTAGGAGGAACATGAATTGGTGTTGAAAAACATGAAGAGACTGAAAAGGTGTGAAAAATATGAAGAGCTTCAAAAGGTGTGAAATATATGAAGAGCTTCAAAAGAAGTCAAAAATGAGATGACCATGATATTGTCTGAAAGACAGGAGGAGCATGAAGCGGTGTTGAATACCATGAAGAGCATCAAAAGCTGTGAAGAATATGAAGAGCTTCAAAACGTGTCAAACATATGAGGAGCATGAATCGGTCTGAAAAATAGAAGGAGCATGAAGTGGTGTTGAAAAACATGAAGATCTGAAAAGGAGTGAAAAATATGAAGAGCTTCATAAGGTGTCAAAAATATGAGGAACATGAAACGGTCTGAAAAATAGGAGGAGCAAGAAACGGTTTTAACAAACATGAAGAGCGGGAAAAGGTGTGAAAAATATGAAGAGCTTCAAAAGGTGTCAAAAATATGAGGAGCATGAAACAGGCTGAAAAATAGGAGGAGCATGAAGCGGTGTCGAAAATCATGAAGAGCATGAAGAGTTGTGAAAAATAGGAAGAACTTCAAAAGGTGTCAAAAATATGAGGAGCATGAACGGTATGAAAAATAGGAGGATCATGAAGCCGTGTTGAAAAACATGAAGAGCCTGAAAACGTGTGAAAATTATGAAGAGCTTCAAAAGGTGTGAAATATATGAAGAGCTTCAAAAGGTGTCAAAAATGAGATGAGCATGAAATGGTCTGAAAGATAGGAGGGGCATGAAGCGGTGTTGAAAAATATGAAGAGCCTGAAAAGGTGTGAAAAATATGAAGAGCTTCAAATGGTGTGAAATACATGAGGACTTTGAAATGGTCTGAAAAACAGGAGGAGCATGAAATCTTGTTGAAAAACATGAAGAGCCTGAAAACGTGTGAAAATTATCAAGAGCTTCAAAAGGTGTGAAATATATGAAGAGCTTCAAAAGGTGTCAAAAATGAGATGAGCATGAAATGGTCTGAAAGATAGGAGGGGCATGAAGCGGTGTTGAAATACATGAAGAGCCTGAAAAGGTGTGAGAAATATGAAGATCTTCAAAATGTGTCAAAAATATGAGGAGCATGAAACGGTCTGAAAAATAGGAGGAGCAAGAAGTGATGTTTAAAAACATGAAGAGCCTGAAAAGGTGTGAAAAATATGAAGAGCATCAAAAGATGTGAAAAATATGAGGAGCATGAACCGGTCTGAAAAATAGGAGGAGCATGAAGGGGTTTTGAAAAGCATGAAGAGTCTGAAAAGGTGTGGAAAATATGAAGAGCTTCATAAGGTGTCAAAAATATTAGGAGCATGAAACTGTCTGAAAAATAGGAGGAGCATGAAGTGGTGTTGAAAAACGTGAAGAGCCTAAAAAGGTGTGAAAAATATGAAGAGCTTCAAAAGGTGTGAAAAATAAGAGGAGATTGAAACGGTCTGAAAAATAGGAGGAGCATGAAACGGTGTTTGAAAACATGAAGAGCATGAAAATGTGTGAAAAATATGAAGACCTTCAAAACGTGTCAAAAATGAGATGAGCATGAAACGGTCTGAAAAAAAGGAGGTGCATGAAGCGGTGTTGAAAAACATGAAGATCCTGAAAACGTGCGAAAAATATGAAGAGCTTCTAAAGGTGTGAAAAATATGAAGAGCTTCAAAAGGTGTCAAAAATGAGATGAGCATGAAACGGCCTGAAAAATAGGAGGAGCATGAAGTGGTGTTGAAAAACATGATGAGCCTGAAAAAGTGTGAAATATATGAAGAGCTTCAAAAGGTGTCAAAAATATGAGGAGTATGAAATGGTCTGAAAAATAGGAGGAGCATGAAGCGGTGTTGAAAAACATGAAGAGCCTGAAAAGGTGTGAAAAATATGAAGAGCTTCAAAATGTTTCAAAATTATGAGGAGCATGAACGGTCTGGAAAATAGGAGGAGCATGAAGCGGTCTTGAAAACCATGAAGAGCCTGAAAAGGTGTGAAAAATAAGAAGAGCTTCAAAATGTTTCAAAATTATGAGGAGAATGAACGGTCTGAAAAATAGGAGGAGCGTGAAGCGGTGTTGAAAAACATGAAGAGCCTGAAAAGTTGTGAAAAATATGAAGACCTTCAAAAGGTGTGAAGTACATGAGGAGCATTAATCGCTCTGAAAAATAGGAGAAGCATGAAGTTTTGTTCAACAACATGAAGAGCCTGAAATGGTGTGAAATATATGAAGATCTTCAAAAGGTGTGAAAAATATGAGGGGCATGAAACGCTCTGAAAAATAGGAGGTGCATGAAGCGGTGTTGAAAACATGAAGAGCCTGAAAAAGTGTGAAAAATATGAACAGCTTCAAAAGGTGTGAAAAATATGAAGAGCTTCAAAAGGTGTGAAAAATGAAATGAGCATGAAATGGCCTAAAAAATAGGAGGAGCATGAAGTGTTGGTGAAAAACATGAAGAGCCTGAAAACGTGTGAAGTATATGAAGAGATTCAAAAGGTGTCAAAAATATGAGGAGCATGAAACGGTCTGAAAAATAGAAGGAGAATGTAGCGGTGTTGAAAAACATGAAGAGCCTGAAAACGTGCGAAAAATATGAAGAGCTTCTAAAGGTGTGAAAAATATGAACAGCTTCTAAAGGTGTGAAAAATATGAAGAGCTTCAAAAGGTATCAAAAATGAGATGAGCATGAAACGGCCTGAAAAATAGGAGGAGCATGAAGTGGTGTTGAAAAACATGATGAGCCTGAAAAAGTGTGAAATATATAAAGAGCTTCAAAACGTGTCAAAAAATATGAGGAGCATGAAACAGGCTGTAAAATAGGAGGAGCATGAAGCGGTGTCGAAAAACATGAAGAGCATGAAGAGTTGTGAAAAATAGGAAGAACTTCAAAAGGTGTCAAAAATATGAGGAGCATGAACGGTATGAAAAATAGGAGGATCATGAAGCCGTGTTGAAAAACATGAAGAGCCTGAAAACGTGTGAAAATTATGAAGAGCTTCAAAAGGTGTGAAATATATGAAGAGCTTCAAAAGGTGTCAAAAATGAGATGAGCATGAAATGGTCTGAAAGATAGGAGGAGCATGAAGCGGTGTTGAATACAATGAAGAGCCATAAAAGGTGTGAGAAATATGGAGATCTTCAAAAGGTGTCAAAAATATGAGGAGCATGAAACGGTCTGAAAAATAGGAGGAGCAAGAAGTGATGTTTAAAAACATGAAGAGCCTGAAAAGGTGTGAAAAATAAGAAGAGCTTCAAAATGTTTCAAAATTATGAGGAGAATGAACGGTCTGAAAAATAGGAGGAGCGTGAAGCGGTGTTGAAAAACATGAAGAGCCTGAAAAGTTGTGAAAAATATGAAGACCTTCAAAAGGTGTGAAGTACATGAGGAGCATTAATCGCTCTGAAAAATAGGAGAAGCATGAAGTTTTGTTCAACAACATGAAGAGCCTGAAATGGTGTGAAATATATGAAGATCTTCAAAAGGTGTGAAAAATATGAGGGGCATGAAACGCTCTGAAAAATAGGAGGTGCATGAAGCGGTGTTGAAAACATGAAGAGCCTGAAAAAGTGTGAAAAATATGAACAGCTTCAAAAGGTGTGAAAAATATGAAGAGCTTCAAAAGGTGTGAAAAATGAAATGAGCATGAAATGGCCTAAAAAATAGGAGGAGCATGAAGTGTTGGTGAAAAACATGAAGAGCCTGAAAACGTGTGAAGTATATGAAGAGATTCAAAAGGTGTCAAAAATATGAGGAGCATGAAACGGTCTGAAAAATAGAAGGAGAATGTAGCGGTGTTGAAAAACATGAAGAGCCTGAAAACGTGCGAAAAATATGAAGAGCTTCTAAAGGTGTGAAAAATATGAACAGCTTCTAAAGGTGTGAAAAATATGAAGAGCTTCAAAAGGTATCAAAAATGAGATGAGCATGAAACGGCCTGAAAAATAGGAGGAGCATGAAGTGGTGTTGAAAAACATGATGAGCCTGAAAAAGTGTGAAATATATAAAGAGCTTCAAAACTTGTCAAAAAATATGAGGAGCATGAAACAGGCTGTAAAATAGGAGGAGCATGAAGCGGTGTCGAAAAACATGAAGAGCATGAAGAGTTGTGAAAAATAGGAAGAACTTCAAAAGGTGTCAAAAATATGAGGAGCATGAACGGTATGAAAAATAGGAGGATCATGAAGCCGTGTTGAAAAACATGAAGAGCCTGAAAACGTGTGAAAATTATGAAGAGCTTCAAAAGGTGTGAAATATATGAAGAGCTTCAAAAGGTGTCAAAAATGAGATGAGCATGAAATGGTCTGAAAGATAGGAGGAGCATGAAGCGGTGTTGAATACAATGAAGAGCCATAAAAGGTGTGAGAAATATGGAGATCTTCAAAAGGTGTCAAAAATATGAGGAGCATGAAACGGTCTGAAAAATAGGAGGAGCAAGAAGTGATGTTTAAAAACATGAAGAGCCTGAAAAGGTGTGAAAAATATGAAGAGCATCAAAAGATGTGAAAAATATGAGGAGCATGAACCGGTCTGAAAAATAGGAGGAGCATGAAGCGGTTTTGAAAATCATGAAGAGTCTTAAAAGGTGTGGAAAATATGAAGAGCTTCATAAGGTGTCAAAAATATTAGGAGCATGAAACTGTCTGAAAAATAGGAGGAGCATGAAGTGGTGTTGAAAAACGTGAAGAGCCTAAAAAGGTGTGAAAAATATGAAGAGCTTCAAAAGGTGTGAAAAATATGAGGAGCATGAAACGGTCTGAAAAATAGGAGGAGCATGAAACGGTGTTTGAAAACATGAAGAGCATGAAAATTTGTGAAAAATGTGAAGACCTTCAAAACGTGTCAAAAATGAGATGAGCATGAAACGGTCTGAAAAAAAGGAGGTGCATGAAGCGGTGTTGAAAAACATGAAAAGCCTGAAAACGTGCGAAAAATATGAAGAGCTTCTAAAGGTGTGAAAAATATGAACAGCTTCTAAAGGTGTGAAAAATATGAAGAGCTTCAAAAGGTGTCAAAAATGAGATGAGCATGAAACGGCCTGAAATAGGAGGAGCATGAAGTGGTGTTGAAAAACATGATGAGCCTGAAAAAGTGTGAAATATATAAAGAGCTTCAAAACGTGTCAAAAATATGAGGAGCATGAAACAGGCTGTAAAATTGGAGGAGCATGAAGCGGTGTCGAAAAACATGAAGAGCATGAAGAGTTGTGAAAAATAGGAAGAACTTCAAAAGGTGTCAAAAATATGAGGAGCATGAACGGTATGAAAAATAGGAGGATCATGAAGCCGTGTAGAAAAACATGAAGAGCCTGAAAACGTGTGAAAACTCTGAAGAGCTTCAAAAGGTGTGAAATATATGAAGAGCTTCAAAAGGTGTCAAAAATGAGATGAGCATGAAATGGTCTGAAAGATAGGAGGGGCATGAAGCGGTGTTGAAAAACATGAAGAGCCTGAAAAGGTGTGAAAAATATGAAGAGCTTCAAAGGTGTGAAATATATGAAGAGCTTCAAAAGAGGTCAAAAATGAGATGAGCATGATATTGTCTGAAAGATAGGAGGAGCATGAAGCGGTGTTGAAAAACATGAAGAGCCTGAAAATTTGTGAGAAATATGGAGATCTTCAAAAGGTGTCAAAAATATGAGGAGCATGAAACGGTCTGAAAAATAGGAGGATCATGAAGTGATGATGAAAAACATGAAGAGCCAAAAAAGGTGTGAAAAATATGAAGAGCTTCAAAAGGTGTCAAAAATATGAGGAGCATGAAAAGGTCTGAAAATTAGGAGGAGCATGAAGCGGTGTTGAAAAACATGAAGAGCCTGAAAATGTGTGAAAAATTTGAAGAGCTTCAAAAGGTGTCAAAATATGAGGAGGTTGAATCGGTCTGAGAAATAGGATGAGCATGAAGTGGTGTTGAAAAACATGAAGAGTCTGAAAAGTTGTGAAAAATATGAAGAGCTTCATAATGTGTCAAAAGTATGAGGAGCAAGAAACGGTCTGAAAAATAGGAGAAGCAAGAAACGGTTTTAACAAACATGAAGTGCGTGAAAAGGTGTGAAAAATATGAAGAGCTTCAAAAAGGGGCAAAAATGAGATGAGCATGAAACGGCCTGAAAAATAGGAGGAGCATGAAGTGGTGTTGAAAAACATGATGAGCCTGAAAAAGTGTGAAATATATGAAGAGCTTCAAAAGGTGTCAAAAATATGAGGAGCATGAAATGGTCTGAAAAATAGGAGGAGCATGAAGCGGTGTTGAAAAACATGAAGAGCCTGAAAAGGTGTGAAAAATATGAAGAGCTGCAAAAGGTGTCAAAAATATGAGGAGCATGAACGGTCTGGAAAATAGGGGGAGCATGAAGCGGTCTTGAAAACCATGAAGAGCATGAAAAGGTGTGAAAAATAAGAAGAGCTTCAAAATGTTTCAAAATTATGAGGAGAATGAACGGTCTGAAAAATAGGAGGAGCGTGAAGCGGTGTTGGAAAACATGAAGAGCCTGAAAAGTTGTGAAAAATATGAAGACCTTCAAAAGGTGTGAAGTACATGAGGAGCATTAATCGCTCTGAAAAAGAGGAAAAGCATGAAGATTTGTTCAACAACATGAAGAGCCTGAAAAGGTGTGAAATATATGAAGATCTTCAAAAGGTGTGAAAAATATGAGGGGCATGAAACGCTCTGAAAAATAGGAGGTGCATGAAGCGGTGTTGAAAACATGAAGAGCCTGAAAAAGTGTGAAAAATATGAACAGCTTCAAAAGGTGTGAAAAATATGAAGAGCTTCAAAAGGTGTGAAAAATGAGATGAGCATGAAATGGCCTAAAAAATAGGAGGAGCATGAAGTGTTGGTGAAAAACATGAAGAGCCTGAAAACGTGTGAGGTATATGAAGAGATTCAAAAGGTGTCAAAAATATGAGGAGCATGAAACGGTCTGAAAAATAGAAGGAAAATGAAGCGGTGTTGAAAAACATGAAGAGCCTGAAAAGGTGTGCAAAATATGAAGAGCTTCAAAAGGTGTGAACAATATGAGGAGCATGAGACGGTCCGAAAAATAGGAGGAGCATGAAGCGGTGTTGACAAACAAGAAGAGTCTGAAAAGGTGTGAAAAATATGAAGAGCTTCAAAAGGTGTGAAAAATATGAAGAGCTTCAAAATGTGTCAAAAATGAAATGAGCATGAAACGGTCTGAATTTTAGGAGGAACATGAATTGGTGTTGAAAAACATGAAGAGACTGAAAAGGTGTGAAAAATATGAAGAGCTTCAAAAGGTGTGAAATATATGAAGAGCTTCAAAAGAAGTCAAAAATGAGATGACCATGATATTGTCTGAAAGATAGGAGGAGCATGAAGCGGTGTTGAATACCATGAAGAGCCTGAAAAGGTGTGAGAAATATGGAGATCTTCAAAAGTTGTCAAAAATATGAGGAGCATGAAACAGGCTGTAAAATAGGAGGAGCATGAAGCGGTGTCGAAAAACATGAAGAGCATGAAGAGTTGTGAAAAATAGGAAGAACTTCAAAAGGTGTCAAAAATATGAGGAGCATGAACGGTATGAAAAATAGGAGGATCATGAAGCCGTGTTGAAAAACATGAAGAGCCTGAAAACGTGTGAAAATTATGAAGAGCTTCAAAAGGTGTGAAGTATATGAAGAGCTTCAAAAGGTGTCAAAAATGAGATGAGCATGAAATGGTCTGAAAGATAGGAGGGGCATGAAGCGGTGTTGAAAAATATGAAGAGCCTGAAAAGGTGTGAAAAATATGAAGAGCTTCAAATGGTGTGAAATACATGAGGACTTTGAAATGGTCTGAAATACAGCAGGAGCATGAAATCTTGTTGAAAAACATGAAGAGCCTGAAAACGTGTGAAAATTATCAACAGTTTCAAAAGGTGTGAAATATATGAAGAGCTTCAAAAGGTGTCAAAAATGAGATGAGCATGAAATGGTCTGAAAGATAGGAGGGGCATGAAGCGGTGTTGAAAAATATGAAGAGCCTGAAATGGTGAGAAAAATATGAGGAACTTCAAAAGGTGTCAAAAATATGAGGAGCATGAAACGCTCTGAAAAATAGGAGGAGCATGAAGTGGTGCTGAAAAACATGAAGAGCCTGAAAAGGTGTGAAATATATGAAGAGCTTCAAAAGGTGTCAAAAATATGAGGAGCATGAAATGGTCTGAAAAATAGGAGGAACATGAAGCGGTGTTGAAAAACATGAAGAGCATCAAAAGCTGTGAAGAATATGAAGAGCTTCAAAACGTGTCAAAAATATGAGGAGCATGAATCGGTCTGAAAAATACAAGGAACATGAAGTGGTGTTGAAAAACATGAAGATCTGAAAAGGAGTGAAAAATATGAAGAGCTTCATAAGGTCTCAAAAATATGAGGAGCATGTAACGGTCTGAAAAATAGGAGGAGCAAGAAACGGTTTTAACAAACATGAAGAGCGGGAAAAGGTGTGAAAAATATAAAGAGCTTCAAAAGGTGTCAAAAATATGAGGAGCATGAAACAGGCTGTAAAATAGGAGGAGCATGAAGCGGTGTCGAAAAACATGAAGAGCATGAAGAGTTGTGAAAAATAGGAAGAACTTCAAAAGGTGTCAAAAATATGAGGAGCATGAACGGTATGAAAAATAGGAGGATCATGAAGCCGTGTTGAAAAACATGAAGAGCCTGAAAACGTATGAAAATTATGAAGAGCTTCAAAAGGTGTGAAATATATGAAGAGCTTCAAAAGGTGTCAAAAATGAGATGAGCATGAAATGGTCTGAAAGATAGGAGGGGCATGAAGCGGTGTTGAAAAACATGAAGAGCCTGAAAAGGTGTGAGAAATATGAAGATCTTCAAAATGTGTCAAAAATATGAGGAGCATGAAACGGTCTGAAAAATAGGAGGAGCAAGAAGTGATGTTTAAAAACTTGAAGAGCCTGAAAAGGTGTGAAAAATATGAAGAGCTTCAAAAGGGGTCAAAAATGAGATGAGCATGAAACGGCCTGAAAAATAGGAGGAGCATGAAGTGGTGTTGAAAAACATGATGAGCCTGAAAAAGTGTGAAATATATGAAGAGCTTCAAAAGGTGTCAAAAATATGAGGAGCATGAAACGGTCTGGAAAATACGAGGAGCATGAAGCGGTGTTGAAAAACATGAAGAGCCTGAAAAGGTGTGAAAAATATGAAGAGCTTCAAAAGGTGTCAAAAATATGATCAGCATGAACGGTCTGGAAAATAGCAGGAGCATGAAGCGGTCTTGAAAACCATGAAGAGCCTGAAAAGGTGTGAAAAATAAGAAGAGCTTCAAAATGTTTCAAAATTATGAGGAGAATGAACGGTCTGAAAAATAGGAGGAGCATGAAGCGGTGTTGAAAAACATGAAGAGCCTGAAAAGGTGTGTAATATATGAAGACCTTCAAAAGGTGTGAAGTACATGAGGAGCATTAAACGCTCTGAAAAATAGGAGAAGCATGAAGTTTTGTTCAAAAACATGAAGAGCCTAAAAAGGTGTGAAATATATGAAGATCTTCAAAAGGTGTGAAAAATATGAGGGGCATGAAACGGTCTGAAAATTAGGAGGTGCATGAAGCGGTGTTGAAAACATGAAGAGCCTGAAAACGTGTGAAAAATATGAACAGCTTCAAAAGGTGTGAAAAATATGAAGAGCTTCAAACGGTGTGAAAAATATGAAGAGCTTCAAACGGTGTCAAAAATGAGATGAGCATGAAATGGCCTAAAAAATAGGAGGAGCATGAAGTGTTGGTGGAAAACATGAAGACCCTGAAGAAGTGTGAAGTATATGAAGAGATTCAAAAGGTGTCAAAAATATGAGGAGCATGAAACGGTCTGAAAAATAGGAGGAGCATGAAGCGGTGTTAAAAAACAAGAAGAGTCTGAAAAGGTGTGAAAAATGTGAAGAGCTTCAAAAGGTGTGAAAAATATGAAGAGCTTCAAAATGTGTCAAAAATGAGATGAGCATGAAACGGTCTGAATATTAGGAGGAACATGAATTGGTGTTGAAAAACATGAAGAGACTGAAAAGGTGTGAAAAATGTGAAGAGCTTCAAAAGGTGTGAAATATATGAAGAGCTTCAAAAGAAGTCAAAAATGAGGTGAGCATGATATTGTCTGAAAGATAGGAGGAGCATGAAGCGGTGTTGAAAAACATGAAGAGCCTGAAAAGGTGTGAGAAATATGGAGATCTTCAAAAGGTGTCAAAAATATGAGGAGCATGAACCGGTCTGAAAAATAGGAGGATCATGAAGTGATGTTGAAAAACATGAAGAGCCAAAAAAGGTGTGAAAAATATGAAGAGCTTCAAAAGGTGTCAAAAATATGAGGAGCATGAAAAGGTCTGAAAAATAGGAGGAGCATGAAGCGGTGTTGAAAAACATGAAGAGCCTGAAAATGTGTGAAAAATTTGAAGAGCTTCAAAAGGTGTCAAAAATATGAGGAGGTTGAATCGGTCTGAAAAATAGGATGAGGATGAAGTGGTGTTGAAAAACATGAAGAGTCTGAAAAGGTGTGAAATATATGAAGAGCTTCAAAAGGTGTCAAAAATATGGGGAGCATGAAACGGTCTGAAATATAGGAGGAGCATGAAGCAGTGTTGAAAAACATGAAGAGCATCAAAAGCTGTGAAGAATATGAAGAGCTTCAAAACGTGTCAAAAATATGAGGATCATGAATCGGTCTGAAAAATAGAAGGAGCATGAAGTGGTGTTGAAAAACATGAAGATCTGAAAAGGAGTGAAAAATATGAAGAGCTTCATATGGTGTCAATAATATGAGGAGCATGAAACGGTCTGAAAATTAGGAGGAGCAAGAAACGGTTTTAACAAACATGAAGAGCGGGAAAAGGTGTGAAAAATATGAAGAACTTCAAAAGGTGTTAAAAATATGAGGAGCATGAACGGTATGAAAAATAGGAGGATCATGAAGCCGTGTTGAAAAACATGAAGAGCCTGAAAACGTGTGAAAATTATGAAGAGCTTCAAAAGGTGTGAAATATATGAAGAGCTTCAAAAGGTGTCAAAAATGAGATGAGCATGAAATGGTCTGAAAGATAGGAGGGGCACGAAGCGGTGTTGAAAAACATGAAGAGCCTGAAAAGGTGTGAAAAATATGAAGAGCTTCTCATGGTGTGAAATACATGAGGACCTTGAAACGGTCTGAAAAACAGCAGGAGCATGAAATCTTGTTGAAAAACAGGAAGAGCCTGAAAAGGTGTGAAAAATATGAAGAGCTTCAAAAGGTGTCAAAAATATGATGAGCATGAACGGTCTGGAAAATAGCAGGAGCATGAAGCGTTCTTGAAAACCATGAAGAGCCTGAAAAGGTGTGAAAAATAAGAAGAGCTTCAAAATGTTTCAAAGTTATGAGGAGAATGAACGGTATGAAAAAGAGGAGGAGCATGAAGCGGTGTTGAAAAACATGAAGAGCCTGAAAAGGTGTGTAATATATGAAGACCTTCAAAAGGTGTGAAGTACATGAGGAGCATTAAACGCTCTGAAAAATAGGAGAAGCATGAAGTTTTGTTCAAAAACATGAAGAGCCTAAAAAGGTGTGAAATATATGAAGATCTTCAAAAGGTGTGAAAAATATGAGGGGCATGAAACGGTCTGAAAATTAGGAGGTGCATGAAGCGGTGTTGAAAACATGAAGAGCCTGAAAACGTGTGAAAAATATGAACAGCTTCAAAAGGTGTGAAAAATATGAAGAGCTTCAAACGGTGTGAAAAATATGAAGAGCTTCAAACGGTGTCAAAAATGAGATGAGCATGAAATGGCCTAAAAAATAGGAGGAGCATGAAGTGTTGGTGGAAAACATGAAGACCCTGAAGAAGTGTGAAGTATATGAAGAGATTCAAAAGGTGTCAAAAATATGAGGAGCATGAAACGGTCTGAAAAATAGGAGGAGCATGAAGCGGTGTTAAAAAACAAGAAGAGTCTGAAAAGGTGTGAAAAATGTGAAGAGCTTCAAAAGGTGTGAAAAATATGAAGAGCTTCAAAATGTGTCAAAAATGAGATGAGCATGAAACGGTCTGAATATTAGGAGGAACATGAATTGGTGTTGAAAAACATGAAGAGACTGAAAAGGTGTGAAAAATGTGAAGAGCTTCAAAAGGTGTGAAATATATGAAGAGCTTCAAAAGAAGTCAAAAATGAGGTGAGCATGATATTGTCTGAAAGATAGGAGGAGCATGAAGCGGTGTTGAAAAACATGAAGAGCCTGAAAAGGTGTGAGAAATATGGAGATCTTCAAAAGGTGTCAAAAATATGAGGAGCATGAACCGGTCTGAAAAATAGGAGGATCATGAAGTGATGTTGAAAAACATGAAGAGCCAAAAAAGGTGTGAAAAATATGAAGAGCTTCAAAAGGTGTCAAAAATATGAGGAGCATGAAAAGGTCTGAAAAATAGGAGGAGCATGAAGCGGTGTTGAAAAACATGAAGAGCCTGAAAATGTGTGAAAAATTTGAAGAGCTTCAAAAGGTGTCAAAAATATGAGGAGGTTGAATCGGTCTGAAAAATAGGATGAGGATGAAGTGGTGTTGAAAAACATGAAGAGTCTGAAAAGGTGTGAAATATATGAAGAGCTTCAAAAGGTGTCAAAAATATGGGGAGCATGAAACGGTCTGAAATATAGGAGGAGCATGAAGCAGTGTTGAAAAACATGAAGAGCATCAAAAGCTGTGAAGAATATGAAGAGCTTCAAAACGTGTCAAAAATATGAGGATCATGAATCGGTCTGAAAAATAGAAGGAGCATGAAGTGGTGTTGAAAAACATGAAGATCTGAAAAGGAGTGAAAAATATGAAGAGCTTCATATGGTGTCAATAATATGAGGAGCATGAAACGGTCTGAAAATTAGGAGGAGCAAGAAACGGTTTTAACAAACATGAAGAGCGGGAAAAGGTGTGAAAAATATGAAGAACTTCAAAAGGTGTTAAAAATATGAGGAGCATGAACGGTATGAAAAATAGGAGGATCATGAAGCCGTGTTGAAAAACATGAAGAGCCTGAAAACGTGTGAAAATTATGAAGAGCTTCAAAAGGTGTGAAATATATGAAGAGCTTCAAAAGGTGTCAAAAATGAGATGAGCATGAAATGGTCTGAAAGATAGGAGGGGCACGAAGCGGTGTTGAAAAACATGAAGAGCCTGAAAAGGTGTGAAAAATATGAAGAGCTTCTCATGGTGTGAAATACATGAGGACCTTGAAACGGTCTGAAAAACAGCAGGAGCATGAAATCTTGTTGAAAAACAGGAAGAGCCTGAAAAGGTGTGAAAAATATGAAGAGCTTCAAAAGGTGTCAAAAATATGATGAGCATGAACGGTCTGGAAAATAGCAGGAGCATGAAGCGTTCTTGAAAACCATGAAGAGCCTGAAAAGGTGTGAAAAATAAGAAGAGCTTCAAAATGTTTCAAAGTTATGAGGAGAATGAACGGTATGAAAAAGAGGAGGAGCATGAAGCGGTGTTGAAAAACATGAAGAGCCTGAAAAGGTGTGAAATATATGAAGACCTTCAAAAGGTGTGAAGTACATGAGGAGCATTAAACGCTCTGAAAAATAGGAGAAGCATGAAGTTTTGTTCAAAAACATGAAGAGCCTGAAAAGTTGTGAAATATATGAAGATCTTCAAAAGGTGTGAAAAATATGAGGGGCATGAAACGGTCTGAAAAATAGGAGGTGCATTAAGAGGTGTTGAAAACATGAAGAGCCTGAAAACGTGTGAAAAATATGAACAGCTTAAAAAGGTGTGAAAAATGTGAAGAGCTTCAAAAGGTGTGAAAAATATGAGGAGCATGAAACAGGCTGAAAAATAGGAGGCGCATGAAGCAGTGTCGAAACACATGAAGAGCATTAAGAGTTGTGAAAAATGTGAAGAACTTCAAAAGGTGTGAAAAATATGAGGAGCATGAAACAGGCTGAAAAATAGGAGGAGCATGAAGCAGTGTCGAAAAACATGAAGAGCCTGAAAAGGTGTGAAAAATATGAAGAGCTTCATAAGGTGTCAAAAATATTAGGAGCATGAAACTGTCTGAAAAATAGGAGGAGCATGAAGTGGTGTTGAAAAACGTGAAGAGCCTAAAAAGGTGTGAAAAATATGACGAGCTTCAAAAGGTGTGAAAAATATGAGAAACATGAAACGGTCTGAAAAATAGGAGGAGCATGAAACGGTGTTCGAAAACATGAAGAGCATGAAAATTTGTGAAAAATATGAAGACCTTCAAAACGTGTCAAAAATGAGATGAGCATGAAACGGTCTGAAAAAAAGGAGGTGCATGAAGTGTTGGTGAAAACATGAAGAGCCTGAAAATGTGTGAAGTATATGAAGAGATACAAAAGGTGTCAAAAATATGAGGAGCATGAAACGGTCTGAAAAATAGAAGGAGCATGAAGTGGTGTTGAAAAACGTGAAGAGCCTAAAAAGTGTGAAAAATATGACGAGCTTCAAAAGGTGTGAAAAATATGAGGAACATGAAACGGTCTGAAAAATAGGAGGAGCATGAAACGGTGTTGAAAAACATGAAGAGCCTGAAAAGGTGTGAAATATATGAAGAGCTTCAAAAGGTGTCAAAAATATGAGGAGCATGAACCGGTCTGAAAAATAGGAGGATCATGAAGTGATGTTGAAAAACATGAAGAGCCAAAAAAGGTGTGAAAAATATGAAGAGCTTCAAAAGGTGTCAAAAATATGAGGAGCAGGAAAAGGTCTGAAAAATCGGAGGAGCATGAAGCGGTGTTGACAAACATGAAGAGCCTGAAAATGTGTGAAAATTATGAAGAGCTTCAAAAGGTGTGAAATATATGAAGAGCTTCAAAAGGTGTCAAAAATGAGATGAGCATCAAATGGTCTGAAAGATAGGAGGGGCATGAAGCGGTGTTGAAAAACATGAAGAGCCTGAAAAGGTGTGAGAAATATGAAGTTCTTCAAAATGTGTCAAAAATATGAGGAGCATGAAACGGTCTGAAAAATAGGAGGAGCAAGAAGTGATGTTTAAAAACATGAAGAGCCTGAAAAGGTGTGAAAAATATGAAGAGCCTGAAAAGGTGTGAAAAATATGAGAAGCATGAACCGGTCTGAAAAATAGGAGGAGCATGAAGCGGTTTTGAAAAGCATGAAGAGTCTGAAAAGGTGTGAAAAATATGAAGAGCTTCCTAAGGTGTCAAAAATATTAGGAGCATGAAACTGTCTGAAAATAGGAGGAGCATGAAGTGGTGTTGAAAAACGTGAAGAGCCTAAAAAGGTTTGAAAAATATGACGAGCTTCAAAAGGTGTGAAAAATATGAGGAGCATGAAACGGTCTGAAAAATAGGAGGAGCATGAAACGGTGTTCGAAAACATGAAGAGTATGAAAATTTGTGAAAAATATGAAGACCTTCAAAACGTGTCAAAAATGAGATGAGCATGAAACGGTATGAAAAAAAGGAGGTGCATGAAGTGTTAGTGAAAAACATGAAGAGCCTGAAAATGTGTGAAGTATATGAAGAGATACAAAAGGTGTCAAAAATATGAGGAGCATGAAACGGTCTGAAAAATAGAAGGAGCATGAAGTGGTGTTGAAAAACGTGAAGAGCATAAAAATTGTGAAAAATATGACGAGCTTCAAAAGATGTGAAAAATATGAGGAACATGAAACGGTCTGAAAAATAGGAGGAGCATGAAACGGTGTTGAAAAACATGAAGAGCCTGAAAAGGTGTGAAATATATGAAGACCTTCAAAAGGTGTGAAGTACATGAGGAGCATTAAACGCTCTGAAAAATAGGAGAAGAATGAAGTTTTGTTCAAAACCATGAAGAGCCTGAAAAGGTGTGAAATATATGAAGATCTTCAAAAGGTGTCAAAAATATGAGGAGCATGAACCGGTCTGAAAAATAGGAGGATCATGAAGTGATGTTGAAAAACATGAAGAGCCAAAAAAGGTGTGAAAAATATGAAGAGCTTCAAAAGGTGTCAAAAATATGAGGAGCAGGAAAAGGTCTGAAAAATAGGAGGAGCATGAAGCGGTGTTGACAAACATGAAGAGCCTGAAAATGTGTGAAAATTATGAAGAGCTTCAAAAGGTGTGAAATATATGAAGAGCTTCAAAAGGTGTCAAAAATGAAATGAGCATGAAATGGTCTGAAAGATAGGAGGGGCATGAAGCGGTGTTGAAAAACATGAAGAGCCTGAAAAGGTGTGAGAAATATGAAGTTCTTCAAAATGTGTCAAAAATATGAGGAGCATGAAACGGTCTGAAAAATAGGATGAGCAAGAAGTGATGTTTAAAAACATGAAGAGCCTGAAAAGGTGTGAAAAATATGAAGAGCCTGAAAAGGTGTGAAAAATATGAGAAGCATGAACCGGTCTGAAAAATAGGAGGAGCATGAAGCGGTTTTGAAAAGCATGAAGAGTCTGAAAAGGTGTGAAAAATATGAAGAGCTTCATAAGGTGTCAAAAATATTAGGAGCATGAAACTGTTTGAAAATAGGAGGAGCATGAAGTGGTGTTGAAAAACGTGAAGAGCCTAAAAAGGTTTGAAAAATATGACGAGCTTCAAAAGGTGTGAAAAATATGAGGAGCATGAAACGGTCTGAAAAATAGGAGGAGCATGAAACGGTTTTCGAAAACATGAAGAGCATGAAAATTTGTGAAACATAAGAAGACCTTCAAAACGTGTCAAAAATGAGATGAGCATGAAACGTCTGAAAAAAAGGAGCTGCATGAAGCGGTGTTGAAAAACATGAAGAGCCTGAGGACGTGTGAAAAATATGAAGAGCTTCTAAAGGTGTGAAAAATATGAAGAGCTTCAAAAGGTGTCAAAAATATGAGGAGAATGAAACGGTCTGAAAAATAGGTGGAGCATGAAGCTGTGTTCAAAAACAAGAAGAGCCAGAAAAGGTGTGAAAAATATGAAGAGCTTCAAAAAGTGTCAAAAATATGAGGAGCAAGAAACGGTCTGAAAAATAGGAGGAGCATGAAGTGGAGCTGAACAACATGAAGAGCCTGAAATGGTGTGCAAAATATGAAGAGCTTAAAAAGGTGTAAGAAATGAGATGAGCATGAAACGGTCTGAAAAATAGGAGGAGCATGAACTGGTGCAGAAAAACATGAAGAGCCTGAAAAGGTTTGAAAAATATGAAGAGCTTCAAAAGGTGTGAAAAATATGAGGAGCATGAAACGGTCTGAAAAATAGGAGGAGCATGAAGTGGAGCTGAAAAACATGAAGAGCCTGAAAAGGTGTGCAAAATATGAAGAGCTTCAAAAGGTGTAAAAAATGAGATGAGCATGAAACGGTCTGAAAAATAGGAGGAGCATGAACTGGTGCTGAAAAACATGAAGAGCCTGAAAAGGTGTGCAAAATATGAAGAGCTTCAAAAGGTGTAAAAAATGAGAGCAGCATGAAACGGTCTGAAAAATAGGAGGAGCATGAAGTGAAGCTGAAAAACATGAAGAGCCGGAAAAGGTGTGCAAAATATGAAGAGCTTCAAAATGTGTCAAGAATATGAGGAGCATGAAACGGTCTGCAAAATAGGAGGAGCATGAACTGGTGCTGAAAAACATGAAAGCCGGAAAAGGTTTGAAAAATATGAAGAGCTTCAAAAGGTGTGAAAAATATGAGGAGCATGAAACGGTCTGAAAAATAGGAGAAGCATGAAGCGGTGTTCAAAAACATGAAGAGCCTGAAAAGGTGTGAAAAATATGAAGAGTTTCAAAAGGTGTTAAAAAATAGATGAGCATGAAACGGTCTGAAAAATAGGAAGAGCATGAAGCGGTGTTCAAAATCATGAAGCGCCTGAAAAGGTGTGAGAAATATGAAGAGCTTCAAAAGCTGTGAAAAATATGAAGAGCTTCAAAGGTGTCAAAAATGAGATGTGCATGAAACGGTCTGAAAAATAGGAGGAGAATGAAGCTTTGTTCAAAAAGATGAAGAGCCTGAAAAGGTGTAAAAAATATGAAGAGCTGCAAAGCATGTGAAATATATGAGGAGCATGAAACGGCTTGAAAAATAGCAAGAGCATGAAGCTGGGCTCAAACACATGAAGAGCCTGAAAAGGTGTGAAAAATATGAAGAGCTTCAAAAGGTGTCAAAAATATGAGGAGCATGAAACGGTCTGAAAAATAGGAGGAGCATGAAGCGGTGTTCAAAAACATGAAGAGCCTTAAAAGGTGTGAAAAATATAAAGAACTTCAAAAGGTGTCAAAAATATGAGGAGCATGAAACGGTCTGAAAAATAGGAGGAGCATCAAGCGGTGTTGAAAAACATGAAGAGCCTGAGAAAGTGTGAGAAATAGGAAGAGCTTCAAAAGGTGTGAAAAATATGAAGAGCTTCAAAAGGTGTCAAATGAGATGAGCATGAAACTGTCTGAAAAATAGGAGGAGCATGAAGTGTTGTTGAAAAAAATGAAGAGCCTGAAAAGGTGTGAAATATATGAAGAGCTTCAAAAGTTGTCAAGAATATGAGGAGAATGAAACAGTCTGAAAAATAGGAGGAGCATGAAACGGTGTTGAAATACATGAAGAGCCTGAAAAGGTGTGAAAATTACGAAGAACTTCAAAACGTGTGAAAAATATGAGGAGCATGAAAAGGTCTGAAAAATACGAGGAGCATGAAGTGGTTTTGAAAAACCTGAAGAGCCTGAAAAGGTGTGAGAAATATGAAGAGTTTCAAAAGGTATCAAAAATATGAGGAGACTGAAACGGTCTGAAAAATAAAAGGAGCATGAAGCGGTGTTCAAAAACATGAAGAGCCTGAAAAGGTGTGGAATATATGAAGACCTTCAAAAGGTGTCAAAAATATGAGGAGAATGAAACTGTCTGAAAAATAGCAGGAGCATGAAACGGTGATCAAAAACATGAAGAGCCTGAAAAGGTGTGAAAAATATGAAGAGCTTCAAAAGGTGTGAAATACATGGGGAGCCTGAAACGGGCTGAAAAATAGGAGAAGCATGAAGTGGTGTTGAAAAACATGAAGATCCTGAAAAGGTGTGAAAAATATGAAGAGCTTCAAAAGGTGTGAAATACATGAGGAGCATGAAACTCTCTGAAAAATAGAAGGAGCATGAAGTGGTGTTCAAAAACATGAAGATCCTGAAAAGGTGTGAAAAATATGAAGAGCTTCAAAATGCGTGAAATACATGAGGAGCATGAAATGGCCTGAAAAATACGAGGAGCATGAAACGGTGTTCAAAAACATGAAGAGCCTGAAAAGGTGTGAAAAATATGAAGAGCTTCAAAAGGTGTCAAAAATATGAGGAGCATGAAACGGTCTGAAAAATAGAAGCAGCATGAAGCGGTGTTGAATTAGATGAAGAGCCTGAAAACGTGTGAAAAATAAGAAGAGATTCAAAAGGTGTGAAAAATATGAAAGCTTTAAAAGGTGTCAAAAATATGAGGAGCATGAAACGGTCTGAAAAATAGGAGGAGCATGAAGCGGTGTTGAAAAACATGAAGAGCCGGAAAAAGTGTGAAAAATATGAAGAACTTCAAAAGGTGTCAAAAATATGAGGAGCATGGAACAGTCTGAAAAATAGGAGGAGCATGAAGCGGTGTTGAAAAACATGAAGAGCCTTAAAATGTGTGAAACATATGAAGAGCTTCAAAAGGTGTGAAATACATGAGGAGCATGAAACTGGCTGAAAATTAGGAGGAGCATGAAGCAGTGTGGCAAAACATGAAGAGCCTGAAAAGGTGTGAAAGATATGAAGAGTTTCTAAAAGTGTCAAAAATATGAGGAGCATGAAAACGTCTGAAAAATAGGAGAAGCATGAAGTGGTGTTGAAAAACATTAAGAGCCTGAAAGGGTGTGAAAAATATGAAGAGCTTCAAAATGTGTCAAAAATATGAGGAGCATGAAACGGTCTGAAAAATAGGAGGAGCATGAAGCGGTGTTCAAAAACATGAAGAGCGTGAAAAGGTGTGAAAAATATGAAGAGCTTCAAAAGGTGTCAAACATATGAGGAGCATGAAACGGTCTGAAAAATAGGAGGAGAATGAAACGGTGTTGAAAAACATGAAGACACTGAAAAGGTGTGAAAAACATGAAGAGCTTCAAATGGTGTGAAATACATGAGGAGCATGAAACGGTCTGAAAAATAGGAGGAGCATGATGGTGTGCTCAAAAACATGAAGAGCCTGAAAAAGTGTGAAAAATATGAAGAGCTTCAAAAATATGAAAAATATGAAGAGCTTCAAAAGGTGTGAAAAATATGAGGAACATGAAACGGTCTGAAAAATATGAGAAGCATGAAGCGCTGTTCAAAAACATGAAGAGCCTAAAAGGTGTGAAAAATATGAAGAGATTCAAAAGGTGTCAAAAATATGAGGAGCATGAAACGGCCTCAAAAATAGGAGGAGCATGAATCGGTGATGAAAAACATGGAGAGCCTAAAAGGTGTGAAAAATATGAAGAGCTTCAAAAGGTTTCAAAATGTGTGGAGCATGAAACGGTCTGAAAAATAGGAGGAGTATGAAGCGGAGTGAAAAACAGAAGAGCCTGAAAAGGTGTGAAAAATATGAAGAGCTTGAAAAGGTGTGAAAAATATGAAGAACTTCAAAATGTGTGAAATATTTGAAGAGCTTCAAAATGTGTCAAAAAGAGATGAGCATGAAACGGTTTGAAAAATAGGAGGAGCATGAAGTGGTGTTGAAAAACATGAAGAGCCTGAAAAGGTGTGAGAAATATGAAGAGTTTCAAAAGGTGTCAAAAATATGAGGATCCTGAAACGGTCTGAAAAATAAGAGGAGCATGAAGCGGTGTTCAAAAACATGAAGAGCCTGAAAAGGTGTGAAATATATGAAGAGCTTCAAAAGGTGTCAAAAATATGAAGAGAATGAAACGGTCTGAAAAATAGGAGGAGCATGAAACGGTGATCAATAACATGAAGAGCCTGAAAAGGTGTGAAAAATATGAAGAGCTTCAAAAGGTGTGAAATACATGAGGAGCATGAAACGGGCTGAAAAATAGGAGAAACCTGAAGTGGAATTGAAAAACATGAAGATCCTGAAAAGGTGTGAAAAATATGAAGAGCTTCAAAACGTGTGAAATACATGAGGAGCATGAAACTCTCTGAAAAATAGAAGGAGCATGAAGTGGTGTTCAAAAACACGAAGAGCCTGAAAAGGTGTGAAAAATATGAAAAGCTTCAAAAGGTGTCAAAAATATAAGGAGCTTGAAACGGGCTGAAAAATATGAGGAGCATGAAGTGGTTGTGAAAAACATGAAAAGCCTGAAAATGTGTGCAAAATACGAAGAGCTTCAAAAGGTGTGAAATACATGACGAGCATGAAATGGCCTGAAAAATACGAGGAACATGAAACGGTGTTCAAAAACATGAAGAGCCTGAAAAAGTGTGAACAATATGAAGAGTTTCAAAAGGTGTCAAAAATATGAGGAGCATGAAAACGTATGAAAAATAGGAGGAGCATGAAGTGGTGTTGAAAAACATTAAGAGCCTGAAAGGGTGTGAAAAATATGAAGAGCTTCAAAAGGTGTCAAAAATATGAGAAGCATGAAACTGTGTGAATAATAGGAGGAGCATCAAGTGGTGTTCAAAAACATGAAGAGCCTGAAAAGGTGTGAAAAATATGAACAGCTTCAAAAGGTGTCAAAAATATGAGGAGCCTTAAACGGTCTGAAAAATGGGAGGAGCATGAAATGTTGATAAAAAACATGAAGAGCCTGAAAAGGTGTGAAAAATATGAAGAGCTTCAAAAGGTGTGAAATACATGAGGAGCATGAAACTGGCTGAAAAATAGGAGAAGAATGAAGTGGTGTTGAAAAACATGAAGAGCCTGAAAAAGTGTGAAAAATATGAAAAGCTTCAAAAGGTGTGAAATACATGAGGAGCATGAAACTCTCTGAAAAATAGAAGGAGCATGAAGTGGTGTTCAAAAACATGAAGAGCCTGAAAAGGTGTGAAAATATGAAGAGCTTCAAAAATATGAAGAGCTTCAAAGGGTGTGAAAAATATGAGGAGCATGATACAGTTTTAAAAATAGGAGGAGTATGAAGCTGTGTTGAAAAACATGAAGAGCCTGAAAACGTGTGAAAATATGAAGAGCTTCAAAAATATGAAAAATATGAAGAGCTTCAAAGGGTGAGAAAAATATGAAGAGCTTCAAAATGTGTCAAAAATATGAGGAGCATGAAACGTTCTGAAAAATAGGAGGAGCATGAAGCGGTGTTGAAATACATGAAGAGATTGAAAAACGTGTGAAAAATATGAAGAGCTTCAAAAGCTGTGAAAAATATGAAGAGCTTCAAAAGTTGTGAAATACATGAGGGGCATGAAACTGGCTGAAAAATAGGAGAAGCATGAAGTGGTGTGGAAATATAAGAAAAGCGAGAAAAGGTGTGAAAAATATGAAGAGCCTCAAAAGGTGTGGAAAATATGAGGAGCATGATATGGTTTGAAAAATAGGATTAGCATGAAGCGGTGTTCAAAAACATGAAGAGCCTGAAAAATTGTGAAAAATATGAAAAGCATCAAAAGGTGTCAAAAATATGAGGAGCATGAAACGGTTTGAAAAATAGGAGGAGCATGAAGCGGTGTTGAAAAACATGAAGAACCTAAAAGGTGTGAAAAATATGAAGAGCTTGAAAACGTGTGAAATATATGAAGAGCTTCAAAAGGTGTTAAAAATGAGATGAGCATGAAACCGTCAGAAAAATATGAGGAGCATGAAACGGTGATCAAAAACATGAAGAGCCTGAAAAGCTGTGAAAAATATGAAGAACTTCACAAGGTGTGAAATACATGAGGAGCATGAAACTCTCTGAAAAATAGAAATAGCATGAAGTGGTGTTAAAAAAAAGAAGAGCCTGAAAAGGTGTGAAAATATGAAGAGCTTCAAAAGGTGTGAAAAATATGAGGAGCATGATACAGTTTGAAAAATAGGAGGAGCATGAAGCCGTGTTGAAAACATGAAGAGTCTGAAAACGTGTGAAAATATGAAGAGCTTCAAAAATATGAAAAATATGAAGAGTTTCAAAAGGTGTGAAAAATATGAAGAGCTTCAAAAGGTGTCAAAATGAGATGAGCATGAAACGGTCTGCAAAATAGGAGGAGCATGAAATGATGTTCAAAACATGAAGAGCCTGAAAAGGTGTGAAAAACATGAAGAGCTTAAAAAGGTGTCAAAAATATGAGGAGCATGAAACGGTCTGAAGAAGAAGAGGAGCATGAAGCGGTGTTGAAAAACATGAAGAGCCTGAAAAGGTGTGAAAAATATGAAGAGCTTCTAAAGGTGTCAAAAATATGAGGAGCATGAAACGGTCTTAAAAAACGAGGAGCATGCAGTGGTGTTGAAAAACATGAAGAGCCTGAAAAGTTGTGAAAAATATGCATAGCTTCAAAAGGTGTCAAAAATTAGATGAGCATGAAACGGTCTGAAAAATTGGAGGAGCAAGAAGTACTGTTGAAAAAAATGAAGAGCCTGAAAAGGTGTGAACAATATGAAAAGCTTCAAAAGGTGTCAAAAATATGAGGAACTTGAAACGGTCTGAAAAATAGGAGGAGCATGAAGCGGTGTTGAAAAATATGAAGAGCCTGAAAAGATGTGAAAAATATGAAGAGCTTCTAAAGGTGTCAAAAATATGAGGAGCATGAAACTGTCTGAAAAATAGGAGGAGCATGAAACGGTGATCAAAAACATGAAGAGCCTGAAAAGGTGTGAAAAATATGAAGAGCTTCAAAAGGTGTGAAATACATGAGGAGTTTGAAACGGACTGAAAAATAGGAGGAGCATGAAGCAGTGTTGAAAAATATGAAGAGCCTGAAAAGGTGTGAAAAATATGAAGAGCTTCTAAAGGTGTCAAAAATATGAGGAGCAGGTAACGGTCTGAAAAATAGGAGAAGCATGAAGCGGTGTTGAAAAACATGAAGAGCCTGAAAAGGTGTGAAAAATATGAAGAGCTTGAAAAGGTGTGAAATATATGAAGAGCTTCAAAAGGTGTCAAAAATGAGATGAGCATGAAACTGTCTGAAAAATAGGAGGAGCATGAAACGGTGATCAAAAACATGAAGAGCCTGAAAAGGTGTGAAAAATATGAAGAGCTTCAAAAGGTGTGAAATACATGAGGAGTTTGAAACGGGGCTGAAAAATAGGAGAAGCATGAAGTGGTGTGGAAAAATTTGAAGAGCCTGAAAAGGTGTGAAAAATTTGAAGAGCCTGAAAAGGTGTGAAAAATATGAAGAGCCTGAAAAGGTGTGAAAAATTTGAAGAGCCTGAAAAGGTGTGAATAATTTGAAGAGCCTGAAAAGGTGTGAAAAATTTGAGGAGCCTGAAAAGGTGTGAAAAATATGAAGAGCTTCTAAAGGTGTCAAAAATATGAGGAGCCTGAAACGGTCTGAAAAATAGGAGAATCATGAAGTGGTGTGGAAAAAGATGAAGAGCCTGAAAAAGTGTGAAAAATATGAAGAGCTTCAAAAGGTGTGAAATACATGAGGAGCATGAAAATCTCTGAAAAATAGGAGGAGCATGAAGTGGTGTTAAAAAACATGAAGAGCCTTATAATTTGTGAAAATATGAAGAGATTCAAAAGGTGTGAGAAATATGAGGAGCATGAAACGGTCTGAACAATAGGAGGAGTATGAAGCGGTGTTCAGAAACATCAAGGGCCTGAAAAGTTGTGAAAATTATGAAAAGCTTCAAAAGGTGTCAAAAAAGAGATGAGCATGAAAAGGTCTGAAAAATAGGAGGAGCATGAAGTTGTGTTCAAGAAGATGAAGAGCCTGAAAAGGTGTGAAGTATATGAAGATTTCAAAAGGTGTCAAAAATCTGAGGAGCATGAAACGGTCTGAAAAATAGGAGGAGCATGAAGTGATGTTGAAAAACATGAAGAGACTGAAAAGGTGTGAAAAATATGAAGAGCTTCAAAAGGTGTCAAAAATAAGAGGAGCTTGAAACGGTCTGAAATATATGAGGACCATGAACCGGTGTTCAAAAACATGAAGGCCTGAAAAGGTGTGAAAAATTTGAGGAGCTTCAAAAGGAGTGAAAAATATGAAGAGCTTCAAAAGGTGTCAAAAATGAGATGAGCATGAAACGCTCTGAAAAATAGTAGGAGCATGAAGTTGTGTTGAAAAACATGAAGAGCCTGAAAACGTGAGAAATATATGAGGAGCTTGAAAAGGTGTCAAAAATATGAGGAGCATGAAACGGTCGGAAATATAGGAGGAGCATGAAGCGGTGTTGAAAAACATGAAGAGCCTGAAAACGTGTGAAAAATATGAAGAGCTTCAAAAGGTGTGAAAAATATGAAGAGATTCAAAAGGTGTCAAAAATGAGGTGAGCATGAAACTGTCAGTAAATTAGGAGGAGCATGAAGTGGTATTGAAAAACATGAAGAGACTCAAAAGGTGTGAAAAGTATGAAGAGCTTCAAAACGTGTGAATAATATGAAGAGCTTCAAAAGGTGTCAAAAATGAGATGAGCCTGAAACGGTCTGAAAACCAGGAGGATCATGACGCGGTGTTGAAAAACATGAAGAGCCTGAAAAGGTGTGAGAAATAGGAAGTGCTTGAAAAGGTGTCAAAAAAATGAGGAGCATGAAACGGACGGAAAATAGGAGGAGCATGAAGCGGTGTTGAAAAACATGAAGAGCCTGAAAACGTGTGAAAAATATGAAGAGCTTCAAAAGGTGTCAAAAATGAGATGAGCATGAAACTGTCTGGAAAATAGGAGGAGCATGAAACGGTGTTCAAAAACATGAAGAGCCTGAAAAGGTGTGAAAAATATGAAGAGCTTCAAAAAATGTCAAAAATATGAGGAGCATGAAACGGTCTGAAAAATAGGGGAATCATGCAGCGGTGTTGAAAACTATAAACAGCCTTAAAAAGTGTGAAAAATATGAAGAGCTTCAAATGCTGTCAAAAATATGAGGAGCATGAAACGGTCTGAAAAATAGGAGCAACATGAAACGATGTTCAAAAACATGAAGACATTGAAAATGTGTGAAAAATATGAAGAGGTTCAAAAGGTGTGAAATACAGGAGGATCATGAAACTGTCTGAAATATATGAGGAGCATGAAGCAGTGTTCAAAAACATGAAGAGCCTGAAAAGGTGTGAAAAATATGAAGAGCTTCAAAAGCTGTCAAGTATATGAGTAGCATGAAACGGTATGAAAACTAGCAGGAGCATGAAACGGTGTAGAAAAACTTGAAGAGCCTGAAAAGGTGTGAAAAATAGGAGGAGCTTCAAAAGGTGTCAAAAATATGTGCTGCGTGTAACGGTCTGAAAAATAGGAGGAGGATGAAGCGGTGTTCAAAAACATAAAGAGCCTGAAAAGGTGTGAAAAATACGAACAGCTTCAAAAGGTGTCAAAAATATGAGGAGCATGAAACGGTCTGAACATACGAGGAGCATGAAGCGGTGTTCAAAAACATGAGGAGCCTGAAAAGATGTGAAAAATATGAAGAGCTTTAAAACGTGTGAAAAATGAGATGAGCATGAAACGGTCTGAAAAATAGGAGGAGCATGAAGCGGTGTTCAAAATCATGAAGAGCCTGAAAAAGTGTGACAAATATGAAGAGCTACAAAAGGTGTCAAAAATATGAGGAGCATGAAACGGTCTGAAAAATAGGAGGAGAAAGAAGCAGTGTTGAAAAACATGAAGAGCCTGAAAAGGTGTGAAATACATGAATAGGTTCAGAACGTGTCAAAAATATGAGGAGCATGAAACGGTCTGAGAAATAGGAGGAGCATGAAAAGATGTTCAAATACATGAAGAGACTGAAAACCTGTGAAAAATATGAAGAGCTTCAAAAGGTGTCAAAAGTATGAGGAGCATGAAACTGTGTGGAATATAGGAGGAGCATGAAACGGTGTTGAAAATCATGAAGAGCATGAAAAGGTGTGAAAAATAGGAAGAGCTTCAAAAGGTGTCAAAAATATGAGGGGCATGAAACGGTCTGAAAAGTACTAGGAGCAAGAAGCGGTGACAAAAAGTTAAAGAGCCTGAAAAGGTATGAAAAATAAGAAGAGCCTCAAATCGTGTCAATAATATGAGGAGTATGAAACGGTCTGAAAAATAGGAGCAGCATGAAATGATGTTCAAAAACATGAAGATCCTGAAAAGGTGTGAAAAATATGAAGAGCTTCAAAAGGTGTGAAATACATGAGGAGCATAAAACGGTCTGAAAAATAGGAGGAGCATGAAGCGGTGATGAAAAAAAAGAAGAGCATGATATGGTTTGAAGAATATGAGGAGCTTCAAAAGGTATCAAAAATAGGAGTAGCATGAAGCCGTGTTTAAAAACATGAAGAGCCTGAAAAGGTGTGAAAAATATGAAGAGCTGCAAAACGTGTCAAAAATATGAGGAGCATGAAACGTTCTCAAAAATAGGAGGAGCAGCAAACGGTGTTCAAAAATATGAAGAGCCTGAAAAGGTGTGAAAAATATGAAGAGCATGAAACGGTCTGAAAAATAGGAGGAGCATGAAGCGGTGTTCAGAAACATGAAGAGCCTGAAAACTGTGAAAAATATGAAGAGCTTCAAAAAGTGTGAAAAATATGAAGAGCTTCAAAAGGTGTGAAAAATAAGAGGAGAATGACACGGTCTGAAAAATAGGAGGAGCATGAAACAGTGTGGAAAAAATGAAGAGCATGTATAGGTGTGAAAATTATGAAGAGCTTTAAAGGTTTGAAAAATATGACGAGCATGAAATTGTCTGAAAAATTGGAGGAGCATGAAGCGGTGTTGAAATACATGAAGAGCCTGTAAAGGTTTGAAAAATATGAAGAGCTTCAAAAGGTGTGAAAAATATGAAGAGCTTCAAAATGTGTCAAAAATAAGAGGAGAATGACACGGTCTGAAAAATAGGAGGAGCATGAAGCGGTGTTGAAAAACATGAAGAGCCTGAAAAGGTGTAAAAAACATGAAGAGCCTGAAAAGGTGTGAAATATACGAAGAGCTTCAAAAGGTGTCAAAAATATGAGGAGCATGAAACGGTCTGAAAAATAGGAGGTGCATGAAGCGGCATTCAAAAACATGAAGATCCTGAAAAGGTGTGAAATATATGAACAGCTTCAAAAGGTGTCAAAAGTATGAGGAGCATGAAACAGTCTAAAAATAGGAGGAGGATGAAACGGTGTTGAAAAACATAAAGAGCATGAAAAGGTGTGAAAAATATGAAGAGTTTCAAAAGGTGACAAAAATATGAGGAGCATGAAACTGTCTGAAATATAACAGGAGCAAGAAACGGTTTTGAAGAACATGAAGCGCCTGAAAATGTGTGAAAAATATGAAGAGCTTCAAAGGGTGTTAAAAATATGTCCAGCATGAACGGTCTGAAAAATAGGAGGAGCATAAAACGTTGTTGAAAAACATGAAGAGCATGAAAAGGTGTGAAAAATATGAAGGGCTTCAAAAGGTTTCAAAATTATGACGAGCATGAAACGGCCTAAAAATACGAGGAGCATGAACCAGTCTGAAAAATAGGAGGAGCATGAAACGGTGTTGAAAAACATGAAGTGCCTGTAAAGGTGTGAAAAATATGAAGAGATAAAAAATGTGTCAAAAATATGAGAAGCATGAAACAATCTGAAAAATAGGAGGAGCATGAAATGGTGTTGAAAAACATGAAGAGCATGAAAAGGTGTGAAAAATATGACGGGCTTCAAATGGTTTCAAAAATATGAGGAGCATGAAACGGTCTGAAAAATAGGCGGAGCATGACACTGTGTTGAAATCATGAAGAGCCTAAAAAGGTGTGAAAAATACGAAGAGCTTCAAAAGGTGTCAAAAATATGAGGAACATGAAACGGTCTGAAAAACAGGAGGAGCATGAAGCGGTGTTGAAAAACATGAAGCGTCTAAAAAGGTGTGAAAAATATGGAGACCTTCAAAGGGTGTCAAAATATGAGGAGTGTGAAACTTTGTTGAAAAACAAGAAGAGCATGAAAAGGTGTGAAAAATATGAGGAGCATGAAAAGGTCTGAAAAATAGGAGGAGCATGAAATGTTGTTGAAAAACATGAAGAGCATGAAAACGTGTGAAAAATATGAAAAGCTTCAAAAGGTGTCAATAATAAGAGGTGCATGAAACAGTCTGAAAAATAGGAGGAGCATGAAACGATCTGAAAAATAGGAGGAGCATGAAACGGAGTTGAAAAACCTGAAGAACAGGAAAAGGTGAGAAATATATGAAGAGCTTCAAAAGGTGTGAAAAATATGAGGAGCATGAAATGGTCTGAAAAATAGGAGGAGCATTAAACGGTGTTCAAAAACATGAAGAGCCTGAAAATGTGTGAAAAATATTAAGAGCTTCAAAAGGTGTGAAAAATATGAGGAGCATGAAGCGGTATTTAAAAAACATGAAGAGCTTGAAAAGGTGTGAAATATATGAAGATCTTCAAAAGGTGTGAAAAATAGGAGGAGCATGAGGCCGTGTTCAAAAACATGAAGAGCCTGAAAAGGTGTGAAATATATGAAGAGCTTCAAAAGGTGTCAGAAATATGAGGAGCATGAAACAGTCTGAAAAATAGGAGGAGCTAGAAATGGTGTTGAAAAACAAGAAGAGCATGAAATGGTGTGAAAAATATGAAGAGCTTCAACAGGTGTTTAAGATGAGGAGCATGAAACGGTCTGAAAAATAGGAGGA
This sequence comes from Dama dama, assembly GCF_033118175.1. Lineage (NCBI taxonomy): Eukaryota > Metazoa > Chordata > Mammalia > Artiodactyla > Cervidae > Dama > Dama dama. The sequence continues at coordinate 4,831,835 of NW_026870885.1, forward strand.
GCATGAAGCTTTGTTGAGGAAAATGAAGAACATGAAAAGGTGTGAAAAATATGAAGAGCTTCAAAAGGTGTCAAAAATTTGAGAAGCATGAAACGGTCTGAAAAATACGAGAAGCATGAAGCGATGTTGAAAAACATGAAGAGCCTGAAAAGGTGTGAAATAAATGAAGAGCTTCAAAAGGTGTGAAAAATATGAGGAGCATGAAACGGTCTGAAAAATAGGAGGAGCATGAAGCAGTGTTGAAAAATATGAAGACCCTGAATAGGTGTGAAAAATATGAAGAGGTTCAAAAGGTGTCAAAAATATGAGGAGCATGAAACGGTCTGAATAAAAGGAAGAGCATGAAACGATGTTCAAAAACATGAAGAGCCTGAAAAAGTGTGAAAAATATGAAGAGCTTCAAAAAGTGTGAAAAATATGAGGAGCATGAAACGATCAAAAAAATAGGTGGAGCAGGAAGCGGTGTTCAAAAACATGAAGAGCCTGACAGGTGTGAAATGTATGAAGAGCTTCAAAAAGTGTGAAAAATATGAGGAGCATGAAATGGTCTGAAAAACAGGAGAAGAATGAAGAGGTGTTTAAAACATGAAGAGCCTGAAAAGGTGTGAAATATATGAAGAACTTCAAAAGGTTTCAAAAATATGAGGAGCATGAAACGGTCTGAAACATAGGAGGAGCATGAAGCAGTGTTCAAAAACATGAAGAGCATGAAAAGGTGTGAAGAAAATGAAGAGTTTCAAAAGTTGACATAAATATGAGGAGAATGAAACGGTCTGAAAAATATGAGGAGCATGAAACGGTGTTGAAAAAGATGAAGAGCCTGAAAAGGTGTGAAAAATATGAAGAGCTTCAAAAAGTGTCAAAAATATGAAGAGAATGAAACGGTCCGAAAAATAGGAGGAGCATGAAAAGGTGTTGCAAAACATGAAGAGGGTGAAAATATGTGTAAAATATGAAAAGCTTCAAAAGGTGTGAAAAAAATGAAGAGCTTCAAAAGGTGTCAAATATATAAGGAGCATGAAACGGTCAGAAAAATAGGAGGAGAATGAAGCAATGTTGAAAAACATGAAGAGTCTGAAAAGGTGTGAAATATATGAAGAGCTTAAAAAGGTGTGAAATATAGGAGGAGCATGAAGCGGTGTTCAAAAACATGAAGAGACTGAAAAGGTGTGAAATATATGAAGAGCTTCAATAGGTGTGAAATATAGGAGGAGCATGAAGCGGTGTTCAAAACCATGGAGAAGCTGAAAAGGAGTGAAAAATATGAAGAGCTTCAAAAGGTGTAAAAAATATGAGGAGCAAGAAACGGTCTGAAAAATAGGCGGAGCATGAAACGTTGTTCAAAAAATTGAAGAGCCTGAAAAGGTGTGAAAAATATGAAGAGTTTCAAAAGGTTTCAAAAATATGAGGAACATGAAACTGTCTGAAAAATAGGAGGAGCATGAAGCGGTGTTGAAAAACATGAAGAGCCTGAAAAAGTTTGAAAATTATGAAGAGCTTCAAAAGGTGTCAAAAATATGAGGAGTATGAAATGGTCTGAAAAATAGGAGGAACGTGAAGCGGTGTTGAAAAACATGAAGAGCCTGAAAACGTGTGAAAAATATGAAGAGCTTCAAAAGATGTCAAAAATATCAGGAGCATGAAACGGTCTCAAAAATAGGAGGAACATGAAGCGATGTTGAAAACCATGAAGAGCCTGAAAAGGTGTGAAAAATATGAAGAGCTTCAAAAGGTTTCAAAAATGAAATGAGCATGAAACGGTCTGAAAAATAGAAGGAGTATGATGTGGTGTTGAAAAAAAAGAAGAGACTGAAAAGGTGTGAAATATATGAAGAGCTTCAAAAAGTGTGAAATACATGAGGAGCATTAAACGGTCTGAAAAATAGCAGAAGCATGAAGCGGTGTTCAAAAACATGAGGAGCCTGAAAACGTGTGAAAAATATGAAGAGCTTCAAAAGGTGTCAAAAATATGAAGAGCTTCAAAAGGTGTGAAAAATATGAAGAGCTTCAAAAGGTGTCAAAAATATGAGGAGCATAAAACGGTCTGAAAATTAGGAGGAGCAAGAGCTGTGTTGAAAAACAAGAAGAGTCTGAAAAGGTGTGAAATATATGAAGAGCTTCAAAAGGTGTCAAAAATGAGATGATAATGAAGCGGTCTGAAAAATTGGAGGAGCATGAAGCGCTGTTGATAACCATGAAGAGCCTGAAAAGGTGTGAAAAATATGAAGAGCTTCAAAAGCTGTGAAAAATATGAAGAGCTTCAAAAGGAGACAAACATATAAGGAGCATGAAACGGTCTGAAAAATAGGAGGAGCATGAAACGGTGTTGAAAAACATGAAGAGCCTGAAAACATGTGAAAAATATGAAGAGTTTCAAAAGATGTGAAAAATAAGAAGAGCTTCAAAAGGTGTCAAAAATGATGTGAGCATGAAACGGTCTGAAAAATAGGAGGAGCATGAAAAGGTGTTCAAAAACATGAAGAGCCTGAAAAGCTGTGAAAAATATGAAGAACTTCAAAAGGTGTCAAAAAGATGAGGAGCATGAAACGGTCTGAAAAAAACGAGTAGCATGAAACTGTGTTCAAAAACATGACGAGCCTGAAAAGTTGTGAAAAATAGCAAGAGCTTCAAAAGTGTGAAATATAAGAGGAGCATGAAACGGTCTGAAAAATAGGAGGAGCATGAAAAGGTGTTCAAAATCATGAAGAGTCTGAAAAGCTGTGAAAAATATGAAGAGCTTCAAATGGTGTCAAAATATGAGGAGCATGAAACGGTATAAAAAGTATGAGGAGCATGAAGTGGCATTGAAAAACATTAAGAGACTGAAAAAGTATGAAAAATATGAAGTGCTTCAAAAGCTGTGAAAAATGAGATGAGCATGAAAAGGACTAAAAATAGGAGGAGCATGAAGTGGTGTTGAAAAACATGAAGAGCCTGAAAAGGTGTGAAAAATATGAAGAGCTTCAAAAGGTGTGAAATACATGAGGAGCATGAAGCGGTCTGAAAATTAGGAGGAGCAAGAAGCGGTGTTGAGAAACCTGAAGAGCCTGAAAATGTGTCAAAAATATGAAAAGCTTCAAAAGTTGTGAAAAATATGAAGAGCTTCAAAAGGTGTCAAAAATGAGATGAGCATGAAACGGTCTGAAAAATAGGAGCAGCATGAAGTGGTGTTGAAAAACATGAAGAGCCTGAAAAGATGAGAAAAATATGAAGAGCTTCAAAAGGTGTCAATAATAAGAGGTGCATGAAACAGTTTGAAATATAGGAGGAGCAAGAAACGATCTGAAAAATAGGAGGAGCATGAAGCGGTGTTGAAAAACATGAAGAGCCTGAAAAGATGAGAAAAATATGAAGAGCTTCAAAAGGTGTGAAAAATATGAGGAGCATTAAACTGTCTGAAAAATAGGAGAAGCATGAAACGGTGTTAGAATCATGAAGAGCATGAAAATGTGTGAATAATATGAAGAGCTTCAAAATGTGTCATAAATATGAGGAGCATGAAACCGTGTCAAAATTAGGAGGAGCACGAAGCGTTGTTCAAAATATGGAGAGCCTGAAAAGGTATGAAAAATATGAAGAGCCTCAAAAGGTGTCTAAAATATGAAGAGCATGAAACGGTCTGAAAAATAGGAGGAGCATGAAACGGTGTTCAAAAACATGAAGTGCCTGAAAATGAGTGAAAAATATGAACAGCTTCAAAAGATGTCAAAAATATGCGGAGCATGAAATGGTCTGAAAAATAGGAGGAGCATGAAACGGTGTTCCAAAACATGAAGAGCCTGAAAAGGTATGGAAAATATGAAGAGCTTCAAAAGGTGTTAAAAATATGAGGAGCAGGAAACGGTCTTAAAAATAGGAGGAGCATGAAATGGTGTTTTAAAAACATGAAGAGCTTCAAAAGGTGTCAAAATATGAGGAGCATGAAACGGTCTGAAAAGTAGGAGGAGCATGAATCGGTGTTAAAGAACATGAAGAACCTGAAAAGGTGTGAAAAATATGGAGAGCTTCAAAAGGTGTCAAAATATGAGCAGCATGAAACGGTCTGAAAAACAGGAAGAGCATGAAACAGTGTTCAAAAACAAGAAGAACCAGGAAAGGTGTGTAAAATATGAAGAGCTTCAAAAGGTGTCAAAAATAAGAGAAGCATGAAACCGTCTGAAAAATAGGAGGAGCATGAAACAGTGTTGAAAAACATGAAGAGCCTGAAAAGGTGTGAAATATATGAAGAGCTTCAAAAGATGTCAAAAATATTAAGAGCATGAAACGGTCTGAAAAATAGGAGGAGCATGCAGCGGTGTTGAAAACCATGAAGAGCCTGAAAACGTGTGAAAAATATGAAGAGTTTCAAAAGGTGTCAAATATATAGGAGCATGAAACTGTCTGAAAAATAGTATGAGAATGAAACGGTTTTGAAAAAGATGAAGAGCATGAAAACCTGTGAAAAATATGATGAGCTTCAGAAGGTGTCAAAAATATGAGGAGCATGAAACGGTCTCAAAAATAGTACGAGCATGAAGCTGTGCTGAAAAACATGAAGAGAATGAAAAGGTGTGAAAAATATGAAGAGCTTCAAAAGGTGTCAAAAATATGAGGAGGATGAAACGGTCTGTAAAAGAGGAGGAGCATGAAGCTCTGTGGAAAAACATGAAGAGAATGAAAGGTGTTAAAAATATGAAGAGCTTCAAAAGTTGTCAAAAATATGAGGAGCATGAAACGTTTTGAAAAATAGGAGGAACATGAAGCGTTGTTTAAAAACGTGAAGAACCTGAAAAGGTGTGAAAAATATGAAGAGCTTCAAAAGGTGTCAAAAATATGAGGAGCATGAAACAGACTGAAAAAAAATGAGGAGCATGAAACTGTGTTGAAAAACATGAAGAGATTGAAAATGTGTGAAAAATATGAAGAGCTTCAAAAGGTGTCAAAAATATGAGGAGCATGAAACGGACTGAAAAATAAGAGGAGCATGAAGTGGTGTTGAAAAACAAGAAGAGCCTGAAAAGGTGTGAAAAATATGAAAGGCTTCAAAAGGTGTCAAAAATATTTGGAGCATGAAAAGGTCTGAAAAATAGTAGCAGCAAGAAACGGTGTTCAAAAACATGAAGAGCCTGAGAAGTTGTGAAAAATATGAAGAGCTTCAAAAGGTGACAAAAATATTAACAGCATGAAACGTTCTGAAAAAAGGAGGAGCATGAGGCGGTGTTGAAAAACATGAAGAGACTGAAAAGGTGTGAAAAATATGAAGAGCTTCAAAAGGTGTCAAAAATATGAGGTGCATGAAACTGTCTGAAAATAGGAGGAGTAAGAAGTGGTGTTTAAAAATATGAAGAGCCTGAAATGGGGTGAAAAATATGAAGAGCTTCAAAAGGTGTCAAAAATATGAGGAGCATGAAACAGTCTGAAAAATCGGAGGCGCATGAAACGTTCTGAAAAATAGGAGGAGCATGAAGCGGTGTTCAAAATCATGAAGAGCCTGAAAAGGTGTGAAGAATATGAAGAGCTTCACAAGGTGTCAAATATATGAGGAGCACGAAACGGACTGAAAAATAGGAGGAGCATGAAACGGTGTTGAAAAACATGAAAAGCGTGAAAAGTTGTGAAAAATAAGAAGACCTTCAAACGATGTCAAATATATGAGGAGCACGAAACGGTCTGAAAAATATGAGGAGCATGAAACGGTGTTCAAAAACATGAAGAGCCTGAAAAGGTGTGAAATATATGAAGAGCTTTAAAAGGTGTCAAATATATGAGGAGCATGAAACGTTCTGAAAATAGGAGGAGCATGAAACGGTGTTGAAAAACATGAAAAGCATGAAAAGGTGTGAAAAATAAGAAGAGCTTCAAAAGATGTCAAATATATGAGGAGCAGGAAACGGTCTGAAAAATAGGAGGAGCATGAAGTGGTATTGAAAAACAGAAAGAGCCTGAAATGGTGTGAAAAATATGAAGAGCTTAAAAAGGTGTGAAAAATACCAAAAGCTTCAAAAGATGTCAAAAATGAGATGAGCATGAAACGGTCTGAATAATAGGAGGAACATGAAGTGGTGTTGAAAAACATGAAGAGCCTGAAAAGGTGTGAAAAATATGAAGAGCTTCAAAAGGTGTCAAAAATATGAGGATCATGAAACGGTCTGAAAAATAGGAGGAGCATGAAGCGGTGTTCAAAATATGCAGAGACAGAAAAGGTGTGAAAAATATGAAGAGCTTCAAAAGGTGTCAAAAATATGAAGAGCATACAACGGTCTGTAAAATAGGAGGAGCATGAAGAGGTGTTCAAAAACATGAAGAGCCTGAAAAGGTGTGAAAAATATGAAGAGCTTCAAAAGGTGTGAAATACATGAGGAGCATTAAACTTTCTGAAAAATAGGAGGAGCATGAAGCGGTGTTCAAAAACATGAAAATCCTGAAAAGGTGTGAAAAATATGAAGAGGTTCAAAACGTCTCAAAAACAAGAGTAGCATGAAACAGTCTGAAAATAGAAGGAGCATGAAGCGGTGTTCAAAAACATGAAGAGCCAGAAAAGGTTTGAAAAATATGAAGAGCTTCAAAAGGTGTCAAAAATATGAGGAGCATGAAACAGTGTTGAAAAACATGAAAAGCCTGAAAAGTTGTGAAATATATGAAGAGCTTCAAAAGGTGTTAAAAATGTGAGGAGCATGAAACGGTCTGAACAATAGGAGGAACATGAATCGGTGTTGAAAAACATGAAGAACCTGAAAAGGTGTGAAAAATATGAAGAGCTTCAAAAGGTGTCAAAAATATGAGGAGCATGAACAGTCTGAAAAATAGTAGGAGCAGTAAACAGTGTTCGAAAACATGAAGAGCCTTAAATGGTGTGAAAAATATGAAGAGCTTCAAAAGGTGTCAAAAATATGAGGAGAATGAAACATTCCAAAAAATAGGAGCAGCATGAATCGGTTTGGAAAAACATGAAGAGCCTTAAAAGATGTGAAAAATATGAAGCACTTCAAAAGGTTTCAAAAATATGAGGAGCATGAAACGGTCTGAAAAATAGGAGGAGCATGAAAAGCTTTTCAAATCGTGAAGAGCCTGAAAATGTGTGAAATATATGAAGAGCTCCAAAAGGTGTCAAAAATAGGAGGAGCATGAAGCGGTGTAGAAAAACCTGAATAGCCTGAAAAGGTGTGAAAAATATGAAGATCTTCAAAAGGTGTCAAAAATATGAGGAGCATGACACGGTCAGAAATATAGCAGGAGCATGAAGTGGTGTTGAAAACATGAAGAACCTGAAAAGTTGTGAAATGATGAAGAGCTTCAAAAGGTGTCAAATATATGAGCAGCATGAAACGTTCTGAAAAACTGGAGGTGCAAGAAACGATGTTCAAAACATGAAGAGCCTGAAAAGGTGTGAAAAATATGAAGGGCTTCAAAACGTATCAAAAATATGAGGAGCATGAAACGGTTTGAAAAACAGGAGGAGCATGAAGCCGTGTTGAAAAACATGAAGAGCCTGAAAAGGTGTGAAAAATATGAAGAGCTTCAATATGTATCAAAAATATGAGGAGCATGAAACGGTCTGAAAAATAAGAGCATGAAGCAGTGTTGAAAAATATGAAGAGCATGAAAACGTGTGAAAAATATGAAGAGCTTCAAAAGGTGTGAAAATTATGAAAATCTTCTAAAGGTGTCAAAAATGAGATGGGCATGAAACGGTCTGAAAATGAGGAGGAGCATGAAGTGGTGTTGAAAAACATGAAGAGACTGAAAAGGTGTGAAATATACGATGAGCTTCAAAAGGTGTGAAAACATGAAGAGCTTCAAAAGGTGTCAAAAATATGAGGAGCATGAAGCGGTCTGAAAAATAGGAGGAGCATGAAGTGGTGTTGAAAAACATGAAGAGTTTGAAAAAGGTGTGAAACATATGAGTAGAATAAAACGGTCTGAAAAATAGGAGGAGCATGAAGTACTCTTGAAAAACATGAAGAGCCTGAAAAGGTGTGAAAAATATGAAGAGTTTCAAATCGTCTCAAAAATATGAGGAGTATAAAACAGTGTGAAAAATAGGAGGAGCATGAAGCGGTGTTGAAAAACATGAAGAGCGTGAAAGGTGTGAAAAATATGAAGAGCCTGAAAAGGTGTGAAAAATATGAAGAGCTTCTAAACGTGTCAAAAATATGAGGAGCATGAAACCTTCTTAAAAATTGGAGGAGCATGAAGCGGTGTTCAAAAATCTAAAGAGCCTGAAAAGGTGTGAAACATATGAAGAGCTTCAAAAGGTGTCAAAAATATGAGGTACATGAAACGGTCTTAAATATATGAGGAGCATGAAATGGTGTTCAATAACATGAAGAGCCTGAAAAGGTGTGAAAAATATGAAGAGCTTCAAAAGGTGTCAAAAATATGAGGAGCATGAAACGTTCTGAAAAAAGGAGGAGCATGAAGCGGTGTTGAAAAACATGAAGAGCCTGAAATGGTGTGAAAAATATGAAGAGCTTCAAAAGGTGTCAGAAATATGAGGTGCATGAAACGGTCTGAAAATAGGAGGAGTAAGAAGTGGTGTTTAAAAATATGAAGAGCCTGAAATGGGGTGAAAAATATGAAGAGCTTCAAAAGGTGTCAAAAATATGAGGAGCATGAGACGGTCTGAAAAATAGGAGGAGCATTAAGCGGTGTTGAAAAACATGAAGAACCTGAAAAGCTCTGAAAAATATGAAAAGCTTCAAAGGGTGTGAAAAATATGAGGAGCAGGAAACGGTCTTAAAAATAGGAGGAGCATGAAACGGTGTTGAAAAACATGAAGAGCTTCAAAAGGTGTCAAAATATGAGGAGCATGAAACGGTCTGAAAAGTAGGAGGAGCATGAATCGGTGTTAAAGAACATGAAGAGCCTGAAAAGGTGTGAAATATATGAAGAGCTTCAAAAGGTGTCAAAAATATGAGGAGCATGAAACGATCTGAAAAATAGGAGGAGAATGAAGTGGTTTTCAAAAACATGAAGAGCCTGAAAAGTTGTGAAAAATAGGAAGAGCTTCAAAAGGTGTCAAAAATATGAGGAGCATGAAACGGTCTGAAAAATATGAGGAGCATGAGGTTGTGTTGAAACATATGAAGAGCCTGAAAAGGTGTGAAAAATATGGAGAGCTTCAAAAGGTGTCAAAATATGAGCAGCATGAAACTATCTGAAAAACAGGAAGAGCATCAAACAGTGTTCAAAAACAAGAAGAACCAGGAAAGGTGTGTAAAATATGAAGAGCTTCAAAAGGTGTCAAAAATAAGAGAAGCATGAAACGGTCTGAAAAATAGGAGGAGCATGAAACAGTGTTGAAAAACATGAAGAGCCTGAAAAGGTGTGAAATATATGAAGAGCTTCAAAAGATGTCAAAAATATTAAGAGCATGAAACGGTCTGAAAAATAGGAGGAGCATGCAGCGGTGTTGAAAACCATGAAGAGCCTGAAAACGTGTGAAAAATATGAAGAGTTTCAAAAGGTGTCAAATATATAGGAGCATGAAACTGTCTGAAAAATAGTATGAGAATGAAACGGTTTTGAAAAAGATGAAGAGCATGAAAACCTGTGAAAAATATGATGAGCTTCAGAAGGTGTCAAAAATATGAGGAGCATGAAACGGTCTCAAAAATAGTACGAGCATGAAGCTGTGCTGAAAAACATGAAGAGAATGAAAAGGTGTGAAAAATATGAAGAGCTTCAAAAGGTGTCAAAAATATGAGGAGGATGAAACGGTCTGTAAAAGAGGAGGAGCATGAAGCTCTGTGGAAAAACATGAAGAGAATGAAAGGTGTTAAAAATATGAAGAGCTTCAAAAGTTGTCAAAAATATGAGGAGCATGAAACGTTTTGAAAAATAGGAGGAACATGAAGCGTTGTTTAAAAACGTGAAGAACCTGAAAAGGTGTGAAAAATATGAAGAGCTTCAAAAGGTGTCAAAAATATGAGGAGCATGAAACGGTCTGAAAAATAAGAGGAGCATGAAGTGGTGTTGAAAAACAAGAAGAGCCTGAAAAGGTGTGAAAAATATGAAAGGCTTCAAAAGGTGTCAAAAATATTTGGAGCATGAAAAGGTCTGAAAAATTATAGCAGCAAGAAACGGTGTTCAAAAACATGAAGAGCCTGAGAAGGTGTGAAAAATATGAAGAGCTTCAAAAGGTGACAAAAATATTAACAGCATGAAACGTTCTGAAAAAAGGAGGAGCATGAGGCGGTGTTGAAAAACATGAAGAGACTGAAAAGGTGTGAAAAATATGAAGAGCTTCAAAAGGTGTCAAAAATATGAGGTGCATGAAACTGTCTGAAAATAGGAGGAGTAAGAAGTGGTGTTTAAAAATATGAAGAACCTGAAATGGGGTGAAAAATATGAAGAGCTTCAAAAGGTGTCAAAAATATGAGGAGCATGAAACAGTCTGAAAAATCGGAGGCGCATGAAACGTTCTGAAAAATAGGAGGAGCATGAAGCGGTGTTCAAAATCATGAAGAGCCTGAAAAGGTGTGAAGAATATGAAGAGCTTCACAAGGTGTCAAATATATGAGGAGCACGAAACGGTCTGAAAAATAGGAGGAGCATGAAACGGTGTTGAAAAACATGAAAAGCGTGAAAAGTTGTGAAAAATAAGAAGACCTTCAAACGATGTCAAATATATGAGGAGCACGAAACGGTCTGAAAAATATGAGGAGCATGAAACGGTGTTCAAAAACATGAAGAGCCTGAAAAGGTGTGAAATATATGAAGAGCTTTAAAAGGTGTCAAATATATGAGGAGCATGAAACGTTCTGAAAATAGGAGGAGCATGAAACGGTGTTGAAAAACATGAAAAGCATGAAAAGGTGTGAAAAATAAGAAGAGCTTCAAAAGATGTCAAATATATGAGGAGCAGGAAACGGTCTGAAAAATAGGAGGAGCATGAAGTGGTATTGAAAAACAGAAAGAGCCTGAAATGGTGTGAAAAATATGAAGAGCTTCAAAAGGTGTGAAAAATACCAAAAGCTTCAAAAGGTGTCAAAAATGAGATGAGCATGAAACGGTCTGAATAATAGGAGGAACATGAAGTGGTGTTGAAAAACATGAAGAGCCTGAAAAGGTGTGAAAAATATGAAGAGCTTCAAAAGGTGTGAAAAATATGAGGAACATGAAACAGTCTGAAATTAAGTAGGAGCATATAGCGGTGTTGAAAAACATGAAGAGCCTGAAAAGGTGTGAAAAATATGAAGAGCTTCCAAAATTGTCAAAAATATGAGGAGCATGAAACGGTCTGAAATATAGGAGGAGCATGAAACGGTAGGAAAAATAGGAGGAACATGAAACGGTGTTGAAAAACATGAAGAGCCTGAAAACGTGTGGAAAATAGGAGGAGCTTCAAATTGTTTCAAAAATATGAGGAGCATGAACGGTCTGAAAAATAGGAGGAGCATGAAGAGGTGTTGAAAAACATGAAGAGCTTCAAAAGGTGTAAAATATATGAAGAGCTTCAAAAGGTGTGAAAAATATGAAGAGCTTCAAAAGGTGTGAAATACATGAGGAGAATGAAACGGTCTGAAAAATAGGAGGAGCATGAAGCAGTGTTCAAAAACATGAAGAGCCTGAAAAGGTGTGAAAAATATGAAAAGCTTCAAAAGGTGTCAAAAATATGAGGATCATGAAACGGTCTGAAAAATAGGAGGAGCATGAAGCGGTGTTCAAAATATGCAGAGACAGAAAAGGTGTGAAAAATATGAAGAGCTTCAAAAGGTGTCAAAAATATGAAGAGCATACAACGGTCTGTAAAATAGGAGGAGCATGAAGAGGTGTTCAAAAACATGAAGAGCCTGAAAAGGTGTGAAAAATATGAAGAGCTTCAAAAGGTGTGAAATACATGAGGAGCATTAAACTTTCTGAAAAATAGGAGGAGCATGAAGCGGTGTTCAAAAACATGAAAATCCTGAAAAGGTGTGAAAAATATGAAGAGCTTCAAAACGTCTCAAAAACAAGAGTAGCATGAAACAGTCTGAAAATAGAAGGAGCATGAAGCGGTGTTCAAAAACATGAAGAGCCAGAAAAGGTTTGAAAAATATGAAGAGCTTCAAAAGGTGTCAAAAATATGAGGAGCATGAAACAGTGTTGAAAAACATGAAAAGCCTGAAAAGTTGTGAAATATATGAAGAGCTTCAAAAGGTGTTAAAAATGTGAGGAGCATGAAACGGTCTGAACAATAGGAGGAACATGAATCGGTGTTGAAAAACATGAAGAACCTGAAAAGGTGTGAAAAATATGAAGAGCTTCAAAAGGTGTCAAAAATATGAGGAGCATGAACAGTCTGAAAAATAGTAGGAGCAGTAAACAGTGTTCGAAAACATGAAGAGCCTTAAATGGTGTGAAAAATATGAAGAGCTTCAAAAGGTGTCAAAAATATGAGGAGAATGAAACATTCCAAAAAATAGGAGCAGCATGAATCGGTTTGGAAAAACATGAAGAGCCTTAAAAGATGTGAAAAATATGAAGCACTTCAAAAGGTTTCAAAAATATGAGGAGCATGAAACGGTCTGAAAAATAGGAGGAGCATGAAAAGCTTTTCAAATCGTGAAGAGCCTGAAAATGTGTGAAATATATGAAGAGCTCCAAAAGGTGTCAAAAATAGGAGGAGCATGAAGCGGTGTAGAAAAACCTGAATAGCCTGAAAAGGTGTGAAAAATATGAAGATCTTCAAAAGGTGTCAAAAATATGAGGAGCATGACACGGTCAGAAATATAGCAGGAGCATGAAGTGGTGTTGAAAACATGAAGAACCTGAAAAGTTGTGAAATGATGAAGAGCTTCAAAAGGTGTCAAATATATGAGCAGCATGAAACGTTCTGAAAAACTGGAGGTGCAAGAAACGATGTTCAAAACATGAAGAGCCTGAAAAGGTGTGAAAAATATGAAGGGCTTCAAAACGTATCAAAAATATGAGGAGCATGAAACGGTTTGAAAAACAGGAGGAGCATGAAGCCGTGTTGAAAAACATGAAGAGCCTGAAAAGGTGTGAAAAATATGAAGAGCTTCAATATGTATCAAAAATATGAGGAGCATGAAACGGTCTGAAAAATAAGAGCATGAAGCAGTGTTGAAAAATATGAAGAGCATGAAAACGTGTGAAAAATATGAAGAGCTTCAAAAGGTGTGAAAATTATGAAAATCTTCTAAAGGTGTCAAAAATGAGATGGGCATGAAACGGTCTGAAAATGAGGAGGAGCATGAAGTGGTGTTGAAAAACATGAAGAGACTGAAAAGGTGTGAAATATACGATGAGCTTCAAAAGGTGTGAAAACATGAAGAGCTTCAAAAGGTGTCAAAAATATGAGGAGCATGAAGCGGTCTGAAAAATAGGAGGAGCATGAAGTGGTGTTGAAAAACATGAAGAGTTTGAAAAAGGTGTGAAACATATGAGTAGAATAAAACGGTCTGAAAAATAGGAGGAGCATGAAGTACTCTTGAAAAACATGAAGAGCCTGAAAAGGTGTGAAAAATATGAAGAGTTTCAAATCGTCTCAAAAATATGAGGAGTATAAAACAGTGTGAAAAATAGGAGGAGCATGAAGCGGTGTTGAAAAACATGAAGAGCGTGAAAGGTGTGAAAAATATGAAGAGCCTGAAAAGGTGTGAAAAATATGAAGAGCTTCTAAACGTGTCAAAAATATGAGGAGCATGAAACCTTCTTAAAAATTGGAGGAGCATGAAGCGGTGTTCAAAAATCTAAAGAGCCTGAAAAGGTGTGAAACATATGAAGAGCTTCAAAAGGTGTCAAAAATATGAGGTACATGAAACGGTCTTAAATATATGAGGAGCATGAAATGGTGTTCAATAACATGAAGAGCCTGAAAAGGTGTGAAAAATATGAAGAGCTTCAAAAGGTGTCAAAAATATGAGGAGCATGAAACGTTCTGAAAAAAGGAGGAGCATGAAGCGGTGTTGAAAAACATGAAGAGCCTGAAATGGTGTGAAAAATATGAAGAGCTTCAAAAGGTGTCAGAAATATGAGGTGCATGAAACGGTCTGAAAATAGGAGGAGTAAGAAGTGGTGTTTAAAAATATGAAGAGCCTGAAATGGGGTGAAAAATATGAAGAGCTTCAAAAGGTGTCAAAAATATGAGGAGCATGAGACGGTCTGAAAAATAGGAGGAGCATTAAGCGGTGTTGAAAAACATGAAGAACCTGAAAAGCTCTGAAAAATATGAAAAGCTTCAAAGGGTGTGAAAAATATGAGGAGCAGGAAACGGTCTTAAAAATAGGAGGAGCATGAAACGGTGTTGAAAAACATGAAGAGCTTCAAAAGGTGTCAAAATATGAGGAGCATGAAACGGTCTGAAAAGTAGGAGGAGCATGAATCGGTGTTAAAGAACATGAAGAGCCTGAAAAGGTGTGAAATATATGAAGAGCTTCAAAAGGTGTCAAAAATATGAGGAGCATGAAACGATCTGAAAAATAGGAGGAGAATGAAGTGGTTTTCAAAAACATGAAGAGCCTGAAAAGTTGTGAAAAATAGGAAGAGCTTCAAAAGGTGTCAAAAATATGAGGAGCATGAAACGGTCTGAAAAATATGAGGAGCATGAGGTTGTGTTGAAACATATGAAGAGCCTGAAAAGGTGTGAAAAATATGGAGAGCTTCAAAAGGTGTCAAAATATGAGCAGCATGAAACTATCTGAAAAACAGGAAGAGCATCAAACAGTGTTCAAAAACAAGAAGAACCAGGAAAGGTGTGTAAAATATGAAGAGCTTCAAAAGGTGTCAAAAATAAGAGAAGCATGAAACGGTCTGAAAAATAGGAGGAGCATGAAACAGTGTTGAAAAACATGAAGAGCCTGAAAAGGTGTGAAATATATGAAGAGCTTCAAAAGATGTCAAAAATATTAAGAGCATGAAACGGTCTGAAAAATAGGAGGAGCATGCAGCGGTGTTGAAAACCATGAAGAGCCTGAAAACGTGTGAAAAATATGAAGAGTTTCAAAAGGTGTCAAATATATAGGAGCATGAAACTGTCTGAAAAATAGTATGAGAATGAAACGGTTTTGAAAAAGATGAAGAGCATGAAAACCTGTGAAAAATATGATGAGCTTCAGAAGGTGTCAAAAATATGAGGAGCATGAAACGGTCTCAAAAATAGTACGAGCATGAAGCTGTGCTGAAAAACATGAAGAGAATGAAAAGGTGTGAAAAATATGAAGAGCTTCAAAAGGTGTCAAAAATATGAGGAGGATGAAACGGTCTGTAAAAGAGGAGGAGCATGAAGCTCTGTGGAAAAACATGAAGAGAATGAAAGGTGTTAAAAATATGAAGAGCTTCAAAAGTTGTCAAAAATATGAGGAGCATGAAACGTTTTGAAAAATAGGAGGAACATGAAGCGTTGTTTAAAAACGTGAAGAACCTGAAAAGGTGTGAAAAATATGAAGAGCTTCAAAAGGTGTCAAAAATATGAGGAGCATGAAACGGTCTGAAAAATAAGAGGAGCATGAAGTGGTGTTGAAAAACAAGAAGAGCCTGAAAAGGTGTGAAAAATATGAAAGGCTTCAAAAGGTGTCAAAAATATTTGGAGCATGAAAAGGTCTGAAAAATTATAGCAGCAAGAAACGGTGTTCAAAAACATGAAGAGCCTGAGAAGGTGTGAAAAATATGAAGAGCTTCAAAAGGTGACAAAAATATTAACAGCATGAAACGTTCTGAAAAAAGGAGGAGCATGAGGCGGTGTTGAAAAACATGAAGAGACTGAAAAGGTGTGAAAAATATGAAGAGCTTCAAAAGGTGTCAAAAATATGAGGTGCATTAAACTGTCTGAAAATAGGAGGAGTAAGAAGTGGTGTTTAAAAATATGAAGAACCTGAAATGGGGTGAAAAATATGAAGAGCTTCAAAAGGTGTCAAAAATATGAGGAGCATGAAACAGTCTGAAAAATCGGAGGCGCATGAAACGTTCTGAAAAATAGGAGGAGCATGAAGCGGTGTTCAAAATCATGAAGAGCCTGAAAAGGTGTGAAGAATATGAAGAGCTTCACAAGGTGTCAAATATATGAGGAGCACGAAACGGTCTGAAAAATAGGAGGAGCATGAAACGGTGTTGAAAAACATGAAAAGCGTGAAAAGTTGTGAAAAATAAGAAGACCTTCAAACGATGTCAAATATATGAGGAGCACGAAACGGTCTGAAAAATATGAGGAGCATGAAACGGTGTTCAAAAACATGAAGAGCCTGAAAAGGTGTGAAATATATGAAGAGCTTTAAAAGGTGTCAAATATATGAGGAGCATGAAACGTTCTGAAAATAGGAGGAGCATGAAACGGTGTTGAAAAACATGAAAAGCATGAAAAGGTGTGAAAAATAAGAAGAGCTTCAAAAGATGTCAAATATATGAGGAGCAGGAAACGGTCTGAAAAATAGGAGGAGCATGAAGTGGTATTGAAAAACAGAAAGAGCCTGAAATGGTGTGAAAAATATGAAGAGCTTCAAAAGGTGTGAAAAATACCAAAAGCTTCAAAAGGTGTCAAAAATGAGATGAGCATGAAACGGTCTGAATAATAGGAGGAACATGAAGTGGTGTTGAAAAACATGAAGAGCCTGAAAAGGTGTGAAAAATATGAAGAGCTTCAAAAGGTGTGAAAAATATGAGGAACATGAAACAGTCTGAAATTAAGTAGGAGCATATAGCGGTGTTGAAAAACATGAAGAGCCTGAAAAGGTGTGAAAAATATGAAGAGCTTCCAAAATTGTCAAAAATATGAGGAGCATGAAACGGTCTGAAATATAGGAGGAGCATGAAACGGTAGGAAAAATAGGAGGAACATGAAACGGTGTTGAAAAACATGAAGAGCCTGAAAACGTGTGGAAAATAGGAGGAGCTTCAAATTGTTTCAAAAATATGAGGAGCATGAACGGTCTGAAAAATAGGAGGAGCATGAAGAGGTGTTGAAAAACATGAAGAGCTTCAAAAGGTGTAAAATATATGAAGAGCTTCAAAAGGTGTGAAAAATATGAAGAGCTTCAAAAGGTGTGAAATACATGAGGAGAATGAAACGGTCTGAAAAATAGGAGGAGCATGAAGCAGTGTTCAAAAACATGAAGAGCCTGAAAAGGTGTGAAAAATATGAAAAGCTTCAAAAGGTGTCAAAAATATGAGGATCATGAAACGGTCTGAAAAATAGGAGGAGCATGAAGCGGTGTTCAAAATATGCAGAGACAGAAAAGGTGTGAAAAATATGAAGAGCTTCAAAAGGTGTCAAAAATATGAAGAGCATACAACGGTCTGTAAAATAGGAGGAGCATGAAGAGGTGTTCAAAAACATGAAGAGCCTGAAAAGGTCTGAAAAATATGAAGAGCTTCAAAAGGTGTGAAATACATGAGGAGCATTAAACTTTCTGAAAAATAGGAGGAGCATGAAGCGGTGTTCAAAAACATGAAAATCCTGAAAAGGTGTGAAAAATATGAAGAGCTTCAAAACGTCTCAAAAACAAGAGTAGCATGAAACAGTCTGAAAATAGAAGGAGCATGAAGCGGTGTTCAAAAACATGAAGAGCCAGAAAAGGTTTGAAAAATATGAAGAGCTTCAAAAGGTGTCAAAAATATGAGGAGCATGAAACAGTGTTGAAAAACATGAAAAGCCTGAAAAGTTGTGAAATATATGAAGAGCTTCAAAAGGTGTTAAAAATGTGAGGAGCATGAAACGGTCTGAACAATAGGAGGAACATGAATCGGTGTTGAAAAACATGAAGAACCTGAAAAGGTGTGAAAAATATGAAGAGCTTCAAAAGGTGTCAAAAATATGAGGAGCATGAACAGTCTGAAAAATAGTAGGAGCAGTAAACAGTGTTCGAAAACATGAAGAGCCTTAAATGGTGTGAAAAATATGAAGAGCTTCAAAAGGTGTCAAAAATATGAGGAGAATGAAACAGTCCAAAAAATAGGAGCAGCATGAATCGGTTTGGAAAAACATGAAGAGCCTTAAAAGATGTGAAAAATATGAAGCACTTCAAAAGGTTTCAAAAATATGAGGAGCATGAAACGGTCTGAAAAATAGGAGGAGCATGAAACGCTTTTCAAATCGTGAAGAGCCTGAAAATGTGTGAAATATATGAAGAGCTCCAAAAGGTGTCAAAAATAGGAGGAGCATGAAGCGGTGTAGAAAAACCTGAATAGCCTGAAAAGGTGTGAAAAATATGAAGATCTTCAAAAGGTGTCAAAAATATGAGGAGCATGACACGGTCAGAAATATAGCAGGAGCATGAAGTGGTGTTGAAAACATGAAGAACCTGAAAAGTTGTGAAATGATGAAGAGCTTCAAAAGGTGTCAAATATATGAGCAGCATGAAACGTTCTGAAAAACTGGAGGTGCAAGAAACGATGTTCAAAACATGAAGAGCCTGAAAAGGTGTGAAAAATATGAAGAGCTTCAAAAGGTGTGAAATACATGAGGAGAATGAAACGGTCTGAAAAATAGGAGGAGCATGAAGCAGTGTTCAAAAACATGAAGAGCCTGAAAAGGTGTGAAAAATATGAAAAGCTTCAAAAGGTGTCAAAAATATGAGGATCATGAAACGGTCTGAAAAATAGGAGGAGCATGAAGCGGTGTTCAAAATATGCAGAGACAGAAAAGGTGTGAAAAATATGAAGAGCTTCAAAAGGTGTCAAAAATATGAAGAGCATACAACGGTCTGTAAAATAGGAGGAGCATGAAGAGGTGTTCAAAAACATGAAGAGCCTGAAAAGGTCTGAAAAATATGAAGAGCTTCAAAAGGTGTGAAATACATGAGGAGCATTAAACTTTCTGAAAAATAGGAGGAGCATGAAGCGGTGTTCAAAAACATGAAAATCCTGAAAAGGTGTGAAAAATATGAAGAGCTTCAAAACGTCTCAAAAACAAGAGTAGCATGAAACAGTCTGAAAATAGAAGGAGCATGAAGCGGTGTTCAAAAACATGAAGAGCCAGAAAAGGTTTGAAAAATATGAAGAGCTTCAAAAGGTGTCAAAAATATGAGGAGCATGAAACAGTGTTGAAAAACATGAAAAGCCTGAAAAGTTGTGAAATATATGAAGAGCTTCAAAAGGTGTTAAAAATGTGAGGAGCATGAAACGGTCTGAACAATAGGAGGAACATGAATCGGTGTTGAAAAACATGAAGAACCTGAAAAGGTGTGAAAAATATGAAGAGCTTCAAAAGGTGTCAAAAATATGAGGAGCATGAACAGTCTGAAAAATAGTAGGAGCAGTAAACAGTGTTCGAAAACATGAAGAGCCTTAAATGGTGTGAAAAATATGAAGAGCTTCAAAAGGTGTCAAAAATATGAGGAGAATGAAACAGTCCAAAAAATAGGAGCAGCATGAATCGGTTTGGAAAAACATGAAGAGCCTTAAAAGATGTGAAAAATATGAAGCACTTCAAAAGGTTTCAAAAATATGAGGAGCGTGAAACGGTCTGAAAAATAGGAGGAGCATGAAACGCTTTTCAAATCGTGAAGAGCCTGAAAATGTGTGAAATATATGAAGAGCTCCAAAAGGTGTCAAAAATAGGAGGAGCATGAAGCGGTGTAGAAAAACCTGAATAGCCTGAAAAGGTGTGAAAAATATGAAGATCTTCAAAAGGTGTCAAAAATATGAGGAGCATGACACGGTCAGAAATATAGCAGGAGCATGAAGTGGTGTTGAAAACATGAAGAACCTGAAAAGTTGTGAAATGATGAAGAGCTTCAAAGGTGTCAAATATATGAGCAGCATGAAACGTTCTGAAAAACTGGAGGTGCAAGAAACGATGTTCAAAACATGAAGAGCCTGAAAAGGTGTGAAAAATATGAAGAGCTTCAAAAGGTGTGAAATACATGAGGAGAATGAAACGGTCTGAAAAATAGGAGGAGCATGAAGCAGTGTTCAAAAACATGAAGAGCCTGAAAAGGTGTGAAAAATATGAAAAGCTTCAAAAGGTGTCAAAAATATGAGGATCATGAAACGGTCTGAAAAATAGGAGGAGCATGAAGCGGTGTTCAAAATATGCAGAGACAGAAAAGGTGTGAAAAATATGAAGAGCTTCAAAAGGTGTCAAAAATATGAAGAGCATACAACGGTCTGTAAAATAGGAGGAGCATGAAGAGGTGTTCAAAAACATGAAGAGCCTGAAAAGGTCTGAAAAATATGAAGAGCTTCAAAAGGTGTGAAATACATGAGGAGCATTAAACTTTCTGAAAAATAGGAGGAGCATGAAGCGGTGTTCAAAAACATGAAAATCCTGAAAAGGTGTGAAAAATATGAAGAGCTTCAAAACGTCTCAAAAACAAAAGTAGCATGAAACAGTCTGAAAATAGAAGGAGCATGAAGCGGTGTTCAAAAACATGAAGAGCCAGAAAAGGTTTGAAAAATATGAAGAGCTTCAAAAGGTGTCAAAAATATGAGGAGCATGAAACAGTGTTGAAAAACATGAAAAGCCTGAAAAGTTGTGAAATATATGAAGAGTTTCAAAAGGTGTTAAAAATGTGAGGAGCATGAAACGGTCTGAACAATAGGAGGAACATGAATCGGTGTTGAAAAACATGAAGAACCTGAAAAGGTGTGAAAAATATGAAGAGCTTCAAAAGGTGTCAAAAATATGAGGAGCATGAACAGTCTGAAAAATAGTAGGAGCAGTAAACAGTGTTCGAAAACATGAAGAGCCTTAAATGGTGTGAAAAATATGAAGAGCTTCAAAAGGTGTCAAAAATATGAGGAGAATGAAACAGTCCGAAAAATAGGAGCAGCATGAATCGGTTTGGAAAAACATGAAGAGCCTTAAAAGATGTGAAAAATATGAAGCACTTCAAAAGGTTTCAAAAATATGAGGAGCATGAAACTGTCTGAAAAATAGGAGGAGCATGAAACGCTTTTCAAATCGTGAAGAGCCTGAAAATGTGTGAAATATATGAAGAGCTCCAAAAGGTGTCAAAAATAGGAGGAGCATGAAGCGGTGTAGAAAAACCTGAATAGCCTGAAAAGGGGGGAAAAATATGAAGATCTTCAAAAGGTGTCAAAAATATGCGGAGCATGACACGGTCAGAAATATAGCAGGAGCATGAAGTGGTGTTGAAAACATGAAGAACCTGAAAAGCTGTGAAATGATGAAGAGCTTCAAAAGGTGTCAAATATATGAGCAGCATGAAACGTTCTGAAAAACTGGAGGTGCAAGAAACGATGTTCAAAACATGAAGAGCCTGAAAAGGTGTGAAAAATATGAAGGGCTTCAAAACGTATCAAAAATATGAGGAGCATGAAACGGTTTGAAAAACAGGAGGAGCATGAAGCCGTGTTGAAAAACATGAAGAGCCTGAAAAGGTGTGAAAAATATGAAGAGCTTCAATATGTATCAAAAATATGAGGAGCATGAAACGGTCTGAAAAATAAGAGGAGCATGAAGCGGTGTTGAAAAATATGAAGAGCATGAAAACGTGTGAAAAATATGAAGAGCTTCAAAAGGTGTGAAAATTATGAAAAGCTTCTAAAGGTGTCAAAAATGAGATGGACATGAAACGGTCTGAAAATGAGGAGTAGCATGAAGTGGTGTTGAAAAACATGAAGAGACTGAAAAGGTGTGAAATATACGATGAGCTTCAAAAGGTGTGAAAATATGAAGAGCTTCAAAAGGTGTCAAAAATATGAGGAGCATGAAGCGGTCTGAAAAATAGGAGGAGCATGAAGTGGTGTTGAAAAAGATGAAGAGTATGAAAAAGGTGTGAAACTTATGAGTAGAATAAAACGGTCTGAAAAATAGGAGGAGCATGAAGTAGTCTTGAAAAACATGAAGAGACTGAAAAGGTGTGAAAAATATGAAGAGTTTCAAATCGTGTCAAAAATATGAGGAGTATGAAACAGTGTGAAAAATAGGAGGAGCATGAAGCGCTGTTGAAAAACATGAAGAGCGTGAAAGGTGTGAAAAATATGAAGAGCCTGAAAAGGTGTGAAAAATATGAAGAGCTTCTAAACGTGTCAAAAATATGAGGAGCATGAAACCTTCTTAAAAATTGGAGGAGCATGAAGCGGTGTTCAAAAATTTAAAGAGCCTGAAAAGGTGTGAAAAATATGAAGAGCTTCAAACGGTGTCAAAAATATGAGGAACATGAAACGGTCTTAAATATAGGAGGAGCATGAAATGGTGTTCAATAACATGAAGAGCCTGAAAAGGTGTGAAAAATATGAAGAGCTTCAAAAGATGTCAAAAATATGAGGAGCATGAAACGTTCTGAAAAAAGGAGGAGCATGAAGCGGTGTTGAAAAACATGAAGAGCCTGAAATGGTGTGAAAAATATGAAGAGCTTCAAAAGGTGTCAGAAATATGAGGTGCATGAAACGGTCTGAAAATAGGAGGAGTAAGAAGTGGTGTTTAAAAATATGAAGAGCCTGAAATGGGGTGAAAAATATGAAGAGCTTCAAAAGGTGTCAAAAATATGAGGAGCATGAGACGGTCTGAAAAATAGGAGGAGCATTAAGCGGTGTTGAAAAACATGAAGAACCTGAAAAGCTCTGAAAAATATGAAAAGCTTCAAAAGGTGTGAAATATATGAGGAGCAGGAAACGGTCTTAAAATAGGAGGAGCATGAAACGGTGTTGAAAAACATGAAGAGCTTCAAAAGGTGTCAAAATATGAGGAGCATGAAACGGTCTGAAATGTAGGAGGAGCATGAATATGTGTTAAAGAACATGAAGAGCCTGAAAAGGTGTGAAATATATGAAGAGCTTCAAAAGGTGTCAAAAATATGAGGAGCATGAAACGATCTGAAAAATAGGAGGAGAATGAAGTGGTTTTCAAAAACATGAAGAGCCTGAAAAGTTGTGAAAAATAGGAAGAGCTTCAAAAGGTGTCAAAAATATGAGGAGAATGAAACGGCCTGAAAAATATGAGGAGCATGAGGTTGTGTTGAAAAATATGAAGAGCCTGAAAAGGTGTGAAAAATATGGAGAGCTTCAAAAGGTGTCAAAATATGAGCAGCAAAAACTGTCTGAAAAACAGGAAGAGCATCAAACAGTGTTCAAAAACAAGAAGAACCAGGAAAGGTGTGTAAAATATGAAGAGCTTCAAAAGGTGTCAAAATTAAGAGAAGCATGAAACGGTCTGAAAAATAGGAGGAGCATGAAACAGTGTTGAAAAACATGAAGAGCCTGAAAAGGTGTGAAATATATGAAGAGCTTCAAAAGATGTCAAAAATATTAAGAGCATGAAACGGCCTGAAAAATAGTATGAGAATGAAACGGTTTTGAAAAAGATGAAGAGCATGAAAACCTGTGAAAAATATGAAGAGTTTCAAAAGGTGTCAAATATATAGGAGCATGAAACTGTCTGAAAAATAGTATGAGAATGAAACGGTTTTGAAAAAGATGAAGAGCATGAAAACCTGTGAAAAATATGATGAGCTTCAGAAGGTGTCAAAAATATGAGGAGCATGAAACGGTCTCAAAAATAGTACGAGCATGAAGCTGTGCTGAAAAACATGAAGAGAATGAAAAGGTGTGAAAAATATGAAGAGCTTCAAAAGGTGTCAAAAATATGAGGAGCATGAAACGTTTTGAAAAATAGGAGGAACATGAAGCGTTGTTTAAAAACGTGAAGAACCTGAAAAGGTGTGAAAAATATGAAGAGCTTCAAAAGGTGTCAAATATATGAGGAGCATGAAACAGACTGAAAAAAAATGAGGAGCATGAAACTGTGTTGAAAAACATGATGAGATTGAAAATGTGTGAAAAATATGAAGAGCTTCAAAAGGTGTCAAAAATATGAGGAGCATGAAATGGTCTGAAAAATAAGAGGAGCATGAAGTGGTGTTGAAAAACAAGAAGAGCCTGAAAAGGTGTGAAAAATATGAAAGGCTTCAAAAGGTGTCAAAAATATTTGGAGCATGAAAAGGTCTGAAAAATAGTAGCAGCAAGAAACGGTGTTCAAAATCATGAAGAGCCTGAGAAGGTGTGAAAAATATGAAGAGCTTCAAAAGGTGACAAAAATATTAACAGCATGAAACGTTCTGAAAAAAGGAGGAGCATGAGGCGGTGTTGAAAAACATGAAGAGACTGAAAAGGTGTGAAAAATATGAAGAGCTTCAAAAGGTGTCAAAAATATGAGGTGCATGAAACTGTCTGAAAATAGGAGGAGTAAGAAGTGGTGTTTAAAAATATGAAGAGCCTGAAATGGGGTGAAAAATATGAAGAGCTTCAAAAGGTGTCAAAAATATGAGGAGCATGAAACAGTCTGAAAAATCGGAGGCGCATGAAACATTCTGAAAAATAGGAGGAGCATGAAGCGGTGTTCAAAATCATGAAGAGCCTGAAAAGGTGTGAAGAATATGAAGAGCTTCACAAGGTGTCAAATCTATGAGGAGCACGAAACGGTCTGAAAAATAGGAGGAGCATGAAACGGTGTTGAAAAACATGAAAAGCGTGAAAAGGTGTGAAAAATAAGAAGACCTTCAAAAGATGTCAAATATATGAGGAGCACGAAACGGTCTGAAAAATATGAGGAGCATGAAACGGTGTTCAAAAACATGAAGAGCCTGAAAAGGTGTGAAATATATGAAGAGCTTTAAAAGGTGTCAAATATATGAGGAGCATGAAACGGTCTGAAAATAGGAGGAGCATGAAACGGTGTTGAAAATCATGAAAAGCATGAAAAGGTGTGAAAAATAAGAAGAGCTTCAAAAGATGTCAAATATATGAGGAGCAGGAAACGGTCTGAAAAATAGGAGGAGCATGAAACGGTGTTCAAAAACCTGAAGAGCCTGAAAAGGTGTGAAAAATATGAAGAGCATGAAAATGTGTGAAAAATATGAGGAGCATAAACTGTGTTCAAAAACATGAAGATCCACAAAAGGTGTGAAAAATATGAAGAGCGTCAAAATGTCTCAAAGAAATGAGGAGCATGAAACGGTCTGAAAAGTAGGAAGAGCATGAAGTGGTGTTGAAAAACATGAAGAGTCTGAAAAGGTGTGTAAATATGAAGGGCATCAAAAAGTGTGAAAAATATGAAGAGCATGAAATGGTCAGAAAAATATGAGGAGCATGAAACGGTGTTCAAAAACATGAAGAGCCTGAAAAGGTGTGAAATATATGAAGAGCTTCAAAAGGTGTCAAAAATATGAATTGCATGAAACCGTCTGAAAAATAGGAGGAGCATGAAACGGTCTGAAAAAATGGAGGAGCATGAAATGGTGTTGAAAAACATGAAGAGCCTGAAAATGTGTGAAAAATATGAAGAGCTTCAAAAGGTGTCAAAAATATGGGGAGCATCAAACGGTCTGAAAAATAGGAAGAGCATGAAGCAGTGTTGAAAAACAGGAAGCGCCTGAAAAGGTGTGAAAAATATGAAGAGCTTCAAAATGTGTCAAAAATATGAGGAGCATGAAATCGTCTGAACAAGAGGAGGAGCCTGAAAAGGAGTTCAAAAACATGAAGAGCCTGAAAAGATGTGAAAAATATTAAGAGCTTCTAAAGGTGTCAAAAATATGAGGAGCATGAAACGGTCTGAAAAATAGGAGGAGCATGAAGCGGTGTTGAAAAACAGGAAGCGCCTGAAAAGGTGTGAAAAATATGAAGATCTTCACAAGGTGGCAGAAATACGAGGAGCATGAAACGGTCTCAAAAATAGGAGGAGCATGAAAGGGTGTTGAAAAACATGAACAGCATGAAAAGCTTTGAAAAATATGAAGAGCTTCACAAGGTGTCAGAAATCCGAGGAGCATGAAACGGTTTGAAAAATATGAGGAGCATGAAACAGTGTTCAAAAACATGAAAACCCTGAAAAGTTGTGAAATCTATGAAGAGCTTCAAAATATGTTAAAAATTGGAGGAGCATGAAACGGTCTGAAAAATATGAGGAGCAAGAAACGGTGTGAAAAATATGAAGAGCTTCAAAAGGTGTCAAAATAATGAGGAGCATGACACGGTCAGAAGTATAGGAGGAGGATGATGTGGATTTGAAAAACATGAAGAGCCTGAAAAGGTGTGACAATTATGAAGCGCTTCAAAAGGTGTCAAAATAATGGGGAGCATTAAACGGTCTGAAAAACAGAGGGAGCATGAAATGGTGTTGAAAAATATGAAGAGCATTAAAAGGTTTGAAAAATATGAAGAGCTTCAAAAGGTGTCAAAAATATGAGGAGTATGAAACGGTGTTCAAAAACATGAAAAGCCTGAAAAGTTGTGAAAAATATGAAGAGCTTCAAAAGGTGTGAAAAATATGAGGAGCATGAAACGGTCTGAAAAATAGGAGGAGCATCAAATGGTGTTCAAAGACGTGAAGAGCATGAAAAGGTGTGCAATATAAGAAGAGCTTGAAAACGTGTCAAAAATATGAGGAGCATGAAACGGTCTGAAAAATAGGAGGAGCATGAAGTGGTTTTGACAAACATGATGAGCCTGAAAAGGTGTGAAAAATATGAAGAGCTTCAAAAGGTGTCAAAAATATGAGGAGCATGAAACGGTCAGAAAAATAGGAGGAGCATGAAGTGGTATTGAAAAACAGAAAGAGCCTGAAAAGGTGTGAAAAATATGAAGAGCTTCAAAAGGTGTCAAAAATATGAGGAGCATGAAACGGTCTGAAAAATAGGAGGAGCATGAAGTGGTATTGAAAAACAGAAAGAGCCTGAAAAGGTGTGAAAAATATGAAGAGCTTCAGAAGGTGTCAAAGATATGAGGAGCATGAAACGGTTTAAAAAATAGAAGGAGCATGAAACGGTCTTCAAAAACATGAAGTGCCTGAAAAGGTGTGAAAAATATGAAGAGCTTCAAAAGGTGTCAACAATATGAGGACCATGAAACGGTCTGAAAAATAGGAGGAGCATGAAGTGGTATTGAAAATCATAAAGACCCTGAAGAGGTGTGAAAAATATGAAGAGCTTCAAACGGTGTCAAAAATATGAGGAGCATGAAACAGTGTTGAAAAACATGAAAAGCCTGAAAAGTTGTGAAATATATGAAGCGCTTCAAAAGGTGTTAAAAATGTGAGGAGCATGAAACGGTCTGAAAAATAGGAGGAGCATGAAACGCTTTTCAAATCGTGAAGAGCCTGAAAATGTGTGAAATATATGAAGAGCTCCAAAAGGTGTCAAAAATAGGAGGAGCATGAAGCGGTGTAGAAAAACCTGAATAGCCTGAAAAGGTGTGAAAAATATGAAGATCTTCAAAAGGTGTCAAAAATATGAGGAGCATGACACGGTCAGAAATATAGCAGGAGCATGAAGAGGTGTTGAAAACATGAAGAACCTGAAAAGTTGTGAAATGATGAAGAGCTTTAAAAGGTGTCAAATATATGAGCAGCATGAAACGTTCTGAAAAACTGGAGGTGCAAGAAACGATGTTCAAAACATGAAGAGCCTGAAAAGGTGTGAAAAATATGAAGGGCTTCAAAACGTATCAAAAATATGAGAGGCATGAAACGGTTTGAAAAACAGGAGGAGCATGAAGCCGTGTTGAAAAACATGAAGAGCCTGAAAAGGTGTGAAAAATATGAAGAGCTTCAATATGTATCAAAAATATGAGGAGCATGAAACGGTCTGAAAAATAAGAGGAGCATGAAGCGGTGTTGAAAAATATGAAGAACATGAAAACGTGTGAAAAATATGAAGAGCTTCAAAAGGTGTGAAAAATATGAAAAGCTTCTAAAGGTGTCAAAAATGAGATGGGCATGAAACGGTCTGAAAATGAGGAGGAGCATGAAGTGGTGTTGAAAAACATGAAGAGATTGAAAAGGTGTGAAATATACGATGAGCTTCAAAAGGTGTGGAAATATGAAGAGCTTCAAAAGGTGTCAAAAATATGAGGAGCATGAAGCGGTCTGAAAAACAGGAGGAGCATGAAGTGGTGTTGAAAAACATGAAGAGTTTGAAAAAGGTGTGAAACATATGAGTAGAATAAAACGGTCTGAAAAATAGGAGGAGCATGAAGTAGTCTTGAAAAACATGAAGAGCCTGAAAAGGTGTGAAAAATAGGAAGAGCTTCAAAAGGTGTCAAAAATATGAGGAGCATGAAACGTTCTGAAAAATATGAGGAGCATGAGGTTGTGTTGAAAAATATGAAGAGCCTGAAAAGGTGTGAAATATATGGAGAGCTTCAAAAGGTGTCAAAACATGAGCAGCACGAAACCGTCTGAAAAACAGGAGGAGCATGAAACAGTGTTCAAAAACAAGAAGAACCAGGAAAGGTGTGTAAAATATGAAGAGCTTCAAAACGTGTCAAAAATATGAGGATCATGAAACGGTCTAAAAAATAAGAGGAGCATGAAGTGGTGTTGCAAAAGAAGAAGACCCTGAAAAGGTGTGAAAAATATGAAGCGCTTCAAAAGGTGTCAAAAATAAGAGAAGCATGAAATGGTCTGAAAAATAGGAGGAGCATGAAACAGTGTTGAAAAACATGAAGAGCCTGAAAAGGTGTGAAATATATGAAGAGCTTCAAAAGATGTCAAAAATATTAAGAGCATGAAACGGTCTGAAAAATAGGAGGAGCATGCAGCGGTGTTGAAAACCATGAAGAGCCTGAAAACGTGTGAAAAATATGAAGAGTTTCAAAAGGTGTCAAATATATAGGAGCATGAAACTGTCTGAAAAATAGTATGAGAATGAAACGGTTTTGAAAAAGATGAAGAGCATGAAAACCTGTGAAAAATATGATGAGCTTCAGAAGGTGTCAAAAATATGAGGAGCATGAAACGGTCTCAAAAATAGTACGAGCATGAAGCTGTGCTGAAAAACATGAAGAGAATGAAAAGGTGTGAAAAATATGAAGAGCTTCAAAAGGTGTCAAAAATATGAGGAGGATGAAACGGTCTGTAAAAGAGGAGGAGCATGAAGCTCTGTGGAAAAACATGAAGAGAATGAAAGGTGTTAAAAATATGAAGAGCTTCAAAAGTTGTCAAAAATATGAGGAGCATGAAACGTTTTGAAAAATACGAGGAACATGAAGCGTTGTTTAAAAACGTGAAGAACCTGAAAAGGTGTGAAAAATATGAAGAGCTTCAAAAGGTGTCAAAAATATGAGGAGCATGAAAGAGACTGAAAAAAAATGAGGAGCATGAAACTGTGTTGAAAAACATGAAGAGATTGAAAATGTGTGAAAATATGAAGAGCTTCAAAAGGTGTCAAAAATATGAGGAGCATGAAATGGTCTGAAAAATAAGAGGAGCATGAAGTGGTGTTGAAAAACAAGAAGAGCCTGAAAAGGTGTGAAAAATATGAAAGGCTTCAAAAGGTGTCAAAAATATTTGGAGCATGAAAAGGTCTGAAAAATAGTAGCAGCAAGAAACGGTGTTCAAAAACATGAAGAGCCTGAGAAGGTGTGAAAAATATGAAGAGCTTAAAAAGGTGACAAAAATATTAACAGCATGAAACGTTCTGAAAAAAGGAGGAGCATGAGGCGGTGTTGAAAAACATGAAGAGACTGAAAAGGTGTGAAAAATATGAAGAGATTCAAAAGGTGTCAATAATATGAGGAGCATGAAACGGTCTGAAAAATGGGAGGAGCATGAAGCTCTGTTCAAAAATATGAGGAGCCTGAAAAGGTGTGAAAAATATGAGGAGCATGAAATTGTCTGAAAAATAGGAGGAGCATGAAGTGGTGTGGAAAAACATGAAGAGCCTGAAAAGGTGTGAAAAATATGAAGAGCTTCAAAAGGTGTGAAATACATGAGGAGCATGAAATTGTCTGAAAAATAGGAGGAGCATGAAGTGGTGTTCAAAAACATGAAGAGCCTGAAAAGTTGTGAAAAATATGAAGACCTTCAAAAGGTGTGAAAAATATGAGGAGCATGAAACGGTCTGAAAAATAGATGCGGCATGAAATGGTGTTGAAAAACATGAAGAGCCTGAAAAGTTGTGAAAAATATGAAGAGCTTCAAAAGGTATGAAAAATATGAGGAGCATGAGACGGCCTGAAAAATAGAAGCAGCATGAAACGGTGTTGAAAAATATGATGAGCCTGAAAAGGTGTGAAAAATATGAAGAGCTTCAAAAGGGGTCAAAAATATGAAGAGCATGAAACGGTCTGTAAAATAGGAGGATCATGAAGCAGTGTTCAAAATCATGAAGAGCCTGAAAAGGTGTGAAAAATATGAAGAGCTTCAAAATGTGTCAAAAATATGAGGAGCATGAAACGGTCTGAAAAATAGGAGGAGCAAGAAGCGGTGTTGAAAAAAATGAACAGCCTGCAAACGTTTGAAAAATATGAAGAGCTTCAAATGGTGTGAAATTAATGAGGAGCATGAAACCGTCTGAAAAATACGAGAAGCATGAAGTGGTGTTGAAAAACATGAAGAGCCTGAAAAGGTGTGAAAAAAATGAAGAGCTTCAAAAGGTGTGAAAAATTTGAGGAGCATGAAACGGTCTGAAAAATAGAAGCAGCATGAAACGATGTTGAAAAACATGAAGTGCTGAAAAAGTGTGAAAAATATGAAGAGCTTCAAAAGGTGCGAAAAATATGAGGAGCATGAAACGGTCTGAAAAATAGGAGGAGAATGAAGCGGTGTTCAAAAACATGACGAGCCTGACAGGTGTGAAAAATATGAAGAGCTTCAAAAGGTGTGAAATACATGAGGAGCATGAAACGGTCTGGAATATAGGAGGAGCATGAAGTGGTGTGGAAAAACATGAAGAGCCTGAAAAGGTATGAAAAATATGAAGAGCTTCAAAAGGTGTGAAAAATATGAGGAGCATGAAACGGCCTGAAATATAGAAGCTGAATGAAACGGTGTGGAAAAACATGAAGAGACTGAAAAGGTGTGAAAAATATGAAGAGCTTCAAATGGTGTCAAAAATATGAGGAGCATGTAACGTTCTGAAAAATAGGAGGAGCATGAAACGGTGATGAAAAACATGAGAAGCCTGAAAAGGTGTGATAAATATGAAGAGCTTCAAATGGTGTCAAAAATATGAGAAGCATGAAACGGTCTGAAAGATAGGAGGAGCATGAAACGGTGATCAGAAATATGAAGAGCCTGAAAAGGTGTGAAAAATATGAAGAGCTTCAAAAGGTGTGAAATACATGAGGAGCATGAAACTCTCTGAAAAATAGGAGGAGCATGAAGTGGTGTTCAAAAACATGAAGAGCCTGAAAAGTTGTGAAAAATATGAAGAGCTTCAAAAGGTGTGAAAAATATGAGGAGCATGAAACGGTCTGAAAAATAGATGTGGCATGAAATGGTGTTGAAAAACATGAAGAGCCTGAAAGGTTGTGAAAAATATGAAGAGCTTCAAAAGGTATGAAAAATATGAGGAGCATGAAACGGCCTGAAAAATAGAAGCAGCATGAAATGGTGTTGAAAAATATGATGAGCCTGAAAAGGTGTGAAAAATATGAAGAGATTCAAAAGGGGTCAAAAATATGAAGAGCATGAAACGGTCTGTAAAATAGGAGGATCATGAAGCGGTGTTCAAAATCATGAAGAGCCTGAAAAGGTGTGAAAAATATGAAGAGCTTCAAAACGTGTCAAAAATATGAGGAGCATGAAACGGTCTGAAAAATACGAGGAGCAAGAAGCGGTTTTGAAAAAAATGAACAGCCTGCAAACGTTTGAAAAATATGAAGAGCTACAAATGGTGTGAAATTAATGAGGAGCATGAAACGGTCTGAAAATTACGAGAAGCATGAAGTGGTGTGGAAAAACATGAAGAACCTGAAAAGGTGTGAAAAATATGAAGAGTTTCAAAAGGTGTCAAAAATATGAAGAGCATGAAACGTTCTGAAAAATAGGAGGAGCATGAAGCGGTGTTCAAAAACATGAAGAGCCTGAAAAGGTGTCAAAAATATGAAGAGCTTCAATAGGTGTGAAAAATATGAGGAGCATGAAGCGGTGTTCAAAAACATGAAGAGCCTGAAAAGGTGTGAAAAATATGAGGAGCATGAAATTGTCTGAAAAATAGGAGGAGCATGAAGTGGTGTTCAAAAACATGAAGAGACTGAAAAGTTGTGAAAAATATGAAGAGCTTCAAAGGTGTCAAAAATACGAGGAGCATGTAACGTCTGAAAAATAGGAGGAGCATGAAGCGTTGTTCAAAAACGTGAAGAGCTTGAAAAGGTGTGAAAAATATGAATAGCTTCAAAAGGTGTGATATTCATGAGGAGCATGAAAGCTTTCTGAAAAATAGGAGAAGCATGAAGTGGTGTGGAAAAACATGAAGAGCCTGAAAAGGTGTGAAAAATATGAAGAGCTTCAAAAGGTGTTAAAAATATGACGAGCATGAAACGGTCTGAAAATTTGCAGGATCATGAGCGGTGTTCAAAAACAGGAAGAGCCTGAAAAGGTGTGAACAATATGAAGAGCTTCAAATGGTGTCAAAAATATGAGAAGCATGAAACGGTCTGAAAGATAGGAGGAGCATGAAGTGGTGATCAAAATCATGAAGAGCCTGAAAAAGTGTGAAAAATATGAAGAGCTTCAAAAGATGTCAAAAATATGAGGAGCATGAAACGTTCTGAAAAATAGGAGGAGCATGAAACGGTGATCAAAAACATGAGGAGCCTGAAAAAATGTGAAAAATATGAAGAGCTTCAAAAGGTGTGAAATTCATGAGGAGCATGAAACGGTCTGAAAAATAGGAGAAGCATGAAGTGGTGTTCAAAAACATGAGGAGCCTGAAAAGGTGTGAAAAATATGAAGAGCTTCAAAAGGTGTCAAAAATATGAGGAGCATGTAACGTTCTGAAAAATAGGAGGAGCATGAAACGGTGATGAAAAACATGAGAAGCCTGAAAAGGTGTGATAAATATGAAGAGCTTCAAAAGGTGTGAAATTCATGAGGAGCATGAAACGGTCTGAAAAATAGGAGAAGCATGAAGTGGTGTTGAAAAACATGAAGAGCCTGAAAAAGTGTGAAAAATATGAAGAGCTTCAAAAGGTGTCAAAAATATGAAGAGCATGAAACGGTCTGAAAGTTTGGAGGATCATGAGCGGTGTTCAAAAACATGAAGAGCCTGAAAAGTTGTGAAAAATATGAAGAGCTTCAAAAGGGGTCAAAAATATGAAGAGCATGAAACGGTCTGAAAAATAGGAGGATCATGAAGCGGTGTTCAAAATCATGAAGAGCTTGAAAACGTGTTAAAAATGTGAAGAGCTTCAAAAGGTGTCAAAATTATGAGGAGCATGAAACGGTCTGAAAAATAGGAGGAGCCTGAAACGGTGATCGAAAACATGAGGAGCCTGAAAAGGTGTGAAAACTATGAAGAGCTTCAAAAGGTGTGAAATACATGAGGAGCATTAAACGGTCTGAAAAATATGAGAAGCATGAAGTGGTGTGGAAAAACATGAAGAGCCTGAAAAGGTGTGAAAAATATGAAGAGCTTCAAATGGTGTCAAAAATATGAGGAGAATGAAACGGTCTGAAAAATAGGAGGAGCATGAAACGGTGATGAAAAACATGAGAAGCCTGAAAAGGTGTGATAAATATGAAGAGCTTCAAATGGTGTCAAAAATATGAGAAGCATGAAACGGTCTGAAAGATAGGAGGAGCATGAAACGGTGATCAGAAATATGAAGAGCCTGAAAAGGTGTGAAAAATATGAAGAGCTTCAAAAGGTGTGAAATACATGAGGAGCATGAAACTCTCTGAAAAATAGGAGGAGCATGAAGTGGTGTTCAAAAACATGAAGAGCCTGAAAAGTTGTGAAAAATAAGAAGAGCTTCAAAAGG
Organism: Dama dama; assembly: GCF_033118175.1. NCBI lineage: Eukaryota > Metazoa > Chordata > Mammalia > Artiodactyla > Cervidae > Dama > Dama dama. The sequence continues at coordinate 4,865,417 of NW_026870885.1, forward strand.
TGTGAAAAATATGAGGAGCATGAAACGGTCTGAAAAATAGATGTGGCATGAAATGGTGTTGAAAAACATGAAGAGCCTGAAAGGTTGTGAAAAATATGAAGAGCTTCAAAAGGTATGAAAAATATGAGGAGCATGAAACGGCCTGAAAAATAGAAGCAGCATGAAATGGTGTTGAAAAATATGATGAGCCTGAAAAGGTGTGAAAAATATGAAGAGATTCAAAAGGGGTCAAAAATATGAAGAGCATGAAACGGTCTGTAAAATAGGAGGATCATGAAGCGGTGTTCAAAATCATGAAGAGCCTGAAAAGGTGTGAAAAATATGAAGAGCTTCAAAACGTGTCAAAAATATGAGGAGCATGAAACGGTCTGAAAAATACGAGGAGCAAGAAGCGGTTTTGAAAAAAATGAACAGCCTGCAAACGTTTGAAAAATATGAAGAGCTACAAATGGTGTGAAATTAATGAGGAGCATGAAACGGTCTGAAAATTACGAGAAGCATGAAGTGGTGTGGAAAAACATGAAGAACCTGAAAAGGTGTGAAAAATATGAAGAGTTTCAAAAGGTGTCAAAAATATGAAGAGCATGAAACGTTCTGAAAAATAGGAGGAGCATGAAGCGGTGTTCAAAAACATGAAGAGCCTGAAAAGGTGTCAAAAATATGAAGAGCTTCAAAACGTGACAGAAATATTAGGAGCATGAAACCGTCTGAAAAATAGGAGGAGCATGAAGTGGTGTTGAAAAACATGAAGCGCCTGAAAAGGTGTGAAAAATATAAAGAGCTTCAAAAGGTGTGAATTACATGAGGAGAATGAAACAGTCTGAAAAAAAGGAGGAGCATAAGGCGGTGTTGAAAAACATGAAGAGCCTGAAAAGGTGTGAAAAATATGAAGAGATTCAAAAGGTGTCAATAATATGAGGAGCATGAAACGGTCTGAAAAATGGGAGGAGCATGAAGCTCCGTTCAAAAATATGAGGAGCCTGAAAAGGTGTGAAAAATATGAGGAGCATGAAATTGTCTGAAAAATAGGAGGAGCATGAAGTGGTGTGGAAAAACATGAAGAGCCTGAAAAGGTGTGAAAAATATGAAGAGCTTCAAAAGGTGTGAAATACATGAGGAGCATGAAATTGTCTGAAAAATAGGAGGAGCATGAAGTGGTGTTCAAAAACATGAAGAGCCTGAAAAGTTGTGAAATATATGAAGACCTTCAAAAGGTGTGAAAAATATGAGGAGCATGAAACGGTCTGAAAAATAGATGCGGCATGAAATGGTGTTGAAAAACATGAAGAGCCTGAAAAGTTGTGAAAAATATGAAGAGCTTCAAAAGGTATGAAAAATATGAGGAGCATGAGACGGCCTGAAAAATAGAAGCGGCATGAAACGGTGTTGAAAAATATGATGAGCCTGAAAAGGTGTGAAAAATATGAAGAGCTTCAAAAGGTGCGAAAAATATGAGGAGCATGAAACGGTCTGAAAAATAGGAGGAGAATGAAGCGGTGTTCAAAATCATGAAGAGCCTGAAAAGGTGTGAAAAATATGAAGAGCTTCAAAATGTGTCAAAAATATGAGGAGCATGAAACGGTCTGAAAAATAGGAGGAGCAAGAAGCGGTGTTGAAAAAAATGAACAGCCTGCAAACGTTTGAAAAATATGAAGAGCTTCAAATTGTGTGAAATTAATGAGGAGCATGAAACGGTCTGAAAAATACGAGAAGCATGAAGTGGTGTGGAAAAACATGAAGAACCTGAAAAGGTGTGAAAAATATGAAGAGTTTCAAAAGGTGTCAAAAATATGAAGAGCATGAAACGGTCTGAAAATTTGAAGGATCATGAGCGGTGTTCAAAAACATGAGGAGCCTGAAAAGGTGTGAAAAATATGAAGAGCTTCAAATGGTGTCAAAAATATGAGAAGCATGAAACGGTCTGAAAGATAGGAGGAGTATGAAACGGTGATCAGAAACATGAAAAGCCGGAAAACGTGTGAAAATTATGAAGAGTTTCAAAAGGTGTGAAATTCATGAGGAGCATGAAACGGTCTGTAAAATAGGAGAAGCATGAAGTGGTGTGGAAAAACATGAAGAGCCTGAAAAGGTGTGAAAAATATGAAGAGCTTCAAAAGGTGTGAAATACATGAGGAGCCTGAAACTCTCTGAAAAATAAGAGGAGCATGAAGTGGTGTTCAAAAACATGAAGAGTCTGAAATGGTGTGAAAAATATGAAGAGCTTCAATAGGTGTGAAAAATATGAGGATCAGTATACGGTGTGAAAAATAGGAGGAGCATGAAGCGGTGTTCAAAAACATGAAGAGCCTGAAAAGGTGTGAAAAATATGAGGAGCATGAAATTGTCTGAAAAATAGGAGGAGCATGAAGTGGTGTTCAAAAACATGAAGAGACTGAAAAGTTGTGAAAAATATGAAGAGCTTCAAAGGTGTCAAAAATACGAGGAGCATGTAACGTCTGAAAAATAGGAGGAGCATGAAGCGTTGTTCAAAAACGTGAAGAGCTTGAAAAGGTGTGAAAAATATGAATAGCTTCAAAAGGTGTGATATTCATGAGGAGCATGAAAGCTTTCTGAAAAATAGGAGAAGCATGAAGTGGTGTGGAAAAACATGAAGAGCCTGAAAAGGTGTGAAAAATATGAAGAGCTTCAAAAGGTGTTAAAAATATGACGAGCATGAAACGGTCTGAAAATTTGCAGGATCATGAGCGGTGTTCAAAAACAGGAAGAGCCTGAAAAGGTGTGAACAATATGAAGAGCTTCAAATGGTGTCAAAAATATGAGAAGCATGAAACGGTCTGAAAGATAGGAGGAGCATGAAGTGGTGTTCAAAATCATGAAGAGCCTGAAAAAGTGTGAAAAATATGAAGAGCTTCAAAAGATGTCAAAAATATGAGGAGCATGAAACGTTCTGAAAAATAGGAGGAGCATGAAACGGTGATCAAAAACATGAGGAGCCTGAAAAAATGTGAAAAATATGAAGAGCTTCAAAAGGTGTGAAATTCATGAGGAGCATGAAACGGTCTGAAAAATAGGAGAAGCATGAAGTGGTGTTCAAAAACATGAGGAGCCTGAAAAGGTGTGAAAAATATGAAGAGCTTCAAAAGGTGTCAAAAATATGAAGAGCATGAAATGATCTGAAAATTTGGAGGATCATGAGCGGTGTTCAAAAACATGAAGAGCCTGAAAAGTTGTGAAAAATATGAAGAGCTTCAAAAGGTGTGAAATTCATGAGGAGCATGAAACGGTCTGAAAAATAGGAGAAGCATGAAGTGGTGTTGAAAAACATGAAGAGCCTGAAAAAGTGTGAAAAATATGAAGAGCTTCAAAAGGTGTCAAAAATATGAAGAGCATGAAACGGTCTGAAAGTTTGGAGGATCATGAGCGGTGTTCAAAAACATGAAGAGCCTGAAAAGTTGTGAAAAATATGAAGAGCTTCAAAAGGGGTCAAAAATATGAAGAGCATGAAACGGTCTGAAAAATAGGAGGATCATGAAGCGGTGTTCAAAATCATGAAGAGCTTGAAAACGTGTTAAAAATGTGAAGAGCTTCAAAAGGTGTCAAAATTATGAGGAGCATGAAACGGTCTGAAAAATAGGAGGAGCCTGAAACGGTGATCGAAAACATGAGGAGCCTGAAAAGGTGTGAAAACTATGAAGAGCTTCAAAAGGTGTGAAATACATGAGGAGCATTAAACGGTCTGAAAAATATGAGAAGCATGAAGTGGTGTGGAAAAACATGAAGAGCCTGAAAAGGTGTGAAAAATATGAAGAGCTTCAAATGGTGTCAAAAATATGAGGAGAATGAAACGGTCTGCAAAATAGGAGGAGCATGAAATGGTGTTCAAAAACATGAAGAGCCTGAAAAGTTGTGAAAAATATGAAGAGCTTCAAAAGGTGTCAAAAATATGAGGAGCATGAAAAGTTCTGAAAATTAGGAGGAGCATGAAGCGGTGTTGAAAAACATGAAGAGCCTGAAAATGTGTGAAAAATATGAAGAGCTTCAAAAGGTGTCAAAAATATGAGGAGCATTAAACGGTCTGAAAAATAGGAGTAGCATGAAGCGGTGTTCAAAAACAGGAAGAGCCTGAAAATTTGTTAAAAAAATGAAGAGCTTCAAAAGGTGTCAAAAATATGAGGAGCATGAAACGGTCTGAAAAATAGGAGTATTATGAAACGGTGTTCAAAAATATGAAGAGCCTGAAAAGGTGTGAAAAATATGAAGAGCATCAAAAGATGTGAAAAATATGAAGAGCTTCAAAAGGTGTAAAAAATATGGGGAGCATGAAACGGTCTGAAAAATAGGAAGAGCATGAAACGGTGTTCAAACAAATCAAGAGCCTGAAAAGGTGTGAAAAATATGAAGAGCTTCAAAAGGTTTGAAAAACATGAGGAGCATGAAACGGTCCAAAAAATAGGAGATGCATGAAGTTGTGTTGAAAAACATGAAGAGCCTGAAAAGGTATGAAAAATATGAAGAGGTTCAAATGGTGTCAAAAATGAGATGAGCATGAAACGGTCTGAAAAATAGGAAGAGCATGAAGTGGTGTTGAAAACGATCAAGAGCCTGAAAAGGTGTGAGAAATATGAAGAGCTTCAAAGGGGTCAAAAATATGAGGAGCATTAAACGGTCTGAAAAATAGGAGGAGCATGAAGCGGTGTTCAAAAACATGAAGAGCCTGAAAACGTGTGAAAAATATGAAGAGCTTCAAAAGGTGTCAAAAATGAGATGAGCATGAAACGGTCTGAAGAATAGGAAGAGCATGATGCAGTGTTGAAAAACATGAAGAGCCTGAAAAGGTGTGAAAAATATGAAGCACTTCAAAAGATGTCAAAATTATGAGGAGCATGAAACAGTCTGAAAATTAAGAAGAGCATGAATTGGTTTTGAAAAACATGAAGAGCCTGAAAACATGCGAAATATATGAAGCGCTTCAAAAGGTGTGAAATATATGAGGAGCATGAAACAGTTGAAAAATAGGACGAGCATGAAGCAGTGTTCAAAAACATGAAGAACCGGAAAAGGTGTGAAAAATATGAAGAGCTTCAAAAGGTGTAAAAAATATGAAGAGCTTCAAAAGGTGTCAAAAATGAGATGTGCATGAAACGGTCTAAAAAATAGGAGGAGCAGGAAGCGGTGTCAAAAAAATGCAGAGACTGAAAAATTGTGAAAAATATGAAGAGCTTCAAAAGGTGTAAAAAATAGGAGGAGCATTAAACGGGTTGAAAAATAGGAGGAGCATGAACCGGTGTTCCAAAACATAAAGAGCATGAAAAGGTGTGAAAAACATGAAGTGCTTCATAAGGTGTCAAATTTAGTTTAGCATGAAAGGGTCTGAAAAATAGGAGGAGCATGAAGTGGTGTTGAAAACTTGAAGAGCCTGAAAAGTTGTGAAATATACGAAGAGCTTCAAAAGGTGTGAAAAATATGAAGTGCATCAAAAGGTGTCAAAAATGAGATGAGCATGAAACGGTCTGAAAAATAGGAGGAGCATGAAGTGGTATTGAAAAACATGAAGAGCCTGAGAACGTGTGAAAAATATGAAGAGCTTCAAAAATATGAAAAATATGAAGAGATTCAAAAGGTGTGAAAAATAAGAAGAGCTTCAAAAGATGTCAAAAATGAGATGAGCATGAAACGGTCTGAAGAAAAGGAGGAGCATGAAGCGGAGTTCACAAAAATGAAGAGCCTGAAAAGGTGGAAAGTATATGAAGAGCTTCAAAAGCTGTCAAAAATTTGAGGAGCATGAAACGGTATGAAAAATAGGAGGAGTGTGAAGCGGTGTTCAAAAACATGAAGAGTTTAAAAGGTGTGAAACGTATGAAGAGCTTCAAAAGTTGTGAAAAATATGAAAAGCATGAAACGGTCTGAAAAATAGGAGGAGCATGAAGCGGTGTTGAAAAACATGAAGAGTCTGAAAAGGTGTGAAAAATATGAAGAGCTTCAAAAGGTGTCAAAAATTTGAGGAGCATGAAAAGTTCTGAAGAATAGGAAGAGCATGATGCAGTGTTGAAAAACATGAAGAGCCTGAAAATGTGAAAAATATGAAGCACTTCAAAAGATGTCAAAATTATGAGGAGCATGAAACAGTCTGAAAATTAAGAGGAGCATGAATTGGTTTTGAAAAACATGAAGAGCCTGAAAACATGCGAAATATATGAAGCGCTTCAAAAGGTGTGAAGTACATGAGGAGCATTAAACGCTCTGAAAAATAGGAGAAGCATGAAGTTTTGTTCAAAAACATGAAGAGCCTGAAAAGGTGTGAAATATATGAAGATCTTCAAAAGGTGTGAAAAATATGAGGGGCATGAAACGGTCTGAAAAATAGGAGGTGCATGAAGCGGTGTTGAAAACATGAAGAGCCTGAAAACGTGTGAAAAATATGAACAGCTTCAAAAGGTGTGAAAAATATGAAGAGCTTCAAAAGGTGTGAAAAATATGAAGAGCTTCAAACGGTGTCAAAAATGAGATGAGCATTAAATGGCCTAAAAAATAGGAGGAGCATGAATTGTTGGTGAAAAACATGAAGAGCCTGAAAAAATGTGCAGTATATGAAGAGATTGAAAAGGTGTCAAAAATATGAGGAGCATGAAACGGTCTGAAAAATAGAAGGAGAATGAAGTGGTGTTGAAAAACATGAAGAGCCTGAAAAGGTGTGCAAAATATGAAGAGCTTCAAAAGGTGTGAAAAATATGAGGAGCATGAGATGGTCTGAAAAATAGGAGGAGAATGAAGCGGTGTTGAAAAACAAGAAGAGTCTGAAAAGGTGTGAAAAATATGAAGAGCTTCAAAAGGTGTGAAAAATATGAAGAGCTTCAAAATGTGTCAAAAATGAAATGAGCATGAAACGGTCTGAATATTAGGAGGAACATGAATTGGTGTTGAAAAACATGAAGAGACTGAAAAGGTGTGAAAAATATGAGGAGCTTCAAAAGTGTGAAATATATGAAGAGCTTCAAAAGGTGTCAAAAATATGAGGAGCATGAAACGGTCTGAAAAATAGGAGGAGCATGAAACGGTATTCAAAAACATGAAGAGCCTGATATGGTGTGAAAAATATGAGGAACTTCAAAAGGTGTCAAAAATATGAGGAGCATGAAACGCTCTGAAAAATAGGAGGAGCATGAAGTGGTATTGAAAAACATGAAGAGCCTGAAAAGGTGTGAAATATATGAAGAGCTTCAAATGGTGTCAAAAGTATGAGGACCATGAAACGGTCTGAAAAATAGGAGGAGCATGAAGCGGTGTTGAAAAACATGAAGAGCATGAAAAGCTGTGAAGAATATGAAGAGCTTCAAAACGTGTCAAAAATATGAGGAGCATGAATCGGTCTGAAAAATAGAAGGAGCATGAAGTGGTGTTGAAAAACATGAAGATCTGAAAAGGAGTGAAAAATATGAAGAGCTTCATAAGGTCTCAATAATATGAGGAGCATGAAATGGTCTGAAAAATAGGAGGAGCAAGAAACGGTTTTAACAAACATGAAGAGCGGGAAAAGGTGTCAAAAATATGAAGAGCTTCAAAAGGTGTTAAAAATATGAAGAGCATGAAACAGGCGGAAAAATAGGAGGAGCATGAAGCGGTGTCGAAAAACATGAAGAGCATGAAGAGTTGTGAAAAATAGGAAGAACTTCAAAAGGTGTCAAAAATATGAGGAGCATGAACGGTATGAAAAATAGGAGGATCATGAAGCCGTGTTGAAAAACATGAAGAGCCTGAAAACGTGTGAAAATTATGAAGAGCTTCAAAAGGTGTGAAATATATGAAGAGCTTCAAAAGGTGTCAAAAATGAGATGAGCATGAAATGGTCTGAAAGATAGGAGGGGCATGAAGCGGTGTTGAAAAACATGAAGAGCCTGAAAAGGTGTGAGAAATATGAAGATCTTCAAAATGTGTCAAAAATATGAGGAGCATGAAACGGTCTGAAAAACAGGAGGAGCAAGAAGTGATGTTTAAAAACATGAAGAGCCTGAAAAGGTGTGAAAAATATGAAGAGCATCAAAATATGTGAAAAATATGAGGAGCATGAACCGGTCTGAAAAATAGGAGGAGCATGAAGCGGTTTTGAAAAGCATGATGAGTCTGAAAAGGAGTGAAAAATATGAAGAGCTTCATAAGGTGTCAAAAATATTAGGAGCATGAAACTGTCTGAAAAATAGGAGGAGCATGAAGTGGTGTTGAAAAACGTGAAGAGCCTAAAAAGGAGTGAAAAATATGAAGAGCTTCAAAAGGTGTCAAAAATATGAGGAGCATGAAACGGTCTGAAAAATAGGAGGAGCATGAAACGGTTTTTGAAAACATGAAGAGCATGAAAAGGTGTGAAAAATAAGAAGAGCTTCAAAATGTTTCAAACTTATGAGGAGAATGAACGGTCTGAAAAATAGGAGGAGCGTGAAGCGGTGTTAGAAAACATGAAGAGCCTGAAAAGGTGTGAAAAATATGAAGACCTTCAAAAGGTGTGAACTACATGAGGAGCATTAAACGCTCTGAAAAATAGGAGAAGCAAGAAGTTTTGTTCAAAAACATGAAGAGCCTGAAAAGGTGTGAAATATATGAAGATCTTCAAAAGGTGTGAAAAATATGAGGGGCATGAAACGGTCTGAAAAATAGGAGGTGCATGAAGCGGTGTTGAAAACATGAAGAGCCTGAAAACGTGTGAAAAATATGAACAGCTTCAAAAGGTGTGAAAAATATGAAGAGCTTCAAACGGTGTCAAAAATGAGATGAGCATGAAATGGCCTAAAAAATAGGAGGAGCATGAATTGTTGGTGAAAAACATGAAGAGCCTGAAAAAATGTGCAGTATATGAAGAGATTGAAAAGGTGTCAAAAATATGAGGAGCATGAAACGCTCTGAAAAATAGAAGGAGAATGAAGTGGTGTTGAAAAACATGAAGAGCCTGAAAAGGTGTGCAAAATATGAAGAGCTTCAAAAGGTGTGAAAAATATGAGGAGCATGAGACGGTCTGAAAAATAGGAGGAGAATGAAGCAGTGTTGAAAAACAAGAAGAGTCTGAAAAGGTGTGAAAAATATGAAGAGCTTCAAAAGGTGTGAAAAATATGAAGAGCTTCAAAATGTGTCAAAAATGAAATGAGCATGAAACGGTCTGAATATTAGGAGGAACATGAATTGGTGTTGAAAAACATGAAGAGACTGAAAAGGTGTGAAAAATATGAAGAGCTTCAAAAGTGTGAAATATATGAAGAGCTTCAAAAGGTGTCAAAAATATGAGGAGCATGAAACGGTCTGAAAAATAGGAGGAGCATGAAACGGTATTCAAAAACATGAAGAGCCTGATATGGTGTGAAAAATATGAGGAACTTCAAAAGGTGTCAAAAATATGAGGAGCATGAAACGCTCTGAAAAATAGGAGGAGCATGAAGTGGTATTGAAAAACATGAAGAGCCTGAAAAGGTGTGAAATATATGAAGAGCTTCAAATGGTGTCAAAAGTATGAGGACCATGAAACGGTCTGAAAAATAGGAGGAGCATGAAGCGGTGTTGAAAAACATGAAGAGCATGAAAAGCTGTGAAGAATATGAAGAGCTTCAAAACGTGTCAAAAATATGAGGAGCATGAATCGGTCTGAAAAATAGAAGGAGCATGAAGTGGTGTTGAAAAACATGAAGATCTGAAAAGGAGTGAAAAATATGAAGAGCTTCATAAGGTCTCAATAATATGAGGAGCATGAAATGGTCTGAAAAATAGGAGGAGCAAGAAACGGTTTTAACAAACATGAAGAGCGGGAAAAGGTGTCAAAAATATGAAGAGCTTCAAAAGGTGTCAAAAATATGAAGAGCATGAAACAGGCGGAAAAATAGGAGGAGCATGAAGCGGTGTCGAAAAACATGAAGAGCATGAAGAGTTGTGAAAAATAGGAAGAACTTCAAAAGGTGTCAAAAATATGAGGAGCATGAACGGTATGAAAAATAGGAGGATCATGAAGCCGTGTTGAAAAACATGAAGAGCCTGAAAACGTGTGAAAATTATGAAGAGCTTCAAAAGGTGTGAAATATATGAAGAGCTTCAAAAGGTGTCAAAAATGAGATGAGCATGAAATGGTCTGAAAGATAGGAGGGGCATGAAGCGGTGTTGAAAAACATGAAGAGCCTGAAAAGGTGTGAGAAATATGAAGATCTTCAAAATGTGTCAAAAATATGAGGAGCATGAAATGGTCTCAAAAATAGGAGGAGCAAGAAGTGATGTTTAAAAACATGAAGAGCCTGAAAAGGTGTGAAAAATATGAAGAGCATCAAAAGATGTGAAAAATATGAGGAGCATGAACTGGTCTGAAAAATAGGAGGAGCATGAAGCGGTTTTGAAAAGCATGAAGAGTCTGAAAAGGAGTGAAAAATATGAAGAGCTTCATAAGGTGTCAAAAATATTAGGAGCATGAAACTGTCTGAAAAATAGGAGGAGCATGAAGTGGTGTTGAAAAATGTGTAGAGCCTAAAAAGGTGTGAAAAATATGAAGAGCTTCAAAAGGTGTCAAAAATATGAGGAGCATGAAACGGTCTGAAAAATAGGAGGAGCATGAAGCGGTGTTGAAAAACATGAAGAGCATGAAAAGCTGTGAAGAATATGAAGAGCTTCAAAACGTGTCAAAAATATGAGGAGCATGAAACGGTCTGAAAAATAGAAGGAGCATGAAGTGGTGTTTAAAAACGTGAAGATCTGAAAAGGAGTGAAAAATATGAAGAGCTTCATAAGGTGTCAAAAATATGAGGAGCATGAAACGGTCTGAAAAATAGGAGGAGCAAGAAACGGTTTTAACAAACATGAAGAGCGGGAAAAGGTGTGAAAAATATGAAGAGCTTCAAAAGGTGTCAAAATTATGAGGAGCATGAAACAGGCGGAAAAATAGGAGGTGCATGAAGCGGTGTCGAAAAACATGAAGAGCATGAAGAGTTGTGAAAAATAGGAAGAACTTCAAAAGGTGTCAAAAATATGAGGAGCATGAATGGTATGAAAAATAGGAGGATCATGAAGCCTTGTTGAAAACATGAAGAGCCTGAAAACGTGTGAAAATTATGAAGAGCTTCAAAAGGTGTGAAATATACGAAGAGCTTCAAAAGATGTCAAAAATGAGATGAGCATGAAATGGTCTGAAAGATAGGAGGGGCATGAAGCGGTGTTGAAAAACATGAAGAGCCTGAAAAGGTGTGAAAAATATGAAGAGCTTCAAATGGTGTGAAATACATGAGGACCTTGAAATGGTCTGAAAAACAGGAGGAGCATGAAATCTTGTTGAAAAACATGAAGAGCCTGAAAACGTGTGAAAATTATGAAGAGCTTCAAAAGGTGTGAAATATATGAAGAGCTTCAAAAGGTGTCAAAAATGAGATGAGCATGAAATGTTCTGAAAGATAGGAGGCGCATGAAGCGGTGTTGAAAAACATGAAGAGCCTGAAAAGGTGTGAGAAATAGGAAGATCTTCAAAATGTGTCAAAAATATGAGGAGCATGAAACGGTCTGAAAAATAGGAGGAGCAAGAAGTGATGTTTAAAAAAAAGAAGAGCCTGAAAAGGAGTGAAAAATATGAAGAGCATCAAAAGATGTGAAAAATATGAGGAGCATGAACTGGTCTGAAAAATAGGAGGAGCATGAAGCGGTTTTGAAAAGCATGAAGAGTCTGAAAAGGTGTGAAAAATATGAGAGCCCCAAAACGGGTCAAAAATATGAGGAGCATGAAACGGTCTGAAACATACGAGGAGCATGAAGTGGTGTTCAAAAACATAAAGAGCCTGAAAAGGTGTGAAATATATGAAGAGCATCAAAAGGTGTGAAAAATATGAGGAGCATGAAACGATGTGAAAAATATGAGGATCATGAAGCGGTGTGCAAAAACATGATGAGCCTGAAAAGGTGTGAAAAATATGAAGAGCTTCAAAAGGTGTCAAAAATATGAGGAGCATGAAACGGCCTCAAATATAGGAGGAGCATGAATTGCTGATGAAAAACATGGAGAGCCTGAAAAGGTGTGAAAAATATGAAGAGCTTCAAAAGGTTTCAAAAATATGAGGAGCATGAAACGGTCTGAAAAATAGGAGGAGAATGAAGCGGTTTTGAAAACATGAAGAGCCTTAAAAGGTATGGAAAATAAGAAGAGCTTCAAAAGATGTGAAATACATGAGGAGCATGAAACGGTCTTAAAAATAGGAGGAGCATGAAGCGGTGTTGAAAAACATGAAGAGCCTGAAAAGGTGTGAAAAATATGAAAAGCTTCAAAAGGTGTCAAAAATATGAGGAGCATGAAACGGTCTGAATAATAGGAGGCGCATGAATCTGTGCTCAAATACATGAAGCGCCTGAGAAGGTGGAAAAATATGAAGAGCTTCAAAAGGTGTTAAAAATATGAGGAGCTTGAAACGATCTCAAAAATAGGAGGAGCATGAAGCGGTGTTAAAAAACATGAAGAGCCTGAAAAGTTGTGACAAATATAAAGAGCTTCAAGATGTGTGAAAAATATGAGGAGCATGAAACGGTCTGAAAAATACGAGGAGCATGAAGCGGTGTTGAAAAACATGAAGAGCCTGAAAAGTTGTGACAAATATAAAGAGCTTCAAAAGTTGTGAAAAATATGAGGAGCATGAAACGGTCTGAAAAATAGGAGGAGCATGAAACGGTGTGAAAAACATGAAGAGCCTGAAAAAATGTGCAGTATATGAAGAGATTGAAAAGGTGTCAAAAATATGAGGAGCATGAAAAGGTCTGAAAAAGAGAAGGAGAATGAAGTGGTGTTGAAAAACATGAAGAGCCTGAAAAGGTGTGGAAAATATGAAGAGCTTCAAAAGGTGTGAAAAATATGAGGAGCATGAGACGGTCTGAAAAATAGGAGGAGAATGAAGCGGTGTTGAAAAACAAGAAGAGTCTGAAAAGGTGTGAAAAATATGAAGAGCTTCAAAAGGTGTGAAAAATATGAAGAGCTTCAAAATGTGTCAAAAATGAAATGAGCATGAAACGGTCTGAATATTAGGAGGAACATGAATTGGTGTTGAAAAACATGAAGAGACTGAAAAGGTGTGAAAAATATGAAGAGCTTCAAAAGGTTTGAAAAATATGAAGAGCTTCAAAAGGTGTCAAAAATATGAGGCGCATGAAACGGTCTGAAAAATAGGAGGAGCATGAAACGGTATTCAAAAACATGAAGAGCCTGATATGGTGTGAAAAATATGAGGAACTTCAAAAGGTGTCAAAAATATGAGGAGCATGAAACGCTCTGAAAAATAGGAGGAGCATGAAGTGGTATTGAAAAACATGAAAAGCCTGAAAAGGTGTGAAATATATGAAGAGCTTCAAATGGTGTCAAAAGTATGAGGACCATGAAACGGTCTGAAAAATAGGAGGAGCATGAAGCGGTGTTGAAAAACATGAAGAGCATGAAAAGCTGTGAAGAATATGAAGAGCTTCAAAACGTGTCAAAAATATGAGGAGCATGAATCGGTCTGAAAAATAGAAGGAGCATGAAGTGGTGTTGAAAAACATGAAGATCTGAAAAGGAGTGAAAAATATGAAGAGCTTCATAAGGTCTCAATAATATGAGGAGCATGAAATGGTCTGAAAAATAGGAGGAGCAAGAAACGGTTTTAACAAACATGAAGAGCGGGAAAAGGTGTCAAAAATATGAAGAGCTTCAAAAGGTGTCAAAAATATGAAGAGCATGAAACAGGCGGAAAAATAGGAGGAGCATGAAGCGGTGTTGAAAAACCTGAAGAGCCTGAAAAGTTGTGAAAAATGTAAAGAGCTTCAAAAGGTGTCAAAAATATGAGGAGCATGAAACGGTCTGAAAAATAGGAGGAGGATGAAGCTGTGTTGAAAAACATGAAGAGCCTGAAAAGGTGTGAAGAATATTAAGAACTTCAAAAGGTGTCAAAAATATGTGGAGCAAGTAACGGTTTGAAAAATAGGAGGAGCATGAAGCGGTGTTCAAAAACATGAAGAGCCTGAAAAGGTGTGAAAAATATGAAGAGCTTCAAAAGGTGTGAAATACATGAGGAACATGAAAGGGGCTGAAAAATAGGAGGAGCATGAAGTGGTGTTGAAAAACATGAAGATCCTGAAAAGGTGTGAAAAATATGAACAGCTTGAAAAGGTGCGAAAAATATGAAGAACTTCAAAAGTGTGAAACATATGAAGAGCTTCAAAACGTGTGAAATACATGAGGAGCATGAAACTCTCTGAAAAATAGAAGGAGCATGAAGTGGTGTTCAAAAACATGAAGAGCCTGAAAAGGTGTGAAAAATATGAAAAGCTTCAAAAGGTGTCAAAAATATGAGGAGCATGAAACGGGCTGAAAAATAGGAGAAGCATGAAGTGGTGTTGAAAAACATGAAGATCCTGAAAAGGTGTGAAAAATATGAAGAGCTTCAAAAGTGTGAAATACATGACGAGCATGAAATGGCCTGAAAAATACGAGGAACATGAAACGGTGTTCAAAAACATGAAGAGCCTGAAAAGGTGTGAACAATATGAAGAGCTTCAAAAGGTGTCAAAAATATGAGGAGCATGAAAACGTATGAAAAATAGGAGGAGCATGAAGTGGTGTTGAAAAACATTAAGAGCCTGAAATGGTGTGAAAAATATGAAGAGCTTCAAAAGGTGTCAAAAATATGAGAGGCATGAAACGGTCTGAATAATAGGAGGAGCATGAAGCGGTGTTCAAAAACATGAAGAGTCTGAAAAGGTGTGAAAAATATGAACAGCTTCAAAAGGTGTCAAAAATATGAGGAGCATGAAACGGTCTGAAAAATGGGAGGAGCATGAAATGGTGATCAAAAACATGAAGAGCCTGAAAAGGTGTGAAAAATATGAAGAGCTTCAAAAGGTGTGTAATACATGAGGAGCATGAAACGGGCTGAAAAATAGGAGAAGAATGAAGTGGTGTTGAAAAACATGAAGAGCCTGAAAAAGTGTGAAAAATATGAAAAGCTTCAAAAGGTGTGAAATACATGAGGAGCATGAAACGGTCTGAAAAATAGGCGGAGCATGAAGCGATGTTGAAAAACATGAAGAGCCTGAAAAGGTGTGAAAAATATGAAGAGCTTCAAAAGGTGTGAAAAATATGAGGAGCATGATACAGTTTTAAAAATAGGAGGAGCATGAAGCGGTGTTGAAAAACATGAAGAGCCTGAAAACGTGTGAAAATATGAAGAGCTTCAAAAATATGAAAAATATGAAGAGCTTCAAAGGGTGAGAAAAATATGAAGAGCTTCAAAATGTGTCAAAAATATGAGGAGCATGAAACGGTCTGAAACATAGGAGGAGCATGAATCGGTGTTGAAAAACATGAAGAGCCTGAAAAGGTGTGAGAAATATGAAGAGCTTCAAAGTGTGAAAAATATGAAGAGCTTCAAAAGTTGTCAAAAATTAGATGAGCATGAAACGGTCTGAAAAATAGGAGGAGCATGAAATGGTGTTGAAAAACATGAAGAGTCTGAAATGGTGTGAAATATATGAAGACCTTCAAAACGTGTGAAAAATATGAGGAGCTTCAAAAAGTGTCAAAATTATGAGGAGCATGAAACGGTCTGAAAAATAGGAGGAGCATGAAGCGGTGTTCAAAAATACGAGGAGCATGAAGAGGTGTTGAAAAAAATGAAGAGCCTGAAAAGGTGTAAAAAATATGAAGAGCTTCAAAAGTTGCTAAAAATTAGATGAGCATGAAACAGTCTGAAAAATAGGAGGAGCATGAAGTGGTGTTGAAAAACATGAAGAGCCTGAAATGGTGTGAAATATATGAAGACCTTCAAAACGTGTGAAAAATATGAGAAGCTTCAAAAAGTGTCAAAATTATGAGGAGCATGAAACGGTCTGAAAAATAGGAGGAGCATGAAGCGGTGTTGAAAAATACGAGGAGCATGAAGAGGTGTTGAAAAAAATGAAGAGCCTGAAAAGGTGTGAAAAATATGCAGAGCTTCTAAAGGTGTCAAAAATATGAGGAGCCTGAAACGGTCTGAAAAATAGGAGGGGCATGAAGCGATGTTGAAAAACATGCAGAGCCTGAAAATGTGTGAAAAATATGAAGATCTTCTACAGGTGTCAAATATATGAGGATAATGAAACGGCCTGAAAAATTGGAGGAGCATGAAGTGGTGTTGAAAAACATGAAGAGCTTGAAAAGGTGTGAAAAATATAAGGAGCTTCAAAAGGTGTCAAAATTATGAGGAGCATGAAACGGTCTGAAAAATAGGAGGAGCATGAAACGGTCTGAAAAATAGGAGGAGCATGAAGCGGTGATGAAAAAAAAGAAGAGCATGAAATGGTTTGAAGAATATAAGGAGCTTCAAAAGGTATCAAAAATAGTAGTAGCATGAAACGGTGTTGAAAAGCATGAAGAGCCTGAAAAGGTGTGAAAAACATGAAGAGCTTCAAAGGGTGAAATAATATGAGGAGCATGAAACGGTCTGAAAAATAGGAGGAGAATGAAACGGTGTTGAAAAACATGAAGAGCCTGAAAATTTGTGAATAATATGAAGAGCTTCAAAAGGTGTTAAATATATGAGGAGCATGAAAAGTTTTGAAAAATAGGAATAGCATGAAGCTGTGCTCAAAAACATGAAGATCCAGAAAAGGTGTGAAAAATATGAAGAGCTTCGAGAGGTGTGACAAATATGAGGAGCATGAAACGGTCTGAAAATTTGGAGGAGTAAGAAACGTGCTGAAAAATAGTAGGAGCATGAAACTGGCAGAAAAATAGGAGGATCATGAAGCCGTGTAAAAAAACATGAAGAGCGTGAAAGGTTGTGAAAAATAGGAGGAGCTTCAAAATGTGTGAAAAATATGAGGAGCATGAAACGGTCTGAAAATAGGAGGAGCATGAAGCGGTGTTGAAAAACATGAAGAGCCTGAAAAGGTGTGAAAAATATGAAGAGCTTCAATACGTGTCAAAAATATGAGGAGCATGAAATGTTCTGAAAAATAGGAGCATGAAGCGGTGTTGAAAAAGATGAAGAGCCTGAAAAGGTGTGAAAAATATGAAGAGCTTCAAAAAGTGTCAAAAATATGAGGAGCATGAAACGGTCTGAAAAATAGGAGGAGCATGAAATGTTGTTGAAAAACATGAAGAGCGTGAAAAGGTGTGAAAAATATGAAGAGCTTCAAAAGGTGTCAATAATAAGAGGTGCATGAAACAGTCTGAAAAATAGGAGGAGCATGAAACGATCTGAAAAATAGGAGGAGCAAGAAACGGTGTTGAAAAACCTGAAGAACAGGAAAAGGTGAGAAATATATGATGAGCTTCAAAAGGTGTGAAAAATATGAGGAGCATGAAACGGTCTGAAAAATAGGAGGAGCATTAAACGGTGTTCAAAAAAATGAAGAGCCTGAAAATGTGTGAAAAATATTAAGAGCTTCAAAAGGTGTGAAAAAAAGGAGGAGCATGAAGCCGTGTTCAAAAACATGAAGAGCTTGAAAAGTTGTGAAATATATGAAGATCTTCAAAAGGTGTGAAAAATAGGAGGAGCATGAAGCCGTGTTCAAAAACATGAAGAGCCTGAAAAGGTGTGAAATATATGAAGAGCTTCAAAAGGTGTCAGAAATATGAGGAGCATGAAACGGTCTGAAAAATAGGAGGAGCATTAAACGGTGTTGAAAAACAAGAAGAGCCTGAAATGGTGTGAAAAATATGAAGAGCTTCAACAGGTGTGTAAAAGATGAGGAGCATGAAACGGTCTGAAAAATAGGAGGAGCATGAAACGATCTGAAAAATAGGAGGAGCAAGAAACGGTGTTGAAAAACCTGAAGAACATGAAAAGGTGTGAAAAATATGAAGAGCTTCAAAAGGTGTCAAAAATTTGAGAAGCATGAAACGGTCTGAAAAATACGAGGAGCATGAAGCGATGTTGAAAAACATGAAGAGCCTGAAAAGGTGTGAAATAAATGAAGAGCTTCAAAACGTGTCAAAAATATGAGGAGCATGAAACGGTCTGAAAAATAGGAGGAGCATGAAGCGGTGTTGAAAAATATGAAGAGCCTGAAAAGGTGTGAAAAATATGAAGAGCTTCAAAAAGTGTCAAAAATATGAAGAGAATGAAACGGTCCGAAAAATAGGAGGAGCATGAAAAGGTGTTGAAAAACATGAAGAGGGTGAAAATATGTGTAAAATATGAAGAGCTTCAAAAGGTGTGAAAAATATGAAGAGCTTCAAAAGGTGTGAAAAATATGAAGAGCTTCAAAAGGTGTCAAATATATGAGGAGCATGAAACGGTCTGAAAAATAGGAGGAGTATGAAGCGATGTTGAAAAACATGAAGAGTCTGAAAAGGTGTGAAATATATGAAGAGCTTCAAAAGGTGTGAAATATAGGAGGAGCATGAAGCGTTGTTCAAAAACATGAAGAGCCTTAAAAGGTGTGAAATATATTAAGAGCTTCTAAAGGTGTCAAAAATAAGAGGAGCATGAAACAGTCTCAAAATAGGAGGAGCATGAAATGGTGTTGAAAAGCATGAAGAGCCTGAAAATATGTGAAAAATATGGAGAGCTTCAAAAGGTGTCAGAAATATGAGGAGCATGAAACGGTCTGAAAAATAGGAGGAGCATGAAACGGTGTTGAAAAACATGAACAGCCATAAAACTTGTGAAAAATATGAAGAGCTTCAAAACGTGTGAAATATATGAAGAGCTTCAAAAGGTGTGAAAAATATGAGGAGCATGAAACGGTCTGAAAAATAGGAAGAGCATTAAACGGTGTTCAAAAACATGTAGAGCCTGAAAATGTGTGAAAAATATTAAGAGCTTTAAAAGTTGTGAAAAATATGAGGAGCATGAAGCGGTGTTCAAAAACATGAAGAGCTTGAAAAGGTGTGAAATATATGAAGATCTTCAAAAGGTGTGAAAAATAGGAGGAGCATGAAGCAGTGTTCAAAAACATGAAGAGGCTGAAAAGGTGTGAAATATATGAAGAGCTTCCAAAGGTGTCAGAAATATGAGGAGCATGAAACAGACTGAAAAATAGGAGGAGCTTGAAATGGTGTTGAAAAACAAGAAGAGCCTGAAATGGTGTGAAAAATATGAAGAGCTTCAACAGGTGTGTAAAAGATGAGGAGCATGAAACGATTTGAAAAATAGGAGGAGCATGAAGCTTTGTTGACAAAAATGAAGAACATGAAAAGGTGTGAAAAATATGAAGAGCTTCAAAAGGTGTCAAAAATTTGAGAAGCATGAAACGGTCTGAAAAATACGAGGAGCATGAAGTGATGTTGAAAAACATGAAGAGCCTGAAAAGGTGTGAAATAAATGAAGAGCTTCAAAACGTGTCAAAAATATGAGGAGCATGAAACGGTCTGAATAAAAGGAGGAGCATGAAACGATGTTCAAAAACATGAAGAGCCTGAAAAAGTGTGAAAAATATGAAGAGCTTCAAAAAGTGTGAAAAATATGAGGAGCATGAAACGATCTGAAAAATAGGTGGAGCAGGAAGCGGTGTTCAAAAACATGAAGAGCCTGACAGGTGTGAAAAGTATGAAGAGCTTCAAAAAGTGTGAAAAATATGAAGAGCTTCAAAAAGTGTGAAAAATATGAGGAGCATGAAATGGTCTGAAAAACAGGAGAAGAATGAAGAGGTGTTTAAAAACATGAAGAGCCTGAAAAGGTGTGAAATATATGAAGAACTTCAAAAGGTTTCAAAAATATGAGGAGCATGAAACGGTCTGAATAAAAGGAGGAGCATGAAACGATGTTCAAAAACATGAAGAGCCTGAAAAAGTGTGAAAAATGTGAAGAGCTTCAAAAAGTGTGAAAAATATGAGGAGCATGAAACGATCTGAAAAATAGGTGGAGCAGGAAGTGATGTTCAAAAACATGAAGAGCCTGACAGGTGTGAAAAGTATGAAGAGCTTCAAAAAGTGTGAAAAATATGAAGAGCTTCAAAAAGTGTGAAAAATATGAGGAGCATGAAATGGTCTGAAAAAAAGGAGAAGAATGAAGAGGTGTTTAAAAATATGAAGAGCCTGAAAAGGTGTGAAATATATGAAGAACTTCAAAAGGTTTCAAAAATATGAGGAGCATGAAACGGTCTGAAACATAGGAGGAGCATGAAGCAGTGTTCAAAAACATGAAGAGCATGAAAAGGTGTGAAGGAAATGAAGAGTTTCAAAAGTTGACATAAATATGAGGAGAATGAAACGGTCTGAAAAATATGAGGAGCATGAAACGGTGTTGAAAAAGATGAAGAGCCTGAACAGGTGTGAAAAATATGAAGAGCTTCAAAAAGTGTCAAAAATATGAAGAGAATGAAACGGTCCGAAAAATAGGAGGAGCATGAAAAGGTTTTGAAAAACATGAAGAGGGTGAAAATATGTGTAAAATATGAAGAGCTTCAAAAGGTGTGAAAAATATGAAGAGCTTCAAAAGGTGTGAAAAATATGAAGAGCTTCAAAAGGTGTCAAATATATGAGGAGCATGAAACGGTCTGAAAAATAGGAGGAGTATGAAGCGATGTTGAAAAACATGAAGAGTCTGAAAAGGTGTGAAATATATGAAGAGCTTCAAAAGGTGTGAAATATAGGAGGAGCATGAAGCGTTGTTCAAAAACATGAAGAGCCTTAAAATGTGTGAAATATATTAAGAGCTTCTAAAGGTGTCAAAAAAAAGAGGAGCATGAAACAGTCTCAAAATAGGAGGAGCATGAAACGGTGTTGAAAAGCATGAAGAGCCTGAAAATATGTGAAAAATATGGAGAGCTTCAAAAGGTGTCAGAAATACGAGGAGCATGTAAGGGTCTGAAAAATAGGAGGAGCATGAAGCGGTGTTGAAAAATATGAAGACCCTGAATAGGTGTGAAAAATATGAAGAGCTTCAACAGGTGTGTAAAGGTGAGGAGCATGAAATGGTTTGAAAAATAGGAGGAGCATGAAGCTTTGTTGACAAAAATGAAGAACATGAAAAGGTGTGAAAAATGTGAAGAGCTTCAAAAGGTGTCAAAAATTTGAGAAGCATGAAACGGTCTGAAAAATACGAGGAGCATGAAGCGATGTTGAAAAACATGAAGAGCCTGAAAAGGTGTGAAATAAATGAAGAGCTTCAAAACGTGTCAAAAATATGAGGAGCATGAAACGGTCTGAATAAAAGGAGGAGCATGAAACGATGTTCAAAAACATGAAGAGCCTGAAAAAGTGTGAAAAATATGAAGAGCTTCAAAAAGTGTGAAAAATATGAGGAGCATGAAACGATCTGAAAAATAGGTGGAGCAGGAAGCGGTGTTCAAAAACATGAAGAGCCTGACAGGTGTGAAAAGTATGAAGAGCTTCAAAAAGTGTGAAAAATATGAAGAGCTTCAAAAAGTGTGAAAAATATGAGGAGCATGAAATGGTCTGAAAAACAGGAGAAGAATGAAGAGGTGTTTAAAAACATGAAGAGCCTGAAAAGGTGTGAAATATATGAAGAACTTCAAAAGGTTTCAAAAATATGAGGAGCATGAAACGGTCTGAATAAAAGGAGGAGCATGAAACGATGTTCAAAAACATGAAGAGCCTGAAAAAGTGTGAAAAATATGAAGAGCTTCAAAAAGTGTGAAAAATATGAGGAGCATGAAACGATCTGAAAAATAGGTGGAGCAGGAAGTGATGTTCAAAAACATGAAGAGCCTGACAGGTGTGAAAAGTATGAAGAGCTTCAAAAAGTGTGAAAAATATGAAGAGCTTCAAAAAGTGTGAAAAATATGAGGAGCATGAAATGGTCTGAAAAACAGGAGAAGAATGAAGAGGTGTTTAAAAATATGAAGAGCCTGAAAAGGTGTGAAATATATGAAGAACTTCAAAAGGTTTCAAAAATATGAGGAGCATGAAACGGTCTGAAACATAGGAGGAGCATGAAGCAGTGTTCAAAAACATGAAGAGCATGAAAAGGTGTGAAGAAAATGAAGAGTTTCAAAAGTTGACATAAATATGAGGAGAATGAAACGGTCTGAAAAATATGAGGAGCATGAAACGGTGTTGAAAAAGATGAAGAGCCTGAACAGGTGTGAAAAATATGAAGAGCTTCAAAAAGTGTCAAAAATATGAAGAGAATGAAACGGTCCGAAAAATAGGAGGAGCATGAAAAGGTGTTGAAAAACATGAAGAGGGTGAAAATATGTGTAAAATATGAAGAGCTTCAAAAGGTGTGAAAAATATGAAGAGCTTCAAAAGGTGTGAAAAATATGAAGAGCTTCAAAAGGTGTCAAATATATGAGGAGCATGAAACGGTCTGAAAAATAGGAGGAGTATGAAGCGATGTTGAAAAACATGAAGAGTCTGAAAAGGTGTGAAATATATGAAGAGCTTCAAAAGGTGTGAAATATAGGAGGAGCATGAAGCGTTGTTCAAAAACATGAAGAGCCTTAAAAGGTGTGAAATATATTAAGAGCTTCTAAAGGTGTCAAAAAAAAGAGGAGCATGAAACAGTCTCAAAATAGGAGGAGCATGAAACGGTGTTGAAAAGCATGAAGAGCCTGAAAATATGTGAAAAATATGGAGAGCTTCAAAAGGTGTCAGAAATACGAGGAGCATGAGAGGGTCTGAAAAATAGGAGGAGCATGAAGCGGTGTTGAAAAATATGAAGACCCTGAATAGGTGTGAAAAATATGAAGAGCTTCAACAGGTGTGTAAAGGTGAGGAGCATGAAATGGTTTGAAAAATAGGAGGAGCATGAAGCTTTGTTGACAAAAATGAAGAACATGAAAAGGTGTGAAAAATATGAAGAGCTTCAAAAGGTGTCAAAAATTTGAGAAGCATGAAATGGTCTGAAAAATAGGAGGAGCATGAAGCGATGTTGAAAAACATGAAGAGCCTGAAAAGGTGCGAAATAAATGAAGAGCTTCAAAACGTGTCAAAAATATGAGGAGCATGAAACGGTCTGAATAAAAGGAGGAGCATGAAACGATGTTCAAAAACATGAAGAGCCTGAAAAAGTGTGAAAAATATGAAGAGCTTCAAAAAGTGTGAAAAATATGAGGAGCATGAAACGATCTTAAAAATAGGTGGAGCAGGAAGCGGTGTTCAAAAACATGAAGAGCCAGACAGGTGTGAAAAGTATGAAGAGCTTCAAAAAGTGTGAAAAATATGAAGAGCTTCAAAGTGTGAAAAATATGAGGAGCATGAAATGGTCTGAAAAACAGGAGAAGAATGAAGAGGTGTTTAAAAACATGAAGAGCCTGAAAAGGTGTGAAATATATGAAGAACTTCAAAAGGTTTCAAAAATATGAGGAGCATGAAACGGTCTGAAACATAGGAGGAGCATGAAGCAGTGTTCAAAAACATGAAGAGCATGAAAAGGTGTGAAGAAAATGAAGAGTTTCAAAAGTTGACATAAATATGAGGAGAATGAAACGGTCTGAAAAATATGAGGAGCATGAAACGGTGTTGAAAAAGATGAAGAGCCTGAAAAGGTGTGAAAAATATGAAGAGCTTCAAAAAGTGTCAAAAATATGAAGAGAATGAAATGGTCCGAAAAATAGGAGGAGCATGAAAAGGTGTTGAAAACATGAAGAGGGTGAAAATATGTGTAAAATATGAAGAGCTTCAAAAGGTGTGAAAAATATGAAGAGCTTCAAAAGGTGTGAAAAATATGAAGAGCTTCAAAAGGTGTCAAATATATGAGGAGCATGAAACGGTCTGAAAAATAGGAGGAGTATGAAGCGATGTTGAAAAACATGAAGAGTCTGAAAAGGTGTGAAATATATGAAGAGCTTCAAAAGGTGTGAAATATAGGAGGAGCATGAAGCATTGTTCAAAAACATGAAGAGCCTTAAAATGTGTGAAATATATTAAGAGCTTCTAAAGGTGTCAAAAATAAGAGGAGTATGAAACAGTCTCAAAATAGGAGGAGCATGAAACGGTGTTGAAAAGCATGAAGAGCCTGAAAATATGTGAAAAATATGGAGAGCTTCAAAAGGTGTCAGAAATATGAGGAGCATGAAAGGGTCTGAAAAATAGGAGGAGCATGAAACGGTGTTGAAAAACATGAACAGCCTTAAAACGTGTGAAAAATATGAAGAGCTTCAAAAGGTGTGAAAAATATGAAGAGCTTCAAAAGGTGTCAAAAATATGAGGAGCATGAAACGGTCTGAAAAATAGGAGGAGGATGACGCGATGTTGAAAAACATGAAGAGTCTGAAAAGGTGTGAAATATATGAAGAGCTTCAAAAGGTGTGAAATATAGGAGGATCATGAAACGGGCTGAAAAATAGGAGGAGCATGAAACGGTGTTGAAAAACCTGAAGAACAGGACAAGGTGAGAAATATATGAAGAGCTTCAAAATGTGTGAAAATTATGAGGAGCATGAAACGGTCTGAAAAATAGGAGGAGCATTAAACGGTGTTCAAAAACATGTAGAGCCTTAAAATGTGTGAAAAATATTAAGAGCTTTAAAAGGTGTGAAAAATATATAGAGCATAAAGCGGTGTTCAAAAACATGAAGAGCTTGAAAAGGTGTGAAATATATGAATATCTTCAAAAGGTGTGAAAAATAGGAGGAGCATGAAGCGGTGTTCAAAAACATGAAGAGCCTGAAAACGTGTGAAATATATGAAGAGCTTCCAAAGGTGTCAGAAATATGAGGAGCATGAAACAGTCAGAAAAAAAAGGAGGAGCTTGAAATGGTGTTGAAAAACTAGAAGAGCCTGAAATGGTGTGAAAAATATGAAGAGCTTCAACAGGTGTGTAAAAGATGAGGAGCATGAAACGGTTTGAAAAATAGGAGGAGCATGAAGCTTTGTTGACAAAAATGAAGAACATGAAAAGGTGTGAAAAATATGAAGAGCTTCAAAAGGTGTCAAAAATTTGAGAAGCATGAAACGGTCTGAAAAATACGAGGAGCATGAAGCGATGTTGAAAAACATGAAGAGCCTGAAAAGGTGTGAAATAAATGAAGAGCTTCAAAACGTGTCAAAAATATGAGGAGCATGAAACGTTCTGAAAAATAGGAGGAGCATGAAGCGGTGTTAAAAAATATGAAGACCCAGAATAGGTGTGAAAAATATGAAGAGCTTCAAAAGGTGTCAAATATATGAGGAGCCTGAAACGGTCTGAATAAAAGGAGGAGCATGAAACGATGTTCAAAAACATGAAGAGCCTGAAAAAGTGTGAAAAATATGAAGAGCTCCAAAAAGTGTGAAAAATATGAGGAGCATGAAACGATCTTAAAAATAGGTGGAGCAGGAAGCGGTGTTCAAAAACATGAAGAGCCTGACAGGTGTGAAAAGTATGAAGAGCTTCAAAACGTGTGAAAAATATGAAGAGCTTCAAAAAGTGTGAAAAATATGAGGAGCATGAAATGGTCTGAAAAACAGGAGAAGAATGAAGAGGTGTTTAAAAACATGAAGAGCCTGAAAAGGTGTGGAATATATGAAGAACTTCAAAAGGTTTCAAAAATATGAGGAGCATGAAACGGTCTGAATAAAAGGAGGAGCATGAAACGATGTTCAAAAACATGAAGAGCCTGAAAAGGTGTGAAATATATGAAGAACTTGAAAAGGTTTCAAAAACATGAGGAGCATGAAACGGTCTGAAACATAGGAGGAGCATGAAGCAGTGTTCAAAAACATGAAGAGCATGAAAAGGTGTGAAGAAAATGAAGAGTTTCAAAAGTTGACATAAATATGAGGAGAATGAAACGGTCTGAAAAATATGAGGAGCATGAAACGGTGTTGAAAAAGATGAAGAGCCTGAAAAGGTGTGAAAAATATGAAGAGCTTCAAAAAATGTCAAAAATATGAAGAGAATGAAATGGTCCAAAAAAAGGAGGAGCATGAAAAGGTGTTGAAAAACATGAAGAGGGTGAAAATATGTGTAAAATATGAAGAGCTTCAAAAGGTGTGAAATATATGAAGAGCTTCAAAAGGTGTGAAAAATATGAAGAGCTTCAAAAGGTGTCAAATATATGAGGAGCATGAAACGGTCTGAAAAATAGGAGGAGTATGAAGCGATGTTGAAAAACATGAAGAGTCTGAAAAGGTGTGAAATATATGAAGAGCTTCAAAAGGTGTGAAATATAGGAGGAGCATGAAGTGTTGTTCAAAAACATGAAGAGCCTTAAAAGGTGTGAAATATATTAAGAGCTTCTAAAGGTGTCAAAAATAAGAGGAGCATGAAACAGTCTCAAAATAGGAGGAGCATGAAACGGTGTTGAAAAACATGAACAGCCTTAAAACTTGTGAAAAATATGAAGAGCTTCAAAAGGTGTGAAAAATATGAAGAGCTTCAAAAGGTGTCAAAAATATGAGGAGCATGAAACGGTCTGAAAAATAGTGGGAGGATGAAGCGATGTTGAAAAACATGAAGATTCTGAAAAGGTGTGAAATATATGAAGAGCTTGAAAATGTGTCAGAAATATGAGGAGCATGAAACGGTCTGAAAAATAGGAGGAGCATGAAACGGTGTTCAAAAACATGAAGAGCCAGAAAATGTGTGAAAAATATTAAGAGCTTTAAAAGGTGTGAAAAATATGAGGAGCATGAAGCGGTGTTCAAAAACATGAAGAGCTTGAAGAGGTGTGAAATATATGAAGATCTTCAAAAGGTGTGAAAAATAGGAGGAGCATGAAGCGGTGTTCAAAAACATGAAGAGCCTGAAAAGTTGTGAAATATATGAAGAGCTTCCAAAGGTGTCAGAAATATGAGGAGCATGAAACAGTCTGAAAAATAGGAGGAGCTTGAAATGGTGTTGAAAAACAAGAAGAGCCTGAAATGGTGTGAAAAATATGAAGAGTTTCAACAGGTGTGTAAAAGATGAGGAGCATGAAACGGTTTGAAAAATAAGAGGAGCATGAAGCTTTGTTGACGAAAATGAAGAACATGAAAAGGTGTGAAAAATATGAAGAGGTTCAAAAGGTGTCAAAAATATGAGGAGCATGAAACGGTCTGAATAAAAGGAGGAGCATGAAACGATGTTCAAAAACATGAAGAGCCTGAAAAAGTGTGAAAAATATGAAGAGCTTCAAAAAGTGTGAAAAATATGAGGAGCATGAAACGATCTGAAAAATAGGTGGAGCAGGAAGCGGTGTTCAAAAACATGAAGAGCCTGACAGGTGTGAAAATTATGAAGAGCTTCAAAAAGTGTGAAAAATATGAGGAGCATGAAATGGTCTGAAAAACAGGAGAAGAATGAAGAGGTGTTTAAAAACATGAAGAGCCTGAAAAGGTGTGAAATATATGAAGAACTTCAAAAGGTTTCAAAAATATGAGGAGCATGAAACGGTCTGAAACATAGGAGGAGCATGAAGCAGTGTTCAAAAACATGAAGAGCATGAAAAGGTGTGAAGAAAATGAAGAGTTTCAAAAATTGACATAAATATGAGGAGAAGGAAACGGTCTGAAAAATATGAGGAGCATGAAACGGTGTTGAAAAAGATGAAGAGCCTGAAAAGGTGTGAAAAATATGAAGAGCTTCAAAAGGTGTGAAAAATATGAGGAGCATGAAACGGTCTGAAAAATAGGAAGAGCATGAAGCGGTGTTGAATAACATGAAGATCTTGAAAAGGTGTGAACAATATTAGGAGCATGAAACGGTCTCAAAAATATGAGGAGCATGAAGCGGTGTTGAAAATCATGAAGAGCTTGAAAAGGTGTGAATAAAATGAAGGGATTCAAAAGGTGTCAAACATATGAGGAGCATGAAACGGTCTGAAAAATAGTGGGAGGATGAAGCGATGTTGAAAAACATGAAGATTCTGAAAAGGTGTGAAATATATGAAGAGCTTCAAAATGTGTCAGAAATATGAGGAGCATGAAACGGTCTGAAAAATAGGAGGAGCATGAAACGGTGTTCAAAAACATGAAGAGCCTGAAAAAGTGTGAAAAATATTAAGAGCTTTAAAAGGTGTGAAAAATATGAGGAGCCTGAAGCGGTGTTCAAAAACATGAAGAGCTTGAAGAGGTGTGAAATATATGAAGATCTTCAAAAGGTGTGAAAAATAGGAGGAGCATGAAGCGGTGTTCAAAAACATGAAGAGCCTGAAAAGTTGTGAAATATATGAAGAGCTTCCAAAGGTGTCAGAAATATGAGGAGCATGAAACAGTCTGAAAAATAGGAGGAGCTTGAAATGGTGTTGAAAAACAAGAAGAGCCTGAAATGGTGTGAAAAATATGAAGAGTTTCAACAGGTGTGTAAAAGATGAGGAGCATGAAACGGTTTGAAAAATAAGAGGAGCATGAAGCGATGTTGAAAAACATGAAGAGCCTGAAAAGGTGTGAAATAAATGAAGAGCTTCAAAACGTGTCAAAAATATGAGGAGCATGAAACGTTCTGAAAAATAGGAGGAGCATGAAGCGGTGTTGAAAAATACGAAGACCCTGAATAGGTGTGAATAATATGAAGAGGTTCAAAAGGTGTCAAAAATATAAGGAGCATGAAACGGTCTGAATAAAAGGAGGAGCATGAAACGATGTTCAAAAACATGAAGAGCCTGAAAAAGTGTGAAAAATATGAAGAGCTTCAAAAAGTGTGAAAAATATGAGGAGCATGAAACGATCTGAAAAATAGGTGGAGCAGGAAGCGGTGTTCAAAAACATGAAGAGCCTGACAGGTGTGAAAAGTATGAAGAGCTTCTAAAAGTGTGAAAAATATGAAGAGCTTCAAAAAGTGTGAAAAATATGAGGAGCATGAAATGGTCTGAAAAACAGGAGAAGAATGAAGAGGTGTTTAAAAACATGAAGAGCCTGAAAAGGTGTGAAAAATATGAGGAGCATGAAACGATCTGAAAAATAGGTGGAGCAGGAAGCGGTGTTCAAAAACATGAAGAGCCTGACAGGTGTGAAATGTATGAAGAGCTTCAAAAAGTGTGAAAAATATGAAGAGCTTCAAAAAGTGTGAAAAATATGAGGAGCATGAAATGGTCTGAAAAACAGGAGAAGAATGAAGAGGTGTTTAAAAACATGAAGAGCCTGAAAAGGTGTGAAATATATGAAGAACTTCAAAAGGTTTCAAAAATATGAGGAGCATGAAACGGTCTGAAACATAGGAGGAGCATGAAGCAGTGTTCAAAAACATGAAGAGCATGAAAAGGTGTGAAGAAAATGAAGAGTTTCAAAAATTGACATAAATATCAGGAGAATGAAACGGTCTGAAAAATATGAGGAGCATGAAACGGTGTTGAAAAAGATGAAGAGCCTGAAAAGGTGTGAAAAATATGAAGAGCTACAAAAGGTGTGAAAAATATGAGGAGCATGAAACGGTCTGAAAAATAGGAAGAGCATGAAGCGGTGTTGAATAACATGAAGATCTTGAAAAGGTGTGAACAATATTAGGAGCATGAAACGGTCTCAAAAATATGAGGAGCATGAAGCGGTGTTGAAAATCATGAAGAGCCTGAAAAGGTTTGAATAAAATGAAGGGATTCAAAAGGTGTCAAACATATGAGGAGCATGAAACTGTGTTGAAAAACAAGAAGAGCATGAAAAGGTGTGAAAAATATGAGGAGCATGAAAAGGTCTGAAAAATAGGAGGAGCATGAAGTGGTATTGAAAAACATGAAGAGCATGAAAAGGTGTGAAAAATATGGAGAGCTTCAAAAGGTGTCAGAAATATGAGGAGCATGAAACGGTCTGAAAAATAGGAGGAGCATGAAACGGTGTTGAAAAACATGAACAGCCTTAAAACTTGTGAAAAATATGAAGAGCTTCAAAAGGTGTGAAAAATATGAAGAGCTTCAAAAGGTGTCAAAAATATGAGGAGCATGAAACGGTCTGAAAAATAGGAGGAGGATGAAGCGATGTTGAAAAACATGAAGAGTCTGAAAAGGTGTGAAATATATGAAGAGCTTCAAAATGTGTCAGAAATATGGGGAGCATGAAACGGTCTGAAAAATAGGAGGAGCATGAAACGGTGTTGAAAAACCTGAAGAACAGGAAAAGGTGAGAAATATATGAAGAGCTTCAAAAGGTGTGAAAAATATGAGGAACATGAAACGGTCTGAAAAATAGGAGGAGCATTAAACGGTGTTCAAAAACATGAAGAGCCTGAAAATGTGTGAAAAATATTAAGAGCTTTAAAAGGTGTGAAAAATATGAGGAGCATGAAGCGGTGTTCAAAAACATGAAGAGCTTGAAAAGGTGTGAAATATATGAAGATGTTCAAAAGGTGTGAAAAATAGGAGGAGCATGAAGCGGTGTTCAAAAACATGAAGAGCCTGAAAAGGTGTGAAATATATGAAGAGCTTCCAAAGGTGTCAGAAATATGAGGAGCATGAAACGTTCTGAAAAATAGGAGGAGCTTGAAATGGTGTTGAAAAACAAGAAGAGCCTGAAATGGTGTGAAAAATATGAAGAGCTTCAACAGGTGTGTAAAAGATGAGGAGCATGAAACGGTTTGAAAAATAAGAGGAGCATGAAGCTTTGTTGACAAAAATGAAGAACATGAAAAGGTGTGAAATATATGAAGAGCTTCAAATGGTGTCAAATATATGAAGAGCTTCAAAAGGTGTCAAAAATGAGATGAGCATGAAACGGTCTGAAAAATAGGAGTAGCAAGAAACGGTGTTCAAAAACATGCAGAGCCTGAAAAGTTGTGAAAAATATGAAGAGCTTCAAATGGTGTCAAATATATGAAGAGCTTCAAAAGGTGTCAAAAATGAGATGAGCATGAAACGGTCTGAAAAATAGGAGGAGCAAGAAGTGGTGTTCAAAAAAATGAAGAGCCTGAGAAGGTGTGAAATATATCAAGAACTTCAAAAGGTGTCAAAAATATGAGGAGCATGAAACGGTCTGAAAAATAGGCGGAGCATGAAACGGTGTTGAAAAACATGCAGAGCCTGAAAAGGTGTGAAAAATATGAAGAACTTCAAAAGGTGTGAAATATATGAGGAGCATGAAACGGTCTTAAAAATAGGAGGAGCATGAAGCGGTGTTCAAAAATATGAAGAGCCTGACAAGGTGTGAAATATATGAATAGCTTCAAAAGATATGAAATACATGAGGAGTATAAAACTGTCTTGAAAATAGGAGGAGCATGAAGCGGTGATAAAAAACATGAAGAGGCTTAAAAGGTGTGAAAAATATGAAGAGCTTCAAAAGGTGTGAAAAATATGAGGAGCATGAAACGGTCTGAAAAATAGGAGGAGCATGAAGCCGTGTTGAAAAACATGAAGAGCCTGAAAAAGTGTGAAATATATGAAGAGCTTCAAAAGGTGTAAAAAATATGAGGAGATTCAAAAGGTGTCAAAAATATGAGGAGCATGAAACGGTCTGAAAAAGAGGAGGAGCATTAATCGGTGTTGAAAATCATGAAGAGCCTGAAAACGTGTGAGAAATATGAAGAGCTTCAAAAGGTGTAAAAAATATGAAGAGCTTCAAAAGGTGTCAAAAATGAGAGGAGTATGAAGCGGTCTCAAAAATAGGAGGAGCATGAAGCGGTGTTCAAAAACATGAAGAGCCTGAAAAGGTGTGAAAAATATGAAGAGCTTCAAAAGGTGTCAAAAATGAGATGAGCATGAAACGGTCTGAAATATATGAGGAGCATGAAGCGGTGTTCAAACACATGAAGAGCGTGAAAAGGTGTGAAAAATATGAAGAGCTTCAAAAGGTGTGAAATAAATGAGGAGCATGAAACGGGCTGAAAAATAGGAGAAGCATGAAGTGGTGTAGAAAAACATGAAGAGCCTGAAAAGGTGTGAAAAATATGAAGAGCTTCAAAAGGTGTGAAAAATATGAGGAGCATGAAACGGTCTGAAAAGTAGAAGCAGCATGAAACGGTGTTGAAAAACATGAAGAGCCTGAAATGGTGTGAAAAATAGGAAGAGCTTCAAAAGGTGTCAAAAATATGAAGAGCTTCAAAAGGTGTCAAAAATTTGATGAGCATGAAACGGTCTGAAAAATAGGAGAAGCATGAAGCGGTGTTGAAAAACATGAAGAGCCTGAAAAAGTGTGAAAAATATGAAGAGCTTAAAAGGTGTGAAAAATATGAGGAGCATGATATGGTTTGAAAAATAGGATTAGCATGAAGCGGTGTTCAAAAACATGAAGAGCCTGAGAAGGTGTGAAAAATATGAAAAGATTCAAAAGGTGTCATAAATGAGATGAGCATGAAACGGTCTGACAAATAGGAGGTGCATGAAGTGTTGTGGAAAAACATGAAGAGCCTGAAAAGGTGTGAGAAATATGAAGAGCTTAAAAAGGTGTGAAAAATATGAAGAGCTTAAAAAGGTGTCAAAAATATGAGGAGCATGAAACGGTCTTAAAAATACAAGGAGCATGAAGCGGTGTTGAAAAACATGAACAGCCTGAAAATGTGTGAAATATATGAAGAGCTTAAAAATGTGTCAAGTATATGAGGAGCATGAAACGGTCTGAAAAATAGGAGGATCATGCAACAGTGTTGAAAAACATGAAGAGCCTGAAAATGTGTGAAAAATATGAAGAGCTTCCAAAGTTGTCAAAAATATGAGGAGCATGAAATGGTCTGAAAAATAGGAGGAGCATGAAGCTGTATTCAAAAACATGAAGAGCCTGAAAATGTCTGAAATATATAAAGAGCTTCAAAAAGTGTCAAAAATATGAGGAGCATGAAACGGTCTGAATAACAGGAGGAGAATGTAACGGTGATCAAAAACATGAAGAGCCTGAAAAGGTGTGAAAAATATGAAGAGCTTCAAAAGGTGTGAAATATGAGGAGCATGAAACGGTCTGAAAAATAGGAGGAGCATGAAGCGGTGTTCAAAAACATGAAGAGCCTGAAAAGTTGTGAAAAATATGAAAAGCTTCAAAAGGTGTAAAAAATGAGATGAGCATGAAACGGTCTGAAAAATAGGAGGAGCATGAAGCGGTGTTCAAAAACTTGAAGAGCCTGAAACGTTGTGAAAAATATGAAGAGCATCAAAAGGTATCAAAAATATGAGGAGCATGAAACGGTCTGCAAAAAAGGAGGAGCATGAAGTGGTGTTGAAAAACTTGAAGAGCCTGCAAAGGTGTGAAAAATATGAAAAGCTTCAAAAGATGTCAAAAATATGAGGAGCATGAAACGGTCTGAAAAATAGGAGGAGCATGAAGTGGTGTAGAAAAACATGAAGAGCCTTAAAAGGTGTGAAAAATATGAAGAGCTTCAAAAGGTGTGAAATACATGATGAGCATGAAACGGGCTGAAAAATAGGAGAAGCATGAAGTGGTGTAGAAAAACATGAAGAGCCTGAAAAGGTGTGAAAAATATAAAGAGCTTCAAAAGATGTCAAAAATAGGAGGAGCATGAAACGGTCTGAAAAATAGAAGCAGCATGAAATGGTGTTGAAAAACATGAAAAGCCTGAAAAGGTGTGAAAAATATGAAGAGCTTCAAAAGGTGTGAAATACATGAGGAGCATGAAACGGGCTGAAAAATAGGAGAAGCATGAAGTGTTGTAGAAAAACATGAAGATCCTGAAAAGGTGTGAGAAATATGAAGAGCTTCAAAATGTGTGAAAAATAGAAGGAGCATGAAACGGTGTTGAAAAACATGAAGAGACTGAAAAAGTCTGAAAAATATGAAGAGCTTCAAAAGGTGTGAAAAATATGAAGAGCTTCAAAAGGTGTCAAAAATGAGATGAGCATGAAACGTTCTGAAAAATAGAAGGAGCATGAAGCGGTGTTGAAAAACATGAAGAGCCTGAAAAGGTGTGAAAAATATGAAGAGCTTCAAAAAGTGTCAAAAATGAGATGAGCATGAAACGGTCTGAAAAATTGGAGGTGCTGAAGAGTTGTTGAAAAACATGAAGAGCCAGAAAATGTGTGAGAAATATGAAGAGCTTAAAAAGGTGTCAAAAATATGAGGAGCATGAAACGGTCTTAAAAATACAAGGAGTATGAAGCTGTGTTGAAAAACATGAATAGCCTGAAAATGTGTGAAATATATGAAGAGCTTCAAAAGGTGTCAAAAATATGAAGAGCTTCAAAAGGTGTCAAAAATATGAGGAGCATGAAACTGTCTGAAAAATAGGAGGATCATGCAACGGTGTTGAAAAACATGAAGAGTCTGAAAAGGTGTGAAAAATATGAAGAGCTTCCAAAGCTGTCAAAAATATGAGGAGCATGAAATGGTCTGAAAAATAGGAGGAGCAACAAGGGGTGTTGAAATACATGAAGAGCCTGAAAATGTGTGAAAAATATAAAGAGCTTCAAAAGGTGTCAAAAATATGAAGAGCTTCAAAAGGTGTCAAAAATATGAGGAGCATGAAACTGTCTGAAAAATAGGAGGCGCATGAAGCGGTGTTGAAAAACATGAATAGCCTGAAAATGTGTGAAATATATGAAGAGCTTAAAAATGCGTCAAATATATGAGGAGCATCAAACGGTCTGAAAAATAGGAGGATGATGAAACGGTGTTGAAAAACAAGAAGAGCCTGAAAAGGTGTGAAAAATATGAAGAGCTTAAAAAGGTGTCAAAAATATGAGGAGCATGAAACGGTATGAAAAATAGGAGGAGAATGAAGCTGTTTTCAAAATCAAGAAGAGCCTATAAATTTGTGAAAAATATGAAGAGCTTCAAAAGGTGTAAAAATTTGAAGAGCAGGAAACGGTCTGAACAACAGGAGGAGCATGAAGTGGTGTCCAAAAAAATGAAGAGCCTGAAAAGGTGTGAAAAATATGAAGAGCTCAAAATGTGTCAAAAATATGAGGAGCATGAAAGGGTCTGAAAAATAGGTGGAGCATGAGGCAGTGTTCAAAAACATGAAGAGACTGAAAAGGTGTGAAAAATATGAAGAGCTTCAAAATGTGTCAAAAATATGAGGAGCATGAAAGGGTCTGAAAAATAGGTGGAGCATGAGGCAGTGTTCAAAAACATGAAGACCCTGAATTGGTGTGAAAAATATGAAGAGGTTCAAAAGGTGTCAAAAATATGAGGAGCATGAAACGGTCTGAATAAAAGAGGAGCATGAAACGATGTTCAAAAACATGAAGAGCCTGAAAAAGTGTGAAAAATATGAAGAGCTTCAAAAAGTGTGAAAAATATGAGGAGCATGAAACGATCTGAAAAATAGGTGGAGCAGGAAGCGGTGTTCAAAAACATGAAGAGCATGACAGGTGTGAAAAGTATGAAGAGCTTCAAAAAGTGTGAAAAATATGAAGAGCTTCAAAAGTGTGAAAAATATGAGGAGCATGAAATGGTCTGAAAAACAGGAGAAGAATGAAGAGGTGTTTAAAAACATGAAGAGCCTGAAAAGGTGTGAAATATATGAAGAACTTCAAAAGGTTTCAAAAATATGAGGAGCATGAAACGGTCTGAAACATAGGAGGAGCATGAAACGGTGCTGAAAAAGATGAAGAGCCTGAAAAGGTCTGAAAAATATGAAGAGCTTCAAAAAGTGTCAAACATGTGAAGAGAATGAAACGGTCTGAAAAATATGAGGAGCATGAAACGGTGCTGAAAAAGATGAAGAGCCTGAAAAGGTCTGAAAAATATGAAGAGCTTCAAAAAGTGTCAAAAATATGAGGAGCATGAAACGGTCTGAAACATAGGAGTAGCATGAAATGGTGTTGAAAAAGATGAAGAGCCTGAAAAGGTGTGAAAAATATGAAGAGCTTCAAAAAGTGTCAAAAATATGAGGAGCATGAAACGGTCTGAAAAATAGGAGGAGCATGAAAAGGTGTTGAAAAACAAGAAGAGCCTGAAAAGGTGTGAAATATATGAAGAACTTCAAAAGGTTCAAAAATATGAGGAGCATGAAAAGGTCTGAAACATAGGAGGAGCATGAAACGGTGTTGAAAAAGATGAAGAGCCTGAAAAGGTGTGAAAAATATGAAGAGCTTCAAAAAGTGTCAAAAATATGAGGAGGATGAAACGGTCTGAAAAATAGGAGGAGCATGAAAAGGTGTTGAAAAACATGAAGAGCCTGAAAAGGTGTGACAAATATGAAGAGCTTCAAAAGCTGTGAAAAATATGAAGAGCTTCAAAAGGTGTCAAATATATGAGGAGCATGAAACGTTCTGAAAAATAGGAGGTGTATGAAGCGATGTTGAAAAACATGAAGAGTCTGAAAAGGTGTGAAATATATGAAGAGCTTTAAAAGGTGTGAAATATAGGAGAAGCATGAAGCGTTGTTCAAAAACATGAAGAGCCTTAAAATGTGTGAAATATATTAAGAGCTTCTAAAGGTGTCAAAAATAAGAGGAGCATGAAACAGTCTCAAAATAGGAGGAGCATGAAACGGTGTTGAAAAGTATGAAGAGCCTGAAAATATGTGAAAAATATGGAGAGCCTCAAAAGGTGTCAGAAATATGAGGAGCATGAAACGGTCTGAAAAATAGGAGGAGCATGAAACGGTGTTGAAAAACATGAACAGCCTTAAAACTTGTGAAAAATATGAAGAGCTTCCAAAGCTGTCAAAAATATGAGGAGCATGAAATGGTCTGAAAAATAGGAGGAGCAACAAGGGGTGTTGAAATACATGAAGAGCCTGAAAATGTGTGAAAAATATAAAGAGCTTCAAAAGGTGTCAAAAATATGAAGAGCTTCAAAAGGTGTCAAAAATATGAGGAGCATGAAACTGTCTGAAAAATAGGAGGAGAATGAAGCGGTGTTGAAAAACATGAAGAGCCTGAAAAGGTGTGAGAAATATGAAGAGCTTCAACAGGTGTCAAAAATATGATTAGTATGAAACGGTCTGAAAAATAGGAGGAGCATGAAGCGGTGTTGAAAAACATGAATAGCCTGAAAATGTGTGAAATATATGAAGAGCTTAAAAATGTGTCAAATATATGAGGAGCATCAAACGGTCTGAAAAATAGGAGGATGATGAAACGGTGTTGAAAAACAAGAAGAGCCTGAAAAGGTGTGAAAAATATGAAGAGCTTAAAAAGGTGTCAAAAATATGAGGAGCATGAAACGGTCTGAAAAATAGGAGGAGCATGAAACGGTGTTGAAAAACATGAACAGCCTTAAAACTTGTGACAAATATGAAGAGCTTCAAAAGGTGTGAAAAATATGAAGAGCTTCAAAAGGTGTCAAAAATATGAGGAGCATGAAACGGTCTGAAAAATAGGAGGAGGATGAAGCGATGTTGAAAAACATGAAGAGTCTGAAAAGGTGTGAAATATATGAAGAGCTTCAAAATGTGTCAGAAATATGAGGAGCATGAAACGGTCTGAAAAATAGGAGGAGCATGAAACCGTGTTGAAAAACCTGAAGAACAGGACAAGGTGAGAAATATATGAAGAGCTTCAAAAGGTGTGAAAAATATGAGGAGCATGAAACGGTTTGAAAAATAGGAGGAGCATTAAACGGTGTTCAAAAACATGAAGAGCCTGAAAATGTGTGAAAAATATTAAGAGCTTCAAAAGGTGTGAAAAATATGAGGAGAATGAAGCGGTGTTCAAAAACATGAAGAGCTTGAAAAGGTGTGAAATATATGAAGATATTCAAAAGGTGTGAAAAATAGGAGGAGCATGAAGCCGTGTTCAAAAACAAGAAGAGCCTGAAAAGGTGTGAAATATATGAAGAGCTTCCAAATGTGTCAGAAATATGAGGAGCATGAAACGGTCTGAAAAATAGGAGGAGCTTGAAATGGTGTTGAAAAACAAGAAGAGCCTGAAATGGTGTGAAAAATATGAAGGACTTCAACAGGTGTGTAAAAGATGAGGAGCATGAAACGGTCTGAAAAATAGGAGGAGCATGAAGCTTTGTTGACAAAATAGAAGAACATGAAAAGGTGTGAAAAATATGAAGAGCTTCAAAAGATGTCAAAAATTTGAGAAGCATGAAACGGTCTGAAATATACGAGGAGCATGAAGTGATGTTGAAAAACATGTAGAGCCTGAAAAGGTGTGAAATAAATGAAGAGCTTCAAAACGTGTCAAAAATATGAGGAGCATGAAACGGTCTGAAAAATAGGAGGAGCATGAAGCGGTGTTGAAAAATATGAAGACCCTGAATAGGTGTGAAAAATATGAAGAGGTTCAAAAGGTGTCAAAAATATGAGGAGCATGAAACGGTCTGAATAAAAGGAGGAGCATGAAACGATGTTCTAAAACATGAAGAGCCTGAAAAAGTGTGAAAAATATGAAGAGCTTCAAAAAGTGTGAAAAATATGAGGAGCATGAAACAATCTGACAAATAGGTGGAGCAGGAAGCGGTGTTCAAAAACATGAAGAGCCTGACAGGTGTGAAAAGTATGAAGAGCTTCAAAAAGTGTGAAAAATATGAAGAGCTTCAAAAGTGTGAAAAATATAAGGAGTATGAAATGGTCTGAAAAACAGGAGAAGAATGAAGAGGTGTTTAAAAACATGAAGAGCCTGAAAAGGTGTGAAATATATGAAGAACTTCAAAAGGTTTCAAAAATATGAGGAGCATGAAACGGTGCTGAAAAAGATGAAGAGCCTGAAAAGGTCTGAAAAATATGAAGAGCTTCAAAAAGTGTCAAACATATGAAGAGAATGAAACGGTCCGAAAAATATGAGGAGCATGAAACGGTGCTGAAAAAGATGAAGAGCCTGAAAAGGTCGGAAAAATATGAAGAGCTTCAAAAAGTGTCAAAAATATGAGGAGCATGAATCGGTCTGAAACATAGGAGGAGCATGAAATGCTGTTGAAAAAGATGAAGAGCCTGAAAAGGTGTGAAAAATATGAAGAGCTTCAAAAAGTGTCAAAAATATGAGGAGCATGAAACGTTCTGAAAAATAGGAGGAGCATGAAAAGGTGTTGTAAAACAAGAAGAGCCTGAAAAGGTGTGAAATATATGAAGAACTTCAAAAGGTGTGAAAAATATGAAGAGCTTCAAAAGGTGTCAAATATATGAGGAGCATGAAACGTTCTGAAAAATAGGAGGAGTATGAAGCGATGTTGAAAAACATGAAGAGTCTGAAAAGGTGTGAAATATATGAAGAGCTTCAAAAGGTGTCAGAAATATGAGAAGCAGGAAACGGTCTGAAAAATAGAAGGAGCATGAAACGGTGTTGAAAAACCTGAAGAACAAGACAAGGTGAGAAATATATGAAGAGCTTCAAAAGGTGTGAAAAATATGAGGAGCATGAAACGGTTTGAAAAATAGGAGGAGCATTAAACGGTGTTCAAAAACATGAAGAGCCTGAAAATGTGTGAAAAATATTAAGAGCTTCAAAATGTGTGAAAAATATGAGGAGCATGAAGCGGTGTTCAAAAACATGAAGAGCTTGAAAAGGTGTGAAATATATGAAGATCTTCAAAAGGTGTGAAAAATAGGAGGAGCATGAAGCCGTGTTCAAAAACATGAAGAGCCTGAAAAGGTGTGAAATATATGAAGAACTTCCAAAGGTGTCAGAAATATGAGGAGCATGAAACAGTCTGAAAAATAGGAGGAGCTTGAAATGGTGTTGAAAAACAAGAAGAGCCTGAAATGGTGTGAAAAATATGAAGAGATTCAAAAGGTGTCAAAAATAAGAGGAGCATGAAGCGGTGTTCAAAAACATGAAGAGCTTGAAAAGTTGTGAAATATATGAAGAGCTTCAAAAGGTGTCAAAAATAAGAGGAGCATGAAGCGGTGTTCAAAAACATGAAGAGCTTGAAAAGTTGTGAAATATATGAAGAGCTTCAAAAAGTGTGAAATATAGGAGGAGCATGAAGCGGTGATCAGAAACATGAAGAGACTCAAAAGGTGAGAAATATATGAAGAGATTCAAAAGGTGTCAAAAACATGAGGAGCATGAAACGGTCTGAAAAATAGGAGGATCATGAAACTGTCTGAAAAATATGACGAGAATGAAACGGTCTGAAAAATAGGAGGAGAAAGAAGCGGTGTTGAAATGCATGAAGAGCCTGAAAAGGTCTGAAATACATGAAGAGCTGCAAAAGGTGTCAAAATATGAGTAGCATAAAACGGTCTCAAAATATGATGAGCATGAAGCAGTGTTGAAAAACATGTAGAGACTCAAAAGGTGTGAATAATATGAAGAGATTCACAAGGTGTCAAACATATGAGGAGCATGAAAGTGTGTTGAAAAACATGAAGAGCCTGAAAAGGTGTGAAATATATTAAGAGCTTCTAAAGGTGTCAAAAATAAGAGGAGCATGAAACAGTCTCAAAATAGGAGGAGCATGAAATGGTGTTGAAAAGCATGAAGAGCCTGAAAATATGTGAAAAACATGGAGCTTTAAAAGGTGTCAGAAATATGAGGAGCATGAAACGGTCTGAAAAATAGGAGGAGCATGAAACGGTGTTGAAAAACATGAACAGCCTTAAAACTTGTGAAAAATATGAAGAGCTTCAAAAGGTGTGAAATATATGAAGAGCTTCAAAAGGTGTCAAAAATATGAGGAGCATGACACGGTCTGAAAAATAGGAGGAGGATGAAGCGATGTTGAAAAACATGAAGAGTCTGAAAATGTGTGAAATATATGAAGAGCTTCAAAATGTGTCAGAAATATGAGGATCATGAAACGGTCTGAAAAATAGGAGGAGCATGAAACGGTGTTGAAAAACCTGAAGAACAGGACAAGGTGAGAAATATATGAAGAGCTTCAAAAGGTGTGAAAAATATGAGGAGCATGAAACGGTCTGAAAAATAGGAAGAGCATTAAACGGTGTTCAAAAACATGTAGAGCCTGAAAATGTGTGAAAAATATTAAGAGCTTTAAAAGGTGTGAAAAATATGAGGAGCATGAAGCGGTGTTCAAAAACATGAAGAGCTTGAAAAGGTGTGAAATATATGAAGATCTTCAAAAGGTGTGAAAAATAGGAGGAGCATGAAGCGGTGTTCAAAAACATGAAGAGGCTGAAAAGGTGTGAAATATATGAAGAGCTTCCAAAGGTGTCAGAAATATGAGGAGCATGAAACAGACTGAAAAATAGGAGGAGCTTGAAATGGTGTTGAAAAACAAGAAGAGCCTGAAATGGTGTGAAAAATATGAAGAGCTTCAACAGGTGTGTAAAAGATGAGGAGCATGAAACGGTTTGAAAAATAGGAGGAGCATGAAGCTTTGTTGACAAAAATGAAGAACATGAAAAGGTGTGAAAAATATGAAGAGCTTCAAAAGGTGTCAAAAATTTGAGAAGCATGAAACGGTCTGAAAAATACGAGGAGCATGAAGCGATGTTGAAAAACATGAAGAGCCTGAAAAGGTGTGAAATAAATGAAGAGCTTCAAAACGTGTCAAAAATATGAGGAGCATGAAACGGTCTGAAAAATAGGAGGAGCATGAAGCGGTGTTGAAAAATATGAAGACCCTGAATAGGTGTGAAAAATATGAAGAGGTTCAAAAGGTGTCAAAAATATGAGGAGCATGAAACGGTCTGAATAAAAGGAGGAGCATGAAACGATGTTCAAAAACATGAAGAGCATGAAAAGGTGTGAAGAAAATGAAGAGTTTCAAAAGTTGACATAAATATGAGGAGAATGAAACGGTCTGAAAAATATGAGGATCATGAAACGGTGTTGAAAAAGATGAAGAGCCTGAACAGGTGTGAAAAATATGAAGAGCTTCAAAAAGTGTCAAAAATATGAAGAGAATGAAATGGTCCGAAAAATAGGAGGAGCATGAAAAGGTGTTGAAAAACATGAAGAGGGTGAAAATATGTGTAAAACATGAAGAGCTTCAAAAGGTGTGAAAAATATGAAGAGCTTCAAAAGGTGTGAAAAATATGAAGAGCTTCAAAAGGTGTCAAATATATGAGGAGCATGAAACGGTCTGAAAAATAGGAGGAGTATGAAGCGATGTTGAAAAACATGAAGAGTCTGAAAAGGTGTGAAATATATGAAGAGCTTCAAAAGGTGTGAAATATAGGAGGAGCATGAAGCGTTGTTCAAAAACATGAAGAGCCTTAAAAGGTGTGAAATATATTAAGAGCTTCTAAAGGTGTCAAAAATAAGAGGAGCATGAAACAGTCTCAAAATAGGAGGAGCATGAAACGGTGTTGAAAAGCATGAAGAGCCTGAAAATATGTGAAAAATATGGAGAGCTTCAAAAGGTGTCAGAAATATGAGGAGCATGAAAGGGTCTGAAAAATAGGAGGAGCATGAAGCGGTGTTGAAAAATATGAAGACCCTGAATAGGTGTGAAAAATATGAAGAGCTTCAACAGGTGTGTAAAGGTGAGGAGCATGAAATGGTTTGAAAAATAGGAGGAGCATGAAGCTTTGTTGACAAAAATGAAGAACATGAAAAGGTGTGAAAAATATGAAGAGCTTCAAAAGGTGTCAAAAATTTGAGAAGCATGAAAAGGTCTGAAAAATACGAGGAGCATGAAGCGATGTTGAAAAACATGAAGAGCCTGAAAAGGTGTGAAATAAATGAAGAGCTTCAAAACGTGTCAAAAATATGAGGAGCATGAAACGATCTGAATAAAAGAGGAGCATGAAACGATGTTCAAAAACATGAAGAGCCTGAAAAAGTGTGAAAAATATGAAGAGCTTCAAAAAGTGTGAAAAATATGAGGAGCATGAAACGATCTGAAAAATAGGTGGAGCAGGAAGCGGTGTTCAAAAACATGAAGAGCCTGACAGGTGTGAAAAGTATGAAGAGCTTCAAAAAGTGTGAAAAATATGAAGAGCTTCAAAAAGTGTGAAAAATATGAGGAGCATGATATGGTCTGAAAAACAGGAGAAGAATGAAGAGGTGTTTAAAAACATGAAAAGCCTGAAAAGGTGTGAAATATATGAAGAACTTCAAAAGGTTTCAAAAATATGAGGAGCATGAAACGGTCTGAAACATAGGAGGAGCATGAAGCAGTGTTCAAAAACATGAAGAGCATGAAAAGGTGTGAAGAAAATGAAGAGTTTCAAAAGTTGACATAAATATGAGGAGAATGAAACGGTCTGAAAAATATGAGGAGCATGAAACGGTGTTGAAAAAGATGAAGAGCCTGAAAAGGTGTGAAAAATATGAAGAGCTTCAAAAAGTGTCAAAAATATGAAGAGAATGAAATGGTCCGAAAAATAGGAGGAGCATGAAAAGGTGTTGAAAAACATGAAGAGGGTGAAAATATGTGTAAAATATGAAGAGCTTCAAAAGGTGTGAAAAATATGAAGAGCTTCAAAAGGTGTGAAAAATATGAAGAGCTTCAAAAGGTGTCAAATATATGAGGAGCATGAAACGGTCTGAAAAATAGGAGGAGGATGAAGCGATGTTGAAAAACATGAAGAGTCTGAGAAGGTGTGAAATATATGAAGAGCTTCAAAAGGTGTGAAATATAGGAGGAGCATGAAGCGTTGTTCAAAAACATGAAGAGCCTTAAAAGGTGTGAAATATATTAAGAGCTTCTAAAGGTGTCAAAAATAAGAGGAGCATGAAACAGTCTCAAAATAGCAGGAGCATGAAACGGTGTTGAAAAGCATGAAGAGCCTGAAAATATGTGAAAAATATGGAGAGCTTCAAAAGGTGTCAGAAATATGAGGAGCATGAAAGGGTCTGAAAAATAGGAGGAGCATGAAACGGTGTTGAAAAACATGAACAGCCTTAAAACTTGTGAAAAATATGAAGAGCTTCAAAAGGTGTGAAAAATATGAAGAGCTTCAAAAGGTGTCAAAAATATGAGGAGCATGAAACGGTCTGAAAAATAGGAGGAGGATGAAGCGATGTTGAAAAACATGAAGAGTCTGAAAAGGTGTGAAATATATGAAGAGCTTCAAAATGTGTCAGAAATATGAGGAGCATGAAACGGTCTGAAAAACAGGAGAAGAATGAAGAGGTGTTTAAAAACATGAAGAGCCTGAAAAGGTGTTAAATATATGAAGAACTTCAAAAGGTTTCAAAAATATGAGGAGCATGAAACGGTCTGAAACATAGGAGGAGCATGAAACGGTGCTGAAAAAGATGAAGAGCCTGAAAAGGTCTGAAAAATATGAAGAGCTTCAAAAAGTGTCAAACATATGAAGAGAATGAAACGGTCCGA
Source organism: Dama dama (assembly GCF_033118175.1). Classification (NCBI taxonomy): domain Eukaryota; kingdom Metazoa; phylum Chordata; class Mammalia; order Artiodactyla; family Cervidae; genus Dama; species Dama dama. The sequence goes on from NW_026870885.1 coordinate 4,909,146, forward strand.
AAAATATGAGGAGCATGAAACGGTGCTGAAAAAGATGAAGAGCCTGAAAAGGTCTGAAAAATATGAAGAGCTTCAAAAAGTGTCAAAAATATGAGGAGCATGAAACGGTCTGAAACATAGGAGGAGCATGAAATGGTGTTGAAAAAGATGAAGAGCCTGAAAAGGTGTGAAAAATATGAAGAGCTTCAAAAAGTGTGAAAAATATGAGGAGCATGAAACGATCTGAAAAATAGGTGGAGCAGGAAGCGGTGTTCAAAAACATGAAGAGCCTGAAAGGTGTGAAAAGTATGAAGAGCTTCAAAAAGTGTGAAAAATATGAAGAGCTTCAAAAAGTGTGAAAAATATGAGGAGCATGAAATGGTCTGAAAAACAGGAGAAGAATGTAGAGGTGTTTAAAAACATGAAGAGCCTGAAAAGGTGTGAAATATATGAAGAACTTCAAAAGGTTTCAAAAATATGAGGAGCATGAAACGGTCTGAAACATAGGAGGAGCATGAAGCAGTGTTCAAAAACATGAAGAGCATGAAAAGGTGTGAAGAAAATGAAGAGTTTTAAAAGTTGACATAAATATGAGGAGAATGAAACGGTCTGAAAAATATGAGGAGCATGAAACGGTGTTGAAAAAGATGAAGAGCCTGAAAAGGTGTGAAAAATATGAAGAGCTTCAAAAAGTGTCAAAAATATGAAGAGAATGAAACGGTCCGAAAAATAGGAGGAGCATGAAAAGGTGTTGAAAAACATGAAGAGGGTGAAAATATGTGTAAAATATGAAGAGCTTCAAAAGGTGTGAAAAATATGAAGAGCTTCAAAAGGTGTCATAAATATCAGGAGCATGATACGGTCTCAAAAATAGGAGGAACATGAAGCGATGTTGAAAACCATGAAGAGACTGAAAACGTGTGAAAAATATGAAGAGCTTCAAAAGGAGTCAAAAATAAGAGGTGCATGACACAGTCTGAAAAATAGGAGGAGCATGAGACGGTCTGAAAAATAGGAGGAGAATGAAGTGGTGTTGAAAAACATGAAGAGCCTGAAAAGGTGTTAAAAATCGGAAGAGCTTCAAAAGGTGTCAAAAATATGAGGAGCATGAAACGGTCTGAAAAAAAGGATGAACATGAAACGGTGTTCAAAAACATGAAGAGCCTGGAATGTTGTGAAAAATATGAAGAGCTTCAAAAAGTGTTAAAAATATGCGGAGCATGAAACGGTCTGAAAAATAGGAGCAGCATGAAATGGTGTTCAAAAACATGAAGATCCTGAAAAGGTGTCAAAGATATGAAGAGCTTCAAAAGGTGTCAAAAATATGAGGAGCATGAAACGGTCTCAAAAATATGAGGAGCATTTAGAGGTGTTCAAAAACTTGGAGGGCCTGAAAAAGTGTGAAAAATATGAAGAGCTCCAAAATTTGTCAAAAATATGAGGAGCATGAAACGGTCTCAAAAATAGGAGGAGCGTGAAGCGGTGTTGAAAAACTTGAAGAGCCTGAAAACGTGAGAAAAATATGAAGAGCTTCAAAAGATGTCAAAAATATGAGGAGAATGAAACGGTCTGAAATATACGAGGAGCATGAAGCGGTGTTGAAAAACATGAAGAGCCTGAATAAGTGTGAAAAAGATGAAGAACTTCAAAAGGTGTGAAAAATATGAAGAGCTTAAAAGGTGTCCAAAATGAGATGAACATGAAACCGTCTGAAAAATAGGAGGAGCATGAAGTGTTGTTGAAAAACATGAAGACCCTGAAAAGGAGTGAAAACCATGAAGAGCTTCAAAAGGTGTGAAAAATATGAAGAGCTTCAAAGGTGTCAAAAATGAGATGAACATGAAACCGTCTGAAAAATAGGAGGAGCATGAAGCGGTGTTCAAAAACATGAAGAGCCTGAAAAGGTGTGAAAAATATGAAGAGCTTCAAAAGGTGTCAAATATATGAGGAGCATGAAACGGTCTGAAAAATAGGAAGAGCATGAAGCGGTGTTAAAAAACATGAAGAGCCTGAAAAGGTGTGAAAAATATGAAGAACTTCAAAAGGTGTGAAAAATAGGAGGAGCATGAAGCGGTGTTCAATAACATGAAGTGTCTGAAAACGTGTGAAAATATGAAGAGCTTCAAAAATATGAAAAATATGAAGAGCTTCAAAAGGTGTCAAAAATATGAGGAGCATGAAACGGTCTGAAAAATAGGAGGAGCATGAAACCGTGTTCAAAAACATGAAGAGCCTGAAAAGGTGTGAAAAATATGAAGAGCTTCAAAAGGTGTGAAAAATAGGAGGAGCATGAAGCGGTGTTCAAAAACATGAAAAGCCTGAAAAGGTGTGAAAAATATGAAGAGCATCAAAAGGTGTCAAAAATATGAGGAGCATGAAACGGTCTGAAAAATAGGAGGAGCATGAAGCGGTGTTGAAAAACATGAAGAGCCTGAAAAGGTGTTAAAAATATGAAGAGCTTTAAAAGGTTTCAAATATATGAGCAGCAAGAATCGGGCTGAAATATAGGAGTAGCAAGAAACGGTGTTCAAAAACATGCAGAACCTGAAAAGTTGTGAAAAATATGAAGAGCTTCAAATGGTGTCAAATATATGAAGAGCTTCAAAAGGTGTCAAAAATGAGATGAGCATGAAACGGTCTGAAAAATAGGAGGAGCAAGAAGTGGTGTTCAAAAAAATGAAGAGCCTGAGAAGGTGTGAAATATATCAAGAACTTCAAAAGGTGTCAAAAATATGAGGAGCATGAAACGGTCTGAAAAATAGGAGGAGCATGAAACGGTGTTGAAAAACATGCAGAGCCTGAAAAGGTGTGAAAAATATGAAAAACTTCAAAAGGTGTGAAATATATGAGGAGCATGAAACGGTCTTAAAAATAGGAGGAGCATGAAGCGGTGTTCAAAAATATGAAGAGCCTGACAAGGTGTGAAAAATATGAAGAGCTTCAAAAGGTATGAAATACATGAGGAGTATGAAACTGTCTTGAAAATAGGAGGAGCATGAAGCGGTGTTAAAAAACATGAAGAGGCTTAAAAGGTGTGAAAAATATGAAGAGCTTCAAAAGGTGTGAAAAATATGAGGAGCATGAAACGGTCTTAAAAATACAAGGAGCATGAAGCGGTGTTGAAAAACATGAACAGCCTGAAAATGTGTGAAATATATGAAGAGCTTAAAAATGTGTCAAGTATATGAGGAGCATGAAAAGGTCTGAAAAATAGGAGGATCGTGCAACAGTGTTGAAAAACATGAAGAGCCTGAAAATGTGTGAAAAATATGAAGAGCTTCCAAAGTTGTCAAAAATATGAGGAGCATGAAATGGTCTGAAAAATAGGAGGAGCATGAAGCGGTATTCAAAAACATGAAGAGCCTGAAAATGTGTGAAATATATAAAGAGCTTCAAAAAGTGTCAAAAATGAGATGAGCATGAAACTCTCTGAAAAATAGAAGGAGCATGAAGTAGTGTTCAAAAACATGAAGAGCCTGAAAAGGTGTGAAAAATATGAAGAGCTTCAAAAGCTGTGAAATATGAGGAGCATGAAACGGTCTGAAAAATAGGATTAGCATGAAGCGGTGTTCAAAAACATGAAGAGACTGAAAAGGTGTGAAAAATATGAAAAGCTTCAAAAGGTGTCAAAAATGAGATGAGCATGAAACGTTCTGAAAAATAGGAGGTGCATGAAGCGTTGTTGAAAACCATGAAGAGCCTGAAAAGGTGTGAGAAATATGAAGAGCTTCAAAATGTGTCAAAAAAATGAGGAGCATGAAACGGTCTGAAAAATAGGAGGAGCATGAAGCAGTGTTCAAAAACATGAAGAGCCTGAAAAGGTGTGAAAAATATAAAGAGCTTCAAAAAGTGTCAAAAATGAGATGAGCATGAAACGGTCTGAAAAATTGGAGGTGCATGAAGAGTTGTTGAAAAACATGAAGAGCCAGAAAATGTGTGAGAAATATGAAGAGCTTAAAAAGGTGTCAAAAATATGAGGAGCATGAAACGGTCTTAAAAATACAAGGAGCATGAAGCGGTGTTGAAAAACATGAATAGCCTGAAAATGTGTGAAATATATGAAGAGCTTAAAAATGTGTCAAGTATATGAGGAGCATGAAACGGTCTGAAAAATAGGAGGATCATGCAACGGTGTTGAACAACATGAAGAGCCTGAAAAGGTGTGAAAAATATGAAGAGCTTCCAAAGTTGTCAAAAATATGAGGAGCATGAAACGGTCTGAAAAATAGGAGGAGCATGAAGTGGTGTTGAAAAACATGAAGAGCCTGTAAAGGTGTGAAAAATATGAAGAGCTTCAAAAGGTGTGTAACACATGAGGAGCATGAAACTCTCTGAAAAATAGAAGGAGCATGAAGTAGTGTTCAAAAACATGAAGAGCCTGAAAAGGTGTGAAAAATATGAAGAGCTTAAAAAGGTGTGAAAAATATGAGGAGCATGATATGGTTTGAAAAATGGGATTAGCATGAAGCGGTGTTCAAAAACATGAAGAGCCTGAAAAGGTGTGAAAAATATGAAGAGCTTCAAAAGGGGTGAAATATGAGGAGCATGAAACGGTCTGAAAAATAGGAGGAGCATGAAGCGGTGTTCAAAAACATGAAGAGCCTGAAAAGGTGTGAAAAATATGAAGAGCTTAAAATGGTGTGAAAAATATGAGAAGCATGATATGGTTTGAAAAATAGGATTAGCATGAAGCGGTGTTCAAAATCATGAAGAGCCTGAAAAGGTGTGAAAAATATGAAAAGCTTTAAAAAGTGTCAAAAATGAGATGAGCATGAAACGGTCTGAAAAATAGGAGGTGCATGAAGCGTTGTTGAAAAACATGAAGAGCCTGAAAATGTGTGAGAAATGTGAAGAAGTTAAAAAGGTGTCAAAAATATGAAGAGCATGAAACGGTCTGAAAAATAGGAGGAGCATGAAGCGGTGTTCAAAAACATGAAGAGCCTGAAAAGGTGTGAAAAATATGAAGAGCTTCAAAAGGTGTCAAAAATATGAGGAGCATGAAACGGTCTGAAAAATAGGAGGAACATGAAGCGGTGTTCAAAAACTTGAAGAGCCTGAAACGTTGTGAAAAATATGAAAAGCTTCAAGAGGTGTCAAAAATGAGATGAGCATGAAACGGTCTGAAAAATAGGAGGAGCATGAAGCGGTGTTGAAAAAATGAAGAGCCTGAAAAGGTGTGAAAAATATGAAGAGCATCAAAAGGTATCAAAAATATGAGGAGCATCAAACGGTCTGCAAAAACGGAGGAGCATGAAGTGGTATTGAAAAACTTGTAGAACCTGAGAAGGTGTGAAAAATATGAAAAGCTTCAAAAGATGTCAAAAATACGAGGAGCATGAAACGGTCTGAAAAATATGAGGAGCATGAAGCGGTGTTCAAAAACATGAAGATCCTGAAAAGGTGTGAAAAATATAAAGAGCTTCAAAAGGTGTGAAATATATGAGGAGCATGAAACGGTCTGAAATATAGGAGGAGCATGAAGCGCTGTTCAAAAACAGGAAGAGCCTGAAAAGTTTTGAGAAATATGAAGAGCTTCAAAAGGTGTGAAATACATGAGGAGCATGAAACTTGCTGAAAAATAGGAGAAGCATGATGTGGTGTGGAAAAACAGGAAGAGCCTGAAAAGGTGTGAAAAATATGAAAAGCTTCAAAAGGTGTCAAAAATGAGATGAGCATGAAACGGTCTGAAAAATAGGAGGTGCATGAAGCGTTGTTGAAAAACATGAAGAGCCTGAAAAGGTGTGAGAAATATGAAGAGCTTAAAAAGGTGTCAAAAATATGAGGAGCATGAAACGGTCTTAAAAATACAAGGAGCATGAAGCAGTGTTGAAAAACATGAATAGCCTGAAAATGTGTGAAATATATGAAGAGCTTAAAAATGTGTCAAGTATATGAGGAGCATGAAACGGTCTGAAAAATAGGAGGATCATGCAACAGTGTTGAAAAACATGAAGAGCCTGAAAATGTGTGAAAAATATGAAGAGCTTCCAAAGTTGTCAAAAATATGAGGAGCATGAAACGGTCTGAAAAATAGGAGGAGCATGAAGCTGTGTTCAAAAACATGAAGAGCCTGAAAATGTGTGAAATATATAAAGAGCTTCAAAAGGTGTCAAAAATATGAGGAACATGAAACGGTCTGAATAATAGGAGGAGAATGTAACGGTGATCAAAAACATGAAGAGCCTGAAAAGGTGTGAAATATATAAAGAGCTTCAAAAAGTGTCAACAATATGAGAAGCATGAAACGGTCTGAATAATAGGAGGTGAATGTAACTTTGATCAAAAACATGAAGAGCCTGAAAAGGTGTGAAAAATATGAAGAGCTTCAAAAGGTGTAAAATACGAGGAGCATGAAACGGTCTGAAAAATAGGAGGAGCATGAAGCGGTGTTCAAAAACATGAAGAGCCTGAAAATTTGTGAAAAATATGAAAAGCTTCAAAAGGTGTCAAAAATGAGATGAGCATGAAACGGTCTGAAAAATAGGAGGAGCATGAAGCGGTGTTCAAAAACTTGAAGAGCCTGAAACGTTGTGAAAAATATGAAAAGCTTCAAAAGGTTTCAAAAATGAGATGAGCATGAAACGGTCTGAAAAATAGGAGGAGCATGAAGCGGTGTTCAAAAACATGAAGAGCCTGAAAAGGTGTGAAAAATATGAAGAGCTTCAAAAGGTGTCAAAAATTTGATGAGCATGAAACGGTCTGAAAAATAGGAGGAGCATGAAGCGGGGTTGAAAAACATGAAGAGCCTGAAAAAGTGTGAAAAATATGAAGAGCTTAAAAGGTGTCAAAAATTTGATGAGCATGAAACGGTCTGAAAAATAGGAGGTGCATGAAGCGTTGTTGAAAAACATGAAGAGCCTGAAAAGGTGTGAGAAATATGAAGAGCTTAAAAAGGTGTGAGAAATATGAAGAGCTTAAAAAGGTGTCAAAAATATGAGGAGCATGAAACGGTCTTAAAAATACAAGGAGCATGAAGCAGTGTTGAAAAACATGAATAGCCTGAAAATGTGTGAAATATATGAAGAGCTTAAAAATGTGTCAAGTATATGAGGAGCATGAAACGGTCTGAAAAATAGGAGGATCATGCAACAGTGTTGAAAAACATGAAGAGCCTGAAAATGTGTGAAAAATATGAAGAGCTTCCAAAGTTGTCAAAAATATGAGGAGCATGAAACGGTCTGAAAAATAGGAGGAGCATGAAGCTGTGTTCAAAAACATGAAGAGCCTGAAAAGGTGTGAAATATATAAAGAGGTTCAAAAAGTGTCAACAATATGAGGAGCATGAAACGGTCTGAATAATAGGAGGTGAATGTAACGGTGAACAAAAACATGAAGAGCCTGAAAAGGTGTGAAAAATATGAAGAGCTTCAAAAGGTGTAAAATATGAGGAGCATGAAACGGTCTGAAAAATAGGAGGAGCATGAAGCGGTGTTCAAAAACATGAAGAGCCTGAAAATTTGTGAAAAATATGAAAAGCTTCAAAAGGTGTCAAAAATGAGATGAGCATGAAACGGTCTGAAAAATAGGAGGAGCATGAAGCGGTGTTCAAAAACTTGAAGAGCCTGAAACGTTGTGAAAAATATGAAAAGCTTCAAAAGGTTTCAAAAATGAGATGAGCATGAAACGGTCTGAAAAATAGGAGGAGCATGAAGTGGTATTGAAAAAATGAAGAGCCTGAAAAGGTGTGAAAAATATGAAGAGCTTCAAAAGGTGTGAAATACATGAGGAGCATGAAACGGGCTGAAAAATAGGAGAAGCATGAAGTGGTGTAGAAAAACATGAAGAGCCTGAAAAGGTGTGAAAAATATGAAGAGCTTCAAAAGGTGTGAAAAATATGAGGAGCATGAAACGGTCTGCAAAAAAGGAGGAGCATGAAGTGGTGTTGAAAAACATGAATAGCCTGAAAAGGTGTGAAAAATATGAAAAGCTTCAAAAGATGTCAAAAATATGAGGAGCATGAAACGGTCTGAAAAATAGGAGGAGCATGAAGCGGTGTTCAAAAACATGAAGAGCCTGAAAAGGTGTGAAAAATATGAAGAGCTTCAAAAGGTGTGAAATACATGAGGAGCATGAAACGGGCTGAAAAATAGGAGAAGCATGAAGTGGTGTAGAAAAACATGAAGAGCCTGAAAAGGTGTGAAAAATATGAAGAGCTTCAAAAGGTGTGAAAAATATGAGGAGCATGAAACGGTCTGAACAATAGAAGCAGCATGAAACAGTGTTGAAAAACATGAAGAGCCTGAAAAGGTGTGAAAAATATGAAGAGCTTCAAAAGGTGTGAAATAAATGAGGAGCATGAAACGGGCTGAAAAATAGGAGAAGCATGAAGTGGTGTAGAAAAACATGAAGAGCCTGAAAAGGTGTGAAAAATATGAAGACCTTCAAAAGGTGTGAAAAATATGAGGAGCATGAAACGGTCTGAAAAATAGAAGCAGCATGAAACGGTGTTGAAAAACATGAAGAGCCTGAAATGGTGTGAAAAATATGAAGAGCTTCAAAAGGTGTGAAAAATATGAAGAGCTTCAATAGGTGTCAAAAATTTGATGAGCATGAAACGGTCTGAAAAATAGGAGGAGCATGAAGCGGTGTTGAAAAACATGAAGAGCCTGAAAAAGTGTGAAAAATATGAAGAGCTTAAAAGGTGTGAAAAATATGAGGAGCATGATATGGTTTGAAAAATAGGATTAGCATGAAGCGGTGTTCAAAAACATGAAGAGCCTGAGAAGGTGTAAAAAATATGAAAAGATTCAAAAGGTGTCATAAATGAGATGAGCATGAAACGGTCTGAAAAATAGGAGGTGCATGAAGCGTTGTTGAAAAACATGAAGAGCCTGAAAAGGTGTGAGAAATATGAAGAGCTTAAAAAGGTGTGAAAAATATGAAGAGCTTAAAAAGGTGTCAAAAATATGAGGAGCATGAAACGGTCTTAAAAATACAAGGAGCATGAAGCGGTGTTGAAAAACATGAATAGCCTGAAAATGTGTGAAATATATGAAGAGCTTAAAAATGTGTCAAGTATATGAGGAGCATGAAACGGTCTGAAAAATAGGAGGATCATGCAACAGTGTTGAAAAACATGAAGAGCCTGAAAATGTGTGAAAAATATGAAGAGCTTCTAAAGTTGTCAAAAATATGAGGAGCATGAAACGGTCTGAAAAATAGGAGGAGCATGAAGCTGTGTTCAAAAACATGAAGAGCCTGAAAATGTGTGAAATATATAAAGAGCTTCAAAAAGTGTCAAAAATATGAGGAACATGAAACGGTCTGAATAATAGGAGCAGAATGTAACGGTGATCAAAAACATGAAGAGCCTGAAAAGGTGTGAAATATATAAAGAGCTTCAAAAAGTGTCAAAAATATGAGGAGCATGAAACGGTCTGAAGAATAGGAGGAGAATGTAACGGTGATCAAAACCATGAAGAGCCTGAAAAGGTGTGAAAAATATGAAGAGCTTCAAAAGGTGTAAAATATGAGGAGCATGAAACGGTCTGAAAAATAGGAGGAGCATCAAGCGGTGTTCAAAAACATGAAGAGCCTGAAAAGGTGTGAAAAATATGAAAAGCTTCAAAAGGTGTCAAAAATGAGATGAGCATGAAACGGTCTGAAAAATAGGAGGAGCATGAAGCGGTGTTCAAAAACTTGAAGAGCCTGAAACGTTGTGAAAAATATGAAAAGCTTCAAAAGGTTTCAAAAATGAGATGAGCATGAAACGGTCTGAAAAATAGGAGGAGCATGAAGTGGTGTTAAAAAAAAGAAGAGCCTGAAAAGGTGTGAAAAATATGAAGATCATCAAAAGGTATCAAAAATATGAGGAGCATGAAACGGTCTGCAAAAAAGGAGGAGCATGAAGTGGTGTTGAAAAACTTGAAGAGCCTGAAAAGGTGTGAAAAATATGAAAAGCTTCAAAAGATGTCAAAAATATGAGGAGCATGAAACGGTCTGAAAAATAGGAGGAGCATGAAGCGGTGTTCAAAAACATGAAGAGCCTGAAAAGGTGTGAAAAATATGAAGAGCTTCAAAAGGTGTGAAATAAATGAGGAGCATGAAACGGGCTGAAAAATAGGAGAAGCATGAAGTGGTGTAGAAAAACATGAAGAGCCTGAAAAGGTGTGAAAAATATGAAGAGCTTCAAAAGGTGTGAAAAATATGAGGAGCATGAAACGGGCTGAAAATTAGGAGAAGCATGAAGTGGTGTAGAAAAACATGAAGAGCCTGAAAAGGTGTGAAAAATATGAAGAGCTTCAAAAGGTGTGAAAAATATGAGGAGCATGAAACGGTCTGAAAAATAGAAGCAGCATGAAATGGTGTTGAAAAACATGAAGAGCCTGAAATGGTGTGAAAAATATGAAGAGCTTCAAAAGGTGTGAAAAATATGAAGAGCTTCAAAAGGTGTCAAAAATTTGATGAGCATGAAACGGTCTGAAAAATAGGAGGAGCATGAAGCGGTGTTGAAAAACATGAAGAGCCTGAAAAAGTGTGAAAAATATGAAGAGCTTAAAAGGTGTGAAAAATATGAGGAGCATGATATGGTTTGAAAAGTAGGATTAGCATGAAGCGGTGTTCAAAAACATGAAGAGCCTGAGAAGGTGTGAAAAATATGAAAAGATTCAAAAGGTGTCATAAATGAGATGAGCATGAAACGGTCTGACAAATAGGAGGTGCATGAAGCGTTGTTGAAAAACATGAAGAGCCTGAAAAGGAGTGAGAAATATGAAGAGCTTAAAAAGGTGTGAAAAATATGAAGAGCTTAAAAAGGTGTCAAAAATATGAGGAGCATGAAACGGTCTTAAAAATACAAGGAGCATGAAGCGGTGTTGAAAAACATGAATAGCCTGAAAATGTGTGAAATATATGAAGAGCTTAAAAATGTGTCAAGTATATGAGGAGCATGAAACGGTCTGAAAAATAGGAGGATCATGCAACAGTGTTGAAAAACATGAAGAGCCTGAAAATGTGTGAAAAATATGAAGAGATTCAAAAGGTTTCAAAAATGAGATGAGCATGAAACGGTCTGAAAAATAGGAGGAGCTTGAAGTGGTGTTGAAAAAATGAAGAGCCTGAAAAGGTGTGAAAAATATGAAGATCATCAAAAGGTATCAAAAATATGAGGAACATGAAACGGTCTGCAAAAAAGGAGGAGCATGAAGCCGTGTTGAAAAACTTGAAGAGCCTGAAAAGGTGTGAAAAATATGAAAAGCTTCAAAAGATGTCAAAAATATGAGGAGCATGAAACGGTCTGAAAAATAGGAGGAGCATGAAGCGGTGTTCAAAAACATGAAGAGCCTGAAAAGGTGTGAAAAATATGAAGAGCTTCAAAAGGTGTGAAATACATGAGGAGCATGAAACGGGCTGAAAAATAGGAGAAGCATGAAGTGTTGTAGAAAAACTTGAAGTGCCTGAAAATGTGTGAAAAATATGAAGAGCTTCAAAAGGTGTGAAAAATATGAGGAGCATGAAACGGTCTGAAAAATAGAAGCAGCATGAAACGGTGTTGAAAAACATGAAGAGCCTGAAAAGGTGTGAAAAATATGAAGAGCTTCAAAAGGTGTGAAATAAATGAGGAGCATGAAACGGGCTGAAAAATAGGAGAAGCATGAAGTGGTGTAGAAAAACATGAAGAGCCTGAAAAGGTGTGAAAAATATGAAGAGCTTCAAAAGGTGTGAAAAATATGAGGAGCATGAAACGGGCTGAAAATTAGGAGAAGCATGAAGTGGTGTAGAAAAACATGAAGAGCCTGAAAAGGTGTGAAAAATATGAAGAGCTTCAAAAGGTGTGAAAAATATGAGGAGCATGAAACGGTCTGAAAAATAGAAGCAGCATGAAATGGTGTTGAAAAACATGAAGAGCCTGAAATGGTGTGAAAAATATGAAGAGCTTCAAAAGGTGTGAAAAATATGAAGAGCTTCAAAAGGTGTCAAAAATTTGATGAGCATGAAACGGTCTGAAAAATAGGAGGAGCATGAAGCGGTGTTGAAAAACATGAATAGCCTGAAAAAGTGTGAAAAATATGAAGAGCTTAAAAGGTGTGAAAAATATGAGGAGCATGATATGGTTTGAAAAGTAGGATTAGCATGAAGCGGTGTTCAAAAACATGAAGAGCCTGAGAAGGTGTGAAAAATATGAAAAGATTCAAAAGGTGTCATAAATGAGATGAGCATGAAACGGTCTGACAAATAGGAGGTGCATGAAGCGTTGTTGAAAAACATGAAGAGCCTGAAAAGGTGTGAGAAATATGAAGAGCTTAAAAAGGTGTGAAAAATATGAAGAGCTTAAAAAGGTGTCAAAAATATGAGGAGCATGAAACGGTCTTAAAAATACAAGGAGCATGAAGCGGTGTTGAAAAACATGAATAGCCTGAAAATGTGTGAAATATATGAAGAGCTTAAAAATGTGTCAAGTATATGAGGAGCATGAAACGGTCTGAAAAATAGGAGGATCATGCAACAGTGTTGAAAAACATGAAGAGCCTGAAAATGTGTGAAAAATATGAAGAGATTCAAAAGGTTTCAAAAATGAGATGAGCATGAAACGGTCTGAAAAATAGGAGGAGCTTGAAGTGGTGTTGAAAAAATGAAGAGCCTGAAAAGGTGTGAAAAATATGAAGATCATCAAAAGGTATCAAAAATATGAGGAACATGAAACGGTCTGCAAAAAAGGAGGAGCATGAAGCCGTGTTGAAAAACTTGAAGAGCCTGAAAAGGTGTGAAAAATATGAAAAGCTTCAAAAGATGTCAAAAATATGAGGAGCATGAAACGGTCTGAAAAATAGGAGGAGCATGAAGCGGTGTTCAAAAACATGAAGAGCCTGAAAAGGTGTGAAAAATATGAAGAACTTCAAAAGGTGTGAAATACATGAGGAGCATGAAACGGGCTGAAAAATAGGAGAAGCATGAAGTGTTGTAGAAAAACATGAAGTGCCTGAAAATGTGTGAAAAATATGAAGAGCTTCAAAAGGTGTGAAAAATATGAGGAGCATGAAACGGTCTGAAAAATAGAAGCAGCATGAAACGGTGTTGAAAAACATGAAGAGCCTGAAAAGGTGTGAAAAATATGAAGAGCTTCAAAAGGTGTGAAATAAATGAGGAGCATGAAACGGGCTGAAAAATAGGAGAAGCATGAAGTGGTGTAGAAAAACATGAAGAGCCTGAAAAGGTGTAAAAATATGAAGAGCTTCAAAAGATGTGAAAAATATGAGGAGCATGAAACGGTCTGAAAAATAGAAGCAGCATGAAACGGTGTTTAAAAAACATGAAGAGCCTGAAATGGTGTGAAAAAAATGAAGAGCTTCAAAAGGTGTGAAAAATATGAAGAGCTTCAAAAGGTGTCAAAAATTTGATGAGCATGAAACGGTCTGAAAAATAGGAGGAGCATGAAGCGGGGTTGAAAAACATGAAGAGCCTGAAAAAGTGTGAAAAATATGAAGAGCTTAAAAGGTGTGAAAAATATGAGGAGCATGATATGGTTTGAAAAATAGGATTAGCATGAAGCGGTGTTCAAAAACATGAAGAGCCTGAGAAGGTGTGAAAAATATGAAAAGATTCAAAAGGTGTCATAAATGAGATGAGCATGAAACGGTCTGACAAATAGGAGGTGCATGAAGCGTTGTTGAAAAACATGAAGAGCCTGAAAAGGTGTGAGAAATATGAAGAGCTTAAAAAGGTGTCAAAAATATGAGGAGCATGAAACGGTCTTAAAAATACAAGGAGCATGAAGCAGTGTTGAAAAACATGAATAGCCTGAAAATGTGTGAAATATATGAAGTGCTTAAAAATGTGTCAAGTATATGAGGAGCATGAAACGGTCTGAAAAATAGGAGGATCATGCAACAGTGTTGAAAACATGAAGAGCCTGAAAATGTGTGAAAAATATGAAGAGCTTCCAAAGTTGTCAAAAATATGAGGAGCATGAAATGGTCTGAAAAATAGGAGGAGCATGAAGCTGTGTTCAAAAACATGAAGAGCCTGAAAATGTGTGAAATATATAAAGAGCTTCAAAAAGTGTCAAAAATATGAGGAGCATGAAACGGTCTGAATAATAGGAGGAGAATGTAACGGTGATCAAAAACATGAAAAGCCTGAAAAGGTGTGAAATATATAAAGAGCTTCAAAAAGTGTCAAAAATATGAGGAGCATGAAACGGTCTGAATAATAGGAAGAGAATGTAACGGTGATCAAAAACATGAAGAGCCTGAAAAGGTGTGAAAAATATGAAGAGCTTCAAAAGTTGTGAAATATGAGGAGCATGAAACGGTCTGAAAAATAGGAGGAGCATGAAGCGGTGTTCAAAAACATGAAGAGCCTGAAAAGTTGTGAAAAATATGAAAAGCTTCAAAAGGTGTCAAAAATGAGATGAGCATGAAACGGTCTGAAAAATAGGAGGAGCATGAAGCGGTGTTCAAAAACTTGAAGAGCCTGAAACATTGTGAAAAATATGAAAAGCTTCAAAAGGTATCAAAAATATGAGGAGCATGAAACGGTCTGCAAAAAAGGAGGAGGATGAAGTGGTGTTGAAAAACTTGAAGAGCCTGAAAAGGTGTGAAAAATATGAAAAGCTTCAAAAGATGTCAAAAAAATGAGGAGCATGAAACGGTCTGAAAAATAGGAGGAGCATGAAGTGGTGTAGAAAAACATGAAGAGCCTGAAAAGGTGTGAAAAATATGAAGAGCTTCAAAAGGTGTGAAATACATGAGGAGCATGAAACGGGCTGAAAAATAGGAGAAGCATGAAGTGGCGTTGAAAAACATGAAGAGCCTGAAAAGGTGTGAAAAATATGAAGAGCTTCAAAAGGTGTGAAAAATATGAGGAGCATGCAACGGTCTGAAAAATAGAAGCAGCATGAAATGGTGTTGAAAAACATGAAGAGCCTGAAAAGGTGTGAAAAATATGAAGAGCTTCAAAAGGTGTGAAATACATGAGGAGCATGAAACGGGCTGAAAAATAGGAGAAGCATGAAGTGTTGTAGAAAAACATGAAGAGTCTGAAAAGGTGTGAGAAATATGAAGAGCTTCAAAAGGTGTGAAAAATATGAGGAGCATGAAACGGTCTGAGAAATAGGAGGAGCATTAAACGGTGATCAAAAACATGAAGAGGCTGAAAAGGTGTGAAAAATATGAAGAGCTTCAAAAGGTGTGAAATTCATGAGGAGCATGAAACGAGCTGAAAAATAGGAGTAGCATGAAGTGGTGTGGAAAAACGTGAAGAGCCTGTAAAGGTGTGAAAAATATGAAGAGCTTCAAAAGGTGTGTAATACATGAGGAGCATGAAACTCTCTTAAAAAATAGAAGGAGCATGAAGTAGTGTTCAAAAACATGAAGAGCCTGAAAAGCTGTGAAAAATATGAAGAGCTTAAAATGGTGTGAAAAATATGAGGAGCATGATATGGTTTGAAAAATAGCATTAGCATGAAGCGGTGTTCAAAAACATGAAGAGCCTGAAAAGGTGTGCAAAATATGAAAAGCTTCAAAAGGTGTCAAAAATGAGATGAGCATGAAACGGTCTGAAAAATAGGAGGTGCATGAAGCGTTGTTGAAAAAAAAGAAGAGCCTGAAAATGTGTGAGAAATATGAAGAGCTTCAAAAGGTGTCAAAAGTATGAGGAGCATGAAACGGTCTGAAAAATAGGAGGAGCATGAAGTGGTGTAGAAAAACATGAAGAGCCTGAAAAGGTGTGAAAAACATGAAGAGCTTCAAAAGGTGTGAAATACATGAGGAGCATGAAACGGTCTGAAAAATAGGAGGAGCATGAAGTGGTGTTGAAAAACTTGAAGAGCCTGAAAAGGTGTGAAAAATATGAAGAGCTTCAAAAGGTGTGAAATACATGAGGAGCATGAAACGGGCTGAAAAATAGGAGAAGCATGAAGTGGCGTTGAAAAACATGAAGAGCCTGAAAAGGTGTGAAAAATATGAAGAGCTTCAAAAGGTGTGAAAAATATGAGGAGCATGCAACGGTCTGAAAAATAGAAGCAGCATGAAATGGTGTTGAAAAACATGAAGAGCCTGAAAAGGTGTGAAAAATATGAAGAGCTTCAAAAGGTGTGAAATACATGAGGAGCATGAAACGGGCTGAAAAATAGGAGAAGCATGAAGTGTTGTAGAAAAACATGAAGAGTCTGAAAAGGTGTGAGAAATATGAAGAGCTTCAAAAGGTGTGAAAAATATGAGGAGCATGAAACGGTCTGAGAAATAGGAGGAGCATTAAACGGTGATCAAAAACATGAAGAGGCTGAAAAGGTGTGAAAAATATGAAGAGCTTCAAAAGGTGTGAAATTCATGAGGAGCATGAAACGAGCTGAAAAATAGGAGTAGCATGAAGTGGTGTGGAAAAACGTGAAGAGCCTGTAAAGGTGTGAAAAATATGAAGAGCTTCAAAAGGTGTGTAATACATGAGGAGCATGAAACTCTCTTAAAAAATAGAAGGAGCATGAAGTAGTGTTCAAAAACATGAAGAGCCTGAAAAGCTGTGAAAAATATGAAGAGCTTAAAATGGTGTGAAAAATATGAGGAGCATGATATGGTTTGAAAAATAGCATTAGCATGAAGCGGTGTTCAAAAACATGAAGAGCCTGAAAAGGTGTGAAAAATATGAAAAGCTTCAAAAGGTGTCAAAAATGAGATGAGCATGAAACGGTCTGAAAAATAGGAGGTGCATGAAGCGTTGTTGAAAAAAAAGAAGAGCCTGAAAATGTGTGAGAAATATGAAGAGCTTCAAAAGGTGTCAAAAGTATGAGGAGCATGAAACGGTCTTACAAATACAAGGAGCATGAAGCGGTGTTGAAAAACATGAATAGCCTGAAAATGTGTGAAATATATGAAGAGCTTAAAAATGTGTCAAGTATATGAGGAGCATGAAACGGTCTGAAAAATAGAAGGAGCATGAAGGTGTGTTCAAAAACATGAAGAGCCTGAAAAGGTGTGAAAAATAAGAAGAGCTTCCAAAGTTGTCAAAAATATGAGGAGCATGAAACGGTCTGAAAAATAGGAGGAGCATGAAGTGGTGTTGAAAAACATGAAGAGCCTGTTAAGGTGTGAAAAATATGAAGAGCTTCAAAAGGTGTGTAATACATGAGGAGCATGAAACTCTCTGAAAAATAGAAGGAGGATGAAGTAGTGTTCAAAAACATGAAGAGCCTGAAAAGGTGTGAAAAATATGAAGAGCTTAAAAAGGTGTCAAAAATGAGATGAGCATGAAACGGTCTGAAAAATAGGAGGAGCATGAAGCTGTGTTGAAAAACATGAAGAGCCTGAAAAGGTGTGAAAAATAAGAAGAGCTTCAAAAGATGTCAAAAATATGAGGAGCATGAAACGGTCTGAAAAATAGGATGAGCATGAAGTGGTGTGGAAAAATATGAAGAGCCTGAAAAGTTTTGAAAAATATGAAGAGCTTCAAAAGGTGTCAAAATTGAGATGAGCATGAAACGGTCTGAAAAATAGGAGGAGCATGAAGTGGTGTTGAAAAACATGAATAGCCTGAAAATGTGTGAAATATATGAAGAGCTTCCAAAGTTGTCAAAAATATGAGGAGCATGAAACGGTCTGAATAATAGGAGGAGAATGTAACGGTGATCAAAACATGAAGAGCCTGAAAAGGTGTGAAATATATAAAGAGCTTCAAAAAGTGTCAAAAATATGAGGAGCATGAAACGGTCTGAATAATAGGAGGAGAATGTAACTGTGATCAAAAACATGAAGAGCCTGAAAAGGTGTGAGAAATATGAAGAGCTTTAAAAGGTGTAAAATATGAGGAGCATGAAACGGTCTGAAAAATAGGAGGAGCATGAAGCGGTGTTCAAAAACATGAAGAGCCTGAAAAGTTGTGAAAAATATGAAAAGCTTCAAAAGGTGTCAAAATTGAGATGAGCATGAAACGGTCTGAAAAATAGGAGGAGAATGAAGCGGTGTTCAAAAACTTGAAGAGCCTGAAACGTTGTGAAAAATATGAAAAGCTTCAAAAGGTTTCAAAAATGAGATGAGCATGAAACGGTCTGAAAAATAGGAGGAGCATGAAGCGGTGTTGAAAAAATGAAGAGCCTGAAAAGGTGTGAAAAATATGAAGAGCATCAAAAGTATCAAAAATATGAGGAGCATGAAACGGAGGGCAAAAAAGGAGGAGCATGAAGTGGTGTTGAAAAACTGGAAGAGCCTGAAAAGGTTTGAAAAATATGAAAAGCTTCAAAAGATGTCAAAAATATGAGGAGCATGAAACGGTCTGAAAAATAGGAGGAGCATGAAGTGGTGTAGAAAAACATGAAGAGCCTGAAAAGGTGTGAAAAATATGAAGAGCTTCAAAAGGTGTGAAATACATGAGGAGCATGAAACGGGCTAAAAAATAGAAGAAGCATGAAGTGGTGTTGAAAAACATGAAGAGCCTGAAAAGGTGTGAAAAATATGAAGAGCTTCAAAATGTGTCAAAAATATGAGGAGCATGCAACGGTCTGAAAAATAGAAGCAGCATGAAATGGTGTTGAAAAACATGAAGAGCCTGAAAAGGTGTGAAAAATATGACGAGCTTCAAAAGGTGTGAAATACATGAGGAGCATGAAACGGGCTGAAAAATAGGAGAAGCATGAAGTGGTGTAGAAAAACATGAAGAGCCTGAAAAGGTGTGAGAAATATGAAGAGCTTGAAAAGGTGTGAAAAATATGAGGAGCATGAAACGGTCTGAAAAATAGAAGCAGCATGAAACGGTGTTGAAAAACATGAAGAGCCTGAAATGGTGTGAAAAATATGAAGAGCTTCAAAAGGTGTGAAAAATATGAAGAGCTTCAAAAGGTGTCAAAAATTTGATGAGCATGAAACGGTCTGAAAAATAGGAGGAGCATGAAGCGGTGTTGAAAAACATGAAGAGCCTGAAAAAGTGTGAAAAATATGAAGAGCTTAAAAGGTGTGAAAAATATGAGGAGCATGATATGGTTTGAAAAATAGGATTAGCATGAAGCGGTGTTCAAAAACATGAAGAGCCTGAGAAGGTGTGAAAAATATGAAAAGATTCAGAAAGTGTCAAAAATACGAGGAGCATGAAACGGTCTTAAAAATACGAGGAGCATGAAGCGGTGTTCAAAAATATGAAGACCCTCAAAATATGTGAAAAATATGAAGAGCTTCAAAAGGTGTAAAAATTATGAGGAGTATGAAACGGTCTGAAAAATAGGAGGAGCATGAAGTGGTGTTCAAAAACATGAAGAGCCTGAAAAGGTGTGAAAAATATGAAGAGCTTCAAAATGTGTCAAAAATATGAGGAGCATGAAACGGTATGAAAAATAGGAGGAGCATGAAGCTGTGTTCAAAAACATGAAGAGCCTATAAAAGTGTGAAAAATATGAATAGCTTCAAAAGGTGTCAAAAATTTGAGGAGCAGGAAACAGTCTGAAAAACAGGCGGAGCATGAAGCAGTGTTCAAAAACATGAAGAGCCTGAAAAGGTGTGAAAAATATCAAGAGCTTCAAAATGTGTCAAAAATATGAGGAGCATGAAACGGTCTGAAAAATAGGAGGAGCATGAAGTGGTGTTGAAAAACATGAAGAGCCTGAAAAGGTGTGACAAATATGAAGAGCTTCAAAATGTGTCAAAAATATGAGGAGCATGAAACGGTCTGAAAAATAGGAGGAGCATGAAGTGGTGTTGAAAAACATGAAGAGCCTGAAAAGGTGTGACAAATATGAAGAGCTTCAAAATGTGTCAAAAATATGAGGATCATGAAACGGTCTGAAAAATAGAAGCAGCTTGAAGCGGAGTTCAAAAACATGAAGAGCCTGAAAAAGTGTGAAAAATATGAAGAGCTTCAAAAGGTGTGAAATACATGAGGAGCATGAAACTCTCTGAAAAATAGAAGGAGCATGAAGTGGTGTTCAAAAACATGAAGAGCCTGAAAAAGTGTGAAATATATGAAGAGCTTAAAAAGGTGTGAAAAATATGAAGAGCTTCAGAAGGTGTCAAATGTATGAGGCACATGAAACGGTCTGAAAAATATGACCAGCCTGTAACGGTGTGGAAAAACATGAAGAGCCTGAAAAGGTGTGAAAAATATGAAGAGCTTCAGAAGGTGTCAAATATGAGATGAGCATGAAACGGTCTGAAAAATAGGAGTAGCATGAAGCGGTGTTGAAAAACATCAAGAGCCTGAAAAAGTGTGAAAAATATGAAGAGCTTAAAAAGGTGTGAAAAATATGAAGAGCTTCAAAAGGTGTCAAATGTATGAGGCACATGAAACGGTCTGAAAAATATGACCAGCCTGTAACGGTGTGGAAAAACATGAAGAGCCTGAAAAGGTGTGAAAAATATGAAGAGCTTCAAAAGGTTTCAAAATTATGAGGTGCATGAAACGGTCTTAAAAATAGGAAGAGCATGAAGCGGTGTTGAAAAACATGATGAGCCTGAAAAGGTGTGAAATAAATGAAGAATTTCAAAAGGTGTCAAAAATAGGAGGAGCATGAAACTGTTTGAAAAATAGGAGGAGCATGAATTGGTGTTGAAATACATGAGGAGCCTCAAAAGGTGTGAAATATATGAAGAGCATCAAAAGTTTTCAAAAGTATGAGGAGCATGATACGGTCTGAAAAATAGGAGGAGCATGAAACGGTGTTCAAAAACATGAATAGCCTGAAAAGGTGTGAAATATATGAAGAGCTTCAAAAGTTTTCAAAAGTATGAGGAGCATGATACGGTCTGAAAAATAAGAGGAGCATGAAGCGGTGTTGAAAAATGAAGAGCCTGAAAAGGTGTGAAAAACAGGAAGAGCTTCAAAAGCTGTCAAAAATAAGAGGCGCAAGAAACGGTCTGAATTATAGGAGTGGCAAGAAGCAGTGTTGAAAAACATGAAGAGCCTGAAAAGTTGTGAAATATATGAAGAGCTTCAAAATGTGTAAAATATATGAGGAGAATGAAACGGTCTGAAAAATAGGAGGAGCATGAAGCGGTGTTGAAAGCATGAAGAGCCTGAAAATGTGTGAAAAATATGAAGAGCTTCATAAGGTGTGAAAATATGAAGAGCTTCAAAAGGTGTCAAACATATGAGGAGCAAGAAATGGTCTGAAATATAGGAGGAGCATGAAGTGGTGTTGAAAAACATGAAGAGCCTGAAAAGATGTGAAAAACATGAAGAGCTTCAAAAGGTGCCAAAAATATGAGGAGGATGAAACCGTCTGAAAAATAGGAGGACCATGAAACCGAGTTCACAAACATGAAGAGCCTGAAAAGCTGTGAAATATATGAAGAGCTTCAGAAGGTTTCAAAAATATGAGGAGCAGGAACAGGTCTGAAAAATAGGAGGAGCATGAAGTGGTTTTGAAATACATGAAGAGCCTGAAAAGGTGTGAAAAATATGACGAGTTTCAAAAGATGTCAAAAATATGAGGAGCATGATACGGTCTGAAAAATAGGATGAGCATGAAACCGTTTTAAAAAAGATGAAGAGCATGAAAAGGTTTTAAAAATATGAAGAGCTTCAAAACGTGTCAAAAATATGAGAAGCATGAAACCATCTGAAAAATAAGGGGAGCATGAAACGGAGTTGAAAAACATGAAGAACATGAAAAGGTGTGGAAAATATGAAGAGCTTCAAAACGTGTGAAAATTATGAGGAGGATGAAACGGTCTGAAAAACTGGAGGAGCATGAAACGGTGTTGAAAAACATGAGGAGCATGAAACGGTGTTGAAAAACATGAAGAGCCTGAAAAGGGGTGAAAAATATGAAGAGCTTCAAAAGGTGTCAAAAATATGAGGAGCATGAAACGGTCTGAAAAATAGGAGGAACATGAAACCATGTTCAAAAACATGAACAGCCTGAAAAGGTGTGAAAAATATGAAGAGCTTCAAAAGGTGTAAAAAATGGGAGGAGCATGAAGCGGTGTTGAAAAACATGAAGAGCCTGAAAAGGTGTGAAAAATATGAAGAGCTTCAAAACGTGTCAAACATTTAAGCAGCAAGAATCGGTCTGAAATATGCAGGAGCATGAAACGGTGTTCAAAAACATGAAAAGCCTGAAAAGTTGTGAAAATATGAAGGGCTTCAAAAGGTGTGAAAAATATGAAGACCTTCAAAAGGTGTCAGAAATGAGATGAGCATTAAACGGTCTGAAAAAGAGGAGGAGCATGAAGCGGTGTTGAAAAACATGAAGAACCTGAAAACGTGTGAGAAATATGAAGAGCCTCAAAAGTTGTCAAAAATATGAAGAGCTTCAAAAGGTGTCAAAAATGAGAGGAGCATGAAGCGGTCTGAAAAATAGGAGGAGGAGGAAGTGGTGTTGAAAAACATGAAGAGCCTGAAAAGGTGTGAAATATATGAAGAGCTTCAAAAGGTGTCAAAAATATGAGGAACATGAAACGGTCTGAAAATTAAGAACAGCTTGAAACGGTGTTGAAAAACATGAAGAGCCTGAAAAGTTGTGAACAATGTGTAGAGCTTCAAAAGGTGTGAAATACATCAGGAGCATGAAACGGTCTGAAATTAGGAGGAGCATGATGCGGTGTTCAAAAACATGAGGTGCCTGAAAATGTGTAAAAAATATGAAGAGCTTCAAAAGGTGTCAAAAATATGAGGAGCATGAAACGGTCTGAAAAATAGGAGGAGCATGAAGCGGTGTTGACAACATGAAGAGCCTGAAAAGGTGTGAAAAATTTGAAGAGCTTCAAAAGGTGTGAAAATTAGGCGGAGCATGTACCAGTGTTCAAAAACTTGAAGAGACTGAAAAGGTGTGAAAAATATGAAGACCTTAAAAAGGTGTCAAAAATATGAGGAGCATGACACGATCTGAAATATAGGAGGAGCATGAAGCCTTGTTCAAAAACATGAGGAGCCTGAAAAGGTGTGAAAATATGAAGAGATTCAAAAGGTGTGAAATATATGAGGAGCATGAAACGGTCTGAAAAATATGAGGAGAACGAAACATTCAGAAAAATAGGAGGAGAATGAAGCGGTGTTCAAAAACATGAAAGCCTGAAAAGGTGTGAAAAATATGAAGAGCTTCAAAAGCTGTGAAAAATATGAAGAGCTTCAAAAGGTGTGAAAAATATGAAGATTTCAAAAGATGTCAAAAATGAGATGAGCATGAAACGGTCTGAAAAAAAGGGGGAGCATGAATTTGTGTTGAAAAACATGAATAGCCTGAAAATGTGTGAAATATTTGAAGAGCTCTAAACGCTGTCAAAAATATGAGGAGCATGAAATGGTCTGAAACATAGGAGGAGCATGAAACGGTGTTCAAAAACATGAAGAGCCTGAAAAGTTGTGAAAAATATGAAGAGCTTCAAAAGGTGTGAAAAATATGAAGAGCTTCAAAAGGTGTGAAAAATATGAGGAGGTTCAAAAGGTGTCAAAAATATGAGGAGCATGAAACGGTCTGAAAAATAGGAGGAGCATGAAGTGGTGTTCAAAAAAATGACGAGCCTGAAAAGGTGTGAAATATATGAAGAGCTTTAAAAGGTGTCAAAAATTTGAGGAGCAGGAAACGGTCTGAAAAATAGGAGGAGCATGAAGCGGTGATGAAAAACATGAAGAGCCTGAAAAAGTGTGAGAAATATGAAGAGCTTAAAAGGTGTCAAAAATATGAAGAGCTTCAAAAGGTGTCAAAAATGAGATGAGCATGAAGCCGTCTGAAAAATATTTGGAGGATGAAGTGGTGTTGAAAAACATGAAGAGCCTGAAAAGGTGTGAAATTTATGAAGAGCTTCAAAAGGTGTCAAAAAAATGAGGAGCATGGAACGGTCTGAAAATAGGAGGAGCATGATGCTCTGTTCAAAAACATGTGGAGCCTGAAAAGGAGTGAAAAATATGAAGAGCTTCAAAAGGTTTCAAAAATATGAGGAGCATGAAATGACCTGAAAAATAGGAGGAGCATGAAGCAGTGTTCAAAAACATGAAGAGCCTGAAAAGGTGTGAAAAATATGAAGAGCTTCAAAAGGTGTGAAAGATATGAGGAGCATGAAACGGTCTGAAAAATATAAGCAGCATGAAACAGTGTTGAAAAACATGAAGAGACTGAAAAGGTGTGAAAAATATGAAGAGCTTCAAAAGGTGTGAAATACATGAGGGGCCTGAAACTCTCTGTAAAATAGGAGAAGCATGAAGTGGTGTTCAAAAACATGAAGAGCCTGCAAAGTTGTGAAAAATATGAAGAGCTTCAATAGGTGTGAAAAATATGAGGAGCAGGATACGGTCTGAAAAATAGGAGGAGCATGAAGCGGTGTTCAAAAACATGAAGAGCCTGAAAAGGTGTGAAAAATATGAAGAGCTTCAAAAGGTGTCAAAAATATGAGGAGGATGAAACGGTTTGAAAAATAGGAGGAGCATGAAGAGGTGTTGCAAAACATGAAGAGCCTGAAAAGGTGTGAAAAATATGAAGAGCTTCAAAAGGTGTCAAAAATGAGATGAGCATGAAATGGTCTGAAAAATGGAGGAGCATGAAGTGGTGTAGCAAAACATGAAGAGCATGAAAAGGTGTGAAAAATAAGAAGAGCTTCAAAAGGTGTCAAAAATATGCGGAGCATGAAACAGTCTGAAAAATAGGAGAAACATGTAACGGCATTCAAAAACATGAAGAGCCTGAATAGGTGTGAAATACATGAAGAGCTTCAAAATGTGTCAAAAATATGAGGAGCATGAAACGGTGTGAAAAATTGGAGAAGCATGAAGTGTTGTTCAAAAACATGAAGAGCCTGAAAAGGTGTGAAATACATAAAGAGCTTCAAAAGGTGTCAAAAATATGAGGAGCATGAAGTGGTGTTGAAAAAGATGAAGAGCATTAAAAGTTGTGGAAAATATAAAGAGATTCAAAAAGTGTCAAAAATATGAGGAGCACGAAATGGTCTGAAAAATTGGAGGAGCATGAAACGGTGTTGAAACCCTGAAGCGCCTGAGAAGGTGTGAAAAATATGAAGAGTTTCAAAACATGTCAAAAATATGAGGAGGATGAATCTGTGAAAAATAGGAGAAGCATGAAACCGTGTTCAAAAACATGAAGAGCCTGAAAAGGTGTGAAAAATATGAAGAGCATCAATAGGTGTCAAAAATATGAGGAGCATGAAATGGTCTGAAAAATAGGAGGAGCATGAAGCGGTGTTCAAAAAATGAAGAGCCTGAAAAGGTGTGAAATATATGAAGAGCTTCAAAAGGTTTCAAAAGGATGAACAGCTTCAAAATGTGTCAAAAATATGAGGAGAATGAAACTTCTGAAAAATAGGAGGAGCATGAAACGGTGTACAAAAATATGAAGAGCCTGAAAATGTGTGAAAAATATGAAGAGCTTCAAAAGTTGTCAAATATATGAGGAGCATGAAATAGTCTGAAAAATAGGAAGAGCATGAAACGCTGTTGAAAAACTTGAAGAGCCTGAAAAAGTGTGAATTATATGAAGAGCTTCAAAAGGTGTCAAAAATATGTGGAGCATGAAACGGTCTGAAAAATAGGAGGAGTATGAAGCGGTGTTGAAAATGATGAAGATCCTAAATGGTGTGAAAAACATGAAGAGCTTCAAAAAGTGTCAAAAATATGAGGAGCATAAAACAGTCTGAAAAATAGGAGAATCATGTAACGGTGTTGAAAAACATAAAGAGCATGAAAAGGTGTGAAAAATATGATGAGCTTCAAAAGGTGTCAAAAATATGAGAAGCTTGAAACGGTTGGAACAATAGGAGGAGCATGAAACTGTGTTGAAAAACATGAAGAGCCTGAAAAGACTTGAAAAATATGAAGAGTTTCAAAAGGTGTGAAAAATAAGAGGAGCATGAAACAGTCTGAAAAATAGGAGGAGCATGAAACGATGTTCAAAAACATGAAGAGCCTGAAAAGGTGTGAAAAATATGAAGACCTTCAAAAGGTGTCAAAAATATGAGGAGCTTCAAAAGGTTTCAAAAAAGAGATGTGCATGAAACCGTCTGAAAAAGAGGGGAAGCATGAAGCAGTGTTGAAAAACATGAAGAGCCTGAAAAGGTGTGAAAAATATGAAGAGCTTCAAAAGGTGTCAAAAATATGAGGAGCATGAAACGGTCTGAAAAATAGGAGGAACATGAAACCGTGTTCAAAAACATGAACAGCCTGAAAAGGTGTGAAAAATATGAAGAGCTTCAAAAGGTGTAAAAAATGGGAGGAGCATGAAGCGGTGTTGAAAAACATGAAGAGCCTGAAAAGGTGTGAAAAATAAGAAGAGCTTCAAAACGTGTCAAACATATGAGCAGCAAGAATCGGTCTGAAATATGCAGGAGCATGAAACGGTGTTCAAAAACATGAAAAGCCTGAAAAGTTGTGAAAATATGAAGAGCTTCAAAAGGTGTGAAAAATATGAAGACCTTCAAAAGGTGTCAGAAATGAGATGAGCATTAAACGGTCTGAAAAAGAGGAGGAGCATGAAGCGGTGTTGAAAAACATGAAGAACCTAAAAACGTGTGAGAAATATGAAGAGCCTCAAAAGTTGTCAAAAATATGAAGAGCTTCAAAAGGTGTCAAAAATGAGAGGAGCATGAAGCAGTCTGAAAAATAGGAGGAGGAGGAAGTGGTGTTGAAAAACATGAAGAGCCTGAAAAGGTGTGAAATATATGAAGAGCTTCAAAAGGTGTCAAAAATATGAGGAACATGAAACGGTCTGAAAATTAGGAACAGCTTGAAACGGTGTTCAGAAACATGAAGAGCCTGAAAAGGTGTGAACAATGTGTAGAGCTTCAAAAGGTGTGAAATACATCAGGAGCATGAAACGGTCTGAAATTAGGAGGAGCATGATGCGGTGTTCAAAAACATGAGGTGCCTGAAAATGTGTAAAAAATATGAAGAGCTTCAAAAGGTGTCAAAAATATGAGGAGCATGAAACGGTCTGAAAAATAGGAGGAGCATGAAACGGTGTTGACAACATGAAGAGCCTGAAAAGGTGTGAAAAATTTGAAGAGCTTCAAAAGGTGTGAAAATTAGGCGGAGCATGTACCAGTGTTCAAAAACTTGAAGAGACTGAAAAGGTGTGAAAAATATGAAGACCTTAAAAAGGTGTCAAAAATATGAGGAGCATGACACGATCTGAAATATAGGAGGAGCATGAAGCCTTGTTCAAAAACATGAGGAGCCTGAAAAGGTGTGAAAATATGAAGAGATTCAAAAGGTGTGAAAACGTGAAGAGATTCAAAAGGTGTGAAATATATGAGGAGCATGAAACGGTCTGAAAAATATGAGGAGAACGAAACATTCAGAAAAATAGGAGGAGAATGAAGCGGTGTTCAAAAACATGAAAGCCTGAAAAGGTGTGAAAAATATGAAGAGCTTCAAAAGCTGTGAAAAATATGAAGAGCTTCAAAAGGTGTGAAAAATATGAAGAGTTTCAAAAGATGTCAAAAATGAGATGAGCATGAAACGGTCTGAAAAAAAGGGGGAGCATGAATTTGTGTTGAAAAACATGAATAGCCTGAAAATGTGTGAAATATTTGAAGAGCTCTAAACGCTGTCAAAAATATGAGGAGCATGAAATGGTCTGAAACATAGGAGGAGCATGAAACGGTGTTCAAAAACATGAAGAGCCTGAAAAGTTGTGAAAAATATGAAGAGCTTCAAAAGGTGTGAAAAATATGAAGAGCTTCAAAAGGTGTCAAAAATATGAGGAGGATGAAACGGTTTGAAAAATAGGAGGAGCATGAAGAGGTGTTGCAAAACATGAAGAGCCTGAAAAGGTGTGAAAAATATGAAGAGCTTCAAAAGGTGTCAAAAATGAGATGAGCATGAAATGGTCTGAAAAATGGAGGAGCATGAAGTGGTGTAGCAAAACATGAAGAGCATGAAAAGGTGTGAAAAATAAGAAGAGCTTCTAAAGGTGTCAAATATGAGATGAGCATGAAACAGTCAAAAATAAGAGGAGCATGAAGTGTTGTTAAAAATCATGAAGAGCCTGAAAAGGTGTGAAATATATGAAGAGTTTCAATTGTGTGAAAAATATGAAGAGCTTCAAAACGTGTCAAAAATATCAGGAGCATGAAACGGTCTGGAAAATAGGATGAGCATGAAGCGGTGGTGAAAAACATGAAGAGCCTGAAAAGGTGTGAAAAATATGAAGAGCTTCAAAAGGTGTGAAAAATATGAAGAGCTTCAAAACGTGTGAAAAATATGCGGAACATGAAACTGTCTGAAAAAGAGGAGGAGCATGAAGCGGTGTTCAAACACATGAAGAGCCTGAAAAGGTATGAAAAATATGAAGAGCTTGAAAAGGTGTCAAAAATATGAGGAGCATGAAACGGTCTGAAAAAGAAGAGGAGCATGAAGCGGAGTTCAAACACATGAAGAGCCTGAAAAGGTGTGAAAAATATGAAGAGCTTGAAAAGGTGTCAAAAATATGAGGAGCATGAAACGGTCTGAAAAATAGAAGCAGCATGAAATGGTGTTCAAAAACATGAAGAGCCTGAAAAGGTGTGAAAAATATGAAGAGCCTTAAAAGGTGTGAAATACATGAGGAGCATGAAACTCTCTGTAAAATAGGAGGAGCATGAAGCGGTGTTCAAAAACATGAAGAGCCTGAAAAGGTGTGAAAAATATGAAGAGCTTCAATAGGTGTCAAAAATATGAGGAGCATGAAACGGTCTGAAAAATAGGAGGAGCATGAAGCGGTGTTGAAAGACATGAAGAGACTGAAAAGGTGTGAAAAATATGAAGAGCTTCAAAAGTTGTCAAACATATGTGGAGCATGAAACGGTCTGAAAAATAGGAGGAGTATGAAGCGGTGTTGAAAATCATGAAGATCCTAAATGGTATGAAAAACATGAAGAGCTTCAAAAAGTGTCAAAAATATGAGGAGCATGGAACAGTCTGAAAAATAGGAGAATCATGTAATGGTGTTGAAAAACATGAAGAGCATGAAAAGGTGTGAAAAATATGATGAGCTTCAAAAGGTGTCAAAAATATGAGAAGCTTGAAACGGTTGGAACAATAGGAGGAGCATGAAACTGTGTTGAAAAACATGAAGAGCCTGAAAAGGTGTGAAAAATATGAAGAGCTTCAAAAGGTGTGAAAAATAAGAGGAGCATGAAACAGTCTGAAAAATAGAAGGAGCATGAAGCAGTGTTCAAAAACATGAAGAGCCTGAAAAGGTGTGAAAAATATGAAGAGCTTCAAAAGGTGTGAAAAATAAGAGGAGCATGAAACAGTCTGAAAAATAGGAGGAGCATGAAACGATGTTCAAAAACATGAAGAGCCTGAAAAGGTGTGAAAAATATGAAGACCTTCAAAAGGTGTCAAAAATATGAGGAGCATGAAACGGTCTGAAAAATAGGAGGAGCATGAAACGGTGTTGAGAACATGAAGAGCCTGAAAAGGTGTGAAAAATTTGAAGAGCTTCAAAAGGTGTGAAAATTAGGTGGAGCATGTACCAGTGTTCAAAATCTTGAAGAGACTGAAAAGGTGTGAAAAATATGAAGACCTTAAAAAGGTGTCAAAAATATGAGGAGCATGACACGATCTGAAATATAGGAGGAGCATGAAGCCTTGTTCAAAAACATGAGGAGCCTGAAAAGGTGTGAAAATATGAAGAGATTCAAAAGGTGTGAAAACGTGAAGAGATTCAAAAGGTGTGAAATATATGAGGAGCATGAAACGGTCTGAAAAATATGAGGAGAACAAAACATTCAGAAAAATAGGAGGAGAATGAAGCGGTGTTCAAAAACATGAAAGCCTGAAAAGGTGTGAAAAATATGAAGAGCTTCAAAAGCTGTGAAAAATATGAAGAGCTTCAAAAGGTGTGAAAAATATGAAGAGTTTCAAAAGATGTAAAAAATGAGATGAGCATGAAACGGTCTGAAAAAAAGGGGGAGCATGAATTTGTGTTGAAAAACATGAATAGCCTGAAAATGTGTGAAATATTTGAAGAGCTCTAAACGCTGTCAAAAATATGAGGAGCATGAAATGGTCTGAAACATAGGAGGAGCATGAAACGGTGTTCAAAAACATGAAGAGCCTGAAAAGTTGTGAAAAATATGAAGAGCTTCAAAAGGTGTAAAAATATGAAGAGCTTCAAAAGGTGTGAAAAATATGAGGAGCTTCAAAAGGTGTCAAAAATATGAGGAGCATGAAACGGTCTGAAAAATAGGAGGAGCATGAAGTGGTGTTCAAAAAAATGACGAGCCTGAAAAGGTGTGAAATATATGGAGAGCTTTAAAAGGTGTCAAAAATTTGAGGAGCATGAAACGGTCTGAAAAATAGGAGGAGCATGAAGCGGTGATGAAAAACATGAAGAGCCTGAAAAAGTGTGAGAAATATGAAGAGCTTAAAAGGTCTCAAAAATATGAAGAGCTTCAAAAGGTGTCAAAAATGAGATGAGCATGAAGCTGTCTGAAAAATATTTGGAGGATGAAGTGGTGTTGAAAAACATGAAGAGCCTGAAAAGGTGTGAAATTTATGAAGAGCTTCAAAAGGTGTCAAAAATATGAGGAGCATGAAACGGTCTGAAAATAGGAGGAGCATGATGCGCTGTTCAAAAACATGTGGAGCCTGAAAAGGAGTGAAAAATATGAAGAGCTTCAAAAGGTTTCAAAAATATGAGGAGCATGAAATGATCTGAAAAATAGGAGGAGCATGAAGCAGTGTTCAAAAACATGAAGAGCCTGAAAAGGTGTGAAAAATATGAAGAGCTTCAAAAGGTGTGAAAGATATGAGGAGCATGAAACGGTCTGAAAAATATAAGCAGCATGAAACGGTGTTGAAAAACATGAAGAGACTGAAAAGGTGTGAAAAATATGAAGAGCTTCAAAAGGTGTGAAATACATGAGGGGCCTGAAACTCTCTGTAAAATAGGAGGAGCATGAAGTGGTGTTCAAAAACATGAAGAGCCTGCAAAGTTGTGAAAAATATGAAGAGCTTCAATAGGTGTGAAAAATATGAGGAGCAGGATACGGTCTGAAAAATAGGAGGAGCATGAAGCGGTGTTCAAAAACATGAAGAGCCTGAAAAGGTGTGAAAAATATGAAGAGCTTCAAAAGGTGTCAAAAATATGAGGAGGATGAAACGGTTTGAAAAATAGGAGGAGCATGAAGAGGTGTTGCAAAACATGAAGAGCCTGAAAAGGTGTGAAAAATATGAAGAGCTTCAAAAGGTGTCAAAAATGAGATGAGCATGAAATGGTCTGAAAAATGGAGGAGCATGAAGTGGTGTAGCAAAACATGAAGAGCATGAAAAGGTGTGAAAAATAAGAAGAGCTTCTAAAGGTGTCAAATATGAGATGAGCATGAAACAGTCTGAAAAATAGGAGGAGCATGAAGTGTTGTTAAAAATCATGAAGAGCCTGAAAAGGTGTGAAATATATGAAGAGCTTCAATTGTGTGAAAAATATGAAGAGCTTCAAAAGGTGTCAAAAATATCAGGAGCATGAAACGGTCTGGAAAATAGGATGAGCATGAAGCGGTGGTGAAAAACATGAAGAGCCTGAAAAGGTGTGAAAAATATGAAGAGCTTCAAAAGGTGTGAAAAATATGAAGAGCTTCAAAAGATATCAAAAACGAGATGACCATGAAACGGTCTGAAAAATAGGAGAAGCAAGAATTGGTGTTGAAAAACATGAAGAGCCTGAAAAGGTGTGAAAAATATGAAGAGCTTCAAAACGTGTGAAAAATATGAAGAGCTTCAAAAGGTGTCAAAAATATGAGGAGCATTAATCGGACTGAAAATAGGAGAAGCAAGATGTGGTGTTGAAAAACATGAAGAGCCTGAAAAGGTGTGAAAAATATGAAGAGCTTCAAAACGTGTGAAAAATATGCGGAACATGAAACTGTCTGAAAAAGAGGAGGAGCATGAAGCGGTGTTCAAACACATGAAGAGCCTGAAAAGGTTTGAAAAATATGAAGAGCTTGAAAAGGTGTCAAAAATATGAGGGGCATGAAACGGTCTGAAAAAGAAGAGGAGCATGAAGCGGAGTTCAAACACATGAAGAGCCTGAAAAGGTGTGAAAAATATGAAGAGCTTGAAAAGGTGTCAAAAATATGAGGAGCATGAAACGGTCTGAAAAATAGAAGCAGCATGAAATGGTGTTCAAAAACATGAAGAGCCTGAAAAGGTGTGAAAAATATGAAGAGCCTTAAAAGGTGTGAAATACATGAGGAGCATGAAACTCTCTGTAAAATAGGAGGAGCATGAAGCGGTGTTCAAAAACATGAAGAGCCTGAAAAGGTGTGAAAAATATGAAGAGCTTCAATAGGTGTCAAAAATATGTGGAGCATGAAACGGTCTGAAAAATAGGAGGAGCATTAAGCGGTGTTGAAAGACATGAAGAGACTGAAAAGGTGTGAAAAATATGAAGAGCTTCAAAAGTTGTCAAAAATATGTGGAGCATGAAACGGTCTGAAAAATAGGAGGAGTATGAAGCGGTGTTGAAAATCATGAAGATCCTAAATGGTATGAAAAACATGAAGAGCTTCAGAAAGTGTCAAAAATATGAGGAGCATGGAACAGTCTGAAAAATAGGAGAATCATGTAACGGTGTTGAAAAACATGAAGAGCATGAAAAGGTGTGAAAAATATGATGAGCTTCAAAAGGTGTCAAAAATATGAGAAGCTTGAAACGGTTGGAACAATAGGAGGAGCATGAAACTGTGTTGAAAAACATGAAGAGCCTGAAAAGGTGTGAAAAATATGAAGAGCTTCAAAAGGTGTGAAAAATAAGAGGAGCATGAAACAGTCTGAAAAATAGGAGGAGCATGAAGCAGTGTTCAAAAACATGAAGAGCCTGAAAAGGTGTGAAAAATATGAAGAGCTTCAAAAGGTGTGAAAAATAAGAGGAGCATGAAACAGTCTGAAAAATAGGAGGAGCATGAAACGAAGTTCAAAAACATGAAGAGCCTGAAAAGGTGTGAAAAATATGAAGACCTTCAAAAGGTGTCAAAAATATGAGGAGCATGAAACGGTCTGAAAAATAGAAGGAGCATGAAACGGTGTTGAGAACATGAAGAGCCTGAAAAGGTGTGAAAAATTTGAAGAGCTTCAAAAGGTGTGAAAAATAGGCGGAACATGAAACTGTCTGAAAAAGAGGAGGAGCATGAAGCGGTGTTCAAACACATGAAGAGCCTGAAAAGGTTTGAAAAATATGAAGAGCTTGAAAAGGTGTCAAAAATATGAGGGGCATGAAACGGTCTGAAAAATAGGAGAATCATGTAATGGTGTTGAAAAACATGAAGAGCATGAAAAGGTGTGAAAAATATGATGAGCTTCAAAAGGTGTCAAAAATATGAGAAGCTTGAAACGGTTGGAACAATAGGAGGAGCATGAAACTGTGTTGAAAAACATGAAGAGCCTGAAAAGGTGTGAAAAATATGAAGAGCTTCAAAAGGTGTGAAAAATAAGAGGAGCATGAAACAGTCTGAAAAATAGAAGGAGCATGAAGCAGTGTTCAAAAACATGAAGAGCCTGAAAAGGTGTGAAAAATATGAAGAGCTTCAAAAGGTGTGAAAAATAAGAGGAGCATGAAACAGTCTGAAAAATAGGAGGAGCATGAAACGATGTTCAAAAACATGAAGAGCCTGAAAAGGTGTGAAAAATATGAAGACCTTCAAAAGGTGTCAAAAATATGAGGAGCATGAAACAGTCTGAAAAATAGAAGGAGCATGAAGCAGTGTTCAAAAACATGAAGAGCCTGAAAAGGTGTGAAAAATATGAAGAGCTTCAAAAGGTGTGAAAAATAAGAGGAGCATGAAACAGTCTGAAAAATAGGAGGAGCATGAAACGATGTTCAAAAACATGAAGAGCCTGAAAAGGTGTGAAAAATATGAAGACCTTCAAAAGGTGTCAAAAATATGAGGAGCATGAAACGGTCTGAAAAATAGGAGGAGCATGAAACGGTGTTGAGAACATGAAGAGCCTGAAAAGGTGTGAAAAATTTGAAGAGCTTCAAAAGGTGTGAAAATTAGGTGGAGCATGTACCAGTGTTCAAAATCTTGAAGAGACTGAAAAGGTGTGAAAAATATGAAGACCTTAAAAAGGTGTCAAAAATATGAGGAGCATGACACGATCTGAAATATAGGAGGAGCATGAAGCCTTGTTCAAAAACATGAGGAGCCTGAAAAGGTGTGAAAATATGAAGAGATTCAAAAGGTGTGAAAACGTGAAGAGATTCAAAAGGTGTGAAATATATGAGGAGCATGAAACGGTCTGAAAAATATGAGGAGAACAAAACA
Organism: Dama dama; assembly: GCF_033118175.1. Lineage (NCBI taxonomy): Eukaryota > Metazoa > Chordata > Mammalia > Artiodactyla > Cervidae > Dama > Dama dama. Next base: position 4,943,234 of record NW_026870885.1, read on the forward strand.
TTCAGAAAAATAGGAGGAGAATGAAGCGGTGTTCAAAAACATGAAAGCCTGAAAAGGTGTGAAAAATATGAAGAGCTTCAAAAGCTGTGAAAAATATGAAGAGCTTCAAAAGGTGTGAAAAATATGAAGAGTTTCAAAAGATGTAAAAAATGAGATGAGCATGAAACGGTCTGAAAAAAAGGGGGAGCATGAATTTGTGTTGAAAAACATGAATAGCCTGAAAATGTGTGAAATATTTGAAGAGCTCTAAACGCTGTCAAAAATATGAGGAGCATGAAATGGTCTGAAACATAGGAGGAGCATGAAACGGTGTTCAAAAACATGAAGAGCCTGAAAAGTTGTGAAAAATATGAAGAGCTTCAAAAGGTGTAAAAATATGAAGAGCTTCAAAAGGTGTGAAAAATATGAGGAGCTTCAAAAGGTGTCAAAAATATGAGGAGCATGAAACGGTCTGAAAAATAGGAGGAGCATGAAGTGGTGTTCAAAAAAATGACGAGCCTGAAAAGGTGTGAAATATATGGAGAGCTTTAAAAGGTGTCAAAAATTTGAGGAGCATGAAACGGTCTGAAAAATAGGAGGAGCATGAAGCGGTGATGAAAAACATGAAGAGCCTGAAAAAGTGTGAGAAATATGAAGAGCTTAAAAGGTCTCAAAAATATGAAGAGCTTCAAAAGGTGTCAAAAATGAGATGAGCATGAAGCTGTCTGAAAAATATTTGGAGGATGAAGTGGTGTTGAAAAACATGAAGAGCCTGAAAAGGTGTGAAATTTATGAAGAGCTTCAAAAGGTGTCAAAAATATGAGGAGCATGAAACGGTCTGAAAATAGGAGGAGCATGATGCGCTGTTCAAAAACATGTGGAGCCTGAAAAGGAGTGAAAAATATGAAGAGCTTCAAAAGGTTTCAAAAATATGAGGAGCATGAAATGATCTGAAAAATAGGAGGAGCATGAAGCAGTGTTCAAAAACATGAAGAGCCTGAAAAGGTGTGAAAAATATGAAGAGCTTCAAAAGGTGTGAAAAATAAGAGGAGCATGAAACAGTCTGAAAAATAGGAGGAGCATGAAACGATGTTCAAAAACATGAAGAGCCTGAAAAGGTGTGAAAAATATGAAGAGCTTCAAAAGGTGTCAAAAATATGAGGAGCATGAAACAGTCTGAAAAATAGAAGGAGCATGAAGCAGTGTTCAAAAACATGAAGAGCCTGAAAAGGTGTGAAAAATATGAAGAGCTTCAAAAGGTGTGAAAAATAAGAGGAGCATGAAACAGTCTGAAAAATAGGAGGAGCATGAAACGATGTTCAAAAACATGAAGAGCCTGAAAAGGTGTGAAAAATATGAAGACCTTCAAAAGGTGTCAAAAATATGAGGAGCATGAAACGGTCTGAAAAATAGGAGGAGCATGAAACGGTGTTGAGAACATGAAGAGCCTGAAAAGGTGTGAAAAATTTGAAGAGCTTCAAAAGGTGTGAAAATTAGGTGGAGCATGTACCAGTGTTCAAAATCTTGAAGAGACTGAAAAGGTGTGAAAAATATGAAGACCTTAAAAAGGTGTCAAAAATATGAGGAGCATGACACGATCTGAAATATAGGAGGAGCATGAAGCCTTGTTCAAAAACATGAGGAGCCTGAAAAGGTGTGAAAATATGAAGAGATTCAAAAGGTGTGAAAACGTGAAGAGATTCAAAAGGTGTGAAATATATGAGGAGCATGAAACGGTCTGAAAAATATGAGGAGAACAAAACATTCAGAAAAATAGGAGGAGAATGAAGCGGTGTTCAAAAACATGAAAGCCTGAAAAGGTGTGAAAAATATGAAGAGCTTCAAAAGCTGTGAAAAATATGAAGAGCTTCAAAAGGTGTGAAAAATATGAAGAGTTTCAAAAGATGTAAAAAATGAGATGAGCATGAAACGGTCTGAAAAAAAGGGGGAGCATGAATTTGTGTTGAAAAACATGAATAGCCTGAAAATGTGTGAAATATTTGAAGAGCTCTAAACGCTGTCAAAAATATGAGGAGCATGAAATGGTCTGAAACATAGGAGGAGCATGAAACGGTGTTCAAAAACATGAAGAGCCTGAAAAGTTGTGAAAAATATGAAGAGCTTCAAAAGGTGTAAAAATATGAAGAGCCTCAAAAGGTGTGAAAAATATGAGGAGCTTCAAAAGGTGTCAAAAATATGAGGAGCATGAAACGGTCTGAAAAATAGGAGGAGCATGAAGTGGTGTTCAAAAAAATGACGAGCCTGAAAAGGTGTGAAATATATGGAGAGCTTTAAAAGGTGTCAAAAATTTGAGGAGCATGAAACGGTCTGAAAAATAGGAGGAGCATGAAGCGGTGATGAAAAACATGAAGAGCCTGAAAAAGTGTGAGAAATATGAAGAGCTTAAAAGGTCTCAAAAATATGAAGAGCTTCAAAAGGTGTCAAAAATGAGATGAGCATGAAGCTGTCTGAAAAATATTTGGAGGATGAAGTGGTGTTGAAAAACATGAAGAGCCTGAAAAGGTGTGAAATTTATGAAGAGCTTCAAAAGGTGTCAAAAATATGAGGAGCATGAAACGGTCTGAAAATAGGAGGAGCATGATGCGCTGTTCAAAAACATGTGGAGCCTGAAAAGGAGTGAAAAATATGAAGAGCTTCAAAAGGTTTCAAAAATATGAGGAGCATGAAATGATCTGAAAAATAGGAGGAGCATGAAGCAGTGTTCAAAAACATGAAGAGCCTGAAAAGGTGTGAAAAATATGAAGAGCTTCAAAAGGTGTGAAAGATATGAGGAGCATGAAACGGTCTGAAAAATATAAGCAGCATGAAACGGTGTTGAAAAACATGAAGAGACTGAAAAGGTGTGAAAAATATGAAGAGCTTCAAAAGGTGTGAAATACATGAGGGGCCTGAAACTCTCTGTAAAATAGGAGGAGCATGAAGTGGTGTTCAAAAACATGAAGAGCCTGCAAAGTTGTGAAAAATATGAAGAGCTTCAATAGGTGTGAAAAATATGAGGAGCAGGATACGGTCTGAAAAATAGGAGGAGCATGAAGCGGTGTTCAAAAACATGAAGAGCCTGAAAAGGTGTGAAAAATATGAAGAGCTTCAAAAGGTGTCAAAAATATGAGGAGGATGAAACGGTTTGAAAAATAGGAGGAGCATGAAGAGGTGTTGCAAAACATGAAGAGCCTGAAAAGGTGTGAAAAATATGAAGAGCTTCAAAAGGTGTCAAAAATGAGATGAGCATGAAATGGTCTGAAAAATGGAGGAGCATGAAGTGGTGTAGCAAAACATGAAGAGCATGAAAAGGTGTGAAAAATAAGAAGAGCTTCTAAAGGTGTCAAATATGAGATGAGCATGAAACAGTCTGAAAAATAGGAGGAGCATGAAGTGTTGTTAAAAATCATGAAGAGCCTGAAAAGGTGTGAAATATATGAAGAGCTTCAATTGTGTGAAAAATATGAAGAGCTTCAAAAGGTGTGAAAGATATGAGGAGCATGAAACGGTCTGAAAAATATAAGCAGCATGAAACGGTGTTGAAAAACATGAAGAGACTGAAAAGGTGTGAAAAATATGAAGAGCTTCAAAAGGTGTGAAATACATGAGGGGCCTGAAACTCTCTGTAAAATAGGAGGAGCATGAAGTGGTGTTCAAAAACATGAAGAGCCTGCAAAGTTGTGAAAAATATGAAGAGCTTCAATAGGTGTGAAAAATATGAGGAGAAGGATACGGTCTGAAAAATAGGAGGAGCATGAAGCGGTGTTCAAAAACATGAAGAGCCTGAAAAGGTGTGAAAAATATGAAGAGCTTCAAAAGGTGTCAAAAATATGAGGAGGATGAAACGGTTTGAAAAATAGGAGGAGCATGAAGAGGTGTTGCAAAACATGAAGAGCCTGAAAAGGTGTGAAAAATATGAAGAGCTTCAAAAGGTGTCAAAAATGAGATGAGCATGAAATGGTCTGAAAAATGGAGGAGCATGAAGTGGTGTAGCAAAACATGAAGAGCATGAAAAGGTGTGAAAAATAAGAAGAGCTTCTAAAGGTGTCAAATATGAGATGAGCATGAAACAGTCTGAAAAATAGGAGGAGCATGAAGTGTTGTTAAAAATCATGAAGAGCCTGAAAAGGTGTGAAATATATGAAGAGCTTCAATTGTGTGAAAAATATGAAGAGCTTCAAAAGGTGTCAAAAATATCAGGAGCATGAAACGGTCTGGAAAATAGGATGAGCATGAAGCGGTGGTGAAAAACATGAAGAGCCTGAAAAGGTGTGAAAAATATGAAGAGCTTCAAAAGGTGTGAAAAATATGAAGAGCTTCAAAAGATATCAAAAACGAGATGACCATGAAACGGTCTGAAAAATAGGAGAAGCAAGAATTGGTGTTGAAAAACATGAAGAGCCTGAAAAGGTGTGAAAAATATGAAGAGCTTCAAAACGTGTGAAAAATATGAAGAGCTTCAAAAGGTGTCAAAAATATGAGGAGCATTAATCGGACTGAAAATAGGAGAAGCAAGATGTGGTGTTGAAAAACATGAAGAGCCTGAAAAGGTGTGAAAAATATGAAGAGCTTCAAAACGTGTGAAAAATATGCGGAATATGAAACTGTCTGAAAAAGAGGAGGAGCATGAAGCGGTGTTCAAACACATGAAGAGCCTGAAAAGGTTTGAAAAATATGAAGAGCTTGAAAAGGTGTCAAAAATATGAGGGGCATGAAACGGTCTGAAAAAGAAGAGGAGCATCAAGCGGAGTTCAAACACATGAAGAGCCTGAAAAGGTGTGAAAAATATGAAGAGCTTGAAAAGGTGTCAAAAATATGAGGAGCATGAAACGGTCTGAAAAATAGAAGCAGCATGAAATGGTGTTCAAAAACATGAAGAGCCTGAAAAGGTGTGAAAAATATGAAGAGCCTTAAAAGGTGTGAAATACATGAGGAGCATGAAACTCTCTGTAAAATAGGAGGAGCATGAAGCGGTGTTCAAAAACATGAAGAGCCTGAAAAGGTGTGAAAAATATGAAGAGCTTCAATAGGTGTCAAAAATATGAGGAGCATGAAACGGTCTGAAAAATAGGAGGAGCATTAAGCGGTGTTGAAAGACATGAAGAGACTGAAAAGGTGTGAAAAATATGAAGAGCTTCAAAAGTTGTCAAAAATATGTGGAGCATGAAACGGTCTGAAAAATAGGAGGAGTATGAAGCGGTGTTGAAAATCATGAAGATCCTAAATGGTATGAAAAACATGAAGAGCTTCAGAAAGTGTCAAAAATATGAGGAGCATGGAACAGTCTGAAAAATAGGAGAATCATGTAACGGTGTTGAAAAACATGAAGAGCATGAAAAGGTGTGAAAAATATGATGAGCTTCAAAAGGTGTCAAAAATATGAGAAGCTTGAAACGGTTGGAACAATAGGAGGAGCATGAAACTGTGTTGAAAAACATGAAGAGCCTGAAAAGGTGTGAAAAATATGAAGAGCTTCAAAAGGTGTGAAAAATAAGAGGAGCATGAAACAGTCTGAAAAATAGGAGGAGCATGAAGCAGTGTTCAAAAACATGAAGAGCCTGAAAAGGTGTGAAAAATATGAAGAGCTTCAAAAGGTGTGAAAAATAAGAGGAGCATGAAACAGTCTGAAAAATAGGAGGAGCATGAAACGAAGTTCAAAAACATGAAGAGCCTGAAAAGGTGTGAAAAATATGAAGACCTTCAAAAGGTGTCAAAAATATGAGGAGCATGAAACGGTCTGAAAAATAGAAGGAGCATGAAACGGTGTTGAGAACATGAAGAGCCTGAAAAGGTGTGAAAAATTTGAAGAGCTTCAAAAGGTGTGAAAAATAGGCGGAACATGAAACTGTCTGAAAAAGAGGAGGAGCATGAAGCGGTGTTCAAACACATGAAGAGCCTGAAAAGGTTTGAAAAATATGAAGAGCTTGAAAAGGTGTCAAAAATATGAGGGGCATGAAACGGTCTGAAAAATAGGAGAATCATGTAATGGTGTTGAAAAACATGAAGAGCATGAAAAGGTGTGAAAAATATGATGAGCTTCAAAAGGTGTCAAAAATATGAGAAGCTTGAAACGGTTGGTCAATAGGAGGAGCATGAAACTGTGTTGAAAAACATGAAGAGCCTGAAAAGGTGTGAAAAATATGAAGAGCTTCAAAAGGTGTGAAAAATAAGAGGAGCATGAAACAGTCTGAAAAATAGAAGGAGCATGAAGCAGTGTTCAAAAACATGAAGAGCCTGAAAAGGTGTGAAAAATATGAAGAGCTTCAAAAGGTGTGAAAAATAAGAGGAGCATGAAACAGTCTGAAAAATAGGAGGAGCATGAAACGATGTTCAAAAACATGAAGAGCCTGAAAAGGTGTGAAAAATATGAAGACCTTCAAAAGGTGTCAAAAATATGAGGAGCATGAAACGGTCTGAAAAATAGGAGGAGCATGAAACGGTGTTGAGAACATGAAGAGCCTGAAAAGGTGTGAAAAATTTGAAGAGCTTCAAAAGGTGTGAAAATTAGGTGGAGCATGTACCAGTGTTCAAAATCTTGAAGAGACTGAAAAGGTGTGAAAAATATGAAGACCTTAAAAAGGTGTCAAAAATATGAGGAGCATGACACGATCTGAAATATAGGAGGAGCATGAAGCCTTGTTCAAAAACATGAGGAGCCTGAAAAGGTGTGAAAATATGAAGAGATTCAAAAGGTGTGAAAACGTGAAGAGATTCAAAAGGTGTGAAATATATGAGGAGCATGAAACGGTCTGAAAAATATGAGGAGAACAAAACATTCAGAAAAATAGGAGGAGAATGAAGCGGTGTTCAAAAACATGAAAGCCTGAAAAGGTGTGAAAAATATGAAGAGCTTCAAAAGCTGTGAAAAATATGAAGAGCTTCAAAAGGTGTGAAAAATATGAAGAGTTTCAAAAGATGTAAAAAATGAGATGAGCATGAAACGGTCTGAAAAAAAGGGGGAGCATGAATTTGTGTTGAAAAACATGAATAGCCTGAAAATGTGTGAAATATTTGAAGAGCTCTAAACGCTGTCAAAAATATGAGGAGCATGAAATGGTCTGAAACATAGGAGGAGCATGAAACGGTGTTCAAAAACATGAATAGCCTGAAAAGGTGTGAAAAATATGAAGAGCTTCAAAAGGTGTAAAAATATGAAGAGCTTCAAAAGGTGTGAAAAATATGAGGAGCTTCAAAAGGTGTCAAAAATATGAGGAGCATGAAACGGTCTGAAAAATAGGAGGAGCATGAAGTGGTGTTCAAAAAAATGACGAGCCTGAAAAGGTGTGAAATATATGGAGAGCTTTAAAAGGTGTCAAAAATTTGAGGAGCATGAAACGGTCTGAAAAATAGGAGGAGCATGAAGCGGTGATGAAAAACATGAAGAGCCTGAAAAAGTGTGAGAAATATGAAGAGCTTAAAAGGTCTCAAAAATATGAAGAGCTTCAAAAGGTGTCAAAAATGAGATGAGCATGAAGCTGTCTGAAAAATATTTGGAGGATGAAGTGGTGTTGAAAAACATGAAGAGCCTGAAAAGGTGTGAAATTTATGAAGAGCTTCAAAAGGTGTCAAAAATATGAGGAGCATGAAACGGTCTGAAAATAGGAGGAGCATGATGCGCTGTTCAAAAACATGTGGAGCCTGAAAAGGAGTGAAAAATATGAAGAGCTTCAAAAGGTTTCAAAAATATGAGGAGCATGAAATGATCTGAAAAATAGGAGGAGCATGAAGCAGTGTTCAAAAACATGAAGAGCCTGAAAAGGTGTGAAAAATATGAAGAGCTTCAAAAGGTGTGAAAGATATGAGGAGCATGAAACGGTCTGAAAAATATAAGCAGCATGAAACGGTGTTGAAAAACATGAAGAGACTGAAAAGGTGTGAAAAATATGAAGAGCTTCAAAAGGTGTGAAATACATGAGGGGCCTGAAACTCTCTGTAAAATAGGAGGAGCATGAAGTGGTGTTCAAAAACATGATGAGCCTGCAAAGTTGTGAAAAATATGAAGAGCTTCAATAGGTGTGAAAAATATGAGGAGCAGGATACGGTCTGAAAAATAGGAGGAGCATGAAGCGGTGTTCAAAAACATGAAGAGCCTGAAAAGGTGTGAAAAATATGAAGAGCTTCAAAAGGTGTCAAAAATATGAGGAGGATGAAACGGTTTGAAAAATAGGAGGAGCATGAAGAGGTGTTGCAAAACATGAAGAGCCTGAAAAGGTGTGAAAAATATGAAGAGCTTCAAAAGGTGTCAAAAATGAGATGAGCATGAAATGGTCTGAAAAATGGAGGAGCATGAAGTGGTGTAGCAAAACATGAAGAGCATGAAAAGGTGTGAAAAATAAGAAGAGCTTCTAAAGGTGTCAAATATGAGATGAGCATGAAACAGTCTGAAAAATAGGAGGAGCATGAAGTGTTGTTAAAAATCATGAAGAGCCTGAAAAGGTGTGAAATATATGAAGAGCTTCAATTGTGTGAAAAATATGAAGAGCTTCAAAAGGTGTGAAAGATATGAGGAGCATGAAACGGTCTGAAAAATATAAGCAGCATGAAACGGTGTTGAAAAACATGAAGAGACTGAAAAGGTGTGAAAAATATGAAGAGCTTCAAAAGGTGTGAAATACATGAGGGGCCTGAAACTCTCTGTAAAATAGGAGGAGCATGAAGTGGTGTTCAAAAACATGAAGAGCCTGCAAAGTTGTGAAAAATATGAAGAGCTTCAATAGGTGTGAAAAATATGAGGAGCAGGATACGGTCTGAAAAATAGGAGGAGCATGAAGCGGTGTTCAAAAACATGAAGAGCCTGAAAAGGTGTGAAAAATATGAAGAGCTTCAAAAGGTGTCAAAAATATGAGGAGGATGAAACGGTTTGAAAAATAGGAGGAGCATGAAGAGGTGTTGCAAAACATGAAGAGCCTGAAAAGGTGTGAAAAATATGAAGAGCTTCAAAAGGTGTCAAAAATGAGATGAGCATGAAATGGTCTGAAAAATGGAGGAGCATGAAGTGGTGTAGCAAAACATGAAGAGCATGAAAAGGTGTGAAAAATAAGAAGAGCTTCTAAAGGTGTCAAATATGAGATGAGCATGAAACAGTCTGAAAAATAGGAGGAGCATGAAGTGTTGTTAAAAATCATGAAGAGCCTGAAAAGGTGTGAAATATATGAAGAGCTTCAATTGTGTGAAAAATATGAAGAGCTTCAAAAGGTGTCAAAAATATCAGGAGCATGAAACGGTCTGGAAAATAGGATGAGCATGAAGCGGTGGTGAAAAACATGAAGAGCCTGAAAAGGTGTGAAAAATATGAAGAGCTTCAAAAGGTGTGAAAAATATGAAGAGCTTCAAAAGATATCAAAAACGAGATGACCATGAAACGGTCTGAAAAATAGGAGAAGCAAGAATTGGTGTTGAAAAACATGAAGAGCCTGAAAAGGTGTGAAAAATATGAAGAGCTTCAAAACGTGTGAAAAATATGAAGAGCTTCAAAAGGTGTCAAAAATATGAGGAGCATTAATCGGACTGAAAATAGGAGAAGCAAGATGTGGTGTTGAAAAACATGAAGAGCCTGAAAAGGTGTGAAAAATATGAAGAGCTTCAAAACGTGTGAAAAATATGCGGAACATGAAACTGTCTGAAAAAGAGGAGGAGCATGAAGCGGTGTTCAAACACATGAAGAGACTGAAAAGGTTTGAAAAATATGAAGAGCTTGAAAAGGTGTCAAAAATATGAGGGGCATGAAACGGTCTGAAAAAGAAGAGGAGCATAAAGCGGAGTTCAAACACATGAAGAGCCTGAAAAGGTGTGAAAAATATGAAGAGCTTGAAAAGGTGTCAAAAATATGAGGAGCATGAAACGGTCTGAACAATAGAAGCAGCATGAAATGGTGTTCAAAAACATGAAGAGCCTGAAAAGGTGTGAAAAATATGAAGAGCCTTAAAAGGTGTGAAATACATGAGGAGCATGAAACTCTCTGTAAAATAGGAGGAGCATGAAGCGGTGTTCAAAAACATGAAGAGCCTGAAAAGGTGTGAAAAATATGAAGAGCTTCAATAGGTGTCAAAAATATGAGGAGCATGAAACGGTCTGAAAAATAGGAGGAGCATTAAGCGGTGTTGAAAGACATGAAGAGACTGAAAAGGTGTGAAAAATATGAAGAGCTTCAAAAGTTGTCAAAAATATGTGGAGCATGAAACGGTCTGAAAAATAGGAGGAGTATGAAGCGGTGTTGAAAATCATGAAGATCCTAAATGGTATGAAAAACATGAAGAGCTTCAGAAAGTGTCAAAAATATGAGGAGCATGGAACAGTCTGAAAAATAGGAGAATCATGTAACGGTGTTGAAAAACATGAAGAGCATGAAAAGGTGTGAAAAATATGATGAGCTTCAAAAGGTGTCAAAAATATGAGAAGCTTGAAACGGTTGGAACAATAGGAGGAGCATGAAACTGTGTTGAAAAACATGAAGAGCCTGAAAAGGTGTGAAAAATATGAAGAGCTTCAAAAGGTGTGAAAAATAAGAGGAGCATGAAACAGTCTGAAAAATAGGAGGAGCATGAAGCAGTGTTCAAAAACATGAAGAGCCTGAAAAGGTGTGAAAAATATGAAGAGCTTCAAAAGGTGTGAAAAATAAGAGGAGCATGAAACAGTCTGAAAAATAGGAGGAGCATGAAACGAAGTTCAAAAACATGAAGAGCCTGAAAAGGTGTGAAAAATATGAAGACCTTCAAAAGGTGTCAAAAATATGAGGAGCATGAAACGGTCTGAAAAATAGAAGGAGCATGAAACGGTGTTGAGAACATGAAGAGCCTGAAAAGGTGTGAAAAATTTGAAGAGCTTCAAAAGGTGTGAAAAATAGGCGGAGCATGTACCAGTGTTCAAAAACTTGAAGAGACTGAAAAGGTGTGAAAAATATGAAGACTTTAAAAAGGTGTCAAAAATATGAGGAGCATGACACGGTCTGAAATATAGGAGGAGCATGAAGCCTTGTTCAAAAACATGAGGAGCCTGAAAAGGTGTGAAAATATGAAGAGATTCAAAAGGTGTGAAAACGTGAAGAGATTCAAAAGGAGTGAAATATATGAGGAGCATGAAACGGTCTGAAAAATATGAGGAGAACGAAACATTCAGAAAAATAGGAGGAGTATGAAGCGGTGTTCAAAAACATGAAAGCCTGAAAAGGTGTGAAAAATATGAAGAGCTTCAAAAGCTGTGAAAAATATGAAGAGCTTCAAAAGGTGTGAAAAATATGAAGAGTTTCAAAAGATGTCAAAAATGAGATGAGCATGAAACGGTCTGAAAAAAAGGGGGAGCATGAATTTGTGTTGAAAAACATGAATAGCCTGAAAATGTGTGAAATATTTGAAGAGCTCTAAACGCTGTCAAAAATATGAGGATCATGAAATGGTCTGAAACATAGGAGGAGCATGAAACGGTGTTCAAAAACATGAAGAGCCTGAAAAGTTGTGAAAAATATGAAGAGCTTCAAAAGGTGTGAAAAATATGAAGAGCTTCAAAAGGTGTCAAAAATATGAAGAGCTTCAAAAGGTGTCAAAAATGAGATGAGCATAAAGCCGTCTGAAAAATATTTGGAGGATGAAGTGGTGTTGAAAAACATGAAGAGCCTGAAAAGTGTGAAATTTATGAAGAGCTTCAAAAGGTGTCAAAAATATGAGGAGCATGGAACGGTCTGATAATAGGAGGAGCATGATGCGCTGTTCAAAAACATGTGGAGCCTGAAAAGGAGTGAAAAATATGAAGAGCTTCAAAAGGTTTCAAAAATATGAGGAGCATGAAATGACCTGAAAAATAGGAGGAGCATGAAGCAGTGTTCAAAAACATGAAGAGCCTGAAAAGGTGTGAAAAATATGAAGAGCTTCAAAAGGTGTGAAAGATATGAGGAGCATGAAACGGTCTGAAAAATATAAGCAGCATGAAACGGTGTTGAAAAACATGAAGAGACTGAAAAGGTGTGAAAAATATGAAGAGCTTCAAAAGGTGTCAAAAATATGAGGAGCATGAAACGGTCTTAAAAATAGGAGGAGGATGAAGCGGTGTTCAAAAACATGACGAACCTGTAAAGGTGTGAAAAATATGAAGAGACTCAAAACGTGTCAAAATTATGAGGAGTATGAAACGGTCGGAAAAATAGCAGGAGCATGAAGCGCTGTTGAAAAACATGAAAAGTGTGAAAACGTGTGGAAAATATGAAGAGATTCATAAATGTGAAAAATATGAAGAGCCTCAAAAGGTGTCAAAATGAGATGAGCATGAAAAGGTCTGAAAAATAGGAGTAGCATGAAGCGGTGTTGAAAATCATGAAGAGCCTGAAAAGGTGTGAATAATATGAAGAGCTTCAAAAGTTGTCAAAAATATGAAGAGCGTCAAAAGGTGGCAAAATGAGATGACCATGAAACGATCTGAAAAATAGGAGGAGCATGAAGTGGTGTTGAAAAAATTGAGAGCCTGGAAAGGTGTGAAATATCTGAAGAGCTTCAAAAGGTATCAAAATATGAGGAGCATGAAACGGTCCGAAAAATAGCAGGAGCATGAAGCGGTTTTGAAAAACATGAAGAGCATGAAAAGTTGTGAAAAATATGAAGAGCTTCAAAAGGTGTCAAAAACATAAGGAGCATGTAATGGTCTGAAAAATAGAAGGAGCAGAAAGCGGTGTTCAAAAACATGAAGAGCCTGAAAAGGTGTGAAAAATATGAAGAGCTTCAAAAGGTGTCAAAAACATGAGGAGCATGAAACGGTCTGAGAAAAAGGAGGATTATGAAACGGTGTTCAAAAACATGAAGAGCCTGAGAAGGTGTGAAAAATAGGACAAGCCTCAAAACGTGTCAAAAATATGAGGAGCATGAAACGGTCTGAAAAATTGCAGGAGCATGAAGCGGTGTGCAAAAAGATGAAGAGCCTGAAAAGGTGTGAAAAATATGAAGAGCTTCAAAAGGTGTCAACAATTAGATTAGCATGAAAGGGTCTGAAAAATAGGAGGAGCATGAAGTGGTGTTGAAAAACATGAAGAGCCTGAAAAGGTGTGAAATATATGAACAGCTTCAAAAGTTGTGAAAAATATGAAGAGCTTCAAAATGTGTCAAAAATATGACGAGCATGAAACCCTCTTAAAAATTGGAGGAGGATGAAGCGGTGTTCAACAACATGAAGAGCCTGAAAAGGTGTGCAAAATATGAAGAGCTTCAAAAGGTGTGAAATACATGAGTAGCATGAAACAGTGTTCAAAAACATGCAGAGACTGAAAAGGTGTGAAAAATATGAAGAGCCTCAAAACGTGTCAAAAATATGAGAAGTATGAAACGGTATGATAAATAGCAGGAGCATGAAGCGGTGTTGAAAAACAGGAAGAGTCTGAAATCGTGTGAAATATATGAAGATCTTCAAATTATGAAAAGTATGAAGTGCTTCAAAAGGTGTCAAAAATATGAGGAACTTGATACTGTCTGAAAAATAGGAGGAGCATGAAACTGTCTAAAAAATAGGATTAGCATGAAGCGGTGTTCAAAAACATGAAGAGCCTGAAAAGGTGTGCAAAATATGAAGAGCTTTAAAAGGTGTGAAAAAAATGAAGAGCTTCAAAAGATGTCAAAAATATGAAGAGCTTCAAAAGGTGTCAAAAATATGAGGAGCATGAAACGTTCTGAAATATAGGAGGTGCATGAAGCATTGTTGAAAAACATGAAGAACCTGAAAAGGTGTGAAAAATATGAAGAGCTTCAAAAGGTGTCAAAAATATGAGTAGCAAGGAATGGTCTGAAAAATAGGAGGAGCATGAAGCAGTGTTGAAAAACATGAAGAGCCTGAGAAGGTGTGAAAAATATGAAGAGCTTCAAAACGTGTCAAAAATATGAGGAGAATGAAACGGTCTGAAAAATAGGAGGATTATGAAGCGGTGTTCAAAAACATGAAGAGCCTGAAAAGGTGTGAAAAATATGAAGAGCATCAAAAGGTGTCAAAAATATGAGGAGCATGAAAACGTCTGCAAAAAGGAGGAGCATGAAGTGGTGTTGAAAAACTTGAAGAGCCTGAAAAGGTGTGAAAAATATGAAAAGCTTCAAAATCTGTCAAAAATATGAGGAGCATGAAACGGTCTGAAAAATAGGAGGCGCATGAAGCGGTGTTCAAAAACATGACGATCCTGAATAGGTGTGAAAAATATGAAGAGCTTCAAAAGGTGTCAAAAATATGAGGAGAATGAAACGTTCTGAAAAAAATGAGGAGCATGAAGCTGTGTTGAAAACATGAAGAGCCGGAAAAGGTGTGAAAAATAAGAAGAGCTTCTAAAGGTGTCATAAATATGAGGAGCATGAAACGGTCTGAAAAATAGGAGCAGCATGAGGCGGTGTTGAAAAACATGAAGAGCCTGAAAAGGTGTGAAAAATATGAGGAGCTTTAAAAGGTGTCAAAAATATGAGGAGCATGAAACGGTCTGAAAAATAGGAGAAGCATGAAATTGTGATCAAAAACATGAAGAGCCTGAAAAGGTGTGAAAAATATGAAGAGCTTCAAAATGCCTGAAAAATATGAGGAGCATGAAACTGTCTAAAAAATAGGATTAGCATGAAGCGGTTTTCAAAAACATGAAGAGCCTGAAAACGTGTGAAAAATATGAAGAGCTTTAAAAGGTAAGAAAAAAATGAAGAGCTTCAAAAGGTGTCAAAAATATGAGGAGCATGAAACGTTCTGAAATATAGGAGGTGCATGAAGCATTGTTGAAAAACATGAAGAACCTGAAAAGGTGTGAAAAATATGAAGAGCTTCAAAAGGTATCAAAAATATGAGTAGCAAGGAACGGTCTGAAAAATAGGAGGAGCATGAAGCAGTGTTGAAAAACATGAAGAGCATGAAAAGGTGTGAAAAATATGAGGAGCTTCAAAAGGTGTGAAATACGTGAGGAGCATTAAGCGGTCTGAAAAATAGGAGGAGCGTGAAGTGGTGTTGAAAAAAATGAAGAGCATGAAAAGGTGTGAAAAATATGAGGAGCTTCAAAAGGTGTGAAATACGTGAGGAGCATTAAGCGGTCTGAAAAATAGGAGGAGCGTGAAGTGGTGTTGAAAAAAATGAAGAGCCTGAATAGGTGTGAATAATATGAAGAGCCTCAAAAGGTCAAAAATATGAGGAGTATGAAACGGTATGATAAATAGCAGGAGCATGAAGCGGTGTTGAAACACATGAAGAGTCCGAAAACGTGTGAAAATATGAAGAGCTTCAAAAATATGAAAAATATGAAGCGCTTTAAAAGGTGTGACAAATATGAAGAGCTTCAAAAGGTGTCAAAAATGAGATGAGCATGAAACGGTCTGAAAAATAGGAGGAGCATGAAGCGGTGTTGAAAACGATGAAGAGCCTGAAAACGTGTGAAAAATATGAAGAGATTCAAAAGGTGTGAAATACATGAGGAGGATTAAACGGTCTGAAAAATATGAGGAGCATGAAGCTGTGTTGAAAAACATGAAGAGCCTGAAAACGTGTGAAAAATATGAAGAGCTTCAAAAGGTGTGAAAAATATGACGAGCTTCAAAAGGTGTCAAAAATTACATGAGCATGAAACGGTTGAAAAATAGGAGGAGCATGAAGTGGTGTTGAAAAACATGAAGAGCCTGAAAAGGTGTGAAAAATATGGAAAGCTTCAAAAGGTGTCAAAAATATGTGGAGCATGATACGGTCTCAAAAATAGGAGGAGCATGAAGCGGTGTTCAAAAATAAGAAGAGCCTGAAAAGGTGTGAAAAATATGAAGAGCTTCAAAAGGTGTCAAAAATATGAGGAGCATGAAATGGTCTGAAAAATAGGAGGAGCATGAAGCCGTGTTCAAAAACATGAAGAGCATGAAAAGGTGTGAAAAATATGAGGAGCTTCAAAAGGTGTGAAATACGTGAGGAGCATTAAGCGGTCTGAAAAATAGGAGGAGCATGAAGTGGTGTTGAAAAACATGAAGAGCCTGAAAAGGTGTGAAAAATATGAAGACGTTAAAAAGATGTCAAAATTATGAGGAGTATGAAACGTTCTGAAAAATAGGAGAAGCATGAAGCGGTATTCAAAAACATGAAGAGCCTGAAAAGTTGTGAAAAATATGAAGAGCTTCAAAAGGTGTGAAAAATATGAGGAGCATGAAACGGTCTGAAAAATAGGAGGAGCATGAAGCGGTGTTTAAAAACATGAAGAGGCTGAAAAGTTGTGAAAAATATGAAGAGCTTCAAAAGGTGTCAAAAATATGAGGAGCATGAAACGGTCTGAAAAATAGGAGGAGCATGAAGCGGTGTTGAAAAACATGAAGAGCCTGAAAAGTTGTGAAAAATATGAAGAGCTTCAAAAGGTGTCAAAAATATGAGGAGCATGAAACGGTCTAAAAAATAGGAGGAGTAACAAATAGTGTTGAAAAAAATGAAGAGCATGAAAAGGTGTGAAAAATATGAAGAGCTTCAAAAGGTGTGAAAAATATGAGGAGCATGATACGGTTTGAAAAATAGGAGGAGCATGAAGCGGTGTTCAAAAACATGAAGAGCCTTAAAAGTTGTGAAAAATATGCAAAGCTTCAAAAGTTGTCAAAAATGAGAGGACCATGAAATGGTCTGAAAAATAGGAGGAGCATGAAGTCGAGTTCATAAATATGAAGAGCCTGAAAAGGTGTGAAAAATATGAAGAGCTTCAAAATGTGTGAAATACATGAGGAGCATGAAACGGTCTGAAAAATAGGAGAAGCATGAAGTGATGTGGAAAAAAATGAAGAGCCTGAAAAGGTGTGAAAAATATGAAGAGCTTCAAAAGGTGTCAAAAATATGAGGAGCATGAAACTGTCTGAAAAAGAGGAGGAGCATGAAGAAGTGTTCAAAAACATGAAGAGCCTGAAAAGGTGTGAAAATTATGAAGAGCTTCAAAAGGTGTCAAAACATGAGGAGCATGAAACGATCTGAAAAATAGGAGGAGCATGAAGCGGTGTTGAAAACATGAAGAGACTGAAAAGGTGTGAAAAATATGAAGAGCTTCAAAAGGTGTGAAAAATATGAGGAGTACGCAACGGTCTGAAAAATTGGAGGAGCATGAAGTGCTGTTCAAAAACATGAAGAGCCTGAAAAGGTGTGAAAATTATGAAGAGCTTCAAAAGGTGTGAAAAATATGAGGAGCATGATACGGTAGAAAAAATAGGAGGAGCATGAAGCTGTGTTCAAAAACATGAAGAGCCTGAAAAGGTGTGAAAAATATGAAGAGCCTCAAAAGGTGTCAAAAATATGAGGAGTATGAAACGGTATGATAAATAGCAGGAGCATGAAGTGGAGTTGAAAAACATGAAGAGTCTGAAATCGTTTGAAAATTATGAAGAGCTTCAAAAAATGTTAAAAATATGAAGAGCTTCAAAAGGTGTAAAAAATATGAAGAGCTTCAAAAGGTGTCAAAAATTAGATGAGCATGAAAAGGTCTAAAAAATAGGAGGAGCAACAAGTAGTGTTGTAAAAAAAGAAGAGCCTGAAAAGGTGTGAAATAATGAAGAGCTTCAAAATATGTGAAAAATATTAGGAGCATGATACGGTCTGAAAAATAGGAGGAGCATGAAGCGGTGTTCAAAAACATGAAGAGCCTGAAAAGTTGTGAAAAATATGCAAAGCTTCAAAAGCTGTCAAAAATGAGAGGAGCATGAAACGGTCTGAAAAATAGGAGGAGCATGAAGTCGTGTTCAAAAATATGAAGAGCCTGAAAAGGTGTGAAAAATATGAAGAGCGTCAAAAGGTGTGAAAAATATGAGGAGCATGATACGGTCTGAAAATTAGGAGGAGCGTGAAGTAGTGTTCAAAAACATGAAGAGCCTGAAAAGGTGTGAAAAATATGAAGAGCTTCAAAAGGTGTCAAAAATGAGATGAGCATGAAACGGTCTGAAAAATAGAGGTGCATGAACTGGTGTTGAAAAACATGAAGAGCCTGAAAAGGTGGGAAAAATATGAAGAGCTTCAAAAGGTGTGAAAAATATGAGGAGAATGAAACGGTCTGAAAAATAGGAGGAGGATGAAACGGTAATCAAAAACATGAAGAGCCTGAAAAGGTGTGAAAAATATGAAGAGCTTCAAAAGGTTTCAAATATATGAGAAGCATGAAACGGTGTGAAAAATAGGAGGAGCATGAAGCGGTATTGAAAAATATGAAGAGCCTGAAAATGTGTGAAATATATGAAGAGCTTCAAAAGCTGTCAAAAAGATGAGGAGCATGAAACGGTCTGAAAAATAGGAGGAGCATGAAGTGGTGTTGAAAAAACATGAAGAGCCTGAAAAGGTGTGAAAAATATGAAGAGTTCCTAAAGGTGTCAGAAATATGAGGAGCATGAAACGGTCTCAAAAATAGGAGGAGCATGAAGTGGTGTTGAAAAACATGAAGAGCCTGAAAAGGTGTGAAAAATATGAAGAGCTTCAAAAGGTGTGAAATACATGAGGAGCATGAAACTTTCTAAAAAATAGGAGGAGCATGAAGTGCTGTTCAAAAACATGAAGAGCCTGAAAAGGTGAGAAGAATATAAAGAGTTTCAAAAGGTGTGAAAAATATGAGGAGCAGGAAACGGTCTGAAAAATAGGAGGAGCATGAAGTCGTGTTCAAAAATATGAAGAGCCTGAAAAGGTGTGAAAAATATGAAGAGCGTCAAAAGGTGTCAAAAATATGAAGAGCTTCAAAAGGTGTCAAAAATGAGAGGAGTATGAAGCGGTCTCAAAAATAGGAGGAGCATGAAGCGGTGTTCAAAAACAGGAAGAGCCTGAAAAGGTGTGAAAAATATGAAGAGCTCAAAAAGTGTCAAAAATATGAGGAGCATGAAACGATCTGAAAAAGACGAGGAGCATGAAGCAGTGTTCAAAAACATGAAGAGCATGAAAAGGTGTGAAAAATATGAAGAGCTTCAAAAGGTGTGAAATATATGACGAGAATGAAACGTTCTGAAAAATAGGAGGATCATGAAGCGGTTTTCAGAAACATGAAGAGCATGAAAAGGTGTGAAAAATATGAAGAGCTTCAAAAGGTGTGAAATATATGAGGAGAATGAAACGGTCTGAAAAATAGGAGGATCATGAAGAGGTTTTCAGAAACATGAAAAGCATGAAAAGGTGTGAAAAATAGGAAGAGTTTCAAAAGGTGTCATAAATATGAGGAGCATGAAATGGTCTGAAAAATAGGAGGAGCATGAAACGGTGATCAAAAACATGAAGAGCCTGAAAAGGTGTGAAAAATATGAAGAGCTTCAAAAGGTGTGAAATACATGAGGAGCATGAAACTCTCTGAAAAATAGGAGGAGCATGAAGCGGTGTTCAAAAACATGAAGAGCCTGAAAATGTGTGAAAAATATGAAGAGCTTCAAAAGGTGTCAAAATTGAGATGAGCATGAAACGGTCTGAAAAATAGGAGGAGCCTGAAACGGTGTTGAAAGACATGAAGAGCCTGAAAAGGTGTGAAAAATATGAAGAGCTTCAAAATCTTTGAAAAATATGAAGAGCTTTCAAAGGTGTGAAATACATGAGGAGCATGAAACTCTCTGAAAAATAGGAGGAGCCTGAAATGGTGTTCAAAAACATGAATAGACTGAAAACGTGTGAAAAATATGAAGAGCTTCAAAAGGTTTGAAAAATATGAGGACCATGATACGGTCTGAAAAATAGGAGGAGCATGAAGCTGTGTTCAAAAACATGAAGAGGCTGAAAAGTTGTGAAAAATATGGAAGGCTTCAAAAGGTGTGAAAAATATGAGGAGCATGAAACGGTCTGAAAAATCGGAGGAGCATGAAGCGGTGTTGAAAAACATGAAGAGCCTGAAAATGTGTGAAAAATATGAAGAGCTTCAAACGTGTCAAAAATATGAGGAGCATGAAATGGTCTGAAAAATTGGAGGAGCATGAAGCGGTGTTGAAAAACATGAAGAGTCTGAAAACGTGTGAAAATATGAAGAGCTTCAAACATATGAAAAATATGAAGAGCTCAAAAGGTGTGAAAAATATGAAGAGCTTCAAAAGGTGTCAAAAATGAGATGAGCATAAAACGGTCCGAAAAATACGAGGAGCATGAAGCGGTGTTGAAAATCATGAAGAGGCTGAAAAGGCGTGAAAAATATGAAGAGCTTCAATGATGTGAAAAATATGAAGAGCTTCAAAAGGTGTCAAAAATATGAAGACCATGAAACGGTCTGAAAAATAGAAGGAGCATGAAACGGTGATCAAACACATGAAGAGCCTGAAAAGGTGTGGA
The DNA here is from genome assembly GCF_033118175.1 of Dama dama. Classification (NCBI taxonomy): domain Eukaryota; kingdom Metazoa; phylum Chordata; class Mammalia; order Artiodactyla; family Cervidae; genus Dama; species Dama dama. The sequence continues at coordinate 4,963,424 of NW_026870885.1, forward strand.
AAATATGAAGAGCTTCAAAAGGTGTGAAATACATGAGGAGCATGAAACTCTCTGAAAAATAGGAGGAGCATGAAGCAGTGTTCAAAAACATGAAGAGCCTGAAAAGTTGGGAAAAATATGAAAAGCTTCAAAAGGTGTCAAAAATGAGATGAGCCTTAAACGGTCTGAAAAATAGGAATAACATGAAACGGTGTTGAAAATCATGAAGAGCCTGAAATAGTGTGAAAAATATAAAGAGCTGCAAAAGGTGTCAAAAATATGAGGAGCATGAAACGGTCTGATAAATAGGTGGAGCATGAAGCAGTTTTCAGAAACATGAAGAGCATGAAAAGTTGTGAAAAATATGAAGAGCTTCAAAAGGTGTGAAATATATGAGGAGAATGAAACGGTCTGAAAAATAGGAGGATCATGAAGCAGTTTTCAGAAACATGAAGAGCATGAAACGGTGTGAAAAATATGAAGAGCTTCAAAAGGTGTGAAATATATGAGGAGAATGAAACGGTCTGAAAAATAGGAGGATCATGAAGCGGTTTTCAGAAACATTAAGAGCATGAAAAGGTGTGAAAAATATGAAGAGCTTCAAAAGGTGTGAAATACATGAGGAGCAAGAAACTCTCTGAAAAATAGGAGGAGCATGAAGCGATGTTAAAAAACATGAAGAGCCTGAAAATGTGTGAAAAATATGAAGAGCTTCAAAAGGTGTCAAAATTGAGATGAGCATGAAACGGTCTGAAAAATAGTAGGAGCATGAAGTGGTGTAGAAAAAAAAAAGAAGAGACTGAAAAGGTGTGAAATATATGAAGAGCTTCAAAAGGTGTCAAAATATGAGGAGAATGAAACGGTCTGAAAAATAGGAGGAGCATGAAGCTGTGTCGAAAAACATGAAGAGCCTGAAAAGGTGTGACAAATATGAAGAGCTTCTAAAGGTGTCAAAAATATGAGGAGCATGAAACGGTCTGAAAAATAAAAGGAGCATGAAACGGTGATCAAAAACATGAAGAGTCTGAAAAGGTGTGGAAAATATGAAGAGCTTCAAAAGCTGTGAAATACATGAGGAGCATGAAAATCTCTGAAAAATAGGAGGAGCATGAAGCGGTGTTCAAAAACATGAAGAGCCTGAAAAGTTGTGAAAAATATGAAAAGCTTCAAAAGGCGTCAAAAATGAGATGAGCATTAAACGGTCTGAAAAATAGGAACAACATGAAACGGTGTTGAAAATCATGAAGAGCCTGAAAAACTGTGAAAAATATAAAGAGCTTCAAAAGGTGTCAAAAATATGAGGAGCATGAAACGGTCTGATAAAGAGGAGGAGCATGAAGCTGTGTTCCAAAACATGAAGATCCTGAAAAGGTGTGAAAAATATGAAGAGCTTCAAAAGGTGTGAAAAATATGAGGAGCATGAAACGGACTGAAAAATAGAAGCAGCATGAAACGGTGTTGAAAAATATGAAGAGCATGAAAACGTGTGAAAAATATGAAGAGCTTCAAAAGGTGTGAAAAAAAAAGAGCTTCAAAGGTGACAAAAATGAGATGAGCATGATACGGTCTGAAATATAGGAGGAGCGTGAAGTGGTGGTGAAAAACATGAAGAGCCTGAAAAGGTGTGAAAAATATGAAGAGTTTCAAAATGTTTCACAAATATGAAGAGCATGAAACGGTCTGAAAAACAGGAGGATCATGAAGCGGTGTTCAAAAACATGAAGAGCCTGAAAAGGTGTGAAAAATATGAAGAGCTTCGAAAGGTGTCAAAAATATGAGGAGGATGAAAAGGTCTGAAAAATAGGAGGAGCATGAAACGGTGATCAAAAACATGAAGAGCCTGAAAAGGTGTGGAAAATATGAAGAGCTTCTAATGGTGTCAAAAATATGAGGAGCATAAACGGTCTGAAAATTAGACGGAGCATGAAACGGTGATCAAACACATGAAGAGCCTGAAAAGGTGTGGAAAATATGAAGAGCTTCAAAAGGTGTGAAATACATGAGGAGCATGAAACTCTCTGAAAAATAGGAGGAGCATGAAGCAGTGTTGAAAAACATGAAGAGCCTGAAAAGTTGTGAAAAATATGAAAAGCTTCAAAAGGTGTCAAAAATGAGATGAGCATTAAACGGTCTGAAAAATAGGAATAACATGAAACGGTGTTGAAAATCTGGAAGAGCCTGAAATAGTTTGAAAAATATAAAGAGCTGCAAAAGGTGTCAAAAATATGAGGAGCATGAAACGGTCTGAAAAATAGAAGCAGCATGAAACGGTGTTGAAACACATGAAGAGCCTGAAAACGTGTGAAAAATATGAAGAGCTTCAAAAGGTGTGAAAAATATAAAGAGCTTCAAAGGTGACAAAAATGAGATGAGCATGAAACGGTCTGAAAAATAGGAGGAGCATGAAGTGGTGGTGAAAAACATGAAGAGCCTGAAAAGGTGTGAAAAATATGAAGAGCTTCAAAATGTTTCAAAAATATGAAGAGCATGAAACGGTCTGAAAATCAGGAGGATCATGAAGCGGTGATCAAAAACATGAAGAGCCTGAAAAGGTGTGAAAAATATGAAGAGCTTCAAAAGGTGTGAAATACATGAGGAGCATGAAACGGGCTGAAAAATAGGAGGATCATGAAGCAGTTTTCAGAAACATGAAGAGCAGGAAAAGGTGTGAAAAATATGAAGAGCTTCAAAAGGTGTGAAATATATGAGGAGAATGAAACGGTCTGAAAAATAGGAGGATCATGAAGCGGTTTTCAGAAACATGAAGAGCATGAAAAGGTGTGAAAAATATGAAGAGCTTCAAAAGGTGTCATAAATATGAGGAGCATGAAACGGTCTGAACAATAGGAGGAGCATGAAGCTGTGTCGAAAAACATGAAGAGCCTGAAAAGGTTTGAAAAATATGAAGAGCTCAAAAAGTGTCAAAAATATGAGGAGCATTAAACGATCTGAAAAATAGAAGGAGCATGAAACGGTGATCAAACACATGAAGAGCCTGAAAAGGTGTGTAAAATATGAAGAGCTTCAAAAGCTGTGAAATACATGAGGAGCATGAAACTCTCTGAAAAATAGGAGGAGCATGAAGTGGTGTTCAAAAACATGAAGAGCCTGAAAAGTTGTGAAAAATATGAAAAGCTTCAAAAGGTGTCAAAAATGAGATGAGCATTAAACGGTCTGAAAAATAGGAATAACATGAAATGGTGTTGAAAATCATGAAGAGCCTGAAATAGTGTGAAAAATATAAAGAGCTGCAAAAGGTGTCAAAAATATGAGGAGCATGAAACGGTCTGATAAATAGGTGGAGCATGAAGCTGTGTAAAAAACATGAAGAGCCTGAAAAGGTGTGAAAAATATGAAGAGCTTCAAAAGGTGTGAAAAATATGAGGAGCATGAAACGGTCTGAAAAATAGAAGCAGCATGAAACGGTGTTGAAACACATGAAGAGCCTGAAAACGTGTGAAAAATATGAAGAGCTTCAAAAGGTGTGAAAAATATGAAGAGCTTCAAACGTGACAAAAATGAGATGAGCATGAAACGGTCTGAAAAATAGAAGCAGCATGAAACGGTTTTGAAAAACATGAAGAGCCTGAAAACGTGTGAAAAATATGAAGAGCTTCAAAAGGTGTGAAAAATATGAAGAGCTTCAAACGTGACAAAAATGAGATGAGCATGAAACGGTCTGAAAAATAGGAGGAGAATGAAGTGGTGGTGAAAAACTGAAGAGCCTGAAAAGGTGTGAAAAATATGAAGAGCTTCAAAATGTTTCAAATATATGAAGAGCATGAAACGGTCTGAAAATCAGGAGGATCATGAAGCGGTGTTCAAAAACATGAAGATCCTGAAAAGGTGTGAAAAATATGAAGAGCTCAAAAAGTGTCAAAAATATGAGGAGCATGAAACGATCTGAAAAATACGAGGAGCATGAAGCAGTGTTCAAAAACATGAAGAGCCTGAAAAGGTGTGAAAAATATGAAGAGCTTCAAAAGGTGTGAAATATATGACGAGAATGAAACGTTCTGAAAAATAGGAGGATCATGAAGCGGTTTTCAGAAACATGAAGAGCATGAAAAGGTGTGAAAAATATGAAGAGCTTCAAAAGGTGTGAAATATATGAGGAGAATGAAACGGTCTGAAAAATAGGAGGATCATGAAGAGGTTTTCAGAAACATGAAAAGCATGAAAAGGTGTGAAAAATAGGAAGAGTTTCAAAAGGTGTCATAAATATGAGGAGCATGAAATGGTCTGAAAAATAGGAGGAGCATGAAACGGTGATCAAAAACATGAAGAGCCTGAAAAGGTGTGAAAAATATGAAGAGCTTCAAAAGGTGTGAAATACATGAGGAGCATGAAACTCTCTGAAAAATAGGAGGAGCATGAAGCGGTGTTCAAAAACATGAAGAGCCTGAAAATGTGTGAAAAATATGAAGAGCTTCAAAAGGTGTCAAAATTGAGATGAGCATGAAACGGTCTGAAAAATAGGAGGAGCCTGAAACGGTGTTGAAAGACATGAAGAGCCTGAAAAGGTGTGAAAAATATGAAGAGCTTCAAAATCTTTGAAAAATATGAAGAGCTTTCAAAGGTGTGAAATACATGAGGAGCATGAAACTCTCTGAAAAATAGGAAGAGCCTGAAATGGTGTTCAAAAACATGAATAGACTGAAAACGTGTGAAAAATATGAAGAGCTTCAAAAGGTTTGAAAAATATGAGGACCATGATACGGTCTGAAAAATAGGAGGAGCATGAAGCTGTGTTCAAAAACATGAAGAGTTTGAAAAAGTGTGAAATATATGAGGAGAATGAAACGGTCTGAAATAGGAGGATCATGAAGCGGTTTTCAGAAACATGAAGAGCATGAAAAGGTGTGAAAAATATGAAGAGTTTCAAAAGGTGTCATAAATATGAGGAGCATGAAACGGTCTGAAAAATAGGAGGAGCATGAAACATTGATCAAAAACATGAAGAGCCTGAAAAGGTTTGAAAAATATGAAGAGCTTCAAAAGGTGTGAAATATATGAGGAGCATGAAACGGTCTGAAAAATAGGAGGAGAATGAAGCTGTTTTCAAAAGCATGAAGAGCCTATAAATTTGTGAAAAATATGAAGAGCTTCAAAAGGTGTAAAAATTTGAAGAGCAGGAAACGGTCTGAAAAACAGGAGGAGCATGAAGTGGTGTCCAAAAACATGAAGAGCCTGAAAAGGTGTGAAAAATATGAAGAGCTTCAAAATGTGTCAAAAATATGAGGAGCATGAAATGGTCTGAAAAATAGGAGGAGCATGAGGCGGTTTTCAAAAACATGAAGAGCCTGAAAAGGTGTGAAAAATATGAAGAGCTTCAAAAAGTGTCAAAAATATGAGGAGCATGAAACGGTCTGAAAAATAGGAGGAGCATGAAACGGTGATCAAATACATGAAGAGCCTGAAAAGGTGTGAAAAATATGAAGAGCTTCAAAAGGTGTGAATTTCATGAGGAGCATGAAATGAGCTGAAAAATAGCAGAAGCATGAAGTGGTGTGGAAAAACATGAAGAGCCTTTAAAGGTGTGAAAAATATGAAGAGCTTCAAAAGGTGTGTAATACATGTGGAGCATGAAACTCTCTGTAAAATAGAAGGAGCATGAAGTAGTGTTCAAAAACATGAAGAGCCTGAAAAGGTGTGAAAAATATGAAGAGCTTAAAAAGGTGTGAAAAATATGAGGAGCATGATATGGTTTGAAAAATAGGATTAGCATGAAGCGGTGTTCAAAAACATGAAGAGCCTGAAAAGGTGTGAAAAATAAGAAAAGCTTCAAAAGGTGTCAAAAATGAGATGAGCATGAAACGTTCTGAAAAATAGGAGGTGCATGAAGCGTTGTTGAAAACCATGAAGAGCCTGAAAAGATGTGAGAAATATGAAGAGCTTCAAAATGTGTCAAAAAAATGAGGAGCATGAAACGGTCTGAAAAATAGGAGGAACATGAAGCGGTGTTGAAAAAATGAAGAGCCTGAAATGGTGTGAAAAATATAAAGAGCATCAAAAGGTATCAAAAATATGAGGAGCATCAAACGGTCTGCAAAAACGGAGGAGCATGAAGTGGTTTTGAAAAACTTGAAGAGCCTGAGAAGGTGTGAAAAATATGAAAAGCTTCAAAAGATGTCAAAAATACGAGGAGCATGAAACGGTCTGTAAAATATGAGGAGCAAGAAGCGGTGTTGAAAAACATGAATAGCCTGAAAATGTGTGAAATATATGAAGAGCTTAAAAATGTGTCAAGTATATGAGGAGCATGAAACGGTCTGAAAAATAGGAGGATCATGCAATGGTGTTGAACAACATGAAGAGCCTGAAAAGGTGTGAAAAATATGAAGAGCTTCCAAAGTTGTCAAAAATATGAGGAGCATGAAACGGTCTGAAAAATAGGAGGAGCATGAAGTGGTGTTGAAAAACATGAAGAGCCTGTAAAGGTGTGAAAAATATGAAGAGCTTCAAAAGGTGTGTAATACATGAGGAGCATGAAACGGTCTGAAATATAGGAGGAGCATGAAGCGCTGTTCAAAAACAGGAAGAGCCTGAAAAGGTGTGAAAAATATGAAAAGCTTCAAAAGGTGTCAAAAATGAGATGAGCATGAAACGTTCTGAAAAATAGGAGGTGCATGAAGCATTGTTGAAAACCATGAAGAGCCTGAAAAGGTGTGAGAAATATGAAGAGCTTCAAAATGTGTCAAAAAAATGAGGAGCATGAAATGGTCTGAAAAATAGGAGGAGCATGAAGCGTTGTTCAAAAACATGAAGAGCCTGAAAAGGTGTGAAAAATATGAAGAGCTTCAAAAAGTGTCAAAAATGAGATGAGCATGAAACAGTCTGAAAAATTGGAGGTGCATGAAGAGTTGTTGAAAAACATGAAGAGCCTGAAAAGGTGAGAAAAATATGAAGAGCTTCAAAAGGTGTGAAAAATATGAGGAGCATGATATGGTTTGAAAAATGGGATTAGCATGAAGCGGTGTTCAAAAACATGAAGAGCCTGAAAAGGTGTGAAAAATATGAAGAGCTTCAAAAGGTGTGAAATATGAGGAGCATGAAACGGTCTGAAAAATAGGAGGAGCATGAAGCGGTGTTCAAAAACATGAAGAGCCTGAAAAGGTGAGAAAAATATGAAGAGCTTAAAAAGGTGTGAAAAATATGAGGAGCATGATATGGTTTGAAAAATGGGATTAGCATGAAGCGGTGTTCAAAAACATGAAGAGCCTGAAAAGGTGTGAAAAATATAAAGAGCTTCAAAAGATGTGAAATATATGAGGAGCATGAAACGGTCTGAAATATAGGAGGAGCATGAAGCGCTGTTCAAAAACAGGAAGAGCCTGAAAAGGTGTGAAAAATATGAAAAGCTTCAAAAGGTGTCAAAAATGAGATGAGCATGAAACGTTCTGAAAAATAGGAGGTGCATGAAGCGTTTTTGAAAACCATGAAGAGCCTGAAAAGGTGTGAGAAATATGAAGAGCTTCAAAATGTGTCAAGAAAATGAGGAGCATGAAATGGTCTGAAAAATAGGAGGAGCATGAAGCGTTGTTCAAAAACATGAAGAGCCTGAAAAGGTGTGAAAAATATGAAGAGCTTCAAAAAGTGTCAAAAATGAGATGAGCATGAAACAGTCTGAAAAATTGGAGGTGCATGAAGAGTTGTTGAAAAACATGAAGAGCCAGAAAATGTGTGAGAAATATGAAGAGCTTAAAAAGGTGTCAAAAATATGAGGAGCATGAAACGGTCTTAAAAATACAAGGAGCATGAAGCGGTGTTGAAAAACATGAATAGCCTGAAAATGTGTGAAATATATGAAGAGCTTAAAAATGTGTCAAGTATATGAGGAGCATGAAACGGTCTGAAAAATAGGAGGATCATGCAATGATGTTGAACAACATGAAGAGCCTGAAAAGGTGTGAAAAATATGAAGAGCTTCCAAAGTTGTCAAAAATATGAGGAGCATGAAACGGTCTGAAAAATAGGAGGAGCATGAAGTGGTGTTGAAAAACATGAAGAGCCTGTAAAGGTGTGAAAAATATGAAGAGCTTCAAAAGGTGTGTAATACATGAGGAGCATGAAACTCTCTGAAAAATAGAAGGAGCATGAAGTAGTGTTCAAAAACATGAAGAGCCTGAAAAGGTGAGAAAAATATGAAGAGCTTCAAAAGGTGTGAAAAATATGAGGAGCATGATATGGTTTGAAAAATGGGATTAGCATGAAGCGGTGTTCAAAAACATGAAGAGCCTGAAAAGGTGTGAAAAATATGAAGAGCTTCAAAAGGTGTGAAATATGAGGAGCATGAAACGGTCTGAAAAAGATGAGGAACATGAAGCGGTGTTGAAAAACATGAAGAGCCTGAAAAGGTGTGAAAAATATGAAAAGCTTTAAAAGGTGTCAAAAATGAGATGAGCATGAAACGGTCTGAAAAATAGGAGGTGCATGAAGCGTTGTTGAAAAACATGAAGAGCCTGAAAATGTGTGAGAAATAGGAAGAGGTTAAAAAGGTGTCAAAAATATGAGGAGCATGAAACGGTCTGAAAAATAGGAGGAGCATGAAGCGGTGTTCAAAAACATGAAGAGCCTGAAAACGTGTGAAAAATATGAAGAGCTTCAAAAGGTGTCAAAAATATGAGGAGCATGAAACGGTCTGAAAAATAGGAGGAACATGAAGCGGTGTTCAAAAACTTGAAGAGCCTGAAACGTTGTGAAAAATATGAAAAGCTTCAAGAGGTGTCAAAAATGAGATGAGCATGAAACGGTCTGAAAAATAGGAGGAGCATGAAGCGGTGCTGAAAAAATGAAGAGCCTGAAAAGGTGTGAAAAATATGAAGAGCATCAAAAGGTATCAAAAATATGAGGAGCATCAAACGGTCTGCAAAAACGGCGGAGCATGAAGTGGTGTTGAAAAACTTGAAGAGCCTGAGAAGGTGTGAAAAATATGAAAAGCTTCAAAAGATGTCAAAAATACGAGGAGCATGAAACGGTCTGAAAAATATGAGGAGCATGAAGCGGTGTTCAAAAACATGAAAATCCTGAAAAGGTGTGAAAAATATAAAGAGCTTCAAAAGGTGTGAAATACATGAGGAGCATGAAACTTTCTGAAAAATAGGAGAAGCATGATGTGGTGTGGAAAAACATGAAGAGCCTGAAAAGGTGTGAAAAATATGAAGAGCTTAAAAAGGTGTCAAAAATATGAGGAGCATGAAACGGTCTTAAAAATACAAGGAGCATGAAGCAGTGTTGAAAAACATGAATAGACTGAAAATGTGTGAAATATATGAAGAGCTTAAAAATATGTCAAGTATATGAGGAGCATGAAACGGTCTGAAAAATAGGAGGATCATGCAACAGTGTTGAAAAATATGAAGAGCCTGAAAATGTGTGAAAAATATGAAGAGCTTTCAAAGTTGTCAAAAATATGAGGAGCATGAAACAGTCTGAAAAATAGGAGGAGCATGAAGCTGTGTTCAAAAACATGAAGAGCCTGAAAATGTGTGAAATATATAAAGAGCTTCAAAAAGTGTCAAAAATATGAGGAACATGAAACGGTCTGAATAATAGGAGGAGAATGTAACGGTGATCAAAAACATGAAGAGCCTGAAAAGGTGTGAAAAATATGAAGAGCTTCAAAAGGTGTAAAATATGAGGAGCATGAAACGGTCTGAAAAATAGGAGGAGCATGAAACGGTGTTCAAAAACATGAAGAGCCTGAAAAGTTGTGAAAAATATGAAAAGCTTCAAAAGGTGTCAAAAATGAGATGAGCATGAAACGGTCTGAAAAATAGGAGGAGCATGGGGCGGTGTTCAAAAACTTGAAGAGCCTGAAACGTTGTGAAAAATATGAAAAGCTTCAAAAGGTTTCAAAAATGAGATGAGCATGAAACGGTCTGAAAAATAGGAGGAGCATGAAGTGGTGTTGAAAAAATGAAGAGCCTGATATGGAGTGAAAAATATGAAGATCATCAAAAGATATCAAAAATATGAGGAGCATGAAACGGTCTGCAAAAAAGGAGGAGCATGAAGTGGTGTTGAAAAACTTGAAGAGCCTGAAAAGGTGTGAAAAATATGAAAAGCTTCAAAAGATGTCAAAAATATGAGGAGCATGAAACGGTCTGAAATATAGGAGGAGCATGAAGCGGTGTTCAAAAACATGAAGAGCCTGAAAAGGTGTGAAAAATATGAAGAGCTTCAAAAGGTGTGAAATACATGAGGAGCATGAAACGGGCTGAAAAATAGGAGAAGCATGAAGTGGTGTAGAAAACAATGAAGAGCCTGAAAAGGTGTGAAAAATATGAAGAGCTTCAAAAGGTGTGAAAAATATGAGGAGCATGAAACGGTCTGAAAAATAGAAGCAGCATGAAACGGTGTTGAAAAACATGAAGAGCCTGAAATGGTGTGAAAAATATGAAAAGATTCAAAAGGTGTCATAAATGAGATGAGCATGAAACGGTCTGACAAATAGGAGGTGCATGAAGCGGTGTTGAAAAACATGAAGAGCCTGAAAAAGTGTGAAAAATATGAAGAGCTTAAAAGGTGTGAAAAATATGAGGAGCATGATATGGTTTGAAAAATAGGATTAGCATGAAGCGGTGTTCAAAAACATGAATAGCCTGAGAAGGTGTGAAAAATATGAAAAGATTCAAAAGGTGTCATAAATGAGATGAGCATGAAACGGTCTGACAAATAGGAGGTGCATGAAGCGTTGTTGAAAAACATGAAGTACCGGAAAAGGTGTGAGAAATATGAAGAGCTTAAAAAGGTGTGAAAAATATGAAGAGCTTAAAAAGGTGTCAAAAATATGAGGAGCATGAAACGGTCTTAAAAATACAAGGAGCATGAAGCGGTGTTGAAAAACATGAATAGCCTGAAAATGTGTGAAATATATGAAGAGCTTAAAAATGTGTCAAGTATATGAGGAGCATGAAACGGTCTGAAAAATAGGAGGATCATGCAACAGTGTTGAAAAACATGAAGAGCCTGAAAATGTGTGAAAAATATGAAGAGCTTCAAAAGGTTTCAAAAATGAGATGAGCATGAAACGGTCGGAAAAATAGGAGGAGGTTGAAGTGGTGTTGAAAAAATGAAGAGCCTGAAAAGGTGTGAAAAATATGAAGATCATCAAAAGGTATCAAAAATATGAGGAGCATGAAACGGTCTGCAAAAAAGAGGAGCTTGAAGTGGTGTTGAAAATCTTGAAGAGCATGAAAAGGTGTGAAAAATATGAAAAGCTTCAAAAGATGTCAAAAATATGAGGAGCATGAAACGGTCTGAAAAATAGGAGGAGCATGAAGCGGTGTTCAAAAACATGAAGAGCCTGAAAAGTTGTGAAAAATATGAAGAGCTTCAAAAGGTGTAAATTACATGAGGAGCATGAAACGGGCTGAAAAATAGGAGAAGCATGAAGTGGTGTAGAAAAACATGAAGAGCCTGAAAAGGTGTGAAAAATATGAAGAGCTTCAAAGGTGTGAAAAATATGAGGAGCATGAAACGGTCTGAAAAATAGAAGCAGCATGAAACGGTGTTGAAAAACATGAAGAGCCTGAAAAGGTGTGAAAAATATGAAGAGCTTCAAAAGGTGTGAAATAAATGAGGAGCATGAAAAGGGCTGAAAAATAGGAGAAGCATGAAGTGGTGTAGAAAAACATGAAGAGCCTGAAAAGGTGTGAAAAATATGAAGAGCTTCAAAAGGTGTGAAAAATATGAGGAGCATGAAACGGTCTGAAAAATAGAAGCAGCATGAAACGGTGTTGAAAAACATGAAGAGCCTGAAATGGTGTGAAAAATATGAAGAGCTTCAAAAGGTGTCAAAAATTTGATGAGCATGAAACGGTCTGAAAAATAGGAGGAGCATGAAGCGGTGTTGAAAAACATGAAGAGCCTGAAAAAGTGTGAAAAATAAGAAGAGCTTAAAAGGTGTGAAAAATATGAGGAGCATGGTATGGTTTGAAAAATAGGATTAGCATGAAGCGGTGTTCAAAAACATGAAGAGCCTGAGAAGGTGTGAAAAATATGAAAAGATTCAAAAGGTGTCATAAATGAGATGAGCATGAAACGGTCTGACAAATAGGAGGTGCATGAAGCGTTGTTGAAAAACATGAAGAGCCTGAAAAGGTGTGAGAAATATGAAGAGCTTAAAAAGGTGTGAAAAATATGAAGAGCTTAAAAAGTTGTCAAAAATATGAGGAGCATGAAACGGTCTTAAAAATACAAGGAGCATGAAGCGGTGTTGAAAAACATGAATAGCCTGAAAATGTGTGAAATATATGAAGAGCTTAAAAATGTGTCAAGTATATGAGGAGCATGAAACGGTATGAAAAATAGGAGGATCATGCAACAGTGTTGAAAAACATGAAGAGCCTGAAAATGTGTGAAAAATATGAAGAGCTTCCAAAGTTGTCAAAAATATGAGGAGCATGAAACGGTATGAAAAATAGGAGGAGCATGAAGCTGTGTTCAAAAACATGAAGAGCCTGAAAATGTGTGAAATATATAAAGAGCTTTAAAAAGTATCAAAAATATGAGGAACATGAAACGGTCTGAATAATAGGAGGAGAATGTAATGGTGATCAAAAACATGAAGAGCCTGAAAACGTGTGAAAAATATGAAGAGCTTCAAAAGGTGTGAAAAATATGAAGAGCTTCAAACGTGACAAAAATGAGATGAGCATGAAACGGTCTGAAAAATAGGAGGAGAATGAAGTGGTGGTGAAAAACTGAAGAGCCTGAAAAGGTGTGAAAAATATGAAGAGCTTCAAAATGTTTCAAATATATGAAGAGCATGAAACGGTCTGAAAATCAGGAGGATCATGAAGCGGTGTTCAAAAACATGAAGATCCTGAAAAGGTGTGAAAAATATGAAGAGCTCAAAAAGTGTCAAAAATATGAGGAGCATGAAACGATCTGAAAAATACGAGGAGCATGAAGCAGTGTTCAAAAACATGAAGAGCCTGAAAAGGTGTGAAAAATATGAAGAGCTTCAAAAGGTGTGAAATATATGACGAGAATGAAACGTTCTGAAAAATAGGAGGATCATGAAGCGGTTTTCAGAAACATGAAGAGCATGAAAAGGTGTGAAAAATATGAAGAGCTTCAAAAGGTGTGAAATATATGAGGAGAATGAAACGGTCTGAAAAATAGGAGGATCATGAAGAGGTTTTCAGAAACATGAAAAGCATGAAAAGGTGTGAAAAATAGGAAGAGTTTCAAAAGGTGTCATAAATATGAGGAGCATGAAATGGTCTGAAAAATAGGAGGAGCATGAAACGGTGATCAAAAACATGAAGAGCCTGAAAAGGTGTGAAAAATATGAAGAGCTTCAAAAGGTGTGAAATACATGAGGAGCATGAAACTCTCTGAAAAATAGGAGGAGCATGAAGCGGTGTTCAAAAACATGAAGAGCCTGAAAATGTGTGAAAAATATGAAGAGCTTCAAAAGGTGTCAAAATTGAGATGAGCATGAAACGGTCTGAAAAATAGGAGGAGCCTGAAACGGTGTTGAAAGACATGAAGAGCCTGAAAAGGTGTGAAAAATATGAAGAGCTTCAAAATCTTTGAAAAATATGAAGAGCTTTCAAAGGTGTGAAATACATGAGGAGCATGAAACTCTCTGAAAAATAGGAGGAGCCTGAAATGGTGTTCAAAAACATGAATAGACTGAAAACGTGTGAAAAATATGAAGAGCTTCAAAAGGTTTGAAAAATATGAGGACCATGATACGGTCTGAAAAATAGGAGGAGCATGAAGCTGTGTTCAAAAACATGAAGAGTTTGAAAAAGTGTGAAATATATGAGGAGAATGAAACGGTCTGAAATAGGAGGATCATGAAGCGGTTTTCAGAAACATGAAGAGCATGAAAAGGTGTGAAAAATATGAAGAGTTTCAAAAGGTGTCATAAATATGAGGAGCATGAAACGGTCTGAAAAATAGGAGGAGCATGAAACATTGATCAAAAACATGAAGAGCCTGAAAAGGTTTGAAAAATATGAAGAGCTTCAAAAGGTGTGAAATATATGAGGAGCATGAAACGGTCTGAAAAATAGGAGGAGAATGAAGCTGTTTTCAAAAGCATGAAGAGCCTATAAATTTGTGAAAAATATGAAGAGCTTCAAAAGGTGTAAAAATTTGAAGAGCAGGAAACGGTCTGAAAAACAGGAGGAGCATGAAGTGGTGTCCAAAAACATGAAGAGCCTGAAAAGGTGTGAAAAATATGAAGAGCTTCAAAATGTGTCAAAAATATGAGGAGCATGAAATGGTCTGAAAAATAGGAGGAGCATGAGGCGGTTTTCAAAAACATGAAGAGCCTGAAAAGGTGTGAAAAATATGAAGAGCTTCAAAAAGTGTCAAAAATATGAGGAGCATGAAACGGTCTGAAAAATAGGAGGAGCATGAAACGGTGATCAAATACATGAAGAGCCTGAAAAGGTGTGAAAAATATGAAGAGCTTCAAAAGGTGTGAATTTCATGAGGAGCATGAAATGAGCTGAAAAATAGCAGAAGCATGAAGTGGTGTGGAAAAACATGAAGAGCCTTTAAAGGTGTGAAAAATATGAAGAGCTTCAAAAGGTGTGTAATACATGTGGAGCATGAAACTCTCTGTAAAATAGAAGGAGCATGAAGTAGTGTTCAAAAACATGAAGAGCCTGAAAAGGTGTGAAAAATATGAAGAGCTTAAAAAGGTGTGAAAAATATGAGGAGCATGATATGGTTTGAAAAATAGGATTAGCATGAAGCGGTGTTCAAAAACATGAAGAGCCTGAAAAGGTGTGAAAAATAAGAAAAGCTTCAAAAGGTGTCAAAAATGAGATGAGCATGAAACGTTCTGAAAAATAGGAGGTGCATGAAGCGTTGTTGAAAACCATGAAGAGCCTGAAAAGATGTGAGAAATATGAAGAGCTTCAAAATGTGTCAAAAAAATGAGGAGCATGAAACGGTCTGAAAAATAGGAGGAACATGAAGCGGTGTTGAAAAAATGAAGAGCCTGAAATGGTGTGAAAAATATAAAGAGCATCAAAAGGTATCAAAAATATGAGGAGCATCAAACGGTCTGCAAAAACGGAGGAGCATGAAGTGGTTTTGAAAAACTTGAAGAGCCTGAGAAGGTGTGAAAAATATGAAAAGCTTCAAAAGATGTCAAAAATACGAGGAGCATGAAACGGTCTGTAAAATATGAGGAGCAAGAAGCGGTGTTGAAAAACATGAATAGCCTGAAAATGTGTGAAATATATGAAGAGCTTAAAAATGTGTCAAGTATATGAGGAGCATGAAACGGTCTGAAAAATAGGAGGATCATGCAATGGTGTTGAACAACATGAAGAGCCTGAAAAGGTGTGAAAAATATGAAGAGCTTCCAAAGTTGTCAAAAATATGAGGAGCATGAAACGGTCTGAAAAATAGGAGGAGCATGAAGTGGTGTTGAAAAACATGAAGAGCCTGTAAAGGTGTGAAAAATATGAAGAGCTTCAAAAGGTGTGTAATACATGAGGAGCATGAAACGGTCTGAAATATAGGAGGAGCATGAAGCGCTGTTCAAAAACAGGAAGAGCCTGAAAAGGTGTGAAAAATATGAAAAGCTTCAAAAGGTGTCAAAAATGAGATGAGCATGAAACGTTCTGAAAAATAGGAGGTGCATGAAGCATTGTTGAAAACCATGTAGAGCCTGAAAAGGTGTGAGAAATATGAAGAGCTTCAAAATGTGTCAAAAAAATGAGGAGCATGAAATGGTCTGAAAAATAGGAGGAGCATGAAGCGTTGTTCAAAAACATGAAGAGCCTGAAAAGGTGTGAAAAATATGAAGAGCTTCAAAAAGTGTCAAAAATGAGATGAGCATGAAACAGTCTGAAAAATTGGAGGTGCATGAAGAGTTGTTGAAAAACATGAAGAGCCTGAAAAGGTGAGAAAAATATGAAGAGCTTCAAAAGGTGTGAAAAATATGAGGAGCATGATATGGTTTGAAAAATGGGATTAGCATGAAGCGGTGTTCAAAAACATGAAGAGCCTGAAAAGGTGTGAAAAATATGAAGAGCTTCAAAAGGTGTGAAATATGAGGAGCATGAAACGGTCTGAAAAATAGGAGGAGCATGAAGCGGTGTTCAAAAACATGAAGAGCCTGAAAAGGTGAGAAAAATATGAAGAGCTTAAAAAGGTGTGAAAAATATGAGGAGCATGATATGGTTTGAAAAATGGGATTAGCATGAAGCGGTGTTCAAAAACATGAAGAGCCTGAAAAGGTGTGAAAAATATAAAGAGCTTCAAAAGATGTGAAATATATGAGGAGCATGAAACGGTCTGAAATATAGGAGGAGCATGAAGCGCTGTTCAAAAACAGGAAGAGCCTGAAAAGGTGTGAAAAATATGAAAAGCTTCAAAAGGTGTCAAAAATGAGATGAGCATGAAACGTTCTGAAAAATAGGAGGTGCATGAAGCGTTGTTGAAAACCATGAAGAGCCTGAAAAGGTGTGAGAAATATGAAGAGCTTCAAAATGTGTCAAAAAAATGAGGAGCATGAAATGGTCTGAAAAATAGGAGGAGCATGAAGCGTTGTTCAAAAACATGAAGAGCCTGAAAAGGTGTGAAAAATATGAAGAGCTTCAAAAAGTGTCAAAAATGAGATGAGCATGAAACAGTCTGAAAAATTGGAGGTGCATGAAGAGTTGTTGAAAAACATGAAGAGCCAGAAAATGTGTGAGAAATATGAAGAGCTTAAAAAGGTGTCAAAAATATGAGGAGCATGAAACGGTCTTAAAAATACAAGGAGCATGAAGCGGTGTTGAAAAACATGAATAGCCTGAAAATGTGTGAAATATATGAAGAGCTTAAAAATGTGTCAAGTATATGAGGAGCATGAAACGGTCTGAAAAATAGGAGGATCATGCAATGATGTTGAACAACATGAAGAGCCTGAAAAGGTGTGAAAAATATGAAGAGCTTCCAAAGTTGTCAAAAATATGAGGAGCATGAAACGGTCTGAAAAATAGGAGGAGCATGAAGTGGTGTTGAAAAACATGAAGAGCCTGTAAAGGTGTGAAAAATATGAAGAGCTTCAAAAGGTGTGTAATACATGAGGAGCATGAAACTCTCTGAAAAATAGAAGGAGCATGAAGTAGTGTTCAAAAACATGAAGAGCCTGAAAAGGTGAGAAAAATATGAAGAGCTTCAAAAGGTGTGAAAAATATGAGGAGCATGATATGGTTTGAAAAATGGGATTAGCATGAAGCGGTGTTCAAAAACATGAAGAGCCTGAAAAGGTGTGAAAAATATGAAGAGCTTCAAAAGGTGTGAAATATGAGGAGCATGAAACGGTCTGAAAAAGATGAGGAACATGAAGCGGTGTTGAAAAACATGAAGAGCCTGAAAAGGTGTGAAAAATATGAAAAGCTTTAAAAGGTGTCAAAAATGAGATGAGCATGAAACGGTCTGAAAAATAGGAGGTGCATGAAGCGTTGTTGAAAAACATGAAGAGCCTGAAAATGTGTGAGAAATAGGAAGAGGTTAAAAAGGTGTCAAAAATATGAGGAGCATGAAACGGTCTGAAAAATAGGAGGAGCATGAAGCGGTGTTCAAAAACATGAAGAGCCTGAAAAGTTGTGAAAAATATGAAGAGCTTCAAAAGGTGTCAAAAATATGAGGAGCATGAAACGGTCTGAAAAATAGGAGGAACATGAAGCGGTGTTCAAAAACTTGAAGAGCCTGAAACGTTGTGAAAAATATGAAAAGCTTCAAGAGGTGTCAAAAATGAGATGAGCATGAAACGGTCTGAAAAATAGGAGGAGCATGAAGCGGTGCTGAAAAAATGAAGAGCCTGAAAAGGTGTGAAAAATATGAAGAGCATCAAAAGGTATCAAAAATATGAGGAGCATCAAACGGTCTGCAAAAACGGCGGAGCATGAAGTGGTGTTGAAAAACTTGAAGAGCCTGAGAAGGTGTGAAAAATATGAAAAGCTTCAAAAGATGTCAAAAATACGAGGAGCATGAAACGGTCTGAAAAATATGAGGAGCATG
Organism: Dama dama; assembly: GCF_033118175.1. Taxonomy (NCBI): domain Eukaryota; kingdom Metazoa; phylum Chordata; class Mammalia; order Artiodactyla; family Cervidae; genus Dama; species Dama dama. The sequence continues at coordinate 4,981,394 of NW_026870885.1, forward strand.
AAGCGGTGTTCAAAAACATGAAAATCCTGAAAAGGTGTGAAAAATATAAAGAGCTTCAAAAGGTGTGAAATACATGAGGAGCATGAAACTTTCTGAAAAATAGGAGAAGCATGATGTGGTGTGGAAAAACATGAAGAGCCTGAAAAGGTGTGAAAAATATGAAGAGCTTAAAAAGGTGTCAAAAATATGAGGAGCATGAAACGGTCTTAAAAATACAAGGAGCATGAAGCAGTGTTGAAAAACATGAATAGACTGAAAATGTGTGAAATATATGAAGAGCTTAAAAATATGTCAAGTATATGAGGAGCATGAAACGGTCTGAAAAATAGGAGGATCATGCAACAGTGTTGAAAAATATGAAGAGCCTGAAAATGTGTGAAAAATATGAAGAGCTTTCAAAGTTGTCAAAAATATGAGGAGCATGAAACAGTCTGAAAAATAGGAGGAGCATGAAGCTGTGTTCAAAAACATGAAGAGCCTGAAAATGTGTGAAATATATAAAGAGCTTCAAAAAGTGTCAAAAATATGAGGAACATGAAACGGTCTGAATAATAGGAGGAGAATGTAACGGTGATCAAAAACATGAAGAGCCTGAAAAGGTGTGAAAAATATGAAGAGCTTCAAAAGGTGTAAAATATGAGGAGCATGAAACGGTCTGAAAAATAGGAGGAGCATGAAACGGTGTTCAAAAACATGAAGAGCCTGAAAAGTTGTGAAAAATATGAAAAGCTTCAAAAGGTGTCAAAAATGAGATGAGCATGAAACGGTCTGAAAAATAGGAGGAGCATGGGGCGGTGTTCAAAAACTTGAAGAGCCTGAAACGTTGTGAAAAATATGAAAAGCTTCAAAAGGTTTCAAAAATGAGATGAGCATGAAACGGTCTGAAAAATAGGAGGAGCATGAAGTGGTGTTGAAAAAATGAAGAGCCTGATATGGAGTGAAAAATATGAAGATCATCAAAAGATATCAAAAATATGAGGAGCATGAAACGGTCTGCAAAAAAGGAGGAGCATGAAGTGGTGTTGAAAAACTTGAAGAGCCTGAAAAGGTGTGAAAAATATGAAAAGCTTCAAAAGATGTCAAAAATATGAGGAGCATGAAACGGTCTGAAATATAGGAGGAGCATGAAGCGGTGTTCAAAAACATGAAGAGCCTGAAAAGGTGTGAAAAATATGAAGAGCTTCAAAAGGTGTGAAATACATGAGGAGCATGAAACGGGCTGAAAAATAGGAGAAGCATGAAGTGGTGTAGAAAACAATGAAGAGCCTGATAAGGTGTGAAAAATATGAAGAGCTTCAAAAGGTGTGAAAAATATGAGGAGCATGAAACGGTCTGACAAATAGAAGCAGCATGAAACGGTGTTGAAAAACATGAAGAGCCTGAAAAGGTGTGAAAAATATGAAGAGCTTCAAAAGGTGTGAAATAAATGAGGAGCATGAAACGGGCTGAAAAATAGGAGAAGCATGAAGCGGTGTTCAAAAACATGAAGAGCCTGAAAAGGTGTGAAAAATATGAAGAGCTTCAAAAGGTGTGAAAAATATGAGGAGCATGAAACGGTCTGAAAAATAGAAGCAGCATGAAACGGTGTTGAAAAACATGAAGAGCCTGAAATGGTGTGAAAAATATGAAAAGATTCAAAAGGTGTCATAAATGAGATGAGCATGAAACGGTCTGACAAATAGGAGGTGCATGAAGCGGTGTTGAAAAACATGAAGAGCCTGAAAAAGTGTGAAAAATATGAAGAGCTTAAAAGGTGTGAAAAATATGAGGAGCATGATATGGTTTGAAAAATAGGATTAGCATGAAGCGGTGTTCAAAAACATGAATAGCCTGAGAAGGTGTGAAAAATATGAAAAGATTCAAAAGGTGTCATAAATGAGATGAGCATGAAACGGTCTGACAAATAGGAGGTGCATGAAGCGTTGTTGAAAAACATGAAGTACCGGAAAAGGTGTGAGAAATATGAAGAGCTTAAAAAGGTGTGAAAAATATGAAGAGCTTAAAAAGGTGTCAAAAATATGAGGAGCATGAAACGGTCTTAAAAATACAAGGAGCATGAAGCGGTGTTGAAAAACATGAATAGCCTGAAAATGTGTGAAATATATGAAGAGCTTAAAAATGTGTCAAGTATATGAGGAGCATGAAACGGTCTGAAAAATAGGAGGATCATGCAACAGTGTTGAAAAACATGAAGAGCCTGAAAATGTGTGAAAAATATGAAGAGCTTCAAAAGGTTTCAAAAATGAGATGAGCATGAAACGGTCGGAAAAATAGGAGGAGGTTGAAATGGTGTTGAAAAAATGAAGAGCCTGAAAAGGTGTGAAAAATATGAAGATCATCAAAAGGTATCAAAAATATGAGGAGCATGAAACGGTCTGCAAAAAAGAGGAGCTTGAAGTGGTGTTGAAAATCTTGAAGAGCATGAAAAGGTGTGAAAAATATGAAAAGCTTCAAAAGATGTCAAAAATATGAGGAGCATGAAACGGTCTGAAAAATAGGAGGAGCATGAAGCGGTGTTCAAAAACATGAAGAGCCTGAAAAGTTGTGAAAAATATGAAGAGCTTCAAAAGGTGTAAATTACATGAGGAGCATGAAACGGGCTGAAAAATAGGAGAAGCATGAAGTGGTGTAGAAAAACATGAAGAGCCTGAAAAGGTGTGAAAAATATGAAGAGCTTCAAAGGTGTGAAAAATATGAGGAGCATGAAACGGTCTGAAAAATAGAAGCAGCATGAAACGGTGTTGAAAAACATGAAGAGCCTGAAAAGGTGTGAAAAATATGAAGAGCTTCAAAAGGTGTGAAATAAATGAGGAGCATGAAAAGGGCTGAAAAATAGGAGAAGCATGAAGTGGTGTAGAAAAACATGAAGAGCCTGAAAAGGTGTGAAAAATATGAAGAGCTTCAAAAGGTGTGAAAAATATGAGGAGCATGAAACGGTCTGAAAAATAGAAGCAGCATGAAACGGTGTTGAAAAACATGAAGAGCCTGAAATGGTGTGAAAAATATGAAGAGCTTCAAAAGGTGTCAAAAATTTGATGAGCATGAAACGGTCTGAAAAATAGGAGGAGCATGAAGCGGTGTTGAAAAACATGAAGAGCCTGAAAAAGTGTGAAAAATAAGAAGAGCTTAAAAGGTGTGAAAAATATGAGGAGCATGATATGGTTTGAAAAATAGGATTAGCATGAAGCGGTGTTCAAAAACATGAAGAGCCTGAGAAGGTGTGAAAAATATGAAAAGATTCAAAAGGTGTCATAAATGAGATGAGCATGAAACGGTCTGACAAATAGGAGGTGCATGAAGCGTTGTTGAAAAACATGAAGAGCCTGAAAAGGTGTGAGAAATATGAAGAGCTTAAAAAGGTGTGAAAAATATGAAGAGCTTAAAAAGTTGTCAAAAATATGAGGAGCATGAAACGGTCTTAAAAATACAAGGAGCATGAAGCGGTGTTGAAAAACATGAATAGCCTGAAAATGTGTGAAATATATGAAGAGCTTAAAAATGTGTCAAGTATATGAGGAGCATGAAACGGTATGAAAAATAGGAGGATCATGCAACAGTGTTGAAAAACATGAAGAGCCTGAAAATGTGTGAAAAATATGAAGAGCTTCCAAAGTTGTCAAAAATATGAGGAGCATGAAACGGTATGAAAAATAGGAGGAGCATGAAGCTGTGTTCAAAAATATGAAGAGCCTGAAAATGTGTGAAATATATAAAGAGCTTTAAAAAGTATCAAAAATATGAGGAACATGAAACGGTCTGAATAATAGGAGGAGAATGTAATGGTGATCAAAAACATGAAGAGCCTGAAAATGTGTGAAATATATAAAGAGCTTCAAAAAGTGTCAAAAATATGAGGAGCATGAAACGGTCTGAATAATAGGAGGAGAATGTATCGGTGAACAAAAACATGAAGAGACTGAAAAGGAGTGAAAAATATGAAGAGCTTCAGAAGGTGTAAAATATGAGGAGCATGAAACGGTCTGAAAAATAGGAGGAGCATGAAGCGGTGTTCAAAAACATGAAGAGCCTGAAAAGTTGTGAAAAATATGAAAAGCTTCAAAAGATGTCAAAAATATGAGGAGCATGAAACGGTCTGAAAAATAGGAGGAGCATGAAGCGGTGTTCAAAAACATGAAGAGCCTGAAAAGGTGTGAAAAATATGAAGAGCTTCAAAAGGTGTGAAATACATGAGGAGCATGAAACGGGCTGAAAAATAGGAGAAGCATGAAGTGGTGTAGAAAAACATGAAGAGCCTGAAAAGGTGTGAAAAATATGAAGAGCTTCAAAAGGTGTGAAAAATATGAGGAGCATGAAGCGGTCTGAAAAATAGAAGCAGCATGAAACGGTGTTGAAAAACATGAAGAGCCTGAAAAGGTGTGAATAATATGAAGAGCTTCAAAAGGTGTGAAATAAATGAGGAGCATGAAACGGGCTGAAAAATAGGAGAAGCATGAAGTGGTGTAGAAAAACATGAAGAGCCTGAAAAGGTGTGAAAAATATGAAGAGCTTCAAAAGGTGTGAAAAATATGAGGAGCATGAAACAGTCTGAAAAATAGGAGGAGCATGAAGCTGTGTTCAAAAACATGAAGAGCCTGAAAATGTGTGAAATATATAAAGAGCTTCAAAAAGTGTCAAAAATATGAGGAACATGAAACGGTCTGAATAATAGGAGGAGAATGTAACGGTGATCAAAAACATGAAGAGCCTGAAAAGGTGTGAAAAATATGAAGAGCTTCAAAAGGTGTAAAATATGAGGAGCATGAAACGGTCTGAAAAATAGGAGGAGCATGAAACGGTGTTCAAAAACATGAAGAGCCTGAAAAGTTGTGAAAAATATGAAAAGCTTCAAAAGGTGTCAAAAATGAGATGAGCATGAAACGGTCTGAAAAATAGGAGGAGCATGGGGCGGTGTTCAAAAACTTGAAGAGCCTGAAACGTTGTGAAAAATATGAAAAGCTTCAAAAGGTTTCAAAAATGAGATGAGCATGAAACGGTCTGAAAAATAGGAGGAGCATGAAGTGGTGTTGAAAAAATGAAGAGCCTGATATGGAGTGAAAAATATGAAGATCATCAAAAGATATCAAAAATATGAGGAGCATGAAACGGTCTGCAAAAAAGGAGGAGCATGAAGTGGTGTTGAAAATCTTGAAGAGCCTGAAAAGGTGTGAAAAATATGAAAAGCTTCAAAAGATGTCAAAAATATGAGGAGCATGAAACGGTCTGAAATATAGGAGGAGCATGAAGCGGTGTTCAAAAACATGAAGAGCCTGAAAAGGTGTGAAAAATATGAAGAGCTTCAAAAGGTGTGAAATACATGAGGAGCATGAAACGGGCTGAAAAATAGGAGAAGCATGAAGTGGTGTAGAAAACAATGAAGAGCCTGATAAGGTGTGAAAAATATGAAGAGCTTCAAAAGGTGTGAAAAATATGAGGAGCATGAAACGGTCTGACAAATAGAAGCAGCATGAAACGGTGTTGAAAAACATGAAGAGCCTGAAAAGGTGTGAAAAATATGAAGAGCTTCAAAAGGTGTGAAATAAATGAGGAGCATGAAACGGGCTGAAAAATAGGAGAAGCATGAAGTGGTGTAGAAAAACATGAAGAGCCTGAAAAGGTGTGAAAAATATGAAGAGCTTCAAAAGGTGTGAAAAATATGAGGAGCATGAAACGGTCTGAAAAATTGAAGCAGCATGAAACGGTGTTGAAAAACATGAAGAGCCTGAAATGGTGTGAAAAATATGAAGAGCTTCAAAAGGTGTGAAAAATATGAAGAGCTTCAAAAGGTGTCAAAAATTTGATGAGCATGAAACGGTCTGAAAAATAGGAGGAGCATGAAGCGGTGTTGAAAAACATGAATAGCCTGAAAAAGTGTGAAAAATATGAAGAGCTTAAAAGGTGTGAAAAATATGAGGAGCATGATATGGTTTGAAAAATAGGATTAGCATGAAGCGGTGTTCAAAAACATGAAGAGCCTGAGAAGGTGTGAAAAATATGAAAAGATTCAAAAGGTGTCATAAATGAGATGAGCATGAAACGGTCTGACAAATAGGAGGTGCATGAAGCGTTGTTGAAAAATATGAAGAGCCTGAAAAGGTGTGAGAAATATGAAGAGCTTAAAAAGGTGTGAAAAATATGAAGAGCTTAAAAAGGTGTCAAAAATATGAGGAGCATGAAACGGTCTTAAAAATACAAGGAGCATGAAGCGGTGTTGAAAAACATGAATAGCCTGAAAATGTGTGAAATATATGAAGAGCTTAAAAATGTGTCAAGTATATGAGGAGCATGAAACGGTCTGAAAAATAGGAGGATCATGCAACAGTGTTGAAAAACATGAAGAGCCTGAAAATGTGTGAAAAATATGAAGAGCTTCCAAAGTTGTCAAAAATATGAGGAGCATGAAACGGTCTGAAAAATAGGAGGAGCATGAAGCTGTGTTCAAAAACATGAAGAGCCTGAAAATATGTGAAATATATAAAGAGCTTCAAAAAGTGTCAAAAATATGAGGAACATGAAACGGTCTGAATAATAGGAGGAGAATGTAACGGTGATCAAAAACATGAAGAGCCTGAAAAGGTGTGAAATATATAAAGAGCTTCAAAAAGTGTCAAAAATATGAGGAGCATGAAACGGTCTGAATAATAAGAGGAGAATGTAACGGTGATCAAAAACATGAAGAGCCTGAAAAGGTGTGAAAAATATGAAGAGCTTCAAAAGGTGTAAAATATGAGGAGCATGAAACGGTCTGAAAAATAGGAGGAGCATGAAGCGGTGTTCAAAAACTTGAAGAGCCTGAAACGTTGTGAAAAATATGAAAAGCTTCAAAAGGTTTCAAAAATGAGATGAGCATGAAACGGTCTGAAAAATAGGAGGAGCATGAAGTGGTGTTGAAAAAATGAAGAGCCTGAAAAGGTGTGAAAAATATGAAGATCATCAAAAGTTATCAAAAATATGAGGAGCATGAAACGGTCTGCAAAAAAGGAGGAGCATGAAGTGGTGTTGAAAAACTTGAAGAGCCTGAAAAGGTGTGAAAAATATGAAAAGCTTCAAAAGATGTCAAAAATATGAGGAGCATGAAACGGTCTGAAAAATAGGAGGAGCATGAAGCGGTGTTCAAAAACATGAAGAGCCTGAAAAGGTGTGAAAAATATGAAGAGCTTCAAAAGGTGTGAAAAATATGAGGAGCATGAAACGGTCTGAAAAATAGAAGCAGCATGAAACGGTGTTGAAAAACATGAAGAGCCTCAAATGGTGTGAAAAATATGAAAAGATTCAAAAGGTGTCATAAATGAGATGAGCATGAAACGGTCTGACAAATAGGAGGTGCATGAATCGGTGTTGAAAAACATGAAGAGCCTGAAAAAGTGTGAAAAATATGAAGAGCTTAAAAGGTGTGAAAAATATGAGGAGCATGATATGGTTTGAAAAATAGGATTAGCATGAAGCGGTGTTCAAAAACATGAATAGCCTGAGAAGGTGTGAAAAATATGAAAAGATTCAAAAGGTGTCATAAATGAGATGAGCATGAAACGGTCTGACAAATAGGAGGTGCATGAAGCGTTGTAGAAAAACATGAAGTACCGGAAAAGGTGTGAGAAATATGAAGAGCTTAAAAAGGTGTGAAAAATATGAAGAGCTTAAAAAGGTGTCAAAAATATGAGGAGCATGAAACGGTCTTAAAAATACAAGGAGCATGAAGCGGTGTTGAAAAACATGAATAGCCTGAAAATGTGTGAAATATATGAAGAGCTTAAAAATGTGTCAAGTATATGAGGAGCATGAAACGGTCTGAAAAATAGGAGGATCATGCAACAGTGTTGAAAAACATGAAGAGCCTGAAAATGTGTGAAAAATATGAAGAGCTTCAAAAGGTTTCAAAAATGAGATGAGCATGAAACGGTCTGAAAAATAGGAGGAGGTTGAAGTGGTGTTGAAAAAATGAAGAGCCTGAAAAGGTGTGAAAAATATGAAGATCATCAAAAGGTATCAAAAATATGAGGAGCATGAAACGGTCTGCAAAAAAGAGGAGCTTGAAGTGGTGTTGAAAATCTTGAAGAGCATGAAAAGGTGTGAAAAATATGAAAAGCTTCAAAAGATGTCAAAAATATGAGGAGCATGAAACGGTCTGAAAAATAGGAGGAGCATGAAGCGGTGTTCAAAAACATGAAGAGCCTGAAAAGTTGTGAAAAATATGAAGAGCTTCAAAAGGTGTAAATTACATGAGGAGCATGAAACGGGCTGAAAAATAGGAGAAGCATGAAGTGGTGTAGAAAAACATGAAGAGCCTGAAAAGGTGTGAAAAATATGAAGAGCTTCAAAGGTGTGAAAAATATGAGGAGCATGAAACGGTCTGAAAAATAGAAGCAGCATGAAACGGTGTTGAAAAACATGAAGAGCCTGAAAAGGTGTGAAAAATATGAAGAGCTTCAAAAGGTGTGAAATAAATGAGGAGCATGAAACGGGCTGAAAAATAGGAGAAGCATGAAGTGGTGTAGAAAAACATGAAGAGCCTGAAAAGGTGTGAAAAATATGAAGAGCTTCAAAAGGTGTGAAAAATATGAGGAGCATGAAACGGTCTGAAAAATAGGAGGAGCATGAAGCGGTGTTCAAAAACATGAAGAGCCTGAAAAGTTGTGAAAAATATGAAAAGCTTCAAAAGATGTCAAAAATATGAGGAGCATGAAACGGTCTGAAAAATAGGAGGAGCATGAAGCGGTGTTCAAAAACATGAAGAGCCTGAAAAGGTGTGAAAAATATGAAGAGCTTCAAAAGGTGTGAAATACATGAGGAGCATGAAACGGGCTGAAAAATAGGAGAAGCATGAAGTGGTGTAGAAAAACATGAAGAGCCTGAAAAGGTGTGAAAAATATGAAGAGCTTAAAAGGTGTGAAAAATATGAGGAGCATGATATGGTTTGAAAAATAGGATTAGCATGAAGCGGTGGTCAAAAACATGAAGAGCCTGAGAAGGTGTGAAAAATATGAAAAGATTCAAAAGGTGTCAAAAATATGAGGAGCATGAAACGGTCTGAAAAATAGGAGGAGCATGAAGCGGTGTTCAAAAACATGAAGAGCCTGAAAAGTTGTGAAAAATATGAAAAGCTTCAAAAGATGTCAAAAATATGAGGAGCATGAAACGGTCTGAAAAATAGGAGGAGCATGAAGCGGTGTTCAAATACATGAAGAGCCTGAAAAGGTGTGAAAAATATGAAGAGCTTCAAAAGGTGTGAAATACATGAGGAGCATGAAACGGGCTGAAAAATAGGAGAAGCATGAAGTGGTGTAGAAAAACATGAAGAGCCTGAAAAGGTGTGAAAAATATGAAGAGCTTCAAAAGGTGTGAAAAATATGAGGAGCATGAAGCGGTCTGAAAATTAGAAGCAGCATGAAACGGTGTTGAAAAACATGAAGAGCCTGAAAAGGTGTGAATAATATGAAGAGCTTCAAAAGGTGTGAAATAAATGAGGAGCATGAAACGGGCTGAAAAATAGGAGAAGCATGAAGTGGTGTAGAAAAACATGAAGAGCCTGAAAAGGTGTGAAAAATATGAAGAGCTTCAAAAGGTGTGAAAAATATGAGGAGCATGAAACAGTCTGAAAAATAGGAGGAGCATGAAGCTGTGTTCAAAAACATGAAGAGCCTGAAAATGTGTGAAATATATAAAGAGCTTCAAAAAGTGTCAAAAATATGAGGAACATGAAACGGTCTGAATAATAGGAGGAGAATGTAACGGTGATCAAAAACATGAAGAGCCTGAAAAGGTGTGAAAAATATGAAGAGCTTCAAAAGGTGTAAAATATGAGGAGCATGAAACGGTCTGAAAAATAGGAGGAGCATGAAACGGTGTTCAAAAACATGAAGAGCCTGAAAAGTTGTGAAAAATATGAAAAGCTTCAAAAGGTGTCAAAAATGAGATGAGCATGAAACGGTCTGAAAAATAGGAGGAGCATGGGGCGGTGTTCAAAAACTTGAAGAGCCTGAAACGTTGTGAAAAATATGAAAAGCTTCAAAAGGTTTCAAAAATGAGATGAGCATGAAACGGTCTGAAAAATAGGAGGAGCATGAAGTGGTGTTGAAAAAATGAAGAGCCTGATATGGAGTGAAAAATATGAAGATCATCAAAAGATATCAAAAATATGAGGAGCATGAAACGGTCTGCAAAAAAGGAGGAGCATGAAGTGGTGTTGAAAAACTTGAAGAGCCTGAAAAGGTGTGAAAAATATGAAAAGCTTCAAAAGATGTCAAAAATATGAGGAGCATGAAACGGTCTGAAATATAGGAGGAGCATGAAGCGGTGTTCAAAAACATGAAGAGCCTGAAAAGGTGTGAAAAATATGAAGAGCTTCAAAAGGTGTGAAATACATGAGGAGCATGAAACGGGCTGAAAAATAGGAGAAGCATGAAGTGGTGTAGAAAACAATGAAGAGCCTGATAAGGTGTGAAAAATATGAAGAGCTTCAAAAGGTGTGAAAAATATGAGGAGCATGAAACGGTCTGACAAATAGAAGCAGCATGAAACGGTGTTGAAAAACATGAAGAGCCTGAAAAGGTGTGAAAAATATGAAGAGCTTCAAAAGGTGTGAAATAAATGAGGAGCATGAAACGGGCTGAAAAATAGGAGAAGCATGAAGTGGTGTAGAAAAACATGAAGAGCCTGAAAAGGTGTGAAAAATATGAAGAGCTTCAAAAGGTGTGAAAAATATGAGGAGCATGAAACGGTCTGAAAAATTGAAGCAGCATGAAACGGTGTTGAAAAACATGAAGAGCCTGAAATGGTGTGAAAAATATGAAGAGCTTCAAAAGGTGTGAAAAATATGAAGAGCTTCAAAAGGTGTCAAAAATTTGATGAGCATGAAACGGTCTGAAAAATAGGAGGAGCATGAAGCGGTGTTGAAAAACATGAATAGCCTGAAAAAGTGTGAAAAATATGAAGGGCTTAAAAGGTGTGAAAAATATGAGGAGCATGATATGGTTTGAAAAATAGGATTAGCATGAAGCGGTGTTCAAAAACATGAAGAGCCTGAGAAGGTGTGAAAAATATGAAAAGATTCAAAAGGTGTCATAAATGAGATGAGCATGAAACGGTCTGACAAATAGGAGGTGCATGAAGCGTTGTTGAAAAATATGAAGAGCCTGAAAAGGTGTGAGAAATATGAAGAGCTTAAAAAGGTGTGAAAAATATGAAGAGCTTAAAAAGGTGTCAAAAATATGAGGAGCATGAAACGGTCTTAAAAATACAAGGAGCATGAAGCGGTGTTGAAAAACATGAATAGCCTGAAAATGTGTGAAATATATGAAGAGCTTAAAAATGTGTCAAGTATATGAGGAGCATGAAACGGTCTGAAAAATAGGAGGATCATGCAACAGTGTTGAAAAACATGAAGAGCCTGAAAATGTGTGAAAAATATGAAGAGCTTCCAAAGTTGTCAAAAATATGAGGAGCATGAAACGGTCTGAAAAATAGGAGGAGCATGAAGCTGTGTTCAAAAACATGAAGAGCCTGAAAATATGTGAAATATATAAAGAGCTTCAAAAAGTGTCAAAAATATGAGGAACATGAAACGGTCTGAATAATAGGAGGAGAATGTAACGGTGATCAAAAACATGAAGAGCCTGAAAAGGTGTGAAAAATATGAAGAGCTTCAAAAGGTGTAAAATATGAGGAGCATGAAACGGGCTGAAAAATAGGAGAAGCATGAAGTGGTGTAGAAAAACATGAAGAGCCTGAAAAGGTGTGAAAAATATGAAGAGCTTCAAAAGATGTCAAAAATATGAGGAGCATGAAACGGTCTGAAAAATAGGAGGAGCATGAAGCGGTGTTCAAAAACATGAAGAGCCTGAAAAGGTGTGAAAAATATGAAGAGCTTCAAAAGGTGTGAAATACATGAGGAGCATGAAACGGGCTGAAAAATAGGAGAAGCATGAAGTGGTGTAGAAAAACATGAAGAGCCTGAAAAGGTGTGAAAAATATGAAGAGCTTCAAAAGGTGTGAAAAATATGAGGAGCATGAAGCGGTCTGAAAATTAGAAGCAGCATGAAACGGTGTTGAAAAACATGAAGAGCCTGAAAAGGTGTGAATAATATGAAGAGCTTCAAAAGGTGTGAAATAAATGAGGAGCATGAAACGGGCTGAAAAATAGGAGAAGCATGAAGTGGTGTAGAAAAACATGAAGAGCCTGAAAAGGTGTGAAAAATATGAAGAGCTTCAAAAGGTGTGAAAAATATGAGGAGCATGAAACAGTCTGAAAAATAGGAGGAGCATGAAGCTGTGTTCAAAAACATGAAGAGCCTGAAAATGTGTGAAATATATAAAGAGCTTCAAAAAGTGTCAAAAATATGAGGAACATGAAACGGTCTGAATAATAGGAGGAGAATGTAACGGTGATCAAAAACATGAAGAGCCTGAAAAGGTGTGAAAAATATGAAGAGCTTCAAAAGGTGTAAAATATGAGGAGCATGAAACGGTCTGAAAAATAGGAGGAGCATGAAACGGTGTTCAAAAACATGAAGAGCCTGAAAAGTTGTGAAAAATATGAAAAGCTTCAAAAGGTGTCAAAAATGAGATGAGCATGAAACGGTCTGAAAAATAGGAGGAGCATGGGGCGGTGTTCAAAAACTTGAAGAGCCTGAAACGTTGTGAAAAATATGAAAAGCTTCAAAAGGTTTCAAAAATGAGATGAGCATGAAACGGTCTGAAAAATAGGAGGAGCATGAAGTGGTGTTGAAAAAATGAAGAGCCTGATATGGAGTGAAAAATATGAAGATCATCAAAAGATATCAAAAATATGAGGAGCATGAAACGGTCTGCAAAAAAGGAGGAGCATGAAGTGGTGTTGAAAAACTTGAAGAGCCTGAAAAGGTGTGAAAAATATGAAAAGCTTCAAAAGATGTCAAAAATATGAGGAGCATGAAACGGTCTGAAATATAGGAGGAGCATGAAGCGGTGTTCAAAAACATGAAGAGCCTGAAAAGGTGTGAAAAATATGAAGAGCTTCAAAAGGTGTGAAATACATGAGGAGCATGAAACGGGCTGAAAAATAGGAGAAGCATGAAGTGGTGTAGAAAACAATGAAGAGCCTGATAAGGTGTGAAAAATATGAAGAGCTTCAAAAGGTGTGAAAAATATGAGGAGCATGAAACAGTCTGACAAATAGAAGCAGCATGAAACGGTGTTGAAAAACATGAAGAGCCTGAAAAGGTGTGAAAAATATGAAGAGCTTCAAAAGGTGTGAAATAAATGAGGAGCATGAAACGGGCTGAAAAATAGGAGAAGCATGAAGTGGTGTAGAAAAACATGAAGAGCCTGAAAAGGTGTGAAAAATATGAAGAGCTTCAAAAGGTGTGAAAAATATGAGGAGCATGAAACGGTCTGAAAAATTGAAGCAGCATGAAACGGTGTTGAAAAACATGAAGAGCCTGAAATGGTGTGAAAAATATGAAGAGCTTCAAAAGGTGTGAAAAATATGAAGAGCTTCAAAAGGTGTCAAAAATTTGATGAGCATGAAACGGTCTGAAAAATAGGAGGAGCATGAAGCGGTGTTGAAAAACATGAATAGCCTGAAAAAGTGTGAAAAATATGAAGAGCTTAAAAGGTGTGAAAAATATGAGGAGCATGATATGGTTTGAAAAATAGGATTAGCATGAAGCGGTGTTCAAAAACATGAAGAGCCTGAGAAGGTGTGAAAAATATGAAAAGATTCAAAAGGTGTCATAAATGAGATGAGCATGAAACGGTCTGACAAATAGGAGGTGCATGAAGCGTTGTTGAAAAATATGAAGAGCCTGAAAAGGTGTGAGAAATATGAAGAGCTTAAAAAGGTGTGAAAAATATGAAGAGCTTAAAAAGGTGTCAAAAATATGAGGAGCATGAAACGGTCTTAAAAATACAAGGAGCATGAAGCGGTGTTGAAAAACATGAATAGCCTGAAAATGTGTGAAATATATGAAGAGCTTAAAAATGTGTCAAGTATATGAGGAGCATGAAACGGTCTGAAAAATAGGAGGATCATGCAACAGTGTTGAAAAACATGAAGAGCCTGAAAATGTGTGAAAAATATGAAGAGCTTCCAAAGTTGTCAAAAATATGAGGAGCATGAAACGGTCTGAAAAATAGGAGGAGCATGAAGCTGTGTTCAAAAACATGAAGAGCCTGAAAATATGTGAAATATATAAAGAGCTTCAAAAAGTGTCAAAAATATGAGGAACATGAAACGGTCTGAATAATAGGAGGAGAATGTAACGGTGATCAAAAACATGAAGAGCCTGAAAAGGTGTGAAATATATAAAGAGCTTCAAAAAGTGTCAAAAATATGAGGAGCATGAAACGGTCTGAATAATAAGAGGAGAATGTAACGGTGATCAAAAACATGAAGAGCCTGAAAAGGTGTGAAAAATATGAAGAGCTTCAAAAGGTGTAAAATATGAGGAGCATGAAACGGTCTGAAAAATAGGAGGAGCATGAAGCGGTGTTCAAAAACTTGAAGAGCCTGAAACGTTGTGAAAAATATGAAAAGCTTCAAAAGGTTTCAAAAATGAGATGAGCATGAAACGGTCTGAAAAATAGGAGGAGCATGAAGTGGTGTTGAAAAAATGAAGAGCCTGAAAAGGTGTGAAAAATATGAAGATCATCAAATGTTATCAAAAATATGAGGAGCATGAAACGGTCTGCAAAAAAGGAGGAGCATGAAGTGGTGTTGAAAAACTTGAAGAGCCTGAAAAGGTGTGAAAAATATGAAAAGCTTCAAAAGATGTCAAAAATATGAGGAGCATGAAACGGTCTGAAAAATAGGAGGAGCATGAAGCGGTGTTCAAAAACATGAAGAGCCTGAAAAGGTGTGAAAAATATGAAGAGCTTCAAAAGGTGTGAAAAATATGAGGAGCATGAAACGGTCTGAAAAATAGAAGCAGCATGAAACGGTGTTGAAAAACATGAAGAGCCTCAAATGGTGTGAAAAATATGAAAAGATTCAAAAGGTGTCATAAATGAGATGAGCATGAAACGGTCTGACAAATAGGAGGTGCATGAATCGGTGTTGAAAAACATGAAGAGCCTGAAAAAGTGTGAAAAATATGAAGAGCTTAAAAGGTGTGAAAAATATGAGGAGCATGATATGGTTTGAAAAATAGGATTAGCATGAAGCGGTGTTCAAAAACATGAATAGCCTGAGAAGGTGTGAAAAATATGAAAAGATTCAAAAGGTGTCATAAATGAGATGAGCATGAAACGGTCTGACAAATAGGAGGTGCATGAAGCGTTGTAGAAAAACATGAAGTACCGGAATAGGTGTGAGAAATATGAAGAGCTTAAAAAGGTGTGAAAAATATGAAGAGCTTAAAAAGGTGTCAAAAATATGAGGAGCATGAAACGGTCTTAAAAATACAAGGAGCATGAAGCGGTGTTGAAAAACATGAATAGCCTGAAAATGTGTGAAATATATGAAGAGCTTAAAAATGTGTCAAGTATATGAGGAGCATGAAACGGTCTGAAAAATAGGAGGATCATGCAACAGTGTTGAAAAACATGAAGAGCCTGAAAATGTGTGAAAAATATGAAGAGCTTCAAAAGGTTTCAAAAATGAGATGAGCATGAAACGGTCTGAAAAATAGGAGGAGGTTGAAGTGGTGTTGAAAAAATGAAGAGCCTGAAAAGGTGTGAAAAATATGAAGATCATCAAAAGGTATCAAAAATATGAGGAGCATGAAACGGTCTGCAAAAAAGAGGAGCTTGAAGTGGTGTTGAAAATCTTGAAGAGCATGAAAAGGTGTGAAAAATATGAAAAGCTTCAAAAGATGTCAAAAATATGAGGAGCATGAAACGGTCTGAAAAATAGGAGGAGCATGAAGCGGTGTTCAAAAACATGAAGAGCCTGAAAAGTTGTGAAAAATATGAAGAGCTTCAAAAGGTGTAAATTACATGAGGAGCATGAAACGGGCTGAAAAATAGGAGAAGCATGAAGTGGTGTAGAAAAACATGAAGAGCCTGAAAAGGTGTGAAAAATATGAAGAGCTTCAAAGGTGTGAAAAATATGAGGAGCATGAAACGGTCTGAAAAATAGAAGCAGCATGAAACGGTGTTGAAAAACATGAAGAGCCTGAAAAGGTGTGAAAAATATGAAAAGCTTCAAAAGGTGTGAAATAAATGAGGAGCATGAAACGGTCTGAAAAATAGGAGGAGCATGAAGCGGTGTTCAAAAACATGAAGAGCCTGAAAAGGTGTGAAAAATATGAAGAGCTTCAAAAGGTGTGAAATACATGAGGAGCATGAAACGGGCTGAAAAATAGGAGAAGCATGAAGTGGTGTAGAAAAACATGAAGAGCCTGAAAAGTTGTGAAAAATATGAAGAGCTTCAAAAGGTGTGAAAAATATGAGGAGCATGAAGCGGTCTGAAAATTAGAAGCAGCATGAAACGGTGTTGAAACACATGAAGAGCCTGAAAAGGTGTGAATAATATGAAGAGCTTCAAAAGGTGTGAAATAAATGAGGAGCATGAAACGGGCTGAAAAATAGGAGAAGCATGAAGTGGTGTAGAAAAACATGAAGAGCCTGAAAAGGTGTGAAAAATATGAAGAGCTTAAAAGGTGTGAAAAATATGAGGAGCATGAAACGGTCTGAAAAATAGAAGCAGCATGAAACGGTGTTGAAAAACATGAAGAGCCTGAAATGGTGTGAAAAATATGAAGAGCTTCAAAAGTTGTGAAAAATATGAAGAGCTTCAAAAGGTGTCAAAAATTTGATGAGCATGAAACGGTCTGAAAAATAGAAGCAGCATGAAACGGTGTTGAAAAACATGAAGAGCCTGAAATGGTGTGAAAAATATGAAGAGCTTCAAAAGTTGTCATAAATGAGATGAGCATGAAACGGTCTGACAAATAGGAGGTGCATGAAGCGGTGTTGAAAAACATGAAGAGCCTGAAAAAGTGTGAAAAATATGAAGAGCTTCCAAAGTTGTCAAAAATATGAGGAGCATGAAACGGTATGAAAAATAGGAGGAGCATGAAGCTGTGTTCAGAAACATGAAGAGCCTGAAAATGTGTGAAATATATAAAGAGTTCAAAAAGTATCAAAAATATGAGGAACATGAAACGGTCTGAATAATAGCAGGAGAATGTAATGGTGAACAAAAACATGAAGAGACTGAAAAGGAGTGAAAAATATGAAGAGCTTCAGAAGGTGTAAAATATGAGGAGCATGAAAAGGTCTGAAAAATAGGAGGAGCATGAAGCGGTGTTCAAAAACATGAAGAGCCTGAAAAGTTGTGAAAAATATGAAAAGCTTCAAAAGGTGTCAAAAATGAGATGAGCATGAAACGGTCTGAAAAATAGGAGGAGCATGAAGCGGTGTTCAAAAACTTGAAGAGCCTGAAACGTTGTGAAAAATATGAAAAGCTTCAAAAGGTTTCAAAAATGAGATGAGCATGAAACGGTCTGAAAAATAGGAGGAGCATGAAGTGGTGTTGAAAAAATGAAGAGCCTGAAAAGGTGTGAAAAATATGAATATTATCAAAAGATATCAAATATATGAGGAGCATGAAACGGTCTGCAAAAAAGGAGGAGCATGAAGTGGTTTTGAAAAACATGAAGAGCCTGAAAAGGTGTGAAAAATATGAAGATTATCAAAAGATATCAAATATATGAGGAGCATAAAACGGGCTGAAAAATAGGAGAAGCATGAAGTGGTGTAGAAAAACATGAAGAGCCTGAAAAGGTGTGAAAAATATGAAGAGCTTCAAAAGGTGTGAAAAATATGAGGAGCATGAAACGGTCTGAAAAATAGAAGCAGCATGAAACGGTGTTGAAAAACATGAAAAGCCTGAAATGGTGTGAAAAATATGAAAAGATTCAAAAGGTGTCATAAATGAGATGAGCATGAAACGGTCTGACAAATAGGAGAAGCATGAAGCGGTGTTGAAAAACATGAAGAGCCTGAAAAAGTGTGAAAAATATGAAGAGCTTAAAAGGTGTGAAAAATATGAGGAGCATGATATGGTTTGAAAAATAGGATTAGCATGAAGCGGTGTTCAAAAACATGAAGAGCCTGAGAAGGTGTGAAAAATATGAAAAGATTCAAAAGGTGTCATAAATGAGATGAGCATGAAACGGTCTGACAAATAGGAGGTGCATGAAGCGTGTGTTGAAAAACATGAAGAACCTGAAAAGGTGTGAGAAATATGAAGAGCCTGAAAAAGTGTGAAAAATATGAAGAGCTTAAAAGGTGTCAAAAATATGAGGAGCATGATATGGTTTGAAAAATAGGATTAGCATGAAGCGGTGTTCAAAAACATGAATAGCCTGAGAAGGTGTGAAAAATATGAAAAGATTCAAAAGGTGTCATAAATGAGATGAGCATGAAACGGTCTGACAAATAGGAGGTGCATGAAGCATTGTAGAAAAACATGAAGTACCGGAAAAGGTGTGAGAAATATGAAGAGCTTAAAAAGGTGTGAAAAATATGAAGAGCTTAAAAAGGTGTCAAAAATATGAGGAGCATGAAACGGTCTTAAAAATACAAGGAGCATGAAGCGGTGTTGAAAAACATGAATAGCCTGAAAATGTGTGAAATATATGAAGAGCTTAAAAATGTGTCAAGTATATGAGGAGCATGAAACGGTCTGAAAAATAGGAGGATCATACAACAGTGTTGAAAAACATGAAGAGCCTGAAAATGTGTGAAAAATATGAAGAGCTTCAAAAGGTTTCAAAAATGAGATGAGCATGAAACGGTCTGAAAAATAGGAGGAGGTTGAAGTGGTGTTGAAAAAATGAAGAGCCTGAAAAGGTGTGAAAAATATGAAGATCATCAAAAGGTATCAAAAATATGAGGAGCATGAAACGGTCTGCAAAAAAGAGGAGCTTGAAGTGGTGTTGAAAATCTTGAAGAGCATGAAAAGGTGTGAAAAATATGAAAAGCTTCAAAAGATGTCAAAAATATGAGGAGCATGAAACGGTCTGAAAAATAGGAGGAGCATGAAGCGGTGTTCAAAAACATGAAGAGCCTGAAAAGTTGTGAAAAATATGAAGAGCTTCAAAAGGTGTAAATTACATGAGGAGCATGAAACGGGCTGAAAAATAGGAGAAGCATGAAGTGGTGTAGAAAAACATGAAGAGCCTGAAAAGGTGTGAAAAATATGAAGAGCTTCAAAGGTGTGAAAAATATGAGGAGCATGAAACGGTCTGAAAAATAGAAGCAGCATGAAACGGTGTTGAAAAACATGAAGAGCCTGAAAAGGTGTGAATAATATGAAGAGCTTCAAAAGGTGTGAAATAAATGAGGAGCATGAAACGGGCTGAAAAATAGGAGAAGCATGAAGTGGTGTAGAAAAACATGAAGAGCCTGAAAAGGTGTGAAAAATATGAAGAGCTTCAAAAGGTGTGAAAAATATGAGGAGCATGAAACGGTCTGAAAAATAGAAGCAGCATGAAACGGTGTTGAAAAACATGAAGAGCCTGAAATGGTGTGAAAAATATGAAGAGCTTCAAAAGGTGTCAAAAATTTGATGAGCATGAAACGGTCTGAAAAATAGGAGGAGCATGAAGCGGTGTTGAAAAACATGAAGAGCCTGAAAAAGTGTGAAAAATAAGAAGAGCTTAAAAGGTGTGAAAAATATGAGGAGCATGATATGGTTTGAAAAATAGGATTAGAATGAAGCGGTGGTCAAAAACATGAAGAGCCTGAGAAGGTGTGAAAAATATGAAAAGATTCAAAAGGTGTCATAAATGAGATGAGCATGAAACGGTCTGACAAATAGGAGGTGCATGAAGCGTTGTTGAAAAACATGAAGAGCCTGAAAAGGTGTGAGAAATATGAAGAGCTTAAAAAGGTGTGAAAAATATGAAGAGCTTAAAAAGGTGTCAAAAATATGAGGAGCATGAAACGGTCTTAAAAATACAAGGAGCATGAAGCGGTGTTGAAAAACATGAATAGCCTGAAAATGTGTGAAATATATGAAGAGCTTAAAAATGTGTCAAGTATATGAGGAGCATGAAACGGTATGAAAAATAGGAGGATCATGCAACAGTGTTGAAAAACATGAAGAGCCTGAAAATGTGTGAAAAATATGAAGAGCTTCCAAAGTTGTCAAAAATATGAGGAGCATGAAACGGTATGAAAAATAGGAGGAGCATGAAGCTGTGTTCAAAAACATGAAGAGCCTGAAAATGTGTGAAATATATAAAGAGCTTCAAAAAGTATCAAAAATATGAGGAACATGAAACGGTCTGAATAATAGGAGGAGAATGTAATGGTGATCAAAAACATGAAGAGCCTGAAAAGGTGTGAAATATATAAAGAGCTTCAAAAAGTGTCAAAAATATGAGGAGCATGAAACGGTCTGAATAATAGGAGGAGAATGTATCGGTGAACAAAAACATGAAGAGACTGAAAAGGAGTGAAAAATATGAAGAGCTTCAGAAGGTGTAAAATATGAGGAGCATGAAACGGTCTGAAAAATAGGAGGAGCATGAAGCGGTGTTCAAAAACATGAAGAGCCTGAAAAGTTGTGAAAAATATGAAAAGCTTCAAAAGATGTCAAAAATATGAGGAGCATGAAACGGTCTGAAAAATAGGAGGAGCATGAAGCGGTGTTCAAAAACATGAAGAGCCTGAAAAGGTGTGAAAAATATGAAGAGCTTCAAAAGGTGTGAAATACATGAGGAGCATGAAACGGGCTGAAAAATAGGAGAAGCATGAAGTGGTGTAGAAAAACATGAAGAGCCTGAAAAGGGGTGAAAAATATGAAGAGCTTCAAAAGGTGTGAAAAATATGAGGAGCATGAAGCGGTCTGAAAATTAGAAGCAGCATGAAACGGTGTTGAAAAACATGAAGAGCCTGAAAAGGTGTGAATAATATGAAGAGCTTCAAAAGGTGTGAAATAAATGAGGAGCATGAAACGGGCTGAAAAATAGGAGAAGCATGAAGTGGTGTAGAAAAACATGAAGAGCCTGAAAAGGTGTGAAAAATATGAAGAGCTTAAAAGGTGTGAAAAATATGAGGAGCATGAAACGGTCTGAAAAATAGGAGCAGCATGAAACGGTGTTGAAAAACATGAAGAGCCTGAAATGGTGTGAAAAATATGAAGAGCTTCAAAAGTTGTGAAAAATATGAAGAGCTTCAAAAGGTGTCAAAAATTTGATGAGCATGAAACGGTCTGAAAAATAGAAGCAGCATGAAACGGTGTTGAAAAACATGAAGAGCCTGAAATGGTGTGAAAAATATGAAGAGCTTCAAAAGTTGTCATAAATGAGATGAGCATGAAACGGTCTGACAAATAGGAGGTGCATGAAGCGGTGTTGAAAAACATGAAGAGCCTGAAAAAGTGTGAAAAATATGAAGAGCTTCCAAAGTTGTCAAAAATATGAGGAGCATGAAACGGTATGAAAAATAGGAGGAGCATGAAGCTGTGTTCAGAAACATGAAGAGCCTGAAAATGTGTGAAATATATAAAGAGTTCAAAAAGTATCAAAAATATGAGGAACATGAAACGGTCTGAATAATAGCAGGAGAATGTAATGGTGAACAAAAACATGAAGAGACTGAAAAGGAGTGAAAAATATGAAGAGCTTCAGAAGGTGTAAAATATGAGGAGCATGAAACGGTCTGAAAAATAGGAGGAGCATGAAGCGGTGTTCAAAAACATGAAGAGCCTGAAAAGTTGTGAAAAATATGAAAAGCTTCAAAAGGTGTCAAAAATGAGATGAGCATGAAACGGTCTGAAAAATAGGAGGAGCATGAAGCGGTGTTCAAAAACTTGAAGAGCCTGAAACGTTGTGAAAAATATGAAAAGCTTCAAAAGGTTTCAAAAATGAGATGAGCATGAAACGGTCTGAAAAATAGGAGGAGCATGAAGTGGTGTTGAAAAAATGAAGAGCCTGAAAAGGTGTGAAAAATATGAAGATTATCAAAAGATATCAAATATATGAGGAGCATGAAACGGTCTGCAAAAAAGGAGGAGCATGAAGTGGTTTTGAAAAACATGAAGAGCCTGAAAAGGTGTGAAAAATATGAAGATTATCAAAAGATATCAAATATATGAGGAGCATAAAACGGGCTGAAAAATAGGAGAAGCATGAAGTGGTGTAGAAAAACATGAAGAGCCTGAAAAGGTGTGAAAAATATGAAGAGCTTCAAAAGGTGTGAAAAATATGAGGAGCATGAAACGGTCTGAAAAATAGAAGCAGCATGAAACGGTGTTGAAAAACATGAAAAGCCTGAAATGGTGTGAAAAATATGAAAAGATTCAAAAGGTGTCATAAATGAGATGAGCATGAAACGGTCTGACAAATAGGAGGTGCATGAAGCGGTGTTGAAAAACATGAAGAGCCTGAAAAAGTGTGAAAAATATGAAGAGCTTAAAAGGTGTGAAAAATATGAGGAGCATGATATGGTTTGAAAAATAGGATTAGCATGAAGCGGTGTTCAAAAACATGAAGAGCCTGAGAAGGTGTGAAAAATATGAAAAGATTCAAAAGGTGTCATAAATGAGATGAGCATGAAACGGTCTGACAAATAGGAGGTGCATGAAGCGTGTGTTGAAAAACATGAAGAACCTGAAAAGGTGTGAGAAATATGAAGAGCTTAAAAAGGTGTGAAAAATATGAAGAGCTTAAAAAGGTGTCAAAAATATGAGGAGCATGAAACGGTCTTAAAAATACAAGGAGCATGAAGCGGTGTTGAAAAACTTGAATAGCCTGAAAATGTGTGAAATATATGAAGAGCTTAAAAATGTGTCAAGTATATGAGGAGCATGAAACGGTCTGAAAAATAGGAGGATCATGCAACAGTGTTGAAAAACATGAAGAGCCTGAAAATGTGTGAAAAATATGAAGAGCTTCAAAAGGTGTGAAAAATATGAGGAGCATGAAACGGGCTGAAAAATAGGAGAAGCATGAAGTGGTGTAGAAAAACATGAAGAGCCTGAAAAGGTGTGAAAAATATGAAGAGCTTCAAAAGGTGTGAAAAATATGAGGAGCATGAAACGGTCTGAAAAATAGAAGCAGCATGAAACGGTGTTGAAAAACATGAAGAGCCTGAAATGGTGTGAAAAATATGAAGAGCTTCAAAAGGTGTCAAAAATTTGATGAGCGTGAAACGGTCTGAAAAATAGGAGGAGCATGAAGCGGAGTTCAAAAACATGAAGAGCCTGAAAAGGTGTGAAAAATATGAAGAGCTTCAAAAAGTGTCAAAAATGAGATGAGCATGAAACGGTCTGAAAAATTGGAGGTGCATGAAGAGTTGTTGAAAAACATGAAGAGCCAGAAAATGTGTGAGAAATATGAAGAGCTTAAAAAGATGTCAAAAATATGAGGAGCATGAAACGGTCTTAAAAATACAAGGAGCATGAAGCGGTGTTGAAAAACATGAATAGCCTGAAAATGTGTGAAATATATGAAGAGCTTAAAAATGTGTCAAGTATATGAGGAGCATGAAACGGTCTGAAAAATAGGAGGATCATGCAACGGTGTTGAACAACATGAAGAGCCTGAAAAGGTGTGAAAAATATGAAGAGCTTCCAAAGTTGTCAAAAATATGAGGAGCATGAAACGGTCTGAAAAATAGTAGGAGCATGAAGTGGTGTTGAAAAACATGAAGAGTCTGAAAAGGTGTGAAAAATATGAAGAGCTTCCAAAGCTGTCAAAAATATGAGGAGCATGAAACGGTCTGAAAAATAGGAGGAGCATGAACTTGTGTTCAAAAACATGAAGAGCCTGAAAAGGTGTGAAAAATATGAAGAGCTTCAAAAGGTGTGAAAAATATGAGGAGTATGAAACGGTCTGAAAAATAGGAGGAGCATGAACTTGTGTTCAAAAACATGAAGAGCCTGAAAAGGTGTGAAAAAAATGAAGAAATTCAAAAGGTGTAAAAATATGAGGAGCATGAAACGGTCTGAAAAATAGGAGGAGCATGAAGTGGTGTTGAAAAACATGAAGAGCCTGAAAAGGGGTGAAAAATATGAAGAGCTTCAAAAGGTGTCAAAAATATGAGGAGCATGAAACGGTCTGAAAAATAGGAGGAGCATGAAACGGTGATCAAAAACATGAAGAGGCTGAAAAGGTGTGAAAAATATGAAGAGCTTCAAAAAGTGTCAAAAATATGAGGAGCATGAAACGATCTGAAAAATAGGAGGAGCATGAAACGGTGATCAAAAACATGAAGAGGCTGAAAAGGTGTGAAAAATATGAAGAGCTTCAAAAGGTGTCAAAAATATGAGGAGCATGAAACGAGCTGAAAAATAGGAGTAGCATGAAGTGGTGTGGAGAAACGTGAAGAGCCTGTAAAGGTGTGAAAAATATGAAGAGCTTCAAAAAGTGTGTAATACATGAGGAGCATGAAACTCTCTTAAAAAATAGAAGGAGCATGAAGTAGTGTTCAAAAACATGAAGAGCCTGAAAAGGTGTGAAAAATATGAAGAGCTTAAAATGGTGTGAAAAATATGAGGAGCATGATATGGTTTGAAAAATAGGATTAGCATGAAGCGGTGTTCAAAAACATGAAGAGCCTGAAAAGGTGTGAAAAATATGAAAAGCTTCAAAAGGTGTCAAAAATGAGATGAGTATGAAACGATCTGAAAAATAGGAGGTGCATGAAGCGTTATTGAAAAACATGAAGAGCCTGAAAATGTGTGAGATATATGAAGAGCTTCAAAAGGTGTCAAAAGTATGAGGAGCATGAAACGCTCTTACAAATACAAGGAGCATGAAGCGGTATTGAAAAACATGAATAGCCTGAAAATGTGTGAAATATATGAAGAGCTTAAAAATGTGTCAAGTATATGAGGAGCATGAAACGGTCTGAAAAACAGGAGGAGCATGCAACGGTGTTGAACAACATGAAGAGCCTGAAAAGGTGTGAAAAATATGAAGAGCTTCCAAAGTTGTCAAAAATATGAGGAGCATGAAACGGTCTGAAAAATAGGAGGAGCATGAAGTGGTGTTGAAAAACATGAAGAGCCTGTAAAGGTGTGAAAAATATGAAGAGCTTCAAAAGGTGTGTAATACATGAGGAGCATGAAACTCTCTGAAAAATAGAAGAAGCATGAAGTAGTGTTCAAAAACATGAAGAGCCTGAAAAGGTGTGAAAAATATGAAGAGCTTCAAAAGGTGTCAAAAATATGAGGAGCATGAAATGGTCTGAAATATAGGAGGAGCAACAAGGGGTGTTGAAATACATGAAGAGCCTGAAAATGTGTGAAAAATATAAAGAGCTTCAAAAGATGTGAAAAATATGAAGAGCTTCAAAAGGTGTCAAAAATATGAGGAGCATGAAACTGTCTGAAAAATAGGAGGAGCATGAAGCGGTGTTGAAAAACATGAAGAGCCTGAAAAGGTGTGAGAAATATGAAGAGCTTCAACAGGTGTCAAAAATATGATTAGCATGAAACGGTCTGAAAAATAGGAGGAGCATGAAGCGGTGTTGAAAAACATGAATAGCCTGAAAATGTGTGAAATATATGAAGAGCTTAAAAATGTGTCAAATACATGAGGAGCATCAAACGGTCTGAAAAATAGGAGGATGATGAAACGGTGTTGAAAAACAAGAAGAGCCTGAAAAGGTGTGAAAAATATGAAGAGCTTAAAAAGGTGTCAAAAATATGAGGAGCATGAAACGGTCTGAAAAATATTAGGAGAATGAAGCTGTTTTCAAAATCATGAAGAGCCTATAAATTTGTGAAAAATATGAAGAGCTTCAAAAGTTGTCAAAAATATGAGGAGCATGAAACGGTCTGAAAAATAGGAGTAGCATGAAGCTGTGTTCAAAAACATGAAGAGCCTGAAAATGTGTGAAATATATGAAGAGCTTAAAAATGTGTCAAGTATATGAGGAGCATGAAACGGTCTGAATAATAGGAGGAGAATGTAACGGTGATCAAAAACATGAAGAGCCTGAAAAGGTGTGAAATATATAAAGAGCTTGAAAAAGTGTCAAAAATATGAGGAGCATGAAACGGTCTGAAAAATAGGAGGAGCATGAAGCGGTCTTCAAAAACATGAAGAGCCTGAAAAGGTGTGAAAAATATGAAGAGTTTCAAAAGGTGTCAAAAATGAGATGAGCATGAAACGGTGTGAAAAATAGGAGGAGCATGAAGCGGTGTTCAAAAACTTGAAGAGCCTGAAACGTTGTGAAAAATATGAAAAGCTTCAAAAGGTTTCAAAAATGAGATGAGCATGAAACGGTCTGAAAAATAGGAGGAGCATGAAGTGGTGTTGAAAAAATGAAGAGCCTGAAAAGGTGTGAAAAATATGAAGATCATCAAAAGGTATCAAAAATATGAGGAGCATGAAACGGTCTGCAAAAAAGGAGGAGCATGAAGTGGTGTTGAAAAACTTGAAGAGCCTGAAAAGGTGTGAAAAATATGAAAAGCTTCAAAAGATGTCAAAAATATGAGGAGCATGAAACGGTCTGAAAAATAGGAGGAGCATGAAGCGGTGTTCAAAAACATGAAGAGCCAGAAAAGGTGTGAAAAATATGAAGAGCTTCAAAAGGTGTGAAATACATGAGGAGCATGAAACGGGCTGAAAAATAGGAGAAGCATGAAGTGGTGTAGAAAAACATGAAGAGCCTGAAAAGGTGTGAAAAATATGAAGAGCTTCAAAAGGTGTGAAAAATATGAGGAGCATGAAACGGTCTCAAAAATAGAAGCAGCATGAAACGGTGTTGAAAAACATGAAGAGCCTGAAATGGTGTGAAAAATATGAAGAGCTTCAAAAGGTGTGAAAAATATGAAGAGCTTCAAAAGGTGTCAAAAATTTGATGAGCATGAAACGGTCTGAAAAATAGGAGGAGCATGAAGCGGTGTTGAAAAACATGAAGAGACTGAAAAAGTGTGAAAAATATGAAGAGCTTAAAAGGTGTGAAAAATATGAGGAGCATGATATGGTTTGAAAAATAGGATTAGCATGAAGCGGTGTTCAAAAACATGAAGAGCCTGAGAAGGTGTGAAAAATATGAAAAGATTCAAAAGGTGTCATAAATGAGATGAGCATGAAACGGTCTGACAAATAGGAGGTGCATGAAGCGTTGTTGAAAAATATGAAGAGCCTGAAAAGGTGTGAGAAATATGAAGAGCTTAAAAAGGTGTGAAAAATATGAAGAGCTTAAAAAGGTGTCAAAAATATGAGGAGCATGAAACGGTCTTAAAAATACAAGGAGCATGAAGCGGTGTTGAAAAACATGAATAGCCTGAAAATGTGTGAAAAATATGAAGAGCTTCCAAAGTTGTCAAAAATATGAGGAGCATGAAACGGTCTGAAAAATAGGAGGAGCATGAAGCTGTATTCAAAAACATGAAGAGCCTGAAAATGTGTGAAATATATAAAGAGCTTCAAAAAGTGTCAAAAATATGAGGAACATGAAACGGTCTGAATAATAGGAGGAGAATGTAACGGTGATCAAAAACATGAAGAGCCTGAAAAGGTGTGAAATATATAAAGAGCTTCAAAAAGTGTCAAAAATATGAGGAGCATGAAACGGTCTGAATAATAGGAGGAGAATGTAACGGTGTTGAAAAACATGAAGAGCCTGAAAAGGTGTGAAAAATATGAAGAGCTTCAAAAGGTGTAAAATATGAGGAGCATGAAACGGTCTGAAAAATAGGAGGAGATTGAAGCGGTGTTCAAAAACATGAAGAGCCTGAAAAGTTGTGAAAAATATGAAAAGCTTCAAAAGGTGTCAAAAATGAGATGAGCATGAAACGGTCTGAAAAATAGGAGGAGCATGAAGCGGTGTTCAAAAACTAGAAGAGCCTGAAACGTTGTGAAAAATATGAAAAGCTTCAAAAGGTTTCAAAAATGAGATGAGCATGAAACGGTCTGAAAAATAGGAGGAGCATGAAGTGGTGTTGAAAAAATGAAGAGCCTGAAAAGGTGTGAAAAATATGAAGATCATCAAAAGGTATCAAAAATATGAGGAGCATGAAACGGTCTGCAAAAAAGGAGGAGCATGAAGTGGTTTTGAAAAACTTGAAGAGCCTGAAAAGGTGTGAAAAATATGAAAAGCTTCAAAAGATGTCAAAAATATGAGGAGCATGAAACGGTCTGAAAAATAGGAGGAGCATGAAGCGGTGTTCAAAAACATGAAGAGCCTGAAAAGGTGTGAAAAATATGAAGAGCTACAAAAGGTGTGAAATACATGAGGAGCATGAAACGGGCTGAAAAATAGGAGAAGCATGAAGTGGTGTAGAAAAACATGAAGAGCCTGAAAAGGTGTGAAAAATATGAAGAGCTTCAAAAGGTGTGAAAAATATGGGGAGCATGAAACGGTCTGAAAAATAGAAGCAGCATGAAACGGTGTTGAAAAACATGAAGAGCCTGAAAAGGTGTGAAAAATATGAACAGCTTCAAAAGGTGTGAAATAAATGAGGAGCATGAAACGGGCTGAAAAATAGGAGAAGCATGAAGTGGTGTAGAAAAACATGAAGAGCCTGAAAAGGTGTGAAAAATATGAAGAGCTTCAAATGGTGTGAAAAATATGAGGAGCATGAAACGGTCTGAAAAATAGAAGCAACATGAAACGGTGTGGAAAAACATGAAGAGCCTGAAATGGTGTGAAAAATATGAAGAGCTTCAAAAGGTGTGAAAAATATGAAGAGCTTCAAAAGGTGTCAAAAATTTAATGAGCATGAAACGTTCTGAAAAATAGGAGGAGCATGAAGCGGTGTTGAAAAACATGAAGAGCCTGAAAAAGTGTGAAAAATATGAAGAGCTTAAAAGGTGTGAAAAATATGAGGAGCATGATATGGTTTGAAAAATAGGATTAGCATGAAGCGGTGTTCAAAAACATGAAGAGCCTGAGAAGGTGTGAAATATATGAAAAGTTTCAAAAGGTGTCATAAATGAGAGGAGCATGAAACGGTCTGACAAATAGGAGGTGCATGAAGCGTTGTTGAAAAACATGAAGAGCCTGAAAAGGTGTGAGAAATATGAAGAGCTTAAAAAGTTGTCAAAAATATGAGGAGCATGAAACGGTCTTAAAAATACAAGGAGCATGAAGCGGTGTTGAAAAACATGAATAGCCTGAAAATGTGTGAAATATATGAAGAGCTTAAAAATGTGTCAAGTATATGAGGAGCATGAAACGGTCTGAAAAATAGGAGGATCATGCAACAGTGTTGAAAAACATGAAGAG
The DNA here is from genome assembly GCF_033118175.1 of Dama dama. Lineage (NCBI taxonomy): Eukaryota > Metazoa > Chordata > Mammalia > Artiodactyla > Cervidae > Dama > Dama dama. The sequence goes on from NW_026870885.1 coordinate 5,010,506, forward strand.
CCTGAAACTGTGTGAAAAATATGAAGAGCTTCAAAAGGTTTCAAAAATGAGATGAGCATGAAACGGTCTGAAAAATAGGAGGAGCTTGAAGTGGTGTTGAAAAAATGAAGAGCCTGAAAAGGTGTGAAAAATATGAAGATCATCAAAAGGTATCAAAAATATGAGGAGCATGAAACGGTCTGCAAAAAAGGAGGAGCATGAAGTGGTGTTGAAAAACTTGAATAGCCTGAAAAGGTGTGAAAAATATGAAAAGCTTCAAAAGATGTCAAAAATATGAGGAGCATAAAACGGTCTGAAAAACAGGAGGAGCATGAAGCGGTGTTCAAAAACATGAAGAGCCAGAAAAGTTGTGAAAAATATGAAGAGCTTCAAAAGGTGTGAAATACATGAGGAGCATGAAACGGGCTGAAAAATAGGAGAAGCATGAAGTGGTGTAGAAAAACATGAAGAGCCTGAAAAGGTGTGAAAAATATGAAGAGCTTCAAAAGGTGTGAAAAATATGAGGAGCATGAAACGGTCTGAAAAATAGAAGCAACATGAAACGGTGTTGAAAAACATGAAGAGCCTGAAATGGTGTGAAAAATATGAAGAGCTTCAAAAGGTGTGAAAAATATGAAGAGCTTCAAAAGGTGTCAAAAATTTGATGAGCATGAAACGTTCTGAAAAATAGGAGGAGCATGAAGCGGTGTTGAAAAACATGAAGAACCTGAAAAAGTGTGAAAAATATGAAGAGCTTAAAAGGTGTGAAAAATATGAGGAGCATGATATGGTTTGAAAAATAGGATTAGCATGAAGCGGTGTTCAAAAACATGAAGAGCCTGTGAAGGTGTGAAAAATATGAAAAGATTCAAAAGGTGTCATAAATGAGATGAGCATGAAACCGTCTGACAAATAGGAGGTGCATGAAGCGTTGTTGAAAAACATGAAGAGCCTGAAAAGGTGTGAGAAATATGAAGAGATTAAAAAGGTGTCAAAAATATGAGGAGCATGAAACGGTCTGAAAAGTAGGAGGATCATGCAACAGTGTTGAAAAACATGAAGAGCCTGAAAATGTGTGAAAAATATGAAGAGCTTCCAAAGTTGTCAAAAATATGAGGAGCATGAAATGGTCTGAAAAATAGGAGGAGCATGAAGATGTGTTCAAAAACATGAAGAGCCTGAAAATGTGTGAAATATATAAAGAGCTTCAAAAAGTGTCAAAAATATGAGGAGCATGAAACGGTCTGAATAATAGGAGGAGAATGTAACGGTGATCAAAATCATGAAGAGCCTGAAAAGGTGTGAAATATATAAAGAGCTTCAAAATGTGTCAAAAATATGAGGAGCATGAAACGGTCTGAATAATAGGAGGAGAATGTAACGGTGATCAAAAACATGAAGAGCCTGAAAAGGTGTGAAAAATATGAAGAGCTTCAAAAGGTGTGAAATATGAGGAGCATGAAACGGTCTGAAAAATAGGAGGAGCATGAAGCGGTCTTCAAAAACAAGAAGAGCCTGAAAAGTTGTGAAAAATATGAAAAGCTTCAAAAGGTGTCAAAAATGAGATGAGCATGAAACGGTCTGAAAAATAGGAGGAGCATGAAGCGGTGTTCAAAAACTAGAAGAGCCTGAAACGTTGTGAAAAATATGAAAAGCTTCAAAAGGTTTCAAAAATGAGATGAGCATGAAACGGTCTGAAAAATAGGAGGAGCATGAAGTGGTGTTGAAAAAATGAAGAGCCTGAAAAGGTGTGAAAAATATGAAGATCATCAAAAGGTATCAAAAATATGAGGAGCAAGAAACGGTCTGCAAAAAAGGAGGAGCATGAAGTGGTGTTGAAAAACTTGAAGAGCCTGAAAAGGTGTGAAAAATATGAAAAGATTCAAAAGATGTCAAAAATATGAGGAGCATGAAACGGTCTGAAAAATAGGAGGAGCATGAAGTGGTGTAGAAAAACATGAAGAGCCTAAAAAGGTGTGAAAAATATGAAGAGCTTCAAAAGGTGTGAAATACATGAGGAGCATGAAACGGGCTGAAAAATAGGAGAAGCATATAGTGGTGTAGAAAAACATGAAGAGCCTGAAAAGGTATGAAAAATATGAAGAGCTTCAAAAGGTGTGAAAAATATGAGGAGCATGTAACGGTCTGAAAAATAGAAGCAGCATGAAATGGTGTTGAAAAACATGAAGAACCTGAAAAGGTGTGAGAAATATGAAGAGCTTCAAAAGGTGTGAAAAATATGACGAGCATGAAACGGTCTGAAAAATAGAAGGAGCATGAAACGGTGTTGAAAAACATGAAGAGACTGAAAAAGTCTGAAAAACATGAAGAGCTTCAAAAGGTGTGAAAAATATGAAGAGCTTCAAAAGGTGTCAAAAATGAGATGAGCATGAAACGGTCTGAAAAATTGGAGGTGCATGAAGAGTTGTTGAAAAACATGAAGAGCCAGAAAATGTGTGAGAAAAATGAAGAGCTTAAAAATGTGTCAAAAATATGAGGAGCATGAAACGGTCTTAAAAATACAAGGAGCATGAAGCGGTGTTGAAAAACATGAATAGCCTGAAAATGTGTGAAATATATGAAGAGCTTAAAAATGTGTCAAGTATATGAGGAGCATGAAACGGTCTGAAAAATAGGAAGATCATGCAACGGTGTTGAAAAACATGAGGAGTCTGAAAAGGTGTGAAAAATATGAAGAGCTTCCAAAGCTGTCAAAAATATGAGGAGCATGAAACGGTCTGAAAAATAGGAGGACCATGAAGGTGTGTTCAAAAACATGAAGAGCCTGAAAATGCGTGAAAAATATGAAGAGCTTCAAAAGGTGTGAAAAATATGAGGAGTATGAAACGGTCTGAAAAATAGGAGGAGCATGAAGTTGTGTTCAAAAATATGAGGAGCCTGAAAAGGTGTGAAAAAAATGAAGAAATTCAAAAGGTGTAAAAATATGAGGAGCATGAAACGGTCTGAAAAATAGGAGGAGCATGAAGTGGTGTTGAAAAACATGAAGAGCCTGAAAAGGTGTGAAAAATATGAAGAGCTTCAAAAGGTGTCAAAAATATGAGGAGCATGAATCGGTCTGAAAAATAGGAGGAGCATGAAACGGTGATCAAAAACATGAAGAGGCTGAAAAGGTGTGAAAAATATGAAGAGCTTCAAAAGGTGTGAAATTCATGAGGAGCATGAAACGAGCTGAAAAATAGAAGTAGCATGAAGTGGTGTGGAAAAACGTGAAGAGCTTGTAAAGGTGTGAAAAATATGAAGAGCTTCAAAAGGTGTGTAATACATGAGGAGCATGAAACTCTCTTAAAAAATAGAAGGAGCATGAAGTAGTGTTCAAAAACATGAAGAGCCTGAAAAGTTGTGAAAAATATGAAAAGCTTCAAAAGGTGTCAAAAATATAAGGAGCATGAAACGGTCTGAAAAATAGGAGGAGCATGAAGTGGTGTAGAAAAACATGAAGAGCCTGAAAAGGTGTGAAAAATATGAAGAGCGTCAAAAGGTGTGAAATACATGAGGAGCATGAAACGGGCTGAAAAATAGGAGAAGCATGAAGTGGTGTAGAAAAACATGAAGAGCCTGAAAAGGTGTGAAAAATATGAAGAGCTTCAAAAGGTGTGAAAAATATGAGGAGCATGCAACAGTCTGAAAAATAGAAGCAGCATGAAATGGTGTTTAAAAACATGAAGAGCCTGAAAAGGTGTGAAAAATATGAAGAGCTTCAAAAGGTGTGAAATACATGAGGAGCATGAAACGGGCTGAAAAATAGGAGAAGCATGAAGTGGTGTAGAAAAACATGAAGAGCCTGAAAAGGTGTGAGAAATATGAAGAGCTTCAAAAGGTGTGAAAAATATGAGGAGCAAGAAACGGTCTGAAAAATAGAAGGAGCATGAAACGGTATTGAAAAACATGAAGAGCCTGAAAAAGTGTGAAAAATATGAAGAGCTTAAAAAGGTGTGAAAATTATGAAGAGCTTCAAAAGGTGTCAAAAATTTGATGAGCATGAAACGGTCTGAAAAATAGGAGGAGCATGAAGCGGTGTTGAAAAACATGAAGAGCCTGAAAAAGTGTGAAAAATATGAAGAGCTTAAAAGGTGTGAAAAATATGAGGAGCATGATATGGTTTGAAAAATAGGATTAGCATGAAGCGGTGTTCAAAAACATGAAGAGCCTGAGAAGGTGTGAAAAATATGAAAAGATTCAGAAGGTGTCAAAAATACGAGGAGCATGAAACGGTCTTAAAAATACGAGGAGCATGAAGCGGTGTTCAAAAATATGAAGACCCTCAAAATATGTGAAAAATATGAAGAGCTTCAAAAGGTGTAAAAATTATGAGGAGTATGAAACGGTCTGAAAAATAGGAGGAGCATGAAGTGGTGTTCAAAAACATGAAGAGCCTGAAAAGGTGTGAAAAATATGAAGAGCTTCAAAATGTGTCAAAAATATGAGGAGCATGAAACGGTATGAAAAATAGGAGGAGCATGAAGCTGTGTTCAAAAACATGAAGAGCCTATAAAAGTGTGAAAAATGTGAATAGCTTCAAAAGGTGTCAAATATTTGAGGAGCAGGAAACGGTCTGAAAAACAGGCGGAGCATGAAGCAGTGTTCAAAAACATGAAGAGCCTGAAAAGGTGTGAAAAATATCAAGAGCTTCAAAATGTGTCAAAAATATGAGGAGCATGAAACGGTCTGAAAAATAGGAGGAGCATGAAGTGGTGTTGAAAAACATGAAGAGCCTGAAAAGGTGTGAAAAATATGTAGAGCTTCAAAATGTGTCAAAAATATGAGGAGCATGAAACGGTATGAAAAATAGGAGGAGCATGAAGCTGTGTTCAAAAACATGAAGAGCCTATAAAAGTGTGAAAAATATGAATAGCTTCAAAAGGTGTCAAAAATTTGAGGAGCAGGAAACGGTCTGAAAAACAGGCGGAGCATGAAGCGGTGTTCAAAAACATGAAGAGCCTGAAAAGGTGTGACAAATATGAAGAGCTTCAAAATGTGTCAAAAATATGAGGAGCATGAAACGGTCTGAACAATAGGAGGAGCATGAAACGCTGTTCAAAAACATGAAGAGCCTGAAAAGGTGTGAAAAATATGAAGAGCTTCAAAACGTGTCAAAAATACGAGGATCATGAAACGGTCTGAAAAATAGAAGCAGCTTGAAGCGGAGTTCAAAAACATGAAGAGCCTGAAAAGGATTGAAAAATATGAAGAGCTTCAAAAGGTGTGAAATACATGAGGAGCATGAAACTCTCTGAAAAATAGAAGGAGAATGAAGCGGTGTTCAAAACATGAAGAGCCTGAAAAAGTGTGAAAAATATGAAGAGCTTCAAAAGGTGTGAAAAATATGAAGAGCTTCAGAAGGTGTCAAATATGAGATGAGCATGAAACGGTCTGAAAAATAGGAGGAGCATGAAGCGGTGTTGAAAAACATCAAGAGCCTGAAAAAGTGTAAAAAATATGAAGAGCTTAAAAAGGTGTGAAAAATATGAAGAGCTTCAAAAGGTGTCAAATGTATGAGGCACATGAAACGGTCTGAAAAATATGACCAGCCTGTAACGGTGTGGAAAAACATGAAGAGCCTGAAATGTGTGAAAAATATGAAGAGCTTCAAAAGGTTTCAAAATTATGAGGTGCATGAAACGGTCTTAAAAATAGGAAGAGCATGAAGCGGTGTTGAAAAACATGATGAGCCTGAAAAGGTGTGAAATAAATGAAGAATTTCAAAAGGTGTCAAAAATAGGAGGAGCATGAAACTGTTTGAAAAATAGGAGGAGCATGAATTGGTGTTGAAATACATGAGGAGCCTCAAAAGGTGTGAAATATATGAAGAGCATCAAAAGGTGTCAAAAATATGAGGAGCATGAAACGGTCGGAAAAATAGGAGGAGCATGAAACGGTGTTCAAAAACATGAATAGCCTGAAAAGGTGTGAAATATATGAAGAGCTTCAAAAGTTTTCAAAAGTATGAGGAGCATGATACGGTCTGAAAAATAAGAGGAGCATGAAGCGGTATTGAAAAATGAAGAGCCTGAAAAGGTGTGAAAAACAGGAAGAGCTTCAAAAGCTGTCAAAAATAAGAGGAGCAAGAAACGGTCTGAAAAATAGGAGTGGCAAGAAGCAGTGTTGAAAAACATGAAGAGCCTGAAAAGGTGTGAAAAATATGAAGAGCTTCAAAAGGTGTGAAAAATATGAAAAGATTCAGAAGGTGTCAAAAATATGAGGAGCATGAAACGGTCTTAAAAATACGAGGAGCATGAAGCGGTGTTCAAAAATATGAAGACCCTCAAAATATGTGAAAAATATGAAGAGCTTCAAAAGGTGTAAAAATTATGAGGAGTATGAAACGGTCTGAAAAATAGGAGGAGCATGAAGTGGTGTTCAAAAACATGAAGAGCCTGAAAAGGTGTGAAAAATATGAAGAGCTTCAAAATGTGTCAAAAATATGAGGAGCATGAAACGGTATGAAAAATAGGAGGAGCATGAAGCTGTGTTCAAAAACATGAAGAGCCTATAAAAGTGTGAAAAATATGAATAGCTTCAAAAGGTGTCAAATATTTGAGGAGCAGGAAACGGTCTGAAAAACAGGCGGAGCATGAAGCAGTGTTCAAAAACATGAAGAGCCTGAAAAGGTGTGAAAAATATCAAGAGCTTCAAAATGTGTCAAAAATATGAGGAGCATGAAACGGTCTGAAAAATAGGAGGAGCATGAAGTGGTGTTGAAAAACATGAAGAGCCTGAAAAGGTGTGAAAAATATGTAGAGCTTCAAAATGTGTCAAAAATATGAGGAGCATGAAACGGTATGAAAAATAGGACTAGCATGAAGCTGTGTTCAAAAACATGAAGAGCCTATAAAAGTGTGAAAAATATGAATAGCTTCAAAAGGTGTCAAAAATTTGAGGAGCCGGAAACGGTCTGAAAAACAGGCGGAGCATGAAGCGGTGTTCAAAAACATGAAGAGCCTGAAAAGGTGTGAAGAATATCAAGAGCTTCAAAATGTGTCAAAAATATGAGGAGCATGAAACGGTCTGAACAATAGGAGGAGCATGAAACGCTGTTCAAAAATATGAAGAGCCTGAAAAGGTGTGAAAAATATGAAGAGCTTCAAAACGTGTCAAAAATATGAGGATCATGAAAAGGTCTGAAAAATAGAAGCAGCTTGAAGCGGAGTTCAAAAACATGAAGAGCCTGAAAAGGATTGAAAAATATGAAGAGCTTCAAAAGGTGTGAAATACATGAGGAGCATGAAACTCTCTGAAAAATAGAAGGAGCATGAAGCGGTGTTCAAAAACATGAAGAGCCTGAAAAAGTGTGAAAAATATGAAGAGCTTCAAAAGGTGTGAAAAATATGAAGAGCTTCAGAAGGTGTAAATATGAGATGAGCATGAAACGGTCTGAAAAATAGGAGGAGCATGAAACGGTGTTCAAAAACATGAATAGCCTGAAAAGGTGTGAAATATATGAAGAGCTTCAAAAGTTTTCAAAATATGAGGAGAATGATACGGTCTGAAAAATAAGAGGAGCATGAAGCGGTGTTGAAAAATGAAGAGCCTGAAAAGGTGTGAAAAACAGGAAGAGCTTCAAAAGCTGTCAGAAATAAGAGGCGCAAGAAACGGTCTGAAAAATAGGAGTGGCAAGAAGCAGTGTTGAAAAACATGAAGAGCCTGAAAAGGTGTGAAAAATATGAAGAGCTTCAAAAGGTGTGAAAACTATGAAGAGCTTCAAAAGGTGTCAAAAATATGAGGAGCATGAAACGGTCTGAAAAATAGGAGAAGCATGAAACCATGTTCAAAAACATGAAGAGCCTGAAAATGTGTGAGAAATATGAAGAGCTTCAAAAAGTGTCAGAAATATGAAGAGCAGGGAACGGTCTGAAAAATAGGGGGAGTATGAAGCAGTGTTCAAAAACATGAAGAGCCCGAAAAGGTGTCAAAATTATGAGGAGCATGACATGGTCTGAAAAATAGGAGGATCATGAAATGGTGTTCAAAAACATGAAGAACCTGAAAATTTGTGAAAAATATGAAGAGCTTCAAAAGGTCTGAAAAATATCAGGAGCATGAAACGGTGATCAAAAAATTGAAGACACTGAAAATGTGTGAAAAATATGAAGAGCTTCAAAAGGTGTCAAAAATATGAGGTGCATGAAACGGTCTGAAAAATAGGAGAAGCATGAAACCATGTTCAAAAATATGAAGAGCCTGAAAATGTGTGAAAAATATGAAAAGCTTCAAAAGGTTTGAAAAAAATGAGGAGCATGAAACGGTGTTCAAAAACATGAAGAGACTGAAAATGTGAGAAATATATGAAGAGCTTCAAAAGGTGTCAAAAATATGAGGAGCTTGAAACGGTCTCAAATATAGGAGGAGAATGAAACGGTGTTGACAAACATGTAGATCCTGAAAAGGTGTGAACAATATGCAGAGCCTCAAAAGGAGTGAAAAATATGAGGAGCATGAAAAGGTCTGAAAAATAGGAGGAGCATGAAACGCTGTTCAAAACCATGAAGAGACTGAAAAGCTGTGAAATAAATGAAGAGCTTCAAAAGGTGTCAAAAATATGAGGAGCATGAAACGGTCAGACAAATAGGAGGAGCATGAAACGGTGTTCAAAAACATAAAGAGCCTGAAAAGGTGTGAAATATATGAAGAGCTTAAAACGGTGTCAAAAATATGAGGAAAATGAAACTGTCTGAAAAATAGGAGGAGCATGAAGTTTTGTTCAAAACATGAAGAGCCTGAAAAGGTGTGAAAAATATGAAGAGTTTCAAAAGGTGTCAAAAATATGAGGAGCATGAAACGGTCTGAAAAATAGGGGGAGCATGAAGCAGAGTTGAAAAACATGAAGAGACTGAAAAGGTGTGAAATATATGAAGAGTTTCATAAGGTGTCAAAAATATGAGGAGCATGAAACGGTCTGAAAAATAGGAGGACCATGAAGCTGTGTTGAGAAACATGAAGAGCCTGAAAAGGTGAGAAATATATGAAGAGTTTCAAAAGGTGTCAAAAATATGAGCAGATTGAAACGGTCTGAAAAATAGGAGGAGCATGAAGCGGTGTTGAAATACATGAAGAGCCTGAAAAGGTTTGAAAAATATGAAGAGCTTCAAAAAGTGTCAAAAATATGAGGAGCATGAAACGGTCTGAAAAATAGGAGGAACATGAAGTGGAGTTGAAAAACATGAAGAGCCTGACAAGGTGTGAAATATATGAGGAGCTTTAAAAGGTGTCAAAAATATGAGGAGCAGGAAAAGTTCTGAAAAATAGGAGGAGCATGACCTGGTGTTGAAATACATGAAGAGTCTGAAAAGATGTGAAAAATATGAAGAGCTTCAAAAGGTGTAAAAAATATGAAGAGCTTCAAAAAGTGTCAAACATAAGAGGAGCATGAAACTTTCTGAAAAATAGGAGGAGCATGAAGCGTTGTTGAACACATGAAGAGCCTGAAAAGGTATGAAAAATATGAAGAGCTTTAAAAGGTGTCAAAAATATGAGGAGCATGAAAAGGTCGGAAAAATAGGAGTAACATAAAACGGTGTTCAAAAACATGAAGAGCCTGAAAAGGTGTGAAAAATATGAGGAGCTCCATAAGGTGTCAAAAATTTGAGGGGCATGAAACGGTCTGAAAAATAGGAGGAGCATGAAGTGGTGTTCAAAAAAATGACGAGCCTGAAAAGGTGTGAAATATATGAAGAGCTTTAAAAGGTGTCAAAAATTTGAGGAGCATGAAACGGTCTGAAAACTAGGAGGAGCATGAAGCGGTGATGAAACACATGAAGAGCCTGAAAAAGTGTGAGAAATATGCAGAGCTTAAAAGGGGTCAAAAATATGAAGAGCTTCAAAAGGTGTCAAAAATGAGATGAGCATGAAGCCGTCTGAAAAATATTTGGAGGATGAAGTGGTGTTGAAAAACATGAAGAGCCTGAAAAGGTGTGAAATTTATGAAGAGCTTCAAAAGGTGTCAAAAATATGAGGAGCATGGAACGGTCTGAAAATAGGAGGAGCATGATGCGCTGTTCAAAAACATGTGTAGCCTGAAAAGGAGTGAAAAATATGAAGAGCTTCAAAAGGTGTCAAAAATAGGAGGAGCATGAAATGACCTGAAAAATAGGAGGAGCATGAAGCAGTGTTCAAAAACATGAAGAGCCTGAAAAGGTGTGAAAAATATGAAGAGCTTCAAAAGGTGTGAAAGATATGAGGAGCATGAAACGGTCTGAAAAATATAAGCAGCATGAAACAGTGTTGAAAAACATGAAGAGACTGAAAAGGTGTGAAAAATATGACGAGCTTCAAACGGTGTGAAATACATGAGGGGCCTAAAACTCTCTGTAAAATAGGAGGAGCATGAAGTGTTGTTCAAAAACATGAAGAGCCTGCAAAGTTGTGAAAAATATGAGGAGCAGGATACGGTCTGAAAAATAGGAGGAGCATGAAGCAGTGTTCAAAAACATGAAGAGCCTGAAAAAGTGTGAAAAATATGAAGAGCTTCAAAAGATGTCAAAAATATGAGGAGGATGAAACGGTTTGAAAAATAGGAGGAGCATGAAGAGGTGTTGAAAAACATGAAGAGCCTGAAAAGGTGTGAAAAATATGAAGAGCTTCAAAAGGTGTCAAAAATGAGATGAGCATGAAATGGTCTGAAAAATGGAGGAGCATGAAGTGGTGTAGCAAAACATGAAGAGCATGAAAAGGTGTGAAAAATAAGAAGAGCTTCTAAAGGTGTCAAATATGAGATGAGCATGAAATAGTCTGAAAAATAGGAGGAGCATGAAGTGTTGTTAAAAATCATGAAGAGCCTGAAAAGGTGTGAAATATATGAAGAGCTTCAAAATGAGTGAAAAATATGAAGAGCTTCAAAACGTGTCAAAAATATCAGGAGCATGAAACGGTCTGGAAAATAGGATGAGCATGAAGCGGTGGTGAAAAACATGAAGAGCCTGAAAACGTGTGAAAAATATGAAGAGCTTCAAAATGTGTGAAAAATATGAAGAGCTTCAAAAGATATCAAAAACGAGATGACCATGAAACGGTCTGAAAAATAGGAGAAGCAAGATGTGGTGTTGAAAAACATGAAGAGCCTGAAAAGGTGTGAAAAATATGAAGAGCTTCAAAACGTGTGAAAAATATGAAGAGCTTCAAAAGGTGTCAAAAATATTAGGAGCATTAATCGGTCTGAAAAATAGGAGAAGCAAGAAGTGGTGTTGAAAAACATGAAGAGCCTGAAAAGGTGTGAAAAATATGAAGAGCTTCAAAACGTGTGAAAAATATGCGGAACATGAAACTGTCTGAAAAAGAGGAGGAGCATGAAGCGGTGTTCAAACACATGAAGAGCCTGAAAAGGTGTGAAAAACATGAAGAGCTTGAAAAGGTGTCAAAAATATGAGGAGCATGAAACGGTCTGAAAAAGAAGAGGAGCATGAAGCGGAGTTCAAACACATGAAGAGCCTGAAAAGGTGTGAAAAATATGAAGAGCTTGAAAAGGTGTGAAAAATAAGAGGAGCATGAAACGGTCTGAAAAATAGAAGCAGCATGAAATGGTGTTCAAAAACAAGAAGAGCCTGAAAAGGTGTGAAAAATATGAAGAGCCTTAAAAGGTGTGAAATACATGAGGAGCATGAAATTCTCTGTAAAATAGGAGGAGCATGAAATGGTGTTGAGAAACATGAAGAGCCTGAAAAGGTTTCAAAAATATGAAGAGCTCCAAAAGGTGTGAAAAATATGAGGAGCATGGAACGTTCTGAAAAATAGGAGGAGCATGAAACGATGTTCAAAATCCTGAAGAGCCTGAAAAGCTGTGAAATATATGAAGAGCTTCAAAAGGTGTCAAAAATATGAGGAGCATGAAACTGTCTGAAAAATATGAAGAGTTTCAATAGTTGTCAAAATATGAGGAGCATGAAATGGTGTTCAAAAACATGAAGAGCCTGTAAAGGTGTTAAAATATGAAGAGCTTTAAAGGTGTGAAAATTATGAGGAGCATGAAACCCTCTGAAAAATAGGAGGAGCATGACACTGTGATGAAAAACATGAAGAGCCTTAAATTGTGTGAAAAATATGAAGAGTTTGAAGGTGTGAAAAATATGAGGAGAATGAAACCATCTGAAAAATAGGAGGAGCATTACTCGGGGTTGAAAAACATGAAGATCATGAAAAGGTGTGAAAAATATGAAGAGATTCAAAAGCTGTCAAAAATATGAGGAGCCTGAAACTGTCTAGGAAATAGGAGGAGCATGAAGTGGTGTTGAAAAAGATGAAGAGCCTGAAAAGGTGTGAAAAATATGAAGAGCTCCAAAAGGTGTCAAAAATATGAGGAGCATGAAACGTTCTGAAAAAAGGAGGAGCATGAAGTGGTGTTAAAAAACTTGAAGAGCCTGAAAAGGTGTGAAAAATATGAAGAGCTTCAAAAGGTGTGAAAAATATGAGGAGCATGATGCGGTCTGAAAAATAGGAGGAGCATGAAGCGGTGTTCAAAAACATGAAGAGCCTGAAAATTTGTGAAAAATATGCAAAGCTTCAAAAGGTGTCAAAAATGAGAGGAGCATGAAATGGTCTGAAAAATAGGAGGAGCATGAAGTCGAATTCATAAATATGAAGAGCCTGAAATGTTGTGAAAAATGTGAAGAGCTTCAAAAGGTGTCAAAAATATGAGGAGCATGAAACGGTCTGAAAAATAGGAGGAGCATGAAGTAGTGTTGAAAAACATGAAGACACTGAAAATGTGTGAAAAATATGAAGAGCATCAAAAGGTGTGAAATGCATGAGGTGCATGAAACGGTCTGAAAAATAGGAGGAGCATGAAGCTGTGTTCAAAAACATGAAGAGCCTGAAAAGGTGTGAAAAATATGAAGAGTTTCAAAAGGTGTGAAAAATATGAGGAGCATGAAACAGTCTGAAAAATAGGAGGAGCATGATGCGCTGTTCAAAAAAATGAAGACCCTGAAAAGTTGTGAAAAATATGAAGAGCTTCAAAATATGTCAAAAATATGAGGAGCATGAAATGGTGTGACATATAGGAGGAGCATGAAACGGTGTTGAGAAAAATGAAGAACCTGAAAAGGTGAAAAATATGAAGAGCTTCAAAAGGTGTGAAAAATATGAGGAACATGAAACGGTCTGAAAAATAGGAGGAGCTTGAAGTAGTGTTGAAAAACATGAAGACACTGAAAATGTGTGAAAAATATGAAGAGCTTCAAAAGGTGTCAAAAATATGAGGAACATGAAACGGTCTGAAAAATAGGAGGAGCATGAAGTAGTGTTGAAAAACATGAAGACACTGAAAATGTGTGAAAAATATGAAGAGCTTCAAAAGGTGTGAAATGCATGAGGTGCATGAAACGGTCTGAAAAATAGGAGGAGCATGAAGCTGTGTTCAAAAACATGAAGAGCCTGAAAAGGTGTGAAAAATATGAAGAGCTTCAAAAGGTGTGAAATATATGAGGAGCATTAAACGGTCTGAAAAATAGGAGGAGCATGAAGCGGTGTTCTAAAACATGAAGAGCCTAAAAAGGTGAGAAAAATATGAAGAGCTTCAAAAGGTGTGAAAAATAGGAGGTACATGAAGCGGTGTTCAAGCACAAGAAGAGCCTGAAAAGGTGTGAAAAATATGAAGAGCTTCAAAAGGTGTGAAATATATGAGGAGCATTAAACGGTCTGAAAAATAGGAGGAGCATGAAGCGGTGTTCTAAAACATGAAGAGCCTAAAAAGGTGAGAAAAATATGAAGAGCTTCAAAAGGTGTGAAAAATAGGAGGTGCATGAAGCGGTGTTCAAGCACAAGAAGAGCCTGAAAAGGTGTGAAAAATATGAAGAGCTTCAAAATGTGTCAAAAATATGAGGAGCATGAAACGGTCTGAAAAATAGGAGGAACATGAAGCAGTGTTCAAAAACATGAAGCGTCTGAAAAGGTGTGAAAAATGTGAAGAGCTTCAAAAGGTGACAAAAATATGAGGAGCATGAAACAGTCTGAAATATAGCAGTAGCATGAGGCGGTATTGAAAAGCATGAAGAGCCTAAAAAGGTGTGAAAAATATGAAGAGCTTCAAAAGGTGTCAAAAATATGAGGAACATGAAGCGGTCTGAAAAATAGGAGGAGCATGAAGTAGTGTTGAAAAGCATGAAGAGCCTGAAAAGGTGTGAAATATATGAAGAGCTTCAAAAGGTGTGAAAAAAAAAGAAGAGCTTCAAAAGGTGTCAAAAATATGAGGAGCATGAAACGGTCTGAAAAATAGGAGGAGCATAAAACGGTGTTCAAATACATGAAGAGCCTAAAAAGGTGTGAAAAATATGAAGAGCTTCAAAAGTTGTGAAAATATGAAGATCTGCAAAAGGTGTAAAATTCGATGAGCATGAAATGATCTGAAAATTAGGAGAAGCACGAAGCGGTGTTGAAAAACATGAAGAGCCTGAAAACGTGTAAAATATATGAAGAGCTTCAAAAGATATGAAAAATATGAACAGCTTCAAAATGTGTCAAACATGAGATGAGCATGAAGCGGTCTGAAAAAATGCGGAGCATGAAGTGGTGTTGAAAAACATGAAGAGCCTGAAAAGGTGTGAAATATATGAAGAGTTTCAAAAAATGTCAAAAATATGAGGAGCATGAAACGGTCTGAAAAATAGGAGGAGCATCAAACTGTGCTGAAAAACATGAAGAGCTTGAAAACGTGTGAAAAATATGATGAGCTTCAAAACGTGTCAAACATATGAGGAACATGAAACGGTCTGAAATATAGGAGGAGCATGAAACTGTGCTGAAAATCATGAAGAGCATGAAAACGTGTGAAAAATATGAAGAGCTTCAAAAGGGAAGAATGATATGAAGAGCTTGAATACGATTCAAAAAGAGATGAGCATGAAACGTTTTGAAAAATAGGAGGAGCATGAAGTGGTGTTCAAAAAAATGAAGACACTGAAAAGGTTTGAAATATATGAAGAGCTTCTAAAGGTGTCAAAAATATGAGGAGCAGGAAACGGTCTGAAAAATAGGAGCAGCTTGAAATGATGTTCTAAAACATGAAGAGCCTGAAAATGTGTGAAAAATATGAAGAGATTCAAAAGGTGTGAAATACATGAGGAGGTTGAAACGGTCTGAAAATAGTAGGAGCATGAAGCGGCATAGAAAAACATGAAGAGCCTGAAAAAGTGTGAAAAATATGAAGAGCTTCAAAAGGTGTGAAAAATATGAAGAGCTTTCAAAGGTGTCAAAAATGAGATGCGCAGGAAACGGTCTGAAAAATAGGAGGAGCATGAAGCGGTGTTCAAAAACATGAAGAGCCTGAGAAGGTGTGAAAAATATGAAGAGCTTCAAAAGGTGTCAACAATATGAGGAGCATGAAATGGTCTGAAAAGTAGGAGGAGCAAGAAGCGGTCGTCAAAAACATGAAGAGCCTGAAAAGGTGTGAAAAATATGAAGAGCTTCAAAAGGTGTCAAAAATATGAGGAGCATGAAACGGTCTGTAAAGTAGGAGGAGCATGAAGCACTGTTGAAAAACATGAAGAGCCTGAAAACGTGTGAAAAATATGAAGAGCTTTCAAAGGTGTCAAAAATGAGATGAGAAGGAAACGCTCTGAAAAATAGGAGGAGCATGAAGCGGTGTTCAAAAACATGAAGAGCCTAAAAAGGTGTGAAAAATATGAAGAGCTTCAAAAGGTGTCAAAAATATGAGGAGCATGAAAAGGTCTGAAAAATAGGAGGAGCAAGAAGCGGTGTTGAAAAACATGAAGAGCCTGAAAACGTTTGAGAAATATGAAGAGCTTCAAAAGGTGTGAAAAATATCAAGACCTTCAAAAAGTGTCAAAAATATGAGGAGCATGAAACGGTCTGAAATATAGGAGGCACATGAAGTGTTGTTGAAAAACATGAAGAGCCTGAAAAGGTGTGAAAAATATGAAGAGCTTCAAAAG
Organism: Dama dama; assembly: GCF_033118175.1. NCBI lineage: Eukaryota > Metazoa > Chordata > Mammalia > Artiodactyla > Cervidae > Dama > Dama dama. The sequence goes on from NW_026870885.1 coordinate 5,026,384, forward strand.
GTGTCAAAAATATGAGGAGCATGAAACGGTCTGACAAATAGGAGGAACATGAAGCGGTGTTGAAAAACATGAAGAGCCTGAAAAGCTGTGAAAAATATGAAGAGCTACAAAAGGTGTGAAAAATATGTGGAGCATGAAAGGGTCAGAAATATAGGAGGAGCATGAAGTGGTGTTGAAAAACATGAAGAGCCTGAAAAGGTGTGAAAAATATGAAGAGCTTCAATAGGTGTCAAATATATGAGGAGCATGAAACGGTCTGAAAAACAGGAGGAGCAAGAAGCGGTGTTGAAAATCATGAAGAGCCTGAAAACGTGTGATAAATATGAAGAGTTTCAAAAGGTGTGAAAAATATGAAGAGTTTCAAAAGGTGTCAAAAATGAGATGAGCATTAAACGGTCGGAAAAAGAGGAGGAACATGAAGCAGTGTTCAAAAATATGAAGCGTCTGAAAAGGTGTGAAAAATGTGAAGAGCTTCAAAAGGTGTCAAAAATATGAGGGGCATGAAACGGTCTGAAATATAGCAGTAGCATGAGGCGGTATTGAAAAGCATGAAGAGCCAAAAAAGGTGTGAAAAATATGAAGAGCTTCAAAAGGTGTCGAAAATATGAGGAACATGAAACGGTCTGAAAAATAGGAGGAGCATGAAGTAGTGTTGAAAAACATGAAGACCCTGAAAATGTGTGAAAAATATGAAGAGCTTCAAAAGGTGTGAAATACATGAGGTGCATGAAACGGTCTGAAAAATAGGAGGAGCTTGAAGCTGTGTTCAAAAACATGAAGAGCCTGAAAAGGTGTGAAAAATATGAAAAGCTTCAAAAGGTGTCAAAAATGAGATGAGCATGAAACTGTCTGAAATATAGGAGGAGTATGAAGCGGTGTTCAAAACATGAAGAGCCCGAAAAGGTGTGAAAAATATGAAGAGCTTCAAAAGGTGTCAAAAATATGAGGAGCATGAAACGGTCTGAAAAAGAGGAGGAGCATGAAGCGGTGTTGAAAAACATGAAGAGCCTGAAAAGGTGTGAAAAATATGAAAAGCTTCAAAAGGTGTGAAATACATGAGGAGCATGAAAGAGCTGAAAATTAGGAGAAGCATGAAGTGGTGTGGAAAAACATGAAGAGCCTGAAAAGGTGTGAAAAATATGAAGAGCTTCAAAAGGTGTGAAATACATGAGGAGCATGAAACTCTCTGAAAAATAGGAGGAGCATGAAGCGGTGTTCAAAAATATGAAGAGCCTGAAAAGGTGTGAACAATATGAAGAGCTTCAAAAATATGAAAAATATGAAGAGCTTCAAAAGGTGTGAAAATATGAAGAGCTTCAAAAGGTGTGAAATATGTGAGGAGCATGAAACGGTCTGAAAAATAGCAGGATCATGAAGAGGTGTTGAAAAACATGAAGAGTCTGAAAACGTGTGAAAATATGAAGAGCTTCAAAAATATGAAAAATATGAAGAGCTTCAAAAGGTGTGAAAAATATGAAGAGCTTCAGAAGGTGTCAAAAATATGAGGAGCAAGAAACGGTCTGCAAAATAGGAGGAGCATGAAATGGTGTTCAAAAACATGAAGAGCCTGAAATCGTGTGAAAAATATGAAGAGCTTCAAAAGGTGTGAAAAATATGAGGAGCATGAAACGGTCTAAAAAAAAGGAGGAGCATGAAGCGGTGTTCAAAAATATGAAGCGCCTGAAAAGGTGTGAAAAATATGAAGAGCTTCAAAAGGTGTCAAAAATATGAGGAGCATGAAGCGCTGTTGAAAAACATGAAGAGCCTGAAAAGGTGTGAGAAATATGAAGAGCTTCAAAAGGTGTCAAAAATATGAGGAGCATGAAACAGTCTGAAAAAGAGGAGGAGCATGAAGCGGTGTTGAAAAACATGAAGAGCCTGAAAACGTGTGAAAAATATGAAAAGCTTCAAAAGGTGTGAAATACATGAGGAGCATGAAAGAGCTGAAAATTTGGAGAAGCATGAAGTGGTGTGGAAAAACATGAAGAGCCTGAAAAGTTGTGAAAAATATGAAGAGCTTCTGAAGGTGTGAAATACATGAGGAGCATGAAACTCTCTGAAAAATATAAGGAGCATGAAGTGGTGTTCAAAAACATGAAGAGCCTGAAAAGGTGTAAAAAATATGAAGAGCTTCAAAAGGTGTGAAAAATATGAGGAGCATGTTATGGTTTGAAAAATAGGATTAGCATGAAGGGGTGTTCAAAAACATGAAGAACCTGAAAAGTTGTGAAAAATATGAAAAGCTTCAAAAGGTGTCAAAAATGAGATGAGCATGAAACTGTCTGAAATATAGGAGGAGTATGAAGCGGTGTTCAAAACATGAAGAGCCCGAAAAGGTGTGAAAAATATGAAGAGCTTCAAAAGGTGTCAAAAATATGACGAGCATGAAACGGTCTGAAAAAGAGGAGGAGCATGAAGCGGCGTTGAAAAACATGAAGAGCCTGAAAAGGTGTGAAAAATATGAAAAGCTTCAAAAGGTGTGAAATACATGAGGAGCATGAAAGCGCTGAAAATTAGGAGAAGCATGAAGTGGTGTGGAAAAACATGAAGAGCCTGAAAAGGTGTGAAAAATATGAAGAGCTTTAAAAATATGAAAAATATGAAGACCCTCAAAAGGTGTGAAAAATATGAAGAGCTTCAAAAGGTGTGAAATATATGAGGAGCATGAAACGGTCTGAAAATAGCAGGATCATGAAGCGATGTTGAAAAACATGAAGAGTCTGAAAACGTGTGAAAATATGAAGAGCTTCAAAAGGTGTGAAAAATATGAGGAGCAAGAAACGGTCTAAAAAATAGGAGGAGCATGAAGCGGTGTTCAAAAATATGAAGAGCCTGAAAAGGTGTGAAAAATATGAAGAGCTTCAAAAGGTGTGAAATATATGAGGAGCATGAAACTCTCTGAAAAATAGAAGGAGCATGATGTGGTGTTCAAAAACCTGAAGAGCCTGAACACGTGTGAAAAATACGAAGAGCTTCAAAAGGTGTCAAAAATATGAGGAGAATGATACGGTTTGAAAAATAGGAGGAGCATGAAGCGGTGTTGAAAAACATGAAGAGTCTGAAAACGTGTGAAATTATGAAGAACTTCAAAAATATGAAAAATATGAAGAGCTTCAAAAGGTGTGAAAAATATGAAGAGCTTCAAAAGGTGTCAAAATGAGATGAACATGAAACGGTCTGAAACATAGGAGGAGCATGAAGCGGTGTTGAAAATCATAAAGAGCCTGAAAATTTGTGAAAAATATGAAGAGCTTCAGAATATGTGAAAAACATGAAGAGCTTCAAAAAGTGTCAAAATGAGATGAGCATGAAACGGTCTGAAAAATAAGAGGAGCATGAAGTGGTGTTGAAAATAATGAAAAGCCGGAAAAGGTGTGAAATATATGAAGAGCTTCAAAAGGTGTCAAATATATGAGGAGAATGAAACGGACTGTAAAATAGGAGGAGCATGAAATGGTGTTCAAAAACATGAAGAGCCTCAAAAGGTGTGAAAAATAAGAAGAGCTTCAAAATGTGTGAAAAATATGAAGAGCTTCAAAAGGTGTCAAAAAAGAGATGAGCATGAAACGGTCTGAAAAATAGGAGGAGAATGAAGTGGTGTTGAAAAAAATGAGGAGCCTGAAAAGGTGTGAAAAATATGAAGAGCTTCAAAAGGTGTCAAAAATGAGATCATCATGAAACGGTCTGAAAAATAGGAGGTGCATGAGGTGGTGTTGAAAAAAAAGAAGAGACTGAAAAGGTGTGAAATATATGAAGAGCTTCAAAAGATGTTAAAATATGAGGAGCATGATACGGACTGAAAAATAGGAGGAGCATGAAGCAGTGTTCAAAACATGAAGAGCCTGAAAAATTGTGAAAAATATGAAAAGCTTCCAAAGGTGTCAAAAATGAGATGAGCATGAAACGGTCTGAAAAATAGGAGGAGCATGAAGCGGTGTTGAAAAAATGAAGAGCCGGAAAAGGTGTGAAAAATATGAAGAGCATCAAAAGGTGTCAAAAATATGAGGAGTATGAAACGGTCTGAAATATAGGAGGAACATGAAGCGGTGTTGCAAAACATGAGGAGCCTGAAAAGGTGTGAAAAATATGAAGAGCTTCAAAAGGTGAGAAAAATATGAGGTGCATGAAACGGTCTGAAAAAGAGGAGGAGCATGAAGCGGCGTTGAAAAACATGAAGAGCCTGAAAAGGTGTGAAAAACATGAAAAGCTTCAAAAGGTGTGAAATACATGAGGAGCATGAAAGAGCTGAAAATTAGGAGAAGCATGAAGTGGTGTGGAAAAACATGAAGAGCCTGAAAAGGTGTGAAAAATATGAAGAGCTTCAAAAGGTGTGAAATACATGAGGAGCATGAAACTCTCTGAAAAAAAGGAGGAGCATGAAGCGGTGTTCAAAAATATGAAGAGCCTGAAAAGGTGTGAAAAATATGAAGAGCTTCAAAAATATGAAAAATATGAAGAGCCTCAAAAGGTGTGAAAAATATGAAGAGCTTCAAAAGGTGTGAAATATATGAGGAGCATGATATGGTCTGAAAGATAGCAGGATCATGAAGCGGTGATGAAAAACATGAAGAGTCTGAAAACGTGTGAAAATATGAAGAGCTTCAAAAGGTGTGAAAAATATGAGGAGCATGAAACGGTCTAAAAAACAGGAGGAGCATGAAGCGGTGTTCAAAAATATGAAGAGCCTGAAAAGGTGTGAAAAATATGAAGAGCTTCAAAAGGTGTCAAAAATATGAGGAGCATGAAACGGTCTGAAAAATAGGAGGAGCATGAAGCGGTGTTGAAAAACATGAATAGCCTGAAAAGGTGTGAGAAATATGAAGAGCTTCAAAAGGTGTGAAAAATATGAAGAGCTTTAAAAGGTGTCAAAAATGAGATGAGCATGAAACGGTCTGAAAAATAGGAGGAGCAAGAAGCGGTGTTGAAAAACATAAAGAGCATGAAAACGTAAGAAGAATATGAAGAGCTTCAAAAGGTGTGAAAAATATGAAGAGCTTTAAAAGGTGTCAAAAATGAGATGAGCATGAAACGGTCTGAAAAATAGGTGGAGCATGAAGTGGTATTGAAAAACATGAAGAGCCTGAAAAGGTGTGAAAGATATGAAGAGCTTCAAAAGGTCTCAAAAATATGAGGAGCATGAAACGGTCTGAAAAATAGGAACAGCATGAAGCGGTGTTGCAAAACATGAAGAGCCTGAAAAGGTGTCAAAAATATGAAGAGCTTCAAAAGGTGTGAAATACATGAGGAGCATTAAACGCCCTGAAAAATAGGAGGAGCATGCAGAGGTGTTCAAAAACATGAAGAGCCTGAAAAGGTGTCAAAAATATGAAGAGATTCAAAAGGTGTGAAAAATATGAAGAGCTTCAAAATGTTTCAAAAATGAAATGAGCGTGAAACGGTCTGAAAAAGCTGAGGAGCATGAAGTGGTGTTGAAACACATGAAGAGCCTGAAAAGGTGTGAAAAATATGAAGAGGTTCAAAGGTGTGAAATACATGAGGATCATGAAATGGTTTGAAAAATACGAGGAGCATGAAGCAGTGTTCAAAAACATGAAGAGCCTGAAAAGGTTTGAAAAATATGAAGAGCTTCAAAAGGTGTCAAAAATATGAGGAGCATGAAACCGTCTGAAAAATAGGAGGAGCATGAAGCGGTGTTGAAAAACATGAAGAGCGTGAAAACCAGTGAAAAATATGAAGAGCTTCAAAAGGTATGAAAAATATGAAGAGCTTCAAAAGGTGTCAAAAAAGAGATGAGCATGAAACCGTCTGAAAAATAGGTGAAGCATGAAGCGGTGTTGAAAACCATGAAGAGCCTGAAAAGATGTGAAAAATATGAAGAGCTTCAAAAGGTGTCAAAAATATGAGGAGCATGAAACGGTCTGAAAAATAGGAGGAGCATGAAACAGTGTTCAAAAACATGAAGAGACTGAAAAGGGTGAAAAATATGAAGAGCTTCAAAAGGTGTGAAAAATAGGAGGAGCATGAAGCGGTGTGCAAAAACATGAAAATCCTGAAAAGGTGTGAAAAATATGAAGAGCATCAAAAAGTGTCAAAAATATGAGGAGCATGAAACGGTCTGAAAAATAGGAGGACTATGAAACGGTGTTCAAAAACATGAAGAGCCTGAAAAGGTGTGAAAAATATGAAGAGCTTCAAAACGTGTCAAAAATATGAGGAGCATGAAATGGTCTGAAAAATAGGAGGAGCAAGAAAGGGTGTTGAACAACATGAAGAGCCTGAAAAGGTGTGAAAAATATGAAGAGCTTCAAAAGGTGTCTAAAATGAGATGAGCATGAAACCGTCTGAAAAATAGGAGGAGCATGAAGTAGTGTTGAAAAACATGAAGAACCTGAAAAGCTGTGAGAAACATGAAGAGCTTCAAAATGTGTCAAAAATATGAGGAGCATGAAACGGTCTGAAAAAGAGGAGGAGCAGGAAGCGGTGTTGAGAAACATGAAGAGCCTGAAAATGTGTGAAAAATATGAAGAGCTTCTAAAGGTGTGAAATATATGAGGTGCAAGAAACGGTCTGAAAAATAGGAGGAGCATGAAGCGGTGTTGAAAAACATGAAGAGCCTGAAAAGGTGTGAAAAATATGAAGAGCTTAAAAAGGTGTCAAAATTATAAGGAGCATGAAACGTTCTGAAAAATAGGAGGAGCATGAAGCAGTGTTGAAAAAAATGAAGAGCCTGAAAAGGTGTGAAAAATATGAACAGCTTCAAAAGTTGTCAAAAATATGAGGAGCATGAAACGGTCTAAAAAATAGGAGTACCATGAACCGGTGTTGAAAAACATGAAGAGCCAGAAAAGGTGTGAAAAATATTAAGAGCTTCAAAATGTGTGAAAAATATAAAGAGCTTCAAAAGGTGTCAAAAAAGAGATGAGCATGAAACGGTCTGAAAAATAGGAGGAGAATGAAGTGGTGTTGAAAAAAATGAGGAGCCTGAAAAGGTGTGAAAAATATGAAGAGCTTCAAAAGGTGTCAAAAATGAGATGATCATGAAACGGTCTGAAAAATAGGAGGTGCATGAGGTGGTGTTGAAGAAAAAGAAGAGACTGAAAAGGTGTGAAATATATCAAGAACTTCAAAATGTGTCAAAAATATGAGGAGCATGAAACGGTCTGAAAAATAGGAGGAGCATGAAACGGTGGTGAAAAACATGCAGAGCCTGAAAAGGTGTGAAAAATATGAAGAACTTCAAAAGGTGTGAAATATATGAGGAGCATGAAACGGTCTTAAAAATAGGAGGAGCATGAAGCTGTTTTCAAAAATATGAAGAGCCTGAAAAGGTGTGAAAAATATGAGGAGCTTCAAAAGGTATGAAATACATGAGGAGTATGAAACTGTCTTGAAAATAGGAGGAGCATGAAGCGGTGTTAAAAAACATGAAGAGGCTTAAAAGGTGTGAAAAATATGAGGAGCTTCAAAAGGTGTGAAAAATATGAGGAGCATGAAACGGTCTGAAAAATAGGAGGAGCATGAAGCCGTGTTGAAAAACATGAAGAGCCTGAAAAAGTGTGAAATATATGAAGAGGTTCAAAAGGTGTAAAAAATATGAGGAGATTCAAAAGGTATCAAAAATATGAGGAGCATGAAACGGTCTGAAAAAGAGGAGGAGCATGAATCGGTGTTGAAAATCATGAAGAGCCTGAAAACGTGTGAGAAATATGAAGAGCTTCAAAAGGTGTCAAAAATATGAAGAGCTTCAAAAGGTGTCAAAAATGAGAGGAGTATGAAGCAGTCTGAAAAACAGGAGGAGCATGAAGCGGTGTTCAAAAACATGAAGAGCCTGAAAAGGTGTGAAAAATATGAAGAGCTTCAAAAGGTGTCAAAAATGAGATGAGCATGAAACGGTCTGAAAATAGGAGGAGCATGAAGCGGTGTTCAAAAACATGAAGAGCCTGAAAAGGTGTGAAAAATATGAAGAGCTTCAAAAGGTGTCAAAAATATGAGGAGCATGAAACGGTTTGAAAAAAAGGAGGAGCATGAAGCGGTGTTCAAAAACAGGAAAAACCTGAAAAGTTGTGAAAAATATGAAGAGCTTCAAAAGTTGTCAAAAATATGAGGAGCATGAAAAGGTCAGAAAAATAGGAGGATCATGAAGCGGTGTTCAAAAACATGAAGAGCCTGAAAAGGTGTGCAAAATATGAAGAGCTTCAAAAGGTGTCAAAAATATGAGGAGCATGAAACGGTCTGCAAAAAAGGAGGAGCATGAAGTGGTGTTGAAAAACTTCAAGAGCCTGACAAGGTGTGAAAAATATGAAAAGCTTCAAAAGTTGTCAAAAATATGAGGAGCATGAAACGGTCTGAAAAATAGGAGGAGCATGAAGTGGTGTTGAAAAACATGAAGAGTCTGAAAACGTGTGAAATTATGAAGAACTTCAAAAATATGCAAAATATGAAGAGCTTCAAAAGGTGTGAAAAATATGAAGAGCTTCAAAAGGTGTCAAAATGAGATGAACATGAAACGGTCTGAAAAATTGGAGGAGCATGAAGCGGTGTTGAAAATCATAAAGAGCCTGAAAATTTGTGAAAAATATGAAGAGCTTCAGAAGATGTGAAAAACATGAAGAGCTTCAAAAGGTGTCAAAATGAGATGAGCATGAAACGGTCTGAAAAATAAGAGGAGCATGAAGTGGTGTTGAAAATAATGAAAAGTCTGAAAAGATGTGAAATATATGAAGAGCTTCAAAAGGTGTCAAAAATATGAGGAGAATGAAACGGTCTGTAAAATAGGAGGAGCATGAAATGGTGTTCAAAAACATGAAGAGCCTGAAATGTTGTGAAAAATATGAAGAGCTTCAAAAGGTGTCAAAAATATGAGGAGCATGAAACGGTTTGAAAAATAGGAGGAGCATGAAGCGGTGTTCAAAACAGGAAGACCCTGAAAAGTAGTGAAAAATATGAAGAGCTTCAAAAGGTGTCAAAAATATGAGGAGCATGAAACGGTCTGAAAAATAGGAGGACTATGAAACGGTGTTCAAAAACATGAAGAGCCTGAAAAGGTGTGAAAAATATGAAGAGCTTCAAAACGTGTCAAAAATATGAGGAGCATGAAATGGTCTGAAAAATAGGAGGAGCAAGAAAGGGTGTTGAACAACATGAAGAGCCTGAAAACGTGTGAAAAATATGAAGAGCTTCAAAAGATTTGAAAAATATGAAGAGCTTCAAAAGGTGTCAAAAATGAGATGAGCATGAAACCGTCTGAAAAATAGGAGGAGCATGAAGTAGTGTTGAAAAACATGAAGAACCTGAAAAGCTGTGAGAAACATGAAGAGCTTCAAAATGTGTCAAAAATATGAGGAGCATGAAACGGTCTGAAAAAGAGGAGGAGCTGGAAGCGGTGTTGAGAAACATGAAGAGCCTGAAAATGTGTGAAAAATATGAAGAGCTTCTAAAGGTGTGAAATATATGAGGTGAAGAAACGGTCTGAAAAATAGGAGGAGCATGAAGCGGTGTTGAAAAACATGAAGAGCCTGAAAAGGTGTGAAAAATATGAAGAGCTTCAAAAGGTGTCAAAATTATAAGGAGCATGAAACGTTCTGAAAAATAGGAGGAGCATGAAGCAGTGTTGAAAAAAATGAAGAGCCTGAAAAGGTGTGAAAAATATGAACAGCTTCAAAAGTTGTCAAAAATATGAGGAGCATGAAACGGTCTAAAAAATAGGAGTACCATGAACCGGTGTTGAAAAACATGAAGAGCCAGAAAAGGTGTGAAAAATATTAAGAGCTTCAAAATGTGTGAAAAATATGAAGAGCTTCAAAAGGTGTCAAAAAAGAGATGAGCATGAAACGGTCTGAAAAATAGGAGGAGAATGAAGTGGTGTTGAAAAAAATGAGGAGCCTGAAAAGGTGTGAAAAATATGAAGAGCTTCAAAAGGTGTCAAAAATGAGATGATCATGAAACGGTCTGAAAAATAGGAGGTGCATGAGGTGGTGTTGAAGAAAAAGAAGAGACTGAAAAGGTGTGAAATATATGAAGAGCTTCAAAAGGTGTCAAAGTATGAGGAGCATGATACGGTCTGAAAAATAGGAGGAGCATGAAGCGGTGTTCAAAACATGAAGAACCTGAAAAATTGTGAAAAATATGAAAAGCTTCCAAAGGTGTCATAAATGAGATGAGCATGAAACGGTCTGAAAAATAGGAGGAGCATGAAGCGGTGTTGAAAAAATGAAGAGCCTGAAAAGGTGTGAAAAATATGAAGAGCATCAAAAGTTGTCAAAAATATGAGGAGTATGAAACGGTCTGAAAAATAGGAGGACCATGAAGCGGTGTTGCAAAAGATGAGGAGCCTGAAAAGGTGTGAAAAATATGAAGAGCTTCAAAAGGTGAGAAAATTATGAGGTGCATGAAACGGTCTGAAAAATAGGAGGAGCATGAAGCGGTGTTGAAAAACATGAAGAGCCTGAAAAGGTGTGAAAAATATGAACAGCTTCAAAAGTTGTCAAAAATATGAGGAGCATGAAACGGTCTAAAAAATAGGAGTACCATGAACCGGTGTTGAAAAACATGAAGAGCCAGAAAAGGTGTGAAAAATATTAAGAGCTTCAAAATGTGTGAAAAATATGAAGAGCTTCAAAAGGTGTCAAAAAAGAGATGAGCATGAAACGGTCTGAAAAATAGGAGGAGAATGAAGTGGTGTTGAAAAAAATGAGGAGCCTGAAAAGGTGTGAAAAATATGAAGAGCTTCAAAAGGTGTCAAAAATGAGATGATCATGAAACGGTCTGAAAAATTGGAGGAGCATGAAGCGGTGTGGAAAAACATGAAGAGCCTGAAAAGGTGTGAAATATATGAAGAGTTTCAAAAGTTGTGAAAAAATGAGGAGGTTCAAAAGGTGTCAAAAATATGAGGAGCATGAAACGGTCTGAAAAATAGGAGGAGCATGAAACGGTGTTCAAAAACATGAAGAGCCTGAAAAGGTGTGAAAAATATGAAGAGCTTGAAAAGGTGTGAAATACATGAGGAGACTGAAGCGGTCTGAAAAATAGGAGGAGCATGAAACGGTGTTGAAAAACATGAAGAGCCTGAAAAGGTGTGAAAAATAGGAGGAGCTTCACAAGGTGTCAAATATATAAGGAGCATGAAACGGTCTGAAAAATAGGAGGAGCATGAAGCAGTCGTCAAAAACATGAAGAACCTGAAAAGTTTTGTAAAATATGAAGAGCTTCAAAAGGTGTGAAAAATATGAGGAACATGAAACGGTCTGAAAAATAGGAGCAGCATGAAACAGTGTTGAAAAACATGAAGAGCCTGAAAAGGTGTGAAAAACATGAAGAGCCTCAAAACTTGTCAAAAATATGAGGAGCATGAAACGGTCTGAAAAATAGGATGAGCATGAAGCGGTGTTGAAAACTTTAAGAGCCTGAAAAGGTGGGAAATATATAAAGAGCTTGAAAAGTTGTCAAAAATATGAGGAGCATGAAACAATGTGAAAAATAGGAGAAGCATGAAGTGATGTTGAGAAACCTGAAGAGACTGAAAAGGTGTGAAAAATATGAAGAGCTACAAAAGATGTGAAATATATGAGGAGCATGAAATGATCTGAAAAATAGGAGGAGCATGAAACGGTGTTGTAAAACATGAAGAGCCTGAAAGGTGTGAAAATTATGAAGACGTTCAAAATGTGTCAAAAAAAAGGAGGAGCATGAAATGGTGTTCAAAAACATGAAGAGCCTGAAAAGGTGTGAAAAATATTAAGATCTTCAAAAGGTGTCAAAAATATGAGGAGCATGAAACGGTGTGAAAAATAGGAGGAACATGAAGCATGGTTGAAAAACATGAAGAGCCTGAAAAGGTGTGAAAAATATGAACAGCTTCAAAAGCTGTCAAAAATATGAGGAGCATAAAACAGTCTGAAAAATAGGAGGAGCATGAAGCGGTGTTGAAAAACATGAAAAGCCTGAAAAGGTGTGAAAAATATGAAGAGCATTAAAAGGTGTGAAAAATATGAGGAACACGAAACGGACTGAAAAAAAGGAGGAGTATGAAGAGGTGTTGAAAACATGAAAAGCCTGAAAATGTGTGAAAAATATGAAGAGCTTCCAGAGGTGTGAAAAATACGAATAGCTTTGAAATGTGTCAATAATGAGAGCAGCATGAAACGGAGTGAAAAATAGGAGGAGCATGAAGCGGTGTGCAAAAAGATGAAGAGCCTGAAAATCTGTGAAATATATGAAGAGCTTCAAAAGGTGTCAAAAATATAAGGAGAAAGAAACGGTCTGAAAAACAGGAGGAGCATGAAGTGGTGTTGACAAACATGAAGAGCTGAAAAGCTGTGAAAAATATGAAGAGCTTTAAAAGGTCTCAAATATATGAGGATCATGAAATTTTCTGAAAAATAGGAGGAGCATGAAACGTTGTTCAAAACATGAAGAGCCTGAAATGGTGTGAAAAATATAAAGAGATTCAAAACATGTCAAACATTGAGGAGCATGAAACGATCTGAAAAATAGGAAGAGCATGATGCAGTGTTGAAAAACATGAAGAGGCTGAAAACGTGTGAAAAATATGAAGTGCTCCAAAGATGTCAAAAATATGAGGAACATGAAACGGTCTGAAAAATCGGAGGTGCATGAAGCGGTGTTGAAAAACATGAAGAGCCTGAAAAGGTGTGAGAAATATGAAGAGCTTCAAAAGGTGTCAAAATGAGATGAGCATGAAACGGTCTGAAAAACAGGAGGAGCATGAAGTCGTGTTGAAAAAAATGAAAAATCTGAAAAGGTGTGAAATATATGAAGAGCTTCAAAAGGTGTCAAAAATATGAGGAGAATGAAACGGTCTGGAAAATAGGAGGAGCATGAAATGGTGTTCAAAAACATGAAGAGCCTGAAAAGTTGTGAAAAATATGAAGAGCTTCAAAAGGTGTTAAAAATATGAGGAGCATGAAAAGATCTGAAAATTAGGAGGAGCATGAAGCAGTGTTGAAAAACATGAAGAGCCTGAAAATGTGTGAAAAATATGAAGAGCTTCAAAAGGTGTAAAAAATATGAGGAGCATGACACGGTCTGTAAAATAGGAAGAGCATGAAACGGTGTTCAAACAAATCAAGAGCCTGAAAAGGTGTGAAAAATATGAAGAGCCTGAAAAGGTTTGAGAAATATGAAGAGCTTCAAAAGGTGTCATAAAGATATGAGCATTAAACGGTCTGAAAAATAGGAGGTGCATTAAGCGGTGTTGAAAAACATGAAGAGCCTGAAAAGGTGTGAAAAATATGAAGAGCTTCAAAAGGTGTCAAAAATATGAGGAGCATGAAACGGTCTGAAAAATCGGAGGTGCATGAAGCGGTGTTGAAAAACATGAAGAGCCTGAAAAGGTGTGAGAAATATGAAGAGCTTCAAAAGGTGTCAAAAATATGAGTAGCATGAAACGTTCTGCAAAAAAGGAGGAGCATGAAGTGGTGTTGAAAAACATGAAGAGCTTGAAAAGGTGTGAAAAATATGAAAGCTTCAAAAGGTGTCGAAAATATGAGGAGCATGAAACGGTCTGAAAAATAGGAGGAGCATGAAACGGTGTTCAAAAACATGAAGAGCCTGAAAAGGTGTGAAAAATATGAAGAGCTTCAAAATGTGTCAAAAATATGACGAGCATGAAACCCTCTTAAAAATAGGAGGTGGATGAAGCTGTGTTCAAAAACAAGAAGAACCTGAAAATTTGTGCAAAATATGAAGAGCTTCAAAAGGAGTGAAATACATGAGGAGCATGAAAAGGTGTTCAAAAACATGCAGAGACTTAAAAGGTGTGAAAAGTATGAAGAGCTTCAAAAAGTGCCAAAAATTCGATTAGCATGAAAGCGTCTGAAAAATAGGAGGAGCCTGAAGAGTTGTTGAAAAACATGAAGAGCCTGAAAAAGTGTGAAAAATATGAAGAGCTTCAAAAATATGAAAATTATGAAGAGCTTCAAAAGGTGTGAAAAATATGAAGAGCTTCAAAATATGTCAAAAATGAGATGAGCATGAAACGGTCTGAAAAATAGGAGGAGCATGAAGTGGTGTTGAAAATCATGAAGAGCCTGAAAATGTGTGAAATATATGCAGAGCTTCAAAAGGTGTTAAAAATATGAGGAGCATGTAACGGTCTGAAAAATTCGAGGAGCATGAAGTTGTGTTGAAAACCATGAAGAGCCTGAAAAGGTGTGAAATATATGAAGAGCTTCAAAAGGTGTAAAAATATGAGGAGCATGAAACGGTCTGAAAAATAGGAGGATCATGAAGCGGTGTTGAAAAACCGGAAGAGCCTGAAAAGGTGTGAAAAATATGAATAGCTTCAAAAGGTGTCAAAAATGAGATGTGCATGAATCAGACTGAAAAATTGGAGGAGCATGAAGCGGTGTTGAAAAATATTAAGAGAATGAAAAGGTGTGCAAAATATGAAGAGCTTCAAAATTTGTCAAATATATGAGGAGCATGAAAAGGTCTGAAAAATAGGAGGAGCATGAAACGATGTTCAAAAACATGAAGAGCTTGAAAAGGTGTAAAAAATATGAAGAGTTTCAAAAGGTGTGAAATACATGAGGAGCATGAAACGTTCTGAAACATAGGAGGAGCATGAAGCGGTGTTGAAAAACATGAAGAGCCTGAAAACGTGTGAAAAATATGAAGAGCTTCAAAAGGTTTGAAAAATATGAAGAGCTTCAAAAGGTGTCAAAAAGGAGATCTGCATGAAACGGTCTGAAAAATAGGAGGAGCATGAAGTGGTGTTGAAAAAAATGAAGAGCCTGAAAAGGTGTGAAAAATATGAAGAGCTTCAAATGGTGTCAAAAATATGAGGAGCATGAAACGGTTTGAAAAATAGGACGAGCATGAAGCGGTGTTCAAAAACATGAAGAGCCTGAAAAGGTGTGCAAAATATGAAGAGCTTCAAAAGGTGTGAAATATATGAGGAGCATGAAACGGTGTTCAAAAACATGCAGAGGCTGAAAAGGTGTGAAAAATATGAAGAGCTTCAAAAGATGTCAAAAATGAGATGAGCATGAAACGGTCTGAAAAATAGGAGGAGCATGAAGTGGTGTTGAAAATCATGAAGAGCCTGAAAAGGTGTGAAATATATGCAGAGCTTCAAAAGCTGTCAAAAATATGAGGAGAATGAAACCATCTGAAAAATACGAGGAGCATGAAGTGTTGTTGAAAATCATGAAGAGCCTGAAAAGGTGTGAAAAATATGAAGAGCTGCAAAAGGTGTCAAAAATATGAGGAGCATGATATGGTTTGAAAAATAGGATTAGCATGATGCGGTGTTCAAAAACATGAAGAGCCTGAAAATATGTGAAAAATATGAAAGGCTTCAAAAGGTGTCAAAAATGAGATGAGCATGAAACGGTCTGAAAAATAGGACGTGCATTAAGCGGTGTTGAAAAACATGAAGAGCCTGAAAAGGTTTGAGAAATATGAAGAGCTTCAAAAGGTGTCAAAAATATGAGGAGCATTAAACTCTCTGAAAAATAGGAGGAGCATGAAGTGGTGTTGAAAAATATGAAGAGCTTGAAAAGGTGTGAAAAATATGAAAGCTTCAAAAGGTGACAAAAATATGAGGAGCATGAAACGGTCTGAAAAATAGGAGGAGCATGAAGTGGTGTTCAAAAACATGAAGAGACTGAAAAGGTGTGAAAAATATGACGAGCTTCAAAATGTGTCAAAAATATGACGAGCATGAAACCCTCTTAAAAATAGTAGAAGGATGAAGCGGTGTTCAAAAAACATGAAGAGCCTGAAAAGGTGTGAAAAATATGAAGAGCTTCAAAATGTGTCAAAAATATGACGAGCATAAAACCCTCTTAAAAACAGGAGGAGGATGCAGCGGTGTTCAAAAACATGAAGAGCCTGAAAATGTGTGCAAAATATGAAGAGCTTCAAAAGGAGTGAAATACATGAGGAGCATGAAAAGGTGTTCAAAAACATGCAGAGACTTAAAAGGTGCGAAAAGTATGAAGAGCTTCAAAAAGTGTCAAAAATTAGATTAGCATGAAAGGGTCTGAAAAATAGGAGGAGCCTGAAGAGGTGTTGAAAAACATGAACAGGCTGAAAAAGTGTGAAAAATATAAAGAGCTTCAAAAATATGAAAATCATGAAGAGCTTCAAAAAGTGTGAAAAATATGAAGAGCTTCAAAAGATGTCAAAAATGAGATAAACATGAAACGGTCTGAAAAATAGGAGGAGCATGAAGTGGTGTTGAAAATCATGAAGAGCCTGAAAAGGTGTGAAATATATGCAGAGCTTTCAAAGGTGTCAAAAATATGAGGAGAATGAAACCGTCTGAAAAATACGAGTAGCATGAAGTGTTGTTGAAAAACATGAAGAGCCTGAAAAGGTGTGAAAAATATGAAGAGCTTCAAAAGGTGTCAAAAATATGAGGAGCATGAAACGGTCTGAAAAATAGGACGAGCATAAGCGGTGTTCAAAAACATGAACAGCCTGAAAAGGTGTGAAAAATATGAAGACCTTCAAAAGGTGTGAAAAATATGAAGAGCTTCAAAAGGTGTCAAAAATTAGATTAGCATGAAAGGGTGTAAAAAATAGGAGGAGCATGAAGTGGTGTTGAAAAACATCAAGAGCCTGAAAAGGTGTGAAATATATGAACAGCTTCAAAAGGTGTGAAAAATATGAAGAGCTTCAAAAGGTGTCAAAATTATGAGGAGCATGAAATGGTCTGAAAAATAGGAGGAGCATGAAACGTTGTTGA
This sequence comes from Dama dama, assembly GCF_033118175.1. Taxonomy (NCBI): domain Eukaryota; kingdom Metazoa; phylum Chordata; class Mammalia; order Artiodactyla; family Cervidae; genus Dama; species Dama dama. Next base: position 5,043,059 of record NW_026870885.1, read on the forward strand.
AAAACATGAAGAGCCTGAAAAGATTTGAAAAATATGAAGAGCTTCAAAAGGTGTGAATTATATGAGGAGCATGAAAAGTTCTGAAAATTAGGAGGACCATGAAGCGGTGTTCAGAAACATGAAGAGCCTGAAAAGGTGTGAAAAATATATAGAGCTTCAAAAGATGTCAAAAATATGAGGAGCATGAAACGGTCTGAAAAATAGGAGGAGCATGAAGCAGTGTTGAAAAACATGAAGAGCCTGAAAACGTGTGAAAAATATGAAGAGCTTCAAAAGTTTTTAAAAATAAGAAGAGCTTCAAAAGGTGTCAAAAATGAGATCTGCATGAAATGGTCTGAAAAATAGGAGGAGCATGAAGTGGTGTTGAAAAAAATGAAGAGCCTGAAAAGGTGTGAATTATACGAAGAGCTTCAAAAGGTGTCAAAAATATGAGGAGCATGAAACGGTCCGAAAAATAGGAGGAGCATGAAGCGGTGTTGAAAAACATGAAGAGCCTGAAAAGGTGTGAAAAATATGAAGAGCTTCAAAAGGTGTCAAAAATATGAGGAGCATGAAACGGCCTGAAAAATAGGAGGAGCATGAAACGGTGTTCAAAAACATGAAGAGCCTGAAAAGTTGTGAAAAATATGAAGAGCTTCTAAAGGTGTGAAATACATGAGGAGGATGAAACGGGCTGAAAAATAAGAGAAGCATGAAGTGGTGTGGAAAAACATGAAGAGCCTGAAAAGGTGTGAAAAATATGAAGAGCTTCAAAAGGTGTGAAATACATGAGGAGCATGAAACTCTCTGAAAAATAGAAGGAGCATGAAGTGGTGTTCAAAAACATGAAGAGCCTGAAAAGGTGTGAAAAATATAAAGAGCTTCAAAAAGTGTGAAAAACATGAGGAGCATGATATGTTTTGAAAAATAGGATTAGCATAAAGCGGTGTTCAAAAACATGAAGAGCCTGAAAATATGTGAAAAATATGAAAAGCTTCAAAAGGTGTCAAAAATGAGATGAGCATGAAACGGTCTGAAAAATAGGAGGTGCATTAAGCGGTGTTGAAAAACATGAAGAGCCTGAAAAGGTTTGAGAAATATGAAGAGCTTCAAACGGTGTCAAAAATATGAGGAGCATGAAATGGTCTGAAAAATCGGAGGTGCATGAAGCGGTGTTGAAAAACATGAAGAGCCTGAAAAGGTGTGAGAAATATGAAGAGCTTCAAAGGGTGTTAAAAATATGAGTAGCATGAAACGGTCTGCAAAAAAGGAGGAGCATGAACTGGTGTTGAAAAACATGAAGAGCTTGAAAAGGTGTGAAAAATATGAAAGCTTCAAAAGGTGTCGAAAATATGACGAGCATGAAACGGTCTCAAAAGTAGGAGGAGCATGAAACGGTGTTCAAAAACATGAAGAGCCTGAAAAGGTGTGAAAAATATGAAGAGCTTCAAAATGTGTCAAAAACATGACGAGCATGAAACCCTCTTAAAAATAGGAGGAGGATGAAGCTGTGTTCAAAAACAAGAAGAACCTGAAAATTTGTGCAAAATATGAAGAGCTTCAAAAGGAGTGAAATACATGAGGAGCATGAAAAGGTGTTCAAAAACATGCAGAGACTTAAAAGGTGTGAAAAGTATGAAGAGCTTCAAAAAGTGCCAAAAATTCGATTAGCATGAAAGGGTCTGAAAAATAGGAGGAGCCTGAAGAGTTGTTGAAAAACATGAAGAGCCTGAAAAAGTGTGAAAAATATGAAGAGCTTCAAAAATATGAAAATTATGAAGAGCTTCAAAAGGTGTGAAAAATATGAAGAGCTTCAAAATATGTCAAAAATGAGATGAGCATGAAACGGTCTGAAAAATAGGAGGAGCATGAAGTGGTGTTGAAAATCATGAAGAGCCTGAAAAGGTGTGAAATATATGCAGAGCTTCAAAAGGTGTTAAAAATATGAAGAGCATGTAACGGTCAGAAAAATATGAGGAGCATGAAGTTGTGTTGAAAACCATGAAGAGTCTGAAAAGGTGTGAAATATATGAAGAGCTTCAAAAGGTGTAAAAATATGAGGAGCATGAAACGGTCTGAAAAATAGGAGGAGCATGAAGCGGTGTTGAAAAACCGGAAGAGCCTGAAAAGGTGTGAAAAATATGAATAGCTTCAAAAGGTGTCAAAAATGAGATGTGCATGAATCGGACTGAAAAATTGGAGGAGCATGAAGCGGTGTTGAAAAACATGAAGAGCCTGAAAAGGTGTGAAAAATTTGAAGAGCTTCAAAAGGTTTGAAAAATATGAAGAGCTTCAAAAGGTGTCAAAAAGGAGATCTGCATGAAACGGCCTGAAAAATAGGAGGAGCATGAAGTGGTGTTGAAAAAAATGAAGAGCCTGAAAAGGTGTGAAAAATATGAAGAGCTTCAAATGGTGTCAAAAATATGAGGAGCATGAAACGGTTTGAAAAATAGGACGAGCATGAAGCGGTGTTCAAAATCATGAAGAGCCTGAAAAGGTGTGAAAATTATGAAGAGCTTCAAAATATGTTAAAAATATGACGAGCATGAAACCCTCTTAAAAATAGGAGGAGGATGAAGCGGTGTTCAAAAACATGAAGAGCCTGAAAAGGTGTGCAAAATATGAAGAGCTTCAAAAGGTGTGAAATATATGAGGAGCATGAAATGGTGTTCAAAAACATGCAGAGACTGAAAAGGTGTGAAAAATATGAAGAGCTTCAAAAGATGTCAAAAATGAGATGAGCATGAAACGGTCTGAAAAATAGGAGGAGCATGAAGTGGTGTGGAAAAACATGAAGAGCCTGAAAAGGTGTGAAAAATATGAAGAGCTTCAAAAGGTGTGAAATACATGAGGAGCATGAAACTCTCTGAAAAATAGAAGGAGCATGAAGTGGTGTTCAAAAACATGAAGAGCCTGAACAGGTGTGAAAAATATGAAGAGCTTCAAAAGGTGTGAAAAACATGAGGAGCATGATATGGTTTGAAAAATAGGATTAGCATGAAGCGGTGTTCAAAAACATGACGAGCCTGAAAATATGTGAAAAATATGAAAAGCTCAAAAGGTGTCAAAAATTAGATGAGCATGAAACGGTCTGAAAAATAGGAGGTGCATTAAGCGGTGTTGAAAAACATGAAGAGCCTGAAAAGGTTTGAGAAATATGAAGAGCTTCAAAAGGTGTCAAAAATATGAGGAGCATGAAACGGTCAGAAAAATCGGAGGTGCATGAAGCGGTGTTGAAAAACATGAAGAGCCTGAAAAGGTGTGAGAAATATGAAGAGCTTCAAAAGGTGTTAAAAATATGAGTAGCATGAAACGGTCTGCAAAAAAGGAGGAGCATGAAGTGGTGTTGAAAAACATGAAGAGCTTGAAAAGGTGTGCAAAATATGAAGAGCTTCAAAAGGAGTGAAATACATGAGGAGCATGAAAAGGTGTTCAAAAACATGCAGAGACTGAAAATGTGTGAAAAATAGGAAGAGCTTCAAAAGGAGTGAAATACATGAGGAGCATGAAAAGGTGTTCAAAAACAAGAAGAACCTGAAAATTTGTGCAAAATATGAAGAGCTTCAAAAGGAGTGAAATACATGAGGAGCATGAAAAGGTGTTCAAAAACAAGAAGAACCTGAAAATTTGTGCAAAATATGAAGAGCTTCAAAAGGAGTGAAATACATGAGGAGCATGAAAAGGTGTTCAAAAACATGCAGAGACTGAAAATGTGTGAAAAATAGGAAGAGCTTCAAAAGGAGTGAAACACATGAGGAGCATGAAAAGGTGTTCAAAAACAAGAAGAACCTGAAAATTTGTGCAAAATATGAAGAGCTTCAAAAGGAGTGAAATACATGAGGAGCATGAAAAGGTGTTCAAAAACATGCAGAGATTTAAAAGGTGTGAAAAGTATGAAGAGCTTCAAAAAGTGCCAAAAACTAGATTAGCATGAAAGGGTCTGAAAAATAGGAGGAGCCTGAAGAGTTGTTGAAAAACATGAAGAGCCTGAAAAAGTGTGAAAAATATGAAGAGTTTCAAAAATATGAAAATCATGAAGAGCTTCAAAAAGTGTGAAAAATATGAAGAGCTTCAAAATATGTCAAAAATGAGATGAGCATGAAACGGTCTGAAAAATAGGAGGAGCATGAAGTGGTGTTGAAAATCATGAAGAGCCTGAAAATGTGTGAAATATATGCAGAGCTTCAAAAGGTGTCAAAAATATGAGGAGCATGTAACGGTCTGAAAAATACGAGGAGCATGAAGTTGTGTAGAAAACCATGAAGAGCCTGAAAAGGTGTGAAATATATGAAGAGCTTCAAAAGGTGTAAAAATATGAGGAGCATGAAACGGTCTGAAAAATAGGAGGATCATGAAGCGGTGTTGAAAACACGGAAGAGCCTGAAAAGGTGTGAAAAATATGAATAGTTTCAAAAGGTGTCAAAAATGAGATGTGCATGAAACGGACTGAAAAATAGGAGGAGCATGAAGTGGTGTTCAAAATCATGAAGAGCCTGAAAAGGTGTGAAATATATGAAGAGCTTCAAAATTTGTGAAAAATATGAGGAGCATGAAACGGTCTGAAAAATAGGAGGAGCCTGAACCGGGGTTCAAAAACATGAAGAGCCAGAAAAAGTGTGAAAAATATGAAGAGCTTCAAAAGGTGTGAAATACATGAGGAGCATGAAACGGTCTGAAAAATAGGAGGAGCATGAAGTGATGTTCAAAAACATGAAGAGCCTGAAAATGAGTGAGAAATATGAAAAGCTTCAAAAGGTGTCAAAAATATGAGGAGCATGAAACGGTCTGAAAAATAGGAGGAGCATGAAGCGGTGTTGAAAAACATGAAGAGCCTGAAAATGTGTGAAAAATATATAGAGCTTAAAAAGGTGTCAAAAATATGAGGAGCATGAAACGGTCTGAAAAATAGGAGGAGCATGAAGCGGTGTTGAAAAACATGAAGAGCCTGAAAACGTGTGAAAAATATGAAGAGCTTCAAAAGGTTTGAAAAATATGAAGAGCTTCAAAAGGTGTCAAAAAGGAGATCTGCATGAAACGGTCTGAAAAATAGGAGGAGCATGAAGTGGTGTTGAAAAAAATGAAGAGCCTGAAAAGGTGTGAAAAATATGAAGAGCTTCAAATGGTGTCAAAAATATGAGGAGCATGAAACGGTTTGAAAAATAGGACGAGCATCAAGCGGTGTTCAAAAACATGAAGAGCCTGAAAAGGTGTGAAAATTATGAAGAGCTTCAAAATATGTCAAAAATATGACGAGCATGAAACCCTCTTAAAAATAGGAGGAGGATGAAGCGGTGTTCAAAAACATGAAGAGCCTGAAAAGGTGTGCAAAATATGAAGAGCTTCAAAAGGTGTCAAAAATATGAGGAGCATGAAACGGTGTTCAAAAACATGCAGAGACTGAAAAGGTGTGAAAAATATGAAGAGCTTCAAAAGATGTCAAAAATGAGATGAGCATGAAACGGTCTGAAAAATAGGAGGAGCATGAAGTGGTGTTGAAAATCATGAAGAGCCTGAAAAGGTGTGAAATATATGCAGAGCTTCAAAAGGTGTGAAAAATATGAGGAGCATGAAACGGTCCGAAAAATAGGAGGATTATGAAGCGGTGTTGAAAAACATGAAGAGCCTGAAAAGGTGTGAAAAATATGAAGAGCTTCAAAAGGTGTCAAAAATATGAGGAGCATGTAACGGTCTGAAAAATAGGACGAGCATAAGCGGTGTTCAAAAACATGAACAGCCTGAAAAGGTGTGAAAAATATGAAGACCTTCAAAAGGTGTGAAAAATATGAAGAGCTTCAAAAGGTGTCACAAATAAGAGGAGCATGAAGCGGTGTTCAAAAACATGAAGAGCCTTAAAATGTGTGAAAAATATGAAGAGACTCAAAACGTGTCAAAAATATGAGGAGCATGAAACGGTCTGAAAAATACGATGAGCATGAAAAGGTGTTGAAAAACATGAAGAGCCTGAAAACGTGTGAAAATATGAAGAGCTTCAAAAGGTGTCAAAAATATGAGGGACATGAACGGTCTTAAAAACAGGAGGAGGATGAAGTGGTGTTGAAAAACATGAAGAGCCTGAAAAGGTGTAATAAATATGAAGAGCTTCAAAATGTTTCAAAATTATGAGGGGCATGAACGGTCTGAAAAATAGGAGAAGCATAAAGCAGTGTTGAAAAATATGAAGAGCTTCAAAAGTTGTGAAAAATATGAAGAGCTTCAAAAGGTGACAAAAAAGAGATGAGCATGAAACGGTCTGAAAAATAGGAGGAGCATGAAGCGGTGTTGAAAAACATGAAGCGCCTGAAAAGGTGTGAAATATATGAAGAGTTTCAAAAGGTGTCAAATATATGAGGAACATGAAACGGTCTGAAAAATAGGAGGAGCATGAAGCGGTGTTGAAAATCATGAAAAGCCTGAAAAGGTGTGAAAAATATAAGAGCTTCAACAGGTGTGAAAAATATGAAGAGCTTCAAAAGGTGTCAAAAATATGAGGAGCATGAAACGGTCTGAAAAATAGGAGGTGCATGAAGTTGTGTTCAAAATCATGAAGAGCCTGAAAACGTGTGAAAAATATGAAGAGCTTCAAAAATGTGAAAAATAAGAAGAGCTTCAAAAGGTGTCAAAAATTAGATGAGCATGAAACGGTCTGAAAAATAGGAGGAGCATGAAGTGGTGTTGAAAAACATGAAGAGCCTGAAAAGGTGTGAAATATATGAAGAGCTTCAAAAGGTGTGAAAAATATGAAGAGCTTCAAACGGTGTGAAATACATGAGGAGCATGAAACGGTCTGAAAAATAGGAGGAGCATGAAGCGGTGTTGAAAAACATGAAGAGCCTGAAAATGTGTGAAAAATTTGAAGAGCTTCAAAAGCTTTCAAAAATATGAGGATCATGAAACGGTCTGAAAAATAGGAGGATCATGAAGCGGTGTTCAAAAACATGAAGAGCCTGAAAAGTTGTGAAAAATATGAAGAGCTTCAACAGTTGTGAAAAATAGGAGGAGCATGAAGCGGTGTTGAAATACAAGAGGAGCCTGAAAAGTTGTGAAAAATATGAAGAGCTTCAACAGTTGTGAAAAATGGTGGAGCATGAAGTGTTGTTGAAAAACATGAAGAGCCTGAAAAGATGTGAAAAATATGAAGAGCTTCAAAAGGTGTGAAGTACAGGAGGAGCATTAAACGGTCTGAAAATAGGAGGAGAGTGAAGCGGTGTTGAAAAACATGAAGAGCCTGAAAAGGTGTGAAAAATATGAAGAGCTTCAAAAGTTGTGAAGTACAGGAGGAGCATTAAACGGTCTGAAAAATAGGAGGAGCATATAGCGGTGTTGAAAAACATGAAGAGCCTGAAAAAGGGTGAAATATATGAAGAGCTTCAAAAGATGTGAAAAATATTGGGAGCTTGAAAAGAGGTCAAAAATATGAGGAGCATGAAACGGTCTGAAAAATAGGAGGAGCATGAAACGGTTTTGAAAATCACGAAGAGCCTGAAAAGGTGTGAAAAATATGAAGAGCTTCAAAAGGTGTAAAATACATGAGGAGCATGAAACTGTCTGAAAAATAGGAGGTGCATGAAGTGGTGTTCAAAATCATGAAGAGCCTGAAAACGTGTGAAAAATGTGAAGAGCTTCAAAAATGTGAAAAATATGAAGAGCTCCAAAGATGTGAAATATATGAAGAGCTTAAAAAGGTGTCAAAAATTAGATGAGCATGAAACGGTCTGAAAAATAGGAGGAGCATAAAGCAGTGTTGAAAAATATGAAGAGCTTCAAAAGTTGTGAAAAATATGAAGAGCTTCAAAAGGTGTCAAAAAAGAGATGAGCATGAAACGGTCTGAAAAATAGGAGGAGCATGAAGCGGTTTTGAAAAACATGAAGCGCCTGAAAAGGTGTGAAATATATGAAGAGCTTCAACAGGTGTCAAATATATGAGGAACATGAAACGGTCTGAAAAATAGGAGGAGCATGAAGCGGTGTTGAAAATCATGAAGAGCCTGAAAAGGTGTGAAAAATATAAGAGCTTCAAAAGTTGTGAAAAATATGAAGAGCTTCAAAAGGTGTCAAAAATATGAGGAGCATGAAACGGTCTGAAAAAGAGGAGGAGCACGAAGCGGTGTTCAAAAACATGAAGCGCCTGAAAAGATTTTAGAAATATGAAGAGCTTCAAATGTTGTCAGAAATATAAGGAGCATGAAACTGTCTGCAAAATAGGAGGAGCATGAAGTGGTGTTGAAAAACATGCAGAGTCTGAAAAGATGTGAATAATATGAAGAGCTACAAAAGGTGTGAAATACATGAGGAGCATGAAACTGTCTGAAAAATAGGAGGAGCATGAAGCACTGTTCAAAAACATGAAGAGCTTGAAAAGGTGTAAAAAATATGAAGACGTACAAAAGGTGTGAAATACATGAGGAGCATGAAACGGTGTATAAAATAGGAGGAGCATGAAGCGGTGTTCAGAAACATGAAGAGCCTGAAAAGGTGTGAAAAATATGAAGAGCTACAAACGGTGTCAAAAATATGAGGAGAATGAAACGGTCTGAAAAATAAGAGGAGCATGAAGCATTGATGAAAAACCTGAAGAGCCTGAAAACGTGTGAAAAATATGAAGAGCTTCAAAAGGTGTGAAATACATGAGGAGCATGAAACGGTCTGAAAAATAGGAGCAGCATGAAGCGGTGTTCAAAAACATGAAGAGCCTGAAAAGGTGTGAAAAATATGAAGAGCTTCAAAAAGTGTCAAAAATGATATGAGCATGAAACGGTCTGAAAAATAGGAGCAGCATGAAGCGGTGTTCAAAAACATGAAGAGCCTGAAAAGGTGTGAAAAATTTGAAGAGCTTCAAAAGCTTTCAAAAATATGAGGAGCATGAAACGGTCTGAAAAATAGGAGCAGCATGAAGCGGTGTTCAAAAACATGAAGAGCCTGAAAAGGTGTGAAAAATATGAAGAGCTTCAAAAGTTGTGAAAAATATGAAGAGCTTCAAAAGGTGTCAAAAATATGACGAGCATGATACGGTCTGAAAAATAGGAGGATCATGAAGCGGTGTTCAAAAACATGAAGAGCCTGAAAAGTTGTGAAAAATATGAAGAGCTTCAAAAGGTGTCAAAAATATGACGAGCATGAAGCGGTGTTGAAAAACATGAAGAGCCTGAAAACGTGTGAAAATTATGAAGAGCTTCAAAAGGTGTGAAAAATATGAAGAACTTCAAAAAGTGTCAAAAATGAGATGAGCTTGAAGCGGTCTGAAAAATGGTGGAGCATGAAGTGTTGTTGAAAAACATGAAGAGCCTGAAAAGATGTGAAAAATATGAAGAGCTTCAAAAGGTGTGAAGTACAGGAGGAGCATTAAACGGTCTGAAAATAGGAGGAGAATGAAGCGGTGTTGAAAAACATGAAGAGCCTGAAAAGGTGTGAAAAATATGAAGAGCTTCAAAAGTTGTGAAGTACAGGAGGAACATTAAACGGTCTGAAAAATAGGAGGAGCATATAGCGGTGTTGAAAAACATGAAGAGCCTGAAAAAAGGGTGAAATATATGAAGAGCTTCAAAAGATGTGAAAAATATTGGGAGCTTCAAAAGAGGTCAAAATTATGAGGAGCATGAAACGGTCTGAAAAATAGGAGGAGCATGAAACGGTTTTGAAAATTACGAAGAGCCTGAAAAGGTGTGAAAAATATGAAGAGCTTCAAAAGGTGTAAAATACATGAGGAGCATGAAACTGTCTGAAAAATAGGAGGTGCATGAAGTGGTGTTCAAAAACATGAAGAGCCTGAAAAGGTGTGAAAATATAAGACCTTCAAAAGTTGTGAAAAATATGAAGAGCATGAAACGGTCTGAAAAATAGGAGGAGCATGAAACGTTGTTGAAAAACATGAAGAGCCTGAAAACGTGTGAAAAATATGAAGAGTTTCAAAAGATGTGAAAAATAAGAAGAGCTTCAAAAGGTGTCAAAAATGAGATGAGCATGAAACGGTCTGAAAAATAGGAGGAGCACGAAGCGGTGTTCAAAAACATGAAGCGCCTGAAAAGGTGTTAGAAATATGAAGAGCTTCAAATGTTGTCAAAAATATGAGGAGCATGAAACTGTCTGCAAAATAGGAGGAGCATGAAGTGGTGTTGAAAAACATGCAGAGTCTGAAAAGGTGTGAATAATATGAAGAGCTACAAAAGGTGTGAAATACATGAGGAGCATGAAACTGTCTGAAAAATAGGAGGAGCATGAAGCGCTGTTCAAAAACATGAAGAGCTTGAAAAGGTGTAAAAAATATGAAGAGCTACAAAAGGTGTGAAATACATGAGGAGCATGAAACGGTGTATAAAATAGGAGGAGCATGAAGCGGTGTTCAGTAACATGAAGAGCCTGAAAAGGTGTGAAAAATATGAAGAGCTACTAACGGTGTCAAAAATATGAGGAGAATGAAACGGTCTGAAAAATAGGAGGAGCATGAGACGGTGTTGAAAAACGTGAAGAGCCTGAAAAGGTGTGAAAAATATGAAGAGCTTCAAAAGGTGTGAAAAATATGAGGAGCATGAAACGGTCTGAAAAAGAGAAGGAGCATGAAGCATTGATGAAAAACATGAAGAGCCTGAAAACGTGTGAAAAATATGAAGAGCTTCAAAAGGTGTGAAATACATGAGGAGCATGAAACGGTCTGAATAATAGAAGGAGCATGAAACGGTCTTCAAAAACATGAAGAGCCTGAAATGGTGTGAAAAATATGAAGAGCTTCAAAAGTTTTCAAAAATTTGAGGAGCATGAAACGGTCTGAAAAATAGAAGGAACATGAAGCAGTGTTCAAAAACATGAAGAGCCTGAAAAGACGTGGAAAATATGAAAAGCTTCAAAAGGTGTCAAAATTAAGAGGAGCATGAAATGGTCTGAAAAACAGGAGAAGCATGAAGCGGTGTTGAAAAACATGAAGAGCCTGAAAAGGTGTGAAAAATATGAAGAGCTTCAAAAGGTGTGAAATACTTGAGGAGCATGAAACGGTCTGAAAAATAGAAGCAGCATAAAACGGTGTTCAAAACATGAAGAGCCTGAAAAGGTGTGAAAAATACGAAGAGCTTCAAAAGGTGTGAAAAATATGAAGAGCTTCAAAAGGTGTCAAAAATATGAGGAGCATGAAAAGGTCTGAAAAATACGAGGAGCATGAAGTGGTGTTGAAAATCATGAAGAGCCTGAAAAGATGTGAAAAATATGAAGAGCTTCAAAAGGAGTCAAAAATATGAGGAGCATGACGGTCTGAAAAATAGGAGAAGCATGAAGCGATGTTGAAAAACATGAAGAGCCTGAAAAGTTGTAAAAATATGAAGAGCTTCAAAAGGTGTAAAAAATACGAAGAGCTTCAAAAGGTGTCAAAAAAGAGATGAGCATGAAACGGTCTGAAAAATAGCAGGAGCATGAAGCGGTGTTGAAAATCATGAAGAGCCTGAAAGGGTGTGAAAAATATGAAGAGCTTCAAAAGGTGTGAAAAATATGAGAGCATGAAACTGTCTGCAAAATAGGAGGAGCATGAAGTGGTGTTGAAAAACATGCAGAGTCTGAAAAGGTGTGAATAATATGAAGAGCTACAAAAGGTGTGAAATACATGAGGAGCATGAAACTGTCTGAAAAATAGGAGGAGCATGAAGCGCTGTTCAAAAACATGAAGAGCTTGAAAAGGTGTAAAAAATATGAAGAGCTACAAAAGGTGTGAAATACATGAGGAGCATGAAACGGTGTATAAAATAGGAGGAGCATGAAGCGGTGTTCAGAAACATGAAGAGCCTGAAAAGGTGTGAAAAATATGAAGAGCTACTAACGGTGTCAAAAATATGAGGAGAATGAAACGGTCTGAAAAATAGGAGGAGCATGAGACGGTGTTGAAAAACGTGAAGAGCCTGAAAAGGCGTGAAAAATATGAAGACCTTCAAAAGGTGTGAAAAATATGAGGAGCATGAAACGGTCTGAAAAAGAGAAGGAGCATGAAGCATTGATGAAAAACATGAAGAGCCTGAAAACGTGTGAAAAATATGAAGAGCTTCAAAAGGTGTGAAATACATGAGGAGCATGAAACGGTCTGAATAATAGAAGGAGCATGAAACGGTCTTCAAAAACATGAAGAGCCTGAAATGGTGTGAAAAATATGAAGAGCTTCAAAAGTTTTCAAAAATTTGAGGAGCATGAAACGGTCTGAAAAATAGAAGGAACATGAAGCAGTGTTCAAAAACATGAAGAGCCTGAAAAGACGTGGAAAATATGAAAAGCTTCAAAAGGTGTCAAAATTAAGAGGAGCATGAAATGGTCTGAAAAACAGGAGAAGCATGAAGCGGTGTTGAAAAACATGAAGAGCCTGAAAAGGTGTGAAAAATATGAAGAGCTTCAAAAGGTGTGAAATACTTGAGGAGCATGAAACGGTCTGAAAAATAGAAGCAGCATAAAACGGTGTTCAAAACATGAAGAGCCTGAAAAGGTGTGAAAAATACGAAGAGCTTCAAAAGGTGTGAAAAATATGAAGAGCTTCAAAAGGTGTCAATAATATGAGGAGCATGAAAAGGTCTGAAAAATACGAGGAGCATGAAGTGGTGTTGAAAATCATGAAGAGCCTGAAAAGATGTGAAAAATATGAAGAGCTTCAAAAGGAGTCAAAAATATGAGGAGCATAAAACGGTCTGAAAAATAGGAGAAGCATGAAGCGGTGTTGAAAAACATGAAGAGCCTGAAAAGTTGTAAAAATATGAAGAGCTTCAAAAGGTGTAAAAAATACGAAGAGCTTCAAAAGGTGTCAAAAAAGAGATGAGCATGAAACGGTCTGAAAAATAGGAGGAGCATGAAGCTGTGTTGAAAATCATGAAGAGCCTGAAATGGTGTGAAAAATATGAAGAGCTTCAAAAGGTGTGAAAAATATGAGGAGCATGAAACGGTCTGAAAAATACGAGGAGCATGAAGCGGTGTTAAAAAACATGAAGAGCTTCACAATGTGTGAAACATAAGAAGAGCTTCAAAAGATGTGATATACATGAGGTTCATTAAACGGTCTGAAAAATATGAGGACCATGAAACGGTGTTCAAAAACATGAAGAGCCTGAAAAGGTGTGAAAAATATGAAGAGCTTCAAAAGATGTGAAATACATGAGGAGCATTAAACGTTCTGAAAAATATGAGGAGCATGAAACGGTGTTCAAAAACATGAAGAGCCTGAAAAGGTGTGAAAAATATGAAGAGCTTGAAAACGTATGAAAATTATGAGGAGCATTAAACGATCTGAAAAGTAGGAGGAGCATGAAGCGGTGCTGAAAAACATGAAAATCCTGGAAAGTTCTGAAAAATATGAAGAGCTTCAAAAGGTGTGAAATGCATGAGGAGCATGAAAAGGTCTGAAAAATAGGAGGAGCATGAAGCGGTGTTCAAAAACATGAAGAGCCTGAAAAGGTGTGAGAAATATGAAGAGCTTCAAAAGGTGTCAAAAATCTGAGGAGCATGAAACGGTCTGAAAAAAAGGAGGAGCATGAAGTGGTGTAGAAAAACATGACGAGCCTGAAAAGGTGTGAAAAATATGACGAGCTTCAAAAGGTGTGAAATGCATGAGGAGCATGAAATGGTCTGAAAAATAGGAGGAGCATTAAGCGGTGTTGAAAAACATGAAGAGCCAGAAAAGCTGTGAAATTATGTCAAGCTTCAAAAGGTGTGAAAAATATGAGGAGCAGGAAACGGTCTGAAAAATAGTAGGAGCATGAAGCGGTGTTAAAGAACATGAAGAGCCTGAAAAGGTGTGAAATATATGAAGAGCTTCAAAAGGTGTCAAAAATATGAGGGGCATGAAACGTTCTGAAAAATAGGAGGAGCATGAAACGGTGTTCAAAAACATGAAGAGCTTCAAAAGGTGTGAAACATATAAAGAGCTTCAAAAGGTGTCAAAAATATGAGGAGCAGGAACGGTCTGAAAAATAGGAGGAGCATGAAGTGGTGTAGAAAAACATGAAGACCCTGAAAAGGTGTGAAAAATATGAAGAGCTTCAAAAGGTGTCAAAATATGAGGAGCATGAAACTGACTGAAATACAGGAGGAGCATCAAAAGGTGTTTAAAAGCATGAAGAGCTTCAAAAAGTGTGAAACATATGAGGAGTGGGAAACGATCAGAAAAATAGGAGGAGCATGAAACGGTGTTAAAAAACATGAAGAGCCTGAAAAGGTGTGAAACATATGAAGAGCTTCACAAGGTGTCAAAAATATGAGAAGCATGAAACGGTATGAAAAATAGGAGGAGCATGAAGTGGAGTTGAAAAGCAAGAAGAGCCTGAAAAGGTGTGAAAAATATGAAGAGCTTCAAAAGGTGTCAAAAATATGAGGAGCATGAAACGGTGTGAAAAATAGGAGGAGCATGAAGTTGTGTTGAAAACATGAAGAACCTGAAAAGGTGTGAAAAATATGAAGAGTTTCAAAAGGAGTCAAAAATATGAGGAGCATGAAACGGTCTGAAAAATAGGAGGAGCATGAAACGGTCTGAAAAGCAGGAGGATCATGAAGCCGTGTTGAAAAACATGGGGAGCCTGAAAAGGTATGAAAAATATGAAGAGCTTCAAAAGGTGTCAAAAATATTAGGAGCATGAAACGGTCTGAAAAACAGGAGGATCATGAAGCGATGTTGAAAAACATGAAGAGCCTGAAATGGTGTGAAAAATATAAAGAGCTTCAAAAGGTGTCAAATATATGAGGAGCATGAAACGCTCTGAAAAATAGGAGGAGCATGAAGCGGTGTTCAAAAACATGAAGAGCCTGAAAAGGTGTGAGAAATATGAAGAGCTTCAAAAGGTGTCAAAAATCTGAGGAGCATGAAACGGTCTGAAAAAAAGGAGGAGCATGAAGTGGTGTTGAAAAACATGACGAGCCTGAAAAGGTGTGAAAAATATGACGAGCTTCAAAAGGTGTGAAATGCATGAGGAGCATGAAATGGTCTGAAAAATAGGAGGAGCATTAAGCGGTGTTGAAAAACATGAAGAGCCAGAAAAGCTGTGAAATTATGTCAAGCTTCAAAAGGTGTGAAAAATATGAGGAGCAGGAAACGGTCTCAAAAATAGTAGGAGCATGAAGCGGTGTTAAAGAACATGAAGAGCCTGAAAAGGTGTGAAATATATGAAGAGCTTCAAAAGGTGTCAAAAATATGAGGGGCATGAAACGTTCTGAAAAATAGGAGGAGCATGAAACGGTGTTCAAAAACATGAAGAGCTTCAAAAGGTGTGAAACATATAAAGAGCTTCAAAAGGTGTCAAAAATATGAGGAGCAGGAACGGTCTGAAAAATAGGAGGAGCATGAAGCGGTGTTGAAAAACATGAAGAGCCAAAAAAGGTGTGAAAAATATGAAGAGCTTCATAAGGTGTCAAAAATATGAGGAGCATGAATCAGTCTGAAAAATAGGAGAAGCAAGAAACGGTTTTAACAATCATGAAGAGCGTGAAAAGGTGAGAAATATATGAAGAGCTTCAAAGGTGTCAAAAATATGAGGAGCATGAAACGGTCTGAAAAATAGGAGGAGCATGAAACGGTGTTCAAAAACATGAAGAGCCTGAAATGGTGTGAAAAATATAAGGAACTTCAAAAGGTGTCAAAAATATGAGGAGCATGAAACGCTCTGAAAAATAGGAAGAGCATGAAGTGGTGTTGAAAAACATGAAGAGCCTGAAAAGGTGTGAAATATATGAAGAGCTTCAAAAGGTGTCAAAAATATGAGGAGCATGAAACGGTCTAAAAAATAGGAGGAGCATGAAGCGGTGTTGAAAAACATGAAGAGCATCAAAAGCTGTGAAGAATATGAAGAGCTTCAAAACGTGTCAAAAATATGAGGAGCATGCATCGGTCTGAAAAACAGGAGGAGCATGAAATCTTGTTGAAAAACATGAAGAGCCTGAAAACGTGTGAAAATTATCAAGAGCTTCAAAAGGTGTGAAAAATATGAGGGGCATGAAACGGTCTGAAAAATAGGAGGAGCATGAAGTGGTGTTGAAAAACGTGAAGAACCTAAAAAGGTGTGAATAATATGAAGAGATTCAAAAGGTGTGAAAAATATGAGGAGCATGAAACGTTCTGAAAAATAGGAAGAGCATGAAACGGTGTTTGAAAACATGAAGAGCATGAAAATGTGTGAAAAATATGAAGACCTTCAAAACGTGTCAAAAATGAGATGAGCATGAAACGGTCTGAAAAAAAGGAGGTGCATGAAGCGGTGTTGAAAAACATGAAGAGCCTGAAAACGTGCGAAAAATATGAAGAGCTTCTAAAGGTGTGAAAAATATGAAGAGCTTCAAAAGGGGTCAAAAATGAGATGAGCATGAAACGGCCTGAAAAATAGGAGGAGCATGAAGCGGTGTTGAAAAACATGAAGAGCCTGAAAATGTGTGAAAAATTTGAAGAGCTTCAAAAGGTGTCAAAAATATGAGGAGGTTGAATCGGTCTGAGAAATAGGATGAGCATAAAGTGGTGTTGAAAAACATGAAGAGTCTGAAAAGTTGTGAAAAATATGAAGAGCTTCATAATGTGTCAAAAATATGAGGAGCAAGAAAAGGTCTGAAAAATAGGAGAAGCAAGAAACGGTTTTAACAAACATGAAGTGCGTGAAAAGGTGTGAAATATATGAAGAGCTTCAAAAGGTGTCAAAAATATGAGGAGCATGAAACCGTCTGAAAAATAGGAGGAGCATGAAACGGTGTTGAAAAACATGAAGAGCCTGAAATGGTGTAAAAAATATGAGGAACTTCAAAAGGTGTCAAAAATATGAGGAGCATGAAACGCTCTGAAAAATAGGAGGAGCATGAAGTGGTATTGAAAAACATGAAGAGCCTGAAAAGGTGTGAAATATATGAAGAGCTTCAAAAGGTGTCAAAAATATGAGGAGCATGAAACGGTCTGAAAAATAGGAGGAGCATGAAGCGGTGTTGAAAAACATGAAGAGCATCAAAAGCTGTGAAGAATATGAAGAGATTCAAAACGTGTCAAAAAGATGAGGAGCATGAATCGGTCTGAAAAATAGAAGGAGCATGAAGTGGTGTTGAAAAACATGAAGATCTGAAAAGGAGTGAAAAATATGAAGAGCTTCATAAGGTGTCAAAAATATGAGGAGCATGTAACGGTCTGAAAAACAGGAGGAGAAAGAAACGGTTTTAACAAACATGAAGAGCGGGAAAAGGTGTGAAAAATATGAAGAGCTTCAAAAGGTGTCAAAAATATGAGGAGCATGAAACAGGCTGTAAAATAGGAGGAGCATGAAGCGGTGTCGAAAAACATGAAGAGCATGAAGAGTTGTGAAAAATAGGAAGAACTTCAAAAGGTGTCAAAAATATGAGGAGCATGAACGGTATGAAAAATAGGAGGATCATGAAGCCGTGTTGAAAAACATGAAGAGCCTGAAAACGTGTGAAAATTATGAAGTGCTTCAAAAGGTGTGAAATATATGAAGAGCTTCAAAAGGTGTCAAAAATGAGATGAGCATGAAATGGTCTGAAAGATAGGAGGGGCATGAAGCGGTGTTGAAAAACATGAAGAGCCTGAAAAGGTGTGAGAAATATGAAGATCTTCAAAATGTGTCAAAAATATGAGGAGCATGAAACGGTCTGAAAAATAGGAGGAGCAAGAAGTGATGTTTAAAAACTTGAAGAGCCTGAAAAGGTGTGAAAAATATGAAGAGCTTCATAAGGTGTCAAATATATTAGGAGCAAGAAACTGTCTGAAAAATAGGAGGAGAATGAAGTGATGTTGAAAAACGTGAAGAGCCTAAAAAGGTGTGAAAAATATGAAGAGCTTCAAAAGGTGTGAAAAATATGAGGAGCATGAAACGGTCTGAAAAATAGGAGGAGCATGAAACGGTGTTCGAAAACATGAAGAGCATGAAAAATTGTGAAAAATATGAAGACCTTCAAAACGTGTCAAAAATGAGATGAGCATGAAACGGTCTGAAAAAAAGGAGGTGCATGAAGCGGTGTTGAAAAACATGAAGAGCCTGAGAACGTGTGAAAAATATGAAGAGATTCTAAAGGTGTGAAAAATATGAAGAGCTTCAAAAGGGGTCACAAATGAGATGAGCATGAAACGGCCTGAAAAATAGGAGGAGCATGAAGTGGTGTTGAATAACATGATGAGCCTGAAAAAGTGTGAAATATATGAAGAGCTTCAAAATGTGTCAAAAATATGAGGAGCATGAAACGGTCTGGAAAATAGGAGGAGCATGAAGCGGTGTTGAAAAACATGAAGAGCCTGAAAAGGTGTGAAAAATATGAAGAGCTTCAAAAGGTGTCAAAAATATGATCAGCATGAACGGTCTGGAAAATAGCAGGAGCATGAAGCGGTCTTGAAAACCATGAAGAGCCTGAAAAGGTGTGAAAAATAAGAAGAGCTTCAAAATG
This sequence comes from Dama dama, assembly GCF_033118175.1. Taxonomy (NCBI): domain Eukaryota; kingdom Metazoa; phylum Chordata; class Mammalia; order Artiodactyla; family Cervidae; genus Dama; species Dama dama. The sequence goes on from NW_026870885.1 coordinate 5,061,404, forward strand.
TTTCAAAATTATGAGGAGAATGAACGGTCTGAAAAATAGGAGGAGCATGAAGCGGTGTTGAAAAACATGAAGAGCCTGAAAAGGTGTGAAATATATGAAGACCTTCAAAAGGTGTGAAGTACATGAGGAGCATTAAACGCTCTGAAAAATAGGAGAAGCATGAAGTTTTGTTCAAAAACATGAAGAGCCTGAAAAGGTGTGAAATATATGAAGATCTTCAAAAGGTGTGAAAAATATGAGGGGCATGAAACGGTCTGAAAAATAGGAGGTGCATGAAGCGGTGTTGAAAACATGAAGAGCCTGAAAACGTGTGAAAAATATGAACAGCTTCAAAAGGTGTGACAAATATGAAGAGCTTCAAACGGTGTGAAAAATATGAAGAGCTTCAAACGGTGTCAAAAATGAGATGAGCATGAAATGGCCTAAAAAATAGGAGGAGCATGAAGTGTTGGTGAAAAACATGAAGAGCCTGAAGAAGTGTGAAGTATATGAAGAGATTCAAAAGGTGTAAAAAATATGAGGAGCATGAAACGGTCTGAAAAATAGGAGGATCATGAAGTGATGTTGAAAAACATGAAGAGCCAAAAAAGGTGTGAAAAATATGAAGAGCTTCAAAAGGTGTCAAAAATATGAGGAGCATGAAACGCTCTGAAAAATAGGAGGAGCATGAAGTGGTATTGAAAAACATGAAGAGCCTGAAAAGGTGTGAAATATATGAAGAGCATCAAAAGGTGTCAAAAATATGAGGAGCATGAAACGGTCTGAAAAATAGGAGGAGCATGAAGCGGTGTTGAAAAACATGAAGAGCATCAAAAGCTGTGAAGGATATGAAGAGCTTCAAAACGTGTCAAAAATATGAGGAGCATGAATCGGTCTGAAAAATAGAAGGAGCATGAACTGGTGTTGAAAAACATGAAGATCTGAAAAGGAGTGAAAAATATGAAGAGCTTCATAAGCTGTCAAAAATATGAGGAACATGAAACAGTCTGAAAAATAGGAGGAGCAAGAAACGGTTTTAACAAACATGAAGAGCGGGAAAAGGTGTGAAAAATATGAAGAGCTTCAAAAGGTGTCAAAAATATGAGGAGCATGAAACAGGCTGAAAAATAGGAGGAGCATGAAGTGGTGTCGAAAAACATGAAGAGCATGAAGAGTTGTGAAAAATAGGAAGAACTTCAAAAGGTGTGAAAAATATGAGGAGCATGAACGGTATAAAAAATAGGAGGATCATGAAGCCATGTTGAAAAACATGAAGAGCCTGAAAACGTGTGAAAATTATGAAGAGCTTCAAAAGGTGTGAAATATATGAAGAGCTTCAAAAGGTGTCAAAAATGAGATGAGCATGAAATGGTCTGAAAGATAGATGGGGCATGAAGCGGTGTTGAAAAATGTGAAGAGCCTGAAAAGGTGTGAAAAATATGAAGAGCTTCAAATGGTGTGAAATACATGAGGACTTTGAAATGGTCTGAAAAACAGGAGGAGCATGAAATCTTGTTGAAAAACATGAAGAGCCTGAAAACGTGTGAAAATTATCAAGAGCTTCAAAAGGTGTGAAATATATGAAGAGCTTCAAAAGGTGTCAAAAAAGAGATGAGCATGAAATGGTCTGAAAGATAGGAGGGGCATGAAGCGGTGTTGAAAAACATGAAGAGCCTGAAAAGGTGTGAGAAAATTGAAGATCTTCAAAATGTGTCAAAAATATGAGGAGCATGAAACGCTCTGAAAAATAGGAGGAGCAAGAAGTGATGTTTAAAAACATGAAGAGCCTGAAAAGGTGTGAAAAATATGAAGAGCATCAAAAGATGTGAAAAATATGAGGAGCATGAACCGGTCTGAAAAATAGGAGGAGCATGAAGCGGTTTTGAAAAGCATGAAGAGTCTGAAAAGGTGTGAAAAATATGAAGAGCTTCATAAGGTGTCAAAAATATTAGGAGCATGAAACTGTCTGAAAAATAGGAGGAGCATGAAGTGGTGTTGAAAAACGTGAAGAGCCTAAAAAGGTGTGAAAAATATGAAGAGTTTCAAAAGGTGTGAAAAATATGAGGAGCATGAAACGGTCTGAAAAATAGGAGGAGCATGAAACGGTGTTTGAAAACATGAAGAGCATGAAAATGTGTGAAAAATATGAAGACCTTCAAAACGTGTCAAAAATGAGATGAGCATGAAACGGTCTGAAAAAAAGGAGGTGCATGAAGCTGTGTTGAAAAACATGAAGAGCCTGAAAACGTGCGAAAAATATGAAGAGCTTCTAAAGGTGTGAAAAATATGAAGAGCTTCAAAAGGTTTCAAAAATGAGATGAGCATGAAACGGCCTGAAAAATAGGAGGAGCATGAAGTGGTGTTGAAAAATATGAAGAGCCTGAAAAGGTGTGAAAAATATGAAGAGCTGCAAAAGGTGTCAAAAATATGAGGAGCATGAACGGTCTGGAAAATAGGAGGAGCATGAAGCGGTCTTGAAAACCATGAAGAGCCTGAAAAGGTGTGAAAAATAAGAAGAGCTTCAAAATGTTTCAAAATTATGAGGAGAATGAACGGTCTGAAAAATAGGAGGAGCGTGAAGCGGTGTTGAAAAACATGAAGAGCCTGAAAAGTTGTGAAAAATATGAAGACCTTCAAAAGGTGTGAAGTACATGAGGAGCATTAATCGCTCTGAAAAAGAGGAGAAGCATGAAGTTTTGTTCAACAACATGAAGAGCCTGAAAAGGTGTGAAATATATGAAGATCTTCAAAAGGTGTGAAAAATATGAGGGGCATGAAACGCTCTGAAAAATAGGAGGTGCATGAAGCGGTGTTGAAAACATGAAGAGCCTGAAAAAGTGTGAAAAATATGAAGAGCTTCAAAAGGTGTGAAAAATGAGATGAGCATGAAATGGCCTAAAAAATAGGAGGAGCATGAAGTGTTGGTGAAAAACATGAAGAGCCTGAAAACGTGTGAAGTATATGAAGAGATTCAAAAGGTGTCAAAAATATGAGGAGCATGAAACGGTCTGAAAAATAGAAGGAGAATGAAGCGGTGTTGAAAAACATGAAGAGCCTGAAAAGGTGTGCAAAATATGAAGAGCTTCAAAAGGTGTGAAAAATATGAGGAGCATGAGATGGTCCGAAAAATAGGAGGAGCAGGAAGTGGTGTTGAAAAACAAGAAGAGTCTGAAAAGGTGTGAAAAATATGAAGAGCTTCAAAAGGTGTGAAAAATATGAAGAGCTTCAAAATGTGTCAAAAATGAAATGAGCATGAAACGGTCTGAATTTTAGGAGGAACATGAATTGGTGTTGAAAAACATGAAGAGACTGAAAAGGTGTGAAAAATATGAAGAGCTTCAAAAGGTGTGAAATATATGAAGAGCTTCAAAAGAAGTCAAAAATGAGATGACCATGATATTGTCTGAAAGATAGGAGGAGCATGAAGCGGTGTTGAATACCATGAAGAGCCTGAAAAGGTGTGAGAAATATGGAGATCTTCAAAAGTTGTCAGAAATATGAGGAGCATGAAACGGTCTGAAAAATAGGAGGATCATGAAGTGATGTTGAAAAACATGAAGAGCCAAAAAAGGTGTGAAAAATATGAAGAGCTTCAAAAGGTGTCAAAAATATGAGGAGCATGAAACGCTCTGAAAAATAGGAGGAGCATGAAGTGGTATTGAAAAACATGAAGAGCCTGAAAAGGTGTGAAATATATGAAGAGCTTCAAAAGGTGTCAAAAATATGAGGAGCATGAAACGGTCTGAAAAATAGGAGGAGCATGAAGCGGTGTTGAAAAACATGAAGAGCATCAAAAGCTGTGAAGAATATGAAGAGCTTCAAAACGTGTCAAAAATATGAGGAGCATGAATCGGTCTGAAAAATAGAAGGAGCATGAAGTGGTGTTGAAAAACAGGAAGATCAGAAAAGGAGTGAAAAATATGAAGAGCTTCATAAGGTGTCAAAAATATGAGGAACATGAAACGGTCTGAAAAATAGGAGGAGCAAGAAACGGTTTTAACAAACATGAAGAGCGGGAAAAGGTGTGAAAAATATGAAGAGCTTCAAAAGGTGTCAAAAATATGAGGAGCATGAAACAGGCTGAAAAATAGGAGGAGCATGAAGCGGTGTCGAAAAACATGAAGAGCATGAAGAGTTGTGAAAAATAGGAAGAACTTCAAAAGGTGTCAAAAATATGAGGAGCATGAACGGTATGAAAAATAGGAGGATCATGAGGCCGTGTTGAAAAACATGAAGAGCCTGAAAACGTGTGAAAATTATGAAGAGCTTCAAAAGGTGTGAAATATATGAAGAGTTTCAAAAGGTGTCAAAAATGAGATGAGCATGAAATGGTCTGAAAGATAGGAGGGGCATGAAGCGGTGTTGAAAAATATGAAGAGCCTGAAAAGGTGTGAAAAATATGAAGAGCTTCAAATGGTGTGAAATACATGAGGACTTTGAAATGGTCTGAAAAACAGGAGGAGCATGAAATATTGTTGAAAAACATGAGGAGCCTGAAAACGTGTGAAAATTATCAAGAGCTTCAAAAGGTGTGAAATATATGAAGAGCTCCAAAAGGTGTCAAAAATGAGATGAGCATGAAATGGTCTGAAAGATAGGAGGGGCATGAAGCGGTGTTGAAAAACATGAAGAGCCTGATAAGCTGTGAGAAATATGAAGATCTTCAAAATGTGTCAAAAATATGAGGAGCATGAAACGGTCTGAAAAATAGGAGGAGCAAGAAGTGATGTTTAAAACATGAAGAGCCTGAAAATGTGTGAAAAATATGAAGAGCATCAAAAGATGTGAAAAATATGAGGAGCATGAACCGGTCTGAAAAATAGGAGGAGCATGAAGCGGTTTTGAAAAGCATGAAGAGTCTGAAAAGGTGTGGAAAATATGAAGAGCTTCATAAGGTGTCAAAAATATTAGGAGCATGAAACTGTCTGAAAAATAGGAGGAGCATGAAGTGGTGTTGAAAAACGTGAAGAGCCTAAAAAGGTGTGAAAAATATGACGAGCTTCAAAAGGTGTGAAAAATATGAGGAGCATGAAACGGTCTGAAAAATAGGAGGAGCATGAAACGGTGTTTGAAAACATGAAGAGCATGAAAATGTGTGAAAAATATGAAGACCTTCAAAACGTGTCAAAAATGAGATGAGCATGAATCGGTCTGAAAAAAAGGAGGTGCATGAAGCGGTGTTGAAAAACATGAAGAGCCTGAAAACGTGCGAAAAATATGAAGAGCTTCTAAAGGTGTGAAAAATATGAAGAGCTTCAAAAGGTGTCAAAAATGAGATGAGCATGAAACGGCCTGAAAAATAGGAGGAGCATGAAGTGGTGTTGAAAAACATGATGAGCCTGAAAAAGTGTGAAATATATGAAGAGCTTCAAAAGGTGTCAAAAATATGAGGAGCATGAAACGTTCTGAAAAATAGGAGGAGCATGAAGCGGTGTTGAAAAACATGAAGAGCCTGAAAAGGTGTGAAAAATATGAAGAGCTGCAAAAGGTGTCAAAAATATGAGGAGCATGAACGGTCTGGAAAATAGGAGGAGCATGAAGCGGTCTTGAAAACCATGAAGAGCCTGAAAAGGTGTGAAAAATAAGAAGAGCTTCAAAATGTTTCAAAATTATGAGGAGAATAAACGGTCTGAAAAATAGGAGGAGCGTGAAGCGGTGTTGAAAAACATGAAGAGCCTGAAAAGGTGTGAAAAATATGAAGACCTTCAAAAGGTGTGAAGTACATGAGGAGCATTAATCGCTCTGAAAAATAGGAGAAGCATGAAGTTTTGTTCAACAACATGAAGAGCCTGAAAAGGTGTGAAATATATGAAGATCTTCAAAAGATGTGAAAAATATGAGGGGCATGAAACGCTCTGAAAAATAGGAGGTGCATGAAGCGGTGTTGAAAACATGAAGAGACTGAAAAAGTGTGAAAAATATGAACAGGTTCAAAAGGTGTGAAAAATATGAAGAGCTTCAAAAGGTGTGAAAAATGAGATGAGCATGAAATGGCCTAAAAAATAGGAGGAGCATGAAGTGTTGGTGAAAAACATGAAGAGCCTGAAAACGTGTGAAGTATATGAAGAGATTCAAAAGGTGTCAAAAATATGAGGAGCTTGAAACGGTCTGAAAAATAGAAGGAGAATATAGCGGTGTTGAAAAACATGAAGAGCCTGAAAACGTGCGAAAAATATGAAGAGCTTCTAAAGGTGTGAAAAATATGAACAGCTTCTAAAGGTGTGAAAAATATGAAGAGCTTCAAAAGGTGTCAAAAATGAGATGAGCATGAAACGGCCTGAAAAATAGGAGGAGCATGAAGTGGTGTTGAAAAACATGATGGGCCTGAAAAAGTGTGAAATATATAAAGAGCTTCAAAACGTGTCAAAAATATGAGGAGCATGAAACAGGCTGTAAAATAGGAGGAGCATGAAGCGGTGTCGAAAAACATGAAGAGAATGAAGAGTTGTGAAAAATAGGAAGAACTTCAAAAGGTGTGAAATATATGAAGAGCTTCAAAAGATGTGAAATATATGAAGAGCTTCAAAAGAAGTCAAAATGAGATGAGCATGATATTGTCTGAAAGACAGGAGGAGCATGAAGCGGTGATGAAAAACATGAAGAGCCTGAAAATTTGTGAGAAATATGGAGATCTTCAAAAGGTGTCAAAAATATGAGGAGCATGATACGGTCTGAAAAATAGGAGGATCATGAAGTGATGTTGAAAAACATGAAGACCCAAAAAAGGTGTGAAAAATATGAAGAGCTTCAAAAGGTGTCAAAAATATGAGGAGCATGAAAAGGTCTGAAAAATAGGAGGAGTTTGAAGCGGTGTTGAAAAACATGAAGAGCCTGAAAATGTGTGAAAAATTTGAAGAGCTTCAAAAGGTGTCAAAAATATGAGGAGGTTGAATCGGTCTGAGAAATAGGATGAGCATGAAGTGGTGTTGAAAAACATGAAGAGTCTGAAAAGTTGTGAAAAATATGAAGAGCTTCATAATGTGTCAAAAATATGAGGAGCAAGAAACGGTCTGAAAAATAGGAGAAGCAAGAAACGGTTTTAACAAACATGAAGTGCGTGAAAAGGTGTGAAATATATGAAGAGCTTCAAAAGGTGTCAAAAATATGAGGAGCATGAAACCGTCTGAAAAATAGGAGGAGCATGAAACGGTGTTGAAAAACATGAAGAGCCTGAAATGGTGTGAAAAATATGAGGAACTTCAAAAGGTGTCAAAAATATGAGGAGCATGAAACGCTCTGAAAAATAGGAGGAGCATGAAGTGGTGTTGAAAAACATGAAGAGCCTAAAAAGGTGTGAAATATATGAAGAGCTTCAAAAGGTGTCAAAAATATGAGGAGCATGAAACGGTCTGAAAAATAGGAGGAGCATGAAGCGGTGTTGAAAAACATGAAGAGCATCAAAAGCTGTGAAGAATATGAAGAGCTTCAAAACGTGTCAAAAATATGAGGAGCATGAATCGGTCTGAAAAATAGAAGGAGCATGAAGTGGTGTTGAAAAACATGAAGATCTGAAAAGGAGTGAAAAATATGAAGAGCTTCATAAGGTGTCAAAAATATGAGGAGCATGTAACGGTCTGAAAAATAGGAGGAGCAAGAAACGGTTTTAACAAACATGAAGAGCGGGAAAAGGTGTGAAAAATATGAAGAGCTTCAAAAGGTGTCAAAAATATGAGGAGCATGAAACAGGCTGTAAAATAGGAGGAGCATGAAGCGGTGTCGAAAAACATGAAGAGCATGAAGAGTTGTGAAAAATAGGAAGAACTTCAAAAGGTGTCAAAAATATGAGGAGCATGAATGGTATGAAAAAAAGGAGGATCATGAAGCCGTGTTGAAAAACATGAAGAGCCTGAAAACGTGTGAAAATTATGAAGAGCTTCAAAAGGTGTGAAATATATGAAGAGCTTCAAAAGGTGTCAAAAATGAGATGAGCATGAAATGGTCTGAAAGATAGGAGGGGCATGAAGCGGTGTTGAAAAACATGAAGAGCCTGAAAAGGTGTGAGAAATATGAAGATCTTCAAAATGTGTCAAAAATATGAGGAGCATGAAACGCTCTGAAAAATAGGAGGAGCAAGAAGTGATGTTTAAAAACTTGAAGAGCCTGAAAAGGTGTGAAAAATATGAAGAGCACCAAAAGATGTGAAAAATATGAGGAGCATGAACCGGTCTGAAAAATAGGAGGAGCATGAAGTGGTTTTGAAAAGCATGAAGAGTCTGAAAAGGTGTGAAAAATATGAAGAGCTTCAAAAGGTGTCAAAACTATGATGAGCATGAACGGTCTGGAAAATAGGAGGAGCATGAAGCGGTGTTGAAAAACATGAAGAGCCTGAAAAGGTGTGAAATATATGAAGAGCTTCAAAAGGTGTCAAAAATATGAGGAGCATGAACGGTCTGAAAAATAGGAGGAGCATGAAGCGGTGTTGAAAAACATGAAGAGCCTGAAAAGGTGTGAAATATATGAAGACCTTCAAAAGGTGTGAAGTACATGAGGAGCATTAAACGCTCTGAAAAATAGGAGAAGCATGAAGTTTTGTTCAAAAACATGAAGAGCCTGAAAAGGTGTGAAATATATGAAGATCTTCAAAAGGTGTGAAAAATATGAGGGGCATGAAACGGTCTGAAAAATAGGAGGTGCATGAAGCGGTGTTGAAAACATGAAGAGCCTGAAAACGTGTGAAAAATATGAACAGCTTCAAAAGGTGTGAAAAATATGAAGAGCTTCAAATGGTGTGAAAAATATGAAGAGCTTCAAACGGTGGCAAAAATGAGATGAGCATGAAATGGCCTAAAAAATAGGAGGAGCATGAAGTGTTGGTGAAAAACATGAAGAGCCTGAAGAAGTGTGAAGTATATGAAGAGATTCAAAAGGTGTCAAAAATATGAGGAGCATGAAACGGTCTGAAAAATAGGAGGAGCATGAAGCGGTGTTAAAAAACAAGAAGAGTCTGAAAAGGTGTGAAAAATGTGAAGAGCTTCATAAGGTGTGAAAAATATGAAGAGCTTCAAAATGTGCCAAAAATGAGATGAGCATGAAACGGTCTGAATATTAGGAGGAACATGAATTGGTGTTGAAAAACATGAAGAGACTGAAAAGGTGTGAAAAATGTGAAGAGCTTCAAAAGGTGTGAAATATATGAAGAGCTTCAAAAGAAGTCAAAAATGAGGTGAGCATGATATTGCCTGAAAGATAGGAGGAGCATGAAGCGGTGTTGAAAAACATGAAGAGCCTGAAAAGGTGTGAGAAATATGGAGATCTTCAAAAGGTGTCAAAAATATGAGGAGCATGAACCGATCTGAAAAATAGGAGGATCATGAAGTGATGTTGAAAAACATGAAGAGCCAAAAAAGGTGTGAAAAATATGAAGAGCTTCAAAAGGTGTCAAAAATATGAGGAGCATGAAAAGGTCTGAAAAATAGGAGGAGCATGAAGCGGTGTTGAAAAACATGAAGAGCCTGAAAATGTGTGAAAAATTTGAAGAGCTTCAAAAGGTGTCAAAAATATGAGGAGGTTGAATCGGTCTGAAAAATAGGATGAGGATGAAGTGGTGTTGAAAAACATGAAGAGTCTGAAAAGGTGTGAAATATATGAAGAGCTTCAAAAGGTGTCAAAAATATGAGGAGCATGAAACGGTCTGAAAAATAGAAGGAACATGAAGTGGTGTTGAAAAACATGAAGATCTGAAAAGGAGTGAAAAATATGAAGAGCTTCATATGGTGTCAAAAGTATGAGGAGCATGAAACGGTCTGAAAAATAGGAGGAGCAAGAAACGGTTTTAACAAACATGAAGAGCGGGAAAATGTGTGAAAAACATGAAGAACTTCAAAAGGTGTCAAAAATATGAGGAGCCTGAACGGTATGAAAAATAGGAGGATCATGAAGCCGTGTTGAAAAACATGAAGAGCCTGAAAACGTGTGAAAATTATGAAGAGCTTCAAAAGGTGTGAAATATATGAAGAGCTTCAAAAGATGTCAAAAATGAGATGAGCATGAAATGGTCTGAAAGATAGGAGGGGCACGAAGCGGTGTTGAAAAACATGAAGAGCCTGAAAAGGTGTGAAAAATATGAAGAGCTTCTCATGGTGTGAAATACATGAGGACCTTGAAACGGTCTGAAAAACAGCAGGAGCATGAAATCTTGTTGAAAAACATGAAGAGCCTGAAAAGGTGTGAAAAATATGAAGAGCTTCAAAAGGTGTCAAAAATATGATGAGCATGAACGGTCTGGAAAATAGCAGGAGCATGAAGCGTTCTTGAAAACCATGAAGAGCCTGAAAAGGTGTGAAAAATAAGAAGAGCTTCAAAATGTTTCAAAATTATGAGGAGAATGAAAGGTCTGAAAAATAGGTGGAGCATGAAGCGGTGTTGAAAAACATGAAGAGCCTGAAAAGGTGTGAAATATATGAAGACCTTCAAAAGGTGTGAAGTACATGAGGAGCATTAAACGCTCTGAAAAATAGGAGAAGCATGAAGTTTTGTTCAAAAACATGAAGAGCCTGAAAAGGTGTGAAATATATGAAGATCTTCAAAAGGTGTGAAAAATATGAGGGGCATGAAACGGTCTGAAAAATAGGAGGTGCATTAAGAGGTGTTGAAAACATGAAGAGCCTGAAAACGTGTGAAAAATATGAACAGCTTAAAAAGGTGTGAAAAATGTGAAGAGCTTCAAAAGGTGTGAAAAATATGAGGAGCATGAAACAGGCTGAAAAATAGGAGGAGCATGAAGCAGTGTCGAAAAACATGAAGAGCATTAAGAGTTGTGAAAAATGTGAAGAACTTCAAAAGGTGTGAAAAATATGAGGAGCATGAAACAGGCTGAAAAATAGGAGGAGCATGAAGCAGTGTCGAAAAACATGAAGAGCCTGAAAAGGTGTTAAAAATATGAAGAGCTTCATAAGGTGTCAAAAATATTAGGAGCATGAAACTGTCTGAAAAATAGGAGGAGCATGAAGTGGTGTTGAAAAACTTGAAGAGCCTAAAAAGGTGTGAAAAATATGACGAGCTTCAAAAGGTGTGAAAAATATGAGAAACATGAAACGGTCTGAAAAATAGGAGGAGCATGAAACGGTGTTCGAAAACATGAAGAGCATGAAAATTTGTGAAAAATATGAAGACCTTCAAAACGTGTCAAAAATGAGATGAGCATGAAACGGTCTGAAAAAAAAGAAGTGCATGAAGTGTTGGTGAAAAACATGAAGAGCCTGAAAATGTGTGAAGTATATGAAGAGATACAAAAGGTGTCAAAAATATGAGGAGCATGAAACGGTCTGAAAAATAGAAGGAGCATGAAGTGGTGTTGAAAAACGAGAAGAGCCTAAAAAGTGTGAAAAATATGACGAGCTTCAAAAGGTGTGAAAAATATGAGGAACATGAAACGGTCTGAAAAATAGGAGGAGCATGAAACGGTGTTGAAAAACATGAAGAGCCTGAAAATGTGTGAAATATATGAAGACCTTCAAAAGGTGTGAAGTACATGAGGAGCATTAAACGCTCTGAAAAATAGGAGAAGAAAGAAGTTTTGTTCAAAACCATGAAGAGCCTGAAAAGGTGTGAAATATATGAAGATCTTCAAAAGGTGTCAAAAATATGAGGAGCATGAACCGGTCTGAAAAATCGGAGGATCATGAAGTGATGTTGAAAAACATGAAGAGCCAAAAAAGGTGTGAAAAATATGAACAGTTTCAAAAGGTGTCAAAAATATGAGGAGCAGGAAAAGGTCTGAAAAATAGGAGGAGCATGAAGCGGTGTTGACAAACATGAAGAGCCTGAAAAATGTGTGAAAATTATGAAGAGCTTCAAAAGGTGTGAAATATATGAAGAGGTTCAAAAGGTGTCAAAAATGAGATGAGCATGAAATGGTCTGAAAGATAGGAGGGGCATGAAGCGGTGTTGAAAAACATGAAGAGCCTGAAAAGGTGTGAGAAATATGAAGTTCTTCAAAATGTGTCAAAAATATGAGGAGCATGAAACGGTCTGAAAAATAGGAGGAGCAAGAAGTGATGTTTAAAAACATGAAGAGCCTGAAAAGGTGTGAAAAATATGAAGAGCCTGAAAAGGTGTGAAAAATATGAGAAGCATGAACCGGTCTGAAAAATAGGAGGAGCATGAAGCGGTTTTGAAAAGCATGAAGAGTCTGAAAAGGTGTGAAAAATATGAAGAGCTTCATAAGGTGTCAAAAATATTAGGAGCATGAAACTGAAAATAGGAGGAGCATGAAGTGGTGTTGAAAAACGTGAAGAGCCTAAAAAGGTTTGAAAAATATGACGAGCTTCAAAAGGTGTGAAAAATAGGAGGAGCATGAAACGGTTTTCGAAAACATTAAGAGCATGAAAATTTGTGAAAAATATGAAGACCTTCAAAATGTGTCAAAAATGAGATGAGCATGAAACGTCTGAAAAAAAGGAGCTGCATGAAACGGTGTTGAAAAACTTGAAGAGCCTGAGGACGTGTGAAAAATATGAAGAGCTTCTAAAGGTGTGAAAAATATGAAGAGCTTCAAAAGGTGTCAAAAATATGAGGAGAATGAAACGGTCTGAAAAATAGGTGGAGCATGAAGCTGTGTTCAAAAACATGAAGAGCCAGAAAAGGTGTGAAAAATATGAAGAGCTTCAAAAAGTGTCAAAAATATGAGGAGCAAGAAACGGTCTGAAAAATAGGAGGAGCATGAAGTGGAGCTGAACAATATGAAGAGCCTGAAATGGTGTGCAAAATATGAAGAGCTTCAAAAGGTGTAAGAAATGAGATGAGCATGAAACGGTCTGAAAAATAGGAGGAGCACGAACTGGTGCTGAAAAACATGAAGAGCCTGAAAAGGTTTGAAAAATATGAAAAGCTTCAAAAGGTGTGAAAAATATGAGGAGCATGAAACGGTCTGAAAAATAGGAGGAGCATGAAGTGGAGCTGAAAAACATGAAGAGCCTGAAAAGGTGTGCAAAATATGAAGAGCTTCAAAAGGTGTAAAAAATGAGATGAGCATGAAACGGTCTGAAAAATAGGAGGAGCATGAACTGTTGCTGAAAAACATGAAGAGCCTGAAAAGGTGTGCAAAATATGAAGAGCTTCAAAAGGTGTAAAAAATGAGAGCAGCATGAAACGGTCTGAAAAATAGGAGGAGCATGAAGTGAAGCTGAAAAACATGAAGAGCCTGAAAAGGTGTGCAAAATATGAAGAGCTTCAAAATGTGTCAAGAATATGAGGAGCATGAAACGGTCTGCAAAATAGGAGGAGCAAGAACTGGTGCTGAAAAACATGAAAGACGGAAAAGGTTTGAAAAATATGAAGAGCTTCAAAAGGTGTGAAAAATATGAGGAGCATGAAACGGTCTGAAAAATAGGAGAAGCATGAAGCGGTGTTCAAAAACATGAAGAGCCTGAAAAGGTGTGAAAAATATGAAGAATTTCAAAGGGTGTTAAAAAATAGATGAGCATGAAACGGTCTGAAAAATAGGAAGAGCATGAAGCGGTGTTCAAAATCATGAAGAGCCTGAAAAGGTGTGAGAAACATGAAGAGCTTCAAAAGCTGTGAAAAATATGAAGAGCTTCAAAGGTGTCAAAAATGAGATGAGCATGAAACGGTCTGAAAAATAGAAGGAGCATGAAATGCTGTTGAAAATCATGAAGAGAATGAAAAGGTGTGAAAAATATGAAGAGCTTCAAAAGGTGTCAAAAATATGAGGAGCATGAAACGGTCTGAAAAATAGGAGGAGCATGAAGCGGTGTTCAAAAAAATGAAGTGCCTGAAAATGTGTGAAAAATTAGAAGAGCTTCAAAAGGTGTCAAAATATGAGGATCATGAAATGGTCTGAAAAATAGAAGGAGGATGAAGCGGTGTTCAAAAACATGAAGAGCTGAAAAGGTGTGAAAAATAGAAAAGCCTCAAAACGTGTCAAAAATATGAGGAGCATGAAACGGTCTGAACAATAGCAGGAGCATGAAGCGGTGTTGAAACACATGAAGAGTCTGAAAACGTGTGAAAATATGAAGAGCTTCAAAAATATGAAAAATATGAAGCGCTTCAAAAGGTGTGATAAATATGAAGAGCTTCAAAAGGTGTCAAAAATGAGATGAGCATGAAACGGTCTGAAAAATAGGAGGAGCATGAAGCGGTGTTGAAAACGATGAAGAGCCTGAAAACGTGTGAAAAATATGAAGAGATTCAAAAGGTGTGAAATACATGAGGAGGATTAAACGGTCTGAAAAATATGAGGAGCATGAAGCTGTGTTGAAAAACATGAAGAGCCTGAAAACGTGTGAAAAATATGAAGAGCTTCAAAAGGTGTGAAAAATATGACGAGCTTCAAAAGGTGTCAAAAATTACATGAGCATGAAACGGTTGAAAAATAGGAGGAGCATGAAGTGGTGTTGAAAAACATGAAGAGCCTGAAAAGGTGTGAAAAATATGGAAAGCTTCAAAATGTGTCAAAAATATGTGGAGCATGTTACGGTCTCAAAAATAGGAGGAGCATGAAGCGGTGTTCAAAAACAAGAAGAGCCTGAAAAGGTGTGAAAAATATGAAGAGCTTCAAAAGGTTTCAAAAATATGAAGAGCATGAAACGGTCTGAAAAATAGGAGGAGCATGAAGCCGTGTTCAAAAACATGAAGAGCATGAAAAGGTGTGAAAAATATGAGGAGCTTCAAAAGGTGTGAAATACGTGAGGAGCATTAAGCAGTCTGAAAAATAGGAGGAGCATGAAGTGGTGTTGAAAAACATGAAGAGCCTGAAAAGGTGTGAAAAATATGAAGAGATTCAAAAGGTGTGAAATACATGAGGAGGATTAAACGGTCTGAAAAATATGAGGAGCATGAAGCTGTGTTGAAAAACATGAAGAGCCGGAAAACGTGTGAAAAATATGAAGAGCTTCAAAAGGTGTGAAAAATATGACGAGCTTCAAAAGGTGTCAAAAATTACATGAGCATGAAACGGTTGAAAAATAGGAGGAGCATGAAGTGGTGTTGAAAAACATGAAGAGCCTGAAAAGGTGTGAAAAATATGGAAAGCTTCAAAAAGTGTCAAAAATATTTGGAGCATGTTACGGTCTCAAAAATAGGAGGAGCATGAAGCGGTGTTCAAAAACAAGAAGAGCATGAAAAGGTGTGAAAAATATGAGGAGCTTCAAAAGGTTTCAAAAGTATGAGGAGCATGAAACGGTCTGAAAAATAGGAGGAGCATGAAGTCGCGTTCAAAAATATGAACAGCATGAAAAGGTATGAAAAATATAAAGAGCTTCAAAGTTGTGAAAAATATGAGGAGCATGACACGGTTTGAAAAATAGGAGGAGCATGAAGCGGTGTTCAAAAACATGAAGAGCCTGAAAAGATGTGAAGTATATGAAGAGCTTCAAAAGGTGTCAAAAATATGAGGAACATGAAACGGTATGATAAATAGCAGGAGCATGAAGCGGTGTTGAAAAACAGGAAGAGTCTGAAATCGTGTGAAAAATATGAAGATCTTCAAATTATGAAAAGTATGAAGAGCTTCAAAAGGTGTGAAAACTATGAGGAACTTGATACGGTCTGAAAAATAGGAGGAGCATGAAGCGGAGTTGAAAAA
Organism: Dama dama; assembly: GCF_033118175.1. NCBI lineage: Eukaryota > Metazoa > Chordata > Mammalia > Artiodactyla > Cervidae > Dama > Dama dama. The sequence goes on from NW_026870885.1 coordinate 5,076,930, forward strand.
CATGAAGAGCTGAGAAGGTGTGAAAAATATGAAGAGCTTCAAAAAGTGTCAAAAATATGAGGAGCATGAAACGGTCTGAAAAATAGGAGGATTATGAAACGGTGTTCAAAAACATGAAGAGCCTGAAAATGTGTGGAAAATATGAAGAGCCTCAAAACGTGTCAAAAATATGAGAAGTATGAAACGGTATGATAAATAGCAGGAGCATGAAGCGGTGTTGAAAACAGGAAGAGTCTGAAATCGTGTGAAAAATATGAAAAGCTTCAAAAATGTGAAAAATATGAAGAGATTCAAAAGGTTTGAAAAATATGAAGAGCTTCAAAAGGTGTCAAAAATGAGAAGAGCTTGAAACGGTCTGAAAATTAGGAGGAGCATGAAGAGGTGTTGAAAAACGTGAAGAGCCTGAAAAGTGTGAAAAATATGAAGAGCTTCTAAACGTGTCAAAAATATGAGGAGCATGACACGGTCTGAAAAATAGGAGGAGCATGAAGTGGTGATGAAAAACATGAAGAGCCTGAAAAGTGTGAAAAATATGAAGAGCTTCAAAAGGTGTCAAAAATATGAGGAGCATGAAACGGTCTCAAAAATAGGAGGAGCATGAAGCGGTGTTCAAAAACATGAAGAGCCTGAAAAGTTGTGAAAAATATGAAAAGCTTCAAAAGGTGTCAAAAATGAGATGAGCATGAAACGGTTTGAAAAATAGGAGGACCATGAAGTGGTGATGAAAAAAAAGAAGAGACTGAAAAGGTGTGAAAAATATGAGGATCATCAAAAGGTGTCAAAAATATGAGGAGCATGAAAAGGTCTGCAAAAAGGAGGAGCATGAATTGGTGTTGAAAAACTTGAAGAGCCTGAAAAGGTGTGAAAAATATGAAAAGCTTCAAAATCTGTCAAAAATATGAGGAGCATGAAGCGGTCTGAAAAATAGGAGGCGCATGAAGCGGTGTTCAAAAACATGACGAGCCTGAATAGGTGTGAAAAATATGAAGAGCTTCAAAAGGTATCAAAAATATGAGGAGAATGAAACGTTCTGAAAAATAGAAGGAGCATGAAGCTGTGTTGAAAACATGAAGAGCATGAAAAGGTGTGAAAAATAAGAAGAGCTTCTAACGGTGTCATAAATATGAGGAGCATGAAACGGTCTGAAAAATAGGAGCAGCATGAGGCGGTGTTGAAAAACATGAAGAGCCTGAAAAGGTGTGAAAAATATGAGGAGCTTTAAAAGGTGTCAAAAATATGAGGAGCATGAAACGGTCTGAAAAATAGGAGAAGCATGAAATGGTGATCAAAAACATGAAGAGCCTGAAAAGGTGTGAAAAATATGAAGAGCTTCAAAAGGCGTGAAAAATATGAGGAGCATGAATCTGTCTAAAAAATAGGAGCAGCATGAAGTGGTGTTGAAAAACTTGAAGAGCCTGAAAACGTGTGAAAAATATGAAGAGCTTTAAAAGGTGTGAAAAAAATGAAGAGCTTCAAAAGGTGTCAAAATTATGAAGAGCTTCAAAAGGTGTCAAAAATATGAGGAGCATGCAACGTTCTGAAATATAGGAGGTGCATGAAGCATTGTTGAAAAACATGAAGAGCCTTAAAAAGTGTGAAAAATATGAAGAGCTTCAAAAGGTGTCAAAAATATGAGTAGCAAGGAACGGTCTGAAAAATAGGAGGAGCATGAAGCAGTGTTGAAAAACATGAAGAGCCTGAAAACTTGTGAAAAATATGAAGAGCTTCAAAAGGTGTCAAAAATATGAAGAGCTTCAAAAGGTGTCAAAAATATGAAGAGCATGAAACGGTCTGAAAAATATAAGAAGCATGAAGCGGTGTTCAAAAACATGAAGAGCCTGAAAAAGTGTGAAAAATATGAAGAGCTTAAAAAGGTGTCAAAAATATGATGAGCATGAAACGGTCTGAAAAATAGGAAGATTATGAAATGGTGTTCAAAAACATGAAGAACCTGAATGGGTGTTAAAAATATGAAAAGCCTCAAAACCTGTCAAAAATATGAGGAGGATGAAACGGTATGAAAAATAGCAGGAGCATGAAGCGGTGTTGAAAAACATGAAGAGTCTGAAAACGTGTGAAAATATGAAGAGCTTCAAAAATATGAAAAATAAGAACAGCTTCAAAAGGTGTGAAAAATATGAAGAGCTTCAAATGGTGTCAAAAATGAGATGAGCATGAAACGGTCTGAAAAATAGGAGGAGCATGAAGCGGTGTTGAAAATCATGAACAGCCTGAAAAGGTATGAAATAAATGAAGAGCTTCAAACGGTGTGAAAAATATGAAGAGCTTCAAAAGGTGTGAAAAATATGAGGAGCTTCAAAAGGTGTCAAAAATACGAGGAGCATGAAACGGTCTGAAAAATACGAGGAGCATGAAGCGTTGTTCAAAAAAGTGAAGAGCCTGAAAAGGTTAGAAAAATATGAAGAGCTTCAAAGTTGTGAAAAATATGAAGAGCTTCAAAAGGTGTCAAAAATGAGATGAGCATCAAACGGTCTGAAAAATAGGAGGAGCATGAAGTGGTGTTGAAAAAAAAGAAGAGCCTGTAAAGGTGTGAAATATATGAAGAGCTTCAAAAATGTGAAAAATATGAAGAGCTTCAAAAGGTTTGAAAAATATGAAGAGCTTGAAAAGGTGTCAAAAATGAGATGAGCATGAAACGGTCTGAAAAAATAGGAGGAGCATGAAATGCTGTTGAAAATCATGAAGAGAATGAAAAGGTGTGAAAAATATGAAGAGCTTCAAAAGGTGTCAAAAATATGAGGAGCATGAAACGGTCTGAAAAATAGGAGGAGCATGAAGCGGTGTTCAAAAACATGAAGTGCCTGAAAATGTGTGAATAATATGAAGAGCCTCAAAAGGTGTCAAAAATATGAGGAGTATGAAACGGTATGATAAATAGCAGGAGCATGAAGCGGTGTTCAAAAACATGAAGAGTCGGAAATCGTGTGAAAAATATGAAGAGCTTCAAAAATGTGACAAATATGAAGAGCTTCAAAAGTTGTGAAAAATATGAAGAGCTTCAAAAGGTTTCAAAAATGGGATGAGCATGAAACAGTCTGAAAAATTGGAGGAGCATGAAGCGGTGTTGAAAATCATGAAGAGCCTGAAAAGGCGTGAAAAATGTGAAGAGCTTCAATGATGTGAAAAATATGAAGAGCTTCAAAAGGTGTCAAAAATATGAGGAGCATGAAACTGTCTGAAATAATAGAAGCAGCATGAAACGGTGTTGAAAAACATGAAGAGCCTGAAAAGGTGTGAAAAATATGAAGAGCTTCAAAACGTGTCAAAAATATGAAGAGCATGAAATGGTCTGACAAATAGCAGGAGCATGAAGCGGTGTTGAAAAACATGAAGAGTCTGAAAACGTGTGAAAAACATGAAGAGCCTAAAAAGGTGTGAAAAATATGAAGAGTTTTTAAAGGTGTCTAAAATATGAGGAGCATGAAACGGTCTGAAAAATAGCAGGAGCCTGAAGCGGTTTTCAGAAACATGAAGAGCATGAAAAGGTGTGAAAAATATGAAGAGCTTCAAAAGGTGTGAAATATATGAGGAGAATGAAACGGTCTGAAAAATAGGAGGATCATGAAGCGGTTATCAGAAACATGAAGAGCATGAAATGGTGTGAAAAATATGAAGAGCTTCAAAAGGTTTCAAAAATATGAGGAGCATGAAACGGTCTGAAAATTAGGAGGAGCATGAAGCCGTGTTCAAAAACATGAAGAGCCTGAAAAGGTGTGAAAAATATGAAGAGCTTCAAAAGGTGTGAAATACATGAGGAGCATGAAACTCTCTGAAAAATAGGAGGAGCATGAAGCGGTGTTCAAAAACATGAAGAGCCTGAAAATGTGTGAAAAATATGAAGAGCTTCAAAAGGTGTCAAAATTGAGATGAGCATGAAACGGTCTGAAAAATAGGAGGAGCCTGAAACGGTGTTGAAAGACATGAAGAGCCTGAAAAGTTGTGAAAAATATGAAAAGCTTCAAAAGGTGTCAAAAATGAGATGAGCATGAAACGGTCTGAAAAATAGGAGGAGCATGAAGCGGTGTTGAAAAATGAAGAGCCTGAAAAGGTGTGAAAAATATGAAGAGGATCAAAAGGTGTCAAATATATGAGGAGCATGAAACGGTCTGCAAAAAAGAAGGAGCATGAAGTGGTGTTGAAAAACTTGAAGAGCCTGAAAAGGTGTGAAAAATATGAAAAGCTTAAAAAGGTGTCAAAAATATGAGGAGCAAAAAACGGTCTGAAAAATAAGAGGAGCATGAAGCGGTGATCAAAAACATGAAGAGCCTTAAAAGGTGTGAAATATATGAACAGCTTCAAAAGGTGTCAAAATATTAGAAGCATGAAACGGTCTGAAAAATAGGAGGAGCATGAAGCTGTGTTGAAAAACATGAAGGGCCTGAAAAGGTGTGCAAAATATGAAGAGCTTCAAAAAGTGTGAAAAATATGAGGAGCATGAAACGTTCTGAAAAATAGGAGGAGCATGAAGCGGTGTTCAAAAACATGAAGAGCCTGAAATAATGTGAAAAATATAAAGAGCTTCAAAGGTGTCAAAAATATGAGGAGCATGAAACGGTCTGAAAAATAGGAGGAGCATGAAACGGTGTTCAAAAACATGAAGAGCCTGAAAAGGTGTGAAAAATATGAAGAGCTTCAAAAGGTGTGAAAAATATGAGGAGCATGAAACGGTCTGAAAAATAGAAGCAGCATGAAACGTTGTTGAAAAATATGAAGAGCATGAAAACGTGTGAAAAATATGAAGAGCTTCAAAAGGTGTGAAAAATATAAAGAGCTTCAAAGGTGACAAAAATGAGATGAGCATGAAACGGTCTGAAAAATAGGAGGAGAATGAAGTGGTGGTGAAAAACATGAAGAGCCTGAAAAGGTGTGAAAAATATGAAGAGCTTCAAAATGTTTCAAAAATATGAAGAGCATGAAACGGTCTGAAAATCAGGAGGATCATGAAGCGGTGTTCAAAAACATGAAGAGCCTGAAAAGGTGTGAAAAATATGAAGAGCTTCAAAAGGTGTGAAAAATATGAGGAGCATGAAACGGTCTGAAAATAGAAGCAGCATGAAACGGTGTTGAAAAATATGAAGAGCATGAAAACGTGTGAAAAATATGAAGAGCTTCAAAAGGTGTGAAAAATATAAAGAGCTTCAAAGGTGACAAAACTGAGATGAGCATGAAACGGTCTGAAAAATAGGAGGAGAATGAAGTGGTGGTGAAAAACATGAAGAGCCTGAAAAGGTGTGAAAAATATGAAGAGCTTCAAAATGTTTCAAAAATATGAAGAGCATGAAACGGTCTGAAAATCAGGAGGATCATGAAGCGGTGTTCAAAAACATGAAGAGCCTGAAAAGGTGTGAAAAATATGAAGAGCTTCAAAAGGTGTGAAAAATATGAGGAGCATGAAACGGTCTGAAAAATAGGAGGAGCATGAAACGGTGATCAAAAACATGAAGAGCCTGAAAAGGTGTGAAAAATATGAAGAGCTTCAAAAGGTGTGAAATACATGAGGAGCATGAAACGGGCTGAAAAATAAGAGAAGCATGAAGTGCTGTGGAAAAACATGAAGAGCCTGAAAAGCTGTGAAAAATATGGAGAGCTTCAAAAGGTGTGAAATACATGAGGAGCATGAAACGGGGTGAAAAATAGGAGAAGCATGAAGTGGTGTGGAAAAATATGAAGAGCCTGAAAATGTGTGAAAAATATGAAAAGCTTCAAAACGTGTAAAAAATGAGATGAGCATGAAACGGTCTGAAAAATAGGAGGATCATGAAGCTGTGTCAAAAAACATGAAGAGCCTGAAGAGGTTTGAAAAAAATGAAGAGCTTCTAAATGTGTCAAAAATATGAGAAGCATGAAACGGTCTGAAAAATAGGAGGATCATGAAGCGGTGTTCAAAAACATGAAGAGCCTGAAAAGGTGTGAAAAATATGAAGAGCTCAAAAAGTGTCAAAAATATGAGGAGCATGAAACGGTCTGAAAAATAGGAGGATCATGAAACGGTGATCAAAAACATGAAGAGCCTGAAAAGGTGTGAAAAATATGAAGAGCTCAAAAAGTGTCAAAAATATGAGGAGCAAGAAACGCTCTGAAAAATAGGAGGAGCATGAAGCGGTGTTCAAAAACATGAAGAGCCTGAAAAGTTGGGAAAAATATGAAAAGCTTCAAAAGGTGTCAAAAATGAGATTAGCATTAAACGGTCGGAAAAATAGGAATAACATGAAACGGTGTTGAAAATCATGAAGAGCCTGAAATAGTGTGAAAAATATAAAGAGCTGCAAAAGGTGTCAAAAATATGAGGAGCATGAAACGTTCTGAAAAATAGAAGCAGCATGAAACGGTGTTGAAAAATATGAAGAGCCTGAAAACGTGTGAAAAATATGAAGAGCTTCAAAAGGTGTGAAAAATATAAAGAGCTTCAAAGGTGACAAAAATGAGATGAGCATGAAACGGTCTGGAAAGTAGGACGAGCATGAAGCAGTGTTGAAAAACATGAAGAGCCAGAAAAGGTGTGAAAAATATGAAGAGCTTAAAAAGTGTCAAAAATATGAAGAGCAAGAAACGGTCTGAAAAATAGGAGGAGAATGAAGTGGTGGTGAAAAACATGAAGAGCCTGAAAAGGTGTGAAAAATATGAAGAGCTTCAAAATTTTTCAAAAATATGAAGAGCATGAAACGGTCTGAAAATCAGGAGGATCATGAAGCGGTGCTCAAAAACCTGAAGAGCCTGAAAAGGTGTGAAAAATATGAAGAGCTTCAAAAGGTGTCAAAAATATGAGGAGCATGAAACGGTCTGAAAAATAGGAGGAGCATGAAACGGTGATCAAAAACATGAAGAGCCTGAAAAGGTGTGAAAAATATGAAGAGCTTCAAAAGGTGTGAAAAATATAAAGAGCTTCAAAGGTGACAAAAATGAGATGAGCATGATATGGTCTGAAAAATAGGAGGAGCGTGAAGTGGTGGTGAAAAACATGAAGAGCCTGAAAAGGTGTAAAAGATATGAAGAGCTTCAAAATGTTTCACAAATATGAAGAGCCTGAAAACGTGTGAAAAATATGAAGAGCTTCAAAAGGTGTGAAAAATATAAAGAGCTTCAAAGGTGACAAAAATGAGATGAGCATGATACGGTCTGAAAAACAGGAGGATCATGAAGCGGTGTTCAAAAACATGAAGAGCCTGAAAAGTTGTGAAAAATATGAAAACCTTCAAAAGGTGTCAAAAACGAGATGAGCATGAAACGGTCTGAAAAATAGGAGGAGCATGAAGTGGTGTTGAAAAAAAAGAAGAGACTGAAAAGGTGTGAAATATATGAAGAGCTTCAAAAGGTGTCAAAAATATGTGGAGAATGAAACGGTCTGAAAAATAGGAGGAGCATGAAGCTGTGTCGAAAAACATGAAGAGCCTGAAAAGGTGTGAAAAATAGGAAGAGTTTCAAAAGGTGTCATAAATATGAGGAGCATGAAACGGTCTGAAAAATAGGAGGAGCATGAAACGGTGATCAAATACATGAAGAGCCTGAAAAGGTGTGTAAAATATGAAGAGCTTCAAAAGCTGTGAAATACATGAGGAGCATGAAACTCTCTGAAAAATAGGAGGAGCATGAAGCAGTGATCAAATACATGAAGAGCCTGAAAAGTTGTGAAAAATATGAAAAGCTTCAAAAGGTGTCAAAAATGAGATGAGCATTAAACGGTCTGAAAAATAGTGATAACATGAAACGGTGTTGAAATTCATGAAGAGCCTGAAAAACTGTGAAAAATATAAAGAGCTTCAAAAGGTGTCAAAAATATGAGGAGCATGAAACGATCTGAAAAATACGAGGAGCATGAAGCAGTGTTCAAAAACATGAAGAGCTTCAAAAGGTATGAAAAATATGAGAGCTTCAAAAGGTGTCAAAAATATGAGGAGCATGAAACGGTCTGAAAAATAGGAGGAACATGAAGCGGTGTTCAAACACATGAAGAGCCTGAAAATGTGTGAAAATTATGAAGATCTTCAAAAGGTGTCAAAATTATGAGGAACATGAAACGGTTTGAAAAATAGGAGGAGCATGAAACGGTGTTGAAAAACATGAAGAGCCTGAAAAGGTGTGAAAAATATGAAAAGCTTCAAAATCTTTGAAAAATATGAAGAGCTTTCAAAGGTGTGAAATACATGAGGAGCATAAAACTCTCTGAAAAATAGGAGGAGCCTGAAATGGTGTTCAAAAACATGAATAGACTGAAAACGTGTGAAAAATATGAAGAGCTTCAAAAGGTGTCAAAAATATGAGGAGCATGAAACGGTCTGAAAAATATGAGCAGCATGAAGCGGTGTTGAAAAATATGAAGAGCCTTAAAAGGTGTGAAAAAAATGAAGAGCTTCAAAAGGTGTCAAAAATATGAGGAGCATGAATCGGTCTGAAAAATATGAGCAGCATGAAGCGGTGTTGAAAAATATGAAGAGCCTTAAAAGGTGTGAAAAATATGAAGAGCTTCAAAAGGTGTCAAAAATATGAGGAGCATGAAACGGTCTGAAAAATAGGAGGAGCATGAAACGGTGATCAAAAACATGAAGAGCCTGAAAAGGTGTGAAAAATATGAAGAGCTTCTAAAGGTGTCAAAAATATGAGGAGCATGAAACTCTCTGAAAAATAGGAGTAGCATGAAGCGGTGTTCAAAAACATGAAGAGCCTGAAAAGGTGTGAAAAATATGAAGAGCTTCAAAAGGTGTCAAAAATATGAGGAGCATGAAATGGTCTGAAAAATTGGAGGAGCATGAAGCGGTGTTGAAAAACATGAAGAGCCTGAAAAGGTGTGAAAAATATGAAGAGCTTCAAAAGGTATCAAAAATATGAGGAGCATGAAACGGTCTGAAAAATATGACCAGCATGAAGCGGTGTTGAAAAACATGAAGAGCCTGAAAAGGTGTGAAAAATATGAAGAGCTTCAAAAGGTGTGAAATACATGAGGAGCATAAAACTCTCTGAAAAAGAGAAGGAGCATGAAGTGGTGTTCAAAAACATGAAGAGCCTGAAAAGGTGTGAAATATATGAAGAGCTTCAAAAGGTGTGAAAAATATGAGGAGCATGATATGGTTTGAAAAATAGGATTAGCATGAAGCGGTGTTCAAAAACATGAAGAGCCTGAAAAGTTGTGAAAAATATGAAAACCTTCAAAAGGTGTCAAAAATGAGATGAGCATGAAACGGTCTGAAAAATAGGAGGAGCATGAAGTGGTGTTGAAAAAAAAGAAGAGACTGAAAAGGTGTGAAATATATGAAGAGCTTCAAAAGGTGTCAAAAATATGTGGAGAATGAAACGGTCTGAAAAATAGGAGGAGCATGAAGCTGTGTCGAAAAACATGAAGAGCCTGAAAAGGTGTGAAAAATAGGAAGAGTTTCAAAAGGTGTCATAAATATGAGGAGCATGAAACGGTCTGAAAAATAGGAGGAGCATGAAACGGTGATCAAATACATGAAGAGCCTGAAAAGGTGTGTAAAATATGAAGAGCTTCAAAAGCTGTGAAATACATGAGGAGCATGAAACTCTCTGAAAAATAGGAGGAGCATGAAGCGGTGATCAAATACATGAAGAGCCTGAAAAGTTGTGAAAAATATGAAAAGCTTCAAAAGGTGTCAAAAATGAGATGAGCATTAAACGGTCTGAAAAATAGTACTAACATGAGACGGTGTTGAAATTCATGAAGAGACTGAAAAACTGTGAAAAATATAAAGAGCTTCAAAAGGTGTCAAAAATATGAGGAGCATGAAACGGTCTGATAAATAGGAGGGGCATGAAGCTGTGTTCCAAAACATGAAGATCCTGAAAAGGTGTGAAAAATATGAAGAGCTTCATAAGGTGTGAAAAATATGAGGAGCATGAAACGGACTGAAAAATAGAAGCAGCATGAAACGGTGTTGAAAAATATGAAGAGCCTGAAAACGTGTGAAAAATATGAAGAGCTTCAAAAGGTGTGAAAAATATAAAGAGCTTCAAAGGTGACAAAACTGAGATGAGCATGAAACGGTCTGAAAAATAGGAGGAGCGTGAAGTGGTGGTGAAAAACATGAAGAGCCTGAAAAGGTGTAAAAAATATGAAGAGCTTCAAAATGTTTCACAAATATGAAGAGCCTGAAAACGTGTGAAAAATATGAAGAGCTTCAAAAGGTGTGAAAAATATAAAGAGCTTCAAAGGTGACAAAAATGAGATGAGAAAGATACGGTCTGAAAAACAGGAGGATCATGAAGCGGTGTTCAAAAACATGAAGAGCCTGAAAAAGGTGTGAAAAATATGAAGAGCTTCAAAAGGTGTCAAAAATATGAGGAGCATGAAACGGTCTGAAAAATAGGAGGAGCATGAAACGGTGATCAAACACATGAAGAGCCTGAAAAGGTGTGAAAAATATGAAGAGCTTCAAAAGGTGTGAAATACATGAGGAGCATGAAACGGGCTGAAAAATAAGAGAAGCATGAAGTGCTGTGGAAAAACATGAAGAGCCTGAAAAGCTGTGAAAAATATGAAGAGCTTCAAAAGGTGTGAAATACATGAGGAGCATGAAATGGGCTGAAAAAATAGGAGAAGCATGAAGTGGTGTTTAAAAATATGAAGAGCTTGAAAAGGTGTGAAAAATATGAAGACCTTCAAAAGGTGTCAAAAATGAGATGAGCATGAAACGGTCTGAAAAATAGGAGGAGCATCAACCTGTGTTCAAAAACATGAAGAGCCTGAAAAGGTGTGAAAAATATGAAAAGCTTCAAAAGGTGTCAAAAATGAGATGAGCATGAACCCGTCTGAAAAATAGGAGGAGCATGAAGCGGTGTTCAAAAACATGAAGAGCCTGAAAAGGTGTGAAAAATATGAAGAGCTTCAAAATGTGTCAAAAATATGAGGAGCATGAAACGGTCTGCAAAAATGTAGGAGCATGAAATGATGTTGAAAAACTTGAAGAGCATGAAAAGGTGTGAAAAATATGAAGAGGTTCAAAGTTGTGAAATACATGAGGATCATGAAACGGTGTGAAAAATTGGAGGAGCATGAAGCAGAGTTCGAAAACATGAAGAGCCTGAAAAGGTTTGAAAAATATGAAGAGCTCAAAAAGTGTCAAAAATATGAGGAGCATGAAACGATCTGAAAAATACGAGGAGCATGAAGCAGTGTTCAAAAACATGAAGAGCTTCAAAAGGTATGAAAAATATGAGAGCTTCAAAAGGTGTCAAAAATATGAGGAGCATGAAACGGCCTGAAAAATAGGAGGAGCATGAAGTGGTGTTGAAAAACATGATGAGCCTGAAAAAGTGGGAAATATATGAAGAGCTTCAAAAGGTGTCAAAAATATGAGGAGCATGAAACGGTCTGAAAAATAGGAGAAGAATGAAGTGGTGTTGAAAAACATGAAGTGCCTGAAAAGGTGTGAAAAATATGAAAAGCTTCAAAAGGTGTCAAAAATATAAGGAACATGAAACGGTGTGAAAAATAGGAGGAGCATGAAGCGGTGTTCAAAAATATGAAGAGCCTGGAATGGTGTGAAAAATATGAGAGCCCCAAAACGTGTCAAAATTATGAGGAGCATGAAACGGTGTGAAAAATAGGAGGAGCATGAGGCGGTTAAAAACATGAAGAGCCTGAAAGGTATGGAAAATATGAAGAGCTTCAAAAGGTGTGAAATACATGAGGAGCATGAAACGGTCTGAAAAATAGGAGGAGCATGAAGCGGTGTTGAAAAACATGAAGAGCCTGAAAAGGTGTGAAAAAAATGAAAAGCTTCAAAAGGTGTCAATAATAAGATGTGCATGACACAGTCTGAAAAATAGGAGGAGCATGAAACGGTCTGAAATATAGGAGGAGCATGAAGCGGTGTTCAAAACAAGAAGAGCCTGAAAAGGTGTGACAAATATAAAGAGCTTCAAAACGTGTGAAAAATATGAGGAGCATGTAACGGTCTGAAAAATAGGAGGAGCATGAAACGGTGTGAAAAACATGAAGAGCATGAAAAGGTGTGAAAAATATGAAGAGCTTCAAAATGTGTCAAAAATATGAGGAGCATGAAACGGTCTGAAAAATAGGAGGAACATGAATCTGTGCTCAAATACATGAAGCGCCTTAGAAGGTGCGAAAGATATGAAGAGCTTCAAAAGGTGTGAAAAATATGAGGACCATGAAACGATCTCAAAAATAGGAGCAGCATGAAGCGGTGTTAAAAAACATGAAGAGCCTGAAAAGGTGTGTCAAATGTAAAGAGCTTCAAGATGTGTGAAAAATATGAGGAGCATGAAACGGTCTGAAAAATAAGAGGAGCATGAAACGGTGTGAAAAACATGAAGAGCATGAAAAGGTGTGAAAAATATGAAGAGCTTCAAAAGGTGTGAAAAATATGAGGAGCATGAAACGGTCTGAAAAATAGGAAGAGCATGAAGCAGTGTTTAAAAACATGAAGAGCCTGAAAAGGTGTGAAAAATATGAGGAACTTCAAAAGGTTTGAAAAATATGAAGAGCATGGAACGGTCTGAAAAATAGGAGGAAGATAATGCGTTGTTCAAAAACATGAAGAGCCTGAAAAGGGGTGACAAATATGAAGAGCTTCAAAAGGTGTCAAAAATATGAGGAGCATGAAACGGTCTCAAAAATAGGAGGAGCATGAAGCGGTGTTTAAAAACATGAAGAGCCTGAAATGGTGTGAAAAATGTGAAGAGCCCAAAACGTGTCAAAAATATGAGGAGCATGAAACGTTCTGAAAAATAGGAGGAGCATGAAGCGGTGTTCAAAAACATGAAGAGCCTGAAGAGGTGTGAAAAATATGAAGAGCTCCGAAAGTTGTCAAAAATATGTGGAGCGTGAAACGGTCTCAAAAATAGGAGGAGCGTGAAACGGTAATGAAAAACATGAAGAGCCTGAAAACTTGTGAAAAATATGAGGAGCTTGAAAAGGTGTAAAAAATATGAGGAGCATGAAACGGTCTGAAGAATAGGAGGAGCATTAAGCGGTTTGAAAAACATGAAGAGCCTGAAAATGAGTGAAAAATATGGAGAGCTACAAAACGTGTCAAAATATGAGGAGCATGAAACGGTCTCAAAAATAGGGGGAGCATGAAATGGTCTGAAAAATAGGAGGAGCATGAAACGGTGTTGAAAAACATCAACAGCCTGAAAACGTGTGAAAAATAGGAGGAGCTTCAAAAGGTGTCAAAAATATGAGGAGCATGAAACGGTCTGAAAAATAGGAGCAGCATGAAGGTGTGCTGAAAAACATGAAGAGTCTGAAAAGGTGTGAAAAATATGAAGAGCTTCCAAAATTGTCAGAAATATGAGGAGCATGAAACGGTCTGAAAAATAGGAGGAGCATGAAGCGTTGTTCAAAAACATGAAGAGCCTGAAAAGGTGTGAAAAATATGAAGAGCTTCAAAATCTGTCAAGTATATGAGGAGCATGAAACAGTCTCAAGAATAGTAGGAGCATGAAACGGTCTGAAAAATATGAGGGCATGAAACTGTGTTGAAAAACATGAAGAGCCTGAAATGGTGTGAAAAATATGAAGAGCTTCAAAAGGTTTAAAAAATATGAGGAGCATGAAACGGTCTGAAAAATAGGAGGAGCATGAAGCGGTGTTAAAGAGCATGACGAGCCTGAAAAGGTGTGAAATATATGAAGAGCTTCAAAAGGTGTCAAAAATATGAGGAGCATGAAAGGGTCTGAAAAATAGGAGGAGCATGAAGCGGTGTTGAAAAACATGAAGAGCCTGAAAAGGTGTGAAAAATATGAAGAGCTTCAAAAGGTGTCAAAAATATGAGGAGCATGAAACGGTCTGAAAAATAGGAGGAGCATGAAGAGGTATTCAAAAACATGAAGAGCCTGAAAAGCTCTGAATTTATGTCAAGCTTCAAAACGTGCGAAAAATATGAGGACCATGAAACGGTCTGAAAAATAGGAGGAGCATGAAGCGGTGTTAAAGAACATGAAGAGCCTGAAAAGGTGTGAAATATATGAAGAGCTTGAAAAGGTGACAAAAATATGAGGAGCATGAAACGGTCTGAAACATAGGAGGAACATGAAAGGGTGTTAAAAAACTTGAAGAGCTTCAAAAGGTGTGAAACATATAAAGAGCTTCAAAAGGTGTCAAATATATGAGGAGCAGGAAACGGTCTGAAAAATAGGAGGAGCATGAAGTGGTGTAGCAAAACATGAAGTGTCTGAAAAGGTGTGAAACATATGAAGAGCTTCAAAATGTGTCAAAATATGAGGAGCATGAAACTGTCTGAAATATAGGAGGAGCATGAAAAGGTGTTAAAAAACATGAAGAGCTTCAAAAGGTGTGAAACATATGAGGAGCATGAAACGGTCAGAAAAATAGGAGGAGCATGAAACGGTGTTAAAAAACATGAAGAGCTTCAAAAGGTGTGAAACATATGAAGAGCTTCAAAAGGTGTCAAAAATATGAGGAGCATGAAACGGTCTGAAAAAAAGGAGAAGAATGAAGCAGTGTTGAAAAACATGAAGAGCCTGAAAATGTGTGACAAATATGAAGAGCTTCAAAAGGTGTCAAAAATATGAGGGGCATGAAATGGTCTAAAAAATTGGAAGAGCAAGAAACGGAGTTCAAAAACATGAAGAGCCAGAAGAGATGTGAAAAATATGAAGAGCTACAAAAGTTCTCAAAAATATGAGGAGCATGAACCGTCTGAAAAATAGGAGGAGCATGAAGCGGTTTGAAAAACATGAAGAGCCTGAAAAGGTGTGAAAAATATGAAGAGCTTCAAGACGTGTCAAAAATATGAGGAGCATGAAACGGTCTGAAAAATAGTAAGAGCAAGAAATGGTGTTCAAAAACATAAAGAGCCAGAAAAGGTGTGAAAAATATGAAGAGCTTCAAAAGGTGTCAAAAATATGAGGAGCATGAAACGGTCTGAAAAATAGGAGGAGCATGAAGCGGTATTCAAAAACATGAAGAGCCTGAAAAGATTTGAAAAATATGAAGAGCTTCAAAAGGTGTCAAAAATATGACGAGCATGAAACGGTCTGAAAAATAGGAGGAGAATGAAGTGCTGTAATAAAACATGAAGACCCGGAAAATCAGTGAAAAATATGAAGAGCTTCAATAGGTTTCAAAAATATGAGGAGCATGAAACGGTTTGAAAAATAGGAAGAGCATGAAACGGTGTTAAAAAACATGAAGAGCTTCAAAAGGTGTGAAACATATGAAGAGCTTCAAAAGGTGTCAAAAATATGAGGATCATGAAACGGTCTGAACAATAGGAGGAGCATGAAGTTGTGTTGAAGAACATGTAGAAACTGAAAAGGTGTGAAAAATATGAACAGCTTGAAAAGGTGTCAAAAATATGAGGAGCATGAACGGTCTGAAAAATAGGAGGAGCATGAATCGGTGTTGAAAAACATGAAGAGCCTGAAAATGTGTGAAAAATATGAAGAGCTTCAAAAGGTGTGAAAAATATGAGGAGAATGAAACGGTCTGAAATATTGGAGGAGCAAGAAACGGAGTTCAAAAACATGAAGAGCCAGAAAAGGTGTGAAAAATATGAAGAGCTTCAAAAGATGGGAAATACATGAGGAGCATTAAACGGTGTTCAAAAACATGAAGAGCCTGAAAAGGTGTGAAAAATATGAAGAGGTTCTAAAGATGTGAAATACATGAGGAGCATTAAACGGTCTGAAAAATATGAGGAGCATGAAGCGCTGTTCAAAAACATGAAGAGCCAGAAAAGGTGTGAAAAATATGAAGAGCTTCAAAAGGTGTGAAATGCATGAGGAGCATGAAACGGTCTGAAAAAAAGGAGGAGCATGAAGTGGTGTTGAGAAACATGAAGAGCCTGAAAAGGTGTGAAAAATATGAAGAGCTTCAAAAGGTGTCAGAAATTTGAGGAGCATGAAACGGTCTGAAAAATAGGAGGAGCATGAAGCGCTGTTCAAAAACATGAAGAGCCAGAAAAGGTGTGAAAAATATGAAGAGCTTCAAAAGGTGTGAAATGCATGAGGAGCATGAAACGGTCTGAAAAAAAGGAGGAGCATGAAGTGGTGTTGAAAAACATGAAGAGCTTTAAAAGGTGTGAAAAATATGAAGAGCGTCAAAAGGTGTAAAATACATGGGGAACATGAAACGGTCTGAAAAATAGGAGGAGCATGAAACGGTGTTCAAAAACATGAAGAGCCTGAAAAGTTCTGAAAAGTATGAAGAGCTTCAAAAGGTGTGAAAAATATAAGGAGCATGAAATGGTGTGAAAAATAGGAGGAGCATGAAACGGCCTGAAAAATAGGAGGAGCATGGATCAGTGTTCAAAAACATGAAGAGCCTGAAAACGTGTGAAAATTATGAAGAGCTTCAAAAATATGAAATATATGAAATGATTCAAAAGGTGTGAAAAATATAAAGAGCTTCAAAAGATGTCAAAAATGAGATGAGCATGAAACGGTCTGAAAAATAGGAGGAGTATGAAGCAGTGTGGAAAATCATGAAGAGCCTGAAAAGGTGTGAAAAATAGGCAGAGCTTCAAAAGGTGTCAAAAATATGAGGAGAATGAAACGGTCTGAAAAATACGAGGAGAATGAAGTGGTGTTGAAAAACATGAAGAGCCTAAAAGGTGTGAAAAATATGAAGAGCTTCAAAAGGTGTGAAAATTATGAGGAGCATGAAAAATAGGAGGAACGTGAAGCGTTGTTGAAAAACGTGAAGAGCCTGAAAAGGTTTGAAAAATAGGAAGAGCTTCAAAAGGTGTCAAAAATATGAGTAGCATGAGACGGTCTGAAAAATAGGAGGAGCATGAAGCGATGTTGAAAAACATGAAGCACATGAAAAGGTGTGAAATATATGAAGAGCTTCAAAAGATGTCAAAAATAATAGGAACATGAAACGTTCTGAAAAATAGAAGGAACATGAAGCGGTGTTCAAAAACTTGAAGAGCCTGAAAATATGTGAAATATATGAGGAGCATGAAACGGTCTGAAAAATAGAGGAGCATGAAGTGGTATTGAAAAACATGAAGAGCCTGATAATGTGTGAAAAATATGAAGAGCTTCAAAAGGTGTCAAAAATATGCGGAGCATGACACGGTCTGAAAAATAGGAGGAACATGAAGCGGAGTTCACAAAAATGAAGAGCCTGAAAAGGTGGAAAAAATATGAAGAGCTTCAAAAGTTCTCAAAAATTTGAGGAGCATGAAACGGTCTGAAAAATAGGAGGAGCGTGATGCGGTGTTCGAAAACATGAAGAGTTGAAAAGGTGTGAAAAATATGAAGAGCTACAAAAGTTGTGAAAAATATGAAAAGCATGAAACAGTCTGAAAAATAGGAGAAGTATGAAGCGGTGTTGAAAAACATGAAGAGTCTGAGAAGGTGTGAAAAATATGCAGAGCTTCAAAAGATGTCAAATATATGAGGATCATGAAAATTTCTGAAGAATACGAGGAGCATGAAGCGGTTTTGAAAAACATGAAGAGCCTGAAAAGGTGTGAAAAATATGAAGCGCTTCAAAAGGTGTCAAAATTATGAGTAGCAAGAAACAGTCTGAAAAATAGGAGGAGCATGAAACGGTGTTCGAAAACATGAAGAGCATGAAAATTTGTGAAAAATATGAAGACCTACAAAACGTGTCAAAAATGAGATGAGCATGAAACGGTCTGAAAAAAAGGAGGTGCATTAAGCGGTGTTGAAAAACATGAAGAGCCTGAGAACGTGTGAAAAATATGAAGAGCTTCTAAAGGTGTGAAAAATATGAAGAGCTTCAAAAGGTGTCAAAAATGAGATGAGCATGAAACGGCCTGAAAAATAGGAGGAGCATGAAGTTGTGTTGAAAAACATGATGAGCCTGAAAAAGTGGGAAATATATGAAGAGCTTCAAAAGGTGTCAAAAATATGAGGAGCATGAAACAGTCTGAAAAATAGGAGAAGAATGAAGTGGTGTTGAAAAACATGAAGTGCCTGAAAAGGTGTGAAAAATATGAAGAGCTTCAAAAGGTGTCAAAAATATAAGGAGCATGAAACGGTCTGAAAAATAGGAGGAGCATGAAGCGGTATTCAAAACCATGAAGAGCCTGAAAAGCTGTGCAATTATGTCAAGCTTCAAAAGGTGTGAAAAATATGAGGAACATGAAACTGTCTGAAAAAAGGAGGAGCATGAAGCGGTGTTAAAGAACATGAAGAGCCTGAAAAGGTGTGAAATATATGAAGAGCTTCAAAAGGTGCCAAAAATATGAGGAGCATGAAACTGTCTGAAAAATAGGAGGAGTATGAAACGGTGTTCAAAAATATGAAGAGCCTGGAATGGTGTGAAAAATATGAAGAGCCCAAAACGTGTCAAAAATATGAGGAGCATGAAACGGTCTGAAAAATAGGAGGAGTATGAAATGGTGTTCAAAAATATGAAGAGCCTGGAATGGTGTGAAAAATATGAAGAGCCCAAAACGTGTCAAAAATATGAGGAGCATGAAACGGTGTGAAAAATAGGAGGAGCATGAAACGGTGTTCAAAAATATGAAGAGCCTGGAATGGTGTGAAAAATATGAGAGCCCCAAAACGTGTCAAAAATATGAGGAGCATGAAACGGTGTGAAAAATAGGAGGAGCATGAAGCGGTTTTTAAAAACATGAAGAGCCTGAAAGGTATGGAAAATATGAAGAGCTTCAAAAGGTGTGAAATACATGAGGAGCATGAAACGGTCTGAAAAATAGGAGGAGCATGAAGCGGTGTTGAAAAACATGAAGAGCCTGAAAAGGTGTGAAAAAAATGAAAAGCTTCAAAAGGTGTCAATAATAAGATGTGCATGAAACAGTCTGAAAAATAGGAGGAGCATGAAACGGTCTGAAATATAGGAGGAGCATGAAGCGGTGTTCAAAACAAGAAGAGCCTGAAAAGGTGTGACAAATATAAAGAGCTTCAAAACGTGTGAAAAATATGAGGAGCATGTAACGGTCTGAAAAATAGGAGGAGCATGAAACGGTGTGAAAAACATTAAGAGCATGAAAAGGTGTGAAAAATATGAAGAGCTTCAAAAGGTGTCAAAAATATGAGGAGCATGAAACGGTCTGAAAAATATTAGGAACATGAATCTGTGCTCAAATACATGAAGCGCCTGAGAAGGTGCGAAAGATATGAAGAGCTTCAAAAGGTGTGAAAAATATGAGGACCATGAAACGATCTCAAAAATAGGAGCAGCATGAAGCGGTGTTAAAAAACATGAAGAGCCTGAAAAGGTGTGTCAAATGTAAAGAGCTTCAAGATGTGTGAAAAATACGAGGAGCATGAAACGGTCTGAAAAATAGGAGGAGCATGAAACGGTGTGAAAAACATGAAGAGCATGAAAAGGTGTGAAAAATATGAAGAGCTTCAAAAGGTGTGAAAAATATGAGGAGCATGAAACGGTCTGAAAAATAGGAGCAGCATGAATTGGTGTTCAAATACATGAAGAGACTGAAAAGGTGTGAAAAACATGAAGAGCTTCAAATGGTGTGAAATACATGAGGAGCATGAAACGGTCTGAAAAATAGGAGGAGCATGAAGGTGTGCTGAAAAACATGAAGAGCCTGAAAAGGTGTGAAATATATGAAGAGCTTCCAAAATTGTCAGAAATATGAGGAGCATGAAACGGTCTGAAAAATAGGAGGAGCATGAAGTGGTGTTCAAAAACATGAAGAGCCTGAAAAGGTGTGAAAAATATGAAGAGCTTCAAAAGCTGTCAAGTATATGAGGAGCATGAAACAGTCTCAAGAATAGTAGGAGCATGAAACGGTCTGAAAAATATGAGGGCATGAAACTGTGTTGAAAAACATGAAGAGCCTGAAATGGTGTGAAAAATATGAAGGGCTTCAAAAGGTTTCAAAAATATGAGAAGCATGAAACGGTCTGAAAAATAGGAGGAGCATGAAGCGGTTTTGAAAAACATGAAGAGCCTGAAAAGGTATGGGAAATATGAAGAGCTTCAAAAGGTGTGAAATACATGAGGAGCATGAAACGGTCTGAAAAATAGGAGGAGCATGAAGCGGTGTTGAAAAACATGAAGAGCCTGAAAAGTTGTGACAAATATAAAGAGCTTCAAAAGTGCGAAAAATATGAGGAGCAAGAAACGGTCTGAAAAATAGGAGGAGCATGAAACAGTCTTAAAAATAAGAGGAGCATGAAATGGTGTTGAAAAACAGGAAGAGCCTGAAAATGTGAGAAAAGTATGAAGAGGTTTAAAAGGTGTCAAAAATATGAGGAGCATGAAACTTTCTGAAAAATAGGAGGATCATGACACCGTGTTCAAAAACATGAAGAGCCTGAAAAGGTGTGAAAAATATGAAGAGCCTTAAAAAATGGCAAAAATATGAGGAGTATGAAACTGTCTGAAAAATAGCAGGAGCATGAAGCGGTGTTGAAAAACATGAAGAACCTGAAAAGGTGTGAAAAATATGAAGAGCGTCAAAAGTTGTGAAATATATGAAGAGCTTCAAAAGGTGTCAAATATATGAGGAGAATGAAACGGTCTGAAAAATAGGCGGAGCATGAAACGGTGTTCAAAAACATGAAGAGCCTGAAAAGGTGTGAAAAATATGAAGAGCGTCAAAACGTATCAAAATATGAGGAGCATGAAACGGTCTGAAAAATAGGAGGAGCAAGAAGCGGTGTTGAAAAACATGAAGAGCCTGAAAATGTGTGAAAAATATGAAGAGCTTCAAAAGGTGTGAAAAATATGAAGAGGTTCAAAAGCTGTCAAATGAGATGAGCATGAAACGGTCTGAAAAATAGCAGGAGCATGAAGCGGTGTTCAAAAACATGAAGAGACTGAAAAGGTGCAAAAAATATGAAGAGCCTGAAAAGGTGTGAAAAATATGAAGAGCTTCAAAAGGTGTCAAAATTATGAGGAGAATTAAAGGGTCTGAAAAATAGGAGGAGCATGAAGATGTGTTCAACAACATGAAGAGACTGAAAAGATGCGAAAAATATGAAGAGCCTGAAAAGGTGTGAAAAATATGAAGAGCTTCAATAGGTGTCAAAAATTAGATGAGCATGAAACGGTCTGAAAAATAGGAGGAGCATTAAACGGTGTGGAAAAACATGAAGAGCGGGAAAAGGTGTGGAAAAATAGGAGGAGCTTCAAAATGTGTCAAATATATGAGGAGAATGAAACGGTCTGAAAAATAGGAGGAGCATGAAACGGTCTGAAAAATAAGAAGAGCATGAAACGGTCTGAAAAATAGGAGGATCATGAAGCGTTGTTGAAAATCGTGAAGAGCCTGAAATGGTGTGAAAAATGTGAAGAGCTTCAACAGGTGTCAAAAACTTGAAGAGAATGAAACGGTCTGAAAAACAGGAGGAGCATGAAGCTGTGTTGAAAAACATGAAGAGCCTGAAAAGGTGTGCAAAATATGAAGAGCTTCAAAAGGTGTAAAAAATGAGATGAGCATGAAACGGTCTGAAAAATAGGAGGAGCATGAACTGGTGCTGAAAAACATGAAGAGCCTGAAAAGGTGTGAAAAATATGAAGAGCTTTAAAAGGTGTGAAAAATATGACGAGCATGAAACAGTCTGAAAAATAGGAGGAGCATGAAGCTGTGTTCAAAAACATGAAGAGCCAGAAAAGGTGTGAAATATATGAAGAGCTTCAAAAAGTGTCAAAAATATTAGGAGCAAGAAACGGTCGGAAAATAGGAGGAGCATGAAACAATCTGAAAAATAGGAGGAGCATGAAGCTGTGTTCAAAAATATGAAGAGCCTGAAAAGGTGTGAAATATATGAAGAGCTTCAAAAGGTGTAAAAAATTTGAGCAGCATGAAACGGTCTGAAAAATAGGAGGAGCATGAAGTGGAGCTGAAAAACATGAAGTGCCTGAAAAGGTGTGCAAAATATGAAGAGCTTCAAAAGGTGTAAAAAATGAGATGAGCATGAAACGGTCTGAAAAATAGGAGGAGCATGAACTGGTGCTGAAAAATATGAAGAGCCTGAAAAGGTGTGAAAAATATGAAGAGCTTCAAAAGGTGTGAAAAATATGAGGAGCATGAAACGGCCTGAAAAATAGGAGGAGCATGGATCAGTGTTCAAAAACATGAAGAGCCTGAAAAGGTGTGAAAAATATGAAGAGCTTCAAAAGGTTTCAAAAATATGAGGATCATTAAACGTTCTGAAAAATAGGAGCAACATGAAACGGTCTTTGAAATAAGAGGAGCATGAAATGGTTTTGAAAAACATGAAGAGCCTGAAAAGGTGTGAAAAATATGAAGACATTTAAAAGGAGTCAAAAATATGAGGAGCATGAAACTTTCTGAAAAATAGGAGGATCATGAAGCGGTGTTGAAAAACATGAAGAGCCTGAAAAGGTGTGAAAAATATGAAGAGCTTCAAAAGGTTTGAAAAAGATGCAGGGCAGGGAACGGTCTGAAAAATAGTAGGAGGATAAAGCGGTGTTCAAAAACATGAAGAGACTGAAAAGGTGTGACAAATATGAAGAGCTTCAAAAGGTGTCAAAAATATGAGGAGCATGAAACGGTCTCAAAAATAGGAGGAGCATGAAGCGGTGTTCAAAAATATGGAGAGCCTGAAAAGGTATGAAAAATATGAAGAGCTTCAAAAGGTGTCAAAAATATGAGGAGGATGAAACGGTCTGAAAAATAGGAGGAGTATGAAACGTTGTTCAAAAATAAGAAGAGCCTGGAATGGTGTGAAAAATATGAAGAGCCCAAAACGTGTCAAAAATATGAGGAGCATGAAACGTTCTGAAAAATAGGAGGAGCATGAAACGGTGTTCAAAAATATGAAGAGCCTGGAATGGTGTGAAAAATATGAGAGCCCCAAAACGTGTCAAAAATATGAGGAGCATGAAACGGTCTGAAACATACGAGGAGCATGAAGTGGTGTTCAAAAACATAAAGAGCCTGAAAAGGTGTGAAATATATGAAGAGCTTCAAAAGGTGTAAAAAATTTGAGCAGCATGAAACGGTCTGAAAAATAGGAGGAGCATGAAGTGGAGCTGAATAACATGAAGTGCCTGAAAAGGTGTGCAAAATATGAAGAACTTCAAAAGGTGTAAAAAATGAGATGAGCATGAAACGGTCTGAAAAATAGGAGGAGCATGAACTGGTGCTGAAAAATATGAAGAGCCTGAAAAGGTGTGAAAAATATGAAGAGCTTCAAAAGTTCTGAAAAATATGAGGAGCATGAAACGGCCTGAAAAATACGAGGAACATGGATCAGTGTTCAAAAACATGAAGAGCCTGAAAAGGTGTGAAAAATATGAAGAGCTTCAAAAAGTGTCAAATATATGAGGAGAATGAAACGGTCTGAAAAATAGGCGGAGCATGAAACGGTGTTCAAAAACATGAAGAGCCTGAAAAGGTGTGAAAAACATAAAGAGCTTCAAAACGTGTCAAAATATGAGTAACATGAAACGGTCTGAAAAATAGGAGGAGCAAGAAGGGGTGTTGAAATTCATGAAGAGCCTGAAAATGTGTGAAGAATATGAAGAGCTTCAAAAGGTGTGAAAAATATGAAGAGTTTCAAAAGCTGTCAAATGAGATGAGCATGAAAAGGTCTGAAAAATAGCAGGAGCATGAAGCGGTGTTCAAAAACATGAAGAGCCTGAAAAGGGGTGAAAAATATGAAGAGCTTCAAAAGGTGTCAATAATAAGACGTGCATGAAACAGTCTGAAAAATATGAGGAGCATGAATCTGTGCTCAAATACATGAAGCGCCTGAGAAGGTGCGAAAAATATGAAGAGCTTCAAAAGGTGTGAAAAATATGAGGAGCATGAAACGATCTCAAAAATAGGAGGAGCATGAAGCGGTGTTAAAAAACATGAAGAGCCTGAAAAGCTGTGACAAATATGAAGAGCTTCAAAAGGTGTCAAAAATATGAGGAGCATGAAACGGTCTCAAAAATAGGAGGAGCATGAAGCGGTGTTCAAAAATATGGAGAGCCTGAAAAGGTATGAAAAATATGAAGAGCTTCAAAAGGTGTCAAAAATGTGAGGAGCATGAAACGTTCTGAAAAATAGGAGGAGCATGAAACGGTGTTCAAAAATATGAGGAGCCTGGAAATGGTGTGAAAAATATGAGAGCCCAAAACGTGTCAAAAATATGAGGAGCATTAAACGGTGTGAAAAATAGGAAGAGCATGAAACGGTGTTCAAAAACATGAAGAGCCTGAAAAGGTGTGAAAAATATGAAGAGCTTCTAAAGGTGTCAAAAATATGAGGAGAATGAAACGGTCTGAAATATAGGAGGAGCATGAAGTGGTGTAGAAAAACATGAAGAGCCTGAAAAGTGTGAAAAATATGAAGATCTTCAAAAGGTGTCAAAAATATGATGAGCATGAAACAGTCTGAGAAACAGGAAAATCATGAAGCGGTGTTGAAAAACATGAAGAGTCTGAAAACGTGTGAAAAATATGAAGAACCTCAAAAGGTGTGAAAAATGTGAAGAGCTTCAAAAGGTGTCAAAAATGAGATGAGCATGAAACGGTCTGAAAAATAGGAGGAGCATGAAGCGGTCGTCAAAAACATGAAGAGCCTGAAAAGGTGTGAAAAATTTGACAAGCTTCAAAAGGTGTCAAAATATGAGGAGCAGGAAACGGTCTGAAAAATAGGAGGACCATGAAACGGTGTTGAAAAAGATGAAGAGCCTGAAACGTTGTTCAAAAATATGAAGAGTTTCAAAAGGTGTCAAAATATGAGGAGCATGAAACGGCCTGAGAAATAGGAGGAGCATGAAGCGGTGTTGAAAAATATGAAGAGCCTGAAAATGTGTGAAAAATATGAAGAGTTTCAAAAGGTGTCAAAAATATGAGGAGCATGAAACAGTTGGAAAAATAGGATTAAAATGAAACTGTTTTGCAAAAGATGAGGTGCATGAAAATGTTTGAAAAATATGAAGAGCTTCAAAAGGTGCCAAAAATATGAGAAGCATGAAACGGTCTGAAAAATAGGAGGAACATGAAGCGGTGTTGAAAAACATGAAGAGCCTGAAAAGGTGTGAAATATATGAAGAGCTTCAAAAGGTTTCAAAAATATGAAAACCATGAAACGACTGAAAAATAGGAGGAGCATGAAGCGGTGTTGAAAATCATGAAGACCTGAAGCGGTGTTCAAAAACATGAAGAGACTGAAAAGGTGTGAAAAATATGAAGAGCTTCAAAAGGTGTGAAAAATATGAGGAGCATGCAACTGTCTGAAAAATAGGAGAAGTATAAACCGGTGTTCAAAAATATGAAGAGCCTGAAAAGATGTGAAAAATATGAAGAGCTTGAAAAGGTGTGAAATACATGAGGTTCATGAAAAGGTCTGAAAATTAGGAGGAGCATGAAGCGGTGTTGAAAGACATGAAGAGCCTGAAAACATGTGAAAAATATGAAGAGCTTGAAAAGGTGTGAAATACACGAGGTTCATGAAAAGGTCTGAAAATTAGGAGGAGCATGAAGCGGTGTTGAAAGATATGAAGAGCCTGAAAACATGTGAAAAATATGAAGAGCTTTAAAAGGTGTCAAAATATGAGGAACATTAAACGTTCTGAAAAATAGGAGGATCATGAACAGGTGCTGAAAAACAAGAAGAGCCTGAAACCGTGTGAAAATATGAAGAGCTTCAAAAATGTGAAAAATATGAAGAGCTTCAAAAGGTGTGAAAAATATGAAGAGCTTCAAAAGGTGTCAAAATGAGATGAGCATGGAACGGTCTGAAAAATACTTGGAGCATGAACCGGTGTTCAAAAACATGAAGAGCCTGAAAAGGTGTGAAAAATATGAAGAGCCTGAAAAAATGTCAAATATATAAGGAGTATGAAATGGTCTCAAAAATAGGAGGAGCATGAAGCGGTGTTGAAAATCATGAAGAACCTGAAAATATGTGAAAAATATGAAGAGGATCAAAAGCTGTGAAATATATGAAGAGCTTCAAAAGCTGTCAAATATATGAGGAGAATGAAACGGTCTGAAAAATAGGAGCATGAAACGGTGTTCAGAAACATGAAGAGCCTGAAAAGGTGTGAAAAATATGAAGACTCTCAAAAAATATCAAAAATATGAGGAGTAAGAAACGGTCTGAAAAATAGGAGGAGCATGAAGCGGTGTTGAAAAACATGAAGAGCCTGAAAATGTGTGAAAAATAAGAAGAGCTTCAAAAATGTGAAAAATATAAAGAGCTTCAAAAGGTGTGAAAAATAGGAAGAGCTTCAAAAGGTGTCAAAAATGAGATTACCATGAAACGGTCTGAAAAAAAGGAGGAGCATGAAGCGGTGTTGAAAATCATGAAGAGCCTGAAAAGGTGTGAAAAATATGAAGAGCTTCAAAAGGTGTGAAAATGATGAACGGCTTCAAAAGGTGTCAAAAAGAGATGAGCATGAAACGGTCTAAAAAATAGGAGGAGCATGAAGTGGTGTTGAAAAAAATTAAGAGCCTGAAAAGTGTGAAAAATACGAAGATCTTCAAAAGCTGTCAACAATATGAAGAGCATGAAACAGTCTGAAAAAAAGGAAAATTATGAAGCAGTGTTGAAAAACATGAAGAGCCTGAAAAGGTGTGGAAAATATGAAGAGCTTCAAAAGGTTGCAAAAATATGAGGAGCATGAAACGGTTCGAAAAATAGGAGGAGCACTAAACGGTGTTCAAAACATGAAGAGCATGAAAAGGTGTGAAAAATATGAAGAGCTTCAAAAGGTGTCAAAAATATGGGGAACATGAAACGATCTGAAAAATAGGAGGAGAATGAAGCGGTGTGGAAAAACATGCAGAGCGTGAAAAAGTTTGAAAAATATGAAGAGCTTCAAATGGTGTGAAAAATATGAAGAGCTTCAAAAGGTGTCAAAAATGAGATGAGCATGAAACGTCTGAAAAATAGGAGGAGAATGAAGTGGTGATCAAAAACATGAAGAGCCAGAAAAGGTGTGAAAAATAGGAGGAGCTTCAAAAAGTGTCAAAAATATGGGGAGCTTGAAACGGTCTGAAAAATAGGAGGAGCATGAAGTGCTTTTAAAAACATGAAGAGCCTGAAATGGTGTGAAAAATATGAAGAACTTCAAAAGGTGTGAAAAATATGAAGAGCTTCAAATTGTGTCAAGTATATGAGGAGCATGACATGGTCTGAAAAATAGGAGGAGTATCAAACGGTGTTGAAAAACATGAAGAGCCTGAAAAGGTGTGAAAAATAGGAGGAGCTTCAAAAGGTGTCAAAATATGAGGAGCAGGAAACGGTCTGAAAAATAGGAGGAGCATGAAGTGCTGTTCAAAAACATGAAGAGCCTGAAAAGGTGTGAAAAATATGAAGAGCTTCAAATTGTGTCAAGTATATGAGGAGCAGGAAACGGTCTGAAAAATAGGAGGAGCATGAAACGGTCTGAAAAATAGGAGTAGCATGAAGCAGTGTTCAAAAACATGAAGAGCCTGAAAAGGTGTGAAAAATATGAAGAGCTTCAAATTGTGTCAAGTATATGAGGAGCATTAAATGGTCTGAAAAATAGGAGGAGCATCAAACGGTGTTGAAAAACATGAAGAGCCTGAAAAGGTGTGAAAAAGAGGAGCTTCAAAAGGTGTCAAAAATATGAGGAACATGAAATGGTCTGTAAAATAGGAGGAACATGAAGCGGTGTTCAAAAACATGAAGAGCCTGAAAAGGTGTGAAAAATATGAAGAGCTTCAAAAGGTGTGAAAAATATGAGGAGCTTGAAACGGTTTGAAAAATAGGAGGAGCATGAAGCCGTGTTGAAAAACATGAAGAGCCTGAAAAGGTGTGAAAAATATGAAGAGCTTCAAATTTTGTCAAGTATATGAGGAGCATGAAACGGTCTGAAAAATGCGAGGAGCATGAAACGGTCTGAAAAATAGGAGGAGCATGAAACGGTGTTGAAAAACATGAAGAGCCTCAAAAGGTGTGAAAAATAGGAGGAGTTTCAAAGGGGTCAAAAATATGGGTAACATGAAACGATCTGAAAAATAGGAGGAGAATGAAGCGGTGTTGAAAAACATGAAGAGCCTGAAAAAGTTAGAAAAATGTGAAGAGCTTCAAATGGTGTGAAAAATATGAAGAGCTTCAAAAGGTGTCAAAAATGAGATGAGCATGAAACGTCTGAAAAATAGGAGGAGAATGAAGTGGTGTTGAAAAACATGAAGAGCCTGAAAAGGTGTGAATTTATGAAGGGCTTCAAAGTGTGTCAAAATATGAGGAGCATGAAACGGTCTGAAAAATAGGAGGATCATGAAATGGTGTTGAAAAACGTGAAGAACCTGAAAAGGTGTGAAAAATATGAAGAGCTATAAAAGGTGTGAAATATATTAGGAGCAAGAAACGGTCTGAATAATAGGATGAGTATTAAGCGGTGATGAAAAACATGAAGAAACTGAAAAGGTGTGTAAAATAGGAGTAGCTTCAAAAGGTGTCAAAAATACGAGGAGCATGAAACGGTCTAAAAAATTGGAGGAGCATGAAGCGGTGTTGACAAACATGAAGAGCCTGAAAAGGTGTGAAAAATATGAAGAGCTTCAAAAGGTGTGAAAAATATGAAGAGCTTCAAAAGGTGTGAAAAATGAGATGAGCTAGAAACGGTCTGAAAAATAGGAGGAGCATGAAACTGTCTGAAAAATAGGAAAAGCATGAAACGGTCTTGAAATACATGAAGAGCCTGAAAATATTTGAAAAATAGGAGGAGCTTCACAAGGTTTCAAAAATATGAGGAGCATGAAACGGTCTGAAAAATAGGAGGAGCATGAAGCGGTGTTGAGAAACATGAAGAGCCTGAAAAGGTGTGAAAAATATGAACAGCTTCAAAAGGTTTGAAAAACATGAAGAACTTCAAAAGGTGTAAAAAATGAGATGAGCTAGAAACGGTCTGAAAAATAGGAGCATGAAACGGTCTGAAAAAGAGAAGGAGCCTGAAGCGGTGTTCAAAAACATGAAGAACTGAAAAGGTGTGAAAAATAGGAGGAGCTTCAAAAGATGTCAAATTATGAGGAGCATGAAACAGTCTGAAAAATAGGAGGAGCATGAAGCGGTGTTCAAAAAAATGAAGAGCATGAAAAGGGGTCAAAAATATGAGGAGCTTCAAAAGTTGTCAAAAAT
The DNA here is from genome assembly GCF_033118175.1 of Dama dama. NCBI lineage: Eukaryota > Metazoa > Chordata > Mammalia > Artiodactyla > Cervidae > Dama > Dama dama. The sequence continues at coordinate 5,105,933 of NW_026870885.1, forward strand.
ATGAGGAGCATGAAACGGTCTGAAAAATAGGAGGAGAATGAAACGGTGTTCAAAAACATGAAGAGCCTGGAATGGTGTGAAAAATATGAAGAGCCTCAAAACGTATCAAAAATATGAGGAGCATGAAACGGTCTGAAAAATAGGAGGAGCATGAAGCGGTGTTCAAAAACATGAAGAGCCTGAAATGGTGGGAAAAATATGAAGAGCTTCAAAAGGTGTGAAATACACGAGGAGCATGAAACGGTCTGAAAAATAGGAGGAGCATGAAGCTATATTCAAAAACAAGAAGAGCCTGAAATGGTGGGAAAAATATGAAGAGCTTCAAAAGGTGTGAAATACATGAGGAGCATGAAACGGTCTGAAAAATAGGAGGAGCATGAAGGTGTGTTCAAATATATGAAGAGCCTGAAAAGGTGTGAAAAATATGAAGAGCTTCAAAAGGTGTCAAAAATATGAGGAGCATGAAAAGGTCTAAAAATAGGAGGAGAATGAAGCGGTGTTCAACAACATGAAGAGCATGAAAAAGTGTGAATAATATGAAGACCTTCCAAAATTGTCAAAAATATGAGGAGCATGAAACGGCCTGAAAAATAGAAGGAGCATGAAACTGTCAGAAAAATAGGAGGAGCATGAAACGGTGATGAAAAACATGAAGAGCCTGAAAAGGTGTGAAAAATAGGAGGAGCTTCAAAAGGTGTCAAAATATGAGGAGCATGAAACGGTCTGAAAAATAGGAGGAGCATGAAGTGCTGTTCAAAAACATGAAGAGCCTGAAAATGTGTGAAAAATATGAAGAGATTCATAGGTGTGAAAAATATGAAGAGCTTCAAAAGGTGTGAAAAATATGAGGAGCATGCAACTGTCTGAAAAATAGGAGAAGTATAAACCGGTGTTCAAAAATATGAAGAGCCTGAAAAGATGTGAAAAATATGAAGAGCTTGAAAAGGTGTGAAATACATGAGGTTCATGAAAAGGTCTGAAAATTAGGAGGAGCATGAAGCGGTGTTGAAAGACATGAAGAGCCTGAAAACATGTGAAAAATATGAAGAGCTTGAAAAGGTGTGAAATACACGAGGTTCATGAAAAGGTCTGAAAATTAGGAGGAGCATGAAGCGGTGTTGAAAGATATGAAGAGCCTGAAAACATGTGAAAAATATGAAGAGCTTTAAAAGGTGTCAAAATATGAGGAACATTAAACGTTCTGAAAAATAGGAGGATCATGAACAGGTGCTGAAAAACAAGAAGAGCCTGAAACCGTGTGAAAATATGAAGAGCTTCAAAAATGTGAAAAATATGAAGAGCTTCAAAAGGTGTGAAAAATATGAAGAGCTTCAAAAGGTGTCAAAATGAGATGAGCATGGAACGGTCTGAAAAATACTTGGAGCATGAACCGGTGTTCAAAAACATGAAGAGCCTGAAAAGGTGTGAAAAATATGAAGAGCCTGAAAAAATGTCAAATATATAAGGAGTATGAAATGGTCTCAAAAATAGGAGGAGCATGAAGCGGTGTTGAAAATCATGAAGAACCTGAAAATATGTGAAAAATATGAAGAGGATCAAAAGCTGTGAAATATATGAAGAGCTTCAAAAGCTGTCAAATATATGAGGAGAATGAAACGGTCTGAAAAATAGGAGCATGAAACGGTGTTCAGAAACATGAAGAGCCTGAAAAGGTGTGAAAAATATGAAGACTCTCAAAAAATATCAAAAATATGAGGAGTAAGAAACGGTCTGAAAAATAGGAGGAGCATGAAGCGGTGTTGAAAAACATGAAGAGCCTGAAAATGTGTGAAAAATAAGAAGAGCTTCAAAAATGTGAAAAATATAAAGAGCTTCAAAAGGTGTGAAAAATAGGAAGAGCTTCAAAAGGTGTCAAAAATGAGATTACCATGAAACGGTCTGAAAAAAAGGAGGAGCATGAAGCGGTGTTGAAAATCATGAAGAGCCTGAAAAGGTGTGAAAAATATGAAGAGCTTCAAAAGGTGTGAAAATGATGAACGGCTTCAAAAGGTGTCAAAAAGAGATGAGCATGAAACGGTCTAAAAAATAGGAGGAGCATGAAGTGGTGTTGAAAAAAATTAAGAGCCTGAAAAGTGTGAAAAATACGAAGATCTTCAAAAGCTGTCAACAATATGAAGAGCATGAAACAGTCTGAAAAAAAGGAAAATTATGAAGCAGTGTTGAAAAACATGAAGAGCCTGAAAAGGTGTGGAAAATATGAAGAGCTTCAAAAGGTTGCAAAAATATGAGGAGCATGAAACGGTTCGAAAAATAGGAGGAGCACTAAACGGTGTTCAAAACATGAAGAGCATGAAAAGGTGTGAAAAATATGAAGAGCTTCAAAAGGTGTCAAAAATATGGGGAACATGAAACGATCTGAAAAATAGGAGGAGAATGAAGCGGTGTGGAAAAACATGCAGAGCGTGAAAAAGTTTGAAAAATATGAAGAGCTTCAAATGGTGTGAAAAATATGAAGAGCTTCAAAAGGTGTCAAAAATGAGATGAGCATGAAACGTCTGAAAAATAGGAGGAGAATGAAGTGGTGATCAAAAACATGAAGAGCCAGAAAAGGTGTGAAAAATAGGAGGAGCTTCAAAAAGTGTCAAAAATATGGGGAGCTTGAAACGGTCTGAAAAATAGGAGGAGCATGAAGTGCTTTTAAAAACATGAAGAGCCTGAAATGGTGTGAAAAATATGAAGAACTTCAAAAGGTGTGAAAAATATGAAGAGCTTCAAATTGTGTCAAGTATATGAGGAGCATGACATGGTCTGAAAAATAGGAGGAGTATCAAACGGTGTTGAAAAACATGAAGAGCCTGAAAAGGTGTGAAAAATAGGAGGAGCTTCAAAAGGTGTCAAAATATGAGGAGCAGGAAACGGTCTGAAAAATAGGAGGAGCATGAAGTGCTGTTCAAAAACATGAAGAGCCTGAAAAGGTGTGAAAAATATGAAGAGCTTCAAATTGTGTCAAGTATATGAGGAGCAGGAAACGGTCTGAAAAATAGGAGGAGCATGAAACGGTCTGAAAAATAGGAGTAGCATGAAGCAGTGTTCAAAAACATGAAGAGCCTGAAAAGGTGTGAAAAATATGAAGAGCTTCAAATTGTGTCAAGTATATGAGGAGCATTAAATGGTCTGAAAAATAGGAGGAGCATCAAACGGTGTTGAAAAACATGAAGAGCCTGAAAAGGTGTGAAAAAGAGGAGCTTCAAAAGGTGTCAAAAATATGAGGAACATGAAATGGTCTGTAAAATAGGAGGAACATGAAGCGGTGTTCAAAAACATGAAGAGCCTGAAAAGGTGTGAAAAATATGAAGAGCTTCAAAAGGTGTGAAAAATATGAGGAGCTTGAAACGGTTTGAAAAATAGGAGGAGCATGAAGCCGTGTTGAAAAACATGAAGAGCCTGAAAAGGTGTGAAAAATATGAAGAGCTTCAAATTTTGTCAAGTATATGAGGAGCATGAAACGGTCTGAAAAATGCGAGGAGCATGAAACGGTCTGAAAAATAGGAGGAGCATGAAACGGTGTTGAAAAACATGAAGAGCCTCAAAAGGTGTGAAAAATAGGAGGAGTTTCAAAGGGGTCAAAAATATGGGTAACATGAAACGATCTGAAAAATAGGAGGAGAATGAAGCGGTGTTGAAAAACATGAAGAGCCTGAAAAAGTTAGAAAAATGTGAAGAGCTTCAAATGGTGTGAAAAATATGAAGAGCTTCAAAAGGTGTCAAAAATGAGATGAGCATGAAACGTCTGAAAAATAGGAGGAGAATGAAGTGGTGTTGAAAAACATGAAGAGCCTGAAAAGGTGTGAATTTATGAAGGGCTTCAAAGTGTGTCAAAATATGAGGAGCATGAAACGGTCTGAAAAATAGGAGGATCATGAAATGGTGTTGAAAAACGTGAAGAACCTGAAAAGGTGTGAAAAATATGAAGAGCTATAAAAGGTGTGAAATATATTAGGAGCAAGAAACGGTCTGAATAATAGGATGAGTATTAAGCGGTGATGAAAAACATGAAGAAACTGAAAAGGTGTGTAAAATAGGAGTAGCTTCAAAAGGTGTCAAAAATACGAGGAGCATGAAACGGTCTAAAAAATTGGAGGAGCATGAAGCGGTGTTGACAAACATGAAGAGCCTGAAAAGGTGTGAAAAATATGAAGAGCTTCAAAAGGTGTGAAAAATATGAAGAGCTTCAAAAGGTGTGAAAAATGAGATGAGCTAGAAACGGTCTGAAAAATAGGAGGAGCATGAAACTGTCTGAAAAATAGGAAAAGCATGAAACGGTCTTGAAATACATGAAGAGCCTGAAAATATTTGAAAAATAGGAGGAGCTTCACAAGGTTTCAAAAATATGAGGAGCATGAAACGGTCTGAAAAATAGGAGGAGCATGAAGCGGTGTTGAGAAACATGAAGAGCCTGAAAAGGTGTGAAAAATATGAACAGCTTCAAAAGGTTTGAAAAACATGAAGAACTTCAAAAGGTGTAAAAAATGAGATGAGCTAGAAACGGTCTGAAAAATAGGAGCATGAAACGGTCTGAAAAAGAGAAGGAGCCTGAAGCGGTGTTCAAAAACATGAAGAACTGAAAAGGTGTGAAAAATAGGAGGAGCTTCAAAAGATGTCAAATTATGAGGAGCATGAAACGGTCTGAAAAATAGGAGGAGCATGAAGCGGTGTTCAAAAAAATGAAGAGCATGAAAAGGGGTCAAAAATATGAGGAGCTTCAAAAGTTGTCAAAAATATGAGGAGCATGAAACGGTCTGAAAAATAGGAGGAGAATGAAACGGTGTTCAAAAACATGAAGAGCCTGGAATGGTGTGAAAAATATGAAGAGCCTCAAAACGTATCAAAAATATGAGGAGCATGAAACGGTCTGAAAAATAGGAGGAGCATGAAGCGGTGTTCAAAAACATGAAGAGCCTGAAATGGTGGGAAAAATATGAAGAGCTTCAAAAGGTGTGAAATACACGAGGAGCATGAAACGGTCTGAAAAATAGGAGGAGCATGAAGCTATATTCAAAAACAAGAAGAGCCTGAAATGGTGGGAAAAATATGAAGAGCTTCAAAAGGTGTGAAATACATGAGGAGCATGAAACGGTCTGAAAAATAGGAGGAGCATGAAGGTGTGTTCAAATATATGAAGAGCCTGAAAAGGTGTGAAAAATATGAAGAGCTTCAAAAGGTGTCAAAAATATGAGGAGCATGAAAAGGTCTAAAAATAGGAGGAGAATGAAGCGGTGTTCAACAACATGAAGAGCATGAAAAAGTGTGAATAATATGAAGACCTTCCAAAATTGTCAAAAATATGAGGAGCATGAAACGGCCTGAAAAATAGAAGGAGCATGAAACTGTCAGAAAAATAGGAGGAGCATGAAACGGTGATGAAAAACATGAAGAGCCTGAAAAGGTGTGAAAAATAGGAGGAGCTTCAAAAGGTGTCAAAATATGAGGAGCATGAAACGGTCTGAAAAATAGGAGGAGCATGAAGTGCTGTTCAAAAACATGAAGAGCCTGAAAATGTGTGAAAAATATGAAGAGATTCATAGGTGTGAAAAATATGAAGAGCTTCAAAAGGTGTGAAAAATATGAGGAGCATGCAACTGTCTGAAAAATAGGAGAAGTATAAACCGGTGTTCAAAAATATGAAGAGCCTGAAAAGATGTGAAAAATATGAAGAGCTTGAAAAGGTGTGAAATACATGAGGTTCATGAAAAGGTCTGAAAATTAGGAGGAGCATGAAGCGGTGTTGAAAGACATGAAGAGCCTGAAAACATGTGAAAAATATGAAGAGCTTGAAAAGGTGTGAAATACACGAGGTTCATGAAAAGGTCTGAAAATTAGGAGGAGCATGAAGCGGTGTTGAAAGATATGAAGAGCCTGAAAACATGTGAAAAATATGAAGAGCTTTAAAAGGTGTCAAAATATGAGGAACATTAAACGTTCTGAAAAATAGGAGGATCATGAACAGGTGCTGAAAAACAAGAAGAGCCTGAAACCGTGTGAAAATATGAAGAGCTTCAAAAATGTGAAAAATATGAAGAGCTTCAAAAGGTGTGAAAAATATGAAGAGCTTCAAAAGGTGTCAAAATGAGATGAGCATGGAACGGTCTGAAAAATACTTGGAGCATGAACCGGTGTTCAAAAACATGAAGAGCCTGAAAAGGTGTGAAAAATATGAAGAGCCTGAAAAAATGTCAAATATATAAGGAGTATGAAATGGTCTCAAAAATAGGAGGAGCATGAAGCGGTGTTGAAAATCATGAAGAACCTGAAAATATGTGAAAAATATGAAGAGGATCAAAAGCTGTGAAATATATGAAGAGCTTCAAAAGCTGTCAAATATATGAGGAGAATGAAACGGTCTGAAAAATAGGAGCATGAAACGGTGTTCAGAAACATGAAGAGCCTGAAAAGGTGTGAAAAATATGAAGACTCTCAAAAAATATCAAAAATATGAGGAGTAAGAAACGGTCTGAAAAATAGGAGGAGCATGAAGCGGTGTTGAAAAACATGAAGAGCCTGAAAATGTGTGAAAAATAAGAAGAGCTTCAAAAATGTGAAAAATATAAAGAGCTTCAAAAGGTGTGAAAAATAGGAAGAGCTTCAAAAGGTGTCAAAAATGAGATTACCATGAAACGGTCTGAAAAAAAGGAGGAGCATGAAGCGGTGTTGAAAATCATGAAGAGCCTGAAAAGGTGTGAAAAATATGAAGAGCTTCAAAAGGTGTGAAAATGATGAACGGCTTCAAAAGGTGTCAAAAAGAGATGAGCATGAAACGGTCTAAAAAATAGGAGGAGCATGAAGTGGTGTTGAAAAAAATTAAGAGCCTGAAAAGTGTGAAAAATACGAAGATCTTCAAAAGCTGTCAACAATATGAAGAGCATGAAACAGTCTGAAAAAAAGGAAAATTATGAAGCAGTGTTGAAAAACATGAAGAGCCTGAAAAGGTGTGGAAAATATGAAGAGCTTCAAAAGGTTGCAAAAATATGAGGAGCATGAAACGGTTCGAAAAATAGGAGGAGCACTAAACGGTGTTCAAAACATGAAGAGCATGAAAAGGTGTGAAAAATATGAAGAGCTTCAAAAGGTGTCAAAAATATGGGGAACATGAAACGATCTGAAAAATAGGAGGAGAATGAAGCGGTGTGGAAAAACATGCAGAGCGTGAAAAAGTTTGAAAAATATGAAGAGCTTCAAATGGTGTGAAAAATATGAAGAGCTTCAAAAGGTGTCAAAAATGAGATGAGCATGAAACGTCTGAAAAATAGGAGGAGAATGAAGTGGTGATCAAAAACATGAAGAGCCAGAAAAGGTGTGAAAAATAGGAGGAGCTTCAAAAAGTGTCAAAAATATGGGGAGCTTGAAACGGTCTGAAAAATAGGAGGAGCATGAAGTGCTTTTAAAAACATGAAGAGCCTGAAATGGTGTGAAAAATATGAAGAACTTCAAAAGGTGTGAAAAATATGAAGAGCTTCAAATTGTGTCAAGTATATGAGGAGCATGACATGGTCTGAAAAATAGGAGGAGTATCAAACGGTGTTGAAAAACATGAAGAGCCTGAAAAGGTGTGAAAAATAGGAGGAGCTTCAAAAGGTGTCAAAATATGAGGAGCAGGAAACGGTCTGAAAAATAGGAGGAGCATGAAGTGCTGTTCAAAAACATGAAGAGCCTGAAAAGGTGTGAAAAATATGAAGAGCTTCAAATTGTGTCAAGTATATGAGGAGCAGGAAACGGTCTGAAAAATAGGAGGAGCATGAAACGGTCTGAAAAATAGGAGTAGCATGAAGCAGTGTTCAAAAACATGAAGAGCCTGAAAAGGTGTGAAAAATATGAAGAGCTTCAAATTGTGTCAAGTATATGAGGAGCATTAAATGGTCTGAAAAATAGGAGGAGCATCAAACGGTGTTGAAAAACATGAAGAGCCTGAAAAGGTGTGAAAAAGAGGAGCTTCAAAAGGTGTCAAAAATATGAGGAACATGAAATGGTCTGTAAAATAGGAGGAACATGAAGCGGTGTTCAAAAACATGAAGAGCCTGAAAAGGTGTGAAAAATATGAAGAGCTTCAAAAGGTGTGAAAAATATGAGGAGCTTGAAACGGTTTGAAAAATAGGAGGAGCATGAAGCCGTGTTGAAAAACATGAAGAGCCTGAAAAGGTGTGAAAAATATGAAGAGCTTCAAATTTTGTCAAGTATATGAGGAGCATGAAACGGTCTGAAAAATGCGAGGAGCATGAAACGGTCTGAAAAATAGGAGGAGCATGAAACGGTGTTGAAAAACATGAAGAGCCTCAAAAGGTGTGAAAAATAGGAGGAGTTTCAAAGGGGTCAAAAATATGGGTAACATGAAACGATCTGAAAAATAGGAGGAGAATGAAGCGGTGTTGAAAAACATGAAGAGCCTGAAAAAGTTAGAAAAATGTGAAGAGCTTCAAATGGTGTGAAAAATATGAAGAGCTTCAAAAGGTGTCAAAAATGAGATGAGCATGAAACGTCTGAAAAATAGGAGGAGAATGAAGTGGTGTTGAAAAACATGAAGAGCCTGAAAAGGTGTGAATTTATGAAGGGCTTCAAAGTGTGTCAAAATATGAGGAGCATGAAACGGTCTGAAAAATAGGAGGATCATGAAATGGTGTTGAAAAACGTGAAGAACCTGAAAAGGTGTGAAAAATATGAAGAGCTATAAAAGGTGTGAAATATATTAGGAGCAAGAAACGGTCTGAATAATAGGATGAGTATTAAGCGGTGATGAAAAACATGAAGAAACTGAAAAGGTGTGTAAAATAGGAGTAGCTTCAAAAGGTGTCAAAAATACGAGGAGCATGAAACGGTCTAAAAAATTGGAGGAGCATGAAGCGGTGTTGACAAACATGAAGAGCCTGAAAAGGTGTGAAAAATATGAAGAGCTTCAAAAGGTGTGAAAAATATGAAGAGCTTCAAAAGGTGTGAAAAATGAGATGAGCTAGAAACGGTCTGAAAAATAGGAGGAGCATGAAACTGTCTGAAAAATAGGAAAAGCATGAAACGGTCTTGAAATACATGAAGAGCCTGAAAATATTTGAAAAATAGGAGGAGCTTCACAAGGTTTCAAAAATATGAGGAGCATGAAACGGTCTGAAAAATAGGAGGAGCATGAAGCGGTGTTGAGAAACATGAAGAGCCTGAAAAGGTGTGAAAAATATGAACAGCTTCAAAAGGTTTGAAAAACATGAAGAACTTCAAAAGGTGTAAAAAATGAGATGAGCTAGAAACGGTCTGAAAAATAGGAGCATGAAACGGTCTGAAAAAGAGAAGGAGCCTGAAGCGGTGTTCAAAAACATGAAGAACTGAAAAGGTGTGAAAAATAGGAGGAGCTTCAAAAGATGTCAAATTATGAGGAGCATGAAACGGTCTGAAAAATAGGAGGAGCATGAAGCGGTGTTCAAAAAAATGAAGAGCATGAAAAGGGGTCAAAAATATGAGGAGCTTCAAAAGTTGTCAAAAATATGAGGAGCATGAAACGGTCTGAAAAATAGGAGGAGAATGAAACGGTGTTCAAAAACATGAAGAGCCTGGAATGGTGTGAAAAATATGAAGAGCCTCAAAACGTATCAAAAATATGAGGAGCATGAAACGGTCTGAAAAATAGGAGGAGCATGAAGCGGTGTTCAAAAACATGAAGAGCCTGAAATGGTGGGAAAAATATGAAGAGCTTCAAAAGGTGTGAAATACACGAGGAGCATGAAACGGTCTGAAAAATAGGAGGAGCATGAAGCTATATTCAAAAACAAGAAGAGCCTGAAATGGTGGGAAAAATATGAAGAGCTTCAAAAGGTGTGAAATACATGAGGAGCATGAAACGGTCTGAAAAATAGGAGGAGCATGAAGGTGTGTTCAAATATATGAAGAGCCTGAAAAGGTGTGAAAAATATGAAGAGCTTCAAAAGGTGTCAAAAATATGAGGAGCATGAAAAGGTCTAAAAATAGGAGGAGAATGAAGCGGTGTTCAACAACATGAAGAGCATGAAAAAGTGTGAATAATATGAAGACCTTCCAAAATTGTCAAAAATATGAGGAGCATGAAACGGCCTGAAAAATAGAAGGAGCATGAAACTGTCAGAAAAATAGGAGGAGCATGAAACGGTGATGAAAAACATGAAGAGCCTGAAAAGGTGTGAAAAATAGGAGGAGCTTCAAAAGGTGTCAAAATATGAGGAGCATGAAACGGTCTGAAAAATAGGAGGAGCATGAAGTGCTGTTCAAAAACATGAAGAGCCTGAAAATGTGTGAAAAATATGAAGAGATTCATAGGTGTGAAAAATATGAAGAGCTTCAAAAGGTGTCATAAATGAGATGAGTATGAAACGGTCTGAAAAATAGGAGGAGCATGAAGTGGTGTTGAAAAACATGACGAGTCTGAAAAGTTGTGAAAAATATGAAGAGCTTCTAAAGGTGTCAAAAATGAGATGAGCATGAAACGGTCTGAAAAATAGGAGGAGCATGAAATCGTGTTCAAATACATGAAGAGACTGAAAAGGTGTGAAAAATATGAAGAGCTTCAAAAGGTGTGAAACACATGAGGAACATGAAACGGTCTGAAAAAAAGGAGGAGCATGAAGGTGTGTTCAAAAATATGAAGAGCCTGAAAAGGTGTGAAAAATATGAAGAGCTTCAAAACGTGTCAAAAATATGAGGAACATGAAAAGGCCTGAAAATTAGGAGAAGCATGAAGCGGTGTTCAAAATCATGAAGAGCCTGAAAAGTTGTGAAAAATATTAAAAGCGTCAAAAGCTGTCAAAAACATGAGGAGCATGAAACGGTCTGAAAATTAGGAGGGGTATGAAACGGTGTTCAAAAACATGAAGAGCATGAAAAGGTTTGAAAAATATGAAGAGCTTCCAAAATTGTCAAAAATATGAGGAGCATGAAACGGTCTGAAAAATAGAAGGAGCATGAAGAGGTCGGAAAAATAGGAGGAGCATGAAGCGGTGTTCAAAAACATGAAGAGCCTGAAAAGTTGTGAAAAATGTGAAGAGTTTAAAAGGTGTCAAAATATGAGGAGCATGAAACGTTCTGAAAAATAGCAGGAGCATGAAGCTGTGCTCAAAAACATGAATAGCCTCAAAAGGTGTGAAAAATGTGAAGCGCTTCAAAAGGGGTGAAAAATGTGAGGAGCATGAAATGGTCTGAAAAATAGGAGGAGCATAAAGCGGTGTTCAAAAACTTGAAGAGCCTGAAAAGGTGTGAAAAATAGGAAGAGCTTCAAAAATTGTCAAAAATATGAGGAGCATGATACGGACAAAAAATAGGAGGAGCTTGACACGGTGTTCAAAAACATGAAGAGCCTGGAAAGGTGTGAAAAATATGAAGAGCCTCAAAACGTGTCAAATATATGAGGAGCATGAACCGGTCTGAAAAATAGGAGGAACATGAAGCGTTGTTGAAAAACATGAAGAGCCTGAAAAAGTGTGAAAAACATGAAGAGCCTGAAAATGTGTGAAAAATATGAAGAGCTTCAAGAGGTGTGAAAAATATGAGGAGCATGAAAAGGTCTGAAAAATAGGAGGAGCATGAAGCGGTGTTGAAAAACATGAAGAGCCTGAAATGGCGTCAAAATTAGGAAGAGCTTCAAAAGGTGTCAAAAATATGAGGAGCAAGAAAAGGTCTGAAAAATAGGAGGAACATGAAACGGTGTTCAAAAACATGAAGAGCCTGAAAAGGTGTGAATAATATGAAGAGATTCAAAAGGTGTGAAAAATATGAAGAGGTTCCAAAGGTGTCAAAAATGAGATGAGCATGAAACGGTCTGAAAAATAGGAGGAGCATGAAGTGGGGTTGAAAGACATGAATTGCCTGAAAAGGTGTGAAATATATGAAGAGCTTCAAAAGGTGTGAAAAATAAGAGGAGCATCAAAATGTGTCAAAAATATGAGGAGCCTGAAACGGTCTGAAAAAGAGGAGGAGCATGAAACGTTGTTCAAAAACATATAGAGCCTGAAGATGTGTAAAAAATATGAAGAGCTTCAAAAAGACTGAAATACATGAGGAGCATAGAACGTCTGAAAAATACGAGGAACATGAAGCGGTTCTCAAAAACATGAAGATCCTGAAAAGGTGTGAAAATTATGAAGAGCTTCAAAAGGTGTCAAAAATATGAGGAGCATGAAACGGTCTGAAAAATAGGAGGAGCATGAAGCGATGTATAAAAACATGACGAGCCTGAAAGGTGTGAAGAATATGAAGAGCTTCAAAAGATGTCACAAATATGAGGAGCACGAAAAGGTCTGAAAAATAGGAGGAGCTTGAACGGTGTTCAAAAACATGAAGAGCCTGAAAAGGTGTGAAAAATATGAAGAGCTTCAAAAGGTGTCAAAAATATGAGGAGCATGTAACTGTCTGAAATATAGGAGGAACAAGAAGCGGTGTTCAAAAACATGTAGAGCCTGAAAAGGTGTGAAAAATATGAAGAGCTTCAAAAGGTTTCAAAAATATGAGGAGCATGACACGGTCTGAAAAATTGGAGGAACATGAAGCGGTGATCAATAACATGTAGAGCCTGAAAAGGTGAGAAAAATATGAGAGCTTCATAATGTGTGAAAAATATGAAGAGCTTCAAAAGGTGTAAAAAATGAGATGAGTATGAAACGGTCTGAAAATTAGGAGAGGCATGAGGTCTTGTTGAAAAACATGAAGAGCCTAAAAAGGTGTGAAATATATGAAGAGCTTCAAAAGGTGTCAAAATTATGAGGAGCATAAAACGGTCTGAAAAGAGGAGGAGCCTGAAGCTGTGTTCAAAAACATGAAGAGCCTGAAAAGGTGTGAAAAATATGAAGAGCTTCAAAAGGTGTCAAAAATATGAGTAGCATGAAACGGTCTGAAATATAGGAGGAGCATGAAATGGTGTTCAAAAATATGAAGAGCCTGAAAAGGTGTGAAATATATGAAGAGCTTCAAAACGTGTCAAATATATGAGGAGCATGAAACGGTCTAAAAAATAGAGGGGAATGAAGCGCTGTTGAAAAACATGAAGAGCATTAAAAGGTGTGAAAAAATATGAAGAGTTTCAAAAGTTGTCAAAATATGAGGAGCATTAAACGGTCTGAAAAATAGGAGGAGCATGAAACGGTCTGACAAATAGGAGGAGTACGAATCGGTGTTGAAAAACATGAAGATCCTGAAAAGATGTGAAAAATATGAAGAGCTTCAAAAGGTGTCAAAACAATGAGGAGCATGAAACGGTCTGAAAAATAGGAGGAGCATGAAGCCGTTTTCAAAAACATGAAGAGCATGAAAAGGTGTGAAAAATATGAAGAGTTTCAAAAGGTGTCAAAACTATGAGGAGCATGAAACCACCTGAAAAATAGGAGGAGCATGAAACGGTCTGAACAATAGGAGGAGCATGAAGTGGTGTTGAAAAACCTGAAGAGCCTGAAAAGGCTTGAAATATATGAAGAGCTTCAAAAGGTGTCAAAAATATGAGGGGCAAGAAACCGTCTGAAAAATAGGAGAAGCATGAAGCGGTGTTGAAAAACATGAAGAGCATGAAAAGTTGTCAAAAATATGAAGAGATTCAAATGGTGTCAAAAATATTAGGAGCATGAAATTGTCTGAAAAATAGGAGGAGCATGAAGCAGTGTTGAAAAACCTGAAGATCCTGAAAAGGTGTGAAATATATGATGAGCTTCAAAAGGTGTCAAAAATAGGAGGAGCATGAGACGGTATGAAAAATAGGAGGAGCATGAAGCGGTGTTGAAAAACCTGAAGAGCCTGAAAATGTGTGAAAAATATGAAGAGATTCAAAAGGTGTCAAAAATATGAGGCGCATTAATCGGTCTGAAAAATAGGAGGAGCAAGAAGCGGTGTTGAAAAACATGAAGAGTCTGAAAAGGTGTGAAAAAATGAAGAGCTTCAAAAGGTGTCAAATCTATGAGGAGCACGAAACGGTCTGAAAAATACGAGGAGCATGAAGCGGTGTTGAAAAACGTGAAGAGCTTGAAAAGCTGTCAAAAATATGAAGAGCTTCAAAAGGTGTCAAAAATATGAGGAGCAAGAAACGGTCTGAAAAATAGGAGGAGCATGAAGTGGTGTTCAAAAACATGAAGAGCATGAAAAGGTGTGAAAAATATGAAGAGCTTCAAAATGTGTCAAAAGTATGAGGAGCATGAAACGGTCTGAAAAATAGGAGGATCATGAAGCGGTGTTGAAAAACATGAAGAGCCTGAAAATGTGTGAAAAATATGAAGAGCTTCAAAAGGTGTCAAAAATATGAGGCGCATGAAACGGTCTGAAAAATAGGAGGAGCATGAAGCAGTGTTTAAAAACATGAAGAGCCTGAAAAGGTGTGAAAAATATGAAGAGTTTCAAAAGGTGTCAAAACTATGAGGAGCATGAAATGGCCTGAAAAATAGGAGGAGAATGAAATGGTCTGAAAAATAGGAGGAGCATGAAGTGGTGTTGAAAAACCTGAAGAGCCTGAAAAGGCGTGAAATATATGAAGAGCTTCAAAAGGTGTCAAAAATAGGAGGAGCATGAAACGGTGTTCAAAAACATGAAGACTTGGAAAGGTGTGAAAAATATGAAGAGCTTCAGAAGGTGTCAAAAATATTAGGAGCATGAAACGGTCTGAAAAATGGTAGGAGCATGAAGTGGTGTTGAAAAACATGAAGAGCCTGAAAAGATGTGAAAAATATGAAGAGCTTAAAAAGGTGTCAAAAATATGAGGAGCATGAAATGGTCTGAAAAATAGGAGGAGCATGAATCGTTGTTGAAAAACATGAAGAGGCTGAAAAGGTGTGAAATATATGAAGAGCTTCAAAAGGTGTCAAAAATATGAGGAGCATGACACGGTCTGAAAAATAGGAGGAGCATGAAGTGGTGTTCAAAAACATGAAGAGTCTGGAAAGGTGTGAATAATATGAAGAGCTTCATAAGGTGTCAAAATATGAGCAGCATGAAACGGTCTGAAAAATAGGAGGAGCATGAAGCGGTGTTCAAAAACATGAAGAACCAGAAAAGGTGTGAGAAATATGAAGAGCTTCAAAAGGTGTCAAAATTATGAGGAGCATGAAACGGTCTGAAAAATAGGAGGAGCATGAAGTGGTGTTCAAAAACATGAAGAGTCTGGAAAGGTGTGAATAATATGAAGAGCTTCAAAATGTGTCAAACATATGAGGAGCATGAAACGGTCTGAAACATAGGAGGAGCATGAGTGGTGTTCAAAAACATGAAGACATGGAAAGGTCTGAAAAATATGAAGAGCTTCAAAAGGTGTCAAAAATATGAGGAGCATTAAAAGGTCTGAAATATAGGACGAGCCTGAAGTGGTGTTCAAAAACGTGAAGGGCCTGAAAATGTGTGAAAAATATGAAGAGCTTCAAAAGGTGTCAAAAATATGAGGAGCATGAAACGATCTGAAAAATAGGAGGAGAATGAAATGGTGTTCAAAAATATGAAGAGCCTGAAAAGATGTGAAATATATGAAGAGCTTCAAAAGGTGTCAAAAATATGAGGAGCATGAAACGGTCTAAAAAATAGGAGGACCATGAAGCGGTGTTGAAAAACATGAAGAGCCTGAAAAGCTGTGAAAAATATGAAAGCTTCAAAATGTGTGAAAAATATGAGGAGCATGAAACGGTGTGAAAAATAGGAGCAGCATGATGCGATGTTGAAAAACATGTATAGCCGGAAAATGTGTGAAATATGTGAAGAGCTTCAAAGGTGTCAAAAATAAGAGGAGCATGAAACTGTCTGAAAAATAGGAGGAGCATGAAGCCGTGTTGAAAAATATGACGAGCCTGAAAAGGTGTGAAAAAATATGAAGAGCTTCAAATGGTGTCAAAAATTTGAGGAGCATGAAACGGTCTGAAAAAGAGGAGGAGCATGAAGCGGTTTTGAAAAACATGAAGAGCGTGTAAAGGTGTGAAATATATAAAGGGCTTCAAAAGGTGTCAAAAATATGAGGAGAATGAAACGGTCTGAAAAATAGGACGAGCATGAAACGGTGTTCAAAAACATGAAGAGCCTGAAAAGGTGTGAAATATATGAAGAGCTTCAAAAGGTGTCAAAAATATGAGGAACATGAAACGGTGTACAAAAACATGAAGAGCCTGAAAAGGTGTGAAAAATATGAAGAGCTTCAAAAGGTGTCAAAAATATGAGGAGCATGAAACGGTCTGAAAAATAGGAGGAGCATGAAATGGTGTTCAAAACCATGAAGAGCCTGAAAAAGTGTGAAAAATATGAAGAGATTCAAAGGGTGTCAGCAATATGAGGAGCATGAAACGGTCTGAAAAATAGGAGGAGCAAGAGACCGTGTTCAAAAACATGAAGAGCCTGAAAAGGTTTGAAAAATATGAAGAGCTTGAAAAGGTGGCAAAAATATGAGGAACATGAAACGGTCTGAAAAATAGGAGGAGCATTAAGCTGTGTTGAAATTCAGTAAGAGCATGAAAAGTTGTGAAATATATGAAGAGCTTCAAAATTATCAAAATTATGAGGAGCATGACACGGTCTGAAAAATAGGAGGATCATGAAGCGGTGTTGAAAAACATGAAGAGCCTGAAGGTGTGAAATATATGAAGAGCTTTAAAAGGTGTCAAAAATATGAGGAGCATGAAACGGTCTGAAAAATAGGAGGAGCATGAAGTGGTGTTGAAAAACATGAAGAGCCTGAAAAGCTGTGAAAAATATGAAAAGCTTCAAAATGTGTGAAAAATATGAGCAGCATGAAACGGTATGAAAAATAGGAGCAGCATGATGCGATGTTGAAAAACATGTATAGCCTGAAAATGTGTGAAATATATGAAGAACTTCAAAGGTGTCAAAAATAAGAGGAGCATGAAACGGTCTGAAAATAGGAGCATGAAACCGTGTTGAAAAATATGACGAGCCTGAAAAGGTGTGAAAATATATGAAGAGCTTCAAATGGTGTCAAAAATTTGAGGAGCATGAAACGGTCTGAAAAAGAGGAGGAGCATGAAGCGGTTTTGTAAAACATGAAGAGCGTGTAAAGGTGCGAAATATATGAAGGGCTTGAAAAGTTGTCAAACATATGAGGAGCATGAAACGGTCTGAAATATTGGAGTAGAATGAAGTGGTGTTGAGAAACATGAAGAGCCTGAAAAGGTGTGAAAATATGAAGAGCTTCAAAAGGTGTCAAAAATATGAGGAGAATGAAACGGTCTGAAAAATAGGAGGAGCATGAAACGGTGTACAAAAACATGAAGGGCCTGAAAAGCTGTGAAAAATATGAAGAGGTTCAAAAGGTGTCAAAAATATGAGGGGCATGAAACGGTCTGAAAAATAGGAGGAGCATTAAGCGGTGTTGAAAAACATGAAGAACCTGAAAACCTGTGAAAAATATGAAAAGCTTCAAAAGGTGTGAAAAATATGAGCAGCAGGAAACGGTCTTAAAATAGGAGGAGCATGAGGCGGTGTTGAGAAACATGAAGAGCCTGAAAAGGTGTGAAATATATGAAGAGCTTCAAAAGGTGTCAAAAATATGAGGAGCATGAAACGGTCTGAAAAATAGGAGGAGCAAGAAGCGTTGTTGAAAAACATGAAGAGCCTGAAAAGGTGTGAAATATATGAAGAGCTTCAAAAGGAGTCAAAAATATGACGAGCATGAAACGCTCTAAAAAATAGGAGGAGCATGAAATGGTGTTGAAAAACATGAAGAGGCTGAAAAGTTGTGAAAAACATGAAGAGCTTCAAAAGGTGTCAAAAATATGAGGAGCTTGAAACGGTCTGAAAAATAGGAGGAGCATGAATCTGTGTTAAAGAACATGAAGAGCCTGAAAAGGTGTGAAATATATGAAGAGCTTCAAAAGGTGTCAAAAATATGAGGAGCAGGAAACGATCTGAAAAATAGGAGGAGCATGAAGCGGTGTTGAAAAAAATGAAGAGCCTGAAAAGGTGTGAAAAATATAAAGAGCTACAAAAGGTGTCAAAAATATGAGGAGCATGAAACGGTCTGAAAAATAGGAGGAGCATGAAGTTGTGTTGAAAAATATGAAGAGTCTGAAGAGGTGTGAAAAATATGAAGAGCTTCAAAAGGTGTCAAAATATGAGCAGCATGAAACGGTCTGAAAAATAGGAGGAGCATGAAGCGGTGTTGAAAAACATGAAGAACCAGGAAAGGTGTGAAAAATATGAATGGCTTCAAAATGTGTCAAACATATGAGGAGCATGAAACGGTCTGAAAAATAAGAGGATCTGGTTTCCTCAGTGTGTATGCCCAGAAGTGGAATGGCTGGGTCATATGGCAGTTCTATTTCCAGTTTTTTAAGAAATCTCTACAGCGTTTTCCATAGCGGCTGTACTAGTGTGCATTCCCACCAACAGTATAAGAGGGTTCCCTTTTCTCCACTCCCTCTCCAGCATTTATTGCTTGTAGATTTTTGGATAGCAGCCATCCTGACTGGCATGTAATGGTACCTCATTGTGGTTTTCATTTGCATTTCTCTAATAATGAGTGATGTTGAGCATCTTTTCATGTGTTTGTTATCCATCTGTATGTCTTCTTTGGAGAAATGTCTGTTTAGTTCTTTGGCTCATTTTTTATTGGGTCATTTATTTTTCTGGAATTGAGCTGCAGGATTTGCTTGTATATTTTTGAGATTAATCCTTTGTCTGTTTCTTCATTTGCTATTATTTTCTCCCAATCTGAGGGCTGTCTTTTCACCTTACTTATAGTTTCCTTTGTAGTGCAAAAGCTTTTAAGTTTCATTAGGTCCCATTTGTTTATTTTTGCTTTTATTTCCAATATTCTGGGAGGTGGGTCATAGAGGATCTTGCTTTGATTTATGTCGGAGAGTGTTTTGCCTATGTTCTCCTCTAGGAGTTTTATAGTTTCTGGTCTTACATTTAGATCTTTAATCCATTTTGAGTTTATTTTTGTGTATGGTGTTAGAAAGTGTTCTATTTTCATTCTTTTACAAGTGGTTGACCAGTTTTCCCAGCACCACTTGTTAAAGAGGTTGTCTTTTTTCCATTGTATATCCTTGCCTCCTTTGTCAAAGATAAGGTGTCCATAGGTTCGTCTGAAAGAGACACGTGCACCCCAATGTTCATCGCAGCACTGTTTATAATAGCCAGGACATGGAAGCAACCTAGATGCCCGTCAGCAGATGAATGGATAAGAAAGCTGTGGTACATATACACCATGGAATATTACTCAGCCATTAAAAAGAATTCATTTGAATCAGTCCTAATGAGATGGATGAAGCTGGAGCCCATTATACAGAGTGAAGTAAGCCAGAAAGATAAAGAACATTACAGCATACTGACACATGTATATGGAATTTAGAAAGGTGACAACGATAACCCTATATGCAGAACAGAAAAAGAGACACAGAAATACAGAACAGACTTTTGAACTTTGTGGGAGAATGTGAGGGTGGGATATTTCAAAAGAACAGCATGTATGCTATCTATGGTGAAACAGATCACCAGCCCAGGTAGGATGCACGAGACAAGTGCTCCGGCTTGGTGCACTGGGAAGACCCAGAGGAATCGGGTGGAGAGGGAGGTGGGAGGGGGAATCGGGACTGGGAATACATGTAAATCCATGGCTGATTCATATCAAAGTATGACAAAACCCACTGGAAAAAAAAATAAAAATAATAAAAAAAATTAAAAAAAAAAACAATAAAAAAAAAAATAAGAGGAGCATGAAACGGTGTTCAAAAACATGAAGAGGCTGAAAAGGTGTGGAAATTATGAAGAGCTTCAAAAGGTGTCAATTATATGAGGAGCATAAAACGGTTTGAAAAAAAGGAGGAGCATGAAATGGTGTTGAAAAACATGAAGAGCCTGAAAAGGTGTGAAAAATATGAAGAGCTTCAAAAGGTTTCAAAAATATGAGAGGCATGAACGGTCTGAAATATAGGGGGAGCATGAAGCGGTGTTGAAAAATATGAAGAGCCTGAAAAGGTGTGAAAAATCTGAAGAGCTTCAAAAGGTGTCAAATATATGAGGAGCATGAAACGGTCTGAAAAATAAGAGGAGCATGAAGTGGTGTTGAAAACCATGAAGAGCCTGTAAGGTGTGAAAAATATGAAGAACATAAAAAGGTGTCAAAAATATAAGGAGCATGAAACGGCCTGAAAAATAGGAGGAGCATGAAGTGGTGTTGAAAAACTTGAAGAGCCTGAAAAGGTGTGAAAAATATGAAGAACTTCAAAAGGTGTCAAAAATATGAGCAGCATGAAACGGTCTGAAAAACAGGAGGAGCATGAAACGGTGTTGAAAAACATGAAGAGCCTGAAAAGGTGTGAATAATATGAAGAGCTTCAAAAGGTGTCAAAAATATGAGGAGCATGAAACCGTCTGAAAAATAGTAGGAACATGAAGCGGTGTTGAAAACATGAAGAGCCTGAAAAGGTGTGAAAAATATGAAGAGGTTCAAAAGGTTTCAAAAATATGAGGAGCATGAAACGGTCTGAAAATTAGGAGGAGCATGAATCGGTGTTCAAAAACATGAAGAGTCTGAAAAGGTGTCAAATATATGAATAGCCTCAAAGGTGTCAAAAATATGAGGAGCAAGAAAAGGTCTGAAAAATAGGAGGAGCTCAAGCGGGTTGAAAAATATGAAGAGCCTGAAAAGGTGTGAAAAATATGAAGAGCTTCAAAAGGTGTCAAATATATGAGGAGCATGAAACGGTTTGAAAAATTGGAGAAGCATGAAGTGGTGTTGAAAAATATGAAGAGCCTGACAAGGTGCGAAAAATATGAAGAGCTTCAAATGGTGTCAAAACTATAAGGAGCATTAAACGGTCTGAAATATAGGAGGAGCATGAAAAGGTGTTAAAAAACATGAAGAGCTTCAAAAGGTGTGAAACATATGAGGAGCATGAAACGGTCTGAAAAATAGGAGGATCATTAAACGGTGTTGAAAAACATGAAGAGCCTGGAAAGGTGTGAAAAATATGAAGAGCTTCAAAAAGTGTCAAAAATATGAGGTGCATGAAACGGTCTGAAAAATAGGAGGAGCATGAAGTGGTGTTGAGAAACATGAAGAGCCTGAAAAAGTGTGAAGAATAAGAATAGCTTCAAAAGGTGTCAAAAATATGAGGTGCATGAAACGATCTGAAAATTAGGAGGAGCATGAAATCGTGTTGAAAAATATGAAGACCATGAAAGGGTGTGAAAAACATGAAGAGCTTCAAAAGGTGTCAAAAATATGAGGAGCATGAAACGGTCTGAAAAATAGGAGGAACATGAAGTGGTGTAGAAAAACATGAAGACCTTGAAAAAGTGTGAAAAATATGAAGAGCTTCAAAAGGTGTCAAA
This sequence comes from Dama dama, assembly GCF_033118175.1. Taxonomy (NCBI): domain Eukaryota; kingdom Metazoa; phylum Chordata; class Mammalia; order Artiodactyla; family Cervidae; genus Dama; species Dama dama. The sequence goes on from NW_026870885.1 coordinate 5,127,200, forward strand.
AATATGAGGACCATGAAATGGTCTGAAAAATATGAGGAGCAAGAAACTGTTTTCAAAAACATGAAGAGCCTCAAATGGTGTGAAAAGTAGGAAGAGCTTCAAACTGTGTCAAAAATATGATGAGCATGAAACGGTCTGAAAAATAGGAGGAGCATGAAGTGGTGTTGAAAAACATGAAGAGCCTGAAAAAGGTGTGAAACATATGAGGAGCATGAAACGGTCTGAAAAATAGGAGGCGCATGAGACGGTGTTGAAATACATGAAAAGCCTGAAAAGGTGTGAAAAATATGAAGAGCTTCAAAAGGTGTCAAAAAGATGAGGAGCATGAAACAGTCTGAAATAAAGGAGGAGAATGAAGCAGTGTTGAAAAACATGAAAAGCCTGAAAAGGTGTGAAAAATATGAAGAACTACAAAAGGTGTCAAAAATATGAGGAGCATAAAATGGTCTGAAAAATAGGAGGAGCATGAAGTGGTGTTGAGAAACATGAAGAGCCTGAAAAAGTTGTGAAACATATGAGGAGAATGAAACGGTCTGAAAAATAGGAGGAGCATGGAGTGGTGTAGAAAAACATGAAGACCCTGAAAAAATGTGAAAAATATGAAGAGCTTCAAAAGGTGTCCAAAATATGAGGAACTTGAAATGGTCTGAAATATAGGAGGAGCGTGAAAAGGTGTTAAAAAACATGAAGAGCTTCAAAAAATGTCAAAAATATGAGGAGCAAGAAACGGTCTGAAAAATAGGAGGAGCATTAATCGGTGTTCAAAAATATAAAGAGCCTGGAAAGCTGTGAAAAATATGAAGAGCTTCAAAAGGTGTCAAAAATATGAGGAGCATGAAACGATCTGAAAAATAGGAGGAGCATGAAGTGGTGTTGAAATACATGAAGAGCCTGAAAAAGGTGTGAAACATGAGGAGCCTGAAACGGTCTGAAAGAGAGGAGGAGCATGAAACGCTGTTGAAAAACATGAGGAGCATGGAAAGGTGTGAAAAATATGAAGAGCTTCAAAAGGTGTCAAAAACATGAGGAGCATGAAACTGTCTGAAAAATACGAGGAGCATGAATCGGTGTTGAAAATCATGAAGAGCCTGAAAAAGTGTGAAGAATAAGAAGAGCTTCAAAAGGTGTCAAAAATATGAGGAGCATGAAACGATCTGAAAATTAGGAGGAGCATGAAATCGTGTTGAAAAATATGAAGACCATGAAAGGGTGTGAAAAACATGAAGAGCTTCAAAAGGTGTCAAAAATATGAGGAGCATGAAACGGTCTGAAAAATAGGAGGAACATGAAACGGTTTGACAAATAGGAGGAGCATGAAACGGTGTTGAAAAACATGAAGAACCTGAAAGGTGTCGAAAATATGAAGAGCTTCAAAATGTGTCAAAAATATGAGGAGCAGGAAACGGTTTGAAAAATAGGAGGAGCATGAAACGGTGTTGAAAAATATGAAGAACGTGAAAGGTGTCGAAAATATGAAGAGCTTCAAAATGTGTCAAAAATATGAGGAGCATGAAACGATCTGAATAATCGGAGGAGCATGAAAGCGTGTTGAAAAACATGAAGAGCACGGAAAGGTGTGAAAAATATGAAGAGCTTCAAAAGGTGTCAAAAATATGAGGACCATGAAACGGTCTGAAAAAGAGGAGGAGCATGAAGCGGTGTTGAAAAACATGAAGAGCCTGAAAAGGTGTGAAATATATGAAGAGCTTCAAAAGGTGTCAAAAATATGAGGAGTTTGAAACGGTCTGAAAAATAAGAGGATCTGGTTTCCTCAGTGTGTATGCCCAGAAGTGGAATTGCTGGGTCATATGGCAGTTCTATTTCCAGTTTTTTAAGAAATCTCTACACCGTTTTCCATAGCGGCTGTACTAGTGTGCATTCCCACCAACAGTATAAGAGGGTTCCCTTTTCTCCACTCCCTCTCCAGCATTTATTGCTTGTAGACTTTTGGATAGCAGCCATCCTGACTGGCATGTAATGGTACCTCATTGTGGTTTTCATTTGCATTTCTCTAATAATGAGTGATGTTGAGCATCTTTTCATGTGTTTGTTATCCATCTGTATGTCTTCTTTGGAGAAATGTCTGTTTAGTTCTTTGGCTCATTTTTTATTGGGTCATTTATTTTTCTGGAATTGAGCTGCAGGATTTGCTTGTATATTTTTGAGATTAATCCTTTGTCTGTTTCTTCATTTGCTATTATTTTCTCCCAATCTGAGGGCTGTCTTTTCACCTTACTTATAGTTTCCTTTGTAGTGCAAAAGCTTTTAAGTTTCATTAGGTCCCATTTGTTTAGTTTTGCTTTTATTTCCAATATTCTGGGAGGTGGGTCATAGAGGATCTTGCTTTGATTTATGTCGGAGAGTGTTTTGCCTATGTTCTCCTCTAGGAGTTTTATAGTTTCTGGTCTTACATTTAGATCTTTAATCCATTTTGAGTTTATTTTTGTGTATGGTGTTAGAAAGTGTTCTATTTTCATTCTTTTACAAGTGGTTGACCAGTTTTCCCAGCACCACTTGTTAAAGAGGTTGTCTTTTTTCCATTGTATATCCTTGCCTCCTTTGTCAAAGATAAGGTGTCCATAGGTTCGTCTGAAAGAGACACGTGCACCCCAATGTTCATCGCAGCACTGTTTATAATAGCCAGGACATGGAAGCAACCTAGATGCCCGTCAGCAGATGAATGGATAAGAAAGCTGTGGTACATATACACCATGGAATATTACTCAGCCATTAAAAAGAATTCATTTGAATCAGTCCTAATGAGATGGATGAAGCTGGAGCCCATTATACAGAGTGAAGTAAGCCAGAAAGATAAAGAACATTACAGCATACTGACACATGTATATGGAATTTAGAAAGGTGACAACGATAACCCTATATGCAGAACAGAAAAAGAGACACAGAAATACAGAACAGACTTTTGAACTTTGTGGGAGAATGTGAGGGTGGGATATTTCAAAAGAACAGCATGTATGCTATCTATGGTGAAACAGATCACCAGCCCAGGTAGGATGCACGAGACAAGTGCTCCGGCTTGGTGCACTGGGAAGACCCAGAGGAATCGGGTGGAGAGGGAGGTGGGAGGGGGAATCGGGACTGGGAAAACATGTAAATCCATGGCTGATTCATATCAAAGTATGACAAAACCCACTGGAAAAAAAAACTAAAAATAATAAAAAAAAATTAAAAAAAAAACAATAAAAAAAAAATAAGAGGAGCATGAAACGGTGTTCAAAAACATGAAGAGGCTGAAAAGGTGTGGAAATTATGAAGAGCTTCAAAAGGTGTCAATTATATGAGGAGCATAAAACGGTTTGAAAAAAAGGAGGAGCATGAAATGGTGTTGAAAAACATGAAGAGCCTTAAAAGGTGTGAAAAATATGAAGAGCTTCAAAAGGTTTCAAAAATATGAGAGGCATGAACGGTCTGAAATATAGGGGGAGCATGAAGCGGTGTAGAAAAACATGAAGAGCCTGAAAAGGAGTGGAAATTATGAAGAGCTTCAAAACGTGTCAAAAAGATGAGGAGCATGAAACGGTCTGAAAAATAGGAGGAGCATGAAGCGGTGTTGAAAAATATGAAGAGCCTGAAAAGGTGTGAAAAATCTGAAGAGCTTCAAAAGGTGTCAAATATATGAGGAGCATGAAACGGTCTGAAAAATAAGAGGAGCATGAAGTGGTGTTGAAAACCATGAAGAGCCTGTAAGGTGTGAAAAATATGAAGAACTTCAAAAGGTGTCAAAAATATAAGGAGCATGAAACGGCCTGAAAAATAGGAGGAGCATGAAGTGGTGTTGAAAAACGTGAAGAGCCTGAAAAGGTGTGAAAAATATGAAGAACTTCAAAAGGTGTCAAAAATATGAGCAGCATGAAACGGTCTGAAAAACAGGAGGAGCATGAAACGGTGTTCAAAAACATGAAGAGCCTGGAGAAGTGTGAAAAATATGAAGAGCTTCAAAAGGCGTCAAAAATATGAGGAGCATGAAACGGTCTGAAAAAAAGGAGGAGCCTGAAGCGGTGTTGAAAAACATGAAGAGCTTGAAAAGGTGTGAATAATATGAAGAGCTTCAAAAGGTGTCAAAAATATGAGGAGCATGAAACCGTCTGAAAAATAGTAGGAGCATGAAGCGGTGTTGAAAACATCAAGAGCCTGAAAAGGTGTGAAAAATATGAAGAGGTTCAAAAGGTGTCAAAAATATGAGGAGCATGAAACGGTCTGAAAAATAGGAGGAGCATGAATCGGTGTTCAAAAACATGAAGAGCCTGAAAAGGTGTGAAAAATATGAAGATCTTCAAAAGGTGTCAAATATATGAGGAGCATGAAACGGTTTGAAAAATTGGAGAAGCATGAAGTGGTGTTGAAAAATATGAAGAGCCTGACAAGGTGCGAAAAATATGAAGAGCTTCAAATGGTGTCAAAAATATAAGGAGCATTAAACGGTCTGAAATATAGGAGGAGCATGAAAAGGTGTTAAAAAACATGAAGAGCTTCAAAAGGTGTGAAACATATGAGGAGCATGAAACGGTCTGAAAAATAGGAGGATCATTAAACGGTGTTGAAAAACATGAAGAGCCTGGAAAGGTGTGAAAAATATGAAGAGCTTCAAAAAGTGTCAAAAATATGAGGTGCATGAAACGGTCTGAAAAATAGGAGGAGCATGAAGTGGTGTTGAGAAACATGAAGAGCCTGAAAAAGTTGTGAAACATATGAGGAGAATGAAACGGTCTGAAAAATAGGAGGAGCATGAAGTGGTGTAGAAAAACATGAAGACCCTGAAAAAGTGCGAAAAATATGAAGAGCTTCAAAAGGTGTCAAAAATATGAGGACCATGAAACGGTCTGAAAAATATGAGGAGCAAGAAACTGTTTTCAAAAACATGAAGAGCCTCAAATGGTGTGAAAAGTAGGAAGAGCTTCAAACTGTGTCAAAAATATGATGAGCATGAAACGGTCTGAAAAATAGGAGGAGCCTGAAGTGGTGTTGAAAAACATGAAGAGCCTGAAAAAGGTGTGAAACATATGAGGAGCATGAAACGGTCTGAAAAATAGGAGGCGCATGAGACGGTGTTGAAATACATGAAAAGCCTGAAAAGGTGTGAAAAATATGAAGAGCTTCAAAGGATGTCATAAATATGAGGAGCATGAAAATGTCTGAAAAATAGGAAGAGAATGAAGCGGTGTAGAAAAACATGAAAAGCCTGAAAAGGTGTGAAAAATATAAAGAGCTTCAAAAGGTGTCAAAAAGATGAGGAGCATGAAACAGTCTGAAATAAAGGAGGAGAATGAAGCAGTGTTGAAAAACATGAAAAGCCTGAAAAGGTTTGAAAAATATGAAGAACTTCAAAAGGTGTCAAAAATATGAGGAGCATGAAACGGTCTGAAAAATAAGAGGAGCATGAAGTGGTGTAGAAAAACATGAAGACCCTGAAAAAATGTGAAAAATATGAAGAGCTTCAAAAGGTGTCCAAAATATGAGGAGCTTGAAATGGTCTGAAATATAGGAGGAGCGTGAAAAGGTGTTAAAAAACATGAAGAGCTTCAAAAAGTGTCAAAAATATGAGGAGCAAGAAACGGTCTGAAAAATAGGAGGAGCATTAATCGGTGTTCAAAAATATGAAGAGCCTGGAAAGCTGTGAAAAATATGAAGAGCTTCAAAAGGTGTCAAAAATATGAGGAGCATGAAACGATCTGAAAAATAGGAGGAGCATGAAGTGGTGTTGAAATACATGAAGAGCCTGAAAAAGGTGTGAAACATGAGGAGCCTGAAACGGTCTGAAAGAGAGGAGGAGCATGAAACGGTGTTGAAAAACATGAGGAGCATGGAAAGGTGTGAAAAATATGAAGAGCTTCAAAAGGTGTCAAAAACATGAGGAGCATGAAACTGTCTGAAAAATACGAGGAGCATGAATCGGTGTTGAAAATCATGAAGAGCCTGAAAAAGTGTGAAGAATAAGAAGAGCTTCAAAAGGTGTCAAAAATATGAGGAGCATGAAACGATCTGAAAATTAGGAGGAGCATGAAATCGTGTTGAAAAATATGAAGACCATGAAAGGGTGTGAAAAACATGAAGAGCTTCAAAAGGTGTCAAAAATATGAGGAGCATGAAACGGTCTGAAAAATAGGAGGAACATGAAACGGTTTGACAAATAGGAGGAGCATGAAACGGTGTTGAAAAACATGAAGAACCTGAAAGGTGTCGAAAATATGAAGAGCTTCAAAATGTGTCAAAAATATGAGGAGCAGGAAACGGTTTGAAAAATAGGAGGAGCATGAAACGGTGTTGAAAAATATGAAGAACGTGAAAGGTGTCGAAAATATGAAGAGCTTCAAAATGTGTCAAAAATATGAGGAGCATGAAACGATCTGAATAATCGGAGGAGCATGAAAGCGTGTTGAAAAACATGAAGAGCACGGAAAGGTGTGAAAAATATGAAGAGCTTCAAAAGGTGTCAAAAGTATGAGGACCATGAAACGGTCTGAAAAATAGGAGGAGCATGAAGCGGTGTTGAAAAACATGAAGAGCCTGAAAAGGTGTGAAATATATGAAGAGCTTCAAAAGGTGTCAAAAATATGAGGAGTTTGAAACGGTCTGAAAAATAAGAGGATCTGGTTTCCTCAGTGTGTATGCCCAGAAGTGGAATTGCTGGGTCATATGGCAGTTCTATTTCCAGTTTTTTAAGAAATCTCTACACCGTTTTCCATAGCGGCTGTACTAGTGTGCATTCCCACCAACAGTATAAGAGGGTTCCCTTTTCTCCACTCCCTCTCCAGCATCTATTGCTTGTAGACTTTTGGATAGCAGCCATCCTGACTGGCATGTAATGGTACCTCATTGTGGTTTTCATTTGCATTTCTCTAATAATGAGTGATGTTGAGCATCTTTTCATGTGTTTGTTATCCATCTGTATGTCTTCTTTGGAGAAATGTCTGTTTAGTTCTTTGGCTCATTTTTTATTGGGTCATTTATTTTTCTGGAATTGAGCTGCAGGATTTGCTTGTATATTTTTGAGATTAATCCTTTGTCTGTTTCTTCATTTGCTATTATTTTCTCCCAATCTGAGGGCTGTCTTTTCACCTTACTTATAGTTTCCTTTGTAGTGCAAAAGCTTTTAAGTTTCATTAGGTCCCATTTGTTTATTTTTGCTTTTATTTCCAATATTCTGGGAGGTGGGTCATAGAGGATCTTGCTTTGATTTATGTCGGAGAGTGTTTTGCCTATGTTCTCCTCTAGGAGTTTTATAGTTTCTGGTCTTACATTTAGATCTTTAATCCATTTTGAGTTTATTTTTGTGTATGGTGTTAGAAAGTGTTCTATTTTCATTCTTTTACAAGTGGTTGACCAGTTTTCCCAGCACCACTTGTTAAAGAGGTTGTCTTTTTTCCATTGTATATCCTTGCCTCCTTTGTCAAAGATAAGGTGTCCATAGGTTCGTCTGAAAGAGACACGTGCACCCCAATGTTCATCGCAGCACTGTTTATAATAGCCAGGACATGGAAGCAACCTAGATGCCCGTCAGCAGATGAATGGATAAGAAAGCTGTGGTACATATACACCATGGAATATTACTCAGCCATTAAAAAGAATTCATTTGAATCAGTCCTAATGAGATGGATGAAGCTGGAGCCCATTATACAGAGTGAAGTAAGCCAGAAAGATAAAGAACATTACAGCATACTGACACATGTATATGGAATTTAGAAAGGTGACAACGATAACCCTATATGCAGAACAGAAAAAGAGACACAGAAATACAGAACAGACTTTTAAACTTTGTGGAGAATGTGAGGGTGGGATATTTCAAAAGAACAGCGTGTATGCTATCTATGGTGAAACAGATCACCATCCCAGGTAGGATGCACGAGACAAGTGCTCCGGCTTGGTGCACTGGGAAGACCCAGAGGAATCGAGTGGAGAGGGAGGTGGGAGGGGGAATCGGGACTGGGAATACATGTAAATCCATGGCTGATTCATATCAAGTATGACAAAACCCACCTGAAAAAAAAATAAAAATAATTAAAAAAAAATTAAAAAAAAAACAATAAAAAAAAAAATAAGAGGAGCATGAAACGGTGTTCAAAAACATGAAGAGCCTGAAAAGGTGTGAAAAATATGAAGAGCTTCAAAAGGTTTCAAAAATATGAGAGGCATGAACGGTCTGAAATATAGGGGGAGCATGAAGCGGTGTAGAAAAACATGAAGAGCCTGAAAAGGTGTGGAAATTATGAAGAGCTTCAAAAGATGTCAAATATATGAGGAGCATAAAACGGTCTGAAAAAAAGGAGGAGCATGAAATGGTGTTGAAAAACATGAAGAGCCTGAAAAGGTGTGAAAAATCTGAAGAGCTTCAAAAGGTGTCAAAAGGATGAGGAGCATGAAAGGTTCTGAAAACTAGCAGGAGCATGAAGCGGTGTTGAAAAATATGAAGAGCCTGAAAAGGTGTGAAAAATCTGAAGAGCTTCAAAAGGTGTCAAATATATGAGGAGCATGAAACGGTCTGAAAAATAGGAGGAGCATGAAGTGGTATTGAAAACGATGAAGAACCTGAAAGGTGTGAAAAATATGAAGAACTTCAAAAGGTGTCAAAAATATAAGGAGCATGAAACGGCCTGAAAAATAGGAGGAGCATGAAGTGGTGTTGAAAAACGTAAAGAGCCTGAAAAGGTGTGAAAAATATGAAGAACTTCAAAAGGTGTCAAAAATATGAGCAGCATGAAACGGTCTGAAAAATAGGAGGAGCATGAAACGGTGTTCAAAAACATGAAGAGCCTGGAGAAGTGTGAAAAATATGAAGAGCTTCAAAAGGTGTGAAAAATACGAGGAGCATGAAATGGTCTGAAAAATAGGAGGAGCATGAAGCGGTGTTCAAAAACATGAAGAGCCTGAAATGGTGTGAAAAATATGAACAGCTTCAAAAGTTGTCAAAAATATGAGGAGTTTGAAACGGTCTGAAAAATAAGAGGATCTGGTTTCCTCAGTGTGTATGCCCAGAAGTGGAATGGCTGGGTCATATGGCAGTTCTATTTCCAGTTTTTTAAGAAATCTCTACAGCGTTTTCCATAGCAGCTGTACTAGTGTGCATTCCCACCAACAGTATAAGAGGGTTCCCTTTTCTCCACTCCCTCTCCAGCATTTATTGCTTGTAGACTTTTGGATAGCAGCCATCCTGACTGGCATGTAATGGTACCTCATTGTGGTTTTCATTTGCATTTCTCTAATAATGAGTGATGTTGAGCATCTTTTCATGTGTTTGTTATCCATCTGTATGTCTTCTTTGGAGAAATGTCTGTTTAGTTCTTTGGCTCATTTTTTATTGGGTCATTTATTTTTCTGGAATTGAGCTGCAGGATCTGCTTGTATATTTTTGAGATTAATCCTTTGTCTGTTTCTTCATTTGCTATTATTTTCTCCCAATCTGAGGGCTGTCTTTTCACCTTACTTATAGTTTCCTTTGTAGTGCAAAAGCTTTTAAGTTTCATTAGGTCCCATTTGTTTAGTTTTGCTTTTATTTCCAATATTCTGGGAGGTGGGTCATAGAGGATCTTGCTTTGATTTATGTCGGAGAGTGTTTTGCCTATGTTCTCCTCTAGGAGTTTTATAGTTTCTGGTCTTACACTTAGATCTTTAATCCATTTTGAGTTTATTTTTGTGTATGGTGTTAGAAAGTGTTCTATTTTCATTCTTTTACAAGTGGTTGACCAGTTTTCCCAGCACCACTTGTTAAAGAGGTTGTCTTTTTTCCATTGTATATCCTTGCCTCCTTTGTCAAAGATAAGGTGTCCATAGGTTCGTCTGAAAGAGACACGTGCACCCCAATGTTCATCGCAGCACTGTTTATAATAGCCAGGACATGGAAGCAACCTAGATGCCCGTCAGCAGATGAATGGATAAGAAAGCTGTGGTACATATACACCATGGAATATTACTCAGCCATTAAAAAGAATTCATTTGAATCAGTCCTAATGAGATGGATGAAGCTGGAGCCCATTATACAGAGTGAAGTAAGCCAGAAAGATAAAGAACATTACAGCATACTGACACATGTATATGGAATTTAGAAAGGTGACAACGATAACCCTATATGCAGAACAGAAAAAGAGACACAGAAATACAGAACAGACTTTTAAACTTTGTGGAGAATGTGAGGGTGGGATATTTCAAAAGAACAGCGTGTATGCTATCTATGGTGAAACAGATCACCAGCCCAGGTAGGATGCACGAGACAAGTGCTCTGGCTTGGTGCACTGGGAAGACCCAGAGGAATCGGGTGGAGAGGGAGGTGGGAGGGGGAATCGGGACTGGGAATACATGTAAATCCATGGCTGATTCATATCAAGTATGACAAAACCCACTGGAAAAAAAATAAAAATAATAAAAAAAAAATTAAAAAAAAAACAATAAAAAAAAAAATAAGAGGAGCATGAAATGGTGTTCAAAAACATGAAGAGCCTGAAAAGGTGTGAAAAATATGAAGAGCTTCAAAAGGTTTCAAAAATATGAGACGCATGAACGGTCTGAAATATAGGGGGAGCATGAAGCGGTGTAGAAAAACATGAAGAGCCTGAAAAGGTGTGGAAATTATGAAGAGCTTCAAAAGGTGTCAAATATATGAGGAGCATAAAACGGTTTGAAAAAAAGGAGGAGCATGAAATGGTGTTGAAAAACATGACGAGCCTGAAAAGGTGTGAAAAATATGAAGAGCTTCAAAAGGTGTCAAATATATGAGGAGCATGAAACGGTCTGAAATATTGGAGCAGCATGAAGGGTTGTGGAAAAACATAAACAGCTTGAAAAGGTGTGAAAAATATGAAGAGCTTCAAAGGGTGTCAAATTATGAGGAGCAGGTAACGGTCTGAAAAATAGGAGGAGCATGGAGCGGTGTTCATAAACATGGAGACCCTGAAAAGGTGTGAAAAATATGAAGAGCTTCAAAATGTGTCAAAAATTTGAGGAGCATGAAACGGTCTGAAAAATAGGAGGAGCATGAAACGGAGTTCAAAACATGAAGAGCCTGAAAAGGTGTGAAAATTATGAAGAGCTTTAAAAGGTGTGAAATACATGAGGAGAATGAAACGGTCTGAAAAATAGGAGGACCATGAAGCGGTGTTCAAAAACATGAAGAGCCTGAAAACGTGAGAAAAATATGAAGAGCTTCTAAAAGTGTCAAAAATAGGAGGAGCATGAAACGGTCTGAAAAACAGGAGGAGCATGAAGCGGTGTTCAAAAACATGAAGAGCCTGATAAGGTGTGAAAAATATTAAGAGCTTCAAAAGGTGTCAAAAATATGAGGAGCAAGAAACGGTCTGAAAAATGGGAGGAGCATGAAACGGTCTTCAAAAACATGAAGAGGCTGAAAACGTGTGAAAAAATGAAGAGCCTCAAAAAATGTCAAAAATATGAGGAGTATGAAACGGTCTGAAAAATAGGAGGATCATGAAGCGGTGTTGAAAAACATGAAGAGCCTGAAAAGGTGTGAAAAATAAGAACAGCTACAAAAGGTGTCAAAAATGAGATATGCATGAAACGGTCTGAAAAATAGGAGGAGCATGAAGTGGTTGTGAAAAACATGAAGAGCCTGAAAAGCTGTGCAAAATATGAAGAGCTTCTAAAGGTGTAAAATACATGAGGAGCATGAAACGGTCTGAAAAAGAGGAGAAGCATGAAGCGGTGGTGAAAAACATGAAGAGCCTGAAAAGGTGTGAAAAATATGAAGATCTTCTAAAGGTGTCAAAATGAGATGAGCATGAAAAGGTCTGAAAAATAGGAGGAGCATGAAGCGGTGTTGAAAATCATAAATATCCTGAAAAGTTGTGAAAAATATGAAGAGCTTCAAAAATGTGAAAAATATGAAGAGCTTCAAAAGGTGTCAAAATGACATGAGCATGAAACGGTCTGAAAAACAGGAGGAGCATGAAGTGGTGTTGAAAAACATAAGGAGCCCGAAAAGGTGTGAAATATATGAAGAGCTTCAAAAAATGTCAAAAATATGAGGAGAAAGAAATGGTCTGCAAATTAGGAGGAGCATGAAATGGTGTTCAAAAACACGAAGAGCATGAAAAGGTGTGAGAAATATGAAGAGCTTCAAAATGTGTGAAAAATATGAGGAGCATGAAACGGTCTGAAAAATAGGAGGAGCATAAGTGGTGTTCAAAAACATGACGAGCCTGAAAAGGGGTGAAAAATATGAATAGCTTCAAAAGGTGTGATATTCATGAGGAGCATGAAAACTTTCTGAAAAATCGGAGAAGCATGAAGTGGTGTGGAAAAACATGAAGAGCCTGAAAAGGTGTGAAAAATATGAAGAGCTTCAAAAGGTGTTAAAAATCTGAGAAGCATGAAACGGTCTGAAAATTTGGAGGATCATGAGCGGTGTTCAAAAACATGAAGAGCCTGAAAAAGTGTGAACAATATGAAGAGCTTCAAATGGTGTCAAAAATATGAGAAGCATGAAACGGTCTGAAAAATAGGAGGAGCATGAAGTGGTGTTCAAAAAAATGCAGAGACTGAAAAGGTGTGAAAAATATGAAGAGCTTCAAAAGGTGTCAAATTATGAGGAGCATGAAACGGTCTGAAAAATAAGAGAAGCATGAAGTGGTGTGGAAAATGATGAACAGCCTGAACAGGTGTGAAAAATATGAAGAGTTTCAAAAGGTGTGAAATAAATGAGGAGCATGAAACGGTCTGAAAAATAGGAGGAGCATAATGCAGTGTTGCAAAATATGAAGAGCCTGAAAAGGTGTTAAATATATGAAGAGTTTCAAAAGGTGTAAAAAATATGAGGAGCATGAAACGGTCTGAAAAATAGGAGGATCATGAAACGGTGTTGAAAAACATGAAGAGCCTGAAAAGGTGTGAAAAATATGAAGAGCTTCAAAAGGTGTCAAATATATGAGGAGCATGAAACGGTCTTAAAAATAGGAGGAGCATGAAGTGGTGTTGAAAAAAATGAAAAGCCTGAAAAGGTGTGAAATATATGAAGAGCTTCAAAAGGTGTCAAAAATATGAGGAGAATGAAACGGTCTGCAAAATAGGAGGAGCATGATATGGTGTTCAAACACATGAAGTGCATGAAAAGGTGTGAAAAATATGAAGAGCTTCAAAAGGTGTGAAATACATGAGGAGGTTTAAACGGTCTGAAAAATAGGAGGAGCATGAAGCTGTGTTCAAAAACATGAAGAGCCTGAAATGGTGTGAAAAATATGAAGAGCTTCAAAAGGTGTGAAAAATATGAGGAGCATGAAACGGTCTGAAAAATAGGAGGAGCATGAAGCGGTGTTCAAAAACATGAAAAGCCTGAAAAGGTGTCAAAAATATGAAGAGCTTCAAAACGTGACAGAAATATTAGGACCATGAAACGGTCTGAAAAATACGAGGAGCATGAAGTGGTGTTGAAAAACATGAAGAGCCTGAAAAGGTGTGAAAAATATAAAGAGCTTCAAAAGGTGTGAATTACATGAGGAGCAAGAAACAGTCTGAAAAAAAGGAGGAGCATAAGGCGGTGTTGAAAAACATGAACAGCCTGAAAAGGTGTGAAAAATATGAAGAGATTCAAAAGGTGTCAATAATATCAGGAGCATGAAACGGTCTGAAAAATGGGAGGAGCATGAAGCTGTTCAAAAACATGAAGAGCCTGAAAAGGTGTGAAAAATATGAGGAGCATGAAATTGTCTGAAAAATAGCAGGAGCAAGAAGTGGTGTTGAAAAACATGAAGAGGCTGAAAACGTGTGAAATATATGAAGAGCTTCAAAAATGTGAAAAATAAGAAGAGCTTCAAAAGGTGTGAAAAATATGAAGAGCTACAAAGGGTGTCAAAAATGAGATGAGCATGAAACGGTGTGAAAAATAGGAGGAGCATGAAGCGGTTTTAAAAATCATGAAGAGCTGAAAAATGTTTGAAAAATATGAAGAGCTTCAAAAGCTGTCGAATATGTGAGTAGCATGAAACGGTCTGCAAAAAAGGAGCAGCATGAAGTGGTGTTGAAAAACATGAAGAGCTTGAAAAGGTGTGAAAAATATGAAAGCTTCAAAAGGTGTCAAAAATATGACGAGCATGAAACCCTCTTAAAAATAGGAGGAGGATGAAGCGGTGTTCAAAAACATGAAGAGCCTGAAAAGGTGTGAAAAATATATAGAGCTTCAAAAGATGTCAAAAATATGAGGAGCATGAAACGGTCTGAAAAATAGGAGGAGCATGAAGCGGTGTTGAAAAACATGAAGAGCCTGAAAACGTGTGAAAAATATGAAGAGCTTCAAAAGTTTTGAAAAATAAGAAGAGCTTCAAAATGTGTCAAAAATGAGATCTGCATGAAACGGTCCGAAAAATAGGAGGAGCATGAAGCGGTGTTAAAAAACATAAAGAGCCTGAAAAGGTGTGAAATATATGAAGAGCTTCAAAATGTGTCAAAAATATGAGGAGCATGAAACGGCCTGAAAAATAGGAGGAGCATGAAACGGTGTTCAAAAACATGAAGAGCCTGAAAAGGTGTGAAAAATATGAAGAGTTTCTAAAGGTGTGAAATACATGAGGAGGATGAAACGGGCTGAAAAAAAGGAGAAGCATGAAGTGGTTTGGAAAAACATGAAGAGTCTGAAAAGGTGTGAAAAATATGAAGAGCTTCAAAAGGTGTGAAATACATGAGGAGCATGAAACTCTCTGAAAAATAGAAGGAGCATGAAGTGGTGTTCAAAAACATGAAGAGCCTGAAAAGTTGTGAAAAATATGAAGAGCTTCAAAAGGTGTGAAAAACATGAGGAGCATGATATGGTTTGAAAAATAGGATTAGCATGAAGCGGTGTTCAAAAACATGAAGAGCCTGAAAATATGTGAAAAATATGAAAAGCTTCAAAAGGTGTCAAAAATGAGATGAGCATGAAACGGTCTGAAAAATAGGAGGTGCACTAAGCGGTGTTGAAAAACATGAAGAGCCTGAAAAGGTTTGAGAAATATGAAGAGCTTCAAAAGGTGTCAAAAATATGAGGAGCATGAAACTGTCTGAAAAATCGGAGGTGCATGAAGCGGTGTTGAAAAACATGAAGAGCCTGAAAAGGTGTGAGAAATATGAAGAGCTTCAAAAGGTGTCAAATATATGAGTAGCATGAAACGGTTTGCAAAAAAGGAGGAGCATGAAGTGGTGTTGAAAAACATGAAGAGCTTGAAAAGGTCTGAAAAATATGAAAGCTTAAAAGGTATCAAAAACACGAGGAGCATGAAACGGTCTGAGAAATAGGAGGAGCATGAAATGGTGTTCAAAAACATGAAGAGCCTGAAAAGGTGTTAAAAATATGAAGAGCTTCAAAATGTGTCAAAAATATGACGAGCATGAAACCCTCTTAAAAATAGGAGGAGGATGAAGCGGTGTTCAGAAACATGAAGAGCCTGAAAAGGTGTGAAAAATATGAAGAGCTTCAAAATGTGTCAAAAATATGACGAGCATGAAACCCTCTTAAAAATAGGAGGAGGATGAAGCGGTGTTCAAAAACATGAAGAGCCTGAAAATGTGTGCAAAATATGAAGAGCTTCAAAAGGAGTGAAATACATGAGGAGCATGAAAAGGTGTTCAAAAACATGCAGAGACTTAAAAGGTGTGAAAAATATGAAGAGCTTCAAAAAGTGTCAAAAATTAGATTAGCATGAAAGGGTCTGAAAAATAGGAGGAGCCTGAAGAGTTGTTGAAAAACATGAAGAGCCTGAAAAAGTGTGAAAAATATGAAGAGCTTCAAAAATATGAAAATTATGAAGAGCTTCAAAAGGTGTGAAAAATATGAAGAGCTTCAAAAGATGTCAAAAATGAGATGAGCATGAAACGGTCTGAAAAATAGGAGGAGCATGAAGTGGTGTTGAAAATCATGAAGAGCCAGAAAACGTGTGAAATATAAGCAGAGCTTCAAAAGTTGTCAAAAATATGAGGAGAATGAAACCGTCTGAAAAATACGAGGATCAAGAAGTGCTGTTGAAAAACATGAAGAGCCTGAAAAGGTGTTAAAAATATGAAGAGCTTCAAAAGGTGTCAAAAATATGAGGAGCATGAAACGGTCCGAAAAATAGGAGGATCATGAAGCGGTATTGAAAAACATGAAGTGCCTGAAAAGGTGTGAAAAATATGAAGAGCTTCAAAATGTGTCAAAAATATGAAGAGCATGAAACGGTCTGAAAAATAGCAGAAGCATGAAGCCTTGTTGAAAAACATGAAGAGTCTGAAAACGTGTGAAAAACATGCAGAGCCTAAAAAGGTGTGAAAAATATGAAGAGCTTCAAAATGTGTCAAAAATATGAGGAGCATGAAATTGTCTGAATAATAGAAGCAGCATGAAACGGTGTTGAAAAAAATGAAGAGCCTGAAAAGGTGTGAAAAATATTAAGAGCTTCAAAATGTGTCAAAAATATGAAGAGCATGAAATGGTCTGACAAATAGCAGGAGCATGAAGCGGTGTTGAAAAACATGAAGAGTCTGAAAACGTGTGAAAAACATGAAGAGCCTAAAAAGGTGTGAAAAATATGAAGAGTTTCTAAAGGTGTCTAAAATATGAGGAGCATGAAACGGTCTGAAAAATAAGAGGAGCATGAAGTGGTGTGGAAAAAAAGAAGAGCCTGAAAAGGTGTGAAATATATGAAGACCTTCAAAAGGTGTCAAAAACATGAGGAGAAAGAAACGTTCTGATAAATAGGAGGAGCATGAAGCGGTGTTGAAAAACATGAAGAGCCTGAAAAGGTGTGAAAAATATGAAGAGCTTCAAATCCGTCAAAAATGAGATGAGCATGAAACGGCCTGAAAAATAAGAGGAGCATGAAGTGGAGTTGAAAAAAAAGAAGAGCCTGAAAAGGTGTGAAATATATGAAGACCTTCAAAAGGTGTTAAAAATATGAGGAGAATTAAACGGTCTGAATAATAGGAGGAGCATGAAGCGGTGTTGCAAAACATGAAGAGCCTGAAAAGGTGTGAAAAATATGGAGAGATTCTAAAGGTTTCAAAAATGAGAAGAGCACGAAACGGTCTGAAAAATAAGAGGAGCATGAAGTGGTGGTGAAAAACATGAAGAGCGTGAAAAGGTGTGAAAAATATGAAGAGCCTCAAAAGGTGTGAAATACATGAGGAGCATGAAACGGTCTGAAAAATAGGAGGAGCATGAAATGATGTTCAAAAACATGAAGAGCCTGAAAAGGTGTGAAAAATATGAAGAGCTTCAAAAGGTGTGAAAAATATGAGGAGCATAAAACGGTCTGAAAAATAGGAGGAGCATGAAGCGGTGTTGAAAAACATGAAGAGCCTGAAAAGGAGTGAAAAATATGAAGAGCTTCAAAAGGTGTGAAAAATATGAAGGGCTTCAAAAGGTGTCAAAAATTAAATGAGCATGAAAAGGTCTGAAAAATAGGAGGAGCATGAAGTGGTGTTGAAAAAAATGAATAGCCTGAAAATGTGTGAATAATATGAAGAGCCTCAAAAGGTGTCAAGAATATGAGGAGTATGAAACGGTATGATAAATAGCAGGAAAATGAAGCGGTGTTGAAAAACATGAAGAGTCGGAAATCATGTGAAAAATATGAAGAGCTTCAAAAATGTGACAAATATGAAGAGCTTCAAAAGATGTGAAAAATATGAAGAGCTTCAAAAGGTGTCAAAAATGAGATGAGCATGAAACGGTCTGAAAAATAGGAGGAGCATGAAGCGGTGTTGAAAATCATGAAGATAAAGAAAAGGTGTGAAAAATATGAAGAGCTTCAAAAGGTGTCAAAATGAGATGAGCATGAAACGTCTGAAAAATAGGAGGAGCATGAAGTGGTGTTGAAAAACATGAAAAGCCTGAAAATGTGTGAAAAATATGAAGAGCTTCAAAAGGTGTGAAATATATGAGGTGCAAGAAACGGTCTGAAAAATTGGAGGAGCATTAAGCGTTGTTGAAAAACATGAAGAGCCTGAAAAGGTGTGAAAAATATGAAGAGCTTCAAAAGGTGTCAAAAATATGAGGAGCATGAAACGTTCTGAAAAATAGGAGGTGCATGAAGCGTTGTTGAAAAACATGAAGAGCCTGAAAAGGTGTGAAAAATATGAAGAGCTTCAAAAGGTGTCAAAAATATGAGGAGCATGAAACGGTCTGAAAAATAGGAGGAGCATGAAGCGGTGTTCAGAAACATGAAGTGCCTGAAAAGGTGTGAAAAATTAGAAGAGCTTCAAAAGGTGTCAAAAATATGAGGATCATGAAATGGTCTGAAAAATAGGAGGAGCATGAAGCTGTGTTCAAAAACATGAAGAGCTGAAAAGGTGTGAAAAATAGAAAAGCCTCAAAACGTGTCAAAAATATGAGGAGCATGAAACGGTTTGAACAATAGCAGGAGCGTGAAGCGGTGTTGAAAAACATGAAGAGTCTGAAAACGTGTGAAAATATGAAGAGCTTCAAATATATGAAAAATATGAAGAGCTTCAAAAGGTGTGACAAATATGAAGAGCTTCAAAAGGTGTAAAAATGAGATGAGCATGAAACGGTCTGAAAAATAGGAGGAGAATGAAGCGGTGTTGAAAACCATGAAGAGCCTGAAAAGGTGTGAAAAATATGGAAAGTTTCAAAAGGTGTCAAAAATATGTGGAGCATGATACGGTCTCAAAAATAGGAGGAGCATGAAGTGGTGTTCAAAAACAAGAAGAGCCTGAAAAGGTGTGAAAAATATGAAGAGCTTCAAAAGGTTTCAAATATATGAGGAGCATGAAACGGTCTGAAAAATAGGAGGAGCATGAAGCCGTGTTCAAAAATATGAAGAGCATGAAAAGGTGTGAAAAATATGAGGAGTTTCAAAATGTGTCAAAAATATGAGGAGCATGAAACGGTCTGAAAATTAGGAGGAGCATGAAGCGGTGTTCAAAAACATGAAGAGCCTGAAAAGGTGTGAAAAATATGAAGAGCTTCAAAAGGTGTCAAAAATATGAGGAGCATGAAACGGTCTGAAAAATAGGAGGAGCATGAAGCCTTGTTCAAAAACATGAAGAGCCTGAAAAGGTGTGAAAAATATGAAGAGCTTCAAAAGTTTTCAAAAATATGAGGAGCATGATACGGTTTGAAAAATAGGAGGAGCATGAAGCGGTGTTGAAAAAAATGAAGAGTGTGAAAACGTGTGAAAATATGAAGAGGTTAAAAATATTAAAAATATGAAGAGCTTCAAAAGTTGTGAAAAATATGAAGAGATTAAAAAGGTGTCAAAAATGAGATGAGCATGAAACGGTCTGAAAAATAGGAGGAGCATGAAGCGGTGTTGAAAATCATGAAGAGCCTGAAAAGGTGTGAACAATATGAAAAGCTTCAAAAGGTGTCAAAATGAGATGAGCATGAAACGCTCTGAAAAATAGGAGCACATGAAGTGGTGTTGAAAAAAATGAAAAGCCTGAAAAGGTGTGAAACATATGACGAGCTTCAAAAGGTGTCAAAAATATGAGGAGAATGAAACGGTCTGCAAAATAGGAGGAGCATGAAATAGTGTTCAAAAACATGAAGAGCCTGAAAAGGTGTGACAAATATGAAGAGCTTCAAAAGGTGTGAAATACATGAGGAGGATTAAACGTTCTGAAAAATAGGAGGAGCATGAAGCGGTGTTCAAAAACATGAAGAGCCTGGAAAGGTGTGAAAAATATGAAGAGCTTCAATAGATGTCAAAAATATGAGGAGGATGAAACGGTCTGAAAACTAGGAGGAGCATGAAGCCGTGTTCAAAAACATGAAGAGCCTGAAAAGGTGTGAAAAATACGAAGAGCTTCAAAAGGTGTCAAAAATATGAGGAGCATGAAACGGTCTGAAAAATAGCAGGGTCATGAAGCGGTGTTGAAAAACATGAAGAGTCTGAAAACGTGTGAAAATATGAAGAGCTTCAAACATATGAAAAATATGAAGAGCTTCAAAAGGTGTGAAAAATATGAACAGTTTCAAAAGGTGACAAAAATGAGATGAGCATGAAACGGTCCGAAAAATACGAGGAGCATGAAGCGGTGTTGAAAATCATGAAGAGCCTGAAAACGTGTGAAAAACGTGAAGAGCCTAAAAAGGTGTGAAAAATATGAAGAGTTTCTAAAGGTGTCTAAAATATGAGGAGCATGAAACGGTCTGAAAAATAGCAGAAGCATGAAGCGTTGTTGAAAAACATGAAGAGACTGAAAACGTGTGAAAAACATGAAGAGCCTAAAAAGGTGTGAAAATATGAAGAGCTTCAAAATGTGTCAAAAATATGAGGAGCATGAAACTGTCTGAATAATAGAAGCAGCATGAAACGGTGTTGAAAAACATGAAGAGCCTGAAAAGGTGTGAAAAATATGAAGAGCTTCAAAATGTGTCAAAAATATGAAGAGCATGAAACGGTCTGACAAATAGCAGGAGCATGAAGCGGTGTTGAAAAACATGAAGAGTCTGAAAACGTGTGAAAAACATGAAGAGCCTAAAAAGGTGTGAAAAATATGAAGAGTTTCTAAAGGTGTCTAAAATATGAGGAGCATGAAACGGTCTGAAAAATAGCAGAAGCATGAAGCGTTGTTGAAAAACATGAAGAGTCTGAAAACGTGTGAAAAACATGAAGAGCTTAAAAAGGTGTGAAAAATATGAAGAGTTTCTAAAGGTGTCAAAAATATGAGGAGCAAGAAACTGTCTGAATAATAGAAGCAGCATGAAGCGGTGTTCAAAAACATGAAGAGCCTGAAAAGGTGTGAAAAATATGAAGAGCTTCTAAAGGTGTCAAAAATATGAGGAGCATGAAACGGTCTGAAAAATAGGAGTAGCATGAAGCGGTGTTCAAAAACATGAAGAGCCTGAAAAGGTGTGAAAAATGTGAAGAGCTCAAAAAGTGTCAAAAATATGAGGAGCATGAAACGATCTGAAAAATAGAAGGAGCATGAAACGGTGATCAAACACATGAAGAGCCTGAAAAGGTGTGGAAAATATGAAGAGCTTCAAAAGGTGTGAAAAATATAAAGAGCTGCAAAAGGTGTCAAAAATATGAGGAGCATGAAACGGTCTGATAAATAGGTGGAGCATGAAGCTGTGTTCAAAAATATGAAGAGCCTGAAAAGGTGTGAAAAATATGAAGAGCTTCAAAATGTTTCAAAAATATGAAGAGCATGAAAAGGTCTGAAAATCAGGAGGATCATGAAACGGTGTTCAAAAACATGAAGAGCCTGAAAAGGTGTGAAAAATATGAAGAGCTTCAAAAGGTGTCAAAAATATGAGGAGCATGAAACGGTCTGAAAAATATGAGGAGCATGAAACGGTGATCAAAAACATGAAGAGCCTGAAAAGGTGTGAAAAATATGAAGAGCTTCAAAAGGTGTGAAGTACATGAGGAGCATGAAACGGGCTGAAAAATAGGAGAAGCATGAAGTGGTGTGGAAAAATATGAAGAGCCTGAAAATGTGTGAAAAATATGAAAAGCTTCACAAGGTGTCAAAAATGAGATGAGCATGAAACGGTCTGAAAAATAGGAGGATCATGAAGCGTTGTTGAAAAACATGAAGAGCCTGAAAAGGTGTGAAAAATATGAAGAGCTTCAAAAGGTGTCAAAAATATGAGGAGCATGAAACGGTCTGAAAAATAGGAGGAGCATGAAGCGGTGTTCAAAAACATGAAGTGCCTGAAAAGGTGTGAAAAATTAGAAGAGCTTCAAAAGGTGTCAAAAATATGAGGATCATGAAATGGTCTGAAAAATAGGAGGAGCATGAAGCTGTGTTCAAAAACATGAAGAGCTGAAAAGGTGTGAAAAATAGAAAAGCCTCAAAACGTGTCAAAAATATGAGGAGCATGAAACGGTCTGAACAATAGCAGGAGCATGAAGCGGTGTTGAAAAACATGAAGAGTCTGAAAACGTGTGAAAATATGAAGAGCTTCAAATATATGAAAAATATGAATTGCTTCAAAAGGTGTGACAAATATGAAGAGCTTCAAAAGGTGTAAAAATGAGATGAGCATGAAACGGTCTGAAAAATAGGAGGAGAATGAAGAGGTGTTGAAAACCATGAAGAGCCAGAAAAGGTGTGAAAAATATGGAAAGTTTCAAAAGGTGTCAAAAATATGTGGAGCATGATACGGTCTCAAAAATAGGAGGAGCATGAAGTGGTGTTCAAAAACAAGAAGAGCC
Organism: Dama dama; assembly: GCF_033118175.1. Classification (NCBI taxonomy): domain Eukaryota; kingdom Metazoa; phylum Chordata; class Mammalia; order Artiodactyla; family Cervidae; genus Dama; species Dama dama. Next base: position 5,149,297 of record NW_026870885.1, read on the forward strand.
TGAAAAGGTGTGAAAAATATGAAGAGCTTCAAAAGGTTTCAAATATATGAGGAGCATGAAACGGTCTGAAACATAGGAGGAGCATGAAGCCGTGTTCAAAAACATGAAGAGCATGAAAAGGTGTGAAAAATATGAGGAGTTTCAAAATGTGTCAAAAATATGAGGAGCATGAAACGGTCTGAAAATTAGGAGGAGCATGAAGCGGTGTTGAAAAACATGAAGAACCTGAAAAGGTGTGAGAAATATCAAGAGCTTCAAAAGGTGTCAAATATATGAGGAGCATGAAACTTTCTGGAAAAGAGGAGGAGCATGAAGCGGTGTTGAAAAACATGAAGAGCCTGAAAAGGTGTGAAAAATATGAAGAGGTTCTAAAGGTGTCAAAAATATGAGGAGCATGAAACGGTCTGAAAAATAGGAGTAGCATGAAGCGGTGTTCAAAAACATGAAGAGCCTGAAAAGGTGTGAAAAATGTGAAGAGCTCAAAAAGTGTCAAAAATATGAGGAGCATGAAACGATCTGAAAAATAGAAGGAGCATGAAACGGTGATCAAACACATGAAGAGCCTGAAAAGGTGTGGAAAATATGAAGAGCTTCAAAAGGTGTGAAAAATATAAAGAGCTGCAAAAGGTGTCAAAAATATGAGGAGCATGAAACGGTCTGATAAATAGGTGGAGCATGAAGCTGTGTTCAAAAATATGAAGAGCCTGAAAAGGTGTGAAAAATATGAAGAGCTTCAAAAGGTGTGAAAAATATGAGGAGCATGAAACGGTCTGAAAAATAGAAGGAGCATGAAAAGGTGTTGAAACACATGAAGAGCCTGAAAACGTGTGAAAAATATGAAGAGCTTCAAAAGGTGTGAAAAATATAAAGAGCTTCAAAGGTGACAAAAATGAGATGAGCATGAAACGGTCTGAAAAATAGGAGGAGCATGAAGTGGTGGTGAAAAACATGAAGAGCCTGAAAAGGTGTGAAAAATATGAAGAGCTTCAAAATGTTTCAAAAATATGAAGAGCATGAAAAGGTCTGAAAATCAGGAGGATCATGAAACGGTGTTCAAAAACATGAAGAGCCTGAAAAGGTGTGAAAAATATGAAGAGCTTCAAAAGGTGTCAAAAATATGAGGAGCATGAAACGGTCTGAAAAATATGAGGAGCATGAAACGGTGATCAAAAACATGAAGAGCCTGAAAAGGTGTGAAAAATATGAAGAGCTTCAAAAGGTGTGAAATACATGAGGAGCATGAAACGGGCTGAAAAATAGGAGAAGCATGAAGTGGTGTGGAAAAATATGAAGAGCCTGAAAATGTGTGAAAAATATGAAAAGCTTCACAAGGTGTCAAAAATGAGATGAGCATGAAACGGTCTGAAAAATAGGAGGATCATGAAACGGTGTTGAAAAAGATGAAGAGCCTGAAAAGATGTGAAAAATATGAAGAGCTTCAAAAGGTGTCAAAAATATGAGGAGCATGAAACGTTCTGAAAAATAGGAGGTGCATGAAGCGTTGTTGAAAAACATGAAGAGCCTGAAAAGGTGTGAAAAATATGAAGAGCTTCAAAAGGTGTCAAAAATATGAGGAGCATGAAACGGTCTGAAAAATAGGAGGAGCATGAAGCGGTGTTCAAAAACATGAAGTGCCTGAAAAGGTGTGAAAAATTAGAAGAGCTTCTAAAGGTGTCAAAAATATGAGGATCATGAAATGGTCTGAAAAATAGGAGGAGCATGAAGCTGTGTTCAAAAACATGAAGAGCTGAAAAGGTGTGAAAAATAGAAAAGCCTCAAAACGTGTCAAAAATATGAGGAGCATGAAACGGTCTGAACAATAGCAGGAGCATGAAGCGGTGTTGAAAAACATGAAGAGTCTGAAAACGTGTGAAAATATGAAGAGCTTCAAATATATGAAAAATATGAATTGCTTCAAAAGGTGTGACAAATATGAAGAGCTTCAAAAGGTGTAAAAATGAGATGAGCATGAAACGGTCTGAAAAATAGGAGGAGAATGAAGAGGTGTTGAAAACCATGAAGAGCCTGAAAAGGTGTGAAAAATATGGAAAGTTTCAAAAGGTGTCAAAAATATGTGGAGCATGATACGGTCTCAAAAATAGGAGGAGCATGAAGTGGTGTTCAAAAACAAGAAGAGCCTGAAAAGGTGTGAAAAATATGAAGAGCTTCAAAAGGTTTCAAATATATGAGGAGCATGAAACGGTCTGAAACATAGGAGGAGCATGAAGCCGTGTTCAAAAACATGAAGAGCATGAAAAGGTGTGAAAAATATGAGGAGTTTCAAAATGTGTCAAAAATATGAGGAGCATGAAACGGTCTGAAAATTAGGAGGAGCATGAAGCGGTGTTGAAAAACATGAAGAACCTGAAAAGGTGTGAGAAATATCAAGAGCTTCAAAAGGTGTCAAATATATGAGGAGCATGAAACTTTCTGAAAAAGAGGAGGAGCATGAAGCGGTGTTGAAAAACATGAAGAGCCTGAAAAGCTGTGTAAAATATGAAGAGGTTCTAAAGGTGTCAAAAATATGAGGAGCATGAAACTGTCTTAAAAATAGGCGGATTATGAAACGGTGTTCAAAAACATGAAGAACCTGAAAAGGTGTGAAAAATATGAAAAGCCTCAAAACCTGTCAAAAACATGAGGAGCATGAAACGGTCTGAAAAATAGCAGGGTCATGAAGCGGTGTTGAAAAACATGAAGAGTCTGAAAACGTGTGAAAATATGAAGAGCTTCAAACATATGAAAAATATGAAGAGCTTCAAAAGGTGTGAAAAATATGAACAGCTTCAAAAAGTGACAAAAATGAGATGAGCATGAAACGGTCCGAAAAATACGAGGAGCATGAAGAGGTGTTGAAAATCATGAAGAGCCTGAAAACGTGTGAAAAACATGAAGAGCCTAAAAAGGTGTGAAAAATATGAAGAGTTTCTAAAGGTGTCTAAAATATGAGGAGCATGAAACGGTCTGAAAAATAGCAGAAGCATGAAGCCTTGTTGAAAAACATGAAGAGTCTGAAAACGTGTGAAAAACATGCAGAGCCTAAAAAGGTGTGAAAAATATGAAGAGCTTCAAAATGTGTCAAAAATATGAGGAGCATGAAACTGTCTGAATAATAGAAGCAGCATGAAACGGTGTTGAAAAACATGAAGAGCCTGAAAAGGTGTGAAAAATATGAAGAGCTTCAAAATGTGTCAAAAATATGAAGAGCATGAAACGGTCTGACAAATAGCAGGAGCATGAAGCGGTGTTGAAAAACATGAAGAGTCTGAAAACGTGTGAAAAACATGAAGAGCCTAAAAAGGTGTGAAAAATATGAAGAGTTTCTAAAGGTGTCTAAAATATGAGGAGCATGAAACGGTCTGAAAAATAAGAGGAGCATGAAGTGGTGTTGAAAAAAAAGAAGAGCCTGAAAAGGTGTGAAATATATGAAGACCTTCAAAAGGTGTCAAAAACATGAGGAGAAAGAAACGTTCTGATAAATAGGAGGAGCATGAAGCGGTGTTGAAAAACATGAAGAGCCTGAAAAGGTGTGAAAAATATGAAGAGCTTCAAATCCGTCAAAAATGAGATGAGCATGAAACGGTCTGAAAAATAAGAGGAGCATGAAGTGGAGTTGAAAAAAAAGAAGAGCCTGAAAAGGTGTGAAATATATGAAGACCTTCAAAAGGTGTTAAAAATATGAGGAGAATTAAACGGTCTGAATAATAGGAGGAGCATGAAGCGGTGTTGCAAAACATGAAGAGCCTGAAAAGGTGTGAAAAATATGGAGAGATTCTAAAGGTTTCAAAAATGAGAAGAGCACGAAACGGTCTGAAAAATAAGAGGAGCATGAAGTGGTGGTGAAAAACATGAAGAGCGTGAAAAGGTGTGAAAAATATGAAGAGCCTCAAAAGGTGTGAAATACATGAGGAGCATGAAATGGTCTGAAAAATAGGAGGAGCATGAAATGATGTTCAAAAACATGAAGAGCCTGAAAAGGTGTGAAAAATATGAAGAGCTTCAAAAGGTGTGAAAAATATGAGGAGCATGAAACGGTCTGAAAAATAGGAGGAGCATGAAGCGGTGTTGAAAAACATGAAGAGCCTGAAAAGGAGTGAAAAATATGAAGAGCTTCAAAAGGTGTGAAAAATATGAAGGGCTTCAAAAGGTGTCAAAGTTAAAAGAGCATGAAAAGGTCTGAAAAATAGGAGGAGCATGAAGTGGTGTTGAAAAAAATGAATAGCCTGAAAATGTGTGAATAATATGAAGAGCCTCAAAAGGTGTCAAGAATATGAGGAGTATGAAACGGTATGATAAATAGCAGGAAAATGAAGCGGTGTTGAAAAACATGAAGAGTCGGAAATCATGTGAAAAATATGAAGAGCTTCAAAAATGTGACAAATATGAAGAGCTTCAAAAGATGTGAAAAATATGAAGAGCTTCAAAAGGTGTCAAAAATGAGATGAGCATGAAACGGTCTGAAAAATAGGAGGAGCATGAAGGGGTGTTGAAAATCATGAAGATAAAGAAAAGGTGTGAAAAATATGAAGAGCTTCAAAAGGTGTCAAAATGAGATGAGCATGAAACGTCTGAAAAATAGGAGGAGCATGAAGTGGTGTTGAAAAACATGAAAAGCCTGAAAATGTGTGAAAAATATGAAGAGCTTCAAAAGGTGTGAAATATATGAGGTGCAAGAAACGGTCTGAAAAATTGGAGGAGCATTAAGCGTTGTTGAAAAACATGAAGAGCCTGAAAAGGTGTGAAAAATATGAAGAGCTTCAAAAGGTGTCAAAAATATGAGGAGCATGAAACGGTCTGAAAAATAGGAGGAGCATGAAGCGGTGTTCAAAAACATGAAGTGCCTGAAAAGGTGTGAAAAATTAGAAGAGCTTCAAAAGGTGTCAAAAATATGAGGATCATGAAATGGTCTGAAAAATAGGAGGAGCATGAAGCTGTGTTCAAAAACATGAAGAGCTGAAAAGGTGTGAAAAATAGAAAAGCCTCAAAACGTGTCAAAAATATGAGGAGCATGAAACGGTCTGAACAATAGCAGGAGCATGAAGCGGTGTTGAAAAACATGAAGAGTCTGAAAACGTGTGAAAATATGAAGAGCTTCAAATATATGAAAAATATGAAGAGCTTCAAAAGGTGTGACAAATATGAAGAGCTTCAAAAGGTGTAAAAATGAGATGAGCATGAAACGGTCTGAAAAATAGGAGGAGAATGAAGCGGTGTTGAAAACCATGAAGAGCCTGAAAAGGTGTGAAAAATATGGAAAGTTTCAAAAGGTGTCAAAAATATGTGGAGCATGATACGGTCTCAAAAATAGGAGGAGCATGAAGTGGTGTTCAAAAACAAGAAGAGCCTGAAAAGGTGTGAAAAATATGAAGAGCTTCAAAAGGTTTCAAATATATGAGGAGCATGAAACGGTCTGAAACATAGGAGGAGCATGAAGCCGTGTTCAAAAACATGAAGAGCATGAAAAGGTGTGAAAAATATGAGGAGTTTCAAAATGTGTCAAAAATATGAGGAGCATGAAACGGTCTGAAAATTAGGAGGAGCATGAAGCGGTGTTGAAAAACATGAAGAACCTGAAAAGGTGTGAGAAATATCAAGAGCTTCAAAAGGTGTCAAATATATGAGGAGCATGAAACTTTCTGAAAAAGAGGAGGAGCATGAAGCGGTGTTGAAAAATATGAAGAGCCTGAAAAGCTGTGTAAAATATGAAGAGGTTCTAAAGGTGTCAAAAATATGAGGAGCATGAAACTGTCTTAAAAATAGGCGGATTATGAAACGGTGTTCAAAAACATGAAGAACCTGAAAAGGTGTGAAAAATATGAAAAGCCTCAAAACCTGTCAAAAACATGAGGAGCATGAAACGGTCTGAAAAATAGCAGGGTCATGAAGCGGTGTTGAAAAACATGAAGAGTCTGAAAACGTGTGAAAATATGAAGAGCTTCAAACATATGAAAAATATGAAGAGCTTCAAAAGGTGTGAAAAATATGAACAGCTTCAAAAAGTGACAAAAATGAGATGAGCATGAAACGGTCCGAAAAATACGAGGAGCATGAAGCGGTGTTGAAAATCATGAAGAGCCTGAAAACGTGTGAAAAACATGAAGAGCCTAAAAAGATGTGAAAAATATGAAGAGTTTCTAAAGGTGTCTAAAATATGAGGAGCATGAAACGGTCTGAAAAATAGCAGAAGCATGAAGCGTTGTTGAAAAACATGAAGAGTCTGAAAACGTGTGAAAAACATGCAGAGCCTAAAAAGGTGTGAAAAATATGAAGAGCTTCAAAATGTGTCAAAAATATGAGGAGCATGAAACTGTCTGAATAATAGAAGCAGCATGAAACGTTGTTGAAAAACATGAAGAGCGTGAAAAGGTGTGAAAAATATGAAGAGCTTCAAAATGTGTCAAAAATATGAAGAGCATGAAACGGTCTGACAAATAGCAGGAGCATGAAGCGGTGTTGAAAAACATGAAGAGTCTGAAAACGTGTGAAAAACATGAAGAGCCTAAAAAGGTGTGAAAAATATGAAGAGTTTCTAAAGGTGTCTAAAATATGAGGAGCATGAAACGGTCTGAAAAATAGGAGTAGCATGAAGCGGTGTTCAAAAACATGAAGAGCCTGAAAAGGTGTGAAATATGTGAAGAGCTCAAAAAGTGTCAAAAATATGAGGAGCATGAAACGATCTGAAAAATAGAAGGAGCATGAAACGGTGATCAAACACATGAAGAGCCTGAAAAGGTGTGGAAAATATGAAGAGCTTCAAAAGGTGTGAAAAATATAAAGAGCTGCAAAAGGTGTCAAAAATATGAGGAGCATGAAACGGTCTGAATAATAGGAGGAGCATGAAGCTGTGTTCAAAAATATGAAGAGCCTGAAAAGGTGTGAAAAATATGAAGAGCTTCAAAAGGTGTGAAAAATATGAGGAGCATGAAACGGTCTGAAAAATAGAAGGAGCATGAAAAGGTGTTGAAACACATGAAGAGCCTGAAAACGTGTGAAAAATATGAAGAGCTTCAAAAGGTGTGAAAAATATAAAGAGCTTCAAAGGTGACAAAAATGAGATGAGCATGAAACGGTCTGAAAAATAGGAGGAGCATGAAGTGGTGGTGAAAAACATGAAGAGCCTGAAAAGGTGTGAAAAATATGAAGAGCTTCAAAATGTTTCAAAAATATGAAGAGCATGAAAAGGTCTGAAAATCAGGAGGATCATGAAACGGTGTTCAAAAACATGAAGAGCCTGAAAAGGTGTGAAAAATATGAAGAGCTTCAAAAGGTGTCAAAAATATGAGGAGCATGAAACGGTCTGAAAAATATGAGGAGCATGAAACGGTGATCAAAAACATGAAGAGCCTGAAAAGGTGTGAAAAATATGAAGAGCTTCAAAAGGTGTGAAATACATGAGGAGCATGAAACGGGCTGAAAAATAGGAGAAGCATGAAGTGGTGTGGAAAAATATGAAGAGCCTGAAAATGTGTGAAAAATATGAAAAGCTTCACAAGGTGTCAAAAATGAGATGAGCATGAAACGGTCTGAAAAATAGGAGGATCATGAAACGGTGTTGAAAAAGATGAAGAGCCTGAAAAGATGTGAAAAATATGAAGAGCTTAAAAGGTGTCAAAAATATGAGGAGCATGAAACGTTCTGAAAAATAGGAGGTGCATGAAGCGTTGTTGAAAAACATGAAGAGCCTGAAAAGGTGTGAAAAATATGAAGAGCTTCAAAAGGTGTCAAAAATATGAGGAGCATGAAACGGTCTGAAAAATAGGAGGAGCATGAAGCGGTGTTCAAAAACATGAAGTGCCTGAAAAGGTGTGAAAAATTAGAAGAGCTTCAAAAGGTGTCAAAAATATGTGGATCATGAAATGGTCTGAAAAATAGGAGGAGCATGATGCTGTGTTCAAAAACATGAAGAGCTGAAAAGGTGTGAAAAATAGAAAAGCCTCAAAACGTGTCAAAAATATGAGGAGCATGAAACGGTCTGAACAATAGCAGGAGCATGAAGCGGTGTTGAAAAACATGAAGAGTCTGAAAACGTGTGAAAATATGAAGAGCTTCAAATATATGAAAAATATGAAGAGCTTCAAAAGGTGTGACAAATATGAAGAGCTTCAAAAGGTGTAAAAATGAGATGAGCATGAAACGGTCTGAAAAATAGGAGGAGAATGAAGAGGTGTTGAAAACCATGAAGAGCCTGAAAAGGTGTGAAAAATATGAAGAGTTTCTAAAGGTGTCTAAAATATGAGGAGCATGAAACGGTCTGAAAAATAGCAGAAGCATGAAGCCTTGTTGAAAAACATGAAGAGTCTGAAAACGTGTGAAAATATGAAGAGCTTCAAATATATGAAAAATATGAAGAGCTTCAAAAGGTGTGACAAATATGAAGAGCTTCAAAAGGTGTAAAAATGAGATGAGCATGAAACGGTCTCAAAAATAGGAGGAGCATGAAGTGGTGTTCAAAAACAAGAAGAGCCTGAAAAGGTGTGAAAAATATGAAGAGCTTCAAAAGGTTTCAAATATATGAGGAGCATGAAACGGACTGAAACATAGGAGGAGCATGAAGCCGTGTTCAAAAACATGAAGAGCATGAAAAGTTGTGAAAAATATGAGGAGTTTCAAAATGTGTCAAAAATATGAGGAGCATGAAACGGTCTGAAAATTAGGAGGAGCATGAAGCGGTGTTGAAAAACATGAAGAACCTGAAAAGGTGTGAGAAATATCAAGAGCTTCAAAAGGTGTCAAATATATGAGGAGCATGAAACTTTCTGAAAAAGAGGAGGAGCATGAAGCGGTGTTGAAAAACATGAAGAGCCTGAAAAGGTGTGAAAAATATGAAGAGGTTCTAAAGGTGTCAAAAATATGAGGAGCATGAAACTGTCTTAAAAATAGGCGGATTATGAAACGGTGTTCAAAAACATGAAGAACCTGAAAAGGTGTGAAAAATATGAAAAGCCTCAAAACCTGTCAAAAACATGAGGAGCATGAAACGGTCTGAAAAATAGCAGGGTCATGAAGCGGTGTTGAAAAACATGAAGAGTCTGAAAACGTGTGAAAATATGAAGAGCTTCAAACATATGAAAAATATGAAGAGCTTCAAAAGGTGTGAAAAATATGAACAGCTTCAAAAAGTGACAAAAATGAGATGAGCATGAAACGGTCCGAAAAATACGAGGAGCATGAAGAGGTGTTGAAAATCATGAAGAGCCTGAAAACGTGTGAAAAACATGAAGAGCCTAAAAAGGTGTGAAAAATATGAAGAGTTTCTAAAGGTGTCTAAAATATGAGGAGCATGAAACGGTCTGAAAAATAGCAGAAGCATGAAGCCTTGTTGAAAAACATGAAGAGTCTGAAAACATGTGAAAAACATGCAGAGCCTAAAAAGGTGTGAAAAATATGAAGAGCTTCAAAATGTGTCAAAAATATGAGGAGCATGAAACTGTCTGAATAATAGAAGCAGCATGAAACGGTGTTGAAAAACATGAAGAGCCTGAAAAGGTGTGAAAAATATGAAGAGCTTCAAAATGTGTCAAAAATATGAAGAGCATGAAACGGTCTGACAAATAGCAGGAGCATGAAGCGGTGTTGAAAAACATGAAGAGTCTGAAAACGTGTGAAAAACATGAAGAGCCTAAAAAGGTGTGAAAAATATGAAGAGTTTCTAAAGGTGTCTAAAATATGAGGAGCATGAAACGGTCTGAAAAATAAGAGGAGCATGAAGTGGTGTTGAAAAAAAAGAAGAGCCTGAAAAGGTGTGAAATATATGAAGACCTTCAAAAGGTGTCAAAAACATGAGGAGAAAGAAACGTTCTGATAAATAGGAGGAGCATGAAGCGGTGTTGAAAAACATGAAGAGCCTGAAAAGGTGTGAAAAATATGAAGAGCTTCACATCCGTCAAAAATGAGATGAGCATGAAACGGTCTGAAAAATAAGAGGAGCATGAAGTGGAGTTGAAAAAAAAGAAGAGCCTGAAAAGGTGTGAAATATATGAAGACCTTCAAAAGGTGTTAAAAATATGAGGAGAATTAAACGGTCTGAATAATAGGAGGAGCATGAAGCGGTGTTGCAAAACATGAAGAGCCTGAAAAGGTGTGAAAAATATGGAGAGATTCTAAAGGTTTCAAAAATGAGAAGAGCACGAAACGGTCTGAAAAATAAGAGGAGCATGAAGTGGTGGTGAAAAACATGAAGAGCGTGAAAAGGTGTGAAAAATATGAAGAGCCTCAAAAGGTGTGAAATACATGAGGAGCATGAAACGGTCTGAAAAATAGGAGGAGCATGAAATGATGTTCAAAAACATGAAGAGCCTGAAAAGGTGTGAAAAATATGAAGAGCTTCAAAAGGTGTGAAAAATATGAGGAGCATGAAATGGTCTGAAAAATAGGAGGAGCATGAAGCGGTGTTGAAAAACATGAAGAGCCTGAAAAGGAGTGAAAAATATGAAGAGCTTCAAAAGGTGTGAAAAATATGAAGGGCTTCAAAAGGTGTCAAAAATTAAATGAGCATGAAAAGGTCTGAAAAATAGGAGGAGCATGAAGTGGTGTTGAAAAAAATGAATAGCCTGAAAATGTGTGAATAATATGAAGAGCCTCAAAAGGTGTCAAGAATATGAGGAGTATGAAACGGTATGATAAATAGCAGGAAAATGAAGCGGTGTTGAAAAACATGAAGAGTCGGAAATCATGTGAAAAATATGAAGAGCTTCAAAAATGTGACAAATATGAAGAGCTTCAAAAGATGTGAAAAATATGAAGAGCTTCAAAAGGTGTCAAAAATGAGATGAGCATGAAACGGTCTGAAAAATAGGAGGAGCATGAAGGGGTGTTGAAAATCATGAAGATAAAGAAAAGGTGTGAAAAATATGAAGAGCTTCAAAAGGTGTCAAAATGAGATGAGCATGAAACGTCTGAAAAATAGGAGGAGCATGAAGTGGTGTTGAAAAACATGAAAAGCCTGAAAATGTGTGAAAAATATGAAGAGCTTCAAAAGGTGTGAAATATATGAGGTGCAAGAAACGGTCTGAAAAATTGGAGGAGCATTAAGCGTTGTTGAAAAACATGAAGAGCCTGAAAAGGTGTGAAAAATATGAAGAGCTTCAAAAGGTGTCAAAAATATGAGGAGCATGAAACGGTCTGAAAAATAGGAGGAGCATGAAGCGGTGTTCAAAAACATGAAGTGCCTGAAAAGGTGTGAAAAATTAGAAGAGCTTCAAAAGGTGTCAAAAATATGAGGATCATGAAATGGTCTGAAAAATAGGAGGAGCATGAAGCTGTGTTCAAAAACATGAAGAGCTGAAAAGGTGTGAAAAATAGAAAAGCCTCAAAACGTGTCAAAAATATGAGGAGCATGAAACGGTCTGAACAATAGCAGGAGCATGAAGCGGTGTTGAAAAACATGAAGAGTCTGAAAACGTGTGAAAATATGAAGAGCTTCAAATATATGAAAAATATGAAGAGCTTCAAAAGGTGTGACAAATATGAAGAGCTTCAAAAGGTGTAAAAATGAGATGAGCATGAAACGGTCTGAAAAATAGGAGGAGAATGAAGCGGTGTTGAAAACCATGAAGAGCCTGAAAAGGTGTGAAAAATATGGAAAGTTTCAAAAGGTGTCAAAAATATGTGGAGCATGATACGGTCTCAAAAATAGGAGGAGCATGAAGTGGTGTTCAAAAACAAGAAGAGCCTGAAAAGGTGTGAAAAATATGAAGAGCTTCAAAAGGTTTCAAATATATGAGGAGCATGAAACGGTCTGAAACATAGGAGGAGCATGAAGCCGTGTTCAAAAACATGAAGAGCATGAAAAGGTGTGAAAAATATGAGGAGTTTCAAAATGTGTCAAAAATATGAGGAGCATGAAACGGTCTGAAAATTAGGAGGAGCATGAAGCGGTGTTGAAAAACATGAAGAACCTGAAAAGGTGTGAGAAATATCACGAGCTTCAAAAGGTGTCAAATATATGAGGAGCATGAAACTTTCTGAAAAAGAGGAGGAGCATGAAGCGGTGTTGAAAAACATGAAGAGCCTGAAAAGCTGTGTAAAATATGAAGAGGTTCTAAAGGTGTCAAAAATATGAGGAGCATGAAACTGTCTTAAAAATAGGCGGATTATGAAACGGTGTTCAAAAACATGAAGAACCTGAAAAGGTGTGAAAAATATGAAAAGCCTCAAAACCTGTCAAAAACATGAGGAGCATGAAACGGTCTGAAAAATAGCAGGGTCATGAAGCGGTGTTGAAAAACATGAAGAGTCTGAAAACGTGTGAAAATATGAAGAGCTTCAAACATATGAAAAATATGAAGAGCTTCAAAAGGTGTGAAAAATATGAACAGCTTCAAAAAGTGACAAAAATGAGATGAGCATGAAACGGTCCGAAAAATACGAGGAGCATGAAGCGGTGTTGAAAATCATGAAGAGCCTGAAAACGTGTGAAAAACATGAAGAGCCTAAAAAGGAGTGAAAAATATGAAGAGTTTCTAAAGGTGTCTAAAATATGAGGAGCATGAAACGGTCTGAAAAATAGCAGAAGCATGAAGCCTTGTTGAAAAACATGAAGAGTCTGAAAACGTGTGAAAAACATGCAGAGCCTAAAAAGGTGTGAAAAATATGAAGAGCTTCAAAATGTGTCAAAAATATGAGGAGCATGAAACTGTCTGAATAATAGAAGCAGCATGAAACGGTGTTGAAAAACATGAAGAGCCTGAAAAGGTGTGAAAAATATGAAGAGCTTCAAAATGTGTCAAAAATATGAAGAGCATGAAACGGTCTGACAAATAGCAGGAGCATGAAGCGGTGTTGAAAAACATGAAGAGTCTGAAAACGTGTGAAAAACATGAAGAGCCTAAAAAGGTGTGAAAAATATGAAGAGTTTCTAAAGGTGTCTAAAATATGAGGAGCATGAAACGGTCTGAAAAATAAGAGGAGCATGAAGTGGTGTTGAAAAAAAAGAAGAGCCTGAAAAGGTGTGAAATATATGAAGACCTTCAAAAGGTGTCAAAAACATGAGGAGAAAGAAACGTTCTGATAAATAGGAGGAGCATGAAGCGGTGTTGAAAAACATGAAGAGCCTGAAAAGGTGTGAAAAATATGAAGAGCTTCACATCCGTCAAAAATGAGATGAGCATGAAACGGTCTGAAAAATAAGAGGAGCATGAAGTGGAGTTGAAAAAAAAGAAGAGCCTGAAAAGGTGTGAAATATATGAAGACCTTCAAAAGGTGTTAAAAATATGAGGAGAATTAAACGGTCTGAATAATAGGAGGAGCATGAAGCGGTGTTGCAAAACATGAAGAGCCTGAAAAGGTGTGAAAAATATGGAGAGATTCTAAAGGTTTCAAAAATGAGAAGAGCACGAAACGGTCTGAAAAATAAGAGGAGCATGAAGTGGTGGTGAAAAACATGAAGAGCGTGAAAAGGTGTGAAAAATATGAAGAGCCTCAAAAGGTGTGAAATACATGAGGAGCATGAAACGGTCTGAAAAATAGGAGGAGCATGAAATGATGTTCAAAAACATGAAGAGCCTGAAAAGGTGTGAAAAATATGAAGAGCTTCAAAAGGTGTGAAAATATGAGGAGCATGAAACGGTCTGAAAAATAGGAGCATGAAGCGGTGTTGAAAAACATGAAGAGCCTGAAAAGGAGTGAAAAATATGAAGAGCTTCAAAAGGTGTGAAAAATATGAAGGGCTTCAAAAGGTGTCAAAAATTAAATGAGCATGAAAAGGTCTGAAAAATAGGAGGAGCATGAAGTGGTGTTGAAAAAAATGAATAGCCTGAAAATGTGTGAATAATATGAAGAGCCTCAAAAGGTGTCAAGAATATGAGGAGTATGAAACGGTATGATAAATAGCAGGAAAATGAAGCGGTGTTGAAAAACATGAAGAGTCGGAAATCATGTGAAAAATATGAAGAGCTTCAAAAATGTGACAAATATGAAGAGCTTCAAAAGATGTGAAAAATATGAAGAGCTTCAAAAGGTGTCAAAAATGAGATGAGCATGAAACGGTCTGAAAAATAGGAGGAGCATGAAGGGGTGTTGAAAATCATGAAGATAAAGAAAAGGTGTGAAAAATATGAAGAGCTTCAAAAGGTGTCAAAATGAGATGAGCATGAAACGTCTGAAAAATAGGAGGAGCATGAAGTGGTGTTGAAAAACATGAAAAGCCTGAAAATGTGTGAAAAATATGAAGAGCTTCAAAAGGTGTGAAATATATGAGGTGCAAGAAACGGTCTGAAAAATTGGAGGAGCATTAAGCGTTGTTGAAAAACATGAAGAGCCTGAAAAGGTGTGAAAAATATGAAGAGCTTCAAAAGGTGTCAAAAATATGAGGAGCATGAAACGGTCTGAAAAATAGGAGGAGCATGAAGCGGTGTTCAAAAACATGAAGTGCCTGAAAAGGTGTGAAAAATTAGAAGAGCTTCAAAAGGTGTCAAAAATATGAGGATCATGAAATGGTCTGAAAAATAGGAGGAGCATGAAGCTGTGTTCAAAAACATGAAGAGCTGAAAAGGTGTGAAAAATAGAAAAGCCTCAAAACGTGTCAAAAATATGAGGAGCATGAAACGGTCTGAACAATAGCAGGAGCATGAAGCGGTGTTGAAAAACATGAAGAGTCTGAAAACGTGTGAAAATATGAAGAGCTTCAAATATATGAAAAATATGAAGAGCTTCAAAAGGTGTGACAAATATGAAGAGCTTCAAAAGGTGTAAAAATGAGATGAGCATGAAACGGTCTGAAAAATAGGAGGAGAATGAAGCGGTGTTGAAAACCATGAAGAGCCTGAAAAGGTGTGAAAAATATGGAAAGTTTCAAAAGGTGTCAAAAATATGTGGAGCATGATACGGTCTCAAAAATAGGAGGAGCATGAAGTGGTGTTCAAAAACAAGAAGAGCCTGAAAAGGTGTGAAAAATATGAAGAGCTTCAAAAGGTTTCAAATATATGAGGAGCATGAAACGGTCTGAAACATAGGAGGAGCATGAAGCCGTGTTCAAAAACATGAAGAGCATGAAAAGGTGTGAAAAATATGAGGAGTTTCAAAATGTGTCAAAAATATGAGGAGCATGAAACGGTCTGAAAATTAGGAGGAGCATGAAGCGGTGTTGAAAAACATGAAGAACCTGAAAAGGTGTGAGAAATATCAAGAGCTTCAAAAGGTGTCAAATATATGAGGAGCATGAAACTTTCTGAAAAAGAGGAGGAGCATGAAGCGGTGTTGAAAAACATGAAGAGCCTGAAAAGCTGTGTAAAATATGAAGAGGTTCTAAAGGTGTCAAAAATATGAGGAGCATGAAACTGTCTTAAAAATAGGCGGATTATGAAACGGTGTTCAAAAACATGAAGAACCTGAAAAGGTGTGAAAAATATGAAAAGCCTCAAAACCTGCCAAAAACATGAGGAGCATGAAACGGTCTGAAAAATAGCAGGGTCATGAAGCGGTGTTGAAAAACATGAAGAGTCTGAAAACGTGTGAAAATATGAAGAGCTTCAAACATATGAAAAATATGAAGAGCTTCAAAAGGTGTGAAAAATATGAACAGCTTCAAAAAGTGACAAAAATGAGATGAGCATGAAACGGTCCGAAAAATACGAGGAGCATGAAGCGGTGTTGAAAATCATGAAGAGCCTGAAAACGTGTGAAAAACATGAAGAGCCTAAAAAGGTGTGAAAAATATGAAGAGTTTCTAAAGGTGTCTAAAATATGAGGAGCATGAAACGGTCTGAAAAATAGCAGAAGCATGAAGCCTTGTTGAAAAACATGAAGAGTCTGAAAACGTGTGAAAAACATGCAGAGCCTAAAAAGGTGTGAAAAATATGAAGAGCTTCAAAATGTGTCAAAAATATGAGGAGCATGAAACTGTCTGAATAATAGAAGCAGCATGAAAAGGTGTTGAAAAACATGAAGAGCCTGAAAAGGTGTGAAAAATATGAAGAGCTTCAAAATGTGTCAAAAATATGAAGAGCATGAAACGGTCTGACAAATAGCAGGAGCATGAAGCGGTGTTGAAAAACATGAAGAGTCTGAAAATGTGTGAAAAACATGAAGAGCCTAAAAAGGTGTGAAAAATATGAAGAGTTTCTAAAGGTGTCTAAAATATGAGGAGCATGAAACGGTCTGAAAAATAAGAGGAGCATGAAGTGGTGTTGAAAAAAAAGAAGAGCCTGAAAAGGTGTGAAATATATGAAGACCTTCAAAAGGTGTCAAAAACATGAGGAGAAAGAAACGTTCTGATAAATAGGAGGAGCATGAAGCGGTGTTGAAAAACATGAAGAGCCTGAAAAGGTGTGAAAAATATGAAGAGCTTCAAATCCGTCAAAAATGAGATGAGCATGAAACGGTCTGAAAAATAAGAGGAGCATGAAGTGGAGTTGAAAAAAAAGAAGAGCCTGAAAAGGTGTGAAATATATGAAGACCTTCAAAAGGTGTTAAAAATATGAGGAGAATTAAACGGTCTGAATAATAGGAGGAGCATGAAGCGGTGTTGCAAAACATGAAGAGCCTGAAAAGGTGTGAAAAATATGAAGAGCTTCAAAAGGTGTCAAAAATATGAGGAGCATGAAACGGTCTGAAAAATAGGAGGAGCATGAAGCGGTGTTCAAAAACATGAAGTGCCTGAAAAGGTGTGAAAAATTAGAAGAGCTTCAAAAGGTGTCAAAAATATGAGGAGCATGAAATGGTCTGAAAAATAGGAGGAGCATGAAGCTGTGTTCAAAAACATGAAGAGCTGAAAAGGTGTGAAAAATAGAAAAGCCTCAAAACGTGTCAAAAATATGAGGAGCATGAAACGGTCTGAACAATAGCAGGAGCATGAAGCGGTGTTGAAAAACATGAAGAGTCTGAAAACGTGTGAAAATATGAAGAGCTTCAAATATATGAAAAATATGAAGAGCTTCAAAAGGTGTGACAAATATGAAGAGCTTCAAAAGGTGTAAAAATGAGATGAGCATGAAACGGTCTGAAAAATAGGAGGAGAATGAAGCGGTGTTGAAAACCATGAAGAGCCTGAAAAGGTGTGAAAAATATGGAAAGTTTCAAAAGGTGTCAAAAATATGTGGAGCATGATACGGTCTCAAAAATAGGAGGAGCATGAAGTGGTGTTCAAAAACAAGAAGAGCCTGAAAAGGTGTGAAAAATATGAAGAGCTTCAAAAGGTTTCAAATATATGAGGAGCATGAAACGGTCTGAAACTTAGGAGGAGCATGAAGCCGTGTTCAAAAACATGAAGAGCATGAAAAGGTGTGAAAAATATGAGGAGTTTCAAAATGTGTCAAAAATATGAGGAGCATGAAACGGTCTGAAAATTAGGAGTAGCATGAAGCGGTGTTGAAAAACATGAAGAACCTGAAAAGGTGTGAGAAATATCACGAGCTTCAAAAGGTGTCAAATATATAAGGAGCATGAAACTTTCTGAAAAAGAGGAGGAGCATGAAGCGGTGTTGAAAAACATGAAGAGCCTGAAAAGCTGTGTAAAATATGAAGAGGTTCTAAAGGTGTCAAAAATATGAGGAGCATGAAACTGTCTTAAAAATAGGCGGATTATGAAACGGTGTTCAAAAACATGAAGAACCTGAAAAGGTGTGAAAAATATGAAAAGCCTCAAAACCTGTCAAAAACATGAGGAGCATGAAACGGTCTGAAAAATAGCAGGGTCATGAAGCGGTGTTGAAAAACATGAAGAGTCTGAAAACGTGTGAAAATATGAAGAGCTTCAAACATATGAAAAATATGAAGAGCTTCAAAATGTGTGAAAAATATGAACAGCTTCAACAAGTGACAAAAATGAGATGAGCATGAAACGGTCCGAAAAATACGAGGAGCATGAAGCGGTGTTGAAAATCATGAAGAGCCTGAAAACGTGTGAAAAACATGAAGAGCCTAAAAAGGTGTGAAAAATATGAAGAGTTTCTAAAGGTGTCTAAAATATGAGGAGCATGAAATGGTCTGAAAAATAGCAGAAGCATGAAGCCTTGTTGAAAAACATGAAGAGTCTGAAAACGTGTGAAAAATATGCAGAGCCTAAAAAGGTGTGAAAAATATGAAGAGCTTCAAAATGTGTCAAAAATATGAGGAGCATGAAACTGTCTGAATAATAGAAGCAGCATGAAACGGTGTTGAAAAACATGAAGAGCCTGAAAAGGTGTGAAATATATGAAGAGCTTCAAAAGGTGTCAAAAACATGAGGAGAAAGAAACTTTCTGATAAATAGGAGGAGCATGAAGCGGTGTTGAAAAACATGAAGAGCCTGAAAAGGTGTGAAAAATATGAAGAGCTTCAAATCCGTCAAAAATGAGATGAGCACGAAACGGCCTGAATAATAAGAGGAGCATGAAGTGGAGTTGAAAAAAAAGAAGAGCCTGAAAAGGTGTGAAATATATGAAGACCTTCAAAAGGTGTTAAAAATATGAGGAGAATTAAACGGTCTGAATAATAGGAGGAGCATGAAGCGGTGTTGAAAAACATGAAGAGCCTGAAAAGGTGTGAAAAATATGAAGAGCTTCAAATCCGTCAAAAATGAGATGAGCATGAAACGGTCTGAAAAATAAGAGGAGCATGAAGTGGAGTTGAAAAAAAAGAAGAGCCTGAAAAGGTGTGAAATATATGAAGACCTTCAAAAGGTGTTAAAAATATGAGGAGAATTAAACGGTCTGAATAATAGGAGGAGCATGAAGCGGTGTTGCAAAACATGAAGAGCCTGAAAAGGTGTGAAAAATATGGAGAGATTCTAAAGGTTTCAAAAATGAGAAGAGCACGAAACGGTCTGAAAAATAAGAGGAGCATGAAGTGGTGGTGAAAAACATGAAGAGCGTGAAAAGGTGTGAAAAATATGAAGAGCCTCAAAAGGTGTGAAATACATGAGGAGCATGAAACGGTCTGAAAATAGGAGGAGCATGAAATGATGTTCAAAAACATGAAGAGCCTGAAAAGGTGTGAAAAATATGAAGAGCTTCAAAAGGTGTGAAAAATATGAGGAGCATGAAACGGTCTGAAAAATAGGAGGAGCATGAAGCGGTGTTGAAAAACATGAAGAGCCTGAAAAGGAGTGAAAAATATGAAGAGCTTCAAAAGGTGTGAAAAATATGAAGGGCTTCAAAAGGTGTCAAAAATTAAATGAGCATGAAAAGGTCTGAAAAATAGGAGGAGCATGAAGTGGTGTTGAAAAAAATGAATAGCCTGAAAATGTGTGAATAATATGAAGAGCCTCAAAAGGTGTCAAGAATATGAGGAGTATGAAACGGTATGATAAATAGCAGGAAAATGAAGCGGTGTTGAAAAACATGAAGAGTCGGAAATCATGTGAAAAATATGAAGAGCTTCAAAAATGTGACAAATATGAAGAGCTTCAAAAGATGTGAAAAATATGAAGAGCTTCAAAAGGTGTCAAAAATGAGATGAGCATGAAACGGTCTGAAAAATAGGAGGAGCATGAAGGGGTGTTGAAAATCATGAAGATAAAGAAAAGGTGTGAAAAATATGAAGAGCTTCAAAAGGTGTCAAAATGAGATGAGCATGAAACGTCTGAAAAATAGGAGGAGCATGAAGTGGTGTTGAAAAACATGAAAAGCC
Source organism: Dama dama (assembly GCF_033118175.1). NCBI lineage: Eukaryota > Metazoa > Chordata > Mammalia > Artiodactyla > Cervidae > Dama > Dama dama. Next base: position 5,168,842 of record NW_026870885.1, read on the forward strand.
TGAAAATGTGTGAAAAATATGAAGAGCTTCAAAAGGTGTGAAATATATGAGGTGCAAGAAACGGTCTGAAAAATTGGAGGAGCATTAAGCGTTGTTGAAAAACATGAAGAGCCTGAAAAGGTGTGAAAAATATGAAGAGCTTCAAAAGGTGTCAAAAATATGAGGAGCATGAAACGTTCTGAAAAATAGGAGGTGCATGAAGCGTTGTTGAAAAACATGAAGAGCCTGAAAAGGTGTGAAAAATATGAAGAGCTTCAAAAGGTGTCAAAAATATGAGGATCATATAACGGTCTGAAAAATAGGAGGAGCATGAAGCGGTGTTCAAAAACATGAAGTGCCTGAAAAGGTGTGAAAAATTAGAAGAGCTTCAAAAGGTGTCAAAAATATGAGGATCAGGAAATGGTCTGAAAAAAAGGAGGAGCATGAAGCTGTGTTCAAAAACATGAAGAGCTGAAAAGGTGTGAAAAATAGAAAAGCCTCAAAACGTGTCAAAAATATGAGGAGCATGAAACGGTCTGAACAATAGCAGGAGCATGAAGCGGTGTTGAAAAACATGAAGAGTCTGAAAACGTGTGAAAATATGAAGAGCTTCAAATATATGAAAAATATGAAGAGCTTCAAAAGGTGTGACAAATATGAAGAGCTTCAAAAGGTTTCAAATATATGAGGAGCATGAAACGGTCTGAAACATAGGAGGAGCATGAAGCCGTGTTCAAAAACATGAAGAGCATGAAAAGGTGTGAAAAATATGAGGAGTTTCAAAATGTGTCAAAAATATGAGGAGCATGAAACGGTCTGAAAATTAGGAGGAGCATGAAGCGGTGTTCAAAAACATGAAGAGCCTGAAAAGGTGTGAAAAATATGAAGAGCTTCAAAAGGTGTCAAAAATATGAGGAGCATGAAACGGTCTGAAAAATAGGAGGAGCATGAAGCCGTGTTCAAAAACATGAAGAGCCTGAAAAGGTGTGAAAAATATGAAGAGCTTCAAAAGTTTTCAAAAATATGAGGAGCATGATACGGTTTGAAAAATAGGAGGAGCATGAAGCGGTGTTGAAAAACATGAAGAGTGTGAAAACGTGTGAAAATATGAAGAGCTTCAAAAATATTAAAAATATGAAGAGCTTCAAAAGTTGTGAAAAATATGAAGAGATTAAAAAGGTGTCAAAAATGAGATGAGCATGAAACGGTCTGAAAAATAGGAGGAGCATGAAGCGGTGTTGAAAATCATGAAGAGCCTGAAAAGGTGTGAACAATATGAAAAGCTTCAAAAGGTGTAAAAATGAGATGAGCATGAAACGCTCTGAAAAATAGGAGCACATAAAGTGGTGTTGAAAAAAATGAAAAGCCTGAAAAGGTGTGAAACATATGAAGAGCTTCAAAAGGTGTCAAAAATATGAGGAGAATGAAACGGTCTGCAAAATAGGAGGAGCATGAAATAGTGTTCAAAAACATGAAGAGCCTGAAAAGGTGTGACAAATATGAAGAGCTTCAAAAGGTGTGAAATACATGAGGAGGATTAAACGTTCTGAAAAATAGGAGGAGCATGAAGCGGTGTTCAAAAACATGAAAAGCCTGGAAAGGTGTGAAAAATATGAAGAGCTTCAATAGATGTCAAAAATATGAGGAGGATGAAACGGTCTGAAAACTAGGAGGAGCATGAAGCCGTGTTCAAAAACATGAAGAGCCTGAAAAGGTGTGAAAAATACGAAGAGCTTCAAAAGGTGTCAAAAATATGAGGAGCATGAAACGGTCTGAAAAATAGCAGGGGCATGAAGCGGTGTTCAATAACATGAAGAGCCTGAAAATGTGTGAAAAATATAAAGGCTTCAAAAGATGTGAAAAATATGAAGAGCTTCAAAAGTGTCAAAAATGAGATGAGCATGAAACGGTCTGAAAAATAGGAGGAGCATGAAGCGGTGTTGAAAAACATGAAGAACCTGAAAAGGTGTGAGAAATATCAAGAGCTTCAAAAGGTGTCAAATATATGAGGAGCATGAAACTTTCTGAAAAAGAGGAGGAGCATGAAGCGGTGTTGAAAAACATGAAGAGCCTGAAAAGCTGTGTAAAATATGAAGAGGTTCTAAAGGTGTCAAAAATATGAGGAGCATGAAACTGTCTTAAAAATAGGCGGATTATGAAACGGTGTTCAAAAACATGAAGAACCTGAAAAGGTGTGAAAAATATGAAAAGCCTCAAAACCTGTCAAAAACATGAGGAGCATGAAACGGTCTGAAAAATAGCAGGGTCATGAAGCGGTGTTGAAAAACATGAAGAGTCTGAAAACGTGTGAAAATATGAAGAGCTTCAAACATATGAAAAATATGAAGAGCTTCAAAAGGTGTGAAAAATATGAACAGTTTCAAAAGGTGACAAAAATGAGATGAGCATGAAACGGTCCGAAAAATACGAGGAGCATGAAGCGGTGTTGAAAATCATGAAGAGCCTGAAAACGTGTGAAAAACATGAAGAGCCTAAAAAGGTGTGAAAAATATGAAGAGTTTCTAAAGGTGTCTAAAATATGAGGAGCATGAAACGGTCTGAAAAATAGCAGAAGCATGAAGCGTTGTTGAAAAACATGAAGAGTCTGAAAACGTGTGAAAAACATGAAGAGCCTAAAAAGGTGTGAAAAATATGAAGAGCTTCAAAATGTGTCAAAAATATGAGGAGCATGAAACTGTCTGAATAATAGAAGCAGCATGAAACGGTGTTGAAAAACATGAAGAGCGTGAAAAGGTGTGAAAAATATGAAGAGCTTCAAAATGTGTCAAAAATATGAAGAGCATGAAACGGTCTGACAAATAGCAGGAGCATGAAGCGGTGTTGAAAAACATGAAGAGTCTGAAAACGTGTGAAAAACATGAAGAGCCTAAAAAGGTGTGAAAAATATGAAGAGTTTCTAAAGGTGTCTAAAATATGAGGAGCATGAAACGGTCTGAAAAATAGCAGAAGCATGAAGCGTTGTTGAAAAACATGAAGAGTCTGAAAACGTGTGAAAAACATGAAGAGCTTAAAAAGGTGTGAAAAATATGAAGAGTTTCTAAAGGTGTCAAAAATATGAGGAGCAAAAACTGTCTGAATAATAGAAGCAGCATGAAGCGGTGTTCAAAAACATGAAGAGCCTGAAAAGGTGTGAAAAATATGAAGAGCTTCTAAAGGTGTCAAAAATATGAGGAGCATGAAACGGTCTGAAAAATAGGAGTAGCATGAAGCGGTGTTCAAAAACATGAAGAGCCTGAAAAGGTGTGAAAAATGTGAAGAGCTCAAAAAGTGTCAAAAATATGAGGAGCATGAAACGATCTGAAAAATAGAAGGAGCATGAAACGGTGACCAAACACATGAAGAGCCTGAAAAGGTGTGGAAAATATGAAGAGCTTCAAAAGGTGTGAAAAATATAAAGAGCTGCAAAAGGTGTCAAAAATATGAGGAGCATGAAACGGTCTGATAAATAGGTGGAGCATGAAGCTGTGTTCAAAAACATGAAGAGCCTGAAAAGGTGTGAAAAATATGAAGAGCTTCAAAAGGTGTGAAAAATATGAGGAGCATGAAACGGTCTGAAAAATAGAAGGAGCATGAAAAGGTGTTGAAACACATGAAGAGCCTGAAAACGTGTGAAAAATATGAAGAGCTTCAAAAGGTGTGAAAAATATAAAGAGCTTCAAAGGTGACAAAAATGAGATGAGCATGAAACGGTCTGAAAAATAGGAGGAGCATGAAGTGGTGGTGAAAAACATGAAGAGCCTGAAAAGGTGTGAAAAATATGAAGAGCTTCAAAATGTTTCAAAAATATGAAGAGCATGAAAAGGTCTGAAAATCAGGAGGATCATGAAACGGTGTTCAAAAACATGAAGAGCCTGAAAAGGTGTGAAAAATATGAAGAGCTTCAAAAGATGTCAAAAATATGAGGAGCATGAAACGGTCTGAAAAATATGAGGAGCATGAAACGGTGATCAAAAACATGAAGAGCCTGAAAAGGTGTGAAAAATATGAAGAGCTTCAAAAGGTGTGAAATACATGAGGAGCATGAAACGGGCTGAAAAATAGGAGAAGCATGAAGTGGTGTGGAAAAATATGAAGAGCCTGAAAATGTGTGAAAAATATGAAAAGCTTCACAAGGTGTCAAAAATGAGATGAGCATGAAATGGTCTGAAAAATAGGAGGATCATGAAACGGTGTTGAAAAAGATGAAGAGCCTGAAAAGATGTGAAAAATATGAAGAGCTTCAAAAGGTGTCAAAAATATGAGGAGCATGAAACGTTCTGAAAAATAGGAGGTGCATGAAGCGTTGTTGAAAAACATGAAGAGCCTGAAAAGGTGTGAAAAATATGAAGAGCTTCAAAAAGTGTCAAAAATATGAGGAGCATGAAACGGTCTGAAACATAGGAGGAGCATGAAGAGGTGTTGAAAATCATGAAGAGCCTGAAAACGTGTGAAAAACATGAAGAGCCTAAAAAGGTGTGAAAAATATGAAGAGTTTCTAAAGGTGTCTAAAATATGAGGAGCATGAAACGGTCTGAAAAATAGCAGAAGCATGAAGCCTTGTTGAAAAACATGAAGAGTCTGAAAACGTGTGAAAAACATGCAGAGCCTAAAAAGGTGTGAAAAATATGAAGAGCTTCAAAATGTGTCAAAAATATGAGGAGCATGAAACTGTCTGAATAATAGAAGCAGCATGAAACGGTGTTGAAAAACATGAAGAGCCTGAAAAGGTGTGAAAAATATGAAGAGCTTCAAAATGTGTCAAAAATATGAAGAGCATGAAACGGTCTGACAAATAGCAGGAGCATGAAGCGGTGTTGAAAAACATGAAGAGTCTGAAAACGTGTGAAAAACATGAAGAGCCTAAAAAGGTGTGAAAAATATGAAGAGTTTCTAAAGGTGTCTAAAATATGAGGAGCATGAAACGGTCTGAAAAATAAGAGGAGCATGAAGTGGTGTTGAAAAAAAAGAAGAGCCTGAAAAGGTGTGAAATATATGAAGACCTTCAAAAGGTGTCAAAAACATGAGGAGAAAGAAACGTTCTGATAAATAGGAGGAGCATGAAGCGGTGTTGAAAAACATGAAGAGCCTGAAAAGGTGTGAAAAATATGAAGAGCTTCAAATCCGTCAAAAATGAGATGAGCATGAAACGGTCTGAAAAATAAGAGGAGCATGAAGTGGAGTTGAAAAAAAAGAAGAGCCTGAAAAGGTGTGAAATATATGAAGACCTTCAAAAGGTGTTAAAAATATGAGGAGAATTAAACGGTCTGAATAATAGGAGGAGCATGAAGCGGTGTTGCAAAACATGAAGAGCCTGAAAAGGTGTGAAAAATATGGAGAGATTCTAAAGGTTTCAAAAATGAGAAGAGCACGAAACGGTCTGAAAAATAAGAGGAGCATGAAGTGGTGGTGAAAAACATGAAGAGCGTGAAAAGGTGTGAAAAATATGAAGAGCCTCAAAAGGTGTGAAATACATGAGGAGCATGAAACGGTCTGAAAAATAGGAGGAGCATGAAATGATGTTCAAAAACATGAAGAGCCTGAAAAGGTGTGAAAAATATGAAGAGCTTCAAAAGGTGTGAAAAATATGAGGAGCATGAAACGGTCTGAAAAATAGGAGGAGCATGAAGCGGTGTTGAAAAACATGAAGAGCCTGAAAAGGAGTGAAAAATATGAAGAGGTTCAAAAGGTGTGAAAAATATGAAGGGCTTCAAAAGGTGTCAAAAATTAAATGAGCATGAAAAGGTCTGAAAAATAGGAGGAGCATGAAGTGGTGTTGAAAAAAATGAATAGCCTGAAAATGTGTGAATAATATGAAGAGCCTCAAAAGGTGTCAAGAATATGAGGAGTATGAAACGGTATGATAAATAGCAGGAAAATGAAGCGGTGTTGAAAAACATGAAGAGTCGGAAATCATGTGAAAAATATGAAGAGCTTCAAAAATGTGACAAATATGAAGAGCTTCAAAAGATGTGAAAAATATGAAGAGCTTCAAAAGGTGTCAAAAATGAGATGAGCATGAAACGGTCTGAAAAATAGGAGGAGCATGAAGGGGTGTTGAAAATCATGAAGATAAAGAAAAGGTGTGAAAAATATGAAGAGCTTCAAAAGGTGTCAAAATGAGATGAGCATGAAACGTCTGAAAAATAGGAGGAGCATGAAGTGGTGTTGAAAAACATGAAAAGCCTGAAAATGTGTGAAAAATATGAAGAGCTTCAAAAGGTGTGAAATATATGAGGTGCAAGAAACGGTCTGAAAAATTGGAGGAGCATTAAGCGTTGTTGAAAAACATGAAGAGCCTGAAAAGGTGTGAAAAATATGAAGAGCTTCAAAAGGTGTCAAAAATATGAGGAGCATGAAACGGTCTGAAAAATAGGAGGAGCATGAAGCGGTGTTCAAAAACATGAAGTGCCTGAAAAGGTGTGAAAAATTAGAAGAGCTTCAAAAGGTGTCAAAAATATGAGGAGCATGAAATGGTCTGAAAAATAGGAGGAGCATGAAGCTGTGTTCAAAAACATGAAGAGCTGAAAAGGTGTGAAAAATATGAAGAGCTTCAAAAGGTGTGAAAAATATGAGGAGCATGAAACGGTCTGAAAAATAGGAGGAGCATGAAGCGGTGTTGAAAAACATGAAGAGCCTGAAAAGGAGTGAAAAATATGAAGAGGTTCAAAAGGTGTGAAAAATATGAAGGGCTTCAAAAGGTGTCAAAAATTAAATGAGCATGAAAAGGTCTGAAAAATAGGAGGAGCATGAAGTGGTGTTGAAAAAAATGAATAGCCTGAAAATGTGTGAATAATATGAAGAGCCTCAAAAGGTGTCAAGAATATGAGGAGTATGAAACGGTATGATAAATAGCAGGAAAATGAAGCGGTGTTGAAAAACATGAAGAGTCGGAAATCATGTGAAAAATATGAAGAGCTTCAAAAATGTGACAAATATGAAGAGCTTCAAAAGATGTGAAAAATATGAAGAGCTTCAAAAGGTGTCAAAAATGAGATGAGCATGAAACGGTCTGAAAAATAGGAGGAGCATGAAGGGGTGTTGAAAATCATGAAGATAAAGAAAAGGTGTGAAAAATATGAAGAGCTTCAAAAGGTGTCAAAATGAGATGAGCATGAAACGTCTGAAAAATAGGAGGAGCATGAAGTGGTGTTGAAAAACATGAAAAGCCTGAAAATGTGTGAAAAATATGAAGAGCTTCAAAAGGTGTGAAATATATGAGGTGCAAGAAACGGTCTGAAAAATTGGAGGAGCATTAAGCGTTGTTGAAAAACATGAAGAGCCTGAAAAGGTGTGAAAAATATGAAGAGCTTCAAAAGGTGTCAAAAATATGAGGAGCATGAAACGGTCTGAAAAATAGGAGGAGCATGAAGCGGTGTTCAAAAACATGAAGTGCCTGAAAAGGTGTGAAAAATTAGAAGAGCTTCAAAAGGTGTCAAAAATATGAGGAGCATGAAATGGTCTGAAAAATAGGAGGAGCATGAAGCTGTGTTCAAAAACATGAAGAGCTGAAAAGGTGTGAAAAATAGAAAAGCCTCAAAACGTGTCAAAAATATGAGGAGCATGAAACGGTCTGAACAATAGCAGGAGCATGAAGCGGTGTTGAAAAACATGAAGAGTCTGAAAACGTGTGAAAATATGAAGAGCTTCAAATATATGAAAAATATGAAGAGCTTCAAAAGGTGTGACAAATATGAAGAGCTTCAAAAGGTGTAAAAATGAGATGAGCATGAAACGGTCTGAAAAATAGGAGGAGAATGAAGCGGTGTTGAAAACCATGAAGAGCCTGAAAAGGTGTGAAAAATATGGAAAGTTTCAAAAGCTGTCAAAAATATGTGGAGCATGATACGGTCTCAAAAATAGGAGGAGCATGAAGTGGTGTTCAAAAACAAGAAGAGCCTGAAAAGGTGTGAAAAATATGAAGAGCTTCAAAAGGTTTCAAATATATGAGGAGCATGAAACGGTCTGAAACATAGGAGGAGCATGAAGCCGTGTTCAAAAACATGAAGAGCATGGAAAGGTGTGAAAAATATGAGGAGTTTCAAAATGTGTCAAAAATATGAGGAGCATGAAACGGTCTGAAAATTAGGAGGAGCATGAAGCGGTGTTGAAAAACATGAAGAACCTGAAAAGGTGTGAGAAATATCACGAGCTTCAAAAGGTGTCAAATATATGAGGAGCATGAAACTTTCTGAAAAAGAGGAGGAGCATGAAGCGGTGTTGAAAAACATGAAGAGCCTGAAAAGCTGTGTAAAATATGAAGAGGTTCTAAAGGTGTCAAAAATATGAGGAGCATGAAACTGTCTTAAAAATAGGCGGATTATGAAACGGTGTTCAAAAACATGAAGAACCTGAAAAGGTGTGAAAAATATGAAAAGCCTCAAAACCTGTCAAAAACATGAGGAGCATGAAACGGTCTGAAAAATAGCAGGGTCATGAAGCGGTGTTGAAAAACATGAAGAGTCTGAAAACGTGTGAAAATATGAAGAGCTTCAAACATATGAAAAATATGAAGAGCTTCAAAAGGTGTGAAAAATATGAACAGCTTCAAAAAGTGACAAAAATGAGATGAGCATGAAACGGTCCGAAAAATACGAGGAGCATGAAGCAGTGTTGAAAATCATGAAGAGCCTGAAAACGTGTGAAAAACATGAAGAGCCTAAAAAGATGTGAAAAATATGAAGAGTTTCTAAAGGTGTCTAAAATATGAGGAGCATGAAACGGTCTGAAAAATAGCAGAAGCATGAAGCCTTGTTGAAAAACATGAAGAGTCTGAAAACGTGTGAAAAACATGCAGAGCCTAAAAAGGTGTGAAAAATATGAAGAGCTTCAAAATGTGTCAAAAATATGAGGAGCATGAAACTGTCTGAATAATAGAAGCAGCATGAAACGGTGTTGAAAAACATGAAGAGCGTGAAAAGGTGTGAAAAATATGAAGAGCTTCAAAATGTGTCAAAAATATGAAGAGCATGAAACGGTCTGACAAATAGCAGGAGCATGAAGCGGTGTTGAAAAACATGAAGAGTCTGAAAACGTGTGAAAAACATGAAGAGCCTAAAAAGGTGTGAAAAATATGAAGAGTTTCTAAAGGTGTCTAAAATATGAGGAGCATGAAACGGTCTGAAAAATAGGAGTAGCATGAAGCGGTGTTCAAAAACATGAAGAGCCTGAAAAGGTGTGAAAAATGTGAAGAGCTCAAAAAGTGTCAAAAATATGAGGAGCATGAAACGATCTGAAAAATAGAAGGAGCATGAAACGGTGATCAAACACATGAAGAGCCTGAAAAGGTGTGTAAAATATGAAGAGCTTCAAAAGGTGTGAAAAATATAAAGAGCTGCAAAAGGTGTCAAAAATATGAGGAGCATGAAACGGTCTGAATAATAGGAGGAGCATGAAGCTGTGTTCAAAAATATGAAGAGCCTGAAAAGGTGTGAAAAATATGAAGAGCTTCAAAAGGTGTGAAAAATATGAGGAGCATGAAACGGTCTGAAAAATAGAAGGAGCATGAAAAGGTGTTGAAACACATGAAGAGCCTGAAAACGTGTGAAAAATATGAAGAGCTTCAAAAGGTGTGAAAAATATAAAGAGCTTCAAAGGTGACAAAAATGAGATGAGCATGAAACGGTCTGAAAAATAGGAGGAGCATGAAGTGGTGGTGTAAAACATGAAGAGCCTGAAAAGGTGTGAAAAATATGAAGAGCTTCAAAATGTTTCAAAAATATGAAGAGCATGAAAAGGTCTGAAAATCAGGAGGATCATGAAACGGTGTTCAAAAACATGAAGAGCCTGAAAAGGTGTGAAAAATATGAAGAGCTTCAAAAGATGTCAAAAATATGAGGAGCATGAAACGGTCTGAAAAATATGAGGAGCATGAAACGGTGATCAAAAACATGAAGAGCCTGAAAAGGTGTGAAAAATATGAAGAGCTTCAAAAGGTGTGAAATACATGAGGAGCATGAAACGGGCTGAAAAATAGGAGAAGCATGAAGTGGTGTGGAAAAATATGAAGAGCCTGAAAATGTGTGAAAAATATGAAAAGCTTCACAAGGTGTCAAAAATGAGAGGAGCATGAAACGGTCTGAAAAATAGGAGGATCATGAAACGGTGTTGAAAAAGATGAAGAGCCTGAAAAGATGTGAAAAATATGAAGAGCTTCAAAAGGTGTCAAAAATATGAGGAGCATGAAACGTTCTGAAAAATAGGAGGTGCATGAAGCGTTGTTGAAAAACATGAAGAGCCTGAAAAGGTGTGAAAAATATGAAGAGCTTCAAAAGGTGTCAAAAATATGAGGAGCATGAAACGGTCTGAAAAATAGGAGGAGCATGAAGCGGTGTTCAAAAACATGAAGTGCCTGAAAAGGTGTGAAAAATTAGAAGAGCTTCAAAAGGTGTCAAAAATATGAGGATCATGAAATGGTCTGAAAAATAGGAGGAGCATGAAGCTGTGTTCAAAAACATGAAGAGCTGAAAAGGTGTGAAAAATAGAAAAGCCTCAAAACGTGTCAAAAATATGAGGAGCATGAAACGGTCTGAACAATAGCAGGAGCATGAAGCGATGTTGAAAAACATGAAGAGTCTGAAAACGTGTGAAAATATGAAGAGCTTCAAATATATGAAAAATATGAAGAGCTTCAAAAGGTGTGACAAATATGAAGAGCTTCAAAAGGTGTAAAAATGAGATGAGCATGAAACGGTCTGAAAAATAGGAGGAGAATGAAGAGGTGTTGAAAACCATGAAGAGCCTGAAAAGGTGTGAAAAATATGGAAAGTTTCAAAAGGTGTCAAAAATATGTGGAGCATGATACGGTCTCAAAAATAGGAGGAGCATGAAGTGGTGTTCAAAAACAAGAAGAGCCTGAAAAGGTGTGAAAAATATGAAGAGCTTCAAAAGGTTTCAAATATATGAGGAGCATGAAACGGTCTGAAACATAGGAGGAGCATGAAGCCGTGTTCAAAAACATGAAGAGCATGAAAAGGTGTGAAAAATATGAGGAGTTTCAAAATGTGTCAAAAATATGAGGAGCATGAAACGGTCTGAAAATTAGGAGGAGCATGAAGCGGTGTTGAAAAACATGAAGAACCTGAAAAGGTGTGAGAAATATCAAGAGCTTCAAAAGGTGTCAAATATATGAGGAGCATGAAACTTTCTGAAAAAGAGGAGGAGCATGAAGCGGTGTTGAAAAACATGAAGAGCCTGAAAAGCTGTGTAAAATATGAAGAGGTTCTAAAGGTGTCAAAAATATGAGGAGCATGAAACTGTCTTAAAAATAGGCGGATTATGAAACGGTGTTCAAAAACATGAAGAACCTGAAAAGGTGTGAAAAATATGAAAAGCCTCAAAACCTGTCAAAAACATGAGGAGCATGAAACGGTCTGAAAAATAGCAGGGTCATGAAGCGGTGTTGAAAAACATGAATAGTCTGAAAACGTGTGAAAATATGAAGAGCTTCAAACATATGAAAAATATGAAGAGCTTCAAAAGGTGTGAAAAATATGAACAGCTTCAAAAAGTGACAAAAATGAGATGAGCATGAAACGGTCCGAAAAATACGAGGAGCATGAAGCGGTGTTGAAAATCATGAAGAGCCTGAAAACGTGTGAAAAACATGAAGAGCCTAAAAAGGTGTGAAAAATATGAAGAGTTTCTAAAGGTGTCTAAAATATGAGGAGCATGAAACGGTCTGAAAAATAGCAGAAGCATGAAGCCTTGTTGAAAAACATGAAGAGTCTGAAAACGTGTGAAAAACATGCAGAGCCTAAAAAGGTGTGAAAAATATGAAGAGCTTCAAAATGTGTCAAAAATATGAGGAGCATGAAACTGTCTGAATAATAGAAGCAGCATGAAACGGTGTTGAAAAACATGAAGAGCCTGAAAAGGTGTGAAAAATATGAAGAGCTTCAAAATGTGTCAAAAATATGAAGAGCATGAAACGGTCTGACAAATAGCAGGAGCATGAAGCGGTGTTGAAAAACATGAAGAGTCTGAAAACGTGTGAAAAACATGAAGAGCCTAAAAAGGTGTGAAAAATATGAAGAGTTTCTAAAGGTGTCTAAAATATGAGGAGCATGAAACGGTCTGAAAAATAAGAGGAGCATGAAGTGGTGTTGAAAAAAAAGAAGAGCCTGAAAAGGTGTGAAATATATGAAGACCTTCAAAAGGTGTCAAAAACATGAGGAGAAAGAAACGTTCTGATAAATAGGAGGAGCATGAAGCAGTGTTGAAAAACATGAAGAGCCTGAAAAGGTGTGAAAAATATGAAGAGCTTCAAATCCGTCAAAAATGAGATGAGCATGAAACGGTCTGAAAAATAAGAGGAGCATGAAGTGGAGTTGAAAAAAAAGAAGAGCCTGAAAAGGTGTGAAATATATGAAGACCTTCAAAAGGTGTTAAATATATGAGGAGAATTAAACGGTCTGAATAATAGGAGGAGCATGAAGCGGTGTTGCAAAACATGAAGAGCCTGAAAAGGTGTGAAAAATATGGAGAGATTCTAAAGGTTTCAAAAATGAGAAGAGCACGAAACGGTCTGAAAAATAAGAGGAGCATGAAGTGGTGGTGAAAAACATGAAGAGCGTGAAAAGGTGTGAAAAATATGAAGAGCCTCAAAAGGTGTGAAATACATGAGGAGCATGAAACGGTCTGAAAAATAGGAGGAGCATGAAATGATGTTCAAAAACATGAAGAGCCTGAAAAGGTGTGAAAAATATGAAGAGCTTCAAAAGGTGTGAAAAATATGAGGAGCATGAAACGGTCTGAAAAATAGGAGGAGCATGAAGCGGTGTTGAAAAACATGAAGAGCCTGAAAAGGAGTGAAAAATATGAAGAGGTTCAAAAGGTGTGAAAAATATGAAGGGCTTCAAAAGGTGTCAAAAATTAAATGAGCATGAAAAGGTCTGAAAAATAGGAGGAGCATGAAGTGGTGTTGAAAAAAATGAATAGCCTGAAAATGTGTGAATAATATGAAGAGCCTCAAAAGGTGTCAAGAATATGAGGAGTATGAAACGGTATGATAAATAGCAGGAAAATGAAGCGGTGTTGAAAAACATGAAGAGTCGGAAATCATGTGAAAAATATGAAGAGCTTCAAAAATGTGACAAATATGAAGAGCTTCAAAAGATGTGAAAAATATGAAGAGCTTCAAAAGGTGTCAAAAATGAGATGAGCATGAAACGGTCTGAAAAATAGGAGGAGCATGAAGGGGTGTTGAAAATCATGAAGATAAAGAAAAGGTGTGAAAAATATGAAGAGCTTCAAAAGGTGTCAAAATGAGATGAGCATGAAACGTCTGAAAAATAGGAGGAGCATGAAGTGGTGTTGAAAAACATGAAAAGCCTGAAAATGTGTGAAAAATATGAAGAGCTTCAAAAGGTGTGAAATATATGAGGTGCAAGAAACGGTCTGAAAAATTGGAGGAGCATTAAGCGTTGTTGAAAAACATGAAGAGCCTGAAAAGGTGTGAAAAATATGAAGAGCTTCAAAAGGTGTCAAAAATATGAGGAGCATGAAACGGTCTGAAAAATAGGAGGAGCATGAAGCGGTGTTCAAAAACATGAAGTGCCTGAAAAGGTGTGAAAAATTAGAAGAGCTTCAAAAGGTGTCAAAAATATGAGGATCATGAAATGGTCTGAAAAATAGGAGGAGCATGAAGCTGTGTTCAAAAACATGAAGAGCTGAAAAGGTGTGAAAAATAGAAAAGCCTCAAAACGTGTCAAAAATATGAGGAGCATGAAACGGTCTGAACAATAGCAGGAGCATGAAGCGGTGTTGAAAAACATGAAGAGTCTGAAAACGTGTGAAAATATGAAGAGCTTCAAATATATGAAAAATATGAAGAGCTTCAAAAGGTGTGACAAATATGAAGAGCTTCAAAAGGTGTAAAAATGAGATGAGCATGAAACGGTCTGAAAAATAGGAGGAGAATGAAGCGGTGTTGAAAACCATGAAGAGCCTGAAAAGGTGTGAAAAATATGGAAAGTTTCAAAAGGTGTCAAAAATATGTGGAGCATGATACGGTCTCAAAAATAGGAGGAGCATGAAGTGGTGTTCAAAAACAAGAAGAGCCTGAAAAGGTGTGAAAAATATGAAGAGCTTCAAAAGGTTTCAAATATATGAGGAGCATGAAACGGTCTGAAACATAGGAGGAGCATGAAGCCGTGTTCAAAAACATGAAGAGCATGAAAAGGTGTGAAAAATATGAGGAGTTTCAAAATGTGTCAAAAATATGAGGAGCATGAAACGGTCTGAAAATTAGGAGTAGCATGAAGCGGTGTTGAAAAACATGAAGAACCTGAAAAGGTGTGAGAAATATCAAGAGCTTCAAAAGGTGTCAAATATATGAGGAGCATGAAACTTTCTGAAAAAGAGGAGGAGCATGAAGCGGTGTTGAAAAACATGAAGAGCCTGAAAAGCTGTGTAAAATATGAAGAGGTTCTAAAGGTGTCAAAAATATGAGGAGCATGAAACTGTCTTAAAAATAGGCGGATTATGAAACGGTGTTCATAAACATGAAGAACCTGAAAAGGTGTGAAAAATATGAAAAGCCTCAAAACCTGTCAAAAACATGAGGAGCATGAAACGGTCTGAAAAATAGCAGGGTCATGAAGCGGTGTTGAAAAACATGAAGAGTCTGAAAACGTGTGAAAATATGAAGAGCTTCAAACATATGAAAAATATGAAGAGCTTCAAAAGGTGTGAAAAATATGAACAGCTTCAAAAAGTGACAAAAATGAGATGAGCATGAAACGGCCCGAAAAATACGAGGAGCATGAAGCGGTGTTGAAAATCATGAAGAGCCTGAAAACGTGTGAAAAACATGAAGAGCCTAAAAAGGTGTGAAAAATATGAAGAGTTTCTAAAGGTGTCTAAAATATGAGGAGCATGAAACGGTCTGAAAAATAGCAGAAGCATGAAGCCTTGTTGAAAAACATGAAGAGTCTGAAAACGTGTGAAAAACATGCAGAGCCTAAAAAGGTGTGAAAAATATGAAGAGCTTCAAAATGTGTCAAAAATATGAGGAGCATGAAACTGTCTGAATAATAGAAGCAGCATGAAACGGTGTTGAAAAACATGAAGAGCCTGAAAAGGTGTGAAAAATATGAAGAGCTTCAAAATGTGTCAAAAATATGAAGAGCATGAAACGGTCTGACAAATAGCAGGAGCATGAAGCGGTGTTGAAAAACATGAAGAGTCTGAAAATGTGTGAAAAACATGAAGAGCCTAAAAAGGTGTGAAAAATATGAAGAGTTTCTAAAGGTGTCTAAAATATGAGGAGCATGAAACGGTCTGAAAAATAAGAGGAGCATGAAGTGGTGTTGAAAAAAAAGAAGAGCCTGAAAAGGTGTGAAATATATGAAGACCTTCAAAAGGTGTCAAAAACATGAGGAGAAAGAAACGTTCTGATAAATAGGAGGAGCATGAAGCGGTGTTGAAAAACATGAAGAGCCTGAAAAGGTGTGAAAAATATGAAGAGCTTCAAATCCGTCAAAAATGAGATGAGCATGAAACGGTCTGAAAAATAAGAGGAGCATGAAGTGGAGTTGAAAAAAAAGAAGAGCCTGAAAAGGTGTGAAATATATGAAGACCTTCAAAAGGTGTTAAAAATATGAGGAGAATTAAACGGTCTGAATAATAGGAGGAGCATGAAGCGGTGTTGCAAAACAGGAAGAGCCTGAAAAGGTGTGAAAAATATGGAGAGATTCTAAAGGTTTCAAAAATGAGAAGAGCACGAAATGGTCTGAAAAATAAGAGGAGCATGAAGTGGTGGTGAAAAACATGAAGAGCGTGAAAAGGTGTGAAAAATATGAAGAGCCTCAAAAGGTGTGAAATACATGAGGAGCATGAAACGGTCTGAAAAATAGGAGGAGCATGAAATGATGTTCAAAAACATGAAGAGCCTGAAAAGGTGTGAAAAATATGAAGAGCTTCAAAAGGTGTGAAAAATATGAGGAGCATGAAACGGTCTGAAAAATAGGAGGAGCATGAAGCGGTGTTGAAAAACATGAAGAGCCTGAAAAGGAGTGAAAAATATGAAGAGCTTCAAAAGGTGTGAAAAATATGAAGGGCTTCAAAAGGTGTCAAAAATTAAATGAGCATGAAAAGGTCTGAAAAATAGGAGGAGCATGAAGTGGTGTTGAAAAAAATGAATAGCCTGAAAATGTGTGAATAATATGAAGAGCCTCAAAAGGTGTCAAGAATATGAGGAGTATGAAACGGTATGATAAATAGCAGGAAAATGAAGCGGTGTTGAAAAACATGAAGAGTCGGAAATCATGTGAAAAATATGAAGAGCTTCAAAAATGTGACAAATATGAAGAGCTTCAAAAGATGTGAAAAATATGAAGAGCTTCAAAAGGTGTCAAAAATGAGATGAGCATGAAACGGTCTGAAAAATAGGAGGAGCATGAAGGGGTGTTGAAAATCATGAAGATAAAGAAAAGGTGTGAAAAATATGAAGAGCTTCAAAAGGTGTCAAAATGAGATGAGCATGAAACGTCTGAAAAATAGGAGGAGCATGAAGTGGTGTTGAAAAACATGAAAAGCCTGAAAATGTGTGAAAAATATGAAGAGCTTCAAAAGGTGTGAAATATATGAGGTGCAAGAAACGGTCTGAAAAATTGGAGGAGCATTAAGCGTTGTTGAAAAACATGAAGAGCCTGAAAAGGTGTGAAAAATATGAAGAGCTTCAAAAGGTGTCAAAAATATGAGGAGCATGAAACGGTCTGAAAAATAGGAGGAGCATGAAGCGGTGTTCAAAAACATGAAGTGCCTGAAAAGGTGTGAAAAATTAGAAGAGCTTCAAAAGGTGTCAAAAATATGAGGATCATGAAATGGTCTGAAAAATAGGAGGAGCATGAAGCTGTGTTCAAAAACATGAAGAGCTGAAAAGGTGTGAAAAATAGAAAAGCCTCAAAACGTGTCAAAAATATGAGGAGCATGAAACGGTCTGAACAATAGCAGGAGCATGAAGCGGTGTTGAAAAACATGAAGAGTCTGAAAACGTGTGAAAATATGAAGAGCTTCAAATATATGAAAAATATGAAGAGCTTCAAAAGGTGTGACAAATATGAAGAGCTTCAAAAGGTGTAAAAATGAGATGAGCATGAAACGGTCTGAAAAATAGGAGGAGAATGAAGCGGTGTTGAAAACCATGAAGAGCCTGAAAAGGTGTGAAAAATATGGAAAGTTTCAAAAGGTGTCAAAAATATGTGGAGCATGATACGGTCTCAAAAATAGGAGGAGCATGAAGTGGTGTTCAAAAACAAGAAGAGCCTGAAAAGGTGTGAAAAATATGAAGAGCTTCAAAAGGTTTCAAATATATGAGGAGCATGAAACGGTCTGAAACATAGGAGGAGCATGAAGCCGTGTTCAAAAACATGAAGAGCATGAAAAGGTGTGAAAAATATGAGGAGTTTCAAAATGTGTCAAAAATATGAGGAGCATGAAACGGTCTGAAAATTAGGAGGAGCATGAAGCGGTGTTGAAAAACATGAAGAACCTGAAAAGGTGTGAGAAATATCAAGAGCTTCAAAAGGTGTCAAATATATGAGGAGCATGAAACTTTCTGAAAAAGAGGAGGAGCATGAAGCGGTGTTGAAAAACATGAAGAGCCTGAAAAGCTGTGTAAAATATGAAGAGGTTCTAAAGGTGTCAAATATATGAGGAGCATGAAACTGTCTTAAAAATAGGCGGATTATGAAACGGTGTTCATAAACATGAAGAACCTGAAAAGGTGTGAAAAATATGAAAAGCCTCAAAACCTGTCAAAAACATGAGGAGCATGAAACGGTCTGAAAAATAGCAGGGTCATGAAGCGGTGTTGAAAAACATGAAGAGTCTGAAAACGTGTGAAAATATGAAGAGCTTCAAACATATGAAAAATATGAAGAGCTTCAAAAGGTGTGAAAAATATGAACAGCTTCAAAAAGTGACAAAAATGAGATGAGCATGAAACGGCCCGAAAAATACGAGGAGCATGAAGCGGTGTTGAAAATCATGAAGAGCCTGAAAACGTGTGAAAAACATGAAGAGCCTAAAAAGGTGTGAAAAATATGAAGAGTTTCTAAAGGTGTCTAAAATATGAGGAGCATGAAACGGTCTGAAAAATAGCAGAAGCATGAAGCCTTGTTGAAAAACATGAAGAGTCTGAAAACGTGTGAAAAACATGCAGAGCCTAAAAAGGTGTGAAAAATATGAAGAGCTTCAAAATGTGTCAAAAATATGAGGAGCATGAAACTGTCTGAATAATAGAAGCAGCATGAAACGGTGTTGAAAAACATGAAGAGCCTGAAAAGGTGTGAAAAATATGAAGAGCTTCAAAATGTGTCAAAAATATGAAGAGCATGAAACGGTCTGACAAATAGCAGGAGCATGAAGCGGTGTTGAAAAACATGAAGAGTCTGAAAATGTGTGAAAAACATGAAGAGCCTAAAAAGGTGTGAAAAATATGAAGAGTTTCTAAAGGTGTCTAAAATATGAGGAGCATGAAACGGTCTGAAAAATAAGAGGAGCATGAAGTGGTGTTGAAAAAAAAGAAGAGCCTGAAAAGGTGTGAAATATATGAAGACCTTCAAAAGGTGTCAAAAACATGAGGAGAAAGAAACGTTCTGATAAATAGGAGGAGCATGAAGCGGTGTTGAAAAACATGAAGAGCCTGAAAAGGTGTGAAAAATATGAAGAGCTTCAAATCCGTCAAAAATGAGATGAGCATGAAACGGTCTGAAAAATAAGAGGAGCATGAAGTGGAGTTGAAAAAAAAGAAGAGCCTGAAAAGGTGTGAAATATATGAAGACCTTCAAAAGGTGTTAAAAATATGAGGAGAATTAAACGGTCTGAATAATAGGAGGAGCATGAAGCGGTGTTGCAAAACAGGAAGAGCCTGAAAAGGTGTGAAAAATATGGAGAGATTCTAAAGGTTTCAAAAATGAGAAGAGCACGAAACGGTCTGAAAAATAAGAGGAGCATGAAGTGGTGGTGAAAAACATGAAGAGCGTGAAAAGGTGTGAAAAATATGAAGAGCCTCAAAAGGTGTGAAATACATGAGGAGCATGAAACGGTCTGAAAAATAGGAGGAGCATGAAATGATGTTCAAAAACATGAAGAGCCTGAAAAGGTGTGAAAAATATGAAGAGCTTCAAAAGGTGTGAAAAATATGAGGAGCATGAAACGGTCTGAAAAATAGGAGGAGCATGAAGCGGTGTTGAAAAACATGAAGAGCCTGAAAAGGAGTGAAAAATATGAAGAGGTTCAAAAGGTGTGAAAAATATGAAGGGCTTCAAAAGGTGTCAAAAATTAAATGAGCATGAAAAGGTCTGAAAAATAGGAGGAGCATGAAGTGGTGTTGAAAAAAATGAATAGCCTGAAAATGTGTGAATAATATGAAGAGCCTCAAAAGGTGTCAAGAATATGAGGAGTATGAAACGGTATGATAAATAGCAGGAAAATGAAGCGGTGTTGAAAAACATGAAGAGTCGGAAATCATGTGAAAAATATGAAGAGCTTCAAAAATGTGACAAATATGAAGAGCTTCAAAAGATGTGAAAAATATGAAGAGCTTCAAAAGGTGTCAAAAATGAGATGAGCATGAAACGGTCTGAAAAATAGGAGGAGCATGAAGGGGTGTTGAAAATCATGAAGATAAAGAAAAGGTGTGAAAAATATGAAGAGCTTCAAAAGGTGTCAAAATGAGATGAGCATGAAACGTCTGAAAAATAGGAGGAGCATGAAGTGGTGTTGAAAAACATGAAAAGCCTGAAAATGTGTGAAAAATATGAAGAGCTTCAAAGGTGTGAAATATATGAGGTGCAAGAAACGGTCTGAAAAATTGGAGGAGCATTAAGCGTTGTTGAAAAACATGAAGAGCCTGAAAAGGTGTGAAGTATATGAAGAGCTTCAAAAGGTGTCAAAAATATGAGGAGCATGAAACGTTCTGAAAAATAGCAGGTGCATGAAGCGTTGTTGAAAAACATGAAGAGCCTGAAAAGGTGTGAAAAATATGAAGAGCTTCAAAAGGTGTCAAAAATATGAGGAGCATGAAACGGTCTGAAAAATAGGAGGAGCATGAAGCGGTGTTCAAAAACATGAAGTGCCTGAAAAGGTGTGAAAAATTAGAAGAGCTTCAAAAGGTGTCAAAAATATGAGGATCATGAAATGGTCTGAAAAATAGGAGGAGCATGAAGCTGTGTTCAAAAACATGAAGAGCTGAAAAGGTGTGAAAAATAGAAAAGCCTCAAAACGTGTCAAAAATATGAGGAGCATGAAACGGTCTGAACAATAGCAGGAGCATGAAGCGGTGTAGAAAAACATGAAGAGTCTGAAAATGTGTGAAAATATGAAGAGCTTCAAATATATGAAAAATATGAAGAGCTTCAAAAGGTGTGACAAATATGAAGAGCTTCAAAAGGTGTAAAAATGAGATGAGCATGAAACGGTCTGAAAAATAGGAGGAGAATGAAGCGGTGTTGAAAACCATGAAGAGCCTGAAAAGGTGTGAAAAATATGGAAAGTTTCAAAAGCTGTCAAAAATATGTGGAGCATGATACGGTCTCAAAAATAGGAGGAGCATGAAGTGGTGTTCAAAAACAAGAAGAGCCTGAAAAGGTGTGAAAAATATGAAGAGCTTCAAAAGGTTTCAAATATATGAGGAGCATGAAACGGTCTGAAAAATAGGAGGAGCATGAAGCCGTGTTCAAAAATATGAAGAGCATGAAAAGGTGTGAAAAATATGAGGAGTTTCAAAATGTGTCAAAAATATGAGGAGCATGAAACGGTCTGAAAATTAGGAGGAGCATGAAGCGGTGTTCAAAAACATGAAGAGCCTGAAAAGGTGTGAAAAATATGAAGAGCTTCAAAAGGTGTCAAAAATATGAGGAGCATGAAACGGTCTGAAAAATAGGAGGAGCATGAAGCCGTGTTCAAAAACATGAAGAGCCTGAAAAAGTGTGAAAAATATGAAGAGCTTCAAAAGTTTTCAAAAATATGAGGAGCATGATACGGTTTGAAAAATAGGAGGAGCATGAAGCGGTGTTGAAAAACATGAAGAGCCTGAAAAGGTGTGAAAAATATGAAGAGCTTCAAATCCGTCAAAAATGAGATGAGCATGAAACGGTCTGAAAAATAAGAGGAGCATGAAGTGGAGTTGAAAAAAAAGAAGAGCCTGAAAAGGTGTGAAATATATGAAGACCTTCAAAAGGTGTTAAAAATATGAGGAGAATTAAACGGTCTGAATAATAGGAGGAGCATGAAGCGGTGTTGCAAAACATGAAGAGCCTGAAAAGGTGTGAAAAATATGGAGAGATTCTAAAGGTTTCAAAAATGAGAAGAGCACGAAACGGTCTGAAAAATAAGAGGAGCATGAAGTGGTGGTGAAAAACATGAAGAGCGTGAAAAGGTGTGAAAAATATGAAGAGCCTCAAAAGGTGTGAAATACATGAGGAGCATGAAACGGTCTGAAAAATAGGAGGAGCATGAAATGATGTTCAAAAACATGAAGAGCCTGAAAAGGTGTGAAAAATATGAAGAGCTTCAAAAGGTGTGAAAAATATGAGGAGCATGAAACGGTCTGAAAAATAGGAGGAGCATGAAGCGGTGTTGAAAAACATGAAGAGCCTGAAAAGGAGTGAAAAATATGAAGAGCTTCAAAAGGTGTGAAAAATATGAAGGGCTTCAAAAGGTGTCAAAAATTAAATGAGCATGAAAAGGTCTGAAAAATAGGAGGAGCATGAAGTGGTGTTGAAAAAAATGAATAGCCTGAAAATGTGTGAATAATATGAAGAGCCTCAAAAGGTGTCAAGAATATGAGGAGTATGAAACGGTATGATAAATAGCAGGAAAATGAAGCGGTGTTGAAAAACATGAAGAGTCGGAAATCATGTGAAAAATATGAAGAGCTTCAAAAATGTGACAAATATGAAGAGCTTCAAAAGATGTGAAAAATATGAAGAGCTTCAAAAGGTGTCAAAAATGAGATGAGCATGAAACGGTCTGAAAAATAGGAGGAGCATGAAGGGGTGTTGAAAATCATGAAGATAAAGAAAAGGTGTGAAAAATATGAAGAGCTTCAAAAGGTGTCAAAATGAGATGAGCATGAAACGTCTGAAAAATAGGAGGAGCATGAAGTGGTGTTGAAAAACATGAAAAGCCTGAAAATGTGTGAAAAATATGAAGAGCTTCAAAAGGTGTGAAATATATGAGGTGCAAGAAACGGTCTGAAAAATTGGAGGAGCATTAAGCGTTGTTGAAAAACATGAAGAGCCTGAAAAGGTGTGAAAAATATGAAGAGCTTCAAAAGGTGTCAAAAATATGAGGAGCAT
The DNA here is from genome assembly GCF_033118175.1 of Dama dama. Lineage (NCBI taxonomy): Eukaryota > Metazoa > Chordata > Mammalia > Artiodactyla > Cervidae > Dama > Dama dama. The sequence goes on from NW_026870885.1 coordinate 5,191,125, forward strand.
GAAACGGTCTGAAAAATAGGAGGAGCATGAAGCGGTGTTCAAAAACATGAAGTGCCTGAAAAGGTGTGAAAAATTAGAAGAGCTTCAAAAGGTGTCAAAAATATGAGGATCATGAAATGGTCTGAAAAATAGGAGGAGCATGAAGCTGTGTTCAAAAACATGAAGAGCTGAAAAGGTGTGAAAAATAGAAAAGCCCCAAAACGTGTCAAAAATATGAGGAGCATGAAACGGTCTGAACAATAGCAGGAGCATGAAGCGGTGTTGAAAAACATGAAGAGTCTGAAAACGTGTGAAAATATGAAGAGCTTCAAATATATGAAAAATATGAAGAGCTTCAAAAGGTGTGACAAATATGAAGAGCTTCAAAAGGTGTAAAAATGAGATGAACATGAAACGGTCTGAAAAATAGGAGGAGAATGAAGCGGTGTTGAAAACCATGAAGAGCCTGAAAAGGTGTGAAAAATATGGAAAGTTTCAAAAGGTGTCAAAAATATGTGGAGCATGATACGGTCTCAAAAATAGGAGGAGCATGAAGTGGTGTTCAAAAACAAGAAGAGCCTGAAAAGGTGTGAAAAATATGAAGAGCTTCAAAAGGTTTCAAATATATGAGGAGCATGAAACGGTCTGAAACATAGGAGGAGCATGAAGCCGTGTTCAAAAACATGAAGAGCATGAAAAGGTGTGAAAAATATGAGGAGTTTCAAAATGTGTCAAAAATATGAGGAGCATGAAACGGTCTGAAAATTAGGAGGAGCATGAAGCGGTGTTGAAAAACATGAAGAACCTGAAAAGGTGTGAGAAATATCAAGAGCTTCAAAAGGTGTCAAATATATGAGGAGCATGAAACTTTCTGAAAAAGAGGAGGAGCATGAAGCGGTGTTGAAAAACATGAAGAGCCTGAAAAGCTGTGTAAAATATGAAGAGGTTCTAAAGGTGTCAAAAATATGAGGAGCATGAAACTGTCTTAAAAATAGGCGGATTATGAAACGGTGTTCATAAACATGAAGAACCTGAAAAGGTGTGAAAAATATGAAAAGCCTCAAAACCTGTCAAAAACATGAGGAGCATGAAACGGTCTGAAAAATAGCAGGGTCATGAAGCGGTGTTGAAAAACATGAAGAGTCTGAAAACGTGTGAAAATATGAAGAGCTTCAAACATATGAAAAATATGAAGAGCTTCAAAAGGTGTGAAAAATATGAACAGCTTCAAAAAGTGACAAAAATGAGATGAGCATGAAACGGCCCGAAAAATACGAGGAGCATGAAGCGGTGTTGAAAATCATGAAGAGCCTGAAAACGTGTGAAAAACATGAAGAGCCTAAAAAGGTGTGAAAAATATGAAGAGTTTCTAAAGGTGTCTAAAATATGAGGAGCATGAAACGGTCTGAAAAATAGCAGAAGCATGAAGCCTTGTTGAAAAACATGAAGAGTCTGAAAACGTGTGAAAAACATGCAGAGCCTAAAAAGGTGTGAAAAATATGAAGAGCTTCAAAATGTGTCAAAAATATGAGGAGCATGAAACTGTCTGAATAATAGAAGCAGCATGAAACGGTGTTGAAAAACATGAAGAGCCTGAAAAGGTGTGAAAAATATGAAGAGCTTCAAAATGTGTCAAAAATATGAAGAGCATGAAACGGTCTGACAAATAGCAGGAGCATGAAGCGGTGTTGAAAAACATGAAGAGTCTGAAAATGTGTGAAAAACATGAAGAGCCTAAAAAGGTGTGAAAAATATGAAGAGTTTCTAAAGGTGTCTAAAATATGAGGAGCATGAAACGGTCTGAAAAATAAGAGGAGCATGAAGTGGTGTTGAAAAAAAAGAAGAGCCTGAAAAGGTGTGAAATATATGAAGACCTTCAAAAGGTGTCAAAAACATGAGGAGAAAGAAACGTTCTGATAAATAGGAGGAGCATGAAGCGGTGTTGAAAAACATGAAGAGCCTGAAAAGGTGTGAAAAATATGAAGAGCTTCAAATCCGTCAAAAATGAGATGAGCATGAAACGGTCTGAAAAATAAGAGGAGCATGAAGTGGAGTTGAAAAAAAAGAAGAGCCTGAAAAGGTGTGAAATATATGAAGACCTTCAAAAGGTGTTAAAAATATGAGGAGAATTAAACGGTCTGAATAATAGGAGGAGCATGAAGCGGTGTTGCAAAACATGAAGAGCCTGAAAAGGTGTGAAAAATATGGAGAGATTCTAAAGGTTTCAAAAATGAGAAGAGCACGAAACGGTCTGAAAAATAAGAGGAGCATGAAGTGGTGGTGAAAAACATGAAGAGCGTGAAAAGGTGTGAAAAATATGAAGAGCCTCAAAAGGTGTGAAATACATGAGGAGCATGAAACGGTCTGAAAAATAGGAGGAGCATGAAATGATGTTCAAAAACATGAAGAGCCTGAAAAGGTGTGAAAAATATGAAGAGCTTCAAAAGGTGTGAAAAATATGAGGAGCATGAAACGGTCTGAAAAATAGGAGGAGCATGAAGCGGTGTTGAAAAACATGAAGAGCCTGAAAAGGAGTGAAAAATATGAAGAGCTTCAAAAGGTGTGAAAAATATGAAGGGCTTCAAAAGGTGTCAAAAATTAAATGAGCATGAAAAGGTCTGAAAAATAGGAGGAGCATGAAGTGGTGTTGAAAAAAATGAATAGCCTGAAAATGTGTGAATAATATGAAGAGCCTCAAAAGGTGTCAAGAATATGAGGAGTATGAAACGGTATGATAAATAGCAGGAAAATGAAGCGGTGTTGAAAAACATGAAGAGTCGGAAATCATGTGAAAAATATGAAGAGCTTCAAAAATGTGACAAATATGAAGAGCTTCAAAAGATGTGAAAAATATGAAGAGCTTCAAAAGGTGTCAAAAATGAGATGAGCATGAAACGGTCTGAAAAATAGGAGGAGCATGAAGGGGTGTTGAAAATCATGAAGATAAAGAAAAGGTGTGAAAAATATGAAGAGCTTCAAAAGGTGTCAAAATGAGATGAGCATGAAACGTCTGAAAAATAGGAGGAGCATGAAGTGGTGTTGAAAAACATGAAAAGCCTGAAAATGTGTGAAAAATATGAAGAGCTTCAAAAGGTGTGAAATATATGAGGTGCAAGAAACGGTCTGAAAAATTGGAGGAGCATTAAGCGTTGTTGAAAAACATGAAGAGCCTGAAAAGGTGTGAAAAATATGAAGAGCTTCAAAAGGTGTCAAAAATATGAGGAGCATGAAACGTTCTGAAAAATAGGAGGTGCATGAAGCGTTGTTGAAAAACATGAAGAGCCTGAAAAGGTGTGAAAAATATGAAGAGCTTCAAAAGGTGTCAAAAATATGAGGAGCATGAAACGGTCTGAAAAATAGGAGGAGCATGAAGCGGTGTTCAAAAACATGAAGTGCCTGAAAAGGTGTGAAAAATTAGAAGAGCTTCAAAAGGTGTCAAAAATATGAGGATCATGAAATGGTCTGAAAAATAGGAGGAGCATGAAGCTGTGTTCAAAAACATGAAGAGCTGAAAAGGTGTGAAAAATAGAAAAGCCTCAAAACGTGTCAAAAATATGAGGAGCATGAAACGGTCTGAACAATAGCAGGAGCATGAAGCGGTGTAGAAAAACATGAAGAGTCTGAAAATGTGTGAAAATATGAAGAGCTTCAAATATATGAAAAATATGAAGAGCTTCAAAAGGTGTGACAAATATGAAGAGCTTCAAAAGGTGTAAAAATGAGATGAGCATGAAACGGTCTGAAAAATAGGAGGAGAATGAAGCGGTGTTGAAAACCATGAAGAGCCTGAAAAGGTGTGAAAAATATGGAAAGTTTCAAAAGGTGTCAAAAATATGTGGAGCATGATACGGTCTCAAAAATAGGAGGAGCATGAAGTGGTGTTCAAAAACAAGAAGAGCCTGAAAAGGTGTGAAAAATATGAAGAGCTTCAAAAGGTTTCAAATATATGAGGAGCATGAAACGGTCTGAAAAATAGGAGGAGCATGAAGCCGTGTTCAAAAATATGAAGAGCATGAAAAGGTGTGAAAAATATGAGGAGTTTCAAAATGTGTCAAAAATATGAGGAGCATGAAACGGTCTGAAAATTAGGAGGAGCATGAAGCGGTGTTCAAAAACATGAAGAGCCTGAAAAGGTGTGAAAAATATGAAGAGCTTCAAAAGGTGTCAAAAATATGAGGAGCATGAAACGGTCTGAAAAATAGGAGGAGCATGAAGCCGTGTTCAAAAACATGAAGAGCCTGAAAAGGTGTGAAAAATATGAAGAGCTTCAAAAGTTTTCAAAAATATGAGGAGCATGATACGGTTTGAAAAATAGGAGGAGCATGAAGCGGTGTTGAAAAACATGAAGAGTGTGAAAACGTGTGAAAATATGAAGAGCTTCAAAAATATTAAAAATATGAAGAGCTTCAAAAGTTGTGAAAAATATGAAGAGATTAAAAAGGTGTCAAAAATGAGATGAGCATGAAACGGTCTGAAAAATAGGAGGAGCATGAAGCGGTGTTGAAAATCATGAAGAGCCTGAAAAGGTGTGAACAATATGAAAAGCTTCAAAAGGTGTCAAAATGAGATGAGCATGAAACGCTCTGAAAAATAGGAGCAGCATGAAGTGGTGTTGAAAAAAATGAAAAGCCTGAAAAGGTGTGAAACATATGACGAGCTTCAAAAGGTGTCAAAAATATGAGGAGAATGAAACGGTCTGCAAAATAGGAGGAGCATGAAATAGTGTTCAAAAACATGAAGAGCCTGAAAAGGTGTGACAAATATGAAGAGCTTCAAAAGGTGTGAAATACATGAGGAGGATTAAACGTTCTGAAAAATAGGAGGAGCATGAAGCGGTGTTCAAAAACATGAAGAGCCTGGAAAGGTGTGAAAAATATGAAGAGCTTCAATAGATGTCAAAAATATGAGGAGGATGAAACGGTCTGAAAACTAGGAGGAGCATGAAGCCGTGTTCAAAAACATGAAGAGCCTGAAAAGGTGTGAAAAATACGAAGAGCTTCAAAAGGTGTCAAAAATATGAGGAGCATGAAACGGTCTGAAAAATAGCAGGGGCATGAAGCGGTGTTCAAAAACATGAAGAGCCTGAAAATGTGTGAAAAATATAAAGAGCTTCAAAAGATGTGAAAAATATGAAGAGCTTCAAAAGTGTCAAAAATGAGATGAGCATGAAACGGTCTGAAAAATAGGAGGAGCATGAAGCGGTGTTGAAAAACATGAAGAACCTGAAAAGGTGTGAGAAATATCAAGAGCTTCAAAAGGTGTCAAATATGTGAGGAGCATGAAACTTTCTGAAAAAGAGGAGGAGCATGAAGCGGTGTTGAAAAACATGAAGAGCCTGAAAAGCTGTGTAAAATATGAAGAGGTTCTAAAGGTGTCAAAAATATGAGGAGCATGAAACTGTCTTAAAAATAGGCGGATTATGAAACGGTGTTCAAAAACATGAAGAACCTGAAAAGGTGTGAAAAATATGAAAAGCCTCAAAACCTGTCAAAAACATGAGGAGCATGAAACGGTCTGAAAAATAGCAGGGTCATGAAGCGGTGTTGAAAAACATGAAGAGTCTGAAAACGTGTGAAAATATGAAGAGCTTCAAACATATGAAAAATATGAAGAGCTTCAAAAGGTGTGAAAAATATGAACAGTTTCAAAAGGTGACAAAAATGAGATGAGCATGAAACGGTCTGAAAAATAGGAGGAGCATGAAGTGATGTTGAGAAACCTGAAGAGACTGAAAAGGTGTGAAAAATATGAAGAGCTACAAAAGATGTGAAATATATGAGGAGCATGAAATGATCTGAAAAATAGGAGGAGCATGAAACGGTGTTGAAAAACATGAAGAGCCTGAAAAGGTGTGAAAAATATTAAGATCTTCAAAAGGTGTCAAAAATATGAGGTGCATGAAACGGTCTGAAAAATAGGAGGAACATGAGGCACGGTTGAAAAACATGAAGAGCCTGAAAAGGTGTGAAAAATATCAATAGCTTCAAAAGGTGTCAAAAATATGAGGAGCATGAAACAGTCTGAAAAATAGGAGGAGCATGAACTGGTGTTGAAAAACATGAAGAGCCTGAAAAGTTGTGAAAAATATGAAGAGCATTAAAAGGTGTCAAAAATATGAGGAGCATGAAACGGTCTGAAAAATAGGAGGAGCATGAATTGGTGTTGAAAAACATGAAGAGCCTGAAAAGTTGTGAAAAATATGAAGAGCATTAAAAGGTGTCAAAAATATGAGGAGCATGAAACGGTCTGAAAAAAAGGAGGAGTATGAAGCGGTGTTGAAAACATGAAAAGGCTGAAAATGTGTGAAAAATATGAAGAGCTTCCAAAGGTGTGAAAAATATGAATAGCTTCGAAATGTGTCAATAATGAGAGGAGCATGAAACGGTGTGAAAAATAGGAGGAGCATGAAGTGGTGTTGACAAACATGAAGAGCTGAAAAGCTGTGAAAAATATGATGAGCTTTAAAAGGTCTCAAATATATGAGGAGCATGAAATTTTCTGAAAAATAGGAGGAGCATGAAACGTTCTTCATAACATGAAGAGCCTGAAAAGGTGTGAAAAATATAAAGAGCTTAAAACCTGTCAAACATTGAGGAGCATGAAACGATCTGAAAAATAGGAAGAGCATGACGCAGTGTTGAAAAACATGAAGAGGCTGAAAAGTTGTGAAAAATATGAAGAGCTTCAAAAGGTGTCAGAAATGAGAGAGCATGAAACGGTCTGAAAAATAGGAGGAGCATGAAGCAATGTTCAAAAACATGAACAGCCTGAAAAGGTGTTCAGAATCATGAAGAGCCTGAAAAGTTGTGAAAAATATGAAGATATTCAAAAGGTGTCAAAAATATGAGGAGCATGAAACTGTCAGATAAATAGGAGGAGCATGAGGCGGTGTTGAAAACATGAAGAGCCTGAGAAGTTGTGAAAAATATAAAGAGCTTCAAAAGGTGTCAAAAACAATGTGGGGCATGAAACGGTCTGAAAAATAGGAGGAGCATGATGCGGTGTTCAAAAACATGAAGAACCTGAAAATGTGTGAAAAATATGAAGAGCTTCAAAATGTGTCAAAATATGAGGAGCATGAAAGGGTTTTAAAAATAGGAGAAGCATGAAACAGTGTTGAAAACATGAAGAGCATGAAAAGTTGTGAAACATATGAAGAGCTTCAAAAGGTGTCAAAATATGAGGAGCATGAAACGGTCTGAAAAAAGGAGGAGCATGAAGCAGTGTTGAAAACATGAAGAGTCTGAAAATGTGTGAAAAATATGAAGAGCTTCAAAACGTGTCAAGAATATGAGGACCAAGAAACGGTCTGAAAAATACGAGGAGCATGAAGCGGTGTGGAAAAACATGAAGACTCTGAAAAGGTGTGAAAAAAGTGAAGAGCTTCAAAAGGTGTCAAAAATATGAGGAGGATAAAACGGTCTGAAAAATAGGAGGAGCATGAAGCGGAGTGGAAAACATGAAGAGCCTGAAAACGTGTGAAATATATGAAGAGCTTCAAAAGGTGTCAAAATATGAGGAGCATGAAATGGTCTGAAAAATAAGAGGAGCATGAAGCGGTGTTGAAAACCATGAAGAGCCTGAAAAGTTGTGAAATATATGAAGACCTTCAAAATGTATCAAAATATGAAGAGCATGAAACCGTCTGAAAAATAGGAGGATCATGAAGCAGTGTTGAAAACAATGAAGAGCTTCAAAAGGTGTGAAAAATGTGAGGAGCATGAAACGGTCTGAAAAATAGGAGGAACATGAAGCAGTGTTGAAAAACATGAACAGCCTGCAAAGGTGTGAAAAATATGAAGAGCTTCAAAACGTGTCAAAAATATGAGGAGCAGGAAACGGTCTGAAAAATACGAGGAGCATGAATCGGTGTTGAAAAACATGAAGAGTCTTAAAAGATGTGAAAAATATGAAGAGCTTAAAAATGTGTCAAAAAAGGAGGAGGATGAAACGTTGTTAAAAAAACATGAAGAGCCTGAAAAGGTGTGAAATATATGAAGAGCTTTAAAAGGTCTGAAAAATATCAAGAGCTTCAAAAGGTGTGAAATACATGAGGAGCATGAAACTCTCTGAATAATAGGAGGAGCATGAAGTGCTGTTCAAAACATGAAGAGCCTGAAAAGGTGTGAAAAATATGAAGAGCTTCAAAACGTGTCAAGAATATGAGGACCACGAAACGGTCTGAAAAATACGAGGAGCATGAAGCGGTGTGGAAAAACATGAAGACTCTGAAAAAGTGTGAAAAAAGTGAAGAGCTTCAAAAGGTGTCAAAAATATGAGGAGGATAAAACGGTCTGTAAAATAGGAGGCGCATGAAGCGGAGTGGAAAACATGAAGAGCCTGAAAACGTGTGAAATATATGAAGAGCTTCAAAAGGTGTCAAAATATGAGGAGCATGAAATGGTCTGAAAAATAAGAGGAGCATGAAGCGGTGTTGAAAACCGTGAAGAGCCTGAAAAGTTGTGAAATATATGAAGACCTTCAAAATGTATCAAAAATATGAAGAGCATGAAACCGTCTGAAAAATAGGAGGATCATGAAGCAGTGTTGAAAACAATGAAGAGCTTCAAAACGTGTCAAAAATATGAGGAGCAGGAAACGGTCGGAAAAATACGAGGAGCATGAAGCGGTGTTGAAAAACATGAAGAGTCTTAAAAGATGTGAAAAATATGAAGAGCTTCAAAATGTGTCAAAAAAGGAGGAGGATGAAACATTGTTAAAAAAACATGAAGAGCCTGAAAAGGTGTGAAATATATGAAGAGCTTCAAAAGGTGTGAAAAATATCAAGAGCTTCAAAAGGTGTGAAATACATGAGGAGCATGAAACTCTCTGAATAATAGGAGGAGCATGAAGTGCTGTTCAAAACATGAAGAGCCTGAAAAGGTGTGAAAAATATGAAGAGCTTCAAAACGTGTCAAAAATATGAGGAGCATGAAACGGTCTGAAAAATAGGAGGAGCACGACGAGTTGTTGAAAAACGTGAATAGCCTGAAAAGGTGTGAATATATGAAGAGCTTCAAAAGGTGTCAAAACTATGAGGAGCATGAAACGGTCTGAAAAATAGGAGGACCATGAAGAGGTGTTGAAAAAAAATGAAGAGCCTGAAAAAGTGTGAAAAATATGAAGAGCTTCAAAAGGTGTCAAAAATATAGGAGAATGAAACGGTCTGAAAAATAGGAGGAGCATGAAATGGTGTTCAAAACATGAAGAGATGAAATGGTGTGAAAAATATGAAGAGCTTCAAACGGTGTGAAAATATGAGGAGCATGAAACGGTCTGAAAAAGAGGAGGAGCATGAAGCGGTGTTGAAAAACATGAAGAGCCTGAAAAGGAGTGAAATATATGAAGAGCTTCAAAAGGTGTGAAAAATATGAAGAGCTTCAAAAGGTGTCATAAATACGAGGAGCATGAAACGATCTGAAAAATAGGAGGAGCAAGAAACGGTGTTCAAAAACATGAAGAGCCTCAAAAGGTGTGAAAAATATGAAGAGCTTCAAAAGGTGTGAAAAAAATGAGGAGCATGAAACGGTCAGAAAAATAGGAGGACCATGAAGCGGTGTTCAAAAACATGAAGAGCCTGCAAAGGTGTGAAAAATATGAAGAGCTTCTAAAGGTGTCAAAAATATGAGGAGCGTGAAACGGTCTGAAAAATAGGAGAAGCATGAAGCGGTTTTCAAAAATATGAAGAGTCTGAAAGGTGTGAAATATATGAAGAGCTTCAAAGGGGGGAAAAATATGAGGAGCACGAAACGGTCTGCAAACCTGGAGGAGCATGAAGCGGTGTTGAAAAAGATGAAAAGCCTGAAAAGTGTGAAAAATATGAAGAGCTTCAAAAGGTGTCAAAAATATAAGAAGCATGAAACGATCTGAAAAATAGGAGGAGCATGAAGCAATGTTCAAAAACATGAACAGCCTGAAAAGGTGTTCAGAATCATGAAGAGCCTAAAAGTTGTGAAAAATATGAAGATATTCAAAAGGTGTCAAAAATATGAGGAGCATGAAACTGTCAGATAAATAGGAGGAGCATGAGGCGGTGTTGAAAACATGAAGAGCCTGAGAAGTTGTGAAAAATATAAAGAGCTTCAAAAGGTGTCAAAAACAATGTGGAGCATGAAACGGTCTGAAAAATAGGAGGAGCATGAAGCCGTGTTGAAAAACATGAACAGCCTGAAAAGGTGTGAAAAATATGAAGAGCTTCAAAAAGTTTGAAAATTATGAGGAGCGTGAAACGGTCTGAAAAATAGGAGGAGCATGATGCGGTGTTCAAAAACATGAAGAACCTGAAAATTTGTGAAAAATATGAAGAGCTTCAAAAGGTGTCAAAATATAAGGAGCATGAAACGGTTTTAAAAATAGGAGAAGCATGAAACAGTGTTGAAAACATGAAGAGCATGAAAAGTTGTGAAACATATGAAGAGCTTCAAAAGGTGTCAAAATATGAGGAGCATGAAACGGTTTGAAAAAAGGAGGAGCATGAAGCAGTGTTGAAAACATGAAGAGTCTGAAAATGTGTGAACAATATGAAGAGCTTCAAAACGTGTCAAGAATATGAGGACCACGAAACGGTCTGAAAAATACGAGGAGCATGAAACGGTGTGGAAAAACATGAAGACTCTGAAAAAGTGTGAAAAAAGTGAAGAGCTTCAAAAGGTGTCAAAAATATGAGGAGGATAAAACGGTCTGAAAAATAGGAGGAGCATGAAGCGGAGTGGAAAACATGAAGAGCCTGAAAAAGTGTGAAATATATGAAGAGCTTCAAAAGGTGTCAAAATATGAGGAGCATGAAATGGTCTGAAAAATAAGAGGAGCATGAAGCGGTGTTGAAAACCATGAAGAGCCTGAAAAGTTGTGAAATATATGAAGACCTTCAAAATGTATCAAAAATATGAAGAGCATGAAACCGTCTGAAAAATAGGAGGATCATGAAGCAGTGTTGAAAACAATGAAGAGCTTCAAAAGGTGTGAAAAATGTGAGGAGCATGAAACGGTCTGAAAAATAGGAGGAACATGAAGCAGTGTTGAAAAACATGAACAGCCTGCAAAGGTGTGAAAAATATGAAGAGCTTCAAAACGTGTCAAAAATATGAGGAGCAGGAAACGGTCTGAAAAATACGAGGAGCATGAAGCGGTGTTGAAAAACATGAAGAGACTTAAAAGATGTGAAAAATATGAAGAGCTTCAAAATGTGTCAAAAAAGGAGGAGGATGAAACGTTGTTAAAAAAACATGAAGAGCCTGAAAATGTGTGAAATATATGAAGAGCTTCAAAAGGTGTGAAAAATATCAAGAGCTTCAAAAGGTGTGAAATACATGAGGAGCATGAAACTCTCTGAATAATAGGAGGAGCATGAAGTGCTGTTCAAAACATGAAGAGCCTGAAAAGTTGTGAAAAATATGAAGAGCTTCAAAACGTGTCAAAAATATGAGGAGCATGAAACGGTCTGAAAAATAGGATCAGCATGAAGCGGAGTGGAAAAATATGAAGAGCTTGAAAAGGTGTGAAAAATATGAAGAGCTTCAAAAGGTGTGAAATAAATGAGGAGCATGAAACGGTCTGAAAAATAGGAGGAGCAAGAAGCGGTGTTGAAAAACATCAAGAGCCTGAAAAGGTGTGAAAAATATAAAGAGCTTCAAAAGGTGTGAAAAATATGAGGAGCATGAAACGGTCTGAAAAATAGGAGGAGCATGAAGCGGTGTTGAAAAACATGAAAAGCCTGAAAAGGTGTGAAAAATATGAAGAGCTTCAAAAGGTGTCAAAAATATGAGGAGCATGAAACGGTCTGAAAAATAGGAGTTGCAAGAAGCGGTGTTCAAAAACATGAAGAGCCTGAAAAGGAGTGAAATATATGAAGAGCTTCAAAAGCTGTGAAAAATATGAAGAGCTTCAAAACGTGTCAAAAATGAGATGAGCATGAAACGGTTTGAAAAATAGGAGGAGCAAGAAGCGTTTGTGAAAAACATGAAGAGACTGAAAAGGTGTGAAAAATATGAAAAGCTTCATAAGATGTCAAAAATATGAGGAGCATGAAACGGTCTGAATTATAGCAGGAGCATGAAGCGGTGTTCAAAAACATGAAGAGCCTGAAAAGGTGAGAAAAATATGAAGAGCTTCAAAAGCTGTCAAAAATATGAGAAGCATGAAACGGTCTGAAAAATAGGAGGAGCATGAAGCGGTGTTCAAAAACATGAAAAGCCTGAAAAGGTGTGAAAAATATGAAGAGCTACAAAAGGTGTGAAAAATATGAGGAGCATTAAACGGTCTGCAAACCTGGAGGAGCTTGAAGTGGTGTTGAAAAACATGAAGAGCCTGAAAAGGTGTGAAAAATCTGAAAAGCTTCAAAAGGAGTCAAAAATGTGATGAGCATGAAACGGTCTGAGAAATAGGAGGAGCATGAAGTGGTGTTCAAATAATGAAGAGCGTGAAAAGGAGTGATATATATGCAGAGTTTCAAAAGGTGTCAAAAATATGAGGAGCATGAAACGGTCTGAAAAATACGAGCAGCATGATGTGGTCTTGAAAAACATGAAGAACCTGAAAGGTGTGAAAAATATGAAAAGCTTCACAAGGTGTCAAAAATAGGAGGAGCATGATACGGTTTGAAAAAAGGAGTAGCATGAAGTGGTATTGAAAACATGAATAGCCTGGAGAGGTGTGAAATATATGAAGAGCTTCAAAAGGTGTGAAAAATATGAAAAGCTTCAGAAGTTGTGAAATACATGACGAGCATGAAAATCTCTGAAAAATAAGAGGAGCATGAAGTGGTGTTGAAAAACGTGAATAGCCTGTAAAGGTGTGAACATATGAAGAGCTTGAAAAGGTGTCAAAACTATGAGGAGCATGAAACGGGCTGAAAAATAGGAGGAGCATGAAGCGGTGTTGAAAAAAATGAAGAGCTTGAAAAGGTGTGAAAAACATGAAGAGCTTCAAAAGATGTCAAAAATATCGGAGAATGAAACGGTCTGAAAAATAGGAAGAGCATGAAACGGTGTTCAAAACATGAAGAGCAGAAAAGGTGTGAAAAATATGAAGAGCTTCAAAAGGTTTCAAAAATATGAGAAGCATGAAACTCTCTGAAAAATAGGAGGAGCATGAAGCGGTGTTGAAAAACATGAAGAGCCTGAAAAGATGTGAAAAATATGAAGAGCTTCAAAAGTTGTCAAATATATGAGGAGCATGAAACGGTCTGAAAAATAGGAGGAGCATGAAGCTGTGTTCAAAAACATGAAGAGCCTGAAAAGGTGTGAAATATATGAAGAGCTTCAAAATGTGTTAAAAATAGGAGGAGCGTGAAACGGTCTGAAAAATTGTAGGAGCTTGAAGCTGTGTTCAAAAACATGAAGAGCCTGAAAAGGTGTGAAATATATGAAGAGCTTCAAAATGTGTTAAAAATATGAGGAGCGTGAAACGGTCTGAAAAATTGGAGGAGCATGAAACGGTGTTCAAAAACATGAAGAACCTGAAAAGGTGTGAAAAATATGAAGAGCCTCAAAAGGTGTGAAAAATATGAAGAGCTTCAAAAGGTGTCAAAAATTAGATGAGCAAGAAAAGTTATGAAAAATATGAGGAGCATGAAGTGGTGTTGAAAAAATGAAGAGCCTGAAAAGGTGTGAAATATATGAAGAGCCTGAAAAGGTGTGAAAAATATGAAGAGCTTCAAAAAGTGTCAAAAATATGAGGAGCATGACACGGTCTGAAAAATTGGAGGAACATGAAGCGGTGTTGAAAAACATGAAGAGCCTGAAAAGGTGTGAAAAATATGAAGAGTTTCAAAAATATGAAAAATATGAGGAGCTTCAAAAGCTGTGAAAAATATGAAGAGCATGAAATGATCTGAAAAACAGGAGGAGCAAGTAACGGTTTTCAAAACATGAAGAGCCTGAAAAGGTGTGAAATATATGAAGAGATTCAAAAAGTGTGAAAAATATGAAGAGCTTAAAAAAGGTGTCAAAAATGAGATGAGCATGAAACGGTCTGAAAAAGAGAAGGAGCATGAAGCGTTGTAGAAAAAAAATGAAGAGTCTGAAAAGGTGTTAAATATATGAAGAGCTTCAAAAGTTGTCAAAAATATGAGGAGCATGATACGGTCTGAAAAAGAGGGGAAACATGAAGCGGTGTTGAAAAACATGAAGAGCCTGAAAAAGTGTGAAAAATATGAAGAGCTTCAAAAGGAGTCAAAAATATGAGGAGCATGAAACGGTCTGAAAAATAGGAGGAGCATGAAGCGGTGTTCAAACATGAAGAGCCTGAAAAGGTGTGAAAAATATGAAGGGCTTCAAAAGGTGTGAAAAATATGAAGAATTTCAAAATCTGTCAAAAATGAGATGAGCATGAAACGGTCTGAAAAATATGAGGAGCATGAAGTGGTGTTGAAAAACATGAAAAGCCTGAAAACGTGTGAAAAATATGAAGAGATTCAAAACGTGTCAAAAATGAGATGAGCATGAAAGGGTCTGAAAAATAGGAGGAGCATGGAACGGTGTTCAAAAACATGAAGAGGCAGCACAATTTGAAAAATATGAAGAGCTTCAAAAGCTGTCAAATATATGAGGAGCATCAAACGGTCCAAAAAATAGGAGGAGCATGAAGTGGTGTTGAAAAACATGAAGAGCCTGAACATGTGTGAAAAATATGAAGAGCTTCAAAAGGTGTCAAAAATATGAGGAGCATGAAGCGGTCTGAAAAATGGGAGGAGCATCAAGCTGTGTTCAAAAACAGGAAGAGCCTGAAAAGCTGTGAAAAATATGAAGAGCTTCAAAAGGTGTGAAATACATGAGGAGCATGAAACGGACTGAAAATTATGAGGAGCATGAAGCTGTGTTTAAAAACATGAAGAGCCTGAAAAGCTGTGAAAAATATGAAGAGCTTCAAAAGTTGTGAAATACATGAGGAGCATGACACGGACTGAAAATTACGAGGAGCATGAAGCTGTGTTCAAAAACATGAAGAGCCTGAAAATGTGTGAAAAATATGAAGAGCTTCAAAATGTGTCAAATATATGAGGAGCATGAAACGGTCTGAAAAATAGGAGGAGTATGAAGCAGTGTTCAAAAACATGAAGAGCCTGAAAAGGTGTGAAAAATATGAAGAGCTTCAAATGGTGTCACAAATATGAGTAGCATGAAATGGTCTGAACAATAGGAGGAGCATGAAACGGTGTTGAAAAACATGAAGAGCCTGAAAAGATGTGAAAACTATGAAGAGCTTCAAAAGGTGTCAAATATATGAGGAGCATGAAACGGTCTTCTAAATAGCAGCAGCATGAAGCGGTGTTGAAAAACATGAAGAGCCTGAAAAGGTGTCAAAAATATGAGGAGCATGAAACGGTCTGAAAAATAGGAGGAGAATGAAATGGTATTCAAAAACATGAAGAGCCTGAAAAGGTGTGAAAAATATGAAGAGCCTCAAAACATGTCAAAAATATGAGGAGCATGAAACGGTCTGAAAAATAGGAGGAGCATGAAGCAGTGTTCAAAAACATGAAGAACATGAAAAGGTGTGAAAAATGTGAAGAGCATCTAAAGACGTCAAAAATATGAGGAGCATGAAATGGTCTGAAAAATAGGAGGAGCAGGAAGCGGTGTTGAAAAACATGAAGAGCTTGAAATGGTGTCAAAAATATGAAGAGCTTCAAAAGGTGTCAAAAATATGAGGAGCTTGAAACAGTCTGAAAAATAGGAGGAGCATGAAGCGATGTTGAAAAACATGAAGAGCGTGAAAACGTGTGATAAATATGCAGAGCTTCAAAAGGTGTGAAAAATAGGAGGAGCATGAAGCATTGTTCAAAAACATGAAGAGCCTGAAAATGTTTGAAAAATATGAAGAGCTTCAGAATGTGTCAAAAATATGAGGAGCATGAAAAGTTCTGAAAAATATGAGGAGCATGAAATGGTATTCAAAACCATAAAGATCCTGAAAAGGTCTGAAAAATATGAAGAGCCTCAAAACGTGTCAAAAATATGAGGAGCATGAAACGGTCTGAAAAATAGGAGGAGAATGAAGAGGTGTTGAAAAACATGAAGAGCCTGAAAACGTGTGAAAAATATGAAGAGCTTCAAAAGGTGTGAAATACATGAGATGCATGAAACGGTCTGAAAAATAGGAGGAGAATGAAGCTGTGTTCAAAAACATGAGAGCCTGAAAATGTGTGAAAAATATGAAGAGCTTCAAAAGGTGTGAAATACATGAGGTGCATGAAAAGATCTGAAAAATAGGAGAAGCATGAAGCGGTGTTCAAAAACATGAAGAGCCTGAAAAGGTGTGAAAAATATGAAGACCTTCAAAATGTGTGAAAAATATGATGCATGAAAAGGTCAGAAAAATAGGAGGAGCATGAAGCAGTGTTCAAAAACATGAAGAGCCTGAAAAGGTGTATAATATATGAAAAGCGTCAAAGTTTTCAAAAATATGAGGAGCATGAAACGGTCTGAAAAATAGGAGGAGTATGAAACGGTGTTTAAAAACATGAAGAGCCTGGAAAGGTGTGAAAAATATGAAGAGCTTCAAAAGGAGTGAAATACATGAGGAGCATGAAACGGTCTAAAAAATAGGAGGAGCATGAAAAGGTCTTCAAAATCATGAAGAGCCTGAAAAGGTGTGAAAAAATATGAAGAGCTTCAAAAGGTGTCAAAAATATAGGAGAATGAAACGGTCTGAGAAATAGGAGGAGCATGAAACGGTGTTCAAAACATGAAGAGCTGAAAAGGTGTGAAATATATGAACAGCTTCAAAAGGTGTCAAAAATATGAGAAGCATGAAACTCTCTGAAAAATAGGAGGAGCATGAAGCGGTGTTGAAAAACATGAAGAGCCTGAAAAGATGTGAAAAATATGAAGAGCTTCAAAAGTTGTCAAATATATGAGGAGCATGAAACGGTCTGAAAAATAGGAGGAGCATGAAGCTGTGTTCAAAAACATGAAGAGCCTGAAAAGGTGTGATAAATATGCAGAGCTTCAAAATGTGTTAAAAATAGGAGGAGCGTGAAACGGTCTGAAAAATTGGAGGAGCTTGAAGCTGTGTTCAAAAACATGAAGAACCTGAAACGGTGTGAAAAATATGAAGAGCCTCAAAAGGTGTGAAAAATATGAAGAGCTTCAAAATGTGTTAAAAATATGAGGAGCGTGAAACGGTCTGAAAAATTGGAGGAGCATGAAACGGTGTTCAAAAACATGAAGAACCTGAAACGGTCTGAAAAAGAGGAGGAGCATGAAGCGTTGTAGAAAAAAAATGAAGAGTCTGAAAAGGTGTTAAATATATGAAGAGCTTCAAAAGTTGTCAAAAATATGAGGAGCATGATACGGTCTGAAAAAGAGGGGAAACATGAAGCGGTGTTGAAAAACATGAAGAGCCTGAAAAAGTGTGAAAAATATGAAGAGCTTCAAAAGGAGTCAAAAATATGAGGAGCATGAAACGGTCTGAAAAATAGGAGGAGCATGAAGCGGTGTTCAAACATGAAGAGCCTGAAAAGGTGTGAAAAATATGAAGGGCTTCAAAAGGTGTGAAAAATATGAAGAATTTCAAAATCTGTCAAAAATGAGATGAGCATGAAACGGTCTGAAAAATATGAGGAGCATGAAGTGGTGTTGAAAAACATGAAAAGCCTGAAAACGTGTGAAAAATATGAAGAGATTCAAAACGTGTCAAAAATGAGATGAGCATGAAAGGGTCTGAAAAATAGGAGGAGCATGGAACGGTGTTCAAAAACATGAAGAGCCAGCACAATTTGAAAAATATGAAGAGCTTCAAAAGCTGTCAAATATATGAGGAGCATCAAACGGTCCAAAAAATAGGAGGAGCATGAAGTGGTGTTGAAAAACATGAAGAGCCTGAAAATGTGTGAAAAATATGAAGAGCTTCAAAAGGTGTCAAAAATATGAGGAGCATGAAACGGTCTGAAAAATGGGAGGAGCATCAAGCTGTGTTCAAAAACAGGAAGAGCCTGAAAAGCTGTGAAAAATATGAAGAGCTTCAAAAGGTGTGAAATACATGAGGAGCATGAAACGGACTGAAAATTATGAGGAGCATGAAGCTGTGTTTAAAAACATGAAGAGCCTGAAAAGCTGTGAAAAATATGAAGAGCCTCAAAACATGTCAAAAATATGAGGAGCATGAAACGGTCTGAAAAATAGGAGGAGCATGAAGCAGTGTTCAAAAACATGAAGAACATGAAAAGGTGTGAAAAATGTGAAGAGCATCTAAAGACGTCAAAAATATGAGGAGCATGAAATGGTCTGAAAAATAGGAGGAGCAGGAAGCGGTGTTGAAAAACATGAAGAGCTTGAAATGGTGTCAAAAATATGAAGAGCTTCAAAAGGTGTCAAAAATATGAGGAGCTTGAAACAGTCTGAAAAATAGGAGGAGCATGAAGCGATGTTGAAAAACATGAAGAGCGTGAAAACGTGTGATAAATATGCAGAGCTTCAAAAGGTGTGAAAAATAGGAGGAGCATGAAGCATTGTTCAAAAACATGAAGAGCCTGAAAATGTTTGAAAAATATGAAGAGCTTCAGAATGTGTCAAAAATATGAGGAGCATGAAAAGTTCTGAAAAATATGAGGAGCATGAAATGGTATTCAAAACCATAAAGATCCTGAAAAGGTCTGAAAAATATGAAGAGCCTCAAAACGTGTCAAAAATATGAGGAGCATGAAACGGTCTGAAAAATAGGAGGAGAATGAAGAGGTGTTGAAAAACATGAAGAGCCTGAAAACGTGTGAAAAATATGAAGAGCTTCAAAAGGTGTGAAATACATGAGATGCATGAAACGGTCTGAAAAATAGGAGGAGAATGAAGCTGTGTTCAAAAACATGAGAGCCTGAAAATGTGTGAAAAATATGAAGAGCTTCAAAAGGTGTGAAATACATGAGGTGCATGAAAAGATCTGAAAAATAGGAGAAGCATGAAGCGGTGTTCAAAAACATGAAGAGCCTGAAAAGGTGTGAAAAATATGAAGACCTTCAAAATGTGTGAAAAATATGATGCATGAAAAGGTCAGAAAAATAGGAGGAGCATGAAGCAGTGTTCAAAAACATGAAGAGCCTGAAAAGGTGTATAATATATGAAAAGCGTCAAAGTTTTCAAAAATATGAGGAGCATGAAACGGTCTGAAAAATAGGAGAAGCATGAAGCGGTGTTTAAAAACATGAAGAGCCTGAAAAGGTGTGAAAAATATGAAGACCTTCAAAAGGTGTCAAAAATATGAGGAGAATGAAAGGGTCTGAAACCTAGGAGGAGCATGAGGCGGTGTTGAAAAACATGAAGATCCTGAAAACGTGTGAAAAATATGAAAAGCTACAAAAGGTGTCGAAAATATGAGGAGCACGAAACGATCTAAAAAATAGGAGGAGCATGAAATGCTGTTGAAAAATATGAAGAGCCTGAAAATGTGAGAAAAAAATGAAGATATTCAAAAGGTGTCAAAAATATGAGGAGCATGAAACGGTCTGAAAAATAGGAGGAGCATGCAATGGTGTTCAAAAACATGAAGAGCCTGAAAAGGTGTGAAAAATATGAAGAGCTTCAAAAGGTTTTCAAAAATATGAGGAGCATGAAACGGTCTGAAAAATAGGAGGAGCATGAGCCATGTTCAAAAACATGAAGAGCCTGAAAAGGTGTGAAAAATATGAAGAGCTTCAAAAGGTGTCAAAACAATGAGGAGCATGAAACGGTCTGAAAAATAGGAGGAGCATGAAATGCTGTTGAAAAACATGAAGAGCCTGAAAAGGTCTGAAAAATAGGAAGAGCTTCAAAAGGTGTGAAATATATGAGGAGCATGAAACGGTCAGAAAAATAGGAGAAGCATGAAGCTGTGTTCAAAAACATGAGAACCAGAAAAGGTGTGAAAAATATGAAGAGCTTCAAATGGTGTGAAATATATGCGGAGCATGAAACGGTCTGAAAAATAGGAGGATCATGAAGCGGTGTTCAAAACATGAAGAGACTGAAAAGGTGTGAAAAATATGAAGAGCTTCAAAAGGTGTCAAAATTATGAGGAACATTAAACGTTCTAAACATAGGAGGAGCATAAAGTGGTGTTGAAAAATATGAAGAGCCAGAAAAGGTGTGAAAAATATGAAGAGCTGCAAAAGGTGTCAAAATTATTAAGAGCATTAAACGTTCTAAACATAGGAGGAGCATTAAGTGGTGTTTAAAAATATGAAGATCCAGAAAAGGTGTGAAAAATATGAAGAGCTGCAAAAGGTGTGAAAAGTATGAGAAGCATGGAACGTTCTGAAAAATAGGAGGAGCATGAAACGATGTTCAAAAATCTGAAGAGCCTGAAAAACTGTGAAATATATGAAGAGCTTCAAAAGGTGTCAAAATATGAGGAGCATGAAACGGTCTGAAAAATATGAAGAGTTTCAATAGTTGTCAAAATATGAGGAGCATGAAATGGTATTCAAAAACATGAAGAGCCTGAAAAGGTGTAAAAAATATGAAGAGCTTCAAAAGGTGTCAAAAATATGAGGAGAATGAAACGGTCTGAAAAATAGGAGGAGCATGTAGTGCTGTTCAAAAACATGAAGAGCCTTAAAAGGTGTGAAAAATATGAAGAGCTTTAAAGTTGTGAAAATTATGAGGAGCATGAAACCGTCTGAAAAATAGCAGGAGCATGACACGGTGTTGAAAAATATGAAGAGCCTTAAAATGTGTGAAAAATATGAAGAGCTTTAAAGGTGTGAAAAATATGAGGAGCATGAAACCGTCTGAAAAATAGGACGAGCATGACACGGTGTTGAAAAACATGAAGATCATGAAAAGATGTGAAAAATATGAAGAGATTCAAAAGCTGTCAAAAATATGAGGTGCCTGAAATGGTCTGAGAAATAGGAGGAGCATGAAGTTGTGTTCAAAAACATGAGAACCAGAAAAGGTGTGAAAAATATGAAGAGCTTCAAAAGGTGTGAAATATATGCGGAGCATGAAACGGTCTGAAAAATAGGAGGATCATGAAGCGGTGTTCAAAACATGAAGAGACTGAAAAGGTGTGAAAAATATGAAGAGCTTCAAAAGGTGTCAAGATTATGAGGAGCATTATACCTTCTAAACATAGGAGGAGCATGAAGTGGTGTTGAAAAATATGAAGAGCCAGAAAAAGTGTGAAAAATATGAAGAGGTTCAAAAGGAGTCAAAAATATGAGGAGCATGAAAAGGTCTAAAAAATGGGAGGAGCATGAAGCGGTGTTGAGAAACATGAAGAGCCTGAAATGGTGTGAAAATATGAAGAGCTTCAAAAGGTGTCAAAAATATGAGGAACATGAAATGATCTGAAAAATAGGACGAATATGAAAAGGTCTGAAAAATAGGAGGAGCAGGAAGCGGTGTTCAAAAACTTGAAGAGTCTGAAAAGATGTGAAATATATGAAGAGTTTCAAAAGGTGTCAAAAATATGAGGAGCATGAAACGGTCTGAAAAATATGAGGATCATGAAGCGGTTGTGAAAAACATGAAGAGCCTGAAAAGGTGTGAAATATATGAATAGATTCAAAAGGTGGAAAAAATAGGAGGAGCATGAAACCTTCTGAAAATTAGGAGGAGCATGAAGCGGTGTTGAAAGCATGATGAGCGTGAAAAAGTGTAGAAAATATGAAGAGATACAAAAGTTGTCAAAAATATAAGGAGCATGAAACGGTCTGAAAATTGGAAGAGCATGAAGTGGTGTTGAAAAACATGAAGAGCCTGAAAATTTGTGAAATACATGAAGAGCTTCAAAAGGTGTCAAAAATATGAGGAGCATGAAACGGTCTGAAAAATAGGAGGAGCATGTAGCGGTTGTGAAAAACATGAAACCCCTGAAAAAGTGTGAAATATATGAAGAGCTTCAAAAGGTGTGAAAAATATGAGGAGCATGAAACGGTCTGAAAAATAGGAGGAGCATGAAACAGTGTTCAATACAATGAAGAGCCTGACAAGGTGTGAAAAATATGAAGAGCTTCAAAAGGTGTCAAATTATGAGGAGCCTGAAACGGTCTGAAAAATAGGAGGAGCATGAAGCGGTGTTCAAAAAAATGAAGAGCCTGAAAAAGTGTGAAAAATATGAAGAGGTTCAAAATGTGTCAAAAATATGAGGAGCCTGAAATGGTCTGAAAAATAGGAGGAGCATGAAGCGGTGTTCAAAAAAATGAAGAGACTGAAAATGTGTGAAAAATATGAGGAGTTTCAAAAGGTGTCAAATTATGAGGAGCATGAAAAGGTCTGAAAAATAGGAGGAACATAAAACGGTGTTCAAAAACATGAAGGACCTGAAAACGTGTGAAATATATGAAGAGCTTCAAAAGATGTGAAAAACATGAAGAGATTCAAAGGTGTCAAAAATATGAGGAGCATGAGACGGTCTCATAAATAGGATGAGCATGAAGCGGTGTGGAAAACATGAAGAGCCTGAAAAGGTGTGAAAAATATGAAGAGCTTCAAAAGGTGTCAAAAATATGAGGGGCATGAAACGGTCTGAAAAATAGGAGGAGCATGAAGCAATGTTCAAAAACATGAAGAGCTTCAAAAGGTGTGAAATATATGAAGAGCTTCAAAAGGTGTGAAAAATATGATGAGCTTTAAAAGCTGTCAAAATTTAGATGAGCATGAAACGGACTGAAAAATAGGAGGAGCATGAAGTGGTCTTGAAAAACATGAAGAGCCTGAAAAAGTATGAAATATATGAAGAGCTTCAAAAGGTGTGAAAAATATGAGGAGCTTCAAAAGGTGTCAAAAATATGAGGAGCATGAAATTGTCTGAAAAATAGGAGCAGAATGAAACGTTGTTCAAAAATATGAAGAGCCTGAAAAGGCGTGAAAAATATGAAGAGCTACAAAAGGTGTGAAAAATATGAGGAGCATGAAACGGTCTGAAAACGAAGAGGAGCATGAAGTGGTGTTCAAAAACATGAAGAGCCTGAAAATGTGTGAAAAGTATGAAGAGCTTCAAAAGGTGTGAAAAATATGAGGAGCATGAAACGGACTGAAAAATAAAAGGAGCATGAAGTGGTGTTCAAAAAAATGAAGAGCCTGAAAAGATGTGAAAAATATGAAGAGCTTCAAAAGTTGTGAAATACATGAGGAGCATGAAACGGTCTGAAAAATAGGAGGAACATAAAAAGGTGTTCAAAAACATGAAGGGCCTTAAAAGGTGTGAAATATATGAAGAGTCTCAAAACGTGTCAAAATATGAGGAGCATGAAACGGTCTGAAAAATAGGAGGAGCATGAAGTGGTGTTGAAAAACATGAAGAGACTGAACACGTGTGAAAAATATGAAGAGCTTCAAATGGTGTGAAATACATGAGGAGCATGAAACGGTCTGAAAAATAGGAGGAGCAAGAAGCGGTGTTTAAAAACATGAAGAGCCTGAAAAGGTGTGAAATATATGAAGAGATTCAAAAAGTGTCAAAAATATGAGGAGCATGAAATGGTCTGAAAAATCTGAGGATCTTGAAGTGGTTGTGAAAAACATGTAAAGCCTGAAAAGGTGTGAAAAATATGAAGAGCTTCAAAAGTTGTCAAATATATGAGGAGCATTAAACGGTTTGAAAAATAGGAGGAGCCTGAAACCATGTTCTAAAACATGAAGGGCCTGAAAATGTGTGAAATATATGAAGATCCTCAAAACGTGTCAAAAATATGAGGAGCATGAAACGGTCTGAAAAATAGGAGGAGCATGAAGCAGTGTTGAAAAACATGAAGAGACTGAAAACCTGTGAAAAATATGAAGAGCTTCAAAAGGTGTAAAAATATTAAGAGATTCAGAGGTGTCAAAAATATGAGGAGCATGAAACGTTCTGAAAAATATGAGGATCATGAAGCGGTGTTCAAAAACATGAAGAGCCTGAAAAGGTGTGAAAGATATGAACAGCATCAAAAGGTGTGAAAAATAGAAGCAGCATGAAACGGTGTTCAAAAACGTGAAGAGCCTAAAAATGTGTGAAAAATAAGAAGAGCTTCAAAAGGTGTGAAATACATGAGGAGCATGAAACAGTCTGAAAAATAGGAGGAGGATGAAACGGTGATCAAAAACATGAAGAGCCTGAAAAAGTGTGAAAAATATGAAGAGCTTCAAAAGGTGTGAAATACATGAGGAGCATGAAACAGTCTGAAAAATAGGAGGAGCATGAAGCGGTGTTTAAAAACATGAAGAGCCTGAAAAGGTGTGAAGTATATGAAGAGCTTCAAAATGTGTCAAAATTATGAGAAGCATGCAACAGTCTAGAAAATGGGATGAGCTTAAAACGGTGTTGAAAAATATGAAGAGCCTGAAAAGGTGTGATATATATGAAGAGCTTCAAAAGGTGTCAAAAATATGAGGAGCATGAAACGGTCTGAAAAATAGGAGGAGCATGAAGTGGTGTTGAAAAACATGAAGAGCCTGAAAAGGGGTGAAAAATATGAAGAGCTTCAAAAGGTGTAAAGAATATGAGGAGTATGAAACGGTCTGAAAAATAAGAGGAGCAAGAAGCGGTGTTCAAAAACATGAAGAGCCTGAAAACGTTTGAAAAATATGAAGAGCTTGAATTGGTGTGAAAAATATGAAGAGCTTCAAAAGGTGTCAGAAATGAGAGAGCATGAAACGGTCTGAAAAATAGGAGGAGCATGAAGCAATGTTCAAAAACATGAAGAGCCTTAAAAGGTCTGCAAAAAATGAAGCGCTTCAAAAGGTGTGAAAAATATGAAAAGCTTCAAAAGCTGTCAAAAAAGAGGTGAGCATGAAACGGTCTGAGAAATTGGAGCAGCATGAAGCGGTGTTGAAAAACATGAAGAGACTGAAAAGGGTTGAAAAATATGAAGAGGTTCAAAAGATGTGAAAAATATGAAGTGCTTTAAAAGCTCACAAAAATTAAATGAGCATGAAACGGTCTGAAAAATAGGAGGAGCATGAAACGTTGTTCAAAAGATGAAGAGCCTGAATAGGTGTGAAAAGTATGAAGAGCTTCAAAAGGTGTGAAATATATGAGGAGCATGAAACGGTCTGAAAAATAGAAGGAGCATCAAGCTGTGTTGAAAAATATGAAGAGCCTGAAAAGGTGTGAAAAATATGAAGAGCTTCAAACGTGTCAAAAATATGAGGAACATGAAAGAGTCTGAAAAATAGGAGGAGCATGAAACGGTGTTCAAAATATGAAGGGCCTGAAAAGGTGTGAAATATATGAAGAGCCTCAAAACGTGTCAAAAATATGAGGAGCATGAAACTGTCTGAAAAATAGGAAGAGCAGGAAGCGGTGTTGAAAAACATGAAGAGACTGAAAACGTGTGAATAATATGAAGAGCTTCAAAAGGTTTGAAAAATATGAAGAGATTCAAAAGGTGTGAAAAATATGAAGAGCTTCAGAAGGTGTCAAAAATGAGATGAGCATGAAACGGTTTGAAAAATAGGAGGAGCATGAAACGTTCTGAAAAATAGGAGGAGCATGAATCGGTGTTGAAAAACATGAAGAGCCTTAAAAGGTGTGAAAAATATGAAGAGCTTCAAAAGGTGTCAAAAATATGAGGAGCATGAGACGGTCTGAAAAATAGGAGGAGCATGACGGGGTTCAAAAACATGAAGAGCCTGAAAAGGTGTGAAAAATATGAAGAGTTTCAAAAGATGTGAAAAATATGAAGAGCTTCAAAAGCTCTCAAAAATTAAATGAGCATGAAACGGTCTGAAAAATAGGAGGAGCATGAAACGGTGTTCAGAAACATGAAGAGCCTGAAAAGGTGTGAAAAATATGAGAGCTTCAAAACGTGTGAATTACATGAGAAGTATGAAACGGTTTGAAAAATAGAAGGAGAATGAAGCTGTGTTGAAAAACATGAAGAGACTGAAAAGGTGTAAAAAATATGAAGAGCTTCAAAAGGTTTCAAAAAAATGAGGAGAATGAAACGGTCTGAAAAAAGGGAGGATCATGAAGCGGTGTTGAGAAACATGAATAGCCTGAAAAGGTGTGAAAAATATGTAGAGCTTCAAAACGTGTGAAAAATATGAAGAGCTTCAGAAGGTGTGAAATACATGAGGAGCATGAAACGGTCTGAAAAATAGGAGGATCATGAAACAGTGTTCAAAAACATGAAGAGCCTGAAAAGGTGTGAAAAATATGAAGAGCCTCAAAACGTGTCAAAAATATGAGGAGCATGAAACGGTTTGAAAAATAGGAGGAGCATGAAAGGTGTTCAAAAACATGAAGTGCCTGAAAAGGTGTGAAAAATAAGAAGAGCTTCAAAAGATGTCAAAAAAGAGATGAGCATGAAACGGTCTGAACAATAGGAGGAGCTTGAAGCTCTGCTCAAAAACATGAAGAGTCTGAGAAGGCGTGAAAAATATGAAGAGCTTCAAACGGTGTGAAAAATATGAGGAGCATGAAACGGTCTGAAAAATAGGAGGAGCATGAAGTGGTGTTCAATAATATGAAGAGCCTGAAAAGGTGTGAAAAATATGACGAGCTTCCAAAGTTGTCAAAAATATGAGGAGCATGAAAAGGTCTGAAAAATAGGAGCATGAAGCGGTGTTCAATAATATGAAGAGCCTGAAAATGTGTGAAAAATATGAAGAGCTCCAAAAGTTGTCAAAAATATGAGGAGCATGAAACGGTCTCAAAAATGGGAGGAGCGTGAAGCAAGATGTGAAAAACATGAAGAGCCTGAAAAGGTGTGACATATATAAAGAGCTTCAAAAGGTGTCAAAAATATGAGGTGCATGAAACGGTCTGAAAAATAGGAGGAGCATGAAGTGGTGTTGAAAAACATGAAGAGCCTGAGAAGGTGTGAAAAGTATGAAGACCTTCAAAAGGTGTCAAAAATATGAGGTGCATGAAACGATCGGAAAAATAGGAGGAGCATGAAGCGGTGGTGAAAAACATGAAGAGCCTGAAAAGGTGTGAAAAATATGAAGAGCTTCAAAAGGTTTTAAAAATATGAGGAGCATGAAACGGTCTTAAAAATATTAGGAGCATAAAACGGTGTTCAAAAACATGAGGAGCCTGAAAAGGTGTGAAAAATATGAAGAGCTTCAAAAGGTTTTAAAAATATGAGGAGCATGAAACGGTCTGAAAAATAGGAGGAGCATTGTAGCGTTGTTCAAAAACTTGAAGAGCCTGAAATGGTGTGAAAAATATGAAGAGCTTCAAAAGCTGTCAAAAATATGAGGAGCATGAAACGGTCTGAAAAATAGGAGGAGCATGAGGCGGTGTAGAAAAACATGAAGAGCCTGAAAAGGTGTGAAAAATATGAGGAGCTTCAAAAGGTGTGAAAAATGAGATGAGCATGAAACGGTCTGAAAAATAGGGGGAGCATGACGTGGTGTTGAAAAACATGAAGAGCCTGAACAGGTTGAAATATATGAAGAGCTTCAAAAGGTGTCAAAAAATGAGGAGCATGAAACGGTCTGAAAAATAGGAGGAGCATGAAGCGGTGTTCAAAAACATGAAGAGCCTGAAATGGTGTGAAAAATATGAAGAACTTCAAAAGGATTGAAATGCATGAGGACCATGTAACGGTCTGAAAAATAGGAAGAGCATGAAGCAGTGTTCAAAAACATGAAGAGTTTGAAAAAGTGTGAAATATATGAAGAGCTTCAAAAGGTGTCAAAAATAGGAGGAGAATGAAACAGTCTGAAAAAAAGGAGGAGCATGAAGCAGTGTTCAAAAACATGAAGAGCCTGAAATTGTGTGAAATATATGAAGAGCTTCAAAAGGTGTCAAAAATATGAGGAGCATAAAACGGTCTCAAAAATATGAGGAGCATGAAGCGGTGTTGAAAATCATGAAGAGCTTCAAAAGGTGACAAAAATATGAAGAGCTTCGAATGGTGTCAAAAATATTATGAGCATGAAACGGTCTGAAAAATAGGAGGAGCATGAAGCGGTGTTGAAAAACATGATGAGCTAGAAAAGGTGTCAAAATAGTAGGAGCTTCAAAAGGTGTCAAAAATATGAGGAGCATGAAACGGTCTGAAAAATAGGAGGAGCATGAAGTGGTGTTCAAAAACATGAAGAGCCTGAAAAGGTGTGAAAAATATGAAGAGCTTCAAAAGGTGTCAAAAATATGAGGAGCATGAAACGGTCTGAAAAATAGGAGGAGCATGAAGCAGTGTTCAAAAACATGAAGAGTTTGAAAAAGTGTGAAATATATGAAGAGCTTCAAAAGGTGTCAAAAATAGAAGGAGAATGAAACAGTCTGAAAAAAAGGAGGAGCATGAAGCGGTGTTGAAAAACATGAAGAGCCTGAAAAGGTGTGAAAAATATGAAGAGCTTCAAAAGGTGTCAAAAATATGAGGAGCATGAAACGGTCTGAAAAATAGGAGGAGCATGAAGCAGTGTTCAAAAACATGAAGAGTTTGAAAAAGTGTGAAATATATGAAGAGCTTCAAAAGGTGTCAAAAATAGGAGGAGAATGAAACAGTCTGAAAAAAAGGAGGAGCATGAAGCGGTGTTGAAAAACATGAAGAGCCTGAAAAGGTGTGAAAAATATGAAGAGCTTCAAAACGTGTCAAAATATGAGGACCATGAAACGGCCTGAAAAATAGGAGGAGCATGAAACGGTCTGAAAAATAGGAGGAGCAAGAATCGGTGTTGAAAACATGAACAGCATGATATGGTGTGAAAAATATGAAGAGCTTCAAAAGCTATCAAAAATATGAGGAGCATGAAACGTTCTGAAAAATAGGAGGAGCATAAAGCGGTTTTGAAAAACATGACGAGCCTGAAAAGGTTTGAAATATATGAAGAGCTTCAAAACTTGTCAAATATGAGGAGCATGAAACGGTCTGAAAATTAGGAGGAGCATGAAGCGGTGTTGAACAACAAGAAGTGCCTGAAAAGGTGTGAAATACATGAAGAGCTTCAAAACGTGTCAAATATGAGGAGCATGAAACGGTCTGAAAAATAGGAGGAGCATGAAGCCGTGTTCAAAAACATGAAGAGCCTGAAAATGTGTGAAAAATATGAAGAGCTTCAAAAGATGTGAAAAATTTGAAGAGCTTCAAAAGGTGTCAAAATGAGATGAGCATGAAACGGTCTGAAAAATAGGAGGAGCATGAAGTGGTGTTGAAAAAAATGAAAAGCCTGAAAAGGTGTGAAATATATGAAGAGCTTCAAAAGGTGTCAAAAATATGAGGAGAATGAAACGGAATGTAAAATAGGAGAAGCATGAAATGGTGTTCAAAAACATGAAGAGCCTGAAAAGGTTTGAAAAACATGAAGAGCCTGAAAAGGTGTGAAAATTATGAAGAGCTTCAAAAGGTGTCAAATATATGAGGAGGATGAAACGGTCTGAAAAATAGGAGGAGCATGAAATGCTGTTGAAAAACATGAAGAGCTGAAAGGTCTGAAAAAAAAGGAAGAGATTCAAAAGGTGTGAAATATATGAGGAGCATGAAACGGTCTGAAAAAAAGGAGAAGCATGAAGCTGTGTACAAAAACATGAGAACCAGAAAAGGTGTGAAAAATATGAAGAGCTTCAAAAGGTGTGAAATATATGCGGAGCATGAAACGGTCTGAAAAATAGGAGGATCATGAAGCGGTGTTCAAAGTATGAAGAGACTGAAAAGGTGAGAAAATATGAAGAGCTTCAAAAGATGTGAAAAATATGAGGAGCATGAAACGGTCTGAAAAACAGGAGGAGCATGAAGCAGTGTTGAAAAACATGAAGAGCCTGAAAAGGTGTGAAAAATATGAAGAGCTTCAAAAAGTGTGAAAAATATGAAGAGCTTCAAAAGCTGTCAAAATTGAGATGAGCATGAAACGGTCTGAGAAATAGGAGAAGCATGAAGTGGTGTTGAAAAACATGAAGAGCCTGAAAAAGTGTACAATATATGAAGAGCATCAAAAGGTGTGAAATATATGAAGAGCTTCAAAAGGTGTCAAAAATATGAGGAGCATGAAACTGTCTGAAAAATAGGAGGAGCATTGTAACATTGTTCAAAAACTTGAAGAGCCTGAAAAGGTGTGAAAAATATGAAGAGCTTCAAAAGGTGTCTAAAATATGAGGAGCATGAAAAGGTCTGAAAAATCGGAGCAGCATGAACCGGTGTTGTAAAACATGAAGAGCCTGAAAAGGTGTGAAAAATATGAAGAGCTTCAAAAGTTGTCAAATATATGAGGAGGATGAAACGGTCTGAAAAATAGGAGGAGCATGAAGTGGTGTTGAAAAACATGAAGAACCTGAGAAGGTGTGAAAAATATGAAGAGCTTCAAAAGGTGTCAAAAATATGAGGTGCATGAAACGGCCTGAAAAATAGGAGGAGCATGAAGAGGTGTTTAAAAAACATGAAGAGCCGGACAAGGTGTGAAATATATGAAGAGCTTCAAAAGATGTGAAAAATATGAAGAGCCTGGAATGGTGTGCAAAATATGAAGAGCTTCAAAAGGTGTGAAATATATGAAGAACTTCAAAATGTGTCAAAAATGAGATGAGCATGAAACGGTCTGAAAAATAGGAGGAGCATGAAACGGTGATCAAAAACATGAAGAGCCTGAAAAGGTGTGAAAAATATGAAGAGCTTCAAAAGGTGTGAAATACATGAGGAGCATGAAACGTGCTGAAAAATAGGAGAGGCATGAAGGGGTGTGGAAAAACATGAAGAGCCTGAAAAGGTTTGAAAAATATGAAGAGCTTCAAAAGGTGTGAAATACATGAGGAGCATGAAACACTCTGAAAAATAGAAATAGCATGAGGCGGTGTTGAAAAACATGAAGAGCCTGAAAACGTGTGAAAATATGAAGAGCTTCAAAAATATGAAAAATATGAAGAGCTTCAAAAGGTTTGAAAAATTTGAAGAGCTTCAAAAGGTGTCAAAATGAGATGAGCATGAAACGGTCTGAAAAATAGGAGGAGCATGAAGCGGTGTTGAAAATCATAAAGAGCGTGAAAAGTTGTGAAAAATATGAAGACCTTCAAAAGATGTGAAAAATTTGAAGAGCTTCAAAAGGTGTCAAAATGAGATGAGCATGAAACGGTCTGAAAAATAGGAGGAGCATGAAGTGGTGTTGAAAAAAATGAAAAGCCTGAAAAGGTGTGAAATATATGAAGAGCTTCAAAAGGTGTCAAAAATATGAGGAGAATGAAACGGAATGTAAAATAGGAGAAGCATGAAATGGTGTTCAAAAACATGAAGAGCCTGAAAAGGTTTGAAAAACATGAAGAGCCTGAAAAGGTGTGAAAATTATGAAGAGCTTCAAAAGGTGTCAAATATATGAGGAGGATGAAACGGTCTGAAAAATAGGAGGAGCATGAAGTGGTGTTGAGAAACCTGAAGAGCCTGAGAAGGTGTGAAAAATATGAAGAGCTTCAAAAGGTGTCAAAAATATGAGGAGCATGAAACGGTCTGAAAAATAGGAGGAGCATGAAGCGGTGTTGAAAAACTTCAAGAGCCTGAAAACGTGTGAAAAATTTGAAGAGCATCAAAAGGTGTGAAAAATATGAAGAGCTTCAAAAGGTGTAAAAAATGAGATGAGCATGAAACGGTCTGAAAAATAGGAGGAGCAAGAAGTGGTGTTGATAAAAATGAAGAGCCTGAAAATGTGTGAAACATATGAAGAGCTTCAAAAGGTGTCAAAAATATGAAGAGCATGAAATGGTCTGAAAATTAGGAGGGTCATGAAGCGGTGTTCAAAAACGTGAAGAGCCTGAAAAGGTATGAAAAATATGAAGAGCTTCAAAAGGTGTGAAAGATATGAGGAGCATGAAACGGTCTGAAAAATAGAAGCGGCATGAAATGGTGTTCAAAAACATGAAGAGCCTGAAAAGGTGTGAAATTTATGAAGAGCTTCAAAAGGTGTGAAATACATGAGAAGCATGATAAGTTCTGAAAAATAGGAGAAGCATGAAGTGGTGTTGAAAAACATGAAGAGCCTGAAAAGGAGTGAAAAATATGAAGAGCTTCAAAAGGTGTGAAATACATGAGGAGCATGAAACTCTGTGAAAAATAAGCGGATCATGAAGCGGGGTTCAAAAACATGAGGAGCCTGAAAATTTGTGAAAAATATGAAAAGCTTCAAAAGCTGTCAAAAATGAGATGAGCATGAGAAGTCCTTAAAAATAGGAGGATCATAAAACGGTGCTGAAAAACATGAAGAGCCTGAAAATGTGTGAAAAATATGAAGAGCTTCAAAAGGTGTCAAATATGAGATGAGCATGAAACGGTCTGAAAAATAAGAGGAGCATGAAGCGGTGTTCAAAAACATGAAGAGCCTGAAAAGGTGTGAAAAATATGAAGAGCTTCAAAAGGTGTGAAAAATATGAGGAGCATGAAACGGTCTGAAAAATAGGAGGATATGACGTGGTGTTGAAAAAAATGAAAAGCCTGAAAAGGTGTGAAATATATGAAGAGCTTCAAAAGGTGTCAAAAATATGAGGAGAATGAAACGGTCTGCAAAATAGGAGAAGCATGAAATGGTGTTCAAAAACATGAAGAGCCTGAAAAGGTGTGAAAAACATGAAGAGCCTGAAAAGGTGTGAAAAATATGAAGAGCTTCAAAAGGTGTCAAAAATATGAGGAGCATGAAATGGTCTGAAAAATAGGAGGAGCATGAAGCGGTGTTGAAAAATTGAAGAGCCTGAAAACGTGTGAAAAATATGAAGAGCATCAAAAGCTGTGGAAAATATGAAGAGCTTCAAAAGGTGTAAAAAATGAGATGAGCATGAAACAGTCTGAAAAATAGGAGGAGCATGAAGTGGTGTTGAAAAACATGAAGACCCTGAAAAGGTGTGAAAAAAATGAAGAGCTTCAAAAGGTGTCAAAAATATGAGGAGCATGAAACGGTATGAAAAATAGGAGGATCTTGAAGCAGTGTTGAAAAACATAAAGAGCATGAAAAGGTGTGAAAAATATGAAGAGCTTCAAAGGAGTCAAAAATATGAGGAGCATGAAAAGGTCTGAAAAATAGGTGGAGCATGAAGCGGTGTTGAAAAACATGAAGAGCCTGAAAAGCTGTGAAAAATATGAAGAGCTTCAAAAGGAGTCAAAAATATGAGGAACATGAAAAGGTCTGAAAAATAGGAGGAGCATGAAACGGTGTTCAAAAACATGAAGAGCCTGAAAAGGTGTTAAAAATATAAAGAGCTTCAAAATGTGACAGAAATATGAGGAGCATGAAACGGTCTGAAAAATAAGAGGAGTAGGAAACGATGTTCAAAAACATGAAGAGGCTGGAAAGGTGTGAAAAATATGAAGAGCTTCAAAAGTGTGAAATACATGAGGAGCATGAAACGGTCTAAAAAATAGGAGGAGCATGAAGTGGTGTTGAAAAACATGAAGAGCATGAAAATGTGTGAAATATATGAAGAGCTTCAAAAGGTGTGAAATACATGAGGAGCAAGAAACGGTCTGAAAAATAGGAGGAGAATGAACCGGTGTTCAAAAACATGAACAGCTTTAAAAGGTGTGAAAAATATGAAGAGCTTCAAAAGGTGTCAAAAATACGAGGACCATGAAACGGTCAGAAAAAGAGGAGGAGAATGAAGCAGTGTTCAAAAACATGACGAGCTTGAAAAGGTGTGAAATATAATAAGAGTTTCAAAAGATGTCAAAAATATGAGGAGCATGAAACGGTCTGAACAATAGGAGGAGCATGAAGCGGTGTTCAAAAACATGAAGAGCCTGAAATGGTGTGAAAAATATGAAAGCTTCAAAAGATGTCTAAAATATGAGGAGCATGAAAAGGTCTGAAAAATAGAAGCAGCATGAAACGGTGTTCAAAAACATGAAGAGCCTGAAAAGGTGTGAAAAATATGAAGAGCTTCAAAAGGTGTCAAAAATATGAGGAGCATGAAACGGTCTGAAAAAAGGAGGAGCATGAAGTAGTGTTGAAAAACATGAAGAGCCTGAAAATGTTTGAAATATATGAAGCGCTTCAAAAGGTTTCAGAAGTGAGAGGAGCATGAAACTGTCTTAAAAATAGGACGATAATGAAGCAGTGTTGAAAAACATGAAGATCCTGAAAAGGTGTGAAAAATATGAAGAGCTTCAAAAGGTGTCAAAAATATGAGGAGCATGAAACGGTCTGAAAAATATGAGGAGCATGAAGTAGTGTTGAAAACCATGAAGAGCCTGAAAATGTTGAAATATA
The DNA here is from genome assembly GCF_033118175.1 of Dama dama. NCBI lineage: Eukaryota > Metazoa > Chordata > Mammalia > Artiodactyla > Cervidae > Dama > Dama dama. The sequence goes on from NW_026870885.1 coordinate 5,225,126, forward strand.
TGAAGCGCTTCAAAAGGTTTCAGAAGTGAGAGGAGCATGAAACTGTCTTAAAAATAGGACGATAATGAAGCAGTGTTGAAAAACATGAAGATCCTGAAAAGGTGTGTAAAATATGAAGAGCTTCAAAAGGTGTCAAAAATATGAGGATCATGAAATGGTCTGTAAAATAGGAGGTGCATGAAACGATGTTCAAAAATATGAAGAGCCTGAAAAGGTGTGAAAAATAGGAAGAGCTTCAAAAGGTGTGAAATATATGAAGAGCTTCAAAAGCTGTCAATAATGAGATGAGCATGAAACGGTCTGAAAAATAGGAGGAGAATGAAGTGGTGTTGAAAACATGAAGATACTGAAAAAGTGTGAAATATATGAAGAGCTTCAAAAAGTGTGAAAAATATGAGGAGCTTCAAAATGTGTCAAAAATATGAGGAGCATGAAACGGTCTTAAAAAACGGAGGAGCATGAAGCGGTGTTGAAAAATATGAAGAGCCTGAAATGGTGTGAAAAATATGAAGAGCTTCAAAAGGTGTGAAAAATATGAGGAGCATGAAACGGTCTGAAGAATAGGAGGAGGATTGCAGCGATGTTCAAAAACATGAAGAGCATGAAAAAGTGTGAAAAATATGAAGAGCTTCCAAAGGTGTGAAATACAAGATGAGCATGAAACAGCCTGAAAAACAGGAGGAGCATGAAGCGGTGTTGAAAAACATGACGAAACAGAAAAGGTGTGAAAAATATGAAGAGCTTCAAAGGTGTCAAAATATGTGAGCATGAAACGGTCTGAAAAATAGGAGGAACATGAAACGGTGTTCAAAAACATGAAGAGCCACAAAAGGTGTGAAAAATATGAAGAGCTTCAAAAGGTGTCAAAAATATGAGGAGCATGAAGCGGTCTGAAAAATAGGAGGAGCATGAAACGGTGTTCAAAAACATGAAGAGCCTGAAAATGTGTGAAAAATATGAAGAGCTTCAAAAGGTGTCAAAAATACGAGGACCATGAAACGGTCAGAAAAAGAGGAGGAGAATGAAGCAGTGTTCAAAAACATGACGAGCTTGAAAAGGTGTGAAATATAATAAGAGTTTCAAAAGATGTCAAAAATATGAGGAGCATGAAACGGTCTGAAAAATAGGAGGAGCATGAAGCAATGTTCAAAAACATGAAGAGCTTCAAAAGGTGTGAAAAATATGAATAGCTTCAAAAGGTGTCAAAAATATGAGGAGCATGAAACGGTCTGAAAAATATGAGGAGCATGAAGTAGTGTTGAAAAACATGAAGAGCCTGAAAATGTTTGAAATATATGAATCGCTTCAAAAGGTTTCAGAAGTGAGAGGAGCATGAAACTGTCTTAAAAATAGGACGATAATGAAGCAGTGTTGAAAAACATGAAGATCCTGAAAAGGTGTGTAAAATATGAAGAGCTTCAAAAGGTGTCAAAAATATGAGGAGCATGAAATGGTCTGAAAAACAGGAGGTGCATTAAACGATGTTCAAAAATATGAAGAGCCTGAAAAGGTGTGAAAAATAGGAAGAGATTCAAAAGGTGTGAAATATATGAAGAGCTTCAAAAGCTGTCAATAATGAGATGAGCATGAAACGGTCTGAAAAATAGGAGGAGAATGAAGTGGTGTTGAAAACATGAAGATACTGAAAAAGTGTGAAATATATGAAGAACCTCAAAAAGTGTGAAAAATATGAGGAGCTTCAAAATGTGTCAAAAATATGAGGAGCATGAAACGGTCTTAAAAAACGGAGGAGCATGAAGCGGTGTTGAAAAATATGAAGAGCCTGAAATGGTGTGAAAAATATGAAGAGCTTCAAAAGGTGTGAAAAATATGAGGAGCATGAAACGGTCTGAATAATAGGAGGAGGATTGCAGCGATGTTCAAAAACATGAAGAGTATGAAAAAGTGTGAAAAATATGAAGAGCTTCCAAAGGTGTGAAATACAAGAGGAGCATGAAACAGCCTGAAAAACAGGAGGAGCATGAAACGGTGTTCAAAAACATGAAGAGCCTGAAAATGTGTGAAAAATATGAAGAGCTTCAAAAGTTGTGAAAAATATGAAGAGCTTCAAAAGCTGTCAAAAATGAGATGAGAATGAAACAGTCTGAAAAATAGGAGGAGCATGAAGTGGTGTTGAAAAACATGAAGACCCTGAAAAGGTGTGAAAAATATGAAGAGCTTCAAAAGGTGTCAAAAATATGAGGAGCATGAAATGATCTGAAAAATAGTAGGAACATGAAACGGTCTGAAAAATAGGAGAGGCATGAAGTGGTGTTGAAAGACATGAAGAGCCTGAAAAGGTGTGAAAAATATGAAGAGCTTCAAAATGTGTCAAAAATATGAGGAGCATTAAACGATCTGAAATATAGGAGGATCATGAAGCCATGTTGAAAAACATGAAGAGCCTGAAAATGTGTGAAAAATATGAAGAGCTTCAAAAGCTGTCAAAAATGAGATGAGCATGAAACGGTCTGAAAAATAGGAGGAGCATGAAGTGGTGTTGAAAAACATGAAGAGCCTGAATAAGTGTGAAATATATGAAGAGATGCAAACGTTGTGAAAAATATGAAGAGCTTCAAAAGGTGACAACAATATGAGGAGAATGAAACGGTCTGAAAAATAGGAGGATCATGAAGCGTTGTTTAAAAACATGAAGAGCCTGTAAAGGTGTGAAAAATATGAAGAGCTTGAAAATGTGTCAAAAATATGAGGAGCCTGAAACGGTCTGAAAAATAGGAGGAGATTGAAATGGTGATAAAAAACATGAAGCGCCTGAAAAGGTGTGAAAAATATGAAGAGCTTCAAAAGGTGTGAAATACAATAGGAGCATGAAACGGTCTGAAAAATAGGAGGAGCATGAAGCGGTGTTGAAAAACATGAAGAGCCTGAAAAGGTATTAAATATATGAAGAGCTTCAAAAGGTGTGAAAAATATGAGGAGCATGAAACGGTCTGAAGAATAGGAGGAGGATTGTAGCGGTGTTCAAAAACATGAAGAGCATGAAAAGGTGTGAAAAATATGAAGGGCTTCAAAAGGTGTGAAACACATGAGGAGCATGAAACTGTCTGAAAAATAGGAGGATCATGAAGCGGTGTTGAAAAACATGAAGAGCATATAAAGCTGCGAAAAATATTAAGAGCTTCAAAACGTGTCAAAAATATGAGAAGCATGAAATGGTCTGAAAAATAGGAGCAGCATGAAACGGTGTTCAAAAACATGAAGAGCCTGAAAAGGAGTGAAAAATATGAAGAGCCTCAAAAGGTGTGAAATATATGAAGAGCTTCAAAAGCTGTCAAAAATGAGATGACCATGAAACGGTCTGAAAAATAGGAGGGGCATGAAGTTGTGTTGAAAAACATGAAGAGCCTGAAAAGGTGTGAAAAATATGAAGAGCTTCAAAAGCTGTCAAAAATGAGATGACCATGAAAGGGTCTGAAATATAGGAGGAGCATGACGTGGTGTTGAAAACATGACGAGCTTGAAAAGGTGTGAAAAATATGAAGAGCTTCAAAAGCTGTGAAAAATATGAGGAGCACGAAATGCTCTGAAAAATAAGAGGAGCATGAAGCTGTGTTGAAAAACATGAAGAGCCTGAAAAGGTGTAGAAAATATGAAGAGCTTCAAAAGGTGTCAAAAATATGAGGAACATGAAACGGTCTGAAAAATAGGAGGAGCATGAAGTGGGGTTGAAAATCATGAAGAGCCTGAAAAGGTGTGTAAAATATGAAGAGCTTCAAAAGGAGTGAAATACATGAGGAGCATGAAACCGTCTGAATTATAGAAGGAGCATGATATGATGTTCATAAACATGAAGAGCCTGAAAAGGTGTGAAATATATGAAGAGCTTCAAAAGTTGTGAAAAATATGAAGAGCTTCAAAAGCTGTCAAAAATGAGATGAGCATGAAAAGGTCTGAAAAATAGGACTAACATGAAGTGGTGTTGAAAAACATGAAGAGCCTGAAAAAGTGTAAAATATATGAAGAGCTTCAAAAGGTGTGAAAAATATTAGGAGCTTCAAAAGAGGTCAAAAATATGAGGAGCATGAAACGGTCTGAAAAATCGGAGGAGCATGAAGCCGTGTTCAAAAACATGAAGATCCTGAAAAGGTGTGAAAAATACGAAGAGCTTCAAAAGATGTGAAATACATGAGGAGCATGAAACTGAATGAAAAATAGGAGGAGTATGAAGCGCTGTTCAAAAACATGAAGAGCTTGAAAAGGTGTAAAATATATGAAAAGCTACAAAAGGTGTGAAATACATGAGGAGCATGAAACGGTGTATAAAATAGGAGGAGCATGAAGCGGTGTTCAAAAACATGAAGAGCCTGAAAAGGTGTGAAAAATATGAAGAGCTTCAAAAGATGTGAAATACATTAGGAGCATGAAACTGTCTGAAAAATAGGAGGAGCATGAGACGGTGTTGCAAAAAGAGAAGAGCCTGAAAAGGTGTGAAAAATATGAAGAGCTTCAAAAGGTGTGAAAAATATGAGGATCATGAAACGGTCTAAAAAGAGAAGGAGCATGAAGCATTGATGAAAAACATGAGGGGCCTGAAAACGTGTGAAAAATATGAAGAGCTTCAAAAAGTGTGAAATACATGAGGAGCATTAAACGGTCTGAAAAATAGGAGGATCATGAAGCGGTGTGGAAAAATATGAAGAGTCTGAAAAGGTGTGAAAAATATGAAGAGCTTCAAAAGCTTTCAAAAATATGAGGAGCATGAAACGGTCTGAAAAATAGGAGCAGCATGAAGTGGTGTTGAAAAACATGAAGAGCCTGAAAAGGTATGAAAAATATGAAGAGCTTCAAAAGGTGTGAAAAATAGGAGGAGCATGAAGTGGTGTTGAAAAACATGAAGAGCCTGAAAAGGTGTGTAAAATACGAGGAGCTTCAAAAGGTGTGAAAAATATGAAGAGCTTCAAAAGGTGTCAAAAATATGAAGAGCATGAAAAGGTCTGAAAAATACGAGGAGCATGAGGTGGTGTTGAAAAACATGAAGAGCCTGAAAAGATGTGAAAAATATGAAGAGCTTCAAAAGGTGTGAAAAATATGAAGAGCTTCAAAAGGTGTCAAAAATAGGAGGAGCATGAAACGGTCTGAAAAATAGGAGGAGCATGAAGCGGTATTCAAAAACATGAAGAGCCTGAAAAGATTTGAAAAATATGAAGAGCTTCAAAAGGTGTCAAAAATATGAGGAGCATGAAAAGGTCTGAAAAATACGAGGAGCATGAGGTGGTGTTGAAAAACATGAATAGCCTGAAAAGATGTGAAAAATATGAAGAGCTTCAAAATGTGTCAAAAATATGAGGAGCATGAAACGATCTGAAAAACAGGAGAAGCATGAAGCGGTGTTGAAAAACATGAGGAGCCTGAAAACGTGTGAAAAATATGAAGAGCTTCAAAAATATGAAAAATATGAAGAGATTCAAAAGGTGTGAAAAATATGAAGAGCTTCAAAAGATGTCAAAAATGAGATGAGCATGAAACGGTCTGAAGAAAAGGAGGAGCATGAAGCGGAGTTCACAAAAATGAAGAGCCTGAAAAGGTGGAAAATATATGAAGAGCTTCAAAAGGTGTCAAAAATTTGAGGAGCATGAAACACTCTGAAAAATAGGAGGAGCATGAATTGGTTTTGAAAAACATGAAGAGCCTGAAAACATGCGAAATATATGAAGCGCTTCAAAAGGTGTGAAATACATGAGGAGCATGAAACAGTTGAAAAATAGGAGGAGCATGAAGCGGTGTTCAAAAACACGAAGAGCTTGAAAGCTGTGAAAAATATGAAGAGCTTTAAAGGTGTCAAAAATATGAGGAGCATGAAACGTTCTGAAAAATACGAGGATCATGAAACGTTGTTCAAAAACATGAAGAGCTTGAAAATGTGTGAAAAATATGAAGAGCCTCAAAACGTGTCAAAAATATGAGGAGTATGAAACGGTCTGGAAAATAGCAGGAGCATGAAGCGGTGTTGAAAAAGATGAAGAGCCTGAAAACGTGTGAAAAATATGAAGAGTTTCAAAATTATGAAAAATATGAAGAGCTTCAATAGGTGTGAAAAATGTGAAGAGATTCAAAATGTGTCAAAAATGACATGAGCATGAAAGGGTCTGAAAAATACGAGGAGCATGAAGCGGTGTTGAAAATCATGAAGAGCCTGAAAAGGTGTTAAAAATATGAAGAGCCTCAAAAGGTGTGAAATACATGAGGAGCATGAAACGGTCTGAAAAATAGGAGGAGCATGAAGTCGTGTTCAAAAAAATGAAGAGCCTGAAAAAGTGTGAAAAATATGAAGAGCTTCAAAAGGTGTCAAATATATGAGGAGTATGAAACGGTCTGAAAAATAGGAGGAGCATGAAGTGGTGTTGAAAAACATGAAGAGCCTGAAAAGGTGTGAAAAATATGAAGAGCTTCAAAAGGTACAAAAAATATGAGGAGCATGAAACGGTCTGCAAATAGGACGAGCATGAAGCGGTGTTCAAAAACATGAAGAGCATGAAAAGGTGTGAAAAATATGAAGAGCTTCAAAAGGTGTAAAAAATATGAAGAGCTTCAAAATGTGTCAAAAATGAGATGAGCATGAAACGGTCTAAAAAATAGGAGGAGCATGAAGCGGTGTTCAAAAAAATGCAGAGACTAAAAAATTGTGAAAAATATGAAGAGCTTCAAAAGGTGTAAAAAATAGGAGGAGCGTGAAACGAGTTGAAAAATAGGAGGAGCATGAACCGGTGTTCAAAAACATAAAGAGCATGAAAAGGTGTGAAAAACATGAAGAGCTTCATAAGGTGTCAAAATTAGTTTAGAATGAAAGGGTCTGAAAAATAGGAGGAGCATGAAGCCGTGTTGAAAAACATGAAGAGCCTGAAAAGGTGTAGAAAATATGAAGAGCTTCAAAAGGTGTCAAAAATATGAGGAACATGAAACGGTCTGAAAAATAGGAGGAGCATGAAGTGGGGTTGAAAATCATGAAAAGCCTGAAAAGGTGTGTAAAATATGAAGAGCTTCAAAAGGAGTGAAATACATGAGGAGCATGAAACCGTCTGAATTATAGGAGGAGCATGAAGCGATGTTCATAGACATGAAGAGCCTGAAAAGGTGTGAAATATATGAAGAGCTTCAAAATGTGTGAAAAATATGAAGAGCTACAAAAGCTGTCAAAAATAAGATGAGCATGAAACGGTCTGAAAAATAGGACTAACATGAAATGGTGTTGAAAAACATGAAGAGCCTGAAAAAGTGTGAAATATATGAAGAGCTTCAAAAGGTGTGAAAAATATTAGGAGCTTCAAAAGAGGTCAAAAATATGAGGAGCATGAAACAGTCTGAAAAATAGGACGAGCATGAAACGGGTTTGAAAATCACGAAGAGCCTGAAAAGGTGTGAAAAATATGAAGAGCTTCAAAAGGTGTGAAATACATGAGGATCATGAAACTGTCTGAAAAATAGGAGGTGCTTAAAGTGTTGTTCAAAATCATGAAGAGCCTGAAAACGTGTGAAAAATACGAAGAGCTTCAAAAATGTGAAAAATATGAAGAGCTTCAAAAGGTGTGAAATATATGAGGAGCTTCAAAAGGTGTCAAAAATTAGATGAGCATGAAACGGTCTGAAAAATAGGAGGAGCATGAAGTGGTGTTGAAAAACATGAAGAGCCTGAAAAGGTGTGAAATATATGAAGAGCTTCAAAGGGGTGAAAAATATGAGGAGCTTCAAAAAGTGACAAAAAAATGAAGAGCATGAAACGGTCTGAAAAATAGGAGGAGCATGAAGCGGTGTTCAAAAACATGAAGAGTCTGAAAAGGTGTGAAATATATGAAGAGCATCAAAAGGTGTGAAAAATATGAAGAGCTTCAAAAGGTGTCAAAAAAATGAAGAGCATGAAACGGTCTGAAAATAGGAGGAGCATGAAACGGTGTTCAAAACATGAAGAGCCTTAAAAGGTGTGAAAAATATGAAGAGCTTCAAAAGGTGTCAAATATATGAGGAGTATGAAACGGTGTGAAAAATAGGAGGAGCATGAAGTGGTGTTGAAAAACATGAAGAGCGTGAAAAGGTGTGAAAAATATGAAGAGCTTCAAAAGGTACCAAAAATATGAGGAGCATGAAACGGTCTGCAAAAAGGACGAGTATGAAGCGGTGTTCAAAAACATGAAGAGCCTGAAAAGGTGTGAAAAATATGAAGAGCTTCAAAAGGTGTAAAAAATATGAAGAGCTTCAAAATGTGTCAAAAATGAGATGAGCATGAAACGGTCTAAAAAATAGGAGGAGCATGAAGCGGTGTTCAAAAACATGAAGAGCCTGAAAAGGTGTGAAATATACGAAGAGCTTCAAAAGGTGTGAAAAATATGAAGTGCATCAAAAGGTGTCAAAAATGAGATGAGCATGCAACGGACTGAAAAATAGGAGGAGCATGAAGTGGTATTGAAAAACATGAAGAGCCTGAAAAAGTGTGAAAAATATGAAGAGCTTCAAAAATATGAAAAATATGAAGAGATTCAAAAGGTGTGAAAAATATGAAGAGCTTCAAGAGATGTCAAAAATGAGATGAGCATGAATCGGTCTGAAGAAAAGGAGGAGCATGAAGTGGAGTTCACAAAAATGAAGAGCCTGAAAAGGTGGAAAATATATGAAGAGCTTCAAAAGGTGTCAAAAATTTGAGGAGCATGAAACAGTCTGAAAAATAGGAGGATCATGAATTGGTTTTGAAAAACATGAAGAGACTGAAAACATGCGAAATATATGAAGCACTTCAAAAGGTGTGAAATACATGAGGAGCATGAAACAGTTGAAAAATAGGAGGAGCATGAAGCAGTGTTCAAAAACATGAAGAACTGGAAAAGGTGTGAAAAATATGAAGAGCTTCAAAAGGTGTGAAAATTATGAGTAGCATGAAACAGTCTGAAAATTAGGAAGAGCATGAAGTGGTGTTCCAAAACATGAAGAGCCTGAAAAGGAGTGGAAAATATGAAGAGCTCCAAAGGTGTCAAAAATATGACGAGCATGAAACAGTCTGAAAATTAGGAAGAGCATGAAGTGGTGTTCAAAAACAAGAAGAGCCTGAAAAGGGGTGAAAAATATGAAGAGCTTGAAAAGTTGTCAAAAATATGAGGAGCATGAAACGGTCTGAAAAATAGGAGGAGCATGAGGCGGTGTTGAAAATCATGAAGAGCCTGAAAAGGTGTGAAAAATAGGCAGAGCTTCAAAAGGTGTCAAAAATATGAGGAGAATGAAACGGTCTGAAAAATACGAGGAGCATGAAGTGGTGTTGAAAAACATGAAGAGCCTAAAAGGTGTGAAAAATATGAAGAGCTTCAAAAGGTGTCAACAATATGAGGAGCATGAAACGGTCTGAAAAATAGGAGGAGCATTAAACGGTGTTCAAAAACATGAAGAGCCTGAAATGGTGTGAAAAATATGAAGAGCTTCAAAAGGTGTCAAAAATAGGAGGAGCATGAAACGGTCTGAAAAATAGGAGGAGCATGAAGCGGTGTAAAAAACATGAAGACCCTGAAAAGGTGTGAAAAATATGAAGAGCTTCAAAAGGTGTAAAAAATATGAGGATCATGAAACGGTCTGAAAAATAGGAGGAGCATGAAGCGGTGTTCAAAAACATGAAGAGCCTGAAAAGGTGTGAAAAATATGAAGAGCTTCAAAAGGTGTCAAAAATATGAGGATCATGAAACGGTCTGAAAAATAGGAGGAGCATGAAGCGGTGTTGAAAAACATGAAGAGTCTGAAAAAGTGTGAAAATTATGAAGAGCTTCAAAAGATTTCAAAAATATGAGGATCATGAAAGGTTCTGAAGAATAGGAGGAGCATGAATTGGTTTTGAAAAACATGAAGAGCCTGAAAACATGCGAAATATATGAAGCACTTCAAAAGGTGTGAAATACATGAGGAGCATGAAACAGTCTAAAAAATAGGAGGAGCATGAAGCAGTGTTCAAAGACATGAAGAACCGGAAAAGGTGTGTAAAATATGAAGAGCTTCAAAATGTGTGAAAATTATGAGGAGCATGAAACGGTCTGAAAAATCGGAGGAGCATGAAGCGGTGTTGAAAAACATGAAGAGCCTGAAAAGGTGTGAAAAATATGAAGAGCTTCAAAAGGTACCAAAAATATGAGGAGCATGAAACGGTCTGCAAAAAGGACGAGTATGAAGCGGTTTTCAAAAACATGAAGAGCCTGAAAATGTGTGAAAAATATGAAGAGCTTCAAAAGGTGTAAAAAATATGAAGAGCTTCAAAATGTGTCAAAAATGAGATGAGCATGAAACGGTCTAAAAAATAGGAGGAGCATGAAGCGGTGTTCCAAAAAATGCAGAGAGTGAAAAATTGTGAAAAATATGAAGAGCTTCAAAAGGTGTAAAAAATAGGAGGAGCGTGAAACGGGTTGAAAAATAGCAGGAGCATGAACCGGTGTTCAAAAACATAAAGAGCATGAAAAGGTGTGAAAAACATGAAGAGCTTCATAAGGTGTCAAAATTAGTTTAGAATGAAAGGGTCTGAAAAAGAGGAGGAGCATGAAGCGGTGTTCAAAAACATGAAGAGCCTGAAAAGGTGTGAAATATACGAAGAGCTTCAAAAGGTGTGAAAAATATGAAGTGCATCAAAAGGTGTCAAAAATGAGATGAGCATGAAACGGACTGAAAAATAGGAGGAGCATGAAGTGGTATTGAAAAACATGAACAGCCTGAAAACGTGTGAAAAATATGAAGAGCTTCAAAAATATGAAAAATATGAAGAGATTCAAAAGGTGTGAAAATTATGAAGAGCTTCAAGAGATGTCAAAAATGAGATGAGCATGAAACGGTCTGAAGAAAAGGAGGAGCATGAAGTGGAGTTCACAAAAATGAAGAGCCTGAAAAGGTGGAAAATATATGAAGAGCTTCAAAAGGTGTCAAAAATTTGAGGAGCATGAAACAATCTGAAAAATAGGAGGAGCATGAATTGGTTTTGAAAAACATGAAGAGCCTGAAAACATGCGAAATATATGAAGCGCTTCAAAAGGTGTGAAATACATGAGGAGCATGAAACAGTTGAAAAATAGGAGGAGCATGAAGCGGTGTTCAAAAACACGAAGAGCTTGAAAGCTGTGAAAAATATGAAGAGCTTTAAAGGTGTCAAAAATATGAGGAGCATGAAACGTTCTGAAAAATACGAGGATCATGAAACGTTGTTCAAAAACATGAAGAGCTTGAAAATGTGTGAAAAATATGAAGAGCCTCAAAAGGTGTGAAAAATATGAGGAGAATGAAACGGTCTGAACAATAGGAGGAGCATGAAGTTGTGTTGAAGAACATGTAGAAACTGAAAAGGTGTGAAAAATATGAACAGCTTGAAAAGGTGTCAAAAATATGAGGAGCATGAACGGTCTGAAAAATAGGAGGAGCATGAATCGGTGTTGAAAAATATGAAGAGCCTGAATATGTGTGAAAAATATGAAGAGCTTCAAAAGGTGTGAAAAATATGAGGAGAATGAAACGGTCTGAAATATTGGAGGAGCAAGAAACAGAGTTCAAAAACATGAAGAGCCAGAAAAGGTGTGAAAAATATGAAGAGCTTCAAAAGATGTGAAATACATGAGGAACATTAAACGGTGTTCAAAAACATGAAGAGCCTGAAATGGTGTGAAAAATATGAAGAGCTTCTAAAGGTGTGAAATGCATGAGGAGCATGAAACGGTCTGAAAAAAAGGAGGAGCATGAAGTGGTGTTGAAAAACCTGAAGAGCCTGAAAAGGTGTGAAAAATATGAAGAGCCTCAAAAGGTGTCAAATATATGGGGAGCATGAAACGGTCTGAAAAATAGGAGGAGCATGAAACGGTGTTCAAAAACATGAAGAGCCTGAAAAGTTCTGAAAAGTATGAAGAGCTTCAAAAGGTATGAAAAATATAAGGAGCATGAAACGTTCTGAAAAATAGGAGGAGCATGAAGCGCTGTTGAAAAACATGAAGAGCCTGAAAAGGTGTGAAAGATATGAAGAGTTTCAAAAGTTGTCAAAAATATGAGTAGCATGAAACAGTCTGAAAATTAGGAAGAGCATGAAGTGGTGTTCAAAAACATGAAGAGCCTGAAAAGGAGTGAAAAATGTGAAGAGCTCCAAAGGTGTCAAAAATATGACGAGCATGAAACAGTCTAAAAATTAGGAAGAGCATGAAGTGGTGTTCAAAAACAGGAAGAGCCTGAAAAGGGGTGAAAAATATGAAGAGCTTGAAAAGTTGTCAAAAATATGAGGAGCATGTAACGGTCTGAAAAACAGGGGGAGCATGAAGTGATGTTGAAAAACATGAAGAGCCTGAAAACGTGTGAAAAATATGAAGAGCTTCAAAAATATGAAAAATATGAAAAGATTCAAAAGGTGTGAAAAATATGAAGAGCTTCAAAAGATGTCAAAAATGAGATGAGCATGAAACGGTCTGAAAAATAGGAGGAGCATGAAGCGGTGTTGAAAATCATGAAGAGCCTGAAAAGGTGTGAAAAATAGGCAGAGCTTCAAAAGGTGTCAAAAATATGAGGAGCATGAAACGTTCTGAAAAATAGGAGGAGCATGAAGCGGTGTTGAAAAACATGAAGAGCCTAAAAGGTGTGAAAAATATGAAGAGCTTCAAAAGGTGTCAACAATATGAGGAGCATGAAACGGTCTGAAAAATAGGAGGAGCATGAAGCGGTGGTGAAAATCATGAAGAGCCTGAAAAGATGTGAAATATATGAAGAGCTTCAAAAGGTGTGAAATACAAGAGGAGCACGAAACAGCCTGAAAAATAGGAGTAGCATGAAGCGGTGTTGAAAAACATGACGAAACAGAAAAGGTGTGAAAAATATAAAGAGCTTCAAAGGTGTCAAAATATGTGAGCATGAAACGGTCTGAAAAATAGGAGGACCAGGAAGCGGTGTTGAAAAACATGAAGAGCCTGAAAAGGTGTGAAAAATATGAAGAGCTTCAAAAGGTGTCAAAATTATGAGGAGCATGAAACGGTCTGAAAAATAGGAGGAACATGAAACGGTGTTCAAAAACATGAAGAGCCTCAAAAGGTATGAAAAATATGAACAGCTTCAAAAGGTGTCAAAAATATGAGTAGCATGAGACGGTCTGAAAAATAGGAGGAGCATGAAACGGTGTTCAAAAACATGAAGAGCCTGAAATGGTGTGAAAAATACGAAGAGCTTCAAAAGGTTGGAAATACAGGAGGAGCTAGAAACGGTCTGAAAAATAGGAGGAGCATGAAGCAGTGTTCAAAAACATGAAGAGCGTGAAATGGTGTGAAAAATATGAAGAGCTTCAAAAGGTATCAAAAATATGAGGAGCATGAAACGGTGTGAAAAATAGGAGGACCACAAGTGGTGTTCAAAAACATGAAGAGCCTGAAAACATGTGAAATATATGAAGAGCTTCAAAAGGTGTCAAAAAATGAGGAGCATGAAAAGTTCTGAAAAATAGAAGGAACATGAAGCGGTGTTCAAAAGCATGAAGAGCCTGAAAAGGTGTGAAATATATGAAGAGCTTCAAAAGATGTCAAAAATAATAGGAGCATGAAACGTTCTGAAAAATAGAAGGAACATGAAGCGGTGTTGAAAAGCATGAAGAGCCTGAAAAGGTGTGAAAAATATGAAGAGCTTCAAAAGATGTCAAAAATATGAGGAGCATGAAACGGTCTGAAAAATAGGAGGAGCATGAAGTGGTGTTGAAAAACATGAAGAGCCTGAAAATGTGTGAAAAATATAAAGAGCTTCAAAAGGTGTCAAAAATATGAGGTGCATGAAACGGTCTGAAAAATAGGAGGAGCATGAAGCGGATTTCACAAAAATGAAGAGCCTGAAAAGGTGGAAAAAATATGAAGAGCTTCAAAAGGTGTCAAAAATTTGAGGAGCATGAAACGGTCTGAAAAATAGGAGGAGAATGAAACGGTCTGAAAAATGGGAGGAGGATGAAGCGGTGTTGAAAAACTTGAAGAGCCTGAAAAAGTGTGAAAAACATGAAGAGCTTAAAAGTTGTGAGAAATATGAAGAGCTTCAAAAGGTGTGAAAATTAGACGAGCATGAAACGGTCTGGAAAGTAGGACGAGCATGAAGCGGTGTTGAAAAACATGAAGAGCCAGAAAAGGTGTGAAAAATATGAAGAGCTTCAAAAGGTGTCAAAAATATGAGGAGCATGAAACGGTCTGAAAAATAGGAGGAGCATTAAACGGTGTTCAAAAACATGAAGAGCATTAAATGGTGTGAAAAATATGAAGAGCTTCAAAAGGTTTCAAATATATGAGGATCATGAAACGGTCTGAAAAACAGGAGGAGCATGAAGCGGTATTCAAAAACATGAAGAGCCTGAAAATGTGTGACAATTATGAAGAGCTTCAAAGGTGTCATAAATATAAGGAGCATGAAACGGTCTGAAAAATTGGAGGAGCAGGAAACGGAGTTCAAAAACATGAAGAGCCAGAAAAGGGGTGAAAAATATGAAGAGCTACAAAAGTTGTCAAAAATATGAGGAGCATGAACGGTGTGAAAAATAGGAGGAGCATGAAGCGGTATTGAAAAACATGAAGAGTCTGAAAAGGTGTGAAAAATATGAAGAGCTTCAAAAGGTGTCAAAAATATGAGGAGCATGAAACGGTCTGAAAAATAGGAGGAGCATAAAGCGGTATTCAAAAACATGAAGAGCCTGAAAAGCTCTGAAATTATGTCAAGATTCAAAACGTGTGAAAAATATGAGGAGCATGAAACGGTCTGAAAAATAGGAGGAGCATGAAGCGGTGTTAAACAACATGAAGAGCCTGAAAAGGTGTGAAAAATATGAAGAGCTTCAAAAGGAGTCAAATATATGAGGAGCAGAAAACGGTCTGAAAAATAGGAGGAGCATGAAGTGGTGTAGAAAAACATGAAGTCCCTGAAAAGGTGTGAAAAATATAAAGTGCTTCAAAAGGTGTCAAAATATGAGGAGCATGAAACTGTCTGAAATATAGGAGGAGCATGAAAAGGTGTTAAAAAACATGAAGAGGTTCAGAAGGTGTGAAACATATGAGGAGCATGAAACGGTCGGAAAAATAGGAGGAGCATGTATCAGTGTTAAAAAACATGAAGAGTTTCAAAAGGTGTGAAACATATGAAGAGCTTCAAAAGGTGTCAAAAATATGAGGAGCTTGAAACGGTCTGAAAAATAGGAGAAGAATGAAGTGGTGTTGAAAAACATGAAGTGTCTGAAAAGGTGTGAAAAATATGAAGAACTTCAAAAGGAGTCAAAAATATAAGGAGCATGAAATGGTCTGAAAAATAGGAGGAGCATCAAGTGGTGTTAAAGAGCATGACGAGCCTGAAAAGTTGTGAAATATATGAAGAGCTTCAAAAGGCGTCAAAAGTATAAGGAGCATGAAACGGTCTGATAAATTGGAGGAGCATGAAGCGGTATTCAAAAATATGAAGAGCCTGAAAATCTGTGAAATTATGTCAAGCTTCAAAAGGTGTGAAAAATATGAGGAGCATGAGACTGTCTGAAAAATGGAGGAGCAGGAAACGGTGTGAAAAATAGGGGGAGAATGAACTGGTGTAGAAAAACATGAAGACGCTGAAAAGGTGTGAAATATATGAAGAGCTTCAAAAGGTTTCAAAATATGAGGAGCATGAAACTGTCTGAAATATAGCAGGAGCATGAAAAGGTGTTAAAAAACTTGAAGAGCCTGAAAAAGTGTGAAAAACATGAAGAGCTTAAAAGTTGTGAGAAATATGAAGAGCTTCAAAAGGTGTGAAAATTAGACGAGCATGAAACGGTCTGGAAAGTAGGACGAGCATGAAGCGGTGTTGAAAAACATGAAGAGCCAGAAAAGGTGTGAAAAATATGAAGAGCTTCAAAAGGTGTCAAAAATATGAGGAGCATGAAACGGTCTGAAAAATAGGAGGAGCATTAAACGGTGTTCAAAAACATGAAGAGCATTAAATGGTGTGAAAAATATGAAGAGCTTCAAAAGGTTTCAAATATATGAGGATCATGAAACGGTCTGAAAAACAGGAGGAGCATGAAGCGGTATTCAAAAACATGAAGAGCCTGAAAATGTGTGACAATTATGAAGAGCTTCAAAGGTGTCATAAATATAAGGAGCATGAAACGGTCTGAAAAATTGGAGGAGCAGGAAACGGAGTTCAAAAACATGAAGAGCCAGAAAAGGGGTGAAAAATATGAAGAGCTACAAAAGTTGTCAAAAATATGAGGAGCATGAACGGTGTGAAAAATAGGAGGAGCATGAAGCGGTATTGAAAAACATGAAGAGTCTGAAAAGGTGTGAAAAATATGAAGAGCTTCAAAAGGTGTCAAAAATATGAGGAGCATGAAACGGTCTGAAAAATAGGAGGAGCATAAAGCGGTATTCAAAAACATGAAGAGCCTGAAAAGCTCTGAAATTATGTCAAGATTCAAAACGTGTGAAAAATATGAGGAGCATGAAACGGTCTGAAAAATAGGAGGAGCATGAAGCGGTGTTAAACAACATGAAGAGCCTGAAAAGGTGTGAAAAATATGAAGAGCTTCAAAAGGAGTCAAATATATGAGGAGCAGAAAACGGTCTGAAAAATAGGAGGAGCATGAAGTGGTGTAGAAAAACATGAAGTCCCTGAAAAGGTGTGAAAAATATAAAGTGCTTCAAAAGGTGTCAAAATATGAGGAGCATGAAACTGTCTGAAATATAGGAGGAGCATGAAAAGGTGTTAAAAAACATGAAGAGGTTCAGAAGGTGTGAAACATATGAGGAGCATGAAACGGTCGGAAAAATAGGAGGAGCATGTATCAGTGTTAAAAAACATGAAGAGTTTCAAAAGGTGTGAAACATATGAAGAGCTTCAAAAGGTGTCAAAAATATGAGGAGCTTGAAACGGTCTGAAAAATAGGAGAAGAATGAAGTGGTGTTGAAAAACATGAAGTGTCTGAAAAGGTGTGAAAAATATGAAGAACTTCAAAAGGAGTCAAAAATATAAGGAGCATGAAATGGTCTGAAAAATAGGAGGAGCATCAAGTGGTGTTAAAGAGCATGACGAGCCTGAAAAGTTGTGAAATATATGAAGAGCTTCAAAAGGCGTCAAAAGTATAAGGAGCATGAAACGGTCTGATAAATTGGAGGAGCATGAAGCGGTATTCAAAAATATGAAGAGCCTGAAAATCTGTGAAATTATGTCAAGCTTCAAAAGGTGTGAAAAATATGAGGAGCATGAGACTGTCTGAAAAATGGAGGAGCAGGAAACGGTGTGAAAAATAGGGGGAGAATGAACTGGTGTAGAAAAACATGAAGACGCTGAAAAGGTGTGAAATATATGAAGAGCTTCAAAAGGTTTCAAAATATGAGGAGCATGAAACTGTCTGAAATATAGCAGGAGCATGAAAAGGTGTTAAAAAACATGAAGAGCCTGAAAAGATGTGAAAAATATGAAGATCTTCAAAAGGTGTCAAAAATATGAGGATCATGAAACGGTCTGAAAAATAGGAGGAGCTTGAAGCGGTGTTGAAAAACATGAAGAACCTGAAAAGGTGTGAAAAATATGAAGAGCTTCAAAAGGTGTCAAAAATATGAGGAGCATGAACGGTCTGAAAAACAGGAGGAGCATGAAGCGGTGTTCAAAAACATGAATAGCCTGAAAATGTGTGACAAATATGAAGAGCTTCAAAGGTGTCATAAATATGAGGAGCATGAAACTGTCTGAAAAATTGGAGGAGCAAGAAACGGAGTTCAAAAACATGAAGAGCCAGAAAAGGTGTGAAAAATATGAAGAGCTGCAAAAGTTGTCAAAAATATGAGGAGCATGAACGGTGTGAAAAATAGGAGGAGCATGAAGCGGTGTTGAAAAACATGAAGAGCCTGAAAAGGTGTGAAAAATATGAAGAGCTTCAAAAGGTGTCAAAAATATGAGGAGCATGAAACGGTCTGAAAAATAGGAGGAGCATTGTAACATTGTTGAAAAAATTGAAGAGCCTGAAAAGGTGTGAAAAATATGAAGAGCTTGCAAAGGTGTCAAAAATATGAGGAGCATGAAAAGGTCTGAAAAAAAGGAGGAGCTTGAAGCGGTGTTGAAAAACATGAAGAGCCTGATAACGTGTGAAAAATATGAAGAGCTTCAAAAGGTGTGAAAAATATGAGGAGCATGAAACGGTCTGAAAAATAGGAGGAGCATTGTAACATTGTGGAAAAAATTGAAGAGCCTGAAAAGGTGTGAAAAATATGAAGAGCTTCAAAAGATGTCAAAAATATGAGAAGCATGAAAAGGTCTGAAAAATAGGAGGAGCATGAAGCGGTGTTGAAAAACATGAAGAGCCTGAAAAGGTGTGAAAAATATAAAGATCTTCAAAAAGTGTCAACAATATGAGCAGCATGAAACGGTCTGAAAAATAGGAGGAGCATTAAACGGGGTTCATAAACATGAAGAGCCTGAAAAGGTGTGAAAAATATGAAGAGCTTCAAAAGCTGTCAATAATATGAGGAGCATGAAACGGTCTGAAAAACAGGACGATCATGAAGCGGTGTTGAAAAATATGAAGAGCCTGAAAAGTTGTGAAAAATATGAAGAGCTTCAAAAGGTGTGAAAAATATGAAGAGCTTCCAGAGGTGTCAAAAATGAGATGAGCGTGAAACGGTCTGAAAAATAGGAGGAGCCTGAAGTGGTGATCTAAAACATGAAGTGCCTCAAATGGTGTGAAATATATGAAGAGCTTCAAAAGGTGTGAAAAATATGAAGAGCTTCAAATGGTGAGAAATATATGAGGAGCATGAAACGGTCTGAAAAAAAGGAGGATCAAGAAGCTGTGTTGAAAAACATGAAGAGCCTGAAAAGGTGTGAAAAATGTGAAAAGCTTCCAAAGGTGTAAAAATATGAGGAGCATGAAATGTTCTGAAAAATAGGAGGAGCATGAAACCGTGTTCAAAAATATGAAGAGTCTGAAAAGGTCTGAAAAATATGAAGAGCTTCAAAAGGTGTGAAATACATGAGGAGCATAAAACGGTCTAAAAAATAGGAGGATCATGAAGCGGGGTTGAAAAATATGAAGAGCCTGAAAACGTGTGAAAAATATGAAGATCTGCAAAAAGTGTCAAGAATGAGATGAGCATGAAATGGTCTGAAAAATAGGAGGAGCATGAAGCGGTGTAGAAAAACATGAAGAGCCTGAAAAGGTGTGAAAAATATGAAGAGCTTCAAAAGGTGTCAAAAATATGAGGAGCATGAAACGGTCTGAAAAATAGGACGAGCATGAAGCGGTGTTCAAAAACATGAAGAGCCTGAAAAGGTGTGAAATACATGAAGAGCTTCAAAAGGTGTTAAAAATAGGAGGAGCATGTAGCGGTGTTCAACAACATGAAGAGCCTGAAAATGTGTGTAAAATATGAAGAGCTTCAAAACGTGTCAAAAATATGAGGAGCATGAAACGGTCTGAAAAAAAGGTGGATCAAGAATCGGTCTTGAAAAACATGAAGAGCGTGAAAACGTGTGAAAAATATGAAGAGCTTCAAAAGGTGTGAAAAATATGAAAATCTTAAAATGGTGTCAAAAATGAGATGAGCATGAAACGGTCTGAAAAATAGGTGGAGCATGATCTGGTGTTGAAAGACATGAAGAGCCTGAAATGTTGCGAAAAATATGAAGACCTTCAAAAGGTGTCAAAAATATGAGGAGCATGAAAGGGTCTGAAAAGTAGGAGGAGCATGAAACGGTGTTCAAAAACATGAAGAGCCTGAAAAGCTGTGAAAAATATGAAGAGCCTCAAGGTGTGAAATACTTGAGGAGCATGAATCGGTCTGAAAAATAGGAGGAGCATGAAGCGGTGTTGAAAAACATGAAGAGCCTGAAAATGTGTGAAAAATTAGAAGAGCTTCAAAAGGTGTCAAAACTATGAGGAGTATGAAACGGTCGGAAAAATAGGAGCAGCATGAAACGGTGTTCAAAAACATGAAGAGCCTGAAAAGGTGTTAAAAATATGAAGAGCTTCAAAAGTTGACAAAAATATGAGGAGCATGAAACGATCTGAAAAATAGGAGGAGCATGAAGCGGAGTTCACAAACATGAAGAGCCTGAAAATGTGTGAAAAATATGAAGAGCTTCAAAAGGTGTGAAAAATATGAGGAGAATGAAACGGTCTGAAATATTGGAGGAGCAAGAAACGGAGTTCAAATACATGAAGAGCCAGAAAAGGTGTGAAAAATATGAAGAGCTTCAAAAGATGGGAAATACATGAGGAGCATTAAACGGTGTTCAAAAACATGAAGAGCCTGAAAAGGTGTGAAAAATATGAAGAGCTTCTAAAGATGTGAAATACATGAGGAGCATTAAACGTTCTGAAAAATATGAGGAGCATGAAGCGCTGTTCAAAAACATGAAGAGCCAGAAAAGGTGTGAAAAATATGAAGAGCTTCAAAAGGTGTGAAATGTATGAGGAGCATGAAACGGTCTGAAAAAAAGGAGGAGCATGAAGTGGTGTTGAAAAACATGAAGAGCCTGAAAAGGAGTGAAAAATATGAAGAGCTTCAAAAGGTGTCAGAAATTTGAGGAGCATGAAACGGTCTGAAAAATAGGAGGAGCATGAAGCGGTGTTCAAAATATGAAGAGCCTTAAAAAGTGTGAAAAATATGAAGAGCGTCAAAAGGTGTCAAATATATGCGGAGCATGAAACGGTCTGAAAAATACGAGGAGCATGAAACGCTGTTCAAAAACATGAAGAGCCTGAAAAGTTCTGAAAAGTATGAAGAGCTTCAAAAGGTGTGAAAAATATAAGGAGCCTGAAACGTTCTGAAAAATAGGAGGAGCATGAAGCGCTGTTGAAAAACATGAAGAGCCTGAAAAGGTGTGAAAGATATGAAGAGTTTCAAAAGGTGTCAAAAATATGAGTAGCATGAAACAGTCTGAAAAATAGGAGGAGCATGAAGTGGTGTTCAAAAACATGAAGAGCCTTAAAAGGTGTGAAAAATATGAAGAGCTTTAAAGGTGTGAAAATTATGAGGAGCATGAAACGGTCTGAAAAATAGGAGGAGCATGAAGCGGTGGTCAAAAACATAAAGAGTCTGAAAGGTGTGAAAAATATGAAGAGCTTCAAAAGGTGAGAAATATATGAGGACCATGAAACTGTCTAAAAATAGGAAGCACTTGAAGCTGTGTTCAAAAACATGAAGAGCCTGAAAAGGTGTGAAATATATGAAGAGCTTCAAAAGGTGTCAACAATATGAGCAGCATGAAACGGTCTGAAAAATAGGAGGAGCATGAAACGGTGTTCATAAACATGAAGAGCCTGAAAAAGTGTGAAAAATATGAAGAGCTTCAAAAGCTGTCAATAATATGAGGAGAATATAACGGTCTGAAAAACAGGACGATCATGAAGCGGTGTTGAAAAATATGAAGAGCCTGAAAAGTTGTGAAAAATATGAAGAGCTTCAAAAGGTGTGAAAAATATGAAGAGCTTTCAGAGGTGTCAAAAAAGAGATGAGCGTGAAACGGTCTGAAAAATAGGAGGAGCATGAAGTGGTGTTGAAAAACATGAAGTGCCTGAAATGGTGTGAAATATATGAAGAGCTTCAAAAGGTGTGAAATATATGAAGAGCTTCAAATGGTGAGAAATATATGAGGAGCATGAAACGGTCTGAAAAATAGGAGGAGCATGAAGTGGTGTCGAAAAAGATGAAGTGCCTGAAATGGTGTGAAATATATGAAGAGCTTCAAAAGGTGTGAAATATATGAAGAGCTTCAAATGGTGAGAAATATATGAGGAGCATGAAACTGTCTGAAAAATAGGAGGATCAAGAAGCGGTGTTCAAAAACATGAAGAGCCTGAAAATCTGTGAAAAATATGAAGAGCCTCAAGGTGTGAAATACTTGAGGAGCATGAAACGGTCTGAAAAATAGGACGAGCATGAAGCGGTGTCGAAAAACATGAAGAGCCTGAAAAGGTGTGAAAAATATGAAGAGCTTCAAAAAGTGACAAAAATTTGAAGAGCTTCAAAAGTTGTGAAACATATGAGGAGCATGAAATGCTCTGAAAAACAGGAGGAGCATGAAGCGGTGTTCAAAAACATGAAGAGCCTGAAAAGGTGTGAAAAATCTGAAGAGCTTCAAAAGGTGTCAAACATATGAGGAGCATGAAACGGTCTGAAAAATAGGAGGAGCATGAAGCGGTGTTAAAAAACATGAAGAGCCTGAAAAGTTGTGAAAAATATGAACAGCTTCAAAAGGTGTGAAAAATATGAAGACATTCAAAGGTGTCAAAATTATGAGGAGAAAGAAACGGTCTGAAAATAGGAGGAGAATGAAGCGGTGTTCAAAAACATGAATAGCCTGAAAAGGTGTGAAAAATCTGAAGAGCTTCAAAAGGTGTCAAAAATATGAGGAGCATGAAAGGGTCTGAAAAGTAGGAGGAGCATGAAACGGTGTTCAAAAACATGAAGAGCCTGAAAAGCTGTGAAAAATATGAAGAGCCTCAAGGAGTGAAATACTTGAGGAGCATGAATCGGTCTGAAAAATAGGAGGAGCATGAAGCGGTGTTGAAAAACATGAAGAGCCTGAAAATGTGTGAAAAATATGAAGAGCTTCAAAAGGTGTCAAAACTATGAGGAGTATGAAACGGTCGGAAAAATAGGAGCAGCATGAAACGGTGTTCAAAAACATGAAGAGCCTGAAAAAGTGTTAAAAATATGAAGAGCTTCAAAAGGTGTCAAAACTATGAGGAGTATGAAACGGTCTGAAAAAGAGGAGGAGCATGAAGCCGTGTTCAAAAACATGAAGAGCCTGAAATGGTGTGAAAAACATGAAGAGCCTAAAAGGTGTGAAAAATATGAAAAGCTTGAAAAGATGTCACAAATATGAGGAGCATGAAACGGTCTGAAAAACTGAAGGACCATGAAGCGGGGTTCAAAAACATGAAGAGCCTGAAAACGTTTGAAAAATAGGAAGAGCTTCAAAGGTGTGAAAAACATGAAGAGCTTCAAAAGCTGTCAAAAATGAGATGAGCATGAAACGGTCTGAAAAATAGGAGGAGCATGAAGTGGTGTTGAAAAACATGAAGAGCCTGAAAACTTGCGAAAAATATGAAGACCTTCAAAAGGTGTCAAAAATATGAGGAGCATGAAAGGGTCTGAAAATTAGGAGGAGCATGAAACGGTGTTCAAAAACATGAAGAGCCTGAAAAGCTGTGAAAAATATGAAGAGCCTCAAGGAGTGAAATACTTGAGGAGAATGAATCGGTCTGAAAAATAGGAGGAGCATGAAGTGGTGTTGAAAAACATGAAGAGCCTGAAAATGTGTGAAAAATATGAAGAGCTTCAAAAGGTGTCAAAACTATGAGGAGTATGAAACGGTCGGAAAAATAGGAGCAGCATGAAACGGTGTTCAAAAACATGAAGAGCCTGAAAAGGTGTTAAAAATATGAAGAGCTTCAAAAGTTGTCAAAAATATGAGGAGCATGAAACGATCTGAAAAATAGGAGGAGCATGAAGCGGAGTTCACAAACATGAAGAGCCAGAAAAGGTGTGAAAAATATGAAGAGCCTCAAAAGATGTCAAAAATATGAGGAGCATGAAACGGTCTGAAAAATAGGAGGAGCATGAAGCCGTGTTCAAAAACATGAAGAGCCTGAAATGGTGTGAAAAACATGAAGAGCCTAAAAGGTGTGAAAAATATGAAAAGCTTGAAAAGATGCCACAAATATGAGGAGCATGAAACGGTCTGAAAAACTGAAGGATCATGAAGCGGGGTTCAAAAACATGAAGAGCCTGAAAACGTTTGAAAAATATGAAGAGCTTCAAAGGTGTGAAAAACATGAAGAGCTTCAAAAGCTGTCAAAAATGAGATGAGCATGAAACGGTCTGAAAAATAGAAGGAGCATGAAGTGGTGTTGAAAAACATGAAGAGCCTGAATAAGTGTGAAATGTATGAAGAGATGCAAACGTTGTGAAAAATATGAAAAGCTTCAAAAGGTGTCAAAACTATGAGGAGTATGAAACGGTCGGAAAAATAGGAGCAGCATGAAACGGTGTTGAAAAACATGAAGAGCCTGAAAATGTGTGAAAAATATGAAGAGCTTCAAAAGGTGTCAAAACTATGAGGAGTATGAAACGGTCTGAAAAAGAGGAGGAGCATGAAGCCGTGTTCAAAAACATGAAGAGCCTGAAATGGTGTGAAAAACATGAAGAGCCTAAAAGGTGTGAAAAATATGAAAAGCTTGAAAAGATGTCACAAATATGAGGAGCATGAAACGGTCTGAAAAACTGAAGGACCATGAAGCGGGGTTCAAAAACATGAAGAGCCTGAAAACGTTTGAAAAATAGGAAGAGCTTCAAAGGTGTGAAAAACATGAAGAGCTTCAAAAGCTGTCAAAAATGAGATGAGCATGAAACGGTCTGAAAAATAGGAGGAGCATGAAGTGGTGTTGAAAAACATGAAGAGCCTGAAAATGTGTGAAAAATATGAAGAGCTTCAAAAGGTGTCAAAACTATGAAGAGTATGAAACGGTCGGAAAAATAGGAGCAGCATGAAACGGTGTTCAAAAACATGAAGAGCCTGAAAAGGTGTTAAAAATATGAAGAGCTTCAAAAGTTGTCAAAAATATGAGGAGCATGAAACGATCTGAAAAATAGGAGGAGCATGAAGCGGTGTTCACAAACATGAAGAGCCAGAAAAGGTGTGAAAAATATGAAGAGCCTCAAAAGATGTCAAAAATATGAGGAGCATGAAACGGTCTGAAAAATAGGAGGAGCATGAAGCCGTGTTCAAAAACATGAAGAGCCTGAAATGGTGTGAAAAACATGAAGAGCCTAAAAGGTGTGAAAAATATGAAAAGCTTGAAAAGATGCCACAAATATGAGGAGCATGAAACGGTCTGAAAAACTGAAGGATCATGAAGCGGGGTTCAAAAACATGAAGAGCCTGAAAACGTTTGAAAAATATGAAGAGCTTCAAAGGTGTGAAAAACATGAAGAGCTTCAAAAGCTGTCAAAAATGAGATGAGCATGAAACGGTCTGAAAAATAGAAGGAGCATGAAGTGGTGTTGAAAAACATGAAGAGCCTGAATAAGTGTGAAATGTATGAAGAGATGCAAACGTTGTGAAAAATATGAAAAGCTTCAAAAGGTGACAACAATATGAGGAGAATGAAACGGTCTGAAAAATAGGAGGATCATGAAGCATTGTTTAAAAACATGAAGAGCCTGTAAAGGTGTGAAAAATATGAAGAACTTGAAAATGTGTCAAAAATATGAGGAGCCTGAAACGGTCTGAAAAATAGGAGGAGATTGAAATGGTGATCAAAAACATGAAGCGCCTGAAAAGGTGTGAAAAATATGTAGAGCTTCAAAAGGTGTGAAATACAATAGGAGCATGAAACGGTCTGAAAAATAGGAGGAGCATGAAGCGGTGTTGAAAAACATGAAGAGCCTGAAACGGTATTAAATATATGAAGAGCTTCAAAAGGTGTGAAAAATATGAGGAGCATGAAACGGTCTGAAGAATAGGAGGAGGATTGTAGCGGTGTTCAAAAACATGAAGAGCATGAAAAGGTGTGAAAAATATGAAGGGCTTCAAAAGGTGTGAAACACATGAGGAGCATGAAACTGTCTGAAAAATAGGAGGATCATGAAGCGGTGTTGAAAAATATGAAGAGCATGAAAAGCTGTGAAAAATATTAAGAGCTTCAAAACGTGTCAAAAATATGAGAAGCATGAAATGGTCTGAAAAATAGGAGCAGCATGAAACGGTGTTCAAAAATATGAAGAGTCTGAAAAGGAGTGAAAAATATGAAGAGCCTCAAAAGGTGTGAAAAATATGAAGAGCTTCAAAAGATGTGAAATACATGAGGAGCATGAAACGGTCTGAAAAATAGGAGGAGCATGGAGCGGTGTTCAAAAAAATGAAGAGCCTGAAAAGGTGTGAAAAATATGAAGAGCTTCAAAAAGTGTCAAAAATATGAAGAGCTTCAAAAGATGTGAAACATATGAGGAGCATGAAATGCTCTGAAAAACAGGAGGAGCATGAAGCGGTGTTCAAAAACATGAAGAGCCTGAAAAGGTGTGAAAAATCTGAAGAGCTTCAAAAGGTGTCAAATATATGAGGAGCATGAAACGGTCTGAAAAATAGGAGGAGCATGAAGCGGTGTTCAAACACATGAAGAGCCTGAAAAGGTGTGAAATATATGAAGAGCTTAAAAGGTGTCAAAAATAAGAGGAGCATGAAACAGTCTGAAAAATAGGAAGAGCATGAAGCGGTGTAGAAAAACATGAAGAGCCTGAAAAGGTGTGAAAAATATGAAGACATTCAAAGGTGTAAAAATTATGAGGAGCAAGAAACGGTCTGAAAATAGGAGGAGCATTAAACGGTGTTGAAAAACATGAAGAGCCTGAAAAGGTGTGAAAAATATGAAGAGCTACAAAGGTGACAAAAATATGAGGAGCATGAAACGGTCTGAAAAATAGGAGGAGCATAAAGCGGTGTTGAAAAACATGAAGAGACTGAAAAGATG
Source organism: Dama dama (assembly GCF_033118175.1). Classification (NCBI taxonomy): domain Eukaryota; kingdom Metazoa; phylum Chordata; class Mammalia; order Artiodactyla; family Cervidae; genus Dama; species Dama dama. Next base: position 5,251,578 of record NW_026870885.1, read on the forward strand.
TGAAAAATATGAATAGTTTCAAATGATGTGAAAAATATGAAGAACTTCAAAAGCTGTCAAAAATGAGATGAGCATGAAACGGTCTGAGAAATAGGAGAAGCATGAAGTGGTGTTGAAAAACATGAAGAGCCTGAAAAAGTGTGAAATATATGAAGAGCTTCAAAAGGTGTAAAGTACATGAGGAGAATGAAACCGTCCGAAATATAGGAGGAGCATGAAGCGGTGTTCCAATACATGAAGAGCCTGAAAAGGAGTGAAATATATGAAGAGATTCAAAAGGTGTCAAAAATATGAGGAGCATGAAACGGTCTGAAAAAAAGGAGGAGCAGGAAACCGTGTTCAAAAACATGAAGAGCCTGAAAAGGTGTGAAAAATTTGAGGTGCTTCAAAAGGTGTGAAAATTAGGAGGAGCATGAAGCGGTGTTCAAAAACATGAAAAGCCTGAAAATGTTTGTAAAATATGAAGAGTTTCAAAACGTGTCAAAAATATGAGGAGCATGAAACGGTCTGAAAAATAGGAGGATCAAGAAGCGGTGTTGAAAAATATGAAGATCGGAAATCTTGTGAAAAATATGAAGAGCTTCAAAAGGTGTGAAAAATTTGAAGAGCTTCAAAAGGTGTCAAAAATGAGATGAGCATGAAACGGTCTGAAAAATAGGTGGAGCATGATGTGGTGTTGAAAAACATGAAGAGCCTGAAAAGGTGTGAAATATATGAAGAGATTCAAAAGGTGTCAAAAATATGAGGAGCATGTAACGGTTTGGAAAATAGGACGAGCATGAAGTGGTGTTGAAAAACATGAAGAGCCTGAAAAGATGTGAAAAATATGAAGAGCTTCAAAAGGTGTCAAAAATGAGATGAGCATGAAACGGTCTGAGAAATAGGAGAAGCATGAAGTGGTGTTGAACAACATGAAGAGCTTGAAAAAGTGTGAAATATATGAAGAGCTTCAAAAGGTGTGAAAAATATGAAGAGCTTCAAAAGGTGTCAAAAATATGAGGAGCATGAAACGGTCTGAAAAATAGGAGGAGCATTGTAACATTGTTGAAATAATTGAAGAGCCTGAAAAGATGTGAAAAATATGAAGAGCTTCAAAAGGTGTCAAAAATATGAGGAGCATGAAAAGGTCTGAAAAATAGGAGGAGCTTGAAGCGGTGTTGAAAAACATGAAGAGCCTGATAACGTGTGAAAAATATGAAGAGCTTCAAAAGGTGTGAAAAATATGAGGAGCATGAAACGGTCTGAAAAATAGGAGGAGCATTGTAACATTGGGGAAAAAATTGAAGAGCCTGAAAAGGTGTGAAAAATATGAAGAGCTTCAAAAGATGTCAAAAATATGAGAAGCATGAAAAGGTCTGAAAAATAGGAGGAGCATGAAGCGGTGTTGAAAAACATGAAGAGCCTGAAAAGGTGTGAAATATATGAAGAGCTTCAAAAGGTGTCAACAATATGAGCAGCATGAAACGGTCTGAAAAATAGGAGGAGCATTAAACGGTGTTCTTAAACATGAAGAGCCTGAAAAGGTGTGAAAAATATGAAGAGCTTCAAAAGCCGTCAATAATATGAGGAGCATGAAACGGTCTGAAAAACAGGACGATCATGAAGCGGTGTTGAAAAATATGAAGAGCCTGAAAAGTTGTGAAAAACATGAAGAGCTTCAAAAGGTGTGAAAAATATGAAGAGCTTCCAGAGGTGTCAAAAATGAGATGAGCATGAAACGGTCTGAAAAATAGGAGGAGCATGAAGTGGTGATCAAAAACATGAAGTGCCTAAAATGGTGTGAAATATATGAAGAGCTTCAAAAGGTGTGAAAAATATGAAGAGCTTCAAATGGTGAGAAATATATGAGGAGCATGAAACGGTCTGAAAAGAAGGAGGATCAAGAAGCTGTGTTGAAAAACATGAAGAGCCTGAAAAGGTGTGAAAAATGTGAAAAGCTTCCAAAGGTGTAAAAATATGAGGAGCATGAAACGTTCTGAAAAATAGGAGGAGCATGAAACCGTGTTCAAAAATATGAAGAGTCTGAAAAGGTCTGAAAAATATGAAGAGCTTCAAAAGGTGTGAAATACATGAGGAGCATAAAACGGTCTGAAAAATAGGAGGATCATGAAGCGGGGTTGAAAAATATGAAGAGCCTGAACACGTGTGAAAAATATGAAGATCTGCAAAAAGTGTCAAGAATGAGATGAGCATGAAATGGTCTGAAAAATAGGAGGAGCATGAAGCGGTGTAGAAAAGCATGAAGAGCCTGAAAAGGTGTGAAAAATATGAAGAGCTTCAAAAGGTGTCAAAAATATGAGGAGCATGAAACGGTCTGAAAAATAGGAGGAGCATGAAGTGGTGTTGATAAACTTGAAGAGCCTGAAAAGGTGTGAAATATATGAAGAGCTTCAAAAGGTGTTAAAAATAGGAGGAGCATGTAGCGGTGTTCAAAAACATGAAGAGCCTGAAAATGTGTGTAAAATATGAAGAGCTTCAAAACGTGTCAAAAATATGAGGAGCATGAAACGGTCTGAAAAATAGGTGGATCAAGAATCGGTCTTGAAAAACATGAAGAGCGTTAAAATGTGTGAAAAATATGAAGAGCTTCAAAAGGTGTGAAAAATATGAAAATCTTAAAATGGTGTCAAAAATGAGATGAGCATGAAACGGTCTGAAAAAAAGGTGGAGCATGATCTGGTGTTGAAAAACATGAAGAGCCTGAAATGTTGCGAAAAATATGAAGACCTTCAAAAGGTGTCAAAAATATGAGGAGCATGAAAGGGTCTGAAAAGTAGGAGGAGCATGAAGCCGTGTTCAAAAACATGAAGAGCCTGAAATGGTGTGAAAAACATGAAGAGCCTAAAATGTGTGAAAAATATGAAAAGCTTCAAAAGATGTCACAAATATGAGGAGCATGAAACGGTCTGAAAAATTGAAGGATCATGAAGCGGGGTTCAAAACCATGAAGAGCCTGAAAACGTTTGAAAAATATGAAGAGCTTCAAAGGTGTGAAAAACATGAAGAGCTTCAAAAGCTGTCAAAAATGAGATGAGCATGAAACGGTCTGAAAAATAGGAGGAGCATGAAGCGGTGTTGAAAATCATGAAGAGCCTGAAAAGTTGCGAAAAATATGAAGACCTTCAAAAGGTGTCAAAAATATGAGGAGCATGAAAGGGTCTGAAAAGTAGGAGGAGCATGAAACGGTGTTCAAAAACATGAAGAGCCTGAAAAGCTGTGAAAAATATGAAGAGCCTCAAGGTGTGAAATACTTGAGGAGCATGAATCGGTCTGAAAAATAGGAGGAGCATGAAGCGGTGTTGAAAAACATGAAGAGCCTGAAAATGTGTGAAAAATATGAAGAGCTTCAAAAGGTGTCAAAACTATGAGGAGTATGAAACGGTCGGAAAAATAGGAGCAGCATGAAACGGTGTTCAAAAACATGAAGAGCCTGAAAAGGTGTTAAAAATATGAAGAGCTTCAAAAGTTGTCAAAAATATGAGGAGCCTGAAACGATCTGAAAAATAGGAGGAGCATGAAGCCGTGTTCAAAAACATGAAGAGCCTGAAATGGTGTGAAAAACATGAAGAGCCTAAAAGGTGTGAAAAATATGAAAAGCTTGAAAAGATGTCACAAATATGAGGAGCATGAAACGGTCTGAAAAATTGAAGGATCATGAAGCGGGGTTCAAAAACATGAAGAGCCTGAAAATGTTTGAAAAATATGAAGAGCTTCAAAGGTGTGAAAAACATGAAGAGCTTCAAAAGCTGTCAAAAATGAGATGAGCATGAAACGGTCTGAAAAATAGGAGGAGCATGAAGTGGTGTTGAAAAACATGAAGAGCCTGAATAAGTGTGAAATATATGAAGAGATGCAAACGTTGTGAAAAATATGAAGAGCTTCAAAAGGTGACAACAATATGAGGAGAATGAAACGGTCTGAAAAATAGGAGGATCATGAAGTGTTGTTTAAGAACATGAAGAGCCTGTAAAGGTGTGAAAAATATGAAGAGCTTGAAAATGTGTCAAAAATATGAGGAGCCTGAAACGGTCTGAAAAATAGGAGGAGATTGAAATGGTGATCAAAAATATGAAGCGCCTGAAAAGGTGTGAAAAATATGTAGAGCTTCAAAAGGTGTGAAATACAATAGGAGCATGAAACGGTCTGAAAAATAGGAGGAGCATGAAGCGGTGTTGAAAAACATGAAGAGCCTGAAAATGTATTAAATATATGAAGAGCTTCAAAAGGTGTGAAAAATATGAGGAGCATGAAACGGTCTGAAGAATAGGAGGAGGATTGTAGCGGTGTTCAAAAACATGAAGAGCATGAAAAGGTGTGAAAAATATGAAGGGCTTCAAAAGGTGTGAAACACATGAGGAGCATCAAACTGTCTGAAAAATAGGAGGATCATGAAGCGGTGTTGAAAAACATGAAGAGCAAGAAAAGCTGTTAAAAATATGAAGAGCTTCAAAACGTGTCAAAAATATGAGAAGCATGAAATGGTCTGAAAAATAGGAGCAGCATGAAACGGTGTTCAAAAATATGAAGAGCCTGAAAAGGAGTGAAAAATATGAAGAGCCTCAAAAGGTGTGAAAAATATGAAGAGCTTCAAAAGCTGTCAAAAATGAGATGAGCATGAAACGGTCTGAAAAATAGGAGTGGCATGAAGTTGTGTTGAAAAACATGAAGAGCCTGAAAAGGTGGGAAAAATATGAAGAGCTTCAAAATGTGTCAAAAATATGAGGAGCATGAAACGGTTTGAAAAATAGGAGGAGCATGAAACGGTGTTGAAAAACATGAAGAGCCTGAAAAGGGGTGAAAAATATGAAGAGCTTCAAAAGGTGTCAAAAATATGTGGAGCATGAAACGATCTGAAATATAAGAGGAGCATGAAATGGTGTTCATAAACATGAAGAGCCTGAAAAGGTGAAAAAAATATGAAGAGCTTCAAAACGTGTGAAAAATATGAAGAGCTTCAAAAGATGTGAAATACATGAGGAGCATGAAACGGTCTGAAAAATAGGAGGAGCATGAAGCGGTGTTGAAAAACATGAAAACCTGAAAAGGTGTGAAAAATTTGAGGTGCTTCAAAAGGTGTGAAAATTAGGAGGAGCATGAAGCGGTGTTCAAAAACATGAAAAGCCTGAAAATGTTTGTAAAATATGAAGAGCTTCAAAACGTGTCAAAAATATGAGGAGCATGAAACGATCTGAAAAATAGGAGGATCAAGAAGCGGTGTTGAAAAACATGAAGATCTGAAAACTTGTGAAAAATATGAAGAGCTTCAAAAGGTTTGAAAAATATGAAGAGCTTCAAAAGGTGTCAAAAATGAGATGAGCATGAACCGGTCTGAAAAATAGGTGGAGCATGAAGTGGTGTTGAAAAACATGAAAGCCTCAAAAGTTGTGAAATACTTGAGGAGCATGAATCGGTCTGAAAAATAGGAGGAGCATGAAGCGGTGTTGAAAAACATGAAGAGCCTCAAAAGGTGTGAAAAATATGAAGAGCTTCAAAAAGTGTCAATAATGAGATGAGCATGAAATGGTCTGAAAAGAAGGAGGAGCATGAAGTGGTGTTGAAAAACATGAAGAGCCTGAAAAGGTGTGAAATATATGAAGAGATTCAAAAGCTGTCAAATATATGAGGAGCACGTAACGGTTTGGAAAATAGGAAGAGCATGAAGTGGTGTTGAAAAACATGAAGAGCCTGAAAAGATGTGAAAAATATGAAGAGCTTCAAATGGTGTCCACAATATGAGGAGCATGAAACTGTCTGAGAAATAGGAGGATCATGAAGCGGTGTTGAAAAACATGAAGAGCAAGAAAAGCTGTTAAAAATATTAAGAGCTTCAAAACGTGTCAAAAATATGAGAAGCATGAAATGGTCTGAAAAATAGGAGCAGCATGAAACGGTGTTCAAAAATATGAAGAGCCTGAAAAGGAGTGAAAAATATGAAGAGCCTCAAAAGGTGTGAAAAATATGAAGAGCTTCAAAAGCTGTCAAAAATGAGATGAGCATGAAACGGTCTGAAAAATAGGAGTGGCATGAAGTTGTGTTGAAAAACATGAAGAGCCTGAAAAGGTGGGAAAAATATGAAGAGCTTCAAAATGTGTCAAAAATATGAGGAGCATGAAACGGTTTGAAAAATAGGAGGAGCATGAAACGGTGTTGAAAAACATGAAGAGCCTGAAAAGGGGTGAAAAATATGAAGAGCTTCAAAAGGTGTCAAAAATATGTGGAGCATGAAACGATCTGAAATATAAGAGGAGCATGAAATGGTGTTCATAAACATGAAGAGCCTGAAAAGGTGAAAAAAATATGAAGAGCTTCAAAACGTGTGAAAAATATGAAGAGCTTCAAAAGATGTGAAATACATGAGGAGCATGAAACGGTCTGAAAAATAGGAGGAGCATGAAGCGGTGTTGAAAAACATGAAAACCTGAAAAGGTGTGAAAAATTTGAGGTGCTTCAAAAGGTGTGAAAATTAGGAGGACCATGAAGCGGTGTTCAAAAACATGAAAAGCCTGAAAATGTTTGTAAAATATGAAGAGCTTCAAAACGTGTCAAAAATATGAGGAGCATGAAACGATCTGAAAAATAGGAGGATCAAGAAGCGGTGTTGAAAAACATGAAGATCTGAAAACTTGTGAAAAATATGAAGAGCTTCAAAAGGTTTGAAAAATATGAAGAGCTTCAAAAGGTGTCAAAAATGAGATGAGCATGAACCGGTCTGAAAAATAGGTGGAGCATGAAGTGGTGTTGAAAAACATGAAAGCCTCAAAAGTTGTGAAATACTTGAGCATGAATCGGTCTGAAAAATAGGAGGAGCATGAAGCGGTGTTGAAAAACATGAAGAGCCTCAAAAGGTGTGAAAAATATGAAGAGCTTCAAAAAGTGTCAATAATGAGATGAGCATGAAATGGTCTGAAAAGAAGGAGGAGCATGAAGTGGTGTTGAAAATCATGAAGAGCCTGAAAAGGTGTGAAATATATGAAGAGATTCAAAAGCTGTCAAAAATATGAGGAGCACGTAACGGTTTGGAAAATAGGAAGAGCATGAAGTGGTGTTGAAAAACATGAAGAGCCTGAAAAGATGTGAAAAATATGAAGAGCTTCAAATGGTGTCCACAATATGAGGAGCATGAAACTGTCTGAGAAATAGGAGGAGCATGAAGCGGTGTTGAAAAACATGAAGAGCCTGAAAAGTTGTGAAAAATATGAAGAGCTTCAAAAGGTGTCAAAAATGTGAGGAGCATGAAACGGTCTGAAAATTAGGAGGAGCATGAAACCGTGTCAAAAACATGAAGAGCCTGAAAAGGTGTGAAAAATGAAGAGCTTCAAAAGGTGTGAAATACATGAGAAGCATGAAACGGTCTGAAAAATAGGAGGAGCATGAAGCGGTGTTTAAAAACATGAAGAGCCTGAAAAGGTGTGAAAAATATGAAGAGCTTCAAAAGGTGTCAAAACTATGAGGAGTATGAAACGGTCTGAAAAATAGGAGCAGCATGAAACTGTGTTCAAAAACATGAAGAGCCTGAAAAGGTGTGAAAAATATGAAGAGCTTCAAAAGGTGTCAAAAATTAGATTAGCATGAAACGATCTGAAAAATAAGAGGAGCATGAAGTGGTGTTGAAAAACATGAAGACCCTGAAAAAGTGTAAAATATATGAAGAGCTTCAAAAGTTGTGAAAAATATTAGGAGCTTCAAAAGAGGTCAAAAATATGAGGAGCATGAAACGGTCTGAAAAATAGGAGGAGCATGAAAGGGTTTTGAAAAACACGAAGGGCCTGAAAAGGTTTGAAAAATATGAAGAGCTTCAAAAGGTGTGAAATACATAGGGGCAAGAAACGGTATGAAAAATAGGTGGAGCATGAAGCTGTGTTGAAAAACATGAAGAGCCTGAAAAGATGTGAAAAATATGAAGAGCTTCAAAAGGTGTCAAAAATATGAGGAGAATGAAACGGTCTGAAAAATAGGTGGAGCATGAAGCAGTGTTTAAAAACATGAAGAGCCTGAAAAGGTGTGAAAAATAGGAAGAGCTTCAAAAGGTGTGAAATACATGAGGAGGATGAAACCGTCTGAAAAATAGGTGGAGCATGAAGCGGTGTTGAAAAACATGAAGAGCCTGAAAAGGTGTGAAAAATATGAAGAGCTTCAAAAGGTGTCAAAAATATGAAGAATATGAAGCGGTCTGAAAAATAGGAAGAGCATGAAGCCGTGTTCAAAAACATGAAGAGCCTGAAATGGTGTGAAAAACATGAAGAGCCTAAAAGGTGTGAAAAATATGAAAAGCTTCAAAAGATGTCTCAAATATGACGAGCATGAAACGGTCTGAAAAATTGGAGGATCATGAAGCGGTGTTGAAAAACATGAAGAGCATGAAAAGCTGTGAAAAATATGAAGAGCTTCAAAAGGTGTCAAAAATATGGGAGCATGAAACGGTCTGAAATATAGGAGGAAAATGAAGCGGTGTTGAAAACCATGAAGAGCCTGAAAAGGTGAGAAAAATATGAAGAGCTTCAAAACGTGTCAAAAATATGAGAAGCATGAAACGGTCTGAAAAATAGGAGCTTTATGAAACGGTGTTCAAAAACATGAAGAGCCAGAAAAGGTGTGAAAAATATGAAGAGCCTCAAAAGCTGTGAAAAATGAGATGAGCATGAAACGGTCTGAAAAATAGGAGGGGCATGAAGTTGTGTTGAAAAACATGAAGAGCCTGAAAAGGTGTGAAAAATATGAAGAGCTTCAAAAGGTGTCAAAAATATGTGGAGCATGAAACGGTTTGAAATATAGGAGGAGCATGAAACGGTTTTCAAAAAAATGAAGAGCCTGAAAAGGTGTGAAAAATATGAAGAGCTTCAAAAGGTGTCAAAATATGAGGAGCATGAAACGGTCTGAAAAATAGGAGGAGCATGAAGCGGTGTTGAAAAACATGAAGAGACTTAAAACGTGTGAAATATATGAAGAGCTTCAAAAGGTGTGAAATACATGAGGAGCATGAAACGGTCTGAAAAATAGGAGGACCCTAAAGCGGTGTTGAAAAACATGAAGAGCCTGAAAGGGTGTAACAAATATGAAGAGCTTCTGAAGGTGTCAAAAATGAGATGAGCATGAAACGGTCTGAAAAATAGGAGGAGCAGGAAACCGTGTTCAAATGTATGAAGAGCCTGAAAAGGTGTGAAAAATTTGAAGTGCTTCAAAAGCTGTGAAAATTAGGAGGAGCATGAAGCGGTGTTCGAAAACATGAAGAGCCTGAAAATGTGTGTAAAATATGAAGAGCTTCAAAACGTGTCAAAAATATGAGGAGCATGAAACGGTCTGAAAAATAGGAGGATCAAGAAGCGGTGTTGAAAAACATGAAGATCTGAAAACTTGTGAAAAATATGAAGAGCTTCAAAAGGTGTGAAAAATATGAAGAGCTTCAAAAGGTGTCAAAAATGAGATGAGCATGAAACGGTCTGAAAAATAGGTGGAGCATGAAGTGGTGTTGAAAAACATGAAGAGCCTGAAAAGGTGTGAAATATATGAAGAGATTCAAAAGCTGTCAAAAATATGAGGAGCACGTAACGGTTTGGAAAATAGGAAGAGCATGAAGTGGTGTTGAAAAACATGAAGAGCCTGAAAAGATGTGAAAAATATGAAGAGCTTCAAAAGGTGTCCACAATATGAGGAGCATGAAACTGTCTGAGAAATAGGAGGAGCATGAAGTGGTGCTGAAAAACATGAAGAGCCTAAAAGTTGTGAAAAATATGAAAAGCTTCAAAAGATGTCATAAATATGAGGAGCATGAAACGGTCTGAAAAATTGGATGATCATGAAGCGGAGTTGAAAAACATGAAGAGCCTGAAAAGTTGTGAAAAATATGAAGAGCTTCAAAAGGTGTTAAAAATAGGAGGAGCATGAAGCGGTGTTAAAAAACATGAAGAGCCTGAAAATGTGTGTAAAATATGAAGAGCTTCAAAACGTGTCAAAAATATGAGGAGCATGAAACGGTCTGATAAATAGGTGGATCAAGAAGCGGTGTTGAAAAACATGAAGAGCGTGAAAACGTGTGAAAAATATGAAGAGCTTCAAAAGGTGTGAAAAATATGAAGAGTTTAAAATGGTGTCAAAAATGAGATGAGCATGAAAAGGTCTGAAAAATAGGTGGAGCATTATGTGGTGTTGAAAAACATGAAGAGCCTGAAAAGTTGTGAAAAATATGAAGACCTTCAAAATGTGTCAAAAATATGAGGAGCATGAAAGGGTCTGAAAAATAGGAGGAGCATGAAACGGTGTTCAAAAACATGAAGAGCCTGAAAAGCTGTGAAAAATATGAAGAGCCTCAAGGTGTGAAATACTTGAGGAGCATGAAACGGTCTGAAAAATAGGAGGAGCATGAAGCGGTGTTGAAAAACATGAAGAGCCTGAAAAGGTGTGAAAAATATGAAGAGCTTCAAAAGGTGTCAAAAATATGAAGAGCATGAAACGGTCTGAAAAATAGGAAGAGCATGAAGCCGTGTTCAAAAACATGAAGAGCCTGAAATGGTGTGAAAAACATGAAGAGCCTAAAAGGTGTGAAAAATATGAAAAGCTTCAAAGATGTCTCAAATATGAGGAGCATGTAACGGTCTGAAAATTTGGATCATCATGAAGCGGTGTTGAAAAACATGAAGACCTGAAAACTAGTGAAAAATATTAAGAGCTTCAAAAGGTGTGAAAAATATGAAGAGCTTCCAAAGGTGTCAAAAATGAGATGAGCATGAAACGGTCTGAAAAATAGGTGGAGCATGAAGTGGTGTTGAAAAACATGAAGAGCCTGAAAAGGTGAGAAAAATATGAAGAGCTTCAAAACGTGTCAAAAATATGAGAAGCATGAAACGGTCTGAAAAATAGGAGCTTCATGAAACGGTGTTCAAAAACCTGAAGAGCCAGAAAAGGTGTGAAAAATATGAAGAGCCTCAAAAGGTTTGAAAAATATGAAGAGCTTCAAAAGCTGTCAAAAATGAGATGAGCATGAAACGGTCTGAAAAATAGGAGGGGCATGAAGTTGTGTTGAAAAACATGAAGAGCCTGAAAAGGGGTGAAAAATATGAAGAGCTTCAAAAGGTGTCAAAATATGTGGAGCATGAAACGGTTTGAAATATAGGAGGAGCATGAAACGGTGTTCAAAAAAATGAAGAGCCTGAAAAGGTGTGAAAAATATGAAGAGCTTCAAAAGGTGTCAAAATATGAGGAGCATGAAACGGTCTGAAAAATAGGAGGAGCATGAAGCGGTGTTCAAAAACATGAAGAGCCTGAAAAGGTGTGAAATATATGAAGAGCCTCAAAACGTGTCAAAAATAAGAGAAGCATGAAACGGTCTGAAAAATAGGAGGAGCATGAAGTGGTGTTGAAAAACATGAAGAGCCTGAAAAAGTGTGAAATATATGAAGAGCTTCAAAGGTGTGAAGTACATGAGGAGAATGAAACCGTCTGAAAAATAGGAGGAGCATGAAGCGGTGTTCCAATACATGAAGAGCCTGAAAACGTGTGAAACATATGAAGAGATTCAAAAGGTGTCAAAAATATGTGGAGCATGAAACGGTCTGAAAAAAAGGAGGAGCAGGAGACCGTGTTCAAAAGTATGAAGAGCCTGAAAAGGTGTGAAAAATTTGAAGTGCTTCAAAAGGTGTGAAAATTAGGAGGAGCATGAAGCGGTGTTCCAAAACATGAAGAGCCTGAAAATGTGTGTAAAATATGAAGAGCTTCAAAACGTGTCAAAAATATGAGGAGCATGAAACGGTGTGAAAAATAGGAGGATCAAGAAGCGGTGTTGAAAAACATGAAGACCTGAAAACTAGTGAAAAATATTAAGAGCTTCAAAAGGTGTGAAAAATATGAAGAGCTTCAAAAGGTGTCAAAAATGAGATGAGCATGAAACGGTCTGAAAAATAGGTGGAGCATGAAGTGGTGTTGAAAAACATGAAGAGCCTGAAAAGGTGTGAAATATATGAAGAGATTCAAAAGGTGTCAAAAATATGAGGAGCATGTAACGGTTTGGAAAATAGGACGAGCATGAAGTGGTGTTGAAAAACATGAAGAGCCTGAAAAGATCTGAAAAATATGAAGAGCTTCAAAAGGTGTCCACAATATGAGGAGCAAGAAACTGTCTGAGAAATAGGAGGAGCATGAAGTGGTGCTGAAAAACATGAAGAGACTAAAAGGTGTGAAAAATAAGAAAAGCTTCAAAAGATGTCACAAATATGAGGAGCATGAAACGGTCTGAAAAATTGGAGGATCATGAAGCGGTGTTGAAAAACATGAAGAGTCTGAAAAGTTGTGAAAAATATGAAGAGCTTCAAAAGGTGTCAAAAATGTGAGGAGCATGAAACGGTCTGAAATATAGGAGGAGCATGAAACCGTGTCAAAAACATGAAGAGCCTGAAAAGGTGTGAAATATATGAAGAGATTCAAAAGGTGTCAAAAATATGAGGAGCATGAAACGGTCTGAAAAATTGGAGGTTCATGAAGTGGTGTTGAAAAACATGAAGAGTCTGAAAAGTTGTGAAAAATATGAAGAGCTTCAAAAGGTGTCAAAAATATGAGGAGCATGAAACGGTCTGAAAAATTGGAGGTTCATGAAGCGGTGTTGAAAAACATGAAGAGCCTGAAAAGGTGTGAAAAATATGAAGAGCTTCAAAACGTGTCAAAAATATGAGGAGTATGAAACGGTCTGAAAATAGGAGCAGCATGAAACGGTGTTCAAAAACATGAAGAGCCTGAAAAGGTGTGAAAAATATGAAGAGCTTCAAAAGGTGTCAAAAATTAGATTAGCATGAAACAGTCTGAAAATAGGTGGATCATGAAGTGGTGTTGAAAAACATGAAGAGCCTCAAAAGTTGTGAAATACTTGAGGAGCATGAATCGGTCTGAAAAATAGGAGGAGCATGAAGCGGTGTTGAAAAACATGAAGAGCCTCAAAAGGTGTGAAAAATATGAAGATCTTCAAAAAGTGTCAATAATGAGATGAGCATGAAATGGTCTGAAAAGAAGGAGGAGCATGAAGTGGTGTTGAAAAACATGAACAGCCTGAAAAGGTGTGAAATATATGAAGAGATTCAAAGCTGTCAAAAATATGAGGAGCACGTAACGGTTTGGAAAATAGGAAGAGCATGAAGTGGTGTTGAAAAATATGAAGAGCCTGAAAAGATGCGAAAAATATGAAGAGCTTCAAAAGGTGTGAAAAATATGAAGAGCTTCAAAAGGTGTCAAAAATGAGATGAGCATGAAACGGTCTGAAAAATAGGTGGAGCATGAAGTGGTGTTGAAAAACATGAAGAGCCTGAAAAGGTGTGAAATATATGAAGAGATTCAAAAGCTGTCAAAAATATGAGGAGCACGTAACGGTTTGGAAAATAGGAAGAGCATGAAGTGGTGTTGAAAAACATGAAGAGCCTGAAAAGATGTGAAAAATATGAAGAGCTTCAAAATGTGTCCACAATATGAGGAGCATGAAACTGTCTGAGAAATAGGAGGAGCATGAAGTGGTGCTGAAAAACATGAAGAGCCTAAAAGTTGTGAAAAATATGAAAAGCTTCAAAAGATGTCATAAATATGAGGAGCATGAAACGGTCTGAAAAATTGGATGATCATGAAGCGGAGTTGAAAAACATGAAGAGCCTGAAAAGTTGTGAAAAATATGAAGAGCTTCAAAAGGTGTTAAAAATAGTAGGAGCATGAAGCGGTGTTAAAAAACATGAAGGGCCTGAAAATGTGTGTAAAATATGAAGAGCTTCAAAACGTGTCAAAAATATGAGGAGCATGAAACGGTCTGATAAATAGGTGGATCAAGAAGCGGTGTTGAAAAATATGAAGAGCGTGAAAACGTGTGAAAAATATGAAGAGCTTCAAAAGGTGTGAAAAATATGAAGAGTTTAAAATGGTGTCAAAAATGAGATGAGCATGAAAAGGTCTGAAAAATAGGTGGAGCATTATGTGGTGTTGAAAAACATGAAGAGCCTGAAAAGTTGTGAAAAATATGAAGACCTTCAAAATGTGTCAAAAATATGAGGAGCATGAAAGGGTCTGAAAAATAGGAGGAGCATGAAACGGTGTTCAAAAACATGAAGAGCCTGAAAAGCTGTGAAAAATATGAAGAGCCTCAAGGTGTGAAATACTTGAGGAGCATGAAACGGTCTGAAAAATAGGAGGAGCATGAAGCGGTGTTGAAAAACATGAAGAGCCTGAAAAGGTGTGAAAAATATGAAGAGCTTCAAAAGGTGTCAAAAATATGAAGAGCATGAAACGGTCTGAAAAATAGGAAGAGCATGAAGCCGTGTTCAAAAACATGAAGAGCCTGAAATGGTGTGAAAAACATGAAGAGCCTAAAAGGTGTGAAAAATATGAAAAGCTTCAAAGATGTCTCAAATATGAGGAGCATGAAACGGTCTGAAAATTTGGAGCATCATGAAGCGGTGTTGAAAAACATGAAGAGCATGAAAAGCTGTGAAAAATATGAAGAGCTTCAAAAGGTGTCAAAAATATGGGAGCATGAAACGGTCTGAAAAATAGGAGGAAAATGAAGAGGTGTTGAAAACCATGAAGAGCCTGAAAAGGTGAGAAAAATATGAAGAGCTTCAAAACGTGTCAAAAATATGAGAAGCATGAAACGGTCTGAAAAATAGGAGCTTCATGAAACGGTGTTCAAAAACCTGAAGAGCCAGAAAAGGTGTGAAAAATATGAAGAGCCTCAAAAGGTTTGAAAAATATGAAGAGCTTCAAAAGCTGTCAAAAATGAGATGAGCATGAAACGGTCTGAAAAATAGGAGGGGCATGAAGTTGTGTTGAAAAACATGAAGAGCCTGAAAAGGGGTGAAAAATATGAAGAGCTTCAAAAGGTGTCAAAATATGTGGAGCATGAAACGGTTTGAAATATAGGAGGAGCATGAAACGGTGTTCAAAAAAATGAAGAGCCTGAAAAGGTGTGAAAAATATGAAGAGCTTCAAAAGGTGTCAAAATATGAGGAGCATGAAACGGTCTGAAAAATAGGAGGAGCATGAAGCGGTGTTCAAAAACATGAAGAGCCTGAAAAGGTGTGAAATATATGAAGAGCCTCAAAACGTGTCAAAAATAAGAGAAGCATGAAACGGTCTGAAAAATAGGAGGAGCATGAAGTGGTGTTGAAAAACATGAAGAGCCTGAAAAAGTGTGAAATATATGAAGAGCTTCAAAGGTGTGAAGTACATGAGGAGAATGAAACCGTCTGAAAAATAGGAGGAGCATGAAGCGGTGTTCCAATACATGAAGAGCCTGAAAACGTGTGAAACATATGAAGAGATTCAAAAGGTGTCAAAAATATGTGGAGCATGAAACGGTCTGAAAAAAAGGAGGAGCAGGAGACCGTGTTCAAAAGTATGAAGAGCCTGAAAAGGTGTGAAAAATTTGAAGTGCTTCAAAAGGTGTGAAAATTAGGAGGAGCATGAAGCGGTGTTCCAAAACATGAAGAGCCTGAAAATGTGTGTAAAATATGAAGAGCTTCAAAACGTGTCAAAAATATGAGGAGCATGAAACGGTCTGAAAAATAGGAGGATCAAGAAGCGGTGTTGAAAAACATGAAGACCTGAAAACTAGTGAAAAATATTAAGAGCTTCAAAAGGTGTGAAAAATATGAAGAGCTTCAAAAGGTGTCAAAAATGAGATGAGCATGAAACGGTCTGAAAAATAGGTGGAGCATGAAGTGGAGTTGAAAAACATGAAGAGCCTGAAAAGGTGTGAAATATATGAAGAGATTCAAAAGGTGTCAAAAATATGAGGAGCATGTAACGGTTTGGAAAATAGGACGAGCATGAAGTGGTGTTGAAAAACATGAAGAGCCTGAAAAGATCTGAAAAATATGAAGAGCTTCAAAAGGTGTCCACAATATGAGGAGCAAGAAACTGTCTGAGAAATAGGAGGAGCATGAAGTGGTGCTGAAAAACATGAAGAGACTAAAAGGTGTGAAAAATAAGAAAAGCTTCAAAAGATGTCACAAATATGAGGAGCATGAAACGGTCTGAAAAATTGGAGGATCATGAAGCGGTGTTGAAAAACATGAAGAGTCTGAAAAGTTGTGAAAAATATGAAGAGCTTCAAAAGGTGTCAAAAATGTGAGGAGCATGAAACGGTCTGAAATATAGGAGGAGCATGAAACCGTGTCAAAAACATGAAGAGCCTGAAAAGGTGTGAAATATATGAAGAGATTCAAAAGGTGTCAAAAATATGAGGAGCATGAAACGGTCTGAAAAATTGGAGGTTCATGAAGTGGTGTTGAAAAACATGAAGAGTCTGAAAAGTTGTGAAAAATATGAAGAGCTTCAAAAGGTGTCAAAAATATGAGGAGCATGAAACGGTCTGAAAAATTGGAGGTTCATGAAGCGGTGTTGAAAAACATGAAGAGCCTGAAAAGGTGTGAAAAATATGAAGAGCTTCAAAACGTGTCAAAAATATGAGGAGTATGAAACGGTCTGAAAATAGGAGCAGCATGAAACGGTGTTCAAAAACATGAAGAGCCTGAAAAGGTGTGAAAAATATGAAGAGCTTCAAAAGGTGTCAAAAATTAGATTAGCATGAAACAGTCTGAAAATAGGTGGATCATGAAGTGGTGTTGAAAAACATGAAGAGCCTCAAAAGTTGTGAAATACTTGAGGAGCATGAATCGGTCTGAAAAATAGGAGGAGCATGAAGCGGTGTTGAAAAACATGAAGAGCCTCAAAAGGTGTGAAAAATATGAAGAGCTTCAAAAAGTGTCAATAATGAGATGAGCATGAAATGGTCTGAAAAGAAGGAGGAGCATGAAGTGGTGTTGAAAAACATGAACAGCCTGAAAAGGTGTGAAATATATGAAGAGATTCAAAGCTGTCAAAAATATGAGGAGCACGTAACGGTTTGGAAAATAGGAAGAGCATGAAGTGGTGTTGAAAAATATGAAGAGCCTGAAAAGATGCGAAAAATATGAAGAGCTTCAAAAGGTGTGAAAAATATGAAGAGCTTCAAAAGGTGTCAAAAATGAGATGAGCATGAAACGGTCTGAAAAATAGGTGGAGCATGAAGTGGTGTTGAAAAACATGAAGAGCCTGAAAAGGTGTGAAATATATGAAGAGATTCAAAAGCTGTCAAAAATATGAGGAGCACGTAACGGTTTGGAAAATAGGAAGAGCATGAAGTGGTGTTGAAAAACATGAAGAGCCTGAAAAGATGTGAAAAATATGAAGAGCTTCAAAATGTGTCCACAATATGAGGAGCATGAAACTGTCTGAGAAATAGGAGGAGCATGAAGTGGTGCTGAAAAACATGAAGAGCCTAAAAGTTGTGAAAAATATGAAAAGCTTCAAAAGATGTCATAAATATGAGGAGCATGAAACGGTCTGAAAAATTGGATGATCATGAAGCGGAGTTGAAAAACATGAAGAGCCTGAAAAGTTGTGAAAAATATGAAGAGCTTCAAAAGGTGTTAAAAATAGGAGGAGCATGAAGCGGTGTTAAAAAACATGAAGGGCCTGAAAATGTGTGTAAAATATGAAGAGCTTCAAAACGTGTCAAAAATATGAGGAGCATGAAACGGTCTGATAAATAGGTGGATCAAGAAGCGGTGTTGAAAAACATGAAGAGCGTGAAAACGTGTGAAAAATATGAAGAGCTTCAAAAGGTGTGAAAAATATGAAGAGTTTAAAATGGTGTCAAAAATGAGATGAGCATGAAAAGGTCTGAAAAATAGGTGGAGCATTATGTGGTGTTGAAAAACATGAAGAGCCTGAAAAGTTGTGAAAAATATGAAGACCTTCAAAATGTGTCAAAAATATGAGGAGCATGAAAGGGTCTGAAAAATAGGAGGAGCATGAAACGGTGTTCAAAAACATGAAGAGCCTGAAAAGCTGTGAAAAATATGAAGAGCCTCAAGGTGTGAAATACTTGAGGAGCATGAAACCGTCTGAATTATAGGAGGAGCATGAAACGGTGTTGAAAATCATGAAGAGCCTCAAAAGGTGTGAAAAATATGAAGAGCTTCAAAAGGTGTCAAAAATATGAGGAGCATGAAACGGTCTGAAAAATAGGAGGACCATGAAACGGTCTTCAAAACATAAAGAACCTGAAAAGGTGTGAAAAATATGAAGAGCTTTTAAAGATGTCAAAAATATGAGGAGCATGAAACGGTCTGAAAAAGAGGAGGAGCATGAAGTGGGGTTGAAAATCATGAAGAGCCTGAAAAGGTGTGTAAAATATGAAGAGCTTCAAAAGGAGTGAAAGACTTGAGGAGCATGAAACCGTCTGAATTATAGGAGGAGCATGAAACGGTGTTGAGAAACATGAAGAGCCTCAAAAGGTGTGAAAAATATGAAGAGCTCAAAAGGTGTCAAAAATATGAAGAGCTTCAAAAAGTGTGACAAATGAGATGAGAATGAAATGGTCTGAAAAAGGAGGAGCATGAAGTGGTGTTGAAAAACATGAAGAGCCTGAAAAGGTGTAAAATACATGAAGAGATTCAAAAGGTGTCAAAAATATGAGGAGCTTGAAAGGGTCTGAAAAATTGGAGGATCATGAAGGTTGTTGAAAAACATGAAGAGCCTGAAAATTTGTGAAAAATATGAAGAGCTTCAAAGGTGTCAAAAATGGGAGGAGCATGAAACGGTCTGAAAAATAGGAGGAGCATGAAATCGTGTTCAAAAACATGAAGAGCCTGAAAAGGTGTGAAAAATATGAAGAGCTTCAAAATGTGTGAAATACATGAGGAGCATGAAACGGTCTGAAAAAGAGGAGGAGCATGAAGCCGTGTTCAAAATCATGAAGAGCCTAAAAATGTGTGAAAAATATGACGAGCTTCAAAAGGTGTGAAAAATATGAAGTGGTGCAAAAGGTGTCAAAAATATGAGGAGCATGAAACGGTCTGAAAAATAGGAGAGGCATGAATTTGTGTTGAAAAACATGAAGAGCCCAAAAAGGTGTGAAAAATATGAAGAGCTTCAAAAGGTGTGAAATACATGAGGAGCATGAAACTGTCTGAAAAATAGGAGGTGCATGAAGTGGTGTTCAAAAACATGAAGAGACTGAAAAGGTGTGAATAATATGAAGAGGTTCAAAAGGTGTGAAAAATATGAGGAGCATGATACGGTGTGAAAAATAGGAGGAGCATGAAGCGGTGTTCAAAACATGAAGAGCCTGAGAAGGTGTGAAAAATATGAAGAGCTTCAAAAGGTGTGAAATACATGAGGAGCATGAAACTGTCTGAAAAATAGGAGGAGCATGAAAAGGTGTTCAAGTACATGAAGAGCCTGAAAAGGTGTGAAAAATATAAAGAGCATCAAAAGGTGTGAAATACATGCGGAGCATTAAACGGTCTGAAAAATAGGAGGAGCATGAAGTGGTGTTGAAAAACATGAAGAGCCTCAAAAGGTGTGAAATAAATGAAGAGCTTCAAAAGGTGTGAAAAATATGAACAGCTTCAAAAAGTGTCAAAAATGAGATGAGCATGAAGCGGTCTCAAAAATGGTGGAGAATGAAGTGTTGTTGGAAAACATGAAGAGCCTGAAATCGTGTGAAAAATATGAAGAGCTTCAAAAGGTGTGAAATGCATGAGGAGCATTAATCGATATGAAAAATAGGAGTAGCATGAAGCTGTGTTGAAAAACATGAAGAGCCTGAAAAGGAGTGAAAAATATGAAGAGCTTCAAAAGGTGTGAAATATATGAAGAGCTTCAACAGGTTTCAAAAATATTAGGAGCATGAAACGGTCTGAAAAATAGGAGGAGCATGAAGCGGTGTTCAAAACATGAAGAGTCTGAAAAAGTGTGAAAAATATAAAGAGCTTCAAAAGGTTTGAAAAATATGAAGAGCCTGAAAAGGTGTCAAAAATGAGATGAGCATGAAACGGTCTGAAAAATAGGAGGAGCATGAAGCGGTGTTCTAAACATGAAAAGCCTGAAAAAGTGTGAAAAATATGAAGAGCTTCACTGGTTTGAAAAATAAGAAGAGCCTGAAAAGGTGTGAAAGTTGACATGAGCATGAAACGGTCTGAAAAATAGGAAGAGCATGAATAGGTGTTCAAAAACATGTACAGCCTGACAAGGTGTGAAAAATATGAAGAGCTTCAAAAGGTGTCAAAAATATGAGGAGCATGAAACGGTCTGAAAAATAGGAGGAGCATGTAGTGGTGTTGAAATACATGAAGTCCTGAGAATGTGTGAAAAATATGAAGAGCTTCAAAAGGTGTGAAAAATAGGAGGAGCATGAAGCGGTGTTGAAAAACATGAAGAGCCTGAAAACGTGTGAAAAATATGAAGAGCTTCAAAAGCTGTGAAAAATGGTGGAGCATGAAGTGTTGTTGAAAAACATGAAGAGCCTGAAATCGTGTGAAAAATATGAAGAGCTTCAAAAGGTGTGAAATACATGAGGAGGATTAATTGGTCTCAAAAATAGGAGGAGCATGAAGCGGTGTTGAAAAACATGAAGAGCCTGAAAAGGTGTGAAAATTATGAAGAGCTACAAAAGGTGTGAAGTACAGGAGGAGCATTAAACGGTCTGAAAAATAGGAGGAGCATGAAGCGGTGTTGAAAAACATGAAGAGCCTGAAAAGGTATGAAAAATATGAAGAGCTTCAAAAGGTGTGAAAAATACGAGGAGCATGAAGAGGTGTTCAAAAACATGAAAAGCCTGAAATGTTGTAAAAAATATGAAAAGCTTCAAAAGGTGTCAAAAATATGAGGAGCATGAAACGGTCTGAAAAACCGGAGGAGCATGAAGCGGTGTTCAAAAACATGAAGAGCCTGAAAAGGTGTGAAAAATTTGAAGAGCTTCAAAAATGTGAAAAATATGAAGAGTTTCAAAAGGTGTGAAATATATGAAGAGCTTCAAAAGGTGTGAAAAAGATGAAGAGCTTCAAAAGGTGTCAAAAATATGAAGAGCATGAAACGGTGTGAAAAATAGGAGGAGCATGAAGTGGTGTTGAAAAACCTGAAGAGCCTGAAAATGTGTGAAATATATGAAGAGCTTCAAAAGGTGTGAAAAATATGAAGAGCTTCAAAAGGTGTCAAAAATATGAAGAGCATGAAACGGTCGCAAAAATAGGAGGAACTTGAAGTCGTTTTCGAAAACATGAAGAGTCTGAAAAGGTGTGAAATATAAGAAGAGCTTCAAAAGGTGTCAAAATTATGAGGAGCATGAAACGGTCTGAAAAATAGGAGGAGCATGATGCGTTGTTGAAAAATATGAAGAGCTTCAAAAGGTGTCAAAAATGAGATGACCATGAAACGGTCTGAGAAATAGAAGGAGCATGAAGTTCTTTTCAAAAAAATGAAGAACCTGAAAAGTTGTGAAGTATATGAAGATTTCAAAAGGTGTCAAAAATATGAGGAGCATGAAACGGTCTGAAAAATAGGAGGAGCATGAAGTCATGTTGAAAAACATGAAGAGCCTGAAAATGTGTGAAAAATACGAAGAGCTTCAAAAGGTGTCAGAAATATGAGGAGCATGAAACGGTCTGAAATATATGAGGAGCATGAAGCGGTGTTCAAAAACATGAAGAGCCTGAAAACGTGTGAAAAATTTGAAGAGCTTCAAAAATGTGAAAATATGAAGAGCTTCAAAAGGTGTGAAATATATGAAGATCTTCAAAAGGTGTCAAAAATTAGATGAGCATGAAACGGTCTGAAAAATAGGAGGAGCATGAAGTGGTGTTCAAAAATTTGAAGAGCCTGAAATGGTGTGAAATATATGAAGAGCTTCAAAAGATGTCAAATATATGAGGAGCAAAAACGGTCTGAAAATAGGAGGAGCATGAAGTGGTGTTGAAAATCATGACGAGCCTGAAAAGGTGCGTAAAATATGAGGAGCTTCAGAATGTGTGAAATACATGAGGAGCATGAAACGGTCTAAAAAATAGGAGGAGCATGAAGCGGTGTTCAAAAATATGAAGAGCCTGAAAATTTGTGAAAACTATGAAGAGCTTCAGAAGGTGTCAAAAATTAGATGAGCATGAAACGGTCTGAAAAATAGGAGGAGCATGAAGTGGTGTTGAAAAACATTAAGAGCCTGAAAATGTGTAAAATATATGAAGAGCTTCAAAAGATTTCAGAAATGAGAGGAGCATGAAACGGTCTGAAAAACAGGAGGAGCATGAAGCGGTGTTGAAAAACATGAGGAGCCTGAAAAGGTGTGAAAAATATGAAGAGCTTCAAAAGTTGTGAAAAATATGAAGAGCTTCAAATGCTGTCAAAAATGAGATGAGCATGAAACGGTCTGTGAAATAGGAGAAGCATGAAGTGGTGTTGAAAATCATGAAGAGCCTGAAAAAGTGTGAAATATATGAAGAGCTTCAAAAGATTTCAGAAATGAGAGGAGCATGAAACGGTCTGAAAAATAGGAGGAGCATGAAGCGGTGTTGAAAAACATGAGGAGCCTGAAAATGTGTGAAAAATATGAAGAGCTTCAAAAGGTGTGAAAAATATGAAGAGCTTCAAAAGGTGTCAAAAATATGAGGAGCATGAAAGGGTCTGAAATATAGGAGGAGCATGACGTGGTGTTGTAAACATGACGAGCTTGAAAAGGTGTGAAAAATATGAAGAGCTTCAAAAGCTGTGAAAAATATGAGGAGCACGAAATGCTCTGAAAAATAAGAGGAGCATGAAGCCGTGTTGAAAAACATGAAGAGCCTGAAAAGGTGTAGAAAATATGAAGAGCTTCAAAAGGTGTCAAAAATATGAGGAACATGAAACGGTCTGAAAAATAGGAGGAGCATGAAGTGGGGTTGAAAATCATGAAGAGCCTGAAAAGGTGTGTAAAATATGAAGAGCTTCAAAAGGAGTGAAATACATGAGGAGCATGAAACCGTCTGAATTATAGGAGGAGCATGAAGCGATGTTCATAAACATGAAGAGCCTGAAAAGGTGTGAAATATATGAAGAGCTTCAAAAGTTGTGAAAAATATGAAGAGCTTCAAAAGGTGTCAAAAATATGAGGAGCATGAAACGGTCTGAAAAATAGGAGGAGCATGAAGCAGTGCTGAAGAACATGAAGAGCATGAAAAGGTGTGAAAAATATGAAGCGCTTCAAAAGATGTCAAAATTATGAGGAGCATGAAACAGTCTGAAAAATAGGAGGAGCATGAATTGGTTTTGAAAAACATGAAGAGCCTGAAAACATGCGAAATATATGAAGCACTGCAAAAGGTGTGAAATACATGAGGAGCATGAAACAGTCTAAAAAATAGGAGGAGCATGAAGCAGTGTTCAAAAACATGAAGAACCGGAAAAGATGTGTAAAATATGAAGAGCTTCAAAAAGTGTGAAAATTATGAGGAGCATGAAACGGTCTGAAAAATAGGAGTAGCATGAAGCGGTGTTGAAAAACATGAAGAGCCTGAAAAGCTGGGTAAAATATGAAGAGCTTCAAAAGTTGTCAAAAATATGAGGAGCATGAAACGGTCTGAAAAATAGGTGGAGCATTAAACGGTGTTCAAAAACATGAAGAGCCTGAAAAGGTGTGAAATATATGAAGAGCTTCAAAAGATGTCAAAAATAATAGGAGCATGAAACGTTCTGAAAAATAGAAGGAACATGAAGCGGTGTTCAAAAGCATGAAGAGCCTGAAAAGGTGTGAAAAATATGAAAAGCTTCAAAAGATGTCAAAAATATGAGGAGCATGAAACGATCTGAAAAATAGGAGGAGCATGAAGTGGTGTTGAAAAACATGAAGAGCCTGAAAATGTGTGAAAAATATAAAGAGCTTCAAAAGGTGTCAAAAATATGAGGTGCATGAAACGGTCTGAAAAATAGGAGGAGCATGAAGCGGATTTCACAAAAATGAAGAGCCTGAAAAGGTGGAAAAAATATGAAGAGCTTCAAAAGGTGTCAAAAATTTGAGGAGCATGAAACGGTCTGAAAAATAGGAGGAGAATGAAACCGTCTGAAAAATGGGAGGAGTATGAAGCGGTGTTGAAAATCTTGAAGAGCCTGAAAACATGTGAAAAACATGAAGCGCTTAAAAGTTGTGAGAAATATGAAGAGCTTCAAAAGGTGTCAAAATGAGACGAGCATGAAACGGTCTGGAAAGTAGGACGAGCATGAAGCGGTGTTGAAAAACATGAAGAGCCAGAAAAGGTGTGAAAAATATGAAGAGCTTCAAAAGGTGTCAAAAATATGAGTAGCATGAAACGGTCTGAAAAATAGGAGGAGCATTAAACGGTGATCAAAAACATGAAGAGCCTGAAATGGTGTGAAAAATATGAAGAGCTTCAAAAGGTTTCAAATATATGAGCATCATGAAACGGTCTGAAAAACAGGAGGAGCATGAAGCGGTGTTCAAAAACATGAAGAGCCTGAAAATGTGTGACAATTATGAAGAGCTTCAAAGGTGTCATAAATATAAGGAGCATGAAACGGTCTGAAAAATTGGAGGAGCATGAAGCGGTGTTGAAAAACATGAAGAGCCTGAAAAGGTGTGAAAAATATGAAGAGCTACAAAAGTTGTCAAAAATATGAGGAGCATGAACGGTCTGAAAAATAGGAGGAGCATGAAGCGGTGTTGAAAAACATGAAGAGCCTGAAAAGGTGTGAAAAATATGAAGAGCTTCAAAAGGTGTCAAAAATATGAGGAGCATGAAACGGTCTGAAAAATAGGAGGAGCATGAAGCGGTATTCAAAATCATGAAGAGCCTGAAAAGCTCTGAAATTATGTCAAGCTTCAAAACGTGTGAAAAATATGAGGAGCATGAAACGGTCTGAAAAATAGAAGGAGCATGAAAAGATGTTAAAAAACATGAAGAGCTTCAGAAGGTGTGAAACTTATGAGGAGCATGAAACGGTTGGAAAAATAGGAGGAGCATGAAACGGTGTTAAATAACATGAAGAGCTTCAAAAGGTGTGAAACATATGAAGAGCTTCAAAAGGTGTCAAAAATATGAGGAGCATGAAACGGTCTGAAAAATAGGAGAAGAATGAAGTGGTGTTGAAAAACATGAAGTGTCTGAAAAGGTGTGACAAATATGAAGAGCTTCAAAAGGTGTCAAAAATATGAGGAGCATGAAACGGTCTGAAAAATAGGAGGAGCATGAAGCGGTGTTAAAGAGCATGACGAGCCTGAAAAGGTGTGAAATATATGAAGAGCTTCAAAAGGCGTCAAAAGTATAAGGAGCATGAAACGGTCTGAAAAATTGGAGGAGTATGAAGCGGTATTCAAAAATATGAAGAGCCTGAAAATCTGTGAAATTATGTCAAGCTTCAAAAGGTGTGAAAAATATGAGGAGCATGAAACTGTCTGAAAAATGGAGGAGCAGGAAACGGTGTGAAAAATAGGGGGAGCATGAACTGGTGGAGAAAAACATGAAGACCCTGAAAAAGTGTGAAATATATGAAGAGCTTCAAAAGGTGTCAAAAATATGAGGAGCATGAAACTGTCTGAAATATAGCAGGAGCATGAAAAGGTGTTAAAAAACATGAAGAGCCTGAAAAGGTGTGAAAAATATGAAGAGCTTCAAAAGGTGTCAAATATATGAGGAGCATGAATGGTCTGAAAAACAGGAGGAGCATGAAGCGGTGTTAAAGAACATGAAGAGCCTGAAAAGGTGTGAAATATATGAAGAGCTTGAAAAGGTGACAAAAATATGAGGAGCATGAAACTGTCTGAAACATAGGAGGAACATGAAAGGGTGTTAAAAAACATGAAGAGCTTCAAAAGGTGTGAAACATATAAAGAGATTCAAAAGGTGTCAAATATATGAGGAGCAGGAAATGGTCTGAAAAATAGGAGGAGCATGAAGTGGTGTTCAAAACATGAAGAGCCTGAAAAGGGGTGAAAAATATGAAGAGCTTGAAAAGTTGTCAAAAATATGAGGAGCATGTAACGGTCTGAAAAACAGGGGGAGCATGAAGTGATGTTGAAAAACATGAAGAGCCTGAAAACGTGTGAAAAATATGAAGAGCTTCAAAAATATGAAAATATTCAAAAGGTGTGAAAAATATGAAGAGCTTCAAAAGATGTCAAAAATGAGATGAGCATGAAACGGTCTGAAAAATAGGAGGAGTATGAAGCGTTGTTGAAAATCATGAAGAGCCTGAAAAGGTGTGAAAAATAGGCAAAGCTTCAAAAGGTGTCAAAAATATGAGGAGAATGAAACGGTCTGAAAAATACGAGGAGCATGAAGTGGTGTTGAAAAACATGAAGAGCCTAAAAGGTGTGAAAAATATGAAGAGCTTCAAAAGGTGTCAAAAATATGAGCAGCATGAAACGGTCTGAAAAATAGGAGGAGCATGAAGTTGTGTTGAAAAACATGAAGAGCCTGAAAAAGTGTGAAAAATATGAAGAGCTTCAAAAGGTGTAAAAAATAGGAGGAGCATGAAACGGGTTGAAAAATAGGAGGAGCATGAACCGATGTTCAAAAACATAAAGAGCATGAAAAGGTGTGAAAAACATGAAGAGCTTCATAAGGTGTAAAAATTATGAAGAGCTTCAAAAGGTGTCAAAAATGAGCTGAGCATGAAACGGTCGGAAAAATAGGAGGAGCATGAAGCGGTGTTCAAAAAAATGCAGAGACTGAAAAATTGTGAAAAATATGAAGAGCTTCAAAAGGTGTAAAAAATAGGAGGAGCAAGAAACGGGTTGAAAAATAGGAGGAGCATGAACCGGTGTTCAAAAACATAAAGAGCATGAAAAGGTGTGAAAAACATGAAGAGCTTCATAAGGTGTCAAAATTAGTTTAGCATGAAAGGGTCTGAAAAATAGGAGGAGCATGAAGTGGTGTTGAAAACATGAAGAGCCTGAAAAGGTGTGAAATATACGAAGAGCTTCAAAAGGTGTGAAAAATATGAAGTGCATCAAAAGTTGTCAAAAATGAGATGAGCATGAAACGGTCTGAAAACTAGGAGGAGCATGAAGTGGTATTGAAAAACATGAAGAGCCTGAAAACGTGTGAAAAATATGAAGAGCTTCAAAAATATGAAGAGATTCAAAAGGTGTGAAAAATATGAAGAGCTTCAAAAGATGTCAAAAATGAGATGAGCATGAAACGGTCTGATAAATAGGAGGAGCATGAAGCGGTGTTGATATCATGAAGAGCCTGAAAAGGTGTGAAAAATAGGCAGAGCTTCAAAAGGTGTCAAAAATATGAGGAGCATGAAACGGTCTGAAAAATACGAGGAGCATGAAGTGGCGTTGAAAAACATGAAGAGCCTGAAAAGGTGTGAAAAATATGAAGAGCTTCAAATGGTGTCAAAAATATGAGGAGCATGAAACGGTCTAAAAAATTGGAGGAGCATAAGCGGTGTTCAAAAACATGAACAGCCTGAAAAGTTGTGAAAAGAATGAAGAGCTTCAAAAGGTGTGAAAATATGAAGAGCTTCAAAAGGTGTCAAAAGTTAGATTAGCATGAAAGGGTCTGAAAAATAGAAGCAGCATGAAGTGGTGTTGAAAAACATGAAGTGCCTGAAAAGGTGTGTAATATATGAACAGCTTCAAAAGGTGTGAAAAATATGAAGAGCTTCAAAAGTTGTGAAAAATATGAAGAGCTTCAAAATTTGTCAAAAATGAGATGAGCATGAAACGATCTGAAAAATAGGAAGATTATGAAGCGGTGTTAAAAAACATGGGGAGCCTGAAAAGGTGTGAAAAATATGAACAGCTTCAAAAGGTGTCAAACATATGAGGAGCATGAAACGGTCTGAAAAATAGGAGGAGCATTAAACGGTGTTCAAAAACATGAAGAGCCTGAAATGGTGTGAAAAATATGAAGAGCTTCAAAAGGTGTCAAAAACAGGAGGAGCATGAAACGGTCTGAAAAATAGGAGGAGCATGAAGCGGTGTAAAAAACATGAAGACCTTAAAAGGTGTGAAAAACATGAAGAGCTTCAAAAGGTGTCAAAAATATGAGGATCATGAAACAGTCTGAAAAATAGGAGGAGCATGAAGCGGTGTTCAAAAACAGGCAGAGCCTGAAAAGGTGTGAAAAATATGAAGAGTTTCAAAAGGTGTGAAAAATACGAGGAGCATAAAACGGTCTGAAAAATAAGAGAAGCATGAAGTGGTGATGAAAAACATGAAGAGACTGAAAACGTGTGAAATATATGAAGAGTTTCAAAAGGTGTCAAAAATATGAAGAGCATGAAACGGTGTGAAAAATAGGAGGACCACAAGTGGTGTTCAAAAACATGAAGAGCCTGAAAAGGTGTGAGAATTTTGAGGAGATTCAAAAGGTGTCATAAATATGAGGAGCATGAATCGGTCTGGAAAATATGAGGAGCATGAAGTGGTGTTGAAAAACATGAAGAGCCTGAAAAAGTGTGAAAAATATGAAGAGCTTCAAAAGGTGTCAAAAATATGACGAGCATGATTCAGTTTGAACAATAGGAGGAGCATGAAGTGGTGTTGAAAATCATGAAGAACCTGAAAAGTTGTGAAATATATGAAAAGCTTCAAAAGGTGTCAAAAATATGTGTAGATTGTAACGGTCTGAAAAATAGGAGGAGCATGAAGCGCTGTTGAAAAACATTAAGAGCCTGAAAAGGTGTGAAAAATATGAAGATCTTCAAAATGTTGAAAAATATGAGTAACATGAAACGGTCTGAAAAATAAGAGAGGCATGAAACGTTGTTGAAAAACATGAAGAGCCAGAAAAGGTGTGAAAAATATGAAGATCTTCAAAATGTGTGAAAAATATGAAGAGCATCAAAGGGTCTGAAAAATAGGATGGGCATGAAGCGGGTTTGAAAAAATTGAAGAGCCTGAAAATGTTTGAAATATATGAAGAGCTTCAAAAGGTGTCAAAAATATGAAGAGCATCAAAGGGTCTGAAAAATAGGAGGAGCATGAAGCGGTGTTCAAAAACATGAAGAGCCTGAAAAGGTGTGAAAAATATGAGGAGCATGAAACGGTCTAAAATATAGGAGGAGCATGAATTGGTGTTGAAAAACATGAAGATCATGAAAAGGCGTGAAAAATATAAAGAGCTGCAAAATGTGTGAAAAATATGAGGAGCATGAAATGGTGTTCAAAAACATGAAAAGGTGTGAAAAATATGAAGAGCTTCAAAACGTGTTAAAAATATGAGGAGCATGAAACGGTCTTAAAAATAGGAGGAGCATGAAACGGTGTTCAAAAATATGAAAGGCCTGAAAAGGTTTGAAAAATATGAAGAGCTTCAAAACGTGTGAAAATTATGAGGAGCATGAAAAATAGGAGGAACATGAAGCGTTGTTGAAAAACGTGAAGAGCCTGAAAAGGTTTGAAAAATAGGAAGAGCTTCAAAAGGTGTCAAAAATATGAGTAGCATGAGACGGTCTGAAAAATAGGAGGAGCATTAAGCGATGTTGAAAAACATGAAGCACATGAAAAGGTGTGAAATATATGAAGAGCTTCAAAAGATGTCAAAAATAATAGGAACATGAAACGTTCTGAAAAATAGAAGGAACATGAAGCGGTGTTCAAAAGCATGAAGAGCCTGAAAAGGTGTGAAAAATATGAAGAGCTTCAAAAGGTGTGAAAAATGTGAGGAGTATGAAACGTTCTGAAAAATAGGCGGATCATGAAGCGGTGTTCAAAAACTTGAAGAGCCTGAAAATATGTGAAATATATGAGGAGCATGAAACGATCTGAAAAATAGAGGAGCATGAAGTGGTATTGAAAAACATGAAGAGCCTGATAATGTGTGAAAAATATGAAGAGCTTCAAAAGTTGTCAAAAATATGCGGAGCATGACACGGTCTGAAAAATAGGAGGAACATGAAGCTGAGTTCACAAAAATGAAGAGCCTGAAAAGGTGGAAAAAATATGAAGAGCTTCAAAAGGTCTCAAAAATTTGAGGAGCATGAAACGGTCTGAAAAATAGGAGGAGCGTGATGCGGTGTTCGAAAACATGAAGAGTTGAAAAGGTGTGAAAAATATGAAGAGCTACAAAAGTTGTGAAAAATATGAAAAGCATGAAACAGTCTGAAAAATAGGAGGAGTATGAAGCGGTGTTGAAAAACATGAAGAGTCTGAGAAAGTGGGAAAAATATGCAGAGCTTCAAAAGATGTCAAATATATGAGGATCATGAAAATTTCTGAAGAATACGAGGAGCATGAAGCGGTTTTGAAAAACATGAAGAGCCTGAAAAGGTGTGAAAAATATGAAGAGCTTCAAAAGGTTACAAATACATGAGGATCATGAAACGGTCTGAAAAATAGGAGGAGCATGAAGCGGTGTTCAAAAACATGAAGAGCGTGAAAACGTGTGAAAAATATGAAGGGCTTCAAAAGATCTCAAAAATATGAGGAGCATGAATTCGTCTGAAAAATAGGAGAAGCATGATACCGTGTTCAAAAACATGAAGAGCCTGAAAAGCTGTGAAAAATATGAACAGCTTCTAAAGGTGTGAAATAAATGAGGAGCATGAAACGGTCTGAAAAATAGGAGGAGCATGAAGCGGTATTCAAAAACATGAAGAGCCAGAAAAGGTGTGAAAAATATGAAGAGCTTCAAAAGGTGTCAAAAATATAAGGAGCATGAAACGGTCTGAAAAATAGGAGGAGCATGAAGCGGTATTCAAAAACATGAAGAGCCTGAAAAGCTGTGAAATTAAGTCAAGCTTCAAAAGATGTGAAAAACATGAGGAGCAGGAAACGGTCTGAAAAATAGTAGGAGCATGAAGCGTTGTTAAAGAACATGAAGAGCCTGAAAAGGTGTGAAATATATGAAGAGCTTCAAAAGGTGTGAAAAATATGAGGGGCATGAAACAGTCTGAAAAATAGGAGGAGCATGAAATGGTGTTAAAAAACATGAAGAGCTTTGAAAGGTGTGAAACATATAAAGAGCTTCAAATGGTGTCAAAAATATGAGGAGCAGGAAACGGTCTGAAAAATAGGAGGAGCATGAAGTGGTGTAGAAAAACATGAAGACCCTTAAAAGGTGTGAAAAATATGAAGAGCTTCAAAAGGTGTCAAAATATGAGGAGCATGAAACAGTCTGAAATATAGCAGGAGCATGAAAAGGTGTTAAAAAACATGAAGAGCTTCAAAACGTGTGAAACATATGAAGAGCTTCAAAAGGTGTCAAAAATATGAGGAGCATGAAACGGTATGAAAAATAGGAGGAGCATGAAGCGGTGTTGAAAAACAAGAAGAGCCTGAAAAGGTGTGAAAAATATGAAGAGCTTCAAAAGGTGGCAAAAATATGAGGAGCATGAAACGGTCTGAAAAAAGGAGGAGCATGAAATGGTGTTGAAAAACATGAAGAGCCTGAAAAGGTGTGAAAAATATGAAGAGCTTCAAAAGGTGTCAAAAATATGAGGAGCATGAAACGGTCTGAAAAATAGGAGTAGCATGAAACGGTGTTGAAATACATGAAGAGCCTGAAGAGGTGTGAAATATATGAAGAGCGTAAAAAGGTTTCAAAAATATGAGGAGCATGAAACGGTCTGAAAATTACGAGAGGGTGAAGTTGTGTTGAAAAACATGAAGAACCTGAAAAGGTGTGAAAAATAGGAAGAGCTTCAAAAGGTGTCAAAAATATGAGGAGCATGAAACGGTCTGAAAAATAGGAGGAGCATGAAGCGGTGTAGAAAAATATGAAGAGCCTGAAAATGTGTGAAAAATATGAAGAGCTTCAAAAGGTGTCAAAATATGAGGAGCATGAAACTGTCTGAAATATAGGAGGAGCATGAAAAGGTGTTAAAAAACATGAAGAGCTTCAAAAGGTGTGAAACATATGAGAAGCGGGAAACGATCAGAAAAATAGGAGGAGCATGAAGCCGTGTTGAAAAACATGAAGAGCCTGAAAATTTGTGAAAAATATGAAGAGCTTCAAATGGTGTGAAATACATGAGGAGCTTGAAACGGTCTGAAAAATAGGAGGAGCATGAAATCTTGTTGAAAAACATGAAGAGCCTGAAAACGTGTGAAAATTATGAAGAGCTTCAAAAGGTGTGAAATATATGAAGAGCTTCAAAAGGTGTCAAAAATGAGATGAGCATGAAATGGTCTGAAAGATAGGAGGGGCATGAAGCGGTGTTGAAAAACATGAAGAGCCTGAAAAGGTGTGAGAAATATGAAGATCTTCAAAATGTGTCAAAAATATGAGGAGCATGAAACGGTCTGAAAAAAAGGAGGAGCAAGAAGTGATGTTTAAAAACATGAAGAGCCTGAAAAGGTGTGAAAAATATGAAGAGCATCAAAAGATGTGAGAAATATGAGGAGCATGAACCGGTCTGAAAAATAGGAGGAGCATGAAGCGGTTTTGAAAAGCATGAAGAGTCTGAAAAGGTGTGGAAAATATGAAGAGCTTCATAAGGTGTCAAAAATATTAGGAGCATGAAACTGTCTGAAAAATAGGAGGAGCATGAAGTGGTGTTGAAAAACGTGAAGAGCCTAAAAAGGTGTGAAAAATATGAAGAGCTTCAAAAGGTGTGAAAAATATGAGGAGCATGGAACGGTCTGAAAAATAGGAGCAGCATGAAATGGTCTGAAAAATAGGAAGAGCATGAAACGGTCTGAAAAATAGGAGGATCATGAAGCGGTGTTGAAAAACATGAAGAGCCTGAAAAGGTGTGAAAAATATGAAGAGCTTCAAAAAGTGTAAAAAATGAGAGCAGCATGAAACGGTCTGAAAAATAGGAGGAGCATGAAGCTGTGTTGAAAAACATGAAGAGCCTGAAAAAATGTGAAAAATATAAAGAGCTTCAAAAGGGGTGAAAAATATGAATAGCATGATATTGTCTGAGAAATAGGAGGAGCATGAAGCGGTGTTCAAAAACATGAAGAGCCTGAAAAGTTGTGAAAAATATGCAAAGCTTCAAAAGGTGTCAAAAATTAGATGAGAATGAAACGGTCTGAAAAATTGGAGGAGCAAGAAGTAGCGTTGAAAAAAATGAAGAGCCTGAAAAGGTGTGAAAAATATGAAAGCTTCTAAAGGTGTCAAAAATATGAGGAGCATGAAACGGTCTGAAAAATAGGAGGAGCATGAAGCGGTGTTGAAAAATATGAAGAGCCTGAAAAGGTGAGAAAAATATGAAGAGCTTCAAAAGGTGTCAAAAATATGAGGAGCATGAAACGGTCTGAAAAATAGGAGGAGCATGACGCGGTGTTCAAAAACATGAAGAGCCTTAAAAGGTGTGAAAAATATGAAGAGCTTCAAAAAGTGTCAAAAATATGAGGAGCATGAAACGGTCTGAAAAATAGGAGGAGCATCACGCGATGTTGAAAAACATGAAGAGCCTGAGAAAGTGTGAGAAATAGGAAGAGCTTCAAAAGGTGTGAAAAATATGAAGAGCTTCAAAAGGTGTCAAAAAATACATGAGCATGAAACTGTGTGAAAAATAGGAGGAGCATGAAGTGATGTTGAAAAAAATGAAAAGCCTGAAAAGGTGAGAAATATATGAAGAGCTTCAAAAAGTGTAAAAATATGAGGAGAATGAAATGGTCTGCATAATAGGAAGAGTATGAAATGGTGTTCAAAAACATAAAGAGCATGAAACGGTGTGAAAAATATGAAGAGTTTCAAAAGGTGTGAAATACATGAGGAGGAATAAACGGTCTGAAAAATAGGAGGAGCATGAAGCGGTGTTCAAAAACATGAACAGTCTGAAAAGGTGTGAAAAATATGAAGAGTTTCTAAAGGTGTCAAAAATATGAGGAGCATGAAACGGTCTGAAAAATGGGAGGAGCATGAAATGGTGTTCAAACACATGAAGAGCCTGAAAGGTGTGAAAAATATGAAGAGCTTCAAAAGGTGTGAAAAAGATTAGGTGTAAGAAACGGTCTGAAAAATACGAGGAGTATGAAGCGGTGTTGAAAAACATGAAGAGCCTGAAAACGTGTGAAAAATATGAAGAGCTTCAAAAGGAGTGAAAAATATGAAGAGCTTCAAAAGGTGTCAAAAATGAAATGAGCATGAAACGGTCTGAAAAATAGGAGGAGCATGAAATGGTGTTGAAAAAAATGAAGGGCCTGAAAAGGTGTGATATATATGAAGAGCTTCAAAAGGTGTCAAAAATATGAGGAAAATGAAACGGTGTGAAAAATAGGAGGAGCATGAATCGGTGTTGAAAAACATGAAGAGCCTGACAAGGTGTGAAAAATATGAAGAGTTTCTAAAGGAGTCAAAAATGTGAGGAGCATATAACGGTCTGAAAAATAGAAGGAGCATGAAGTGGTGTTGAAAAACATGAAGAGCCTGAAAAGGTGTGAAAATATGAAGAGCTTCAAAAGGTGTCAAAAATATGAGGCGCATGAAACGATCTGAAAAATAGGAGGAGCATGAAGCGGTGTTCAAAGACATGAAGAGCCTGAAAAGGTGTGAAATATATGAAGAGCTTCAAAAGGTGTCAAAAATATGAGGAGCATGAAACGGTCTGAAAAATATGAGCAGCATGAAACGGTGATCAAAAACATGAAGAGCCTGAAAAGGTGTGAAATATATGAACAGCTTCAAAAGGTGTCAAAAATATGAGGAGCATGAAACGGTCTAAAAAATAGGATTAGCATGAAGCGATGTTCAAAAACATGAAGAGTCTGAAAAGTTGTGAAAAATATGAAAAGCTTCAAAAGGTGTCAAAAATGAGATGAGCATGAAACGGTCTGAAAAATATGAGCAGCATGAATCGGTGTTGAAAAACATGAAGAGCCTGAAAAGGTATGAGAAATATGAAGAGGTTCAAAAGGTGTCAAAAATAATAGGAGTATGAAACGATCTGCAAATATAAGGAGCAAGAAGTTGTGTTCAAAAACATGAAGAGCCTGAAAAGGTGTCAAAAATATGAAAAGCTTCAAAATGTGTCAAAAATATGAGGAGAATGAAACGGACTTCAAAATAGGAGGAGCATGAAGCGAGGTTGAAATCATAAAGAGCCTGAAAAGTTGTGAAAAATATGAATAGTTTCAAAAGATGTGACAAATATGAAGAGCTTCAAACGAGTCAAAATGAGATGAGCATGTAACGGTCTGAAAAATAGGAGTAGCATGAAGTGGTGTTGAAAAAATGAAAAGCCTGAAAAGGTGTGAAATATATGAGGAGCTTGAAAAGGTGTAAAAATATGAGGAGCATGAAACCGTCTGCAAAATAGGAGGAGCATGAAATGGTGTTCAAAAACATGAAGAGCATGAAAAGATGTGAAAATTATGAAGAGCTTCAAAAGGTGTGAAATACATTAGGAGGATTAAACGGTCTGAAAAATAGGAGGAGCATGAAGTGGTGTTCAAAAACATGAAGACCATGAAAAGGTGTGAAAAATATGAAGAGCCTCAAAAGTGTGAAAAATATGAGGAACATGATATGGTTTGAAAAATAGGATTAGCCTGAAGCGGTGTTCAAATACATGAAGAGCCTGAAAAGTTGTGACAAATATGCAAAGCTTCAAAAGTTGTCAAAAATGAGATGAGCATGAAACGGTCTGAAAAATAGGAGCAGCATGAATGGGTGTTGAAAAACATGAAGAGCCTGAAAAGGTGTGAGAAATATGAAGAGCTTCAAAAGGTGTCAAAAATATGAGGAGTATGAAACGATCTGCAAAAAATAAGGAGCAAGAAGTGGTGTTCAAAAACATGAAGAGCCTTAAAAGATGTCAAAAATATGAAGAGCTTCAAAAGGTGTCAAAAATGAGATGAGCATGAAACGGTCTGAAAAATAGGAGCAGCATGAATGGGTGTTGAAAAACATGAAGAGCCTGAAAAGGTGTGAGAAATATGAAGAGCTTCAAGGTGTCAAAAATATGAGGAGTATGAAACGATCTGCAAAAAATAAGGAGCAAGAAGTGGTGTTGAAAAACATGAAGAGCCTGAAACGGTGTGAAAAATATGAAGAGCTTCAAATTTTGTCAAGTATATGAGGAGCATGAAACGGTCTGAAAAATGCGAGGAGCATGAAACGGTCTGAAAAATAGGAGGAGCATGAAACGGTGTTGAAAAACATGAAGAGCCTCAAAAGGTGTGAAAAATAGGAGGAGTTTCAAAGGGGTCAAAAATATGGGTAACATGAAACGATCTGAAAAATAGGAGGAGAATGAAGCGGTGTTGAAAAACATGAAGAGCCTGAAAAAGTTAGAAAAATGTGAAGAGCTTCAAATGGTGTGAAAAATATGAAGAGCTTCAAAAGGTGTCAAAAATGAGATGAGCATGAAACGTCTGAAAAATAGGAGGAGAATGAAGTGGTGTTGAAAAACATGAAGAGCCTGAAAAGGTGTGAATTTATGAAGGGCTTCAAAGTGTGTCAAAATATGAGGAGCATGAAACGGTCTGAAAAATAGGAGGATCATGAAATGGTGTTGAAAAACGTGAAGAACCTGAAAAGGTGTGAAAAATATGAAGAGCTATAAAAGGTGTGAAATATATTAGGAGCAAGAAACGGTCTGAATAATAGGATGAGTATTAAGCGGTGATGAAAAACATGAAGAAACTGAAAAGGTGTGTAAAATAGGAGTAGCTTCAAAAGGTGTCAAAAATACGAGGAGCATGAAACGGTCTAAAAAATTGGAGGAGCATGAAGCGGTGTTGACAAACATGAAGAGCCTGAAAAGGTGTGAAAAATATGAAGAGCTTCAAAAGGTGTGAAAAATATGAAGAGCTTCAAAAGGTGTGAAAAATGAGATGAGCTAGAAACGGTCTGAAAAATAGGAGGAGCATGAAACTGTCTGAAAAATAGGAAAAGCATGAAACGGTCTTGAAATACATGAAGAGCCTGAAAATATTTGAAAAATAGGAGGAGCTTCACAAGGTTTCAAAAATATGAGGAGCATGAAACGGTCTGAAAAATAGGAGGAGCATGAAGCGGTGTTGAGAAACATGAAGAGCCTGAAAAGGTGTGAAAAATATGAACAGCTTCAAAAGGTTTGAAAAACATGAAGAACTTCAAAAGGTGTAAAAAATGAGATGAGCTAGAAACGGTCTGAAAAATAGGAGCATGAAACGGTCTGAAAAAGAGAAGGAGCCTGAAGCGGTGTTCAAAAACATGAAGAACTGAAAAGGTGTGAAAAATAGGAGGAGCTTCAAAAGATGTCAAATTATGAGGAGCATGAAACGGTCTGAAAAATAGGAGGAGCATGAAGCGGTGTTCAAAAAAATGAAGAGCATGAAAAGGGGTCAAAAATATGAGGAGCTTCAAAAGTTGTCAAAAATATGAGGAGCATGAAACGGTCTGAAAAATAGGAGGAGAATGAAACGGTGTTCAAAAACATGAAGAGCCTGGAATGGTGTGAAAAATATGAAGAGCCTCAAAACGTATCAAAAATATGAGGAGCATGAAACGGTCTGAAAAATAGGAGGAGCATGAAGCGGTGTTCAAAAACATGAAGAGCCTGAAATGGTGGGAAAAATATGAAGAGCTTCAAAAGGTGTGAAATACACGAGGAGCATGAAACGGTCTGAAAAATAGGAGGAGCATGAAGCTATATTCAAAAACAAGAAGAGCCTGAAATGGTGGGAAAAATATGAAGAGCTTCAAAAGGTGTGAAATACATGAGGAGCATGAAACGGTCTGAAAAATAGGAGGAGCATGAAGGTGTGTTCAAATATATGAAGAGCCTGAAAAGGTGTGAAAAATATGAAGAGCTTCAAAAGGTGTCAAAAATATGAGGAGCATGAAAAGGTCTAAAAATAGGAGGAGAATGAAGCGGTGTTCAACAACATGAAGAGCATGAAAAAGTGTGAATAATATGAAGACCTTCCAAAATTGTCAAAAATATGAGGAGCATGAAACGGCCTGAAAAATAGAAGGAGCATGAAACTGTCAGAAAAATAGGAGGAGCATGAAACGGTGATGAAAAACATGAAGAGCCTGAAAAGGTGTGAAAAATAGGAGGAGCTTCAAAAGGTGTCAAAATATGAGGAGCATGAAACGGTCTGAAAAATAGGAGGAGCATGAAGTGCTGTTCAAAAACATGAAGAGCCTGAAAATGTGTGAAAAATATGAAGAGATTCATAGGTGTGAAAAATATGAAGAGCTTCAAAAGGTGTCATAAATGAGATGAGTATGAAACGGTCTGAAAAATAGGAGGAGCATGAAGTGGTGTTGAAAAACATGACGAGTCTGAAAAGTTGTGAAAAATATGAAGAGCTTCTAAAGGTGTCAAAAATGAGATGAGCATGAAACGGTCTGAAAAATAGGAGGAGCATGAAATCGTGTTCAAATACATGAAGAGACTGAAAAGGTGTGAAAAATATGAAGAGCTTCAAAAGGTGTGAAACACATGAGGAACATGAAACGGTCTGAAAAAAAGGAGGAGCATGAAGGTGTGTTCAAAAATATGAAGAGCCTGAAAAGGTGTGAAAAATATGAAGAGCTTCAAAACGTGTCAAAAATATGAGGAACATGAAAAGGCCTGAAAATTAGGAGAAGCATGAAGCGGTGTTCAAAATCATGAAGAGCCTGAAAAGTTGTGAAAAATATTAAAAGCGTCAAAAGCTGTCAAAAACATGAGGAGCATGAAACGGTCTGAAAATTAGGAGGGGTATGAAACGGTGTTCAAAAACATGAAGAGCATGAAAAGGTTTGAAAAATATGAAGAGCTTCCAAAATTGTCAAAAATATGAGGAGCATGAAACGGTCTGAAAAATAGAAGGAGCATGAAGAGGTCGGAAAAATAGGAGGAGCATGAAGCGGTGTTCAAAAACATGAAGAGCCTGAAAAGTTGTGAAAAATGTGAAGAGTTTAAAAGGTGTCAAAATATGAGGAGCATGAAACGTTCTGAAAAATAGCAGGAGCATGAAGCTGTGCTCAAAAACATGAATAGCCTCAAAAGGTGTGAAAAATGTGAAGCGCTTCAAAAGGGGTGAAAAATGTGAGGAGCATGAAATGGTCTGAAAAATAGGAGGAGCATAAAGCGGTGTTCAAAAACTTGAAGAGCCTGAAAAGGTGTGAAAAATAGGAAGAGCTTCAAAAATTGTCAAAAATATGAGGAGCATGATACGGACAAAAAATAGGAGGAGCTTGACACGGTGTTCAAAAACATGAAGAGCCTGGAAAGGTGTGAAAAATATGAAGAGCCTCAAAACGTGTCAAATATATGAGGAGCATGAACCGGTCTGAAAAATAGGAGGAACATGAAGCGTTGTTGAAAAACATGAAGAGCCTGAAAAAGTGTGAAAAACATGAAGAGCCTGAAAATGTGTGAAAAATATGAAGAGCTTCAAGAGGTGTGAAAAATATGAGGAGCATGAAAAGGTCTGAAAAATAGGAGGAGCATGAAGCGGTGTTGAAAAACATGAAGAGCCTGAAATGGCGTCAAAATTAGGAAGAGCTTCAAAAGGTGTCAAAAATATGAGGAGCAAGAAAAGGTCTGAAAAATAGGAGGAACATGAAACGGTGTTCAAAAACATGAAGAGCCTGAAAAGGTGTGAATAATATGAAGAGATTCAAAAGGTGTGAAAAATATGAAGAGGTTCCAAAGGTGTCAAAAATGAGATGAGCATGAAACGGTCTGAAAAATAGGAGGAGCATGAAGTGGGGTTGAAAGACATGAATTGCCTGAAAAGGTGTGAAATATATGAAGAGCTTCAAAAGGTGTGAAAAATAAGAGGAGCATCAAAAGGTGTCAAAAATATGAGGAGCCTGAAACGGTCTGAAAAAGAGGAGGAGCATGAAGCGGTGTTCAAAAACATGAAGAACTGAAAAGGTGTGAAAAATAGGAGGAGCTTCAAAAGATGTCAAATTATGAGGAGCATGAAACGGTCTGAAAAATAGGAGGAGCATGAAGCGGTGTTCAAAAACATGAAGAGCATGAAAAGGTGTCAAAAATATGAGGAGCTTCAAAAGTTGTCAAAAATATGAGGAGCATGAAACGGTCTGAAAAATAGGAGGAAAATGAAACGGTGTTCAAAAACATGAAGAGCCTGGAATGGTGTGAAAAATATGAAGAGCCTCAAAACGTATCAAAAATATTAGGAGCATGAAATGGTCTGAAAAATAGGAGGAGCATGAAGCGGTGTTCAAAAACATGAAGAGCCTGAAATGGTGGGAAAAATATGAAGAGCTTCAAAAGGTGTGAAATACATGAGGAGCATGAAAAGGTCTGAAAAATAGGAGGAGCATGAAGCTGTATTCAAAAACAAGAAGAGCCTGAAATGGTGGGAAAAATATGAAGAGCTTCAAAAGGTGTGAAATACATGAGGAGCATGAAACGCTCTGAAAAATAGGAGGAGCATGAAGGTGTGTTCAAATATTTGAAGAGCCTGAAAAGGTGTGAAAAATATGAAGAGCTTCAAAAGGTGTCAAAAATATGAGGAGCATGAAAAGGTCTAAAAATAGGAGGAGAATGAAGCGGTGTTCAAAAACATGAAGAGCATGAAAAAGTGTGAAAAATATGAAGACCTTCCAAAATTGTCAAAAATATGAGGAGCATGAAACGGCCTGAAAAATAGATGGAGCATGAAACTGTTAGAAAAATAGGAGGAGCATGAAACGGTGATGAAAAACATGAAGAGCCTGAAAAGGTGTGAAAAATAGGAGGAGCTTCAAAAGGTGTCAAAATATGAGGAGCATGAAACGGTCTGAAAAATAGGAGGAGCATGAAGTGCTGTTCAAAAACATGAAGAGCCTGAAAATGTGTGAAAAATATGAAGAGCTTCATAGGTGTGAAAAATATGAAGAGCTTCAAAAGGTGTCAAAAATATGAGGAACATGAAAAGTCCTGAAAATTAGGAGAAGCATGAAGCGGTGTTCAAAATCATGAAGAGCCTGAAAAGGTGTGAAAAATATTAAAAGCTTCAAAAGCTGTCAAAAACATGAGGAGCATGAAACGGTCTGAAAATTAGGAGGGGTATGAAACGGTGTTCAAAAACATGAAGAGCATGAAAAGGTTTGAAAAATATGAAGAGCTTCAAAAGGTGTCAAAATATGAGGAGCAGGAAACGGTCTGAAAAATAGGAGGAGCATGAAGTGCTGCTCAAAAACATGAAGAGCCTGAAAAGGTGTGAAAAATATGAAGAGCTTCAAAAGGTGTGAAAAATAGGAAGAGCTTCAAAAGGTGTGAAAAATAGGAAGAGCTTCAAAAGGTGTCAAAAATGAGATTACCATGAAACGGTCTGAAAAAATGGAGGAGCATGAATCGGTGTTGAAAATCATGAAGAGCCTGAAAAGGTGTGAAAAATATGAAGAGCTTCAAAAGGTGTGAAAATGATGAACGGCTTCAAAAGTTGTCAAAAAGAGATGAGCATAAAACGGTCTAAAAAATAGGAGGAGCATGAAGTGGTGTTGAAAAAAATTAAGAGCCTGAAAAGTGTGAAAAATACGAAGATCTTCAAAAGGTGTCAACAATATGAAGAGCATGAAACAGTCTGAAAAAAAGGAAAATTATGAAGCAGTGTTGAAAAACATGAAGAGCCTGAAAAGGTGTGGAAAATATGAAGAGCTTCAAAAGGTTGCAAAAATATGAGGAGCATGAAACGGTTCGAAAAATAGGAGGAGCACGAAACGGTGTTCAAAACATGAAGAGCATGACAAGGTGTGAAAAATATGAAGAGCTTCAAAAGGTGTGAAATATATGAGGAGCATGATACGGTCTGAAAAGTAGGAGGAGCATGAAGTGGTTGTGAAAAACTTCAAGAGCCTGAAAAGGTGTGCAAAATATGAAGAGCTTCAAAAGGTGTGAAATTCATGAGGAGATGAAACGGTCTGACAAAGAGGAGGGTCATGAAGCGGTGTTCAAAAACCTGCAGAGGCTGAAAAGTTGTGAAAAATATGAAGAGCTTCAAAAGGTGTGAAAAATATGAGGAGCATTCAACGGTCTGAAAAATAGGAGGAGCATGAACCGGTGTTCAAAAATATGAAGAGCCTGAAAAGGTGTCAAAAATATGAAGAGCTTCAAAAGGTGTCAAAAATATGAGGTGCATGAAACGGTCTGTAAAATAGGAGGAGCATAAAGCAGTGTTGAAAAACATGAAGAGCCTGAAAAGGTGTGAAAAATATGAAGAGCTTCAAAAGGTGTGAAATACATGAAGAGCATGAAACGGTCTGAAAAAGAGGAGGAGCATGAAGGGGTGTTGAAAAACATGAAGAGCCTGAAAACGTGTCAAAAATTTGAAGAGCTTCAAAAATGTGAAAAATATGAAGAGCTTCAAAAGGTGTGAAAAACAGGAAGAGCTTCAAAATGTGTCAAAAATGAGATGAACATGAAATGGTCTGAAACATTGGAGGACATGAAGCAGTGTTGAAAATCATGAAGAGCCTGAAAAGGTGTGAAAAATATGAAGAGTTTCAAAAGTTGTGAAAAATATGAAGAGTTTGAAAAGGTGTCAAAAATATGAGGAGCATGAAAT
Organism: Dama dama; assembly: GCF_033118175.1. NCBI lineage: Eukaryota > Metazoa > Chordata > Mammalia > Artiodactyla > Cervidae > Dama > Dama dama. The sequence continues at coordinate 5,293,753 of NW_026870885.1, forward strand.
GGTCTGAAAAATAGGAGGAGCATGAAACTGTGTTCAAAAACATGAAGAGCCTGAAAAGGTGTGAAAAATATGAAGAGCTTCAAAACGTGTGAAAAATATGAGGAGCATGAAACGGACTGAAAAATAGGAGAAGCATGAAGTGGTGTTGAAAAACAGGAGGAGCCTGAAAATGTGTGAAAAATATGAAGAGCTTCAAAAGGTGTCAAAAATATGGGGAACATGAAACGATCTGAAAAATAGGAGGAGAATGAAGCGGTGTGGAAAAACATGAAGAGCGTGAAAAAGTTTGAAAAATATGAAGAGCTTCAAATGGTGTGAAAAATATGAAGAGCTTCAAAAGGTGTCAAAAATGAGATGAGCATGAAACGTCTGAAAAATAGGAGGAGAATGAAGTGGTGTTCAAAAACATGAAGAGCCAGAAAAGGTGTGAAAAATAGGAGGAGCTTCAAAAAGTGTCAAAAATATGGGGAGCTTGAAAAGGTCTGAAAAATAGGAGGAGCATGAAGTGCTTTTCAAAAACATGAAGAGCCTGAAATGGTGTGAAAAATATGAAGAACTTCAAAAGGTGTGAAAAATACGAGGAGCATGAAAAGGTCTGAAAAATATGAGTAGCATGAAGCGGTGTTCAATAACAGGAAGAGCCTGAAAAGGTGTGAAAAATATGAAGAGCTTCAAATTGTGTCAAGTATATGAGGAGCATGAAACGGTCTGAAAAATAGGAGGAGCATGAAACGGTCTGAAAAAGAGGAGTAGCATGAAGCGGTGTTCAAAAACATGAAGAGCCTGAAAAGGTGTGAAAAATATGAAGAGCTTCAAATTGTGTCAAGTATATGAGGAGCATGACATGGTCTGAAAAATAGGAGGAGCATCAAACGGTGTTGAAAAACATGAAGAGCCTGAAAAGGTGTGAAAAATAGGAGGAGCTTCAAAAGGTGTCAAAATATGAGGAGCAGGAAACGGTCTGAAAAATAGGAGGAGCATGAAGTGCTGTTCAAAAACATGAAGAGCCTGAAAAGGTGTGAAAAATATGAAGAGCTTCAAAAGGTGTGAAATACATGAGGAGCATGAAACGGTCTGAAAAATAGGAGGAGCATGAAGCGGTGTTCAAAAACATGAAGAGCCTGAAAAGGTGTGAAAAATATGAAGAACTTCAAAAGGTGTGAAAAATATGAGGAGCTTGAAACGGTTTGAAAAATAGGAGGAGCATGAAGCCGTGTTGAAAAACATGAAGAGCCTGAAACGGTGTGAAAAATATGAAGAGCTTCAAATTTTGTCAAGTATATGAGGAGCATGAAACGGTCTGAAAAATGCGAGGAGCATGAAACGGTCTGAAAAATAGGAGGAGCATGAAACGGTGTTGAAACACATGTAGAGCCTCAAAAGGTGTGAAAAATAGGAGGAGTTTCAAAGGGGTCAAAAATATGGGTAACATGAAACGATCTGAAAAATAGGAGGAGAATGAAGCGGTGTTGAAAAACATGAAGAGCCTGAAAAAGTTAGAAAAATGTGAAGAGCTTCAAATGGTGTGAAAAATGAGATGAGCATGAAACGTCTGAAAAATAGGAGGAGAATGAAGTGGTTTTGAAAAACATGAAGAGCCTGAAAAGGTGTGAATTTATGAAGGGCTTCAAAGTGTGTCAAAAATATGAGGAGCATGAAACGGTCTGAAAAATAGGAGGATCATGAAATGGTGTTGAAAAACGTGAAGAACCTGAAAAGGTGTGAAAAATATGAAGAGCTATAAAAGGTGTGAAATATATTAGGAGCAAGAAACGGTCTGAATAATAGGATGAGTATTAAGCGGTGTTGAAAAACATGAAGAAACTGAAAAAGTGTGTAAAATAGGAGTAGCTTCAAAAGGTGTCAAAAATACGAGGAGCATGAAACGATCTAAAAAATTGGAGGAGCATGAAGCGGTGTTGAAAAACATGAAGAGCCTGAAAAGGTGTGAAAAATATGAAGAGCTTCAAAAGGTGTGAAAAATATGAAGAGCTTCAAAAGGTGTAAAAAATGAGATGAGCATGAAACGGTCTGAAAAATAGGAAAAGCATGAAACGGTCTTGAAATACATGAAGAGCCTGAAAATATTTGAAAAATAGGAGGAGCTTCACAAGGTTTCAAAAATATGAGGAGCATGAAACGGTCTGAAAAATAGGAGGAGCATGAAGCGGTGTTGAGAAACATGAAGAGCCTGAAAAGGTGTGAAAAATATGAAGAGCTTCAAATCGTGTCAAATATGAGGAGCATGAAACCGTCTCAAAAATAGGAGGGGCATGAAACGGTGTGAAAAATAGGAGGAGCATGAAGCGGTGTTGATAAACATAAAGAGCCTGAAAAGGTGTGAAAATTATGAACAGCTTCAAAAGGTTTGAAAAATATGAAGAACTTCAAAAGGTGTAAAAAATGAGATGAGCTAGAAACGGTCTGAAAAATAGGAGCATGAAACGGTCTGAAACATAGAAGGAGCCTGAAGCGGTGTTCAAAAACATGAAGAACTGAAAAGGTGTGAAAAATAGGAGGAGCTTCAAAAGATGTCAAATTATGAGGAGCATGAAACGGTCTGAAAAATAGGAGGAGCATGAAGCGGTGTTCAAAAACATGAAGAGCATGAAAAGGTGTCAAAAATATGAGGAGCTTCAAAAGTTGTCAAAAATATGAGGAGCATGAAACGGTCTGAAAAATAGGAGGAAAATGAAACGGTGTTCAAAAATATGAAGAGCCTGGAATGGTGTGAAAAATATGAAGAGCCTCAAAACGTATCAAAAATATTAGGAGCATGAAACGGTCTGAAAAATAGGAGGAGCATGAAGCGGTGTTCAAAAACATGAAGAGCCTGAAATGGTGGGAAAAATATGAAGAGCTTCAAAAGGTGTGAAATACAAGAGGAGCATGAAACGGTCTGAAAAATAGGAGGAGCATGAAGCTGTATTCAAAAACAAGAAGAGCCTGAAATGGTGGGAAAAATATGAAGAGCTTCAAAAGGTGTGAAATACATGAGGAGCATGAAATGCTCTGAAAAATAGGAGGAGCATGAAGGTGTGTTCAAATATATGAAGAGCCTGAAAAGGTGTGAAAAATATGAAGAGCTTCAAAAGGTGTCAAAAATATGAGGAGCATGAAAAGGTCTAAAAATAGGAGGAGAATGAAGCGGTGTTCAAAAACATGAAGAGCATGAAAAAGTGTGAAAAATATGAAGACCTTCCAAAATTGTCAAAAATATGAGGAGCATGAAACGGCCTGAAAAATAGATGGAGCATGAAACTGTCAGAAAAATAGGAGGAGCATGAAACGGTGATGAAAAACATGAAGAGCCTGAAAAGGTGTGAAAAATAGGAGGAGCTTCAAAAGGTGTCAAAATATGAGGAGCATGAAACGGTGTGAAAAATAGGAGGAGCATGAAGTGCTGTTCAAAAACATGAAGAGCCTGAAAATGTGTGAAAAATATGAAGAGCTTCATAGGTGTGAAAAATATGAAGAGCATCAAAAGGTGTCAAAAATATGAGGAACATGAAAAGGCCGGAAAATTAGGAGAAGCATGAAGCGGTGTTCAAAATCATGAAGATCCTGAAAAGGTGTGAAAAATATTAAAAGCTTCAAAAGCTGTCAAAAACATGAGGAGCATGAAACGGTCTGAAAATTAGGAGGGGTATGAAACGGTGTTCAAAAACATGAAGAGCATGAAAAGGTTTGAAAAATATGAAGAGCTTCCAAAATTGTCAAAAATATGAGGAGCATGAAACGGTTTGAAAAATAGAAGGAGCATGAAGCGGTCGGAAAAATAGGAGGAGCATGAAGCGGTGTTCAAAAACATGAAGAGCCTGAAAAGTTGTGAAAAATGTGAAGAGTTTAAAACGTGTCAAAATATGAGGAGCATGAAACGTTCTGAAAAATAGGAGGAGCATGAAGCTGTGCTCAAAAACATGAATAGCCTGAAAAGGTGTGAAAAATGTGAAGAGCTTCAAAAGGGGTGAAAAATGTGAGGAGCATGAAATGGTCTGAAAAATAGGAGGAGCATGAAGCGGTGTTCAAAAACTTGAAGAGCCTGAAAAGGTGTGAAAAATATGAAGAGCTTCAAAAATTGTCAAAAATATGAGGAGCATGATACGGACAAAAAATAGGAGGAGCTTGACACGTGTTCAAAAACATGAAGAGCCTGGAAAGGTGTGAAAAATATGAAGAGCCTCAAAACGTGTCAAATATATGAGGAGCATGAACCGGTCTGAAAAATAGGAGGAACATGAAGCGGTGTTGAAAAACATGAAGAGCCTGAAAAAGTGTGAAAAACATGAAGAGCCTGAAAATGTGTGAAAAATATGAAGAGCTTTAAGAGGTGTGAAAAATATGAGGAGCATGAAACGGTCTGAAAAATAGGAGGAGCATGAAGCGGTGTTGAAAAACATGAAGAGCCTGAAATGGCGTCAAAATTTGGAAGAGCTTCAAAAGGTGTCAAAAATGAGATGAGCATGAAACGGTCTGAAAAATAGGAGGAGCATGAAGTGGTGTTGAAAAACATGAATTGCCTGAAAAGGTGTGAAATATATGAAGAGCTTCAAAAGGTGTGAAAAATAAGAGGAGCATCAAAAGGTGTCAAAAATATGAGGAGCCTGAAACGGTCGGAAAAAGAGGAGGAGCATGAAACGGTGTTCAAAAACACATAGAGCCTGAAGATGTGTAAAAAATATGAAGAGCTTCAAAAAGACTGAAATACATGAGGAGCATAGAACGTCTGAAAAATACGAGGAACATGAAGCGGTTCTCAAAAACATGAAGATCCTGAAAAGGTGTGAAAATTATGAAGAGCTTCAAAAGGTGTAAAAATATGAGGAGCATGAAACGGTCTGAAAAATAGAGGAGCATGAAGCGATGTATAAAAACATGACGAGCCTGAAAGGTGGGAAGAATATGAAGAGCTTCAAAAGGTGTCACAAATATGAGGAGCATGAAAAGGTCTGAAAAATAGGAGGAGGTTGAAACGGTGTTCAAAAACATGAAGAGCCTGAAAAGGTGTGAAAAATATGAAGAGCTTCAAAAGGTGTCAAAAATATGAGGAGCATGTAACTGTCTGAAATATAGGAGGAACAAGAAGCGGTGTTCAAAAACTTGTAGAGCCTGAAAAGGTGTGAAAAATATGAAGAGCTTCAAAAGGTTTCAAAAATATGAGGAGCATGACACGGTCTGAAAAATTGGAGGAACATGAAGCGATGATCAATAACATGTAGAGGCTGAAAAGGTGAGAAAAATATGAAGAGCTTCAAAATGTGTGAAAAATATGAAGAGCTTCAAAAGGTGTAAAAAATGAGATGAGTATGAAACGGTCTGAAAATTAGGAGGGGCATGAGGTATTGTTGAAAAACATGAAGAGCCTGAAAAGGTGTGAAAAATATGAAGAGCTTCAAAAGGTGTCAAAATTATGAGGAGCATGAAACGGTCTCAAAATAGGAGGAGCATGAAGCGGTGTTCAAAAACATGAAGAGCCTGAAAAGGTGTGAAAAATATGAAGAGCTTCCAAAGGTTTCAAAAATATGAGTAGCATGAAACGGTCTGAAATATACGAGGAGCATGAAACGGTGTTCAAAAACATGAAGAGACTGAAAAGGTGTGAAAAATATGATGAGCTTCAAAAGGTGTGAAAAATATGAGGAGCATGAAACGGTCTGAAAAATATGAGGAGCAAGAAACTGTGTTCAAAAACATGAAGGCCTGAAAATGTGTGAAATATATGAAGAGCTTCAAAAGGTGTGAAATACATGAGGATCTTGAAACGGTCTGAACAATAGGACGAGCATGAAGCGGTGTTCAAAAACATGAAGAGCCTGAAAAGGTGTGAAAAATATGAAGAGCATCAAAATATGTAAAAAATATGAGGAGCATGAAGCGATGTTGAAAAAAATGAAGAGCATGAAAAGGTGTGAAAAATATGAAGAGCTTTCAAAGTTGTTCAAATATGAAATGAGCATGAAACGGTCTGAAAAGTAGGAGGAGCATGAAGTGGCTTTGAAAAACATGAAGAGCCTGAAAACGTGTGAAATATATGAAGAACTTCAAAAGGTGTCAAAAATATGAGGAGCCCTAAACGGTCTGAAAAATAGGAGGAGCATGAATCGGTGTTGAAAAACGTGAAGAGCCTGAAAAGTTGTGAAAAATATGAAGAGCTTCAAAAGATGTCAAAAATAACGGGAGCATGAAACGGTCTGAAAAATAGGAGGAGCATGAAGCGGTGTTGAAAAACATGAAGAGCCTGAAAAGGTATGAAAAATATGAAGAGCTTCAAAAGGTATGAAAAATATGAAGAGCATCAAAAGGTGTCAAAAAGAGATGAACATGAAATGGTCTGAAAAATAGGAGGAGCATGAAGTGGTGTTCAAAAAAAATGAAGAGCCTGAAAAGGTGTGAAAAATATGAAGAGCTTCAAAAGGTGTGAAAAATAGGAGGAGTATGAAGCGTTGTTGAAAAACATGAAGAGCCTGAAAAGGTGTGAAAAATATGAAGAGCTTCAAAAGGTGTGAAATATATGAAGAGCTGCAAAACGTGTCAAAAATATGAAGAGCATGAATCGGTCTGAAAAATTGGAGGAGACTGAAATGATATTCCAAAACATTAAAGGTTGAAAAGGTGTGAAAAATATGAAGAGCTTCAAAACGTGTCAAAAATATGAGAATCTTGAAACGGTCTCAAAAATAGGAGGACCATGAAGCGGTGTTGAAAAACATGAAGAGCCTGAAAACGTGTGAAAAATATGAAGAGCTTCAAAAGGTGTCAAAAATATGAGGAGCATGAAACGGTCTGAAAAATAGGAGGAGAATCAATCGGTGTTCAAAATCATGAAGAGCCTGAAAAGGTGTGAAAAATATGAAGAGCTTCAAAAGCTGTCAAAAATGAGATGAGCATGAAACGCTCTGAAAAATAGGAGGAGCATGAAACGGTGTTCAAAAACATGAAGAGCCTGAAAAAGTGTGAAAAATATGAAGAACTTCAAAAGGTGTGAAAAATAGGAGGAGTATGAAGCGTTGTTGAAAAACATGAAGGGCCTGGAAAGGTGTGAAAAATATGAAGAGCTTCAAAATGTGTCAAAAATATGAGGAGCATGAAACGGTCTGAAAAATAGGAGGAGAATGAATCGGTGTTCAACATCATGAACAGCCTGAAAAGGTGTGAAAAATATGAAGAGCTTCAAGAGGTGTGAAACACATGAGTAGCATGAAAAGGTCTGAAAATAGGAGGAGCATGAAGCGCTGTTCAAATACTTGAACAGCCTGAATAGGTGTCAAAAATACGAAGATCTTCAAAAGGTGTCATAAATATGAGGAGCATGAAACGATCTGAAAAATAGGAGGAGCATGAAGCGTTGTTCAAAAACATGAAGAGCCCATAAGGCTGTGAAAAATATGAAGAGCTTCAAAAGGTGTCAAAAATATGAGGAGCATGAAACCGTCTGAAGAAGAGGAGGAACATGAAGCCGTGTTCAAAAACATGTAGAGCCTGACAAGGTGTTAAAAATATGAAGTACTTCTAAAGGTGTCAAAAATATGAGGAGCATGAAAAGCTCTGAAAAATAGGAGGACCATGAAGCGGTGTTGAAAAACATGAAGAGCCTGAAAAGGTGTGAAATATATGAAGAGCTTTAAAAGGTGTCAAAAATGTGATGAGCATGAAACGGTATGAAAAATAGGAGGAGCATGAAGTGGGGTTGAAGAACAAGAAGTGCCAGAAAAGGTGTGAAATATATGAAGAGCTCAAAATGTGTGAAAAATATGAGCAGCTTCAAAAGGTGTCAAAAATATGAGGAGCATGAAATGGTCTGAAAAATAGGAGGAACATGAATCCGTGTTCAAAAACATGAAGAGCCCGAAAAGGTGTGAAAAATATGAAGAGCTTCAAAAGGTGTCAAAAATATGAGGAGCATGAAACCGTCTGAAAAATAGGAGGAACATGAAGCCGTGTTCAAAAACATGTAGAGCCTGAAAAGGTGTGAAAAATATGAAGAGCTTCAAAAGGTGTCAAAAATATGAGGAGCATGAAACATCTGTAAAATAGGAGAAGCATGAGGCCGTGTTCAAAAACATGAACAGCCTGAAAAGGTGTGACAAATACGAAGGCCTTCAAAAGGTGTCATAAATATGAGTAGCATGAAAAGATCTGAAAAATAGGAGGAGCATGAAGCGGTGTTCAGAAACATGAAGAGCCCGAAAACGTGTGAAAAATATGAAGAGCTTCAAAAGGTTTCAAAAATATGAGAAGCATGAAATGGTCTGAAATATAGGAGGAGCATGATGTGGTTTTGAGAAACACGAAGAGCATGGAAAGGTGTGAAAAATTTGCAGAGCTTCAAAAGGTGACAAAAATATGAGGAGCATGAAACAGTCTGAAAAATAGGAAGAGAATGAATCGTTGTTCAAAATCATGAAGATCCTGAAAAGGTGTGAAAAATATGAAGAGCTTCAAAAGGTGTGAAAAATAGGAGGAGTAAGAAGCGTTTTTGAAATATATGAAGAGATTGAAAAGGTGTGAAAAATATAAAAAGCTTCAAAACGTGTCAAAAATATGAGGACCATGAAACTGTCTGAAAAATAGGAGGAGGCTGAAGTGGTGTTGAAAAACATGAAGAGCCTGAAAAGGTGTGAAAAATATGAAGAGTTTCAAAAGGTGTGAAAAATATGAACAGCTTCAAAAGGTGTAAAAAATGAGATGAGAATGAACCGGTGTGAAAAATAGGAGGATCATGAATTGGTGTTGAAAAACATGAAGAGGCTGAAAAGGTGTGAAAAATATGAAGAGCTTCAAAAGGTGTGAAAAACATGAGGAGAATGAATCGGTCTGAAAAATACTAGAAGCATGAGGTCGTGTTGAAAAACATGAAGAGCCAGAAAACGTGTGAAAAATTTGAAGAGCTTCAAAAGGTGTGAAAAATATGAAGAGCTTCAAAAGGTGTCAAAAATATGAGGAGCATGAAACGATCTGAAAAATAGGATGAGCATGAAGCGGTGTTGAAAAACATGAAAAGCTTGAAAAGGTGTGAAAAATATGAAGAGCTTCAAAAGGTGTCAAAAATAAAGTGGAGCATGAAACGGTCTGAAAAATAGGAGGAGCAGGAAGCGGTGTTGAAAAACATGAAGAGCCTGAAAAGGTGTGAAAAATATGAAGGGCTTCAAAAGCTGTCAAAAATGTGAGGATCATGAAACGATCTGAAAAATAGCAGGAGCATGAAGCAGTGTTCAAAAACATGAAAAGGCTGAAAAGGTGTGAAATATATGAAGAGCTTCAAAAGGTGTCAAAAATAGGAGGAGCATGAAATGGTCTGAAAAATAGGAGGAGCATGAAGCGGTGTTTAAAAACATGAAGAGCCTGAAAAGGTGTGAAAAATATAAAGAGCTTCAAAACGTGTCAAAAATATGACGACCATGAAACTGTCTGAAACATAGGAGGAGCATGAAGTTGTGTTCAAGAAAATGAAGAGCCCGAAAAGGTGTGAAATATATGAAGAGCTTCAACAGGTGTCAAAAATATGAGGAGCATGAAACGGTCTGAAAAATAGGGGAGCATGAAGCGGGGTTGAAAAACATGAAGCGCCTGAACAGGTGTGAAAAATATGAAGAGCTTCAAAATGAGCGAAAAATATGAGGAGCATGAAATGGTCTGAAAAATAGGAGGAGAATGAAGTGGTGTTGAAAAACATGAAGAGCCTGAAAATGTGTGAAAAATATGAAGAGCTTCAAAAGGTGTCAAAAATATGAGGAGCATGAAACGGTCTGAAAAATAGGAGGAACATGAAGCGGTGTTGAAAAACATGAAGAGCCTGAAAAGGTGTGAAAAATATGAAGAGCTTCAAAAGGTGTCAAAAAAATGAGGAGCAAGAAACGGTGTGAAAAATAGGAGGAGCATGAAGCGGTGTTCAAAAACATGAAGAGCCTGAAAAGGTGTGAAAAATATGAAGAGCTTCAAAAGGTTTGAAAATTATGAGGAGCATGAAACAGTCTGAAAAATAGGAGGAGCATGAAACGGTGTTCAAAAACATGAAGAGCCTGAAAAGACGTGAAAAATACGAAGAGCTTCAAAAGGTGTGAAAAATATGAAGAGCTTCAAAAGGTGTCAAAAATATGAGGGGCATGAAACGGTCTGAAAAGTAGGAGGAGCATGAAGCGGTGTTGAAAAACATGACGAGCCTGAAAACGTGTGAAAAATATGAAGAGCTTCAAAAGGTGTGAAAAATATGAAGGGCTTCAAAAGGTGTCAAAAATGAGATGAGCATGAAGCGGTCTGAAAAATAGGAGGAGCATGAAGTGGCGTTGAAAAGACGAAGAGCCTGAAAAGGTATGAAATGTATGAAGAGGTTCAAAAGGTGTCAAAAATATGAAGAGCATCAAAAAGTGTCAAAAATATGAGAAGCATGAAACGGTCTGGAAAATAGGACGAGCATGAAGCGGTGTGGAAAAACATGAAGAGCCTGAAAACGTGTGAGAAATATGAAGAGCTTCAAAAGGTGTGAAAAATATGAATAGATTCAAAAGGTGTCAAAATTGAGATGAGCATGAAGCAGTCTGAAAAATAGGAGAAGCATGAAGCAGTGTTGAAAAGACGAAGAGACTGAAAAGGTGAGAAATATATGAAGAGCTTCAAGAGGTGTGAAAAATATGAAGAGCTTCAAAATGTGTCAAAATTGAGATGAGCATTAAGCCATCTGAAAAATAGGAGGAGCATGAAGTGGCGTTGAAAAGATGTATAGCCTGAAAAGGTGTGAAATATATGAAGAGCTTCAAAAGGTGTCAAAAATATGAGGAGAAAGAAACGGTCTGAAAAATAGGAGGAGCAGGAAGCGTTGTTCAAAAACAAGAAGAGCCTGAAAATGTGTGAAAAATATGAAGAGCTTCAAAAGGTGTGAAATACATGAGGAGGCATGAAACAGTCTGAAAAATAGGAGGAGCATGAAGCGGTGTTGAAAAACATGAAAGTCCTGAAAAGGTTTGAAAAATATGAAGAGCTTCAAAATTATCAAAAATATGAGGAGCATAAAACGGTCTGAAAAATAGGAAGAGCCTTAAAAGGTGTCACAAATATAAAGAGTTTCAAAAGGTGTCAATAATAAGCGTTGCATGAAACAGTCTGAAAAATAGGAGGAGCGTGAACGGGTTGAAAAAAGGAGCAGCATGAAATGGTGTTCAAAAACATGAAGAGCCTGAAAAGGTGTGAAAAATATGAAGAGCTTGAAAAGGTGTCAATAATAAGAGGTGCATGAAACAGTCTGAAAAATAGGAGGAGCATGAAACGGTCTGAAAAATAGGAGGAGCATGAAACGGTGTTGAAAAACATGAAGAGCATGAAAAGGTGTGAAAAATAGGAAGAGCTTCAAAAGGTGTCAAAAATAGGAGGAGCATGAAACGGTCTGAAACATAGAAGGAGCATGAAGCGGTGTTCAAAAACATGAAGATCCTGAAAAGGTGTGAAAAATATGAAGAGCTTCAAAACGTGTGAAAAATATGAGGAGCATGAAACGCCCTGAAAAATAGTGGGGTATAAAGCGCTGTTCAAAAACATGAAGAGCCTGAAATGTGTGAAAAATATAAAGAGCTTCAAAAGTTGTCAAAAATATGAGGAGCATGAAACCTTCTGAAAAATAGAAGGAGCATGAAACGGTGTTCAAAAACATGGAGAGCCTGAAAAGATATGAAAAACATGAAGAGCTTCAAAAGGTGTCAAAAATATGAGGAGCATGAAACGGTCTGAAAATTAGGAGCAGCATGAAGCGGTGTTGAAAAACAAGAAGAGCATGAAAAGGTGTGAAAAATATGAAGAGTTTCAAAAGGTGTGAAAAATATGAGGAGCATGAAACGGTCTGAAAAACAGGAAGAGCATGAAAAGGTCTGAAAAATAGGAGGAGCATGAAGCGTTGTTCGAAATCATGAAGAGAATGAAAAAGTGTGAAAAATATGCAGAGCTTCAAAAGATGTCAAAAATATGAGGAACATGAAACGGTCTGAAAAATAGGAGGAGCAAAAAGCGGTGTTCAAAAACATGAAGAGCTTGAAAAGGAGTGAAATATATGAAGAGCGTCAAAAGGTGTCAAAAATAGGAGGAGAATGAAACTGTCTGAAAAAAAGGAGGAGCATGAAGCGGTGTTGAAAAACATGAAGAGCCTGAAAAGGTGTGAAAAATATGAAGAGCTTCAAAAGGTGTCAAAAATATGAGCAGCATGAAACGGTCAGAAAAATAGGAGGAGCATGAAGCCATGTTCAAAAACATGAAGAGCCTGAAAAGGTGTGAAAAATATGAAGAGTTTCAAAAGGTGTCAAAATATGAGGAGCATTAAACGGTCTGAAAAATAGGAGGAGCATGAAGCACTTTTCAAAAACATGAAAGGCCTGAAAAGGTGTGAAAAATATGAAGAGCTTCAAAAGGTGTCAAAAATATGAGGAGCATGAAACGGTCTGAAATATAGGAGGAGCATGAAGCCGTCTTCAAAAACATAAAGAGCCTGAAAAGTTGTGAAAAATATGAAGAGCTTCAAAAGGTGTAAAAATATGAGGAGCATGAAATTCTGAAAAATAGGAGGAGCATGAAACGGTCTGAAAAATAGGAAGAGCATGAATCGGTGTTGAAAACATGAAGAGCATGAAAAGGTGTGAAAAATATGAAGAGCTTCAAAACATGTCAAAAATATGAGGAGCATGAAATTGTCTGAAAAATAGGAGGAGCATGAAGGGGTGTTCAAAAACATGAAGAGACTGAAAAGGTGTGAAAAATATGAAGAGCTTCAAAAGGTATCAAAAATATGAGGAGCATGAAACGTTCTGAAAATTAGGAGGAACATGAATCGGTGTTGAAAATCACGAAGTGCCTGGAAAGGTGTGAAATATATGAAGAGCTTCAAATCGTGTCAAATATGAGGAGCATGAAACGGTCAGAAAAATAGGAGGAGCATGAAGCCATGTTCAAAAACATGAAGAGCCTGAAAAGGTGTGAAAAATATGAAGAGTTTCAAAAGGTGTCAAAATATGAGGAGCATTAAACGGTCTGAAAAATAGGAGGAGGATGAAACGGTCTGAAAAATAGGAGGAGCATGAATTGGTGTTGAAAAACATGAAGATCCTGAAAAGATGTGAAAAATATGAAGAGCTTCAAAAGGTGTCAAAACTATGAGCAGCATGAAACGGTCTGAAAAATAGGAGGAGCATGAAGCCGTGTTCAAAAACATGAAGAGCATGAAAAGGTGTGAAAAATATGAAGAGTTTCAAAAGGTCAAAACTATGAGGAGCATGAAACGGCCTGAAAAATAGGAGGAGCATGAAACGGTCTGAAAAATTGGAGGAGCATGAAGCGGTGTTGAAAAACCTGAAGAGCCTGAAAAGGCGTGAAATATATGAAGAGCTTCAAAAGGTGTCAAAAAAAGGAGGAGCATGAAACGGTCTGAAAAATAGGAGGAACATGAAACTGTGTTGAAAAACCTGAAGAGCCTGAAAAGGTGTGAAATATATGAAGAGCTTCAAAAGGTGTCAAAAATAGGAGGAGCATGAAACGGTCTGAAAAATAGGAGGAGAATGAAGCGGTGTTGAAAAACATGAATAGCCTGAAAAGTTGTGAAATGTATGAAGAGCTACAAAAGGTGTCAAAAATATGATGAGCATGAAACGGTCTGAAAAATAGGAGGAGCATGAAGCAGTATTGAAAAACATGAAGAGCCTGAAAAGGTGTGAAAAATATGAAGAGCTTCAAAAGGTGTCAAAACTATGAAGAGCATGAAACGGTCTGAAAAATAGGAGGAGCATGAAGCGGTGTTGAAAAAAATGCAGAGCATGAAAAGGTGTGAAAAATATGAAGAGCTTCAAAAGGTGTCAAATATATGAGGAGCATGAAATGGTCTAAAAAATAGAGGGGAATGAAGCGCTGTTGAAAAACATGAAGAGTATTAAAAGGTGTGAGAAATATGAAGAGTTTCAAAAGGTGTCAAAATATGAGGAGCATTAAACCGTCTGAAAAATAGGAGAAGCATGAAACGGTCTGAAAAATAGGAGGAGTAAGAATCGGTGTTGAAAAACATGAAGATCCTGAAAAGATGTGAAAAATATGAAGAGCTTCAAAAGGTGTCAAAACAATGAGGAGCATGAAACGGTCTGAAAAATAGGAGGAGCATGAAGCCGTTTTCAAAAACATGAAGAACATGAAAAGGTGTGAAAAATATGAAGAGTTTCAAAAGGTGTCAAAACTATGAGGAGCATGAAACCACCTGAAAAATAGGAGGAGCATGAAACGGTCTGAAAAATAGGAGGAGCATGAAGCGGTGTTGAAAAACCTGAAGAGCCTGAAAAGGCTTGAAATATATGAAGAGCTTCAAAAGGTGTCAAAAATATGAGGGGCAAGAAACCGTCTGAAAAATAGGAGAAGCATGAAGCGGTGTTGAAAAACATGAAGAGCATGAAAAGTTGTCAAAAATATGAAGAGATTCAAATGGTGTCAAAAATATTAGGAGCATGAAATTGTCTGAAAAATAGGAGGAGCATGAAGCAGTGTTGAAAAACCTGAAGATCCTGAAAAGGTGTGAAATATATGATGAGCTTCAAAAGGTGTCAAAAATAGGAGCAGCATGAGATGGTATGAAAAATAGGAGGAGCATGAAGCGGTGTTGAAAAACCTGAAGAGCCTGAAAATGTGTGAAAAATACGAAGAGATTCAAAGGTGTCAAAAATATGAGGAGCATTAATCGGTCTGAAAAATAGGAGGAGCAAGAAGCGGTGTTGAAAAACATGAAGAGCCTGAAAAGGTGTGAAAAAATGAAGAGCTTCAAAAGGTGTCAAATCTATGAGGAGCACGAAACGGTCTGAAAAATAGGAGGAGCATGAAGCGGTGTTGAAAAACATGAAGAGCCTGAAAATGTGTGAAAAATATGAAGAGCTTCAAAAGGTGTCAAAAATATGAGGCGCATGAAACGGTCTGAAAAATAGGAGGAGCATGAAGCAGTGTTGAAAAACATGAAGAGCCTGAAAAGGTGTGAAAAATATGAAGAGCTTGAAAAGGTGTCAAAAATTGAAGAGCTTCAAAAGGTGTCAAAAATATGAGGAGCAAGAAACGGTCTGAAAAATAGGAGGAGCATGAAGTGGTGTTCAAAAACATGAAGAGCATTAAAAGGTGTGAAAAATATGAAGAGCTTCAAAATGTGTCAAAAATATGAGGAGCATGAAACGGTCTGAAAAATAGGAGGATCATGAAGCGGTGTTGAAAAACATGAAGAGCCTGAAAAGGTGTGAAAAATATGAAGAGCTTCAAAAGGTGTCAAAACTATGAAGAGCATGAAACGGTCTGAAAAATAGGAGGAGCATGAAGCGGTGTTGAAAAAAATGCAGAGCATGAAAAGGTGTGAAAAATATGAAGAGTTTCAAAAGGAGTCAAAATATGAGGAGCATTAAACGGCCTGAAAAATAGGAGGAGCATGAAACGGTCTGAAAAATAGGAGGAGCAAGAATCGGTCTCGAAAAACATGAAGAGACTGAAAAGGTGTGAAAAATATGTAGAGTTTCAAAGTGTGTGAAAAATATGAGGAGCAAGAAACGGTCTGAAAAATAGGAGGAGAATGAAGCGGTGATCAACACATGAAGAGCCTGAAAAGGTGTGAAATATATGAAGAGTTTCAAATCGTGTCAAATATGAGGAGCATGAAACGTTCTGAAAAATAGGAGGAGCATGAAGCGGTGTTGAAAATCATGAAGTGCCTGAAAAGGTGTGAAATATATGAAGAGCTTCATATCGTGTCAAATATCAGGAGCATGAAACGGTCAGAAAAATAGGAGGAGCATGAAGCGTGTTCAAAAACATGAAGCGCCTGAAAAGGTGTGAAATATATGAAGAGTTTCAAAAGGTGTCAAAATATGAGGAGCATTAAACGGTCTGAAAAATAGGAGGAGCATTAAGCTGTGTTGAAATTCAGTAAGAGCATGAAAAGTTGTGAAATATATGAAGAGCTTCAAAATTATCAAAATTATGAGGAGCATGGCACGGTCTGAAAAATAGGAGGATCATGAAGCGGTGTTGAAAAACATGAAGAGCCTGAAGGTGTGAAATATATGAAGAGCTTTAAAAGGTGTCAAAAATATGAGGAGCATGAAACGGTCTGAAAAATAGGAGGAGCATGAAGTGGTGTTGAAAAACATGAAGAGCCTGTAAAGCTGTGAAAAATATGAAAAGCTTCAAAATGTGTGAAAAATATGAGCAGCATGAAACGGTATGAAAAATAGGAGCAGCATGATGCGATGTTGAAAAACATGTATAGCCTGAAAATGTGTGAAATATATGAAGAACTTCAAAGGTGTCAAAAATAAGAGGAGCATGAAACGGTCTGAAAATAGGAGCATGAAACCGTGTTGAAAAATATGACGAGCCTGAAAAGGTGTGAAAATATATGAAGAGCTTCAAATGGTGTCAAAAATGTGAGGAGCATGAAACGGTCTGAAAAAGAGGAGGAGCATGAAGCGGTTTTGTAACACATGAAGAGCGTGTAAAGGTGCGAAATATATGAAGGGCTTGAAAAGTTGTCAAACATATGAGGAGCATGAAACGGTCTGAAATATTGGAGTAGAATGAAGTGGTGTTGAGAAACATGAAGAGTCTGAAAAGGTGTGAAAATATGAAGAGCTTCAAAAGGTGTCAAAAATATGAGGAGAATGAAACGGTCTGAAAAATAGGAGGAGCATGAAACGGTGTACAAAAACATGAAGGGCCTGAAAAGCTGTGAAAAATATGAAGAGGTTCAAAAGGTGTCAAAAATATGAGGGGCATGAAACGGTCTGAAAAATAGGAGGAGCATTAAGCGGTGTTGAAAAACATGAAGAACCTGAAAACCTGTGAAAAATATGAAAAGCTTCAAAAGGTGTGAAAAATATGAGCAGCAGGAAACGGTCTTAAAATAGGAGGAGCATGAGGCGGTGTTGAGAAACATGAAGAGCCTGAAAAGGTGTGAAATATATGAAGAGCTTCAAAAGGTGTCAAAAATATGAGGAGCATGAAACGGTCTGAAAAATAGGAGGAGCAAGAAGCGGTGTTGAAAAACATGAAGAGCCTGAAAAGGTGTGAAATATATGAAGAGCTTCAAAAGGAGTCAAAAATATGACGAGCATGAAACGCTCTAAAAAATAGGAGGAGCATGAAATGGTGTTGAAAAACATGAAGAGGCTGAAAAGTTGTGAAAAACATGAAGAGCTTCAAAAGGTGTCAAAAATATGAGGAGCTTGAAACGGTCTGAAAAATAGGAGGAGCATGAATCTGTGTTAAAGAACATGAAGAGCCTGAAAAAGTGTGAAATATATGAAGAGCTTCAAAAGGTGTCAAAAATATGAGGAGCAGGAAACGATCTGAAAAATAGGAGGAGCATGAAGCGGTGTTGAAAAAAATGAAGAGCCTGAAAAGGTGTGAAAAATATAAAGAGCTACAAAAGGTGTCAAAAATATGAGGAGCATGAAACGGTCTGAAAAATAGGAGGAGCATGAAGTTGTGTTGAAAAATATGAAGAGTCTGAAGAGGTGTGAAAAATATGAAGAGCTTCAAAAGGTGTCAAAATATGAGCAGCATGAAACGGTCTGAAAAATAGGAGGAGCATGAAGCGGTGTTGAAAAACATGAAGAACCAGGAAAGGTGTGAAAAATATGAAGAGCTTCAAAATGTGTCAAACATATGAGGAGCATGAAACGGTCTGAAAAATAAGAGGATCTGGTTTCCTCAGTGTGTATGCCCAGAAGTGGAATTGCTGGGTCATATGGCAGTTCTATTTCCAGTTTTTTAAGAAATCTCTACACCGTTTTCCATAGCGGCTGTACTAGTGTGCATTCCCACCAACAGTATAAGAGGGTTCCCTTTTCTCCACTCCCTCTCCAGCATTTATTGCTTGTAGACTTTTGGATAGCAGCCATCCTGACTGGCATGTAATGGTACCTCATTGTGGTTTTCATTTGCATTTCTCTAATAATGAGTGATGTTGAGCATCTTTTCATGTGTTTGTTATCCATCTGTATGTCTTCTTTGGAGAAATGTCTGTTTAGTTCTTTGGCTCATTTTTTATTGGGTCATTTATTTTTCTGGAATTGAGCTGCAGGATTTGCTTGTATATTTTTGAGATTAATCCTTTGTCTGTTTCTTCATTTGCTATTATTTTCTCCCAATCTGAGGGCTGTCTTTTCACCTTACTTATAGTTTCCTTTGTAGTGCAAAAGCTTTTAAGTTTCATTAGGTCCCATTTGTTTAGTTTTGCTTTTATTTCCAATATTCTGGGAGGTGGGTCATAGAGGATCTTGCTTTGATTTATGTCGGAGAGTGTTTTGCCTATGTTCTCCTCTAGGAGTTTTATAGTTTCTGGTCTTACATTTAGATCTTTAATCCATTTTGAGTTTATTTTTGTGTATGGTGTTAGAAAGTGTTCTATTTTCATTCTTTTACAAGTGGTTGACCAGTTTTCCCAGCACCACTTGTTAAAGAGGTTGTCTTTTTTCCATTGTATATCCTTGCCTCCTTTGTCAAAGATAAGGAGTCCATAGGTTCGTCTGAAAGAGACACGTGCACCCCAATGTTCATCGCAGCACTCAGCCATTAAAAAGAATTCATTTGAATCAGTCCTAATGAGATGGATGAAGCTGGAGCCCATTATACAGAGTGAAGTAAGCCAGAAAGATAAAGAACATTACAGCATACTGACACATGTATATGGAATTTAGAAAGGTGACAACGATAACCCTATATGCAGAACAGAAAAAGAGACACAGAAATACAGAACAGACTTTTAAACTTTGTGGGAGAATGTGAGGGTGGGATATTTCAAAAGAACAGCATGTATGCTATCTATGGTGAAACAGATCACCAGCCCAGGTAGGATGCACGAGACAAGTGCTCCGGCTTGGTGCACTGGGAAGACCCAGAGGAATCGGGTGGAGAGGGAGGTGGGAGGGGGAATCGGGACTGGGAATACATGTAAATCCATGGCTGATTCATATCAAAGTATGACAAAACCCACTGGAAAAAAAAATAAAAATAATAAAAAAAAATTAAAAAAAAAAACAATAAAAAAAAAAAATAAGAGGAGCATGAAACGGTGTTCAAAAACATGAAGAGCCTGAAAAGGTGTGGAAATTATGAAGAGCTTCAAAAGTTGTCAATTATATGAGGAGCATAAAACGGTTTGAAAAAAAGGAGGAACATGAAATGGTGTTGAAAAACATGAAGAGCCTGAAAAGGTGTGAAAAATCTCAAGAGCTTCAAAAGGTTTCAAAAATATGAGAGGCATGAACGGTCTGAAATATATGGGGAGCATGAAGCGGTGTAGAAAAACATGAAGAGCCTGAAAAGGTGTGGAAATTATGAAGAGCTTCAAAAGGTGTCAAATATATGAGGAGCATAAAACGGTTTGAAAAAAAGGAGGAGCATGAAATGGTGTTGAAAAACATGAAGAGCCTGAAAAGGTGTGAAAAATCTGAAGAGCTTCAAAAGGTGTCAAAAAGATGAGGAGCATGAAACGGTCTGAAAAATAGGAGGAGCATGAAGTGGTGTTGAAAACCATGAAGAGCCTGTAAGGTGTGAAAAATATGAAGAACTTCAAAACGTGTCAAAAATATAAGGAGCATGAAACGGCCTGAAAAATAGGAGGAGCATGAAGTGGTGTTGTAAAACGTGAAGAGCCTGAAAAGGTGTGAAAAATATGAAGAACTTCAAAAGGTGTCAAAAATATGAGCAGCATGAAACGGTCTGAATAATCGGAGGAGCATGAAACGGTGTTCAAAAAAATGAAGAGCCTGAAAAGGTGGGAAATATATAAAGAGCTTGAAAAGGTGTCAAAAATATGAGGAGCATGAAACGGTCTGAAAAATAGGAGGAGCATGAAACGGTGTTGAAAACATGAAGAGCCTGAAAAGGTGGGAAATATATAAAGAGCTTGAAAAGGTGTCAAAAATATGAGGAGCATGAAAGGGTGTCAAAAATAGGAGAAGCATGAAGTGATGTTGAGAAATCTGAAGAGACTGAAAAGGTGTGAAAAATATGTAGAGCAACAAAAGATGTGAAATATATGAGGAGCATGAAATGATCTGAAAAATAGGAGGAGCATGAAACGGTGTAGAAAAATATGAAGAGCCTGAAAAGGTGTGAAAAATATTAACATCTTCAAAAGGTATCAAAAATATGAGGAGCATGAAACGGTCTGAAAAATAGGAGGAACATGAAGCACGGTTGAAAAACATGAAGAGCCTGAAAAGGTGTGAAAAATATGAAGAGCTTCATAAGGTGTCAAAAATATGAGGAGCATGAAACAGTCTGAAAAATAGGAGGAGCATGAACTGGTGTTGAAAAACATGAAGAGCCTGAAGCGCTGTGAAAAATATGAAGAGCATTAAAAGGTGTCAAAAATATGAGGAGCATGAAACGGTCTGAAAAAAAGGAGGAGTATGAAGCGGTGTTGAAAACATGAAAAGGCTGAAAATGTGTGAAAAATATGAAGAGCTTCCAAAGGTGTGAAAAATATGAATAGCTTCGAAATGTGTCAATAATGAGAGGAGCATGAAACGGTGTGAAAAATAGGAGGAGCATGAAGTGGTGTTGACAAACATGAAGAGCTGAAAAGCTGTGAAAAATATGATGAGCTTTAAAAGGTCTCAAATATATGAGGAGCATGAAATTTTCTGAAAAATAGGAGGAGCATGAAACGTTGTTCATAACATGAAGAGCCTGAAAAGGTGTGAAAAATATAAAGAGCTTCAAAACCTGTCAAACATTGAGGAGCATGAAACGATCTGAAAAATAGGAAGAGCATGACGCAGTGTTGAAAAACATGAAGAGGCTGAAAAGTTGTGAAAAATATGAAGAGCTTCAAAAGGTGTCAGAAATGAGAGAGCATGAAACGGTCTGATAAATAGGAGGAGCATGAAGCAATGTTCAAAAACATAAACAGCCTGAAAAGGTGTTCAGAATCATGAAGAGCCTGAAAAGTTGTGAAAAATATGAAGATATTCAAAAGGTGTCAAAAATATGAGGAGCATGAAAGTGTCAGATAAATAGGAGGAGCATGAGGCGGTGTTGAAAACATGAAGAGCCTGAGAAGTTGTGAAAAATATAAAGAGCTTCAAAAGGTGTCAAAAACAATGTGGAGCATGAAACGGTCTGAAAAAAGGAGGAGCATGAAGCGGTGTGGAAAAACATGAAGACTCTGAGAAAGTGTGAAAAAAGTGAAGAGCTTCAAAAGGTGTGAAAAATATGAGGAGGATAAAACGGTCTGAAAAATAGGAGGAGCATGAAGCGGAGTGGAAAATATGAAGAGCCTGAAAACGTGTGAAATATATGAAGAGCTTCAAAAGGTGTCAAAATATGAGGAGCATGAAATGGTCTGAAAAATAAGAGGAGCATGAAGCGGTGTTGAAAACCATGAAGAGCCTGAAAAGTTGTGAAATATATGAAGACCTTCAAAATGTATCAAAAATATGAAGAGCATTAAAACGTCTGAAAAATAGGAGGATCATGAAGCATTGTTGAAAACAATGAAGAGCTTCAAAAGGTGTGAAAAATGTGAGGAGCATGAAACGGTCTGAAAAATAGGAGGAACATGAAGCAGTGTTGAAAAACATGAACAGCCTGCAAAGGTGTGAAAAATATGAAGAGCTTCAAAACGTGTCAAAAATATGAGGAGCAGGAAACGGTCTGAAAAATACGAGGAGCTTGAAGCGGTGTTGAAAAAAATGAAGAGTCTTAAAAGATGTGAAAAATATGAAGAGCTTCAAAATGTGTCAAAAAAGGAGGAGGATGAAACGTTGTTAAAAAAACATGAAGAGCCTGAAAAGATGTGAAAACTATGAAGAGCTTCAAAAGGTGTGAAAAATATCAAGAGCTTCAAAAGGTGTGAAATACATGAGGAGCATGAAACTCTCTGAATAATAGGAGGAGCATGAAGTGCTGTTGAAAACATGAAGAGCCTGAAAAGGTGTGAAAAATATGAAGAGCTTCAAAACGTGTCAAAAATATGAGGAGCATGAAACGGTCTGAAAAATAGGAGGAGCACGACGTGTTGTTGAAAAACGTGAATAGCCTGAAAAGGTGTGAATATATGAAGAGCTTCAAAAGGTGTCAAAACTATGAGCAGCATGAAACGGTCTGAAAAATAGGAGGACCATGAAGAGGTGTTGAAAAAAATGAAGAGCCTGAAAAAGTGTGAAAAATATGAAGAGCTTCAAAAGGTGTCAAAAATATAGGAGAATGAAACGGTCTGAAAAATAGGAGGAGCATGAAATGTTGTTCAAAACATGAAGAGATGAAATGGTGTGAAATAATGAAGAGCTTCAAACGGTGTGAAAAATATGAGGAGCATGAAACGGTCTGAAAAAGAGGAGGAGCATGAAGCGGTGTTGAAAAACGTGAAGAGCCTGAAAAGGAGTGAAATATATGAAGAGCTTCAAAAGGTGTGAAAAATATGAAGAGCTTCAAAAGGTGTCAAAAATACGAGGAGCATGAAAAGTTCTGAAAAATATGAGGAGCATGAAATGGTATTCAAAACCATAAAGATCCTGAAAAGGTCTGAAAAATATGAAGAGCCTCAAAACGTGTCAAAAATATGAGGAGCATGAAACGGTCTGAAAAATAGGAGGAGAAAGAAGAGGTGTTGAAAAACATGAAGAGCCTGAAAACGTGTGAAAAATATGAAGAGCTTCAAAAGGTGTGAAATACATGAGATGCACGAAACGGTCTGAAAAATAGGAGGAGAATGAAGCTGTGTTCAAAAACATGAGAGCCTGAAAATGTGTGAAAAATATGAAGAGCTTCAAAAGGTGTGAAATACATGAGGTGCATGAAAAGATCTGAAAAATAGGAGAAGCATGAAGCGGTGTTCAAAAACATGAAGAGCCTGAAAGGGTGTGAAAAATATGAAGACCTTCAAAATGTGTGAAAAATATGATGCATGAAACGGTCAGAAAAATAGGAGGAGCATGAAGCAGTGTTCAAAAACATGAAGAGCCTGAAAAGGTGTATAATATAGAAAAACGTCAAAGTTTTCAAAAATATGAGGAGCATGAAACGGTCTGAAAAATAGGAGGAGTATGAAACGGTGTTTAAAAATATGAAGAGCCTGGAAAGGTGTGAAAAATATGAAGAGCTTCAAAAGGAGTGAAATACATGAGGAGCATGAAACGGTCTAAAAAATAGGAGGAGCATGAAAAGGTCTTCAAAATCATGAAGAGCCTGAAAAGGTGTGAAAAAATATGAAGAGCTTCAAAAGGTTTCAAAAATATGAGAAGCATGAAACTCTCTGAAAAATAGGAGGAGCATGAAGCGGTGTTGAAAAACATGAAGAGCCTGAAAAGATGTGAAAAATATGAAGAGCTTCAAAAGTTGTCAAATATATGAGGAGCATGAAACGGTCTGAAAAATAGGAAGAGCATGAAGCTGTGTTCAAAAACATGAAGAGTCTGAAAAGGTGTGAAATATATGAAGAGCTTCAAAATGTGTTAAAATTAGGAGGAGCGTGAAACGGTCTGAAAAATTGGAGGAGCTTGAAGCTGTGTTCAAAAACATGAAGAGCCTGAAAAGGTGTGAAATATATGAAGAGCTTCAAAATGTGTTAAAATTATGAGGAGCGTGAATCGGTCTGAAAAATTGGAGGAGCATGAAACGGTGTTCAAAAACATGAAGAACCTGAAAAGGTGTGAAAAATATGAAGAGCCTCAAAAGGTGTGAAAAATATGAAGAGCTTCAAAAGGTTTCAAAAATATGAGAAGCATGAAACTCTCTGAAAAATAGGAGGAGCATGAAGTGGTGTTGAAAAAATGAAGAGCCTGAAAAGGTGTGAAATATATGAAGAGCCTGAAAAGTTGTGAAAAATATGAAGAGCTTCAAAAGGTGTCAAAAATATGAGGAGCATGACACGGTCTGAAAAATAGGAGGAACATGAAGCGGTGTTGAAAAACATGAAGAGCCTGAAAAGGTGTGAAAAATATGAAGAGGTTCAAAAATATGAAAAATATGAGGAGCTTCAAAAGCTGTGAAAAATATGAGGAGCATGAAACGATCTGAAAAATAGGAGGAGCAAGAAACGGTTTTCAAAACATGAAGAGCCTGAAAAGGTGTGAAATATATGAAGAGATTCAAAAAGTGTGAAAAATATGAAGAGCTTCAAAAGGTGTCAAAAATGAGATGAGCATGAAACGGTCTGAAAAAGAGGAGGAGCATGAAGCGTTGTAGAAAAAAAATGAAGAGTCTGAAAAGGTGTTAAATATATGAAGAGCTTCAAATGTTGTCAAAAATATGAGGAGCAAAATACAGTCTGAAAAAGAGGGGAAACATGAAGCGGTGTTGAAAAACATGAAGAGCCTGAAAAAGTGTGAAAAATATGAAGAGCTTCAAAAGGTGTGAAATACAATAGGAGCATGAAACGGTCTGAAAAATAGGAGGAGCATGAAGCGGTATTCAAACATGAAGAGCTTGAAAAGGTGTGAAAAATATGAAGGGCTTCACAAGGTGTGAAAAATATGAAGAATTTCAAAATCTGTCAAAAATGAGATGAGCATGAAACGGTCTGAAAAATATGAGGAGCATGAAGTGGTGTTGAAAAACATGAGAAGCCTGAAAAGGTGTGAAAAATATGAAGAGATTCAAAACGTGTCAAAAATGAGATGAGCATGAAAGGGTCTGAAAAATAGGAGGAGCATGGAACGGTGTTCAAAAACATGAAGAGCCAGCACAATTTGAAAAATATGAAGAGCTTCAAAAGCTGTCAAATATATGAGGAGCATCAAACGGTCCAAAAAATAGGAGGAGCATGAAGTGGTGTTGAAAAACATGAAGAACTTGAACATGTGTGAAAAATATGAAGAGCTTCAAAAATATGAGGAGCATGAAACGGTCTGAAAAATGGGAGGAGCATCAAGCTGTGTTCAAAAACATTAAGAGCCTGAAAAGCTGTGAAAAATATGAAGAGTTTCAAAAGGTGTGAAATACATGAGGAGCATGAAACGGACTGAAAATTACGAGGAGCATGAAGCTCTGTTTAAAAACATGAAGAGCCAGAAAAGCTGTGAAAAATATGAAGAGCTTCAAAAGTTGTGAAATACATGAGGAGCATGAAACGGACTGAAAATTACGAGGAGCATGAAGCTGTGTTCGAAAACATGAAGAGCCTGAAAAGGTGTGAAAAATATGAAGAGCTTCAAAATGTGTCAAATATATGAGGAGCATGAAACGGTCTGAAAAATAGGAGGAGTATGAAGCAGTGTTCAAAAACATGAAGAGCCTGAAAAGGTGTGAAAAATATGAAGAGATTCAAAAGGTGTCAAATATATGAGGAGCATGAAACGGTCTTCTAAATAGCAGCAGCATGAAGCGGTGTTGAAAAACATGAAGAGCCTGAAAAGGTGTGAAAAATATGAAGAGCTTGAAAAGGTGTCAAAAATATGAGGAGCATGAAACGGTCTGAAAAATAGGAGGAGAATGAAATGGTATTCAAAAACATGAAGAGCCTGAAAAGGTGTGAAAATTATGAAGAGCCTCAAAACATGTCAAACATATGAGGAGCATGAAACGGTCTGAAAAATAGGAGGAGCATGAAGCAGTGTTCAAAAACATGAAGAATATGAAAAGGTGTGAAAAATGTGAAGAGCATCTAAAGACGTCAAAAATATGAGGAGCATGAAATGGTCTGAAAAATAGGAGGAGCAGGAAGCGGTGTTGAAAAACATGAAGAGCTTGAAATGGTGTCAAAAATATGAAGAGCTTCAAAAGGTGTCAAAAATATGAGGAGCTTGAAACAGTCTGAAAAATAGGAGGAGCATGAAGCGATGTTGAAAAGCATGAAGAGCGTGAAAACGTGTGATAAATATGCAGAGCTTCAAAAGGTGTGAAAAATAGGAGGAGAATGAAGCATTGTTCAAAAACATGAAGAGCCTGAAAATGTTTGAAAAATATGAAGAGCTTCAGAATGTGTCAAAAATATGAGGAGCATGAAAAGTTCTGAAAAATATGAGGAGCATGAAATGGTATTCAAAACCATAAAGATCCTGAAAAGGTCTGAAAAATATGAAGAGCCTCAAAACGTGTCAAAAATATGAGGAGCATGAAACGGTCTGAAAAATAGGAGGAGAATGAAGAGGTGTGGAAAAACATGAAGAGCCTGAAAACGTGTGAAAAATATGAAGAGCTTCAAAAGGTGTGAAATACATGAGATGCATGAAACGGTCTGAAAAATAGGAGGAGAATGAAGCTGTGTTCAAAAACATGAGAGCCTGAAAATGTGTGAAAAATATGAAGAGCTTCAAAAGGTGTGAAATACATGAGGTGCATGAAAAGATCTGAAAAATAGGAGAAGCATGAATCGGTGTTCAAAAACATGAAGAGCCTGAAAAGGTGTGAAAAATATGAAGACCTTCAAAATGTGTGAAAAATATGATGCATGAAACGGTCAGAAAAATAGGAGGAGCATGAAGCAGTGTTCAAAAACCTGAAGAGCCTGAAAAGGTGTGACATATATGAAATGCGTCAAATTTTTCAAAAATATGAGGAGCATGAAACGGTTTGAAAAACAGGAGGAGTATGAAACGGTGTTTAAAAACATGAAGAGCCTGTAAAGGTGTGAAAAATATGAAGAGCTTCAAAAGGAGTGAAATACATGAGGAGCATGAAATGGTCTAAAAAATAGGAGGAGCATGAAAAGGTCTTCAAAATCATGAAGAGCCTGAAAAGGTGTGAAAAAATATGAAGAGCTTCAAAAGGTGCGAAAAATATGAGGAGCATGAAACGGTCTGAAAAATAGGAGGAGCATGAATCAGTGTTAAAAACATGAAGAGCCTGAAAAGGTGTGAAAAATATGAAGAGCTTCAAAAGGTTTCAAATATATGAGGAGAATGAAACGATCTGAAAAATAGGAGGAGAATGAAGCGGTGTTCAAAAACATGAAGAGCGTGAAAGGGTGTGAAAAAATGAAGAGCTTCAAATGGTGTCACAAATATGAGGAGCATGAAACGGTCTGAACAATAGGAGGAGCATGAAACGGTGTTGAAAAACATGAAGAGCCTGAAAAGATGTGAAAACTATGAAGAGATTCAAAAGGTGTCAAATATATGAGGAGCATGAAATGGTCTGCTAAATAGGAGCAGCATGAAGCGGTGTTCAAAAACATGAGGAGCCTGAAAAGGTGTGAAAAATATGAAGAGCTTGAAAAGATGTCAAAAATATGAGGAGCATGAAACAGTCTGAAAAATATGAGGAGCATGAAGCAATGTTGAAAAACATGAAGAGCGTTAAAACGTGTGATAAATATGCAGAGCTTCAAAAGGTGTGAAATATAGGAAGAGCATGAAGCATTCTTCAAAAACATGAAGAGCCTGAAAATGTGTGAAAAATATGAAGAGCTTCAAAATGTGTCAAAAATATGAGGAGCATGAAACGGTCTCAAAAAAAGGAGGAGCATGAAGCAGTGTTGAAAAACATGAAGAGCCTGAAAAGGTGTGAAAAATATGAAGAGCTTCAAAAGATGTCAAAAATATGAGGAGCATGAAACAGTCTGAAAAATAGGAGGAGCATGAAGCGGTGTTCAAAAACATGAAGAGCCTGAAAAGTTGTGAAAAATATGAAGAGGTTCAAAAGGTGTGAAATACATAAGCAGCATGAAACGGTCTGAAAAATAGGAGGAGCATGATTTGGTGTTCAAAAACAGGAAGAGCCTGACATGGTGTGAAAAATATGAAGAGCTTCAAACGGTGTCAAAAATGAGAGGAGCATGAAATGGTGTGAAAAATAGGAGGAGCATGAAATGATGTTGAAAAACATGAAGAGCCTGAAAAGGTGTGAAAAATATGAAGAGATTCAAAAGTTGTGAAAAATATGAGGAGCATGAAACGGTCTGAAAATTAGGAGGAGCACGAAGCGGTGTTGAATATATGAAGAGCCTGAAAAGGTATGAAGATTATGAAGATCTTCAAAAGATGTGACAAATATGAGAATCATGAAACGGTCCGAAAAATAGGAGGAGCATGAAGCGATGTTCAAAAATATGAAGAGCCTGAAAAGGTGTGAAAAACAGGAAGAGATTCAAAAGGTGTGAAATATATGAGGAGCATGAAACGGTCTGAAAAATAGGAGGAGGATGAAGCTGTGTTCAAAAGCATGAGAGCGTGAAAATGTGTGAAAAATATGAAGAGCTTCAAAAGGTGTGAAAAATATGAGGAGGATGAAAAGGTCTGAAAAGTAGGAGGAGCATGAAGCAGTGTTCAAAAACATGAAGAGCCTGAAAAGGTGTGAAATATATGAAAAGCTTCAAAAGTTTTCAAAAATACGAGGAGCATGAAACGGTCTAAAAATTGGAGGAGTATGAAACGGTGTTTAAAAATATGAAGAGCCTGGAAAGGTGTGAAAAATATGAAGACCTTCAAAAGGAGTGAAATACATGAGGAGCATGAAACGGCCTAAAAACTAGGAGGACCATGAAAAGGTCTTCAAAAACATGAAGAGCCTGAAAAGATGTGAAAACTATGACGAGATTCAAAAGTTCTCAAATATATGAGGAGCATGAAACAGTCTGAAAAATAGGAGGAGCATGAAGCGATGTTGAAAAACAAGAAGAGCGTGAAAACGTGTGATAAATATGAAGAGCTTCAAAAGGTGTCTAAAAGAGATGAGCATGAAACGGTCTGAAAAATAGGAGGAGCATGAAGCTGTGTTCAAAATCATGAGAACCAGAAGAGGTGTGAAAAATATGAAGAGCTTCAAAAGGTGTGAAATATATGCAGAGAATAAAACGGTCTGAAAAATAGGAGGATCATGAAGCGGTGTTCAAAACATGAAGAGACTGAAAAGGTGTGAAAAATATGAAGAGCTTCAAAAGGTGTCAAAAATATTAGGAGCAGGAAACGGTCTGAAAAATAGGAGGAGCATGAAACGGTGTTCAAAAACATGAAGAGCCTGGAAAGATGTGAAAATTATGAAGAGCTTCAAAAGGTGTGTAATATATGAGGAACATGAAACGGTCTAAAAAATAGGAGGAGCATGAAGCGGTGTTGAAAAACATGAAGAGCCTGTAAAGGAGTGAAATAAATGAAGAGCTTCAAAAGGTGTCAAAAATATGAGGAGCAAGAAACGGTCTGAAAAATAGGAAGAGCATGAAGCGGTGTTGAAAAACATGAAGAGCCTGAAAAGGTGTGAAATATATGAAGAGCTTCAAAAGGTGTCAAAAATATGAGGAGCATGAAACGGTCTGAAAAATATGAGGAGCATGAAGCGGTGGTGAAAATCATGAAGAGCTTCAAAAGGTGTCAAAAATATGAAGAGCTTCGAATGGTGTCAAAAATATTATGAGCATGAAACGGTCTGAAAAATAGGAGGAGCATGAAGCGGTGTTGAAAAACATGATGAGCTTGAAAAGGTGTCAAAAATAGGAAGAGCTTGAAAACGTGTCAAAAATATGAGGATCATGAAACGGTCTCAAAAATAGGAGGAGCATGAAGTGGTGTTGAAAATCATGAAGAGCTTCAAAAGGTGTCAAAAATATGAAGAGCTTCGAATGGTGTCAAAAATATTATGAGCATGAAACGGTCTGAAAAATAGGAGGAGGATGAAGCAGTGTTCAAAAACATGAAGAGTTTGAAAAAGTGTGAAAAATATGAAGAGCTTCAAAAGGTGTCAAAAATAGGAGGAGAATGCAACTGTCTGAAAAAAAGAAGGAGCATGAAGCGGTGTTGAAAAACATGAAGAGCCTGAAAAGGTGTGAAAAATATGAAGAGCTTCAAAAGGTGTCAAAAATATGCGGAGCATGAAACGTTCTGAAATATAGGAGGAGCATGAAGCCATGTTCAAAAATATGAACAGCATGAAAAGGTGTGAAAAATATGAAGAGCTTCAAAATGTGTTAAAAAAAGAGGAGCATGAAACGGCCTGAAAAATAGAAGGAGCATGAAACGGTCTGAAAAATAGGAGGAGCAAGAATCGGTGTTGAAAACATGAAGAGCATGAAATGGTGTGAAAAAAATGAAGAACTTCAATAGGTAAAAAAATATGAGGAGCATGAAACGTTCTGAAAAATAGGAGGAGCATAAAGCCGTTTTGAAAAACATGAAGAGCCTGAAAATGTGTGAAATATATGAAGAGATTCAAAACTTGTCAAATATGAGTAGCATGAAACGGTCTGAAAATTAGGAGGAGCATGAAGCGGTGTTGAAAAACATGAAGTGCCTGAAAAGGTTTGAAATATATGAAGAGCTTCAAAACGTGTCAAATATGAGGAGCATGAAACGGTCTGAAAAATAGGAGGAGCATGAAGCCGTGTTCAAAAACATGAAGAGCCTGAAAAGGTGTGAAAAATATGAAGAGCTTCAAAAGCTGTCAAAAATATGAGGAGAATGAAAGGGTCTGAAACCTAGGAGGAGCATGAAGCGGTGTTGAAAAACATGAAGATCCTGAAAACGTGTGAAAAATATGAAAAGCTACAAAAGGTGTCAAAAATATGAGGAGCACGAAACGGTCTAAAAAATAGGAGGAGCATGATGTGCTGTTGAAAAATATGAAGAGCCTGAAAAGGTGAGAAAACAATGAAGATATTCAAAAGGTGTCAAAAATATGAGGAGCATGAAACGGTCTGAAAAATAGGAGGAGCATGCAATGGTGTTCAAAAACATGAAGAGCCTGAAAAGGTGTGAAAAATATGAAGAGCTTCAAAAGGTGTCAAAAATATGAGGAGCATGAAACGGTCTGAAAAATAGGAGGAGCATGAGCCATGTTCAAAAACATGAAGAGCCTGAAAAGGTGTGAAAAATATGAAGAGCTTCAAAAGGTGTCAAAACTATGAGGAGCATGAAACGGTCTGAAAAATAGGAGGAGCATGATGTGCTGTTGAAAAACAGGAAGAGCCTGAAAAGGTCTGAAAAATAGGAAGAGCTTCAAAAGCTGTGAAATATATGAGGAGCATGAAACGGTCTGAAAAATAGGAGAAGCATGAAGCTGTGTTCAAAAACATGAGAACCAGAAAAGGTGTGAAAAATATGAAGAGCTTCAAATGGTGTGAAATATATGAGGAGCATGAAACGGTCTGAAAAATAGGAGGATCATGAAGCGGTGTTCAAAACATGAAGAGACTGAAAAGGTGCGAAAAATATGAAGAGCTTCAAAAGGTGTCAAAATTATGAGGAGCATTAAACGTTCTAAACATAGGAGGAGCATAAAGTGGTGTTGAAAAATATGAAGAGCCAGAAAAAGTGTGAAAAATATGAAGAGCTGCAAAAGGTGTCAAAATTATTAAGAGCATTAAACGTTCTAAACATAGGAGGAGCATTAAGTGGTGTTTAAAAATATGAAGAGCCAGAAAAGGTGTGAAAAATATGAAGAGCTGCAAAAGGTGTCAAAATATGAGGAGCATGAAACGGTCTGAAAAATATGAAGAGTTTCAATAGTTGTCAAAATATGAGGAGCATGAAATGGTATTCAAAAACATGAAGAGCCTGAAAAGGTGTTAAAAATATGAAGAGCTTAAAAAGGTGTCAAAAATATGAGGAGAATGAAACGGTCTGAAAAATAGGAGGAGCATGTAGTGGTGTTCAAAAACATGAAGAGCCTTAAAAGGTTTGAAAAATATGAAGAGCTTTAAAGTTGTGAAAATTATGAGGAGCATGAAACCGTCTGAAAAATAGCAGGAGTATGACACGGTGTTGAAAATATGAAGAGCCTTAAAATGTGTGAAAAATATGAAGAGATTTAAAGGTGTGAAAAATATGAGGAGCATGAAACCGTCTGAAAAATAGGACGAGCATGACACGGTGTAGAAAAACATGAAGATCATGAAAAGATGTGAAAAATATGAAGAGATTCAAAAGCTGTCAAAAATATGAGGTGCCTGAAATGGTCTGAGAAATAGGAGGAGCATGAAGTTGTGTTCAAAAACATGAGAACCAGAAAAGGTGTGAAAAATATGAAGAGCTTCAAAAGGTGTGAAATATATGCGGAGCATGAAACGGTCTGAAAAATAGGAGGATCATGAAGCGGTGTTCAAAACATGAAGAGACTGAAAAGGTGTGAAAAATATGAAGAGCTTCAAAAGGTGTCAAGATTATGAGGAGTATTATACGTTCTAAACATAGGAGGAGCATGAAGTGGTGTTGAAAAATATGAAGAGCCAGAAAAAGTGTGAAAAATATGAAGAGGTTCAAAAGGAGTCAAAAATATGGGGAGCATGAAAAGGTCTAAAAAATGGGAGGAGCATGAAGCGGTGTTGAGAAACATGAAGAGCCTGAAAGGGTGTGAAAAATATGAAGAGTTTCAAAAGGTGTCAAAAATATGAGGAGCATGAAACGTTCTGAAATATAGGAGGAGCATGAAGCCATTTTCAAAAATATGAACAGCATGAAAAGGTGTGAAAAATATGAAGAGCTTCAAAATGTGTTAAAAAAAGAGGAGCATGAAACGGCCTGAAAAATAGAAGGAGCATGAAACGGTCTGAAAAATAGGAGGAGCAAGAATCGGTGTTGAAAACATGAAGAGCATGAAATGGTGTGAAAAAAATGAAGAACTTCAATAGGTAAAAAAATATGAGGAGCATGAAACGTTCTGAAAAATAGGAGGAGCATAAAGCCGTTTTGAAAAACATGAAGAGCCTGAAAATGTGTGAAATATATGAAGAGATTCAAAACTTGTCAAATATGAGTAGCATGAAACGGTCTGAAAATTAGGAGGAGCATGAAGCGGTGTTGAAAAACATGAAGTGCCTGAAAAGGTGTGAAATATATGAAGAGCTTCAAAACGTGTCAAATATGAGGAGCATGAAACGGTCTGAAAAATAGGAGGAGCATGAAGCCGTGTTCAAAAACATGAAGAGCCTGAAAAGGTGTGAAAAATATGAAGAGCTTCAAAAGCTGTCAAAAATATGAGGAGAAAGAAAGGGTCTGAAACCTAGGAGGAGCATGAAGCGGTGTTGAAAAACATGAAGATCCTGAAAACGTGTGAAAAATATGAAAAGCTACAAAAGGTGTCAAAAATATGAGGAGCACGAAACGGTCTAAAAAATAGGAGGAGCATGATGTGCTGTTGAAAAATATGAAGAGCCTGAAAAGGTGAGAAAACAATGAAGATATTCAAAAGGTGTCAAAAATATGAGGAGCATGAAACGGTCTGAAAAATAGGAGGAGCATGAGCCATGTTCAAAAACATGAAGAGCCTGAAAAGGTGTGAAAAATATGAAGAGCTTCAAAAGGTGTCAAAACTATGAGGAGCATGAAACGGTCTGAAAAATAGGAGGAGCATGATGTGCTGTTGAAAAACAGGAAGAGCATGAAAAGGTCTGAAAAATAGGAAGAGCTTCAAAAGCTGTGAAATATATGAGGAGCATGAAACGGTCTGAAAAATAGGAGAAGCATGAAGCTGTGTTCAAAAACATGAGAACCAGAAAAGGTGTGAAAAATATGAAGAGCTTCAAATGGTGTGAAATATATGCGGAGCATGAAACGGTCTGAAAAATAGGAGGATCATGAAGCGGTGTTCAAAACATGAAGAGACTGAAAAGGTGTGAAAAATATGAAGAGCTTCAAAAGGTGTCAAAATTATGAGGAGCATTAAACGTTCTAAACATAGGAGGAGCATAAAGTGGTGTTGAAAAATATGAAGAGCCAGAAAAAGTGTGAAAAATATGAAGAGCTGCAAAAGGTGTCAAAATTATTAAGAGCATTAAACGTTCTAAACATAGGAGGAGCATTAAGTGGTGTTTAAAAATATGAAGAGCCAGAAAAGGTGTGAAAAATATGAAGAGCTGCAAAAGGTGTCAAAATATGAGGAGCATGAAACGGTCTGAAAAATATGAAGAGTTTCAATAGTTGTCAAAATATGAGGAGCATGAAATGGTATTCAAAAACATGAAGAGCCTGAAAAGGTGTTAAAAATATGAAGAGCTTAAAAAGGTGTCAAAAATATGAGGAGAATGAAACGGTCTGAAAAATAGGAGGAGCATGTAGTGGTGTTCAAAAACATGAAGAGCCTTAAAAGGTTTGAAAAATATGAAGAGCTTTAAAGTTGTGAAAATTATGAGGAGCATGAAACCGTCTGAAAAATAGCAGGAGTATGACACGGTGTTGAAAAGTATGAAGAGCCTTAAACTGTGTGAAAAATATGAAGAGATTTAAAGGTGTGAAAAATATGAGGAGCATGAAACCGTCTGAAAAATAGGACGAGCATGACACGGTGTAGAAAAACATGAAGATCATGAAAAGATGTGAAAAATATGAAGAGATTCAAAAGCTGTCAAAAATATGAGGTGCCTGAAATGGTCTGAGAAATAGGAGGAGCATGAAGTTGTGTTCAAAAACATGAGAACCAGAAAAGGTGTGAAAAATATGAAGAGCTTCAAAAGGTGTGAAATATATGCGGAGCATGAAACGGTCTGAAAAATAGGAGGATCATGAAGCGGTGTTCAAAACATGAAGAGACTGAAAAGGTGTGAAAAATATGAAGAGCTTCAAAAGGTGTCAAGATTATGAGGAGTATTATACGTTCTAAACATAGGAGGAGCATGAAGTGGTGTTGAAAAATATGAAGAGCCAGAAAAAGTGTGAAAAATATGAAGAGGTTCAAAAGGAGTCAAAAATATGAGGAGCATGAAAAGGTCTAAAAAATGGGAGGAGCATGAAGCCGTGTTGAGAAACATGAAGAGCCTGAAAGGGTGTGAAAAATATGAAGAGCTTCAAAAGGTATCAAAAATATGAGGAACATGAAATGATCTGAAAAATAGGAGGAATATGAAAAGGTCTGAAAAATAGGAGGAGCATGAAGCGGTGTTCAAAAACTTGAAGAGTCTGAAAAGATGTGAAATATATGAAGAGCTTCAAAAGGTGTCAAAAATATGAGGAGCATGAAACGGTCTGAAATATAGGAGGAGCAACGAGCGGTGTTCAAAAACATGAAGAGCCTGAAAAGGTGTGAAATATGTGAAGAGCTTCAAATGGTGTCAAAATTATGAGGAGCTTGAAACGGTCTGAAAAATAGTAGGAGCATGAAACGTTGTTCAAAAACAGGAAGAGCCTGAAAAGGTGTGAAAAATATGAAGAGCTTCAAAAGGTGTGTAATATGAATGAGGAGCATGAAACGATCTAAAAAATAGGAGGAGGTGAAGCGGTGTTGAAAAACGTGAAGAGCCTGTAAAGGAATGAAATAAATGAAGAGCTTCAAAAGGTGTGAGAAATATGAAGAGCTTCAACAGGTGTCAAAAATGAGATGAGCATGAAATGGTCAGAAAAACAGGAGGAGCATGAAGTGGTGTTGATAAACATGAAGAGACTGAAAAGTTGTGAAATATATGAAGAGCTTGAAAAGGTGTCAAAAATATGAGTAGTATGAAATGGTCTGAAAAAGAAGGGGAGCATGAAGGGGCGTTCAAAAACATGAAGAGCCTGAAAAGGTGTGAAAAATATGAAGAGATTCAAAAGGTGTCAAAAATATGAGAAGTATGTAACCTTCTGAAAAATAGGAGGACCATGAAGCGATTTTGAAAAACATGAAGAACCTGAAAACGTGTGAAAAATATGAAGAGCTACGAAAGGTGTCAAAAATATGAGGAGCATGAAACGGTCTGAAAAATAGGAGGAGCATGAAGTGGTGTTCAAAAACATGAAGAGACTGAAAAGGTGTGAAAAATTTGAAGAGCTTCAAAATGTGTGAAATACATGAGGAGCATGAAACGGTCTGAAAAATAAGAGGAGCATGAAGCTGTGCTGAAAAACGTGAAGAGCCTAAAAGGTGTGAAAAATATGAAAAGTTTCAAAGGTGTCAAAAATATGAGGAGTATGAAACGGTCTGAAAAATAGGAGCAGCATGAAACGCTGTTCAAAAACATGAAGAGCCTGAAAATGTGTGAAAAATATGAAGAGCTTCAAACGGTGTGAAATACATGAGGAGCTTGAAACGGTCTGAAAATAGGAGGACCATGAAGCGTTGTTCAAAAACATGAAGAGCCTGAAAAGTTGTGAAAAATATGAAGAGCTTCAAAAGGTGTGAAAAAGAGGAGGAGCATGAAGTGGTGTTCAAATACATGAAGAGCCTGAAAGGGTGTGAAAAATATGAAGAGCTTCAAAAGGTGTCAAAAATATGAGAAGCATGAAACTGTCTGAAAAATATGAGGAGCATGAAACGGTTTTCAAAAACACCAAGAGCCTGAACAGTTGTGAGAAATATGAAGAGCTTCAAAACGTGTCAAAAATATGAGGAGCATGAAACGTTCTGAAAAACAGGAGGAGGATGAAGTGGTGTTGAAAAACATGAAGAACCTGAAAAGTTGTCAAAAATATGAA
The DNA here is from genome assembly GCF_033118175.1 of Dama dama. Lineage (NCBI taxonomy): Eukaryota > Metazoa > Chordata > Mammalia > Artiodactyla > Cervidae > Dama > Dama dama. The sequence goes on from NW_026870885.1 coordinate 5,329,998, forward strand.
GAACTTCAAAAGGTGTCAAAAATATGAGGAGCATGAAACGGTCTGAAAAATAGTAGGAGCATGAAGCGGTGTTGAAAAACATGAAGAGCCTTAAAAGGTGTGAAAATATGAAGAGCTTCAAAACGTGTCAAAAATATGAGGAGCATGAATCGGTCTGAAAAATAGGAGGAGCATGAAACGGTGTTCAAAAACATGAAGAGCCTGAAAAGCTGTGAAAAATATGAAGAGCTTCATGGTTTGAAATACATGAGGGGCATGAATCGGTCTGAAAAATAGGAGGAACATGAAGCGGTGTTGAAAAACATGAAGAGCCTCAAAAGGTGTGAAAAATATGAAGAGCTTCAAAAGGTGTTAAAAATATGAAGAGCTTCAAAAAGTGCCAAAAATGAGATGAGCATGAAATGGTCTGAAAAGAAGGAGGAGCATGAAGTGGTGTTGAAAAACATGTAGAGCCTGAAAAGGTGTAAAATATATGAAGAGATTCAAAAGGTGTCAAAAATATGAGGAGCATAAAACGGTTTGGAAAATAGGACGAGCATGAAGTGATGTTGAAAAACATGAAGAGCCTGAAAAGATGTGAAAAATATGAAGAGCTTCTAAAGGTGTCAACAATATGAGGAGCATGAACCGGTCTGAGAAATAGGAGGAGCATGAAGTGGTGCTGAAAAACATGAAGAGCCTAAAAGTTGTGAAAAATATGAAAAGCTTCAAAAGATGTCACAATGATGAGGAGCATGAAACGGTCTGAAAGATTGGAGGATCATGAAGCGGTGTTGAAAAACATGAAGAGCCTGAAAAGTTGTGAAAATATGAAGAGCTTCAAAAGGTGTCAAATATATAAGGAGCATGAAACGGTCTGAAAAATCGGAGGAGTATGAAGTGGTGTTGAAAAACATGAAGAGCCTGAAAAGGTGTGAAAAATATGAAGAGCTTCAAAAGGTGTCAAAATATGAGGAGCATGAAACGGTCTGAAAAATAGGAGGAGCATGAAGCGGTGTTGAAAAATATGAAGGGCCTGAAAAGGTGTGAAAAATATGAAGAGCTTCAAAAGGTTTCAAAAATATGAGGAGCATAAAACGGTCTGAAAAATAGTAGGAGCATGAAACGGTGTTCAAAAACATGAGGAGCCTGAAAAGGTGTGAACAATATGAAGAGCTTCAAAAGGTGTGAAACACATGAAGAGCATGGAACGGTCTGAAACATAGGAGGAGCATGAAGCGTTGTTTAAAAACCTGAAAAGCATGAAAAGCTGTGAAAAATATGAAGAGCTTCAAAAGGTGTCAAATATATGGGAGCATGAAACGGTCTGAAAAATAGGAGGACCATGAAGCGGTGTTGAAAAACATGAAGAGCCTGAAAAGATGTGAAAAATATGAAGAGCTTCAATAGGTGTCAAAAATATTAGTAGCATGAAACGGTCTGAAAAATAGGAGCAGCATGAAACGGTGTTCAAAAACATGAAGAGCCTGAAAACGTGTGAAAAATTTGAAGAGCCTCAAAAGGTGTGAAAAATATGAAGAGCTTCAAAAGCGGTCAAAAATGAGATGAGCATGAAGCGGTCTGAAAAATAGGAGGAGCATGAAGTCGTGTTGAAAAACATGAAGAGCCTGAAAAGGTGATAAAAATATGAAGAGCTCCAAAAGGTGTCAAAAATATGAGGAGCATGAAACGGTCTGAACCAAAGGAGGAGCATGAAGCGGTGTTGAAGAATATGAAGAGGCTGCAAAGGTGTGAAAAATATGAAGAGCTTCAAAAGGTGTCAAAAATATGAGGAGCATGAAATGGTCTGAAATATAGGAGGAGCATGAAACGGTGTTCAAAAATATGAAGAGCCTGAAAAGGTGTGAAAAATATGAAGAGCTTCAAAATGTGTGAAATACATTAGTAGCATGAAACGGTCTGAAAAATAGGAGAATCATGAAACGGTGTTGAAATACATGAAGAGCCTGAAAAGGTGTGAAATATATGAAGAGCTTCAAAAGGTGTGAAAAATATGAGGAGCATGAAACGGTCTGAAAAATAGGAGAGGCTGAAACGTTGTGGAAATACATGAAGAGCCTAAAAATATGTGAAAAATATGAAGAGCTTCAAAAGGAGTGAAATACATGAGGAGCATGAAACGGTCTGAAAAATAGGAGGAGCATGAAGCGGTGTTGAAAAACATGAAGAGCCTTAAAAGGTGTGAAAAATATGAAGAGCTTCAAAAGGTGTGAAAAATATGAGGAGCATGAAACGGTCTGAAAAATAAGAGGAGCATGAAGCCTGGTTGAAAAACATGTAGAGCCTGAAAAGGTGTAAAAAATATGAAGAGCTTCAAAAGGTGTCAAAAATAAGAGGAGCATGAAACGGTCTGAAAAAGAGGAGGAGCAAGAAGTGGTGCTGAAAAACATGAAGAGCCTAAAAGGTGTGAAAAATATGAAAAGTTTCAAAAGGTGTCAAAAATATGAGGAGTATGAAACGGTCTGAAAAATAGGAGCAGGATGAAACGCTGTTCAAAAACATGAAGAGCCTGAAAATGTGTGAAAAATATGAAGAGCTTCAAACGGTGTGAAATACATGAGGAGCTTGAAACGGTCTGAAAATAGGAGGACCATGAAGCGTTGTTCAAAAACATGAAGAGCCTGAAAAGTTGTGAAAAATATGAAGAGCTTCAAAAGGTGTGAAAAAGAGGAGGAGCATGAAGCGGTGTTCAAAAACATGAAGAGCCTGAAAGGGTGTGAAAAATATGAAGAGCTTCAAAAGGTGTCAAAAATATGAGAAGCATGAAACTGTCTGAAAAATATGAGGAGCATGAAAGGGTTTTCAAAAACACCAAGAGCCTGAACAGTTGTGAAAAATATGAAGAGCTTCAAAACGTGTCAAAAATATGAGGAGCATGAAACGGTCTGAAAAACAGGAGGAGGATGAAGTGGTGTTGAAAAACATGAAGAACCTGAAAAGTTGTCAAAAATATGAAGAACTACAAAAGGTGTCAAATATATGAGGAGCATGAAACGGTCTGAAAAATAGTAGGAGCATGAAGCGGTGTTGAAAAACATGAAGAGCCTGAAAGGGTGTGAAAATATGAAGAGCTTCAAAACGTGTCAAAAATATGAGGAGCATGAATCGGTCTGAAAAATAGGAGGAGCACGAAACGGTGTTCAAAAACATGAAGAGCCTGAAAAGCTGTGAAAAATATGAAGAGCTTCAAGGTGTGAAATACATGAGGGGCATGAATCAGTCTGAAAAATAAGAGGAGCATGAAGCTGTGCTGAAAAACATGAAGAGCGTAAAAGGTGTGAAAAATATGAAGAGCTACAATAGGTGTCAAAAATATGAGTAGCATGAAACGGTCTGAAAAATAGGAGCAGCATGAAACGGTGTTCAAAAACATGAAGAGCCTGAAAACGTGTGAAAAATTTGAAGAGCCTCAAAAGGTGTGAAAAATATGAAGAGCTTCAAAAGCGGTCAAAAATGAGATGAGCATGAAGCGGTCTGAAAAATAGGAGGAGCATGAAGTCGTGTTGAAAAACATGAAGAGCCTGAAAAGGTGTGAAAAATATGAAGAGCTCCAAAAGGTGTCAAAAATATGAGGAGCATGAAACGGTCTGAACAAAAGGAGGAGCATGAAGCGGTGTTGAAGAATATGAAGAGCCTGCAAAGGTGTGAAAAATATGAAGAGCTTCAAAAGGTGTCAAAAATATGAGGAGCATGAAATGGTCTGAAATATAGGAGGAGCATGAAACGGTGTTCAAAAATATGAAGAGCCTGAAAAGGTGTGAAAAATATGAAGAGCTTCAAAATGTGTGAAATACATTAGTAGCATGAAACGGTCTGAAAAATAGGAGAATCATGAAACGGTGTTGAAATACATGAAGAGCCTGAAAAGGTGTGAAATATATGAAGAGCTTCAAAAGGTGTGAAAAATATGAGGAGCATGAAACGGTCTGAAAAATAGGAGAGGCTGAAACGTTGTGGAAATACATGAAGAGCCTAAAAATATGTGAAAAATATGAAGAGCTTCAAAAGGAGTGAAATACATGAGGAGCATGAAACGGTCTGAAAAATAGGAGGAGCATGAAGCGGTGTTGAAAAACATGAAGAGCCTTAAAAGGTGTGAAAAATATGAAGAGCTTCAAAAGGTGTGAAAAATATGAGGAGTATTATACGTTCTAAACATAGGAGGAGCATGAAGTGGTGTTGAAAAATATGAAGAGCCAGAAAAAGTGTGAAAAATATGAAGAGGTTCAAAAGGAGTCAAAAATATGAGGAGCATGAAAAGGTCTAAAAAATGGGAGGAGCATGAAGCCGTGTTGAGAAACATGAAGAGCCTGAAAGGGTGTGAAAAATATGAAGAGCTTCAAAAGGTATCAAAAATATGAGGAACATGAAATGATCTGAAAAATAGGAGGAATATGAAAAGGTCTGAAAAATAGGAGGAGCATGAAGCGGTGTTCAAAAACTTGAAGAGTCTGAAAAGATGTGAAATATATGAAGAGCTTCAAAAGGTGTCAAAAATATGAGGAGCATGAAACGGTCTGAAATATAGGAGGAGCAACGAGCGGTGTTCAAAAACATGAAGAGCCTGAAAAGGTGTGAAATATGTGAAGAGCTTCAAATGGTGTCAAAATTATGAGGAGCTTGAAACGGTCTGAAAAATAGTAGGAGCATGAATCGTTGTTCAAAAACAGGAAGAGCCTGAAAAGGTGTGAAAAATATGAAGAGCTTCAAAAGGTGTGTAATATGAATGAGGAGCATGAAACGATCTAAAAAATAGGAGGAGGTGAAGCGGTGTTGAAAAACGTGAAGAGCCTGTAAAGGAATGAAATAAATGAAGAGCTTCAAAAGGTGTGAGAAATATGAAGAGCTTCAACAGGTGTCAAAAATGAGATGAGCATGAAATGGTCAGAAAAACAGGAGGAGCATGAAGTGGTGTTGATAAACATGAAGAGACTGAAAAGTTGTGAAATATATGAAGAGCTTGAAAAGGTGTCAAAAATATGAGTAGTATGAAATGGTCTGAAAAAGAAGGGGAGCATGAAGGGGCGTTCAAAAACATGAAGAGCCTGAAAAGGTGTGAAAAATATGAAGAGATTCAAAAGGTGTCAAAAATATGAGAAGTATGTAACCTTCTGAAAAATAGGAGGACCATGAAGCGATTTTGAAAAACATGAAGAACCTAAAAACGTGTGAAAAATATGAAGAGCTACGAAAGGTGTCAAAAATATGAGGAGCATGAAACGGTCTGAAAAATAGGAGGAGCATGAAGTGGTGTTCAAAAACATGAAGAGACTGAAAAGGTGTGAAAAATTTGAAGAGCTTCAAAATGTGTGAAATACATGAGGAGCATGAAACGGTCTGAAAAATAAGAGGAGCATGAAGCTGTGCTGAAAAACATGAAGAGCCTAAAAGGTGTGAAAAATATGAAAAGTTTCAAAGGTGTCAAAAATATGAGGAGTATGAAACGGTCTGAAAAATAGGAGCAGCATGAAACGCTGTTCAAAAACATGAAGAGCCTGAAAATGTGTGAAAAATATGAAGAGCTTCAAACGGTGTGAAATACATGAGGAGCTTGAAACGGTCTGAAAATAGGAGGACCATGAAGCGTTGTTCAAAAACATGAAGAGCCTGAAAAGTTGTGAAAAATATGAAGAGCTTCAAAAGGTGTGAAAAAGAGGAGGAGCATGAAGCGGTGTTCAAATACATGAAGAGCCTGAAAGGGTGTGAAAAATATGAAGAGCTTCAAAAGGTGTCAAAAATATGAGAAGCATGAAACTGTCTGAAAAATATGAGGAGCATGAAACGGTTTTCAAAAACACCAAGAGCCTGAACAGTTGTGAAAAATATGAAGAGCTTCAAAACGTGTCAAAAATATGAGGAGCATGAAACGTTCTGAAAAACAGGAGGAGGATGAAGTGGTGTTGAAAAACATGAAGAACCTGAAAAGTTGTCAAAAATATGAAGAACTTCAAAAGGTGTCAAAAATATGAGGAGCATGAAACGGTCTGAAAAATAGTAGGAGCATGAAGCGGTGTTGAAAAACATGAAGAGCCTTAAAAGGTGTGAAAATATGAAGAGCTTCAAAACGTGTCAAAAATATGAGGAGCATGAATCGGTCTGAAAAATAGGAGGAGCATGAAACGGTGTTCAAAAACATGAAGAGCCTGAAAAGCTGTGAAAAATATGAAGAGCTTCATGGTTTGAAATACATGAGGGGCATGAATCGGTCTGAAAAATAGGAGGAACATGAAGCGGTGTTGAAAAACATGAAGAGCCTCAAAAGGTGTGAAAAATATGAAGAGCTTCAAAAGGTGTTAAAAATATGAAGAGCTTCAAAAAGTGCCAAAAATGAGATGAGCATGAAATGGTCTGAAAAGAAGGAGGAGCATGAAGTGGTGTTGAAAAACATGTAGAGCCTGAAAAGGTGTAAAATATATGAAGAGATTCAAAAGGTGTCAAAAATATGAGGAGCATAAAACGGTTTGGAAAATAGGACGAGCATGAAGTGATGTTGAAAAACATGAAGAGCCTGAAAAGATGTGAAAAATATGAAGAGCTTCTAAAGGTGTCAACAATATGAGGAGCATGAACCGGTCTGAGAAATAGGAGGAGCATGAAGTGGTGCTGAAAAACATGAAGAGCCTAAAAGTTGTGAAAAATATGAAAAGCTTCAAAAGATGTCACAATGATGAGGAGCATGAAACGGTCTGAAAGATTGGAGGATCATGAAGCGGTGTTGAAAAACATGAAGAGCCTGAAAAGTTGTGAAAATATGAAGAGCTTCAAAAGGTGTCAAATATATAAGGAGCATGAAACGGTCTGAAAAATCGGAGGAGTATGAAGTGGTGTTGAAAAACATGAAGAGCCTGAAAAGGTGTGAAAAATATGAAGAGCTTCAAAAGGTGTCAAAATATGAGGAGCATGAAACGGTCTGAAAAATAGGAGGAGCATGAAGCGGTGTTGAAAAATATGAAGGGCCTGAAAAGGTGTGAAAAATATGAAGAGCTTCAAAAGGTTTCAAAAATATGAGGAGCATAAAACGGTCTGAAAAATAGTAGGAGCATGAAACGGTGTTCAAAAACATGAGGAGCCTGAAAAGGTGTGAACAATATGAAGAGCTTCAAAAGGTGTGAAACACATGAAGAGCATGGAACGGTCTGAAACATAGGAGGAGCATGAAGCGTTGTTTAAAAACCTGAAAAGCATGAAAAGCTGTGAAAAATATGAAGAGCTTCAAAAGGTGTCAAATATATGGGAGCATGAAACGGTCTGAAAAATAGGAGGACCATGAAGCGGTGTTGAAAAACATGAAGAGCCTGAAAAGATGTGAAAAATATGAAGAGCTTCAATAGGTGTCAAAAATATTAGTAGCATGAAACGGTCTGAAAAATAGGAGCAGCATGAAACGGTGTTCAAAAACATGAAGAGCCTGAAAACGTGTGAAAAATTTGAAGAGCCTCAAAAGGTGTGAAAAATATGAAGAGCTTCAAAAGCGGTCAAAAATGAGATGAGCATGAAGCGGTCTGAAAAATAGGAGGAGCATGAAGTCGTGTTGAAAAACATGAAGAGCCTGAAAAGGTGATAAAAATATGAAGAGCTCCAAAAGGTGTCAAAAATATGAGGAGCATGAAACGGTCTGAACCAAAGGAGGAGCATGAAGCGGTGTTGAAGAATATGAAGAGGCTGCAAAGGTGTGAAAAATATGAAGAGCTTCAAAAGGTGTCAAAAATATGAGGAGCATGAAATGGTCTGAAATATAGGAGGAGCATGAAACGGTGTTCAAAAATATGAAGAGCCTGAAAAGGTGTGAAAAATATGAAGAGCTTCAAAATGTGTGAAATACATTAGTAGCATGAAACGGTCTGAAAAATAGGAGAATCATGAAACGGTGTTGAAATACATGAAGAGCCTGAAAAGGTGTGAAATATATGAAGAGCTTCAAAAGGTGTGAAAAATATGAGGAGCATGAAACGGTCTGAAAAATAGGAGAGGCTGAAACGTTGTGGAAATACATGAAGAGCCTAAAAATATGTGAAAAATATGAAGAGCTTCAAAAGGAGTGAAATACATGAGGAGCATGAAACGGTCTGAAAAATAGGAGGAGCATGAAGCGGTGTTGAAAAACATGAAGAGCCTTAAAAGGTGTGAAAAATATGAAGAGCTTCAAAAGGTGTGAAAAATATGAGGAGCATGAAACGGTCTGAAAAATAAGAGGAGCATGAAGCCTGGTTGAAAAACATGTAGAGCCTGAAAAGGTGTAAAAAATATGAAGAGCTTCAAAAGGTGTCAAAAATAAGAGGAGCATGAAACGGTCTGAAAAAGAGGAGGAGCAAGAAGTGGTGCTGAAAAACATGAAGAGCCTAAAAGGTGTGAAAAATATGAAAAGTTTCACAAGGTGTCAAAAATATGAGGAGTATGAAACGTTCTGAAAAATAGGAGCAGGATGAAACGCTGTTCAAAAACATGAAGAGCCTAAAAATATGTGAAAAATATGAAGAGCTTCAAAAGGAGTGAAATACATGAGGAGCTTGAAATGGTCTGAAAATAGGAGGACCATGAAGCGTTGTTCAAAAACATGAAGAGCCTGAAAAGTTGTGAAAAATATGAAGAGCTTCAAAAGGTGTGAAAAAGAGGAGGAGCATGAAGCGGTGTTCAAAAACATGAAGAGCCTGAAAGGGTGTGAAAAATATGAAGAGCTTCAAAAGGTGTCAAAAATATGAGAAGCATGAAACTGTCTGAAAAATATGAGGAGCATGAAAGGGTTTTCAAAAACACCAAGAGCCTGAACAGTTGTGAAAAATATGAAGAGCTTCAAAACGTGTCAAAAATATGAGGAGCATGAAACGGTCTGAAAAACAGGAGGAGGATGAAGTGGTGTTCAAAAACATGAAGAGCCTGAAAACGTGTGAAAAATTTGAAGAGCCTCAAAAGGTGTGAAAAATATGAAGAGCTTCAAAAGCGGTCAAAAATGAGATGAGCATGAAGCGGTCTGAAAAATAGGAGGAGCATGAAGTCGTGTTGAAAAACATGAAGAGCCTGAAAAGGTGTGAAAAATATGAAGAGCTCCAAAAGGTGTCAAAAATATGAGGAGCATGAAAAGGTCTGAACAAAAGGAGGAGCATGAAGCGGTGTTGAAGAATATGAAGAGCCTGCAAAGGTGTGAAAAATATGAAGAGCTTCAAAAGGTGTCAAAAATATGAGGAGCATGAAACGGTCTGAAATATAGGAGGAGCATGAAACGGTGTTCAAAAATATGAAGAGCCTGAAAAGGTGTGAAAAATATGAAGAGCTTCAAAATGTGTGAAATACATTAGTAGCATGAAACGGTCTGAAAAATAGGAAAATCATGAAACGGTGTTGAAATACATGAAGAGCCTGAAAAGGTGTGAAATATATGAAGAGCTTCAAAAGGTGTGAAAAATATGAGGAGCATGAAACGGTCTGAAAAATAGGAGAGGCTGAAACGTTGTGGAAATACATGAAGAGCCTAAAAATATGTGAAAAATATGAAGAGCTTCAAAAGGAGTGAAATACATGAGGAGCATGAAACGGTCTGAAAAATAGGAGGAGCATGAAGCGGTGTTGAAAAACATGAAGAGCCTTAAAAGGTGTGAAAAATATGAAGAGCTTCAAAAGGTGTGAAAAATATGAGGAGCATGAAACGGTCTGAAAAATAAGAGGAGCATGAAGCCTAGTTGAAAAACATGTAGAGCCTGAAAAGGTGTAAAAAATATGAAGAGCTTCAAAAGGTGTCAAAAATAAGAGGAGCATGAAACGGTCTGAAAAAGAGGAGGAGCAAGAAGTGGTGCTGAAAAACATGAAGAGCCTAAAAGGTGTGAAAAATATGAAAAGCTTCAAAATATGTCACAAATATGAGGAGAATGAAACGGTCTGAAAAATAGGTGGAGCATGAAACAGTGTTCAAAAACATGAAGAGCCTGAAAAGTTGTGAAAAATATGAAGAGCTTCAAAAGGAGTGAAATACATGAGGAGCATGAAACGGCCTGAAAAATAGGAGGAGCATGAAGCGGTGTTCAAAAACATGAAGAGACTGAAAAGGTGTGAAAAATTTGAAGAGCTTCAAAATGTGTGAAATACATGAGGAGCATGAAACGGTCTGAAAAATAAGAGGAGCATGAAGCTGTGCTGAAAAACATGAAGGGCCTAAAAGGTGTGAAAAATATGAAAAGTTTCAAAAGGTGTCAAAAATATGAGGAGTATGAAACGGTCTGAAAAATAGGAGCAGGATGAAACGCTGTTCAAAAACATGAAGAGCCTGAAAATGTGTGAAAAATATGAAGAGCTTCAAACGGTGTGAAATACATGAGGAGCTTGAAACGGTCTGAAAATAGGAGGACCATGAAGCGTTGTTCAAAAACATGAAGAGCCTGAAAAGTTGTGAAAAATATGAAGAGCTTCAAAAGGTGTGAAAAAGAGGAGGAGCATGAAGCAGTATTCAAAAACATGAAGAGCCTGAAAGGGTGTGAAAAATATGAAGAGCTTCAAAAGGTGTCAAAAATATGAGAAGCATGAAACTGTCTGAAAAATATGAGGAGCATGAAACGGTTTTCAAAAACACCAAGAGCCTGAACAGTTGTGAAAAATATGAAGAGCTTCAAAACGTGTCAAAAATATGAGGGGCATGAAACGGTCTGCAAAACAGGAGGAGGATGAAGTGGTGTTGAAAAACATGAAGAACCTGAAAAGTTGTCAATAATATGAAGAACTTCAAAAGGTGTCAAATATATGAGGAGCATGAAACGGTCTGAAAAATAGTAGGAGCATGAAACGGTGTTGAAAAACATGAAGAGCCTGAAAGGGTGTGAAAATATGAAGAGCTTCAAAACGTGTCAAAAATAGAAGGAGCATGAATCGGTCTGAAAAATAGGAGGAGCATGAAACGGTGTTCAAAAACATGAAGAGCCTGAAAAGGTGTGAAAAATATGAAGAGCTTCAAAAGGTGTGAAATACAATAGGAGCATGAAGGGTCTGAAAAGTAGGAGGAGCATGAAGCAGTGTTGAGAAACATGAAGAGCCTGAAAAGGTGTTAAAAATATGAAGAGCTTCAAAAGGTTTGAAAAATATGAGGAGCATGAAACGGTCTGCAGAATATTAGGAGGATTGTAGCGGTGTTCAAAAACATTAAGAGCATGAAAAGGTGTGAAAAATATGAAGAGCTTAAAAAGGTGTGAAAAACATGAGGAGCATGAAACTGTCTGAAAAATAGGAGGAGCATGAAGCAGTGTTGAAGAACATGAAAAGCATGAAAAGCTGTGAAAAATATGAAGAGCTTCAAAAGGTGTCAAATATATGGGAGCATGAAACGGTCTGAAAAATAGGAGGACCATGAAGCGGTGTTGAAAAACATGAAGAGCCTGAAAAGATGTGAAAAATATGAAGAGCTTCAATAGGTGTCAAAAATATGAGTAGCATGAAACGGTCTGAAAATTAGGAGCAGCATGAAACGGTGTTCAAAAACATGAAGACGGAAGTGCTGGCCACAGCAATCAGAGCAGAAAAAGAAGTAAAAGGAATCCAGATAGGAAAAGAAGAAGTAAAACTCTCACTGTTTGCAGATGACATGATCCTCTACATAGAAAACCCTAAAGATTCTACCAGAAAATTACTAGAGCTAATCAATGAATATAGTAAAGTTGCAGGATATAAAATTAACACACAGAAATCCCTTGCATTCCTATATACTAACAATGAAAAAACAGACAGAGAAATTAAGGAAACAATACCATTCACCATTGCAACAAAAAGAATAAAATACTTAGGAGTATATCTACCTAAAGAAACAAAGGACCTATACATAGAAAACTATAAAACACTGATGAAAGAAATCAAAGAGGACACAAACAGATGGAGAAACATACCGTGCTCATGGATTGGAAGAATTAATATTGTCAAAATGGCTATTCTACCCAAAGCAGTCTATAGATTCAATGCAATCCCTATCAAGCTACCAACGGTATTTTTCACAGAACTAGACCAAAGAATTTCACAATTTGTATGGAAATACAAAAAACCTCGAATAGCCAAAGTAATCTTGAGAAAGAAGAATGGAGCTGGAGGAATCAACCTGCCTGACTTCAGACTCTACTACAAAGCCACAGTCATCAAGACAGTATGGTACTGGCACAAAGACAGAAATATAGATCAATGGAACAGAATAGAAAGCCCAGAGATAAATCCACGAACCTATGGACACCTTATCTTCGACAAAGGAGGCAAGGATATACAATGGAAAAAAGACAACCTCTTTAACAAGTGGTGCTGGGAAAACTGGTCAACCACTTGTAAAAGAATGAAACTAGAACACTTTCTAACACCATACACAAAAATAAACTCAAAATGGATTAAAGATCTAAATGTAAGACCAGAAACTATAAAACTCCTAGAGGAGAACATAGGCAAAACACTCTCCGACATAAATCAAAGCAAGATCCTCTATGACCCACCTCCCAGAATATTGGAAATAAAAGCAAAACTAAACAAATGGGACCTAATGAAACTTAAAAGCTTTTGCACTACAAAGGAAACTATAAGTAAGGTGAAAAGACAGCCCTCAGATTGGGAGAAAATAATAGCAAATGAAGAAACAGACAAAGGATTAATCTCAAAAATATACAAGCAACTCCTGCAGCTCAATTCCAGAAAAATAAATGACCCAATCAAAAAATGGGCCAAAGAACTAAACAGACATTTCTCCAAAGAAGACATACAGATGGCTAACAAACACATGAAAAGATGCTCAACATCACTCATTATTAGAGAAATGCAAATCAAAACCACAATGAGGTACCATTACACGCCAGTCAGGATGGCCGCTATCCAAAAGTCTACAAGCAATAAATGCTGGAGAGGGTGTGGAGAAAAGGGAACCCTCTTACACTGTTGGTGGGAATGCAAACTAGTACAGCCGCTATGGAAAACAGTGTGGAGATTTCTTAAAAAACTGGACATAGAACTGCCATATGACCCAGCAATCCCACTTCTGGGCATACACACTGAGGAAACCAGATCTGAAAGAGACACGTGCACCCCAATGTTCATCGCAGCACTGTTTATAATAGCCAGGACATGGAAGCAACCTAGATGCCCATCAGCAGATGAATGGATAAGGAAGCTGTGGTACATATACACCATGGAATATTACTCAGCCATTAAAAAGAATTCATTCGAACCAGTCCTAATGAGATGGATGAAGCTGGAGCCCATTATACAGAGTGAAGTAAGCCAGAAAGATAAAGAACATTACAGCATACTGACACATGTATATGGAATTTAGAAAGGTGATAACGATAACCCTATATGCAGAACAGAAAAAGAGACACAGAAATACAGAACAGACTTTTGAACTTTGTGGGAGAATGTGAGGGTGGGATATTTCAAAAGAACAGCATGTATACTATCTATGGTGAAACAGATCACCAGCCCAGGTGGGATGCACGAGACAAGTGCTCCGGCCTGGTGTACTGGGAAGACCCAGAGGAATCGGGTGGAGAGGGAGGTGGGAGGGGGGATCGGGATTGGGAATACATGTAAATCCATGGCTGATTCATATCAATGTATGACAAAACCCACTGGAAAAAAAAATAATAATAATAATAAAAATTTTAAAAAAAAATAAATAAATAAAAAAAAAAAAAAAAAAAAAAACATGAAGAGCCTGAAAACGTGTGAAAAATTTGAAGAGCCTCAAAAGGTGTGAAAAATATGAAGAGCTTCAAAAGCGGTCAAAAATGAGATGAGCATGAAGCGGTCTGAAAAATAGGAGGAGCATGAAGTCGTGTTGAAAAACATGAAGAGCCTGAAAAGGTGATAAAAATATGAAGAGCTCCAAAAGGTGTCAAAAATATGAGGAGCATGAAACGGTCTGAACAAAAGGAGGAGCATGAAGCGGTGTTGAAGAATATGAAGAGCCTGCAAAGGTGTGAAAAATATGAAGAGCTTCAAAAGGTGTCAAAAATATGAGGAGCATGAAATGGTCTGAAATATAGGAGGAGCATGAAACGGTGTTCAAAAATATGAAGAGCCTGAAAAGGTGTGAAAAATATGAAGAGCTTCAAAATGTGTGAAATACATTAGTAGCATGAAACGGTCTGAAAAATAGGAGAATCATGAAACGGTGTTGAAATACATGAAGAGCCTGAAAAGGTGTGAAATATATGAAGAGCTTCAAAAGGTGTGAAAAATATGAGGAGCATGAAACGGTCTGAAAAATAGGAGAGGCTGAAACGTTGTGGAAATACATGAAGAGCCTAAAAATATGTGAAAAATATGAAGAGCTTCAAAAGGAGTGAAATATATGAGGAGCATGAAACGGTCTGAAAAATAGGAGGAGCATGAAGCGGTGTTGAAAAACATGAAGAGCCTTAAAAGGTGTGAAAAATATGAAGAGCTTCAAAAGGTGTGAAAAATATGAGGAGCATGAAACGGTCTGAAAAATAAGAGGAGCATGAAGCCTAGTTGAAAAACATGTAGAGCCTGAAAAGGTGTAAAAAATATGAAGAGCTTCAAAAGGTGTCAAAAATAAGAGGAGCATGAAACGGTCTGAAAAAGAGGAGGAGCAAGAAGTGGTGCTGAAAAACATGAAGAGCCTAAAAGGTGTGAAAAATATGAAAAGCTTCAAAAGATGTCACAAATATGAGGAGAATGAAACGGTCTGAAAAATAGGTGGAGCATGAAACAGTGTTCAAAAACATGAAGAGCCTGAAAAGTTGTGAAAAATATGAAGAGCTTCAAAAGGAGTGAAATACATGAGGAGCATGAAACGGCCTGAAAAATAGGAGGAGCATGAAGCGGTGTTCAAAAACATGAAGAGACTGAAAAGGTGTGAAAAATTTGAAGAGCTTCAAAATGTGTGAAATACATGAGGAGCATGAAACGGTCTGAAAAATAAGAGGAGCATGAAGCTGTGCTGAAAAACGTGAAGAGCCTAAAAGGTGTAAAAAATATGAAAAGTTTCAAAAGGTGTCAAAAATATGAGGAGTATGAAACGGTCTGAAAAATAGGAGCAGGATGAAACGCTGTTCAAAAACATGAAGAGCCTGACAATGTGTGAAAAATATGAAGAGCTTCAAACGGTGTGAAACACATGAGGAGCTTGAAACGGTCTGAAAATAGGAGGACCATGAAGCGTTGTTCAAAAACATGAAGAGCCTGAAAAGTTGTGAAAAATATGAAGAGCTTCAAAAGGTGTGAAAAAGAGGAGGAGCATGAAGCGGTGTTCAAAAACATGAAGAGCCTGAAAGGGTGTGAAAAATATGAAGAGCTTCAAAAGGTGTCAAAAATATGAGAAGCATGAAACTGTCTGAAAAATATGAGGAGCATGAAAGGGTTTTCAAAAACACCAAGAGCCTGAACAGTTGTGAAAAATATGAAGAGCTTCAAAACGTGTCAAAAATATGAGGAGCATGAAACGGTCTGAAAAACAGGAGGAGGATGAAGTGGTGTTGAAAAACATGAAGAACCTGAAAAGTTGTCAAAAATGTGAAGAACTTCAAAAGGTGTCAAATATATGAGGAGCATGAAACGGTCTGAAAAATAGTAGGAGCATGAAGCGGTGTTGAAAAACATGAAGAGCCTGAAAGGGTGTGAAAATATGAAGAGCTTCAAAACGTGTCAAAAATATGAGGAGCATGAATCGGTCTGAAAAATAGGAGGAGCACGAAACGGTGTTCAAAAACATGAAGAGCCTGAAAAGCTGTGAAAAATATGAAGAGCTTCAAGGTGTGAAATACATGAGGGGCATGAATCAGTCTGAAAAATAAGAGGAGCATGAAGCTGTGCTGAAAAACATGAAGAGCGTAAAAGGTGTGAAAAATATGAAGAGCTACAATAGGTGTCAAAAATATGAGTAGCATGAAACGGTCTGAAAAATAGGAGCAGCATGAAACGGTGTTCAAAAACATGAAGAGCCTGAAAACGTGTGAAAAATTTGAAGAGCCTCAAAAGGTGTGAAAAATATGAAGAGCTTCAAAAGCGGTCAAAAATGAGATGAGCATGAAGCGGTCTGAAAAATAGGAGGAGCATGAAGTCGTGTTGAAAAACATGAAGAGCCTGAAAAGGTGTGAAAAATATGAAGAGCTCCAAAAGGTTTCAAAAATATGAGGAGCATGAAACGGTCTCAACAAAAGGAGGAGCATGAAGCGGTGTTGAAGAATATGAAGAGCCTGCAAAGGTGTGAAAAATATGAAGAGCTTCAAAAGGTGTCAAAAATATGAGGAGCATGAAACGGTCTGAAATATAGGAGGAGCATGAAACGGTGTTCAAAAATATGAAGAGCCTGAAAAGGTGTGAAAAATATGAAGAGCTTCAAAATGTGTGAAATACATTAGTAGCATGAAACGGTCTGAAAAATAGGAGAATCATGAAACGGTGTTGAAATACATGAAGAGCCTGAAAAGGTGTGAAATATATGAAGAGCTTCAAAAGGTGTGAAAAATATGAGGAGCATGAAACGGTCTGAAAAATAGGAGAGGCTGAAACGTTGTGGAAATACATGAAGAGCCTAAAAATATGTGAAAAATATGAAGAGCTTCAAAAGGAGTGAAATACATGAGGAGCATGAAACGGTCTGAAAAATAGGAGGAGCATGAAGCGGTGTTTAAAAACATGAAGAGCCTTAAAAGGTGTGAAAAATATGAACAGCTTCAAAAGGTGTGAAAAATATGAGGAGCATGAAACGGTCTGAAAAATAAGAGGAGCATGAAGCCTAGTTGAAAAACATGTAGAGCCTGAAAAGGTGTAAAAAATATGAAGAGCTTCAAAAGGTGTCAAAAATAAGAGGAGCATGAAACGGTCTGAAAAAGAGGAGGAGCAAGAAGTGGTGCTGAAAAACATGAAGAGCCTAAAAGGTGTGAAAAATATGAAAAGCTTCAAAAGATGTCACAAATATGAGGAGTATGAAACGGTCTGAAAAATAGGAGCAGGATGAAACGCTGTTCAAAAACATGAAGAGCCTGAAAATGTGTGAAAAATATGAAGAGCTTCAAATGGTGTGAAATACATGAGGATCTTGAAATGGTCTGAAAATAGGAGGACCATGAAGCGTTGTTCAAAAACATGAAGAGCCTGAAAAGTTGTGAAAAATATGAAGAGCTTCAAAAGGTGTGAAAAAGAGGAGGAGCATGAAGCGGTGTTCAAAAACATGAAGAGCCTGAAAGGGTGTGAAAAATATGAAGAGCTTCAAAAGGTGTCAAAAATAAGAGGAGCATGAAACGGTCTGAAAAAGAGGAGGAGCAAGAAGTGGTGCTGAAAAACATGAAGAGCCTAAAATGTGTGAAAAATATGAAAAGCTTCAAAAGATGTCACAAATATGAGGAGAATGAAACGGTCTGAAAAATAGGTGGAGCATGAAACAGTGTTCAAAAACATGAAGAGCCTGAAAAGTTGTGAAAAATATGAAGAGCTTCAAAAGGAGTGAAATACATGAGGAGCATGAAACGGCCTGAAAAATAGGAGGAGCATGAAGCGGTGTTCAAAAACATGAAGAGACTGAAAAGGTGTGAAAAATTTGAAGAGCTTCAAAATGTGTGAAATACATGAGGAGCATGAAACGGTCTGAAAAATAAGAGGAGCATGAAGCTGTGCTGAAAAACATGAAGGGCCTAAAAGGTGTGAAAAATATGAAAAGTTTCAAAAGGTGTCAAAAAAATGAGGAGTATGAAACGGTCTGAAAAATAGGAGCAGGATGAAACGCTGTTCAAAAACATGAAGAGCCTGAAAATGTGTGAAAAATATGAAGAGCTTCAAACAGTGTGAAATACATGAGGAGCTTGAAACGGTCTGAAAATAGGAGGACCATGAAGCGTTGTTCAAAAACATGAAGAGCCTGAAAAGTTGTGAAAAATATGAAGAGCTTCAAAAGGTGTGAAAAAGAGGAGGAGCATGAAGCAGTATTCAAAAACATGAAGAGCCTGAAAGGGTGTGAAAAATATGAAGAGCTTCAAAAGGTGTCAAAAATATGAGAAGCATGAAACTGTCTGAAAAATATGAGGAGCATGAAACGGTTTTCAAAAACACCAAGAGCCTGAACAGTTGTGAAAAATATGAAGAGCTTCAAAACGTGTCAAAAATATGAGGGGCATGAAACGGTCTGCAAAACAGGAGGAGGATGAAGTGGTGTTGAAAAACATGAAGAACCTGAAAAGTTGTCAATAATATGAAGAACTTCAAAAGGTGTCAAATATATGAGGAGCATGAAACGGTCTGAAAAATAGTAGGAGCATGAAACGGTGTTGAAAAACATGAAGAGCCTGAAAGGGTGTGAAAATATGAAGAGCTTCAAAACGTGTCAAAAATAGAAGGAGCATGAATCGGTCTGAAAAATAGGAGGAGCATGAAACGGTGTTCAAAAACATGAAGAGCCTGAAAAGGTGTGAAAAATATGAAGAGCTTCAAAAGGTGTGAAATACAATAGGAGCATGAAGGGTCTGAAAAGTAGGAGGAGCATGAAGCAGTGTTGAGAAACATGAAGAGCCTGAAAAGGTGTTAAAAATATGAAGAGCTTCAAAAGGTTTGAAAAATATGAGGAGCATGAAACGGTCTGCAGAATATTAGGAGGATTGTAGCGGTGTTCAAAAACATTAAGAGCATGAAAAGGTGTGAAAAATATGAAGAGCTTAAAAAGGTGTGAAAAACATGAGGAGCATGAAACTGTCTGAAAAATAGGAGGAGCATGAAGCAGTGTTGAAGAACATGAAAAGCATGAAAAGCTGTGAAAAATATGAAGAGCTTCAAAAGGTGTCAAATATATGGGAGCATGAAACGGTCTGAAAAATAGGAGGACCATGAAGCGGTGTTGAAAAACATGAAGAGCCTGAAAAGATGTGAAAAATATGAAGAGCTTCAATAGGTGTCAAAAATATGAGTAGCATGAAACGGTCTGAAAATTAGGAGCAGCATGAAACGGTGTTCAAAAACATGAAGAGCCTGAAAACGTGTGAAAAATTTGAAGAGCCTCAAAAGGTGTGAAAAATATGAAGAGCTTCAAAAGGGGTCAAAAATGAGATGAGCATGAAGCGGTCTGAAAAATAGGAGGAGCATGAAGTCGTGTTGAAAAACATGAAGAGCCTGAAAAGGTGATAAAAATATGAAGAGCTCCAAAAGGTGTCAAAAATATGAGGAGCATGAAACGGTCTGAACAAAAGGAGGAGCATGAAGCGGTGTTGAAGAATATGAAGAGCCTGCAAAGGTGTGAAAAATATGAAGAGCTTCAAAAGGTGTCAAAAATATGAGGAGCATGAAATGGTCTGAAATATAGGAGGAGCATGAAACGGTGTTCAAAAATATGAAGAGCCTGAAAAGGTGTGAAAAATATGAAGAGCTTCAAAATGTGTGAAATACATTAGTAGCATGAAACGGTCTGAAAAATAGGAGAATCATGAAACGGTGTTGAAATACATGAAGAGCCTGAAAAGGTGTGAAATATATGAAGAGCTTCAAAAGGTGTGAAAAATATGAGGAGCATGAAACGGTCTGAAAAATAGGAGAGGCTGAAACGTTGTGGAAATACATGAAGAGCCTAAAAATATGTGAAAAATATGAAGAGCTTCAAAAGGAGTGAAATATATGAGGAGCATGAAACGGTCTGAAAAATAGGAGGAGCATGAAGCGGTGTTGAAAAACATGAAGAGCCTTAAAAGGTGTGAAAAATATGAAGAGCTTCAAAAGGTGTGAAAAATATGAGGAGCATGAAACGGTCTGAAAAATAAGAGGAGCATGAAGCCTAGTTGAAAAACATGTAGAGCCTGAAAAGGTGTAAAAAATATGAAGAGCTTCAAAAGGTGTCAAAAATAAGAGGAGCATGAAACGGTCTGAAAAAGAGGAGGAGCAAGAAGTGGTGCTGAAAAACATGAAGAGCCTAAAAGGTGTGAAAAATATGAAAAGCTTCAAAAGATGTCACAAATATGAGGAGAATGAAACGGTCTGAAAAATAGGTGGAGCATGAAACAGTGTTCAAAAACATGAAGAGCCTGAAAAGTTGTGAAAAATATGAAGAGCTTCAAAAGGAGTGAAATACATGAGGAGCATGAAACGGCCTGAAAAATAGGAGGAGCATGAAGCGGTGTTCAAAAACATGAAGAGACTGAAAAGGTGTGAAAAATTTGAAGAGCTTCAAAATGTGTGAAATACATGAGGAGCATGAAACGGTCTGAAAAATAAGAGGAGCATGAAGCTGTGCTGAAAAACGTGAAGAGCCTAAAAGGTGTGAAAAATATGAAAAGTTTCAAAAGGTGTCAAAAATATGAGGAGTATGAAACGGTCTGAAAAATAGGAGCAGGATGAAACGCTGTTCAAAAACATGAAGAGCCTGAAAATGTGTGAAAAATATGAAGAGCTTCAAACGGTGTGAAACACATGAGGAGCTTGAAACGGTCTGAAAATAGGAGGACCATGAAGCGTTGTTCAAAAACATGAAGAGCCTGAAAAGTTGTGAAAAATATGAAGAGCTTCAAAAGGTGTGAAAAAGAGGAGGAGCATGAAGCGGTGTTCAAAAACATGAAGAGCCTGAAAGGGTGTGAAAAATATGAAGAGCTTCAAAAGGTGTCAAAAATATGAGAAGCATGAAACTGTCTGAAAAATATGAGGAGCATGAAAGGGTTTTCAAAAACACCAAGAGCCTGAACAGTTGTGAAAAATATGAAGAGCTTCAAAACGTGTCAAAAATATGAGGAGCATGAAACGGTCTGAAAAACAGGAGGAGGATGAAGTGGTGTTGAAAAACATGAAGAACCTGAAAAGTTGTCAAAAATGTGAAGAACTTCAAAAGGTGTCAAATATATGAGGAGCATGAAACGGTCTGAAAAATAGTAGGAGCATGAAGCGGTGTTGAAAAACATGAAGAGCCTGAAAGGGTGTGAAAATATGAAGAGCTTCAAAACGTGTCAAAAATATGAGGAGCATGAATCGGTCTGAAAAATAGGAGGAGCACGAAACGGTGTTCAAAAACATGAAGAGCCTGAAAAGCTGTGAAAAATATGAAGAGCTTCAAGGTGTGAAATACATGAGGGGCATGAATCAGTCTGAAAAATAAGAGGAGCATGAAGCTGTGCTGAAAAACATGAAGAGCGTAAAAGGTGTGAAAAATATGAAGAGCTACAATAGGTGTCAAAAATATGAGTAGCATGAAACGGTCTGAAAAATAGGAGCAGCATGAAACAGTGTTCAAAAACATGAAGAGCCTGAAAACGTGTGAAAAATTTGAAGAGCCTCAAAAGGTGTGAAAAATATGAAGAGCTTCAAAAGCGGTCAAAAATGAGATGAGCATGAAGCGGTCTGAAAAATAGGAGGAGCATGAAGTCGTGTTGAAAAACATGAAGAGCCTGAAAAGGTGTGAAAAATATGAAGAGCTCCAAAAGGTTTCAAAAATATGAGGAGCATGAAACGGTCTCAACAAAAGGAGGAGCATGAAGCGGTGTTGAAGAATATGAAGAGCCTGCAAAGGTGTGAAAAATATGAAGAGCTTCAAAAGGTGTCAAAAATATGAGGAGCATGAAACGGTCTGAAATATAGGAGGAGCATGAAACGGTGTTCAAAAATATGAAGAGCCTGAAAAGGTGTGAAAAATATGAAGAGCTTCAAAATGTGTGAAATACATTAGTAGCATGAAACGGTCTGAAAAATAGGAGAATCATGAAACGGTGTTGAAATACATGAAGAGCCTGAAAAGGTGTGAAATATATGAAGAGCTTCAAAAGGTGTGAAAAATATGAGGAGCATGAAACGGTCTGAAAAATAGGAGAGGCTGAAACGTTGTGGAAATACATGAAGAGCCTAAAAATATGTGAAAAATATGAAGAGCTTCAAAAGGAGTGAAATACATGAGGAGCATGAAACGGTCTGAAAAATAGGAGGAGCATGAAGCGGTGTTTAAAAACATGAAGAGCCTTAAAAGGTGTGAAAAATATGAAGAGCTTCAAAAGGTGTGAAAAATATGAGGAGCATGAAACGGTCTGAAAAATAAGAGGAGCATGAAGCCTAGTTGAAAAACATGTAGAGCCTGAAAAGGTGTAAAAAATATGAAGAGCTTCAAAAGGTGTCAAAAATAAGAGGAGCATGAAACGGTCTGAAAAAGAGGAGGAGCAAGAAGTGGTGCTGAAAAACATGAAGAGCCTAAAAGGTGTGAAAAATATGAAAAGTTTCAAAAGGTGTCAAAAATATGAGGAGTATGAAACGGTCTGAAAAATAGGAGCAGGATGAAACGCTGTTCAAAAACATGAAGAGCCTGAAAATGTGTGAAAAATATGAAGAGCTTCAAACGGTGTGAAATACATGAGGAGCTTGAAATGGTCTGAAAATAGGAGGACCATGAAGCGTTGTTCAAAAACATGAAGAGCCTGAAAAGTTGTGAAAAATATGAAGAGCTTCAAAAGGTGTGAAAAAGAGGAGGAGCATGAAGCGGTGTTCAAAAACATGAAGAGCCTGAAAGGGTGTGAAAAATATGAAGAGCTTCAAAAGGTGTCAAAAATAAGAGGAGCATGAAACGGTCTGAAAAAGAGGAGGAGCAAGAAGTGGTGCTGAAAAACATGAAGAGCCTAAAATGTGTGAAAAATATGAAAAGCTTCAAAAGATGTCACAAATATGAGGAGAATGAAACGGTCTGAAAAATAGGTGGAGCATGAAACAGTGTTCAAAAACATGAAGAGCCTGAAAAGTTGTGAAAAATATGAAGAGCTTCAAAAGGAGTGAAATACATGAGGAGCATGAAACGGCCTGAAAAATAGGAGGAGCATGAAGCGGTGTTCAAAAACATGAAGAGACTGAAAAGGTGTGAAAAATTTGAAGAGCTTCAAAATGTGTGAAATACATGAGGAGCATGAAACGGTCTGAAAAATAAGAGGAGCATGAAGCTGTGCTGAAAAACATGAAGGGCCTAAAAGGTGTGAAAAATATGAAAAGTTTCAAAAGGTGTCAAAAATATGAGGAGTATGAAACGGTCTGAAAAATAGGAGCAGGATGAAACGCTGTTCAAAAACATGAAGAGCCTGAAAATGTGTGAAAAATATGAAGAGCTTCAAACAGTGTGAAATACATGAGGAGCTTGAAACGGTCTGAAAATAGGAGGACCATGAAGCGTTGTTCAAAAACATGAAGAGCCTGAAAAGTTGTGAAAAATATGAAGAGCTTCAAAAGGTGTGAAAAAGAGGAGGAGCATGAAGCAGTATTCAAAAACATGAAGAGCCTGAAAGGGTGTGAAAAATATGAAGAGCTTCAAAAGGTGTCAAAAATATGAGAAGCATGAAACTGTCTGAAAAATATGAGGAGCATGAAACGGTTTTCAAAAACACCAAGAGCCTGAACAGTTGTGAAAAATATGAAGAGCTTCAAAACGTGTCAAAAATATGAGGGGCATGAAACGGTCTGCAAAACAGGAGGAGGATGAAGTGGTGTTGAAAAACATGAAGAACCTGAAAAGTTGTCAATAATATGAAGAACTTCAAAAGGTGTCAAATATATGAGGAGCATGAAACGGTCTGAAAAATAGTAGGAGCATGAAACGGTGTTGAAAAACATGAAGAGCCTGAAAGGGTGTGAAAATATGAAGAGCTTCAAAACGTGTCAAAAATAGAAGGAGCATGAATCGGTCTGAAAAATAGGAGGAGCATGAAACGGTGTTCAAAAACATGAAGAGCCTGAAAAGGTGTGAAAAATATGAAGAGCTTCAAAAGGTGTGAAATACAATAGGAGCATGAAGGGTCTGAAAAGTAGGAGGAGCATGAAGCAGTGTTGAGAAACATGAAGAGCCTGAAAAGGTGTTAAAAATATGAAGAGCTTCAAAAGGTTTGAAAAATATGAGGAGCATGAAACGGTCTGCAGAATATTAGGAGGATTGTAGCGGTGTTCAAAAACATTAAGAGCATGAAAAGGTGTGAAAAATATGAAGAGCTTAAAAAGGTGTGAAAAACATGAGGAGCATGAAACTGTCTGAAAAATAGGAGGAGCATGAAGCAGTGTTGAAGAACATGAAAAGCATGAAAAGCTGTGAAAAATATGAAGAGCTTCAAAAGGTGTCAAATATATGGGAGCATGAAACGGTCTGAAAAATAGGAGGACCATGAAGCGGTGTTGAAAAACATGAAGAGCCTGAAAAGATGTGAAAAATATGAAGAGCTTCAATAGGTGTCAAAAATATGAGTAGCATGAAACGGTCTGAAAATTAGGAGCAGCATGAAACGGTGTTCAAAAACATGAAGAGCCTGAAAACGTGTGAAAAATTTGAAGAGCCTCAAAAGGTGTGAAAAATATGAAGAGCTTCAAAAGGGGTCAAAAATGAGATGAGCATGAAGCGGTCTGAAAAATAGGAGGAGCATGAAGTCGTGTTGAAAAACATGAAGAGCCTGAAAAGGTGTGAAAAATATGAAGAGCTCCAAAAGGTGTCAAAAATATGAGGAGCATGAAACGGTCTGAACAAAAGGAGGAGCATGAAGCGGTGTTGAAGAATATGAAGAGCCTGCAAAGGTGTGAAAAATATGAAGAGCTTCAAAAGGTGTCAAAAATATGAGGAGCATGAAATGGTCTGAAATATAGGAGGAGCATGAAACGGTGTTCAAAAATATGAAGAGCCTGAAAAGGTGTGAAAAATATGAAGAGCTTCAAAATGTGTGAAATACATTAGTAGCATGAAACGGTCTGAAAAATAGGAGAATCATGAAACGGTGTTGAAATACATGAAGAGCCTGAAAAGGTGTGAAATATATGAAGAGCTTCAAAAGGTGTGAAAAATATGAGGAGCATGAAACGGTCTGAAAAATAGGAGAGGCTGAAACGTTGTGGAAATACATGAAGAGCCTAAAAATATGTGAAAAATATGAAGAGCTTCAAAAGGAGTGAAATACATGAGGAGCATGAAACGGTCTGAAAAATAGGAGGAGCATGAAGCGGTGTTGAAAAACATGAAGAGCCTTAAAAGGTGTGAAAAATATGAAGAGCTTCAAAAGGTGTGAAAAATATGAGGAGCATGAAACGGTCTGAAAAATAAGAGGAGCATGAAGCCTAGTTGAAAAACATGTAGAGCCTGAAAAGGTGTAAAAAATATGAAGAGCTTCAAAAGGTGTCAAAAATAAGAGGAGCATGAAACGGTCTGAAAAAGAGGAGGAGCAAGAAGTGGTGCTGAAAAACATGAAGAGCCGAAAAGGTGTGAAAAATATGAAAAGCTTCAAAAGATGTCACAAATATGAGGAGAATGAAACGGTCTGAAAAATAGGTGGAGCATGAAACAGTGTTCAAAAACATGAAGAGCCTGAAAAGTTGTGAAAAATATGAAGAGCTTCAAAAGGAGTGAAATACATGAGGAGCATGAAACGGCCTGAAAAATAGGAGGAGCATGAAGCGGTGTTCAAAAACATGAAGAGACTGAAAAGGTGTGAAAAATTTGAAGAGCTTCAAAATGTGTGAAATACATGAGGAGCATGAAACGGTCTGAAAAATAAGAGGAGCATGAAGCTGTGCTGAAAAACGTGAAGAGCCTAAAAGGTGTAAAAAATATGAAAAGTTTCAAAAGGTGTCAAAAATATGAGGAGTATGAAACGGTCTGAAAAATAGGAGCAGGATGAAACGCTGTTCAAAAACATGAAGAGCCTGACAATGTGTGAAAAATATGAAGAGCTTCAAACGGTGTGAAACACATGAGGAGCTTGAAACGGTCTGAAAATAGGAGGACCATGAAGCGTTGTTCAAAAACATGAAGAGCCTGAAAAGTTGTGAAAAATATGAAGAGCTTCAAAAGGTGTGAAAAAGAGGAGGAGCATGAAGCGGTGTTCAAAAACATGAAGAGCCTGAAAGGGTGTGAAAAATATGAAGAGCTTCAAAAGGTGTCAAAAATATGAGAAGCATGAAACTGTCTGAAAAATATGAGGAGCATGAAAGGGTTTTCAAAAACACCAAGAGCCTGAACAGTTGTGAAAAATATGAAGAGCTTCAAAACGTGTCAAAAATATGAGGAGCATGAAACGGTCTGAAAAACAGGAGGAGGATGAAGTGGTGTTGAAAAACATGAAGAACCTGAAAAGTTGTCAAAAATGTGAAGAACTTCAAAAGGTGTCAAATATATGAGGAGCATGAAACGGTCTGAAAAATAGTAGGAGCATGAAGCGGTGTTGAAAAACATGAAGAGCCTGAAAGGGTGTGAAAATATGAAGAGCTTCAAAACGTGTCAAAAATATGAGGAGCATGAATCGGTCTGAAAAATAGGAGGAGCACGAAACGGTGTTCAAAAACATGAAGAGCCTGAAAAGCTGTGAAAAATATGAAGAGCTTCAAGGTGTGAAATACATGAGGGGCATGAATCAGTCTGAAAAATAAGAGGAGCATGAAGCTGTGCTGAAAAACATGAAGAGCGTAAAAGGTGTGAAAAATATGAAGAGCTACAATAGGTGTCAAAAATATGAGTAGCATGAAACGGTCTGAAAAATAGGAGCAGCATGAAACGGTGTTCAAAAACATGAAGAGCCTGAAAACGTGTGAAAAATTTGAAGAGCCTCAAAAGGTGTGAAAAATATGAAGAGCTTCAAAAGCGGTCAAAAATGAGATGAGCATGAAGCGGTCTGAAAAATAGGAGGAGCATGAAGTCGTGTTGAAAAACATGAAGAGCCTGAAAAGGTGTGAAAAATATGAAGAGCTCCAAAAGGTTTCAAAAATATGAGGAGCATGAAACGGTCTCAACAAAAGGAGGAGCATGAAGCGGTGTTGAAGAATATGAAGAGCCTGCAAAGGTGTGAAAAATATGAAGAGCTTCAAAAGGTGTCAAAAATATGAGGAGCATGAAACGGTCTGAAATATAGGAGGAGCATGAAACGGTGTTCAAAAATATGAAGAGCCTGAAAAGGTGTGAAAAATATGAAGAGCTTCAAAATGTGTGAAATACATTAGTAGCATGAAACGGTCTGAAAAATAGGAGAATCATGAAACGGTGTTGAAATACATGAAGAGCCTGAAAAGGTGTGAAATATATGAAGAGCTTCAAAAGGTGTGAAAAATATGAGGAGCATGAAACGGTCTGAAAAATAGGAGAGGCTGAAACGTTGTGGAAATACATGAAGAGCCTAAAAATATGTGAAAAATATGAAGAGCTTCAAAAGGAGTGAAATACATGAGGAGCATGAAACGGTCTCAACAAAAGGAGGAGCATGAAGCGGTGTTGAAGAATATGAAGAGCCTGCAAAGGTGTGAAAAATATGAAGAGCTTCAAAAGGTGTGAAAAATATGAGGAGCATGAAACGGTCTGAAAAATAAGAGGAGCATGAAGCCTAGTTGAAAAACATGTAGAGCCTGAAAAGGTGTAAAAAATATGAAGAGCTTCAAAAGGTGTCAAAAATAAGAGGAGCATGAAACGGTCTGAAAAAGAGGAGGAGCAAGAAGTGGTGCTGAAAAACATGAAGAGCCTAAAAGGTGTGAAAAATATGAAAAGCTTCAAAAGATGTCACAAATATGAGGAGAATGAAACGGTCTGAAAAATAGGTGGAGCATGAAACAGTGTTCAAAAACATGAAGAGCCTGAAAAGTTGTGAAAAATATGAAGAGCTTCAAAAGGAGTGAAATACATGAGGAGCATGAAACGGCCTGAAAAATAGGAGGAGCATGAAGCGGTGTTCAAAAACATGAAGAGACTGAAAAGGTGTGAAAAATTTGAAGAGCTTCAAAATGTGTGAAATACATGAGGAGCATGAAACGGTCTGAAAAATAAGAGGAGCATGAAGCTGTGCTGAAAAACGTGAAGAGCCTAAAAGGTGTAAAAAATATGAAAAGTTTCAAAAGGTGTCAAAAATATGAGGAGTATGAAACGGTCTGAAAAATAGGAGCAGGATGAAACGCTGTTCAAAAACATGAAGAGCCTGAAAATGTGTGAAAAATATGAAGAGCTTCAAACGGTGTGAAATACATGAGGAGCTTGAAACGGTCTGAAAATAGGAGGACCATGAAGCGTTGTTCAAAAACATGAAGAGCCTGAAAAGTTGTGAAAAATATGAAGAGCTTCAAAAGGTGTGAAAAAGAGGAGGAGCATGAAGCGGTGTTCAAAAACATGAAGAGCCTGAAAGGGTGTGAAAAATATGAAGAGCTTCAAAAGGTGTCAAAAATATGAGAAGCATGAAACTGTCTGAAAAATATGAGGAGCATGAAAGGGTTTTCAAAAACACCAAGAGCCTGAACAGTTGTGAAAAATATGAAGAGCTTCAAAACGTGTCAAAAATATGAGGAGCATGAAACGGTCTGAAAAACAGGAGGAGGATGAAGTGGTGTTGAAAAACATGAAGAACCTGAAAAGTTGTCAAAAAAATGAAGAACTACAAAAGGTGTCAAATATATGAGGAGCATGAAACGGTCTGAAAAATAGTAGGAGCATGAAGCGGTGTTGAAAAACATGAAGAGCCTGAAAGGGTGTGAAAATATGAAGAGCTTCAAAACGTGTCAAAAATATGAGGAGCATGAATCGGTCTGAAAAATAGGAGGAGCACGAAACGGTGTTCAAAAACATGAAGAGCCTGAAAAGCTGTGAAAAATATGAAGAGCTTCAAGGTGTGAAATACATGAGGGGCATGAATCAGTCTGAAAAATAAGAGGAGCATGAAGCTGTGCTGAAAAACATGAAGAGCGTAAAAGGTGTGAAAAATATGAAGAGCTACAATAGGTGTCAAAAATATGAGTAGCATGAAACGGTCTGAAAAATAGGAGCAGCATGAAACGGTGTTCAAAAACATGAAGAGCCTGAAAACGTGTGAAAAATTTGAAGAGCCTCAAAAGGTGTGAAAAATATAAAGAGCTTCAAAAGCGGTCAAAAATGAGATGAGCATGAAGCGGTCTGAAAAATAGGAGGAGCATGAAGTCGTGTTGAAAAACATGAAGAGCCTGAAAAGGTGATAAAAATATGAAGAGCTCCAAAAGGTTTCAAAAATATGAGGAGCATGAAACGGTCTGAACAAAAGGAGGAGCATGAAGCGGTGTTGAAGAATATGAAGAGCCTGCAAAGGTGTGAAAAACATGAAGAGCTTCAAAAGGTGTCAAAAATATGAGGAGCATGAAACGGTCTGAAATATAGGAGGAGCATGAAACGGTGTTCAAAAATATGAAGAGCCTGAAAAGGTGTGAAAAATATGAAGAGCTTCAAAATGTGTGAAATACATTAGTAGCATGAAACGGTCTGAAAAATAGGAGAATCATGAAACGGTGTTGAAATACATGAAGAGCCTGAAAAGGTGTGAAATATATGAAGAGCTTCAAAAGGTGTGAAAAATATGAGGAGCATGAAACGGTCTGAAAAATAGGAGAGGCTGAAACGTTGTGGAAATACATGAAGAGCCTAAAAATATGTGAAAAATATGAAGAGCTTCAAAAGGAGTGAAATACATGAGGAGCATGAAACGGTCTGAAAAATAGGAGGAGCATGAAGCGGTGTTGAAAAACATGAAGAGCCTTAAAAGGTGTGAAAAATATGAAGAGCTTCAAAAGGTGTGAAAAATATGAGGAGCATGAAACGGTCTGAAAAATAAGAGGAGCATGAAGCCTAGTTGAAAAACATGTAGAGACTGAAAAGGTGTAAAAAATATGAAGAGCTTCAAAAGGTGTCAAAAATAAGAGGAGCATGAAACGGTCTGAAAAAGAGGAGGAGCAAGAAGTGGTGCTGAAAAACATGAAGAGCCTAAAAGGTGTGAAAAATATGAAAAGCTTCAAAAGATGTCACAAATATGAGGAGAATGAAACGGTCTGAAAAATAGGTGGAGCATGAAACAGTGTTCAAAAACATGAAGAGCCTGAAAAGTTGTGAAAAATATGAAGAGCTTCAAAAGGAGTGAAATACATGAGGAGCATGAAACGGTCTGAAAAACAGGAGGAGGATGAAGTGGTGTTGAAAAACATGAAGGACCTGAAAAGTTGTCAAAAATATGAAGAACTACAAAAGGTGTCAAAAATATGAGAAGCATGAAACGGTCTGAAAAATAGTAGGAGCATGAAGCGGTGTTGAAAAACATGAAGAGCCTGAAAGGGTGTGAAAATATGAAGAGCTTCAAAACGTGTCAAAAATATGAGGAGCATGAATCGGTCTGAAAAATAGGAGGAGCACGAAACGGTGTTCAAAAACATGAAGAGCCTGAAAAGCTGTGAAAAACATGAAGAGCTTCATGGTGTGAAATACATGAGGGGCATGAATCGGTCTGAAAAATAAGAGGAGCATGAAGCTGTGCTGAAAAACATGAAGAGCCTAAAAGGTGTGAAAAATATGAAAAGTTTCTAAAGGTGTCAAAAATATGAGGAGCTTGAAACGGTCTGAAAATAGGAGGACCATGAAGCGTTGTTCAAAAACATGAAGAGCCTGAAAAGTTGTGAAAAATATGAAGAGCTTCAAAAGGTGTGAAAAAGAGGAGGAGCATGAAGCGGTGTTCAAAAACATGAAGAGCCTGAAAGGGTGTGAAAAATATGAAGAGCTTCAAAAGGTGTCAAAAATATGAGAAGCATGAAACTGTCTGAAAAATATGAGGAGCATGAAACGGTTTTCAAAAACACCAAGAGCCTGAACAGTTGTGAAAAATATGAAGAGCTTCAAAACGTGTCAAAAATATGAGGAGCATGAAATGGTCTGCAAAACAGGAGGAGGATGAAGTGGTGTTGAAAAACATGAAGAACCTGAAAAGTTGTCAAAAATATGAAGAACTTCAAAAGGTGTCAAAAATATGAGGAGCATGAAACGGTCTGAAAAGTAGTAGGAGCATGAAGCGGTGTTGAAAAACATGAAGAGCCTGAAAGGGTGTGAAAATATGAAGAGCTTCAAAACGTGTCAAAAATATGAGGAGCATGAATCGGTCTGAAAAATAGGAGGAGCATGAAACGGTGTTCAAAAACATGAAGAACCTGAAAAGGTGTGAAAAATATGAAGAGCTTCAAAAGGTGTGAAATACAATAGGAGCATGAAACGGTCTGAAAAGTAGGAGGAGCATGAAGCAGTGTTGAGAAACATGAAGAGCCTGAAAAGGTGTTAAAAATATGAAGAGCTTCAAAGGGTGTGAAAAATATGAGGAGCATGAAACGGTCTGAAGAATAGGAGGAGGATTGTAGCGGTGTTCAAAAACATTAAGAGCATGAAACGGTGTGAAAAATATGAAGAGCTTCAAAAGGTGTGAAAAACATGAGGAGCATGAAACTGTCTGAAAAATAGGAGGAGCATGAAGCAGTGTTGAAGAACATGAGGAGCATGAAAAGCTGTGAAAAATGTGAAGAGCTTCAAAAGGTGTCAAATATATGGGAGCATGAAACGGTCTGAAAAATAGGAGGACCATGAAGCGGTGTTGAAAAACATGAAGAGCCTGAAAATGTGTGAAAAATATGAAGAGCTTCAATAGGTGTCAAAAATATGAGTAGCATGAAACGGTCTGAAAAATAGGAGCAGCATGAAACGGTGTTCAAAAACATGAGGAGCCTGAAAACGTGTGAAAAATTTGAAGAGCCTCAAAAGGTGTGAAAAATATGAAGAGCTTCAAAAGCGGTCAAAAATGAGATGAGCATGAAGCGGTCTGAAAAATAGGAGGAGCATGAAGTCGTGTTAAAAAACATGAAGAGACTGAAAAGGTGTGAAAAATATGAAGAGCTCTAAAAGGTGTCAAAAATATGAGGAGCATGAAACGGTCTGAAAAAAAGGAGGAGCATGAAGTGGTGTTGAAGAATATGAAGAGCCTGCAAAGGTGTGAAAAATATGAAGAGTTTCAAAAGGTGTCAAAAATATGAGGAGCATGAAACGGTCTGAAATATAGGAGGAGCATGAAACGGTGTTCAAAAATATGAAGAGCCTGAAAAGGTGTGAAAAATATGAAGAGCTTCAAAATGTGTGAAATACATTAGTAGCATGAAACGGTCTGAAAAATAGGAGAATCATGAAACGGTCTGAAAATTAGGAGAATCATGAAACGGTGTTGAAATACATGAAGAGCCTGAAAAGGTGTGAAATATATGAAGAGCTTCAAAAGGTGTGAAAAATATGAGGAGCATGAAACGGTCTGAAAAATAGGAGAGGCTGAAACGTTGTGGAAATACATGAAGAGCCTAAAAATATGTGAAAAATATGAAGAGCTTCAAAAGGAGTGAAATACATGAGGAGCATGAAACGGTCTGAAAAATAGGAGGAGCATGAAGCGGTGTTGAAAAACATGAAGAGCCTTAAAAGGTGTGAAAAATATGAAGAGCTTCAAAAGGTGTGAAAAATATGAGGAGCATGAAACGGTCTGAAAAATAAGAGGAGCATGAAGCCTAGTTGAAAAACATGTAGAGCCTGAAAAGGTGTAAAAAATATGAAGAGCTTCAAAAGGTGTCAAAAATAAGAGGAGCATGAAACGGTCTGAAAAAGAGGAGGAGCAAGAAGTGGTGCTGAAAAACATGAAGAGCCGAAAAGGTGTGAAAAATATGAAGAGCTTCAAAAGGGTTCAAAAATATGAGGAGCATGAAACGGTCTGAAAAATACGAGGAGCATGAAATCCTGTTCAAATACATGAAGAGACTGAAAAGGTGTGAAAAATATGAAGAGCTTCACAAGGTGTGAAATACATGAGGAACATGAAAAGGCCTGAAAATAAGGAGAAGCATGAAGCGGTGTTCAAAATCATGAAGAGCCTTAAAAGGTGTGAAAAATATTAAAAGCTTCAAAAGCTGTCAAAAACATGAGGAGCATGAAACAGTCTGAAAATTAGGAGGGACATGAAACGGTGTTCAAAAACATGAAGAGCATGAAAAGGTGTGAAAAATATGAAGAGCTTCCAAAATTGTCAAAAATATGAGGAGCATGAAACGGTCTGAAAAATAGAAGGAGCATGAAGCGGTCGGAAAAATAGGAGGAGCATGAAGCAGTGTTCAAAAACATGAAGAGCCTGAAAAGCTGTGAAAAATGTGAAGAGTTTAAAAGGTGTCAAAATATGAGGAGCATGAAAAGTTCTGAAAAATAGGAGGAGCATGAAGCTGTGCTCAAAAACATGAATAGCCTGAAAAGGTGTGAAAAGTATGAAGAGCTTAAAAAGGCGTGAAAAAAGTGAGGAGCATGAAATGGTCTGAAAAATAGGAGGAGCATGAAGCGGTGTTCAAAAACTTGAAGAGCCTGAAAAGGTGTGAAAAATATGAAGAGCTTCAAAAATATGAGGAGCATGATACGGACTAAAAAATAGGAGGAGCTTGAAACGGTGTTCAAAATCATGAAGAGCCTGGAAAGGTGTCAAAAATATGAAGAGCCTCAAAACGTGTCAAATATATGAGGAGCATGAAACGGCCTGAAAAATAGGAGAAACATGAAGCGGTGTTGAAAAACATGAAGAGCCTGAAAACGTGTGAAAAATATGAAGAGCTTCAAAAGGTGTGAAAAATAGGAAGAGCTTCAAAAGGTGTAAAAAATGAAATGAGCATGAAACGGTCTGAAAAATAGGAGGAGCAAGAAGTGGTGTTGAAAAATATGAAGAGCCTGAATGGGTGTGAAAAATAGGAGGAGCTTCAAAACCTGTCAAAGTATGAGGAGCCTGAAACGGTCTGAAAAATTGGAGGAGCATGAAGTGGTGTTGAAAAACATGAAGAGCCTAAAAACGTGTGAAAAATATGAAGAGCTTCAAAAGGTGTGAAAAATATGAGGAAAATGAAACGGTCTGAAAAATAGGAGGAGCATGAAACTGTCTGAAAAATAGGAGGAGCATGAAATGGTGCCCAAAAACATGAAGAGCCTGAAAGGTTTGAAAAATATGAAGTTCTTCAAAGGCTGTCAAGTATATGAGGAGCATGAAACGGTCTGAAAAATAGGAGGAGCATGAAACAGTCTGAAAAATAGGAGGAGCATGAAACGGAGTTGAAAAACATGTAGAGCCTTAAAAGGTGTGAAATACACAAGGAGCTTCAAAAGGTGTCAAAAATATGAGGAGCATTAAACGGTCTGAAAAATAGAGGAGCATGAAGCGGTGTTCAAAAACATGAAGAGCCTGAAAAGGGGGGAAAAATATGAAGAGCTTCAAAAGGTGTGAAAAATATGAGGAGCATGAAACGTTCTGAAAAATAGGAGGAGCATGAAGCGGTGTTCAAAAACATGAAGAGCCTGAAAAGTTGTGAAAAATGTGAAGAGCTTCAAAAGGTGTCAAAATATGAGGAGCATGAAACCTTCTGAAAAATAGGAGGAGCATGAAGCTGTGCTCAAAAACATGAAGAGCCTGAAAGGTGTGGAAAATATAAAGAGCTTCAAAAAGTCTGAAAACTATGAGGAGCTTGAAACGGTCTGAAACATAGGAGCGGCATGAAACGGTGTTCAAAAACATGAAGAGCCCGAAAAGGTGTCAACAATATGAAGAGCTTCAAAAGGTATGAAATACATGAGGAGCATGAAACGGTCTGAAATATAGGAGGAGCATGAAGCGGTCTGAAAAATAGGAGGGGCATGAAGCGGTGTTGAAAACATGAAGAGCCTGAGAAGGTGTGAAATATATGAAGAGCTTCAAAAGGTGTCAAAAATATGAGGAGCATGAAACGGTCTGAAAAATAGGAGGAGCAAGAAGCGGTGTTGAAAAACATGAAGAGACTGAAAAGGTGTGAAAAATATGAAGAGCTTCAAAAGGTGTCAAAATTATGAGGAGCATGAAACGGTCTGAAAAATAAGAGGAGCATGAAGTGGTGTTGAAAAACATGAAGAGCCTGAAAAGGTGTGAAAAATATGAAGAGCTTCAAAAGGTGTCAAAAATATGAGGAGAATGAAACGGTCTGAAAAATAGGAGGACCATGAAGCGGTGTTCAAATCATGAAGAGCCTGAAAAGGTGTGAAAAATATGAAGAGTTTCAAGGTGTGAAAAATATGAGGAGCATGAGACGGTCTGAAAAATAAGAGGAGCATGAAGTGGTGTTGAAAAACTTGAAGAGCCTGAAAAGGTGTGAAAAATATGAAGAGCTTCAAAAGCTGTCAAAAATATGAGGAGCATGAAACGGTCTGAAAAATAGGAAGAGCATGAAGCGGTGTTGAAAAACATGAAGAGCCTGAAAAGGTGTGAAAAATATGAAGAACTTCAAAAGGTGTCAAAAATATGAGGAGCATGGAACGGTCTGAAAAGTTGGAGGAGCATGAAGTCGTTGTGAAAAACATGAAGAGCCTGAAAACGTGTGCAAAATATGAAGAGCTTCAAAAGGTGTGAAATTCATGAGGAGATGAAACGGTCTGAAAAATAGGAGGGGCATGAAGCGGTGTTGAAACACATGCAGAGACTGAAAAGGTGCCAAAAATATGAAGAGCTTCAAAAGGTGTCAAAAATATGAAGAGCTTCAAAAGGTGTCAAAAATGAGATGAGAATGAAACGGTCTGAAAAATAGGAGGAGCATGAAGTGGTGTTGAAAAAAATGAAGATCCTGAGAAGTTGTGAAAAATATGAAGAGTTTCAAAAGACGTGAAATATATGAAGAGCTTCAAAGGATATAAAAAATGAGATGAGCATGAAATGGTCTGAAAAATAAGAGGAGCATGAAGCGGTGTTGAAAAACATGAAGAGTCTGAAAAGGTGTGAGAAATATGAAGAGCTTCAAAAGGTGTCAAAATTATTAGGAGCATGAAAGGGTCTGCAAAAAAGGAGAAGCATGAAGTGGTGTTGAAAAACATGAAGAGCCTGAAAAGGTGTGAAAAATATGAAGAGCTTTAAAAGGTGTCAAAATATGAGGAGCATGAAACGTTCTGAAAAATAGGAGGATCAAGAAACGGTGTTCAAAAATATGAAGAGGCTGAAATGGTGTGAAAAATATGAAGAGCCTCAAAAAATGTCATACATATAAAGAGTATGAAATGGTCTCAAAAATAGGAGGAGCATGAAACGGTCTTGAAAACCGTGAAGAGCCTGAAACCGTGAGAAAAATAAGAAGAGCTTCAAAAATGTGAAAAATATGAAGAGCTTCAAAAGGTATGAAAAATATGAAGAGCTTCAAAAGTTGTCAAAAAATTGATGAGCATGAAACAGTCTGAAAAATAGGAGGTACATGAAGCGGTGTTGAAAATCATGAAGAGCCTGAAAAGGTGTGAAAAATATGAAGAGCTTCAAAATCTGTGAAAAATATGAAGAGCTTCAATAGGTGTCAAAAATATGAGGAACATGTAATGGACGGAAAAATAGAAGGAGCATGAAACGGTGTTCAAAAACATGAAGAGTCTGAAAAGGTGTGAAAAATATGAAGAGCTTCAAAAGGTTTGAAAAATAGGAGGAGTATGAAGCGTTGTTGAGAAACATGAAGAGATTGAAAATGTGTGAAAAATATGAAGAGCTTCAAAAAGTGTCAAAAATATGAGGAGCATGAATCGGTCTGAAAAATTGGAGGAGCATGAAGTGGAGTTGAAAAACATGAAGAGCCTGAAAACATGTGAAAAATATGAAGAGCTTCAAAAGGTGTGAAAAATATGAACAGCTTCTATAGGTGTAAAAAATGAGATGAGCATGAAGCGGTCTGAAAAATAGGAGGAGCATGAAGTCGTGTTGAAGAACATGACGTGCCTGAAAATGTGTGAAATATATAATGAGCTTCAAAAGGTGTGAAAAATATGAGGAGCATGAAACGGTCTGAAGAATAGGAGGAGCATGAAGCAGTGTTCAAAAACATGAAGAGCCTGGAAAAGTGTGAAAAATATGAAAAGCTTCAAAATGTGTGAAAAATATTTACAGCTTCTAAAGGTGTGAAATACATGAGGAGCATGAAACGGTCTAAAAAATAGGAGGATAATGAAGCGATGTTCAAAAACATGAAGAGCCTGAAAAGGTGTGAAAAATATGAAGACCTTCAAAAAGTGTGAAAAATATGAGGAGCATGAAAAGGTCTGAAAAATAGGAGGAGCATGAAGCGGTGTTCAAATACATGAAGAGCCTGAAAAGATGTGAAAAATATGAACAGCTTCAAAAGGTGTCAAAAACATGAGGAGCATGAAACGGTCTGAAAAATAGGAGGAGCATGAAGTGGTGTTCAAAAACATGAAGAGCCTGAAAAGATGTGAATAATATGAAGAGCTTCAAAAGATGTCAAAAATATGAGGAGCAGGAAACTGTCTGAAAAATAGGAGGAGCATGAAGCGCTGTTCAAAAACACGTAGAGCCTGTAAAGGTGTTAACAATATGAAGAGCTTCAAAAGGTGTCAAAAATAGGAGGAGCATGAAACGGTCTCAAAAATAGGAGGAACATAAAGCGGTGTTGAAATACATGAAGAGCCTTAAAAGTTGTGAAAAATATGAAGAGCTTCAAAACGTGTCAAAAATATGAGGAGCATGAAACGGTCTAAACAATAGGAGGAGCATGAAGCGGTGTTGAAAAACATGAAGAGCATGAAAAGGTGTGAAAAATATGAAGTGCTTCAAAAGGTGTGAAAAATAGGAGGGTCATGAAATGGAGTTGAATAACATGAACAGCCTGAAAAGATGTGAAAAATATGAAGTGCTTCAAATGTATCAAAAATATGAGGAGCATGAAACGGTCTGAAAATAGTAGGAGCATGAAGCGATGTTCAAAAACATGAAGAGCGTGAAAAAGTGTGAAAAATATGAAGAGCTTCAAAAGTTGTCAAAATTATGAGGAGCATGAAACGATCTGAAAAATATGAGGAGCATGAAGCGGTGTTCAAAAACATGAGGAGACTGAAAAGGTGTGAAAAATATGAAGAGCTTCAAAAGGTGTGAAAAATAGGAGGAGCATGAAGCATTGTTCAAAAACATGAAGAGCCTGAAAAGGTGTGAAAAAAATGAAGAGCTTCAAAAGGTGTCAAAAATATGAGGAGCATGAAAAGGTCTGAAAAATAGGAGGAGCATGAAGCTGTGTGCAAATACATGAGGAGCCTGGAAAGGTGTGAAAAATATGAAGAGCTTCAAAAGGTGTGAAATATATGAGGAGCATGAAACGGTCTGAAAAACAGGAGGAGTATGAAGCGGTGTTCAAAAACAAGAAGAGCCTTAAAAGGTGTGAAAAATATGAAGAGCTTTAAAAGGGGTCAAAAATATGAGGAGCATTAAACTGTCTGAAAAATAGGAGGATAATGAAGCGGTGTTTAAAAACATGAAGAGCCTGAAAAGGTGTGAGAAATATGAAGAGCTTCAAAACGCGGGAAATACATGAGGAGCATTAAACGATATGAAAAATTGGAAGAGCATGCAGCGGTGTTCAAAAACATGCAGAGCCTGAAAAGGTGTGAAAAATATGAAGAGCTTCAAAAGGTGTCGAAAAAGGAGGAGCATGAAGCGTTGTTCAAAAACATGAAGAGCCTGAAAAGGTGTGATAAATATGAAAAGCTTCAAAAGGTGTCAAAAATATGAGGAGCATGAAACGGTCTGAAAAATAAGAGGAGCATGATACGGTGTTCAAAAGCATGAAGAGCCTGAAATGCTGTGAAAGATATGAAGAGCTTCAAAAGTTGTGAAATACATGAGGAGCTTTATACGGTCTGAAAGATAGGAGGAGCATGAAGCGGTGTTCAAAAACATGAAGAGCCTGAAAAGGTGTGAAAGATATGAAGAGCTTCAAAAGGTGTGAAAAATAGGAGGAGCTTGAAACGATATGAAATATAAGAGGAGCATGAAACGGTTTTCAAAAACACGAAGAGCCTTAAAAGGTGTTAAAAATATGAAGAGCTTCAAAACGTGTCAAAAATATGAGGAGCATGAAACGGTCTGAAAAATAGGAAGAGCATGAAGCGGTGCTGAAAAACTTGAAGAGCCTGAAAAGGTGTGAAAAATATGAAGAACTTCAAAAGGTGTCAAAAATATGAGGAGCATGGAACGGTCTGAAAAGTTGGAGGAGCATGAAGTCGTTGTGAAAAACATGAAGAGCCTGAAAAGGTGTGCAAAATATGAAGAGCTCAAAAGGTGTGAAATTCATGAGGAGATGAAACGGTCTGAAAAATAGGAGGGGCATGAAGCGGTGTTGAAACACATGCAGAGACTGAAAAGGTGCCAAAAATATGAAGAGCTTCAGAAGGTGTCAAAAATATGAAGAGCTTCAAAAGGTGTCAAAAATGAGATGAGAATGAAACGGTCTGAAAAATAGGAGGATCATGGGTGGTGTTGAAAAAAATGAAGATCCTGAGAAGTTGTGAAAAATATGAAGAGTTTCAAAAGACGTGAAAAATATGAAGAGCTTCAAAAGATATAAAAAATGAGATGAGCATGAAACGGTCTGAAAAATAAGAGGAGCATGAAGCGGTGTTGAAAAACATGAAGAGTCTGAAAAGGTGTGAGAAATATGAAGAGCTTCAAAAGGTGTCAAAATTATTAGGAGCATGAAAGGGTCTGCAAAAAAGGAGAAGCATGAAGTGGTGTTGAAAAACATGAAGAGCCTGAAAAGGTGTGAAAAATATGAAGAGCTTTAAAAGGTGTCAAAATATGAGGAGCATGAAACGTTCTGAAAAATAGGAGGATCAAGAAACGGTGTTCAAGAATATGAAGAGGCTGAAATGGTGTGAAAAATATGAAGAGCCTCAAAAAATGTCAAACATATAAGGAGTATGAAATGGTCTCAAAAATAGGAGGAGCATGAAACGGTCTTGAAAACCGTGAAGAGCCTGAAACCGTGAGAAAAATAAGAAGAGCTTCAAAAATGTGAAAAATATGAAGAGCTTCAAAAGGTATGAAAAATATGAAGAGCTTCAAAAGTTGTCAAAAATTAGATGAGCATGAAACAGTCTGAAAAATAGGAGGTGCATGAAGCGGTGTTGAAAATCATGAAGAGCCTGAAAAGGTGTGAAAAATATGAAGAGCTTCAAAAGCTGTGAAAAATATGAAGAGCTTCAAAAGGTGTCAAAAATATGAGGAGCATGTAATAGACGGAAAAATAGAAGGAGCATGAAACGGTGTTCAAAAACATGAAGAGCCTGAAAAGGTGTGAAAAATATGAAGAGCTTCAAAAGGTTTGAAAAATAGGAGGAGCATGAAGCGTTGTTGAGAAACATGAAGAGATTGAAAATATGTGAAAAATATGAAGAGCTTCAAAAAGTGTCAAAAATATGAGGAGCATGAATCGGTCTGAAAAATTGGAGGAGCATGAAGTGGAGTTGAAAAACGTGAAGAGCCTAAAAAAGTGTTAAATATATGAAGAGCTTCAAAAGGTGTGAAATATATGAGGAGCTTCAAAAGGTGTCAAAAATAAGAGGAGCATGAAACGGTCTGAAAAATAGCAGGAGCATGAAGCGGTGTTTAAAAACATGAAGAGCCTGAAAAGGTGTGAAGTATATGAAGAGCTTCAAAATGTGTCAAAATTATGAGAAGCATACAACAGTCTAGAAAATGGGACGAGCTTAAAACGGTGTTGAAAAATATGAAGAGCCTGAAAAGGTGTGATATATATGAAGAGCTTCAAAAGGTGTCAAAAATATGAGGAGCATGAAACGGTCTGAAAAATAGGAGGAGCATGAAGCGGTGTTGAAAAACATGAAGAGCCTGAAAAGGGGTGAAAAATATGAAGAGCTTCAAAAGGTGTAAAAAATATGAGGAGTATGAAACGGTCTGAAAAATAAGAGGAGCAAGAAGCGGTGTTCAAAAACATGAAGAGCCTGAAAATGTTTGAAAAATATGAAGAGCTTGAATTGTTGTGAAAAATATGAAGAGCTTCAAAAGGTGTCAGAAATGAGAGAGCATGAAACGGTCTGAAAAATAGGAGGAGCATGAAGCAATGTTCAAAAACATGAAGAGCCTTAAAAGGTCTGCAAAAAATGAAGCGCTTCAAAAGGTGTGAAAAATATGAAAAGCTTCAAAAGCTGTCAAAAAAGAGGTGAGCATGAAACGGTCTTAGAAATTGGAGCAGCATGAAGCGGTGTTGAAAAACATGAAGAGACTGAAAAGGGTTGAAAAATATGAAGAGGTTCAAAAGATGTGAAAAATATGAAGTGCTTTAAAAGCTCACAAAAATTAAATGAGCATGAAACGGTCTGAAAAATAGGAGGAGCATGAAACGTTGTTCAAAAGATGAAGAGCCTGAAGAGGTGTGAAAAGTATGAAGAGCTTCAAAAAGTGTGAAATATATGAGGAGCATGAAACGGTCTGAAAAATAGAAGGAGTATCAAGCTGTGTTGAAAAATATGAAGAGCCTGAATAGGTGTGAAAAATATGAAGAGCTTCAAAACGTGTCAAAAATATGAGGAACATGAAAGAGTCTGAAAAATAGGAGGAGCATGAAACGGTGTTCAACATATGAAGGGCCTGAAAAGTTGTGAAATATATGAAGAGCCTCAAAACGTGTCAAAAATATGAGGAGCATGAAACTGTCTGAAAAATAGGAAGAGCAGGAAGCGGTGTTGAAAAACATGAAGAGACTGAAAACGTGTGAATAATATGAAGAGGTTCAAAAGGTTTGAAAAATATGAAGAGATTCAAAAGGTGTGAAAAATATGAAGAGCTTCAGAAGGTGTCAAAAATTAGATGAGCATGAAACGGTTTGAAAAATAGGAGGAGCATGAAACGTTCTGAAAAATAGGAGGAGCATGAATCGGTGTTGAAAAACATGAAGAGCCTTAAAAGGTGTGAAAAATATGAAGAGCTTCAAAAGGTGTCAAAAATATGAGGAGCATGAGACGGTCTGAAAAATAGGAGGAGCATGACGGGGTTCAAAAACATGAAGAGCCTGAAAAGGTGTGAAAAATATGAAGAGTTTCAAAAGATGTGAAAAATATGAAGAGCTTCAAAAGTTCTCAAAAATTAAATGAGCATGAAACGGTCTGAAAAATAGGAGGAGCATGAAACGGTGTTCAGAAACATGAAGAGCCTGAAAAGGTGTGAAAAATATGAGAGCTTCAAAACGTGTGAAATACATGAGAAGCATGAAACGGTTTGAAAAATAGAAGGAGAATGAAGCTGTGTTGAAAAACATGAAGAGACTGAAAAGGTGTAAAAAATATGAAGAGCTTCAAAAGGTTTCAAAAAAATGAGGAGAATGAAACGGTCTGAAAAACGGGAGGATCATGAAGCGGTGTTGAGAAACATGAAGAGCCTGAAAAGGTGTGAAAAATATGAAGAGCTTCAAAACATGTGAAAAATATGAAGAGCTTCAGAAGGTGTGAAATACATGAGGAGCATGAAACGGTCTGAAATATAGGAGGATCATGAAACAGTGTTCAAAAACATGAAGAGCCTGAAAAGGTGTGAAAAATATGAAGAGCCTCAAAACGTGTCAAAAATATGAGGAGCTTGAAACGGTTTGAAAAATAGGAGGAGCATGAAGCGGTTGTGAAAAACATGAAGAGAATGAAAACGTGTAAAAATATGAAGAGCTTCAAAACGTGTGAAAAATATGAAGAGCTTCAGAAGGTGTGAAATACATGAGGAGCATGAAACGGTCTGAAAAATAGGAGGAGCATGAAACCGTGTTCAAAAACATGAAGAGCCTG
Organism: Dama dama; assembly: GCF_033118175.1. Lineage (NCBI taxonomy): Eukaryota > Metazoa > Chordata > Mammalia > Artiodactyla > Cervidae > Dama > Dama dama. The sequence goes on from NW_026870885.1 coordinate 5,372,311, forward strand.
AAAAGGTGTGAAATATATGAAGAGATTCAAAAGGTGTCAAAAATATGAGGAGCATGAAAAGGTCTGAAAAATATGAGGATCATGAAGCGGTTGTGAAAAACATGAAGAGCCTGAAAAGGTGTGAAATATATGAAGAGCTTCAAAAGGTGTCAAAAATATGAGGAGCATGAAAGGCTCTGAAAAATACGAGGAGCACGAAGCGGTGTTGAAAAACATGAAGAGCCTGAAAAGGTGTGAAATATATGAAGAGCTTCAAAAGGTGTCAAAAATAGGAGGAGCATGAAACGGTCTGAAAAATAGGAGGAGCATGAAGCGGTGTTGAAAAGCATGAAGAGCCTGAAAAAGTGTGAAAAATATGAAGAGCTTCAAAAGGTGTGAAAAAATGAAGAGCTTCAAAATCTGTCAAAAATATGAGGAGCATGAAACGATTTGAAAAATAGGAACAGCATGAAACGGTGTTCAAAGACATGAAGAGCCTGAAAAGGTGTGAAAAATATAAAGAGCTTCAAAACGTGTCAAAAATATGAGGAGCATGAAACGGTCTGAAAATTAGGAGGGGCAAGAAGTGGTGTTGAAAAACATGAACAGTCTGAAAACGTGTGAGAAATATGAAGAGCTTCAAAAGGTGTGGAAAGTATGATGAGCTTCAAAATGTGTCAAAGGTGAGATGAGTATGAAACGGTCTGAGAAATAGGAGGAGCATGAAGTGGTGTTGAAAAACATGAAGAACCTGAAAATGTGTGAAATATATGAAGAGCTTCAAAAGGTGTCAGAAATGAGAGGAGCATGAAACGGTATTAAAAATAGGAGAAGCATGAAGTAGCTTTGAAAAACATGAAGAGCCTGAAAAGATGTGAAAAATATAAAGAGCTTCAAAAGGTGTCAAAAATATGAGGAGCATGAAAAGGTCTGAAAAATAAGAGGAGCATGAAACGGTGTTCAAAAACATGAAGATCCTGAAAAGGTGTGAAAAATATGAAGAGCTTCAAAAGGTGTCAAAAATATGAGGAGCATGAGACGGTCTGAAAAATTGGAGGAGCAAGAAGCGGTGTTGAAAAAGATTAAGAGCCTGAAAACGTTTGAAAAATATGAAGAGCTTCAAAAGGTGTGGAAAATATGAAGAGCTTCAAAATGTGTCAAAGGTGAGATGAGTATGAAACGGTCTGAAAAATAGGAGGAGCATGAAGTGGTGTTGAAAAACATGAAGAACCTGAAAATGTGTGAAATATATGAAGAGATTCAAAAGGTGTCAAATATATGAGGAGCATGAATCGGTGTTGAAAAACATGAAGAGCCTGAAAATGTGTGAAAAATATGAAGAGCCTCAAAAGGTGTCAAAAATATGAGAAGCATAAAATGGTCTGAAAAATAGGAGAAGCATGAAGCGGTGTTGAAAAACGTGAAGAGACTGAAAAGGTGTGAAAAATATGAAGAGCTTCTAAAGGTGTCAAAAATATGAGGATCTAGAAACGGTGTGAAAAACAGGAGGAGCATGAAGTGCTGTTGAGAAACATGAAGAGGCTGAAAAGGTGTGAAAAATATGAATAGCTTCAAAAGTTTTCAAATAAATGAGGAGCATGAAACTATCTTTAAAATAGGAGGAGCATGAAGCGGTGTTGAAAAACATGAAGAGCCTGAAAAGGTGTGAAATATATGAAGAGCTTCAAAAGGAGTAAAAATATGAGGAGCTTGAAACGGTCTGAAAATTAAGAGGATCTGGTTTCCTCAGTGTGTATGCCCAGAAGTGGGATTGCTGGGTCATATGGCAGTTCTATTTCCAGTTTTTTAAGAAATCTCCACACTGTTTTCCATAGGGGCTGTACTAGTGTGCATTCCCACCAACAGTGTAAGAGGGTTCCCTTTTCTCCACACCATCTCCAGCATTTATTGCTTGTAGACTTTTGGATAGCAGCCATCCTGACTGGCATGTAATGGTACCTCATTGTGTTTTGATTTGCATTTCTCTAATAATGAGTGATGTTGAGCATCTTTTCATGTGTTTGTTATCCATCTGTATGTCTTCTTTGGAGAAATGTCTGTTTAGTTCTTTGGCTCATTTTTTATTGGGTCATTTATTTTTCTGGAATTGAGCTGCAGGATTTGCTTGTATATTTTTGAGATTAATCCTTTGTCTGTTTCTTCATTTGCTATTATTTTCTCCCAATTTGAGGGCTGTCTTTTCACCTTACTTATAGTCCTTTGTAGTGCAAAAGCTTTTAAGTTTCATTAGGTCCCATTTGTTTAGTTTTGCTTTTATTTCCAATATTCTGGGAGGTGGGTCATAGAGGATCTTGCTTTGATTTATGTCGGAGAGTGTTTTGCCTATGTTCTCCTCTAGGAGTTTTATAGTTTCTGGTCTTACATTTAGATCTTTAATCCATTTTGAGTTTATTTTTGTGTATGGTGTTAGAAAGTGTTCTATTTTCATTCTTTTACAAGTGGTTGACCAGTTTTCCCAGCACCACTTGTTAAAGAGGTTGTCTTTTTTCCATTGTATATCCTTGCCTCCTTTGTCAAAGATAAGGTGTCCATAGGTTCGTCTGAAAGAGACACGTGCACCCCAATGTTCATCGCAGCACTGTTTATAATAGCCAGGACATGGAAGCAACCTAGATGCCCATCAGCAGATGAATGGATAAGAAAGCTGTGGTACATATACACCATGGAATATTACTCAGCCATTAAAAAGAATTCATTTGAATCAGTCCTAATGAGATGGATGAAGCTGGAGCCCATTATACAGAGTGAAGTAAGCCAGAAAGATAAAGAACATTAGAGCATGCTGACACATGTATATGGAATTTAGAAAGGTGATAACGATAACCCTATATGCAGAACAGAAAAAGAGACACAGAAATACAGAACAGACATTTGAACTTTGTGGGAGAATGCGAGGTTGAGTTATTTCAAAAGAACAGCATGTATGCTATCTATGGTGAAACAGATCACCAGCCCAGGTAGGATGCACGAGACAAGAGCTCCGGCTTGGTGCACTGGGAAGACCGAGAGGAATCGGGTGGAGAGGGAGGTGGGAGGGGGGATTGTGATTGGGAATACATGTAAATCCATGTCTGATTCATATCAATATATGACAAAACCGACTGGGAAAAAAAAATAAAAATAATAAAAAAAATTTTAAAAAAATAACAATAAAAAAAAAAATAAGAGGAGCATGAAATGGTGTTCAAAAACATGAAGAGCCTGAAAAGGTGTGGAAATTATGAAGAGCTTCAAAAGGTGTCAAATATATGAGGAGCATAAAACGGTCTGAAACATAGGAGGAGCATGAAGCGGTGTTGAAAAACATGAAGAGCCTGAAAAGATGTGAAAAATATGAAGTGCTTCAAAAGGTGCCAAAAATATGAAGAGCATGAAACGGTCTGAAAAATAGGAGGAGCATGAAATGGTGTTCAAAAACATGAAGACCTGAAAAGAAGTGAAAAATATGAAGAGCTTCAAATGGTGCCAAAAATATGAGGAGCATGAAACGGTCTGACAAAGTGGAGGAGCATGAAGCGGTGTTGAAAAATATGAAGAGCCTGAAAAGTTGTGAAAAATATGAAGAGCTTCAAAAGGTGTCAAAATATGCGAAGCATGAAACGGTCTGAAAAATAGGAGGAGCATGAAACGCTCTGAAAAATAGGAGGAGCATGAAGCAGTGTTGAAAAACATGAAGAGTCTGAAAAGGTGTGAAAAATATGAAGAGCTTCAAAGGTGTCAAAAATATGAGGAGCATGAAACGGTCTGAAAAATAGGAGGAGCATGAAGCGGTGTTGAAAAACATGAAGAGCCTGAAAAGGTGTGTAAAATATGAAGAGCTTCAAAATATGTGAAAAATATGAAGAGCTTCAAAAGTTTTAAAAAATGAGATGAGCATGAAATGGTCTGAAAAATAGGAGGAGCAATAAGCGGTGTTGAAAAATATGAAGAGCCTGAAAAGGTGTAAAAAATATGAAGAGCTTCTAAAGGTGTCAAAATATGAAGAGCTACAAAAGGTGTCAAAAATGAGATGAGCATTAAACGGTGTGAAAAAAATGAGGAGCATGAAGCGGTGTTGGAAATCATGAAGAGTCTGAAAAGGTATGAAATATACGAGGAGCTTCAAAAGGTGTCAAAAATATGAGTGTCATGAAACGGTCTGAAAATTAGGGGGAGCATGAAGCGGTGTTGAAAAACACGAAGAGCCTGAAAAGTTGTCAAAAATATGAAGAGCTTCTAAAGGGGTCAAAAGTAGAGGAGCTTCAAAAGGTGTCAAAAATGAGATGAGCATGAAATGGAGTGAAAATATGAGGAGCATGAAGCCGTTTTGAAAATCATGAAGAGTCTGAAAAGGTGTGAAAAATATGAAGAGCATCAAAAGGTGTCAAAAATATGAGGAGCATGAAACGGTCTGAAAAAGAGGAGGAGCATGAAGCGGTGTTGAAAAACATGAAGAGCCTGAAAAGGTGTGAAAAATATGAAGAGCTTCAAAAGGTCTCAAAAATATGAGGAGCATGAAACGGTCTGAAAATTAGGAGGGGCAAGAAGTGGTGTTGAAAAACATGAACAGTCTGAAAACGTGTGAGAAATATGAAGAGCTTCAAAAGCTGTGAAAAATATGAAGTGCTTCAAAAGGTGTCAAAAATGAGATGAGCATGAAACGGTCTGAAAAATAGGAGGAGCATGAAGTTGGGTTGAAAAACATGAAGAGCCTGAAAAGGTGTGAAAAATATGAAGAGCTTCAAAAGGTGTGAAATACATGAGGAGCATGAAACTCTCTGAAATATAGGAGGAGCATGAAGTGGTGTTGAAAAACATGAAGAGGCTGAAAACGTGTGAAAAATATGAGGAGGTTCAAAAGGTGTGAAACCTATGAGGAGCATGATACGGTCTGAAAAATAGGAGGAGCATGAAGCGGTGTTCAAAAACATGAAGAGCCTGAAAAGTTGTGAAAAATATGAAAAGCTTCAAAAGGTGACAAAAATATGAGGAGCATGGAACGGTCTGAAAAATAGGAGGAGCATGAAGCCGTGTTCAAAAACATGAAGAGCCTGAAAAGGTTTGAAAAATATGAAGAGCTTCAAAAGGTGTCAAAAATATGAGGAGCATGAAACGGTCTGAAAAAAGGGAGGAGCATGAAGCGGTGTTCAAAAACATGAAGAGCCTGAAAGGGTGTGAAAAATATGAAGAGCTTCAAAAGGTGTGAAAAATATGAAGACCTTCAGAAGGTGTCAAAAATTAGATTAGGATGAAAGGGTCTGAAAAATAGGAGGAGAATGAAGCGGTGTTCAAAAACATGAAGAGCCTGAAAAGGTGTGAAAAATATGAAGAGCTTCAAAAGGTGTCAAAAATCGATGAGCAGGAAATGGTCTGAAAAATAGGAGAAGCATGAAGTGGTGTGGAAAAATATGAAGAGCCTGAAAAGGTGTGAAATATATGAAGAGCTTCAAAAGGTGTCAAAAATATGAGGAGAATGAAACGGTCTGAAAAATAGGAGGAGCATGAAGTGGTGTTGAAAAACATGAAGATCCTGAAATGGTGTGAAATATATGAAGAGCTTCACAAAGTGTGAAAAATATGAGGAGCTTCAAAAATTTCAGAAATATGAGGAGCATGAAACGGTCTGAAAAATAGGAGGAGCATGAAATGGTGTTGAAAAACATGAGGAGCCTGAAAAGTGTGAAAAATATGAAAAGCTTCAAAAGGTGTCAAAAATATGAGGAGCATGAAACGGTCTGAAAAATAGGAGGAGCATGAAGCGGTGTTGAAAAACATGAAGAGCCTGAAAAGGTGTGAAAATATGAAGAGCTTCAAAAGCTGTCAAGAATAGGAGGAGCACGAAACGGTCTGAAAAATAGGAGGAGCATGAAGCGGTGTTAGAGAACATGAAGAGCTTGAAAAGGTGTGAAAAATATGAAGAGCTTCAAAAGGTGTCAAAAATGAGATGAGCATGAAACGGTCTGAAAAATAGGACGAGCATGAAGTGGTGTTGAAAAAAAAGAAGAGCCTGAAAAGGTGTGAAAAATATGAAGAGCTTCAAAAGGTGTCAAAAATATGAGGAGAATGAAACGGTCTGAAAAATAGGAGGAGCATGAGCGGTGCTGAAAAACATGAGGAGCCTGAAAACGTGTGAAAAATATGAAGAGCTGCAAAAATGTGAAAAATATGAAGAGCTTCAAAATGTGTGAAATATATGAAGAGCCTCCAAACGTGTCAAAAATATGAGGAGTATGAAACGGTTTAAAAAATAGCAGGAGCATGAAGCGGTGTTGAAAAACATGAAGAGCCTGAAAAAGTGTGAAAAATATGAAGAGGTTCAAAAATGTGAAAAATATGAAGAGCTTCAAAAGGTGTGAAATATATGAAGAGCTTCAAAAGGTGTCAAAAATTAGATGAGCATGAAACGGTCTGAAAAATAGGAGGAGCATGAAGCGGTGTTGAAAAACATGAAGAGCCTGAAAAGGTGTGAAATATATGAAGACCTTCAAAAGGTGTCAAAAATATGAAGAGCTTCAAAAAGTGTCAAAAACATGAAGAGCATGAAACGGTCTGAAAAATAGGGGGAGCATGAAACAGTGTTCAAAAACATGAAGAGCCTGAAAAGGTTTGAAAAATATAAAGAGCTTCAAAAGGTGTGAAATACAGGAGGAGCATGAAACGTTCTGAAAAATAGGAGGACCATGAAGCGGTGTTCAAAAACATGAAGAGCCTGAAAAGGTGTGAAAAATATGAAGAGCTTCAAAACTTGTTGAAAAAATGAAGAGCTTCAAAAGGTATCAAAAATGAGATGAGGATGAAATGGTCTGAAAAATAGGGGGAGCATGAAACAGTGTTCAAAAACATGAAGAGCCTGAAAAGGTTTGAAAAATATAAAGAGCTTCAAAAGGTGTGAAAATTATGAGGAGCATGAAACGGCCTGAAAAATAGAAGCAGCATGAAAAGGTGTGGAAAACATGAAGAGCCTGAAAAGGTGTGAAAATATGAAGAGCTTCAAAAGGCGTCAAAAATATGAAGAGCATGAAACTGTCTGAAAAATAGGAGGAGCATTGTAACATTGTTCAAAAACTTGAAGATCCTGAAAAGGTGTGAAAAATATGAAGAGCTTCAAAAGGTGTCAAAAATATGAGGAGCATGAAACTGTCTGAAAAATAGGAGGAGCATTGTAACATTGTTCAAAAACTTGAAGAGCCTGAAAAGGTGTGAAAAATATGAAGAGCTTCAAAAGGTGTCTAAAATATGAGGAGCAGGAAAATTTCTGAAAAATAGGAGCAGCATGAACCGGTGTTGTAAAACATGAAGAGCCTGAAAAGGTGTGAAAAATATGAAGAGCTTCAAAAGGTGTCAAATATATGAGGAGGATGAAACGGTCTGAAAAATAGGAGGAGCATGAAGTGGTGTTGAAAAACATGAAGAGCCTGAGAAGGTGTGAAAAATATGAAGAGCTTCAAAAGGTGTCAAAAATATGAGGTGCATGAAACGGTCTGAAAAATAGGAGGAGCATGAAGTGGTGTTTAAAAAACATGAAGAGCCGGAAAAGGTGTGAAATATATGAAGAGCTTCAAAAGATGTGAAAAATATGAAGAGCCTGGAATGGTGTGCAAAATATGAAGAGCTTCAAAAGGTGTGAAATATATGAAGAGCTTCAAAATGTGTCAAAAATGAGATGAGCATGAAACGGTCTGAAAATAGGAGGAGCATGAAACGGTGATCAAAAACATGAAGAGCCTGAAAAGGTGTGAAAAATATGAAGAGCTTCAAAAGGTGTGAAATAAATGAGGAGCATGAAACGTGCTGAAAAATAGGAGAGGCATGAAGGGGTGTGGAAAAACATGAAGAGCCTGAAAAGGTTTGAAAAATATGAAGAGCTTCAAAAGGTGTGAAATACATGAGGAGCATGAAACACTCTGAAAAATAGAAATAGCATGAGGCGGTGTTGAAAAACATGAAGAGCCTGAAAAAGTGTGAAAATATGAAGAGCTTCAAAAATATGAAACATATGAAGAGCTTCCAAAGGTGTGAAAAATTTGAAGAGCTTCAAAAGGTGTCAAAATGAGATGAGCATGAAACGGTCTGAAAAATAGGAGGAGCATGAAGCGGTGTTGAAAATCATAAAGAGCCTGAAAAGTTGTGAAAAATATGAAGAGTTTCAAAAGATGTGAAAAATTTGAAGAGCTTCAAAAGGTGTCAAAATGAGATGAGCATGAAACGGTCTGAAAAATAGGAGGAGCATGAAGTGGTGTTGAAAAAAATGAAAAGCCTGAAAAGGTGTGAAATATATGAAGAGCTTCAAAAGGTGTCAAAAATATGAGGAGAATGAAACGGAATGTAAAATAGGAGAAGCATGAAATGGTGTTCAAAAACATGAAGAGCCTGAAAAGGTGTGAAAAACATGAAGAGCCTGAAAAGGTGTGAAAATTATGAAGAGCTTCAAAAGGTGTCAAATATATGAGGAGGATGAAACGGTCTGAAAAATAGGAGGAGCATGAAGTGGTGTTGAAAAACATGAAGAGCCTGAGAAGGTGTGAAAAAAAATGAAGAGCTTCAAAAGGTGTCAGAAATATGAGGAGCATGAAACGGCCTGAAAAATAGGAGGAGCATGAAGCAGTGTTGAAAAACTTGAAGAGCCTGAAAACGTGTGAAAAATTTGAAGAGCATCAAAAGGTGAGAAAAATATGAAGAGCTTCAAAAGGTGTAAAAAATGAGATGAGCATGAAACGGTCTGAAAAATAGGAGGAGCAAGAAGTGGTGTTGAAAAAAATGAAGAGCCTGAAAATGTGTGAAACATATGAAGAGCTTCAAAAGGTGTCAAAAATATGAAGAGCATGAAATGGTCTGAAAAATAGGAGGGTCATGAAGCGGTGTTCAAAACGTGAAGAGCCTGAAAAGGTATGAAAAATATGAAGAGCTTCAAAAGGTGTGAAAGATATGAGGAGCATGAAACGGTCTGAAAAATAGAAGCGGCATGAAATGGTGTTCAAAAACATGAAGAGCCTGAAAAGGTGTGAAAATTATGAAGAGCTTCAAAAGGTGTGAAATACATGAGGAGCATGAAACGGTCTGAAAAATAGGAGAAGCATGAAGTGGTGTTGAAAAACATGAAGAGCCTGAAAAGGAGTGAAAAATATGAAGAGCTTCAAAAGGTGTCAAACATATGAAGAACATGAAACGGTCTGAAAAATAGGAGGATCATCAAGCAGTGTTCAAAAAAATGAAGAGCCTGAAAATGTGTGAAAAATATTCAGAGCTTCAAAATATGTCAAATATATGAGGAGCATGAAACGGTCTGAAAAATCGGAGGAGCATGAAACGGTGATTAAAAACATGAAGAGCCTGAAAAGGTGTGAAAAATATGAAAGGTTCAAAAGGTTGAAATATATGAGGAGCATGAAACAGGCCGAAAAATAGGAGAAGCATGAAGTGGTGTGGAAAAATATGAAGAGCCTAAAAAGTTGTGAGAAATATGAAGAGATTCAAAAGATGTGAAATACATGAGGAGCATGAAACTCTCTGAAAAATAAGAGGAGCATGAAGCAGTGTCAAAAACATGAAGAGCCTAAAAAGTTGTGAGAAATATGAAGAGCTTTAAAAGGTGTCAAAAATGAGATGAGCATGAAACGGTCTGAAAAATAGGAGGAACATGAAGCGGTGTTGAAAAACATGAAGAGCCTAAAAAGTTGTGAGAAATATGAAGAGCTTCAAAAGGGGTCAAAAATGAGATGAGCATGAAACGGTCTGAAAAATAGGAGCATGAAACGGTGATAAAAAACATGAAGAGCCTGAAAAGGTGTGAAAAATATGAAGAGCTTCAAAAGGTGTGAAATTCATGAGGAGCATGAAATGGTCTGAAAAATAGGACAAGAATGAAGTGGTGTGGAAAAACATGAAGAGCCTGAAAAGGTGTGAAAAATATGAAGAGCTTCAAGAGGTGTCAAAAATATGAAGAGCATGAAACGGTCTGAAAAATAGGACGATCATAAAGCGGTGATCAAAAACATGAAGAGCGTGAAAAGGTGTGAAAAATATGAAGAGCTTCAAAAGGTGTGAAATTCATGAGGATCATGAAACGGTCTGAAAATAGGAGAAGCATGAAGTGGTGTGGAAAAACATGAAGAGCCTGTAAAGGTGTGAAGAATATGAAGAGCTTCAAAAGGTGTCAAAAATATGAGGAGCATGAAACGGTCCGAAATATAGGAGGAGCATGAAGCAGTGTTCAAAAACATGAAGAGCCTGAAAACGTGTGAAAAATATGAAGAGCTTCAAAAGGTGTGAAATACATGAGGAGCATGAAACGGTCTGAAAAATAGGAGGAGCATGGAGCGGTGTTGAAAAACATGAAGAGCCTGAAAACGTGTGAAAATATGAAGAGCTTCAAAAATATGAAACATATGAAGAGCTTCCAAAGGTGTGAAAAATTTGAAGAGCTTCAAAAGGTGTCAAAATGAGATGAGCATGAAACGGTCTGAAAAATAGGAGGAGCATGAAGCGGTGTTGAAAATCATAAAGAGCCTGAAAAGTTGTGAAAAATATGAAGAGCTTCAAAAGATGTGAAAAATTTGAAGAGCTTCAAAAGGTGTCAAAATGAGATGAGCATGAAACGGTCTGAAAAATAGAAGGAGCATGAAGTGGTGTTGAAAAAAATGAAAAGCCTGAAAAGGTGTGAAATATATGAAGAGCTTCAAAAGGTGTCAAAAATATGAGGAGAATGAAATGGAATGTAAAATAGGAGAAGCATGAAATGGTGTTCAAAAACATGAAGAGCCTGAAAAGGTGTGAAAAACATGAAGAGCCTGAAAAGGTGTGAAAATTATGAAGAGCTTCAAAAGGTGTCAAATATATGAGGAGGATGAAACGGTCTGAAAAATAGGAGGAGCATGAAGTGGTGTTGAAAAACATGAAGAGCCTGAGAAGGTGTGAAAAATATGAAGAGCTTCAAAAGGTGTCAAAAATATGAGGAGCATGAAACGGTCTGAAAAATAGGAGGAGCATGAAGCGGTGTTGAAAAACTTGAAGAGCCTGAACACGTGTGAAAAATTTGAAGAGCATCAAAAGGTGTGAAAAATATGAAGAGCTTCAAAAGGTGTAAAAAATGAGATGAGCATGAAACGGTCTGAAAAATAGGAGGAGCAAGAAGTGGTGTTGAAAAAAATGAAGAGCCTGAAAATGTGTGAAACATATGAAGAGCTTCAAAAGGTGTCAAAAATATGAAGAGCATGAAATGGTCTGAAAAATAGGAGGGTCATGAAGCAGTGTTCAAAACGTGAAGAGCCTGAAAAGGTATGAAAAATATGAAGAGCTTCAAAAGGTGTGAAAGATATGAGGAGCATGAAACGGTCTGAAAAATAGAAGCGGCATGAAATGGTGTTCAAAAACATGAAGAGCCTGAAAAGGTGTGAAAATTATGAAGAGCTTCAAAAGGTGTGAAATACATGAGGAGCATGGAACGGTCTGAAAAATAGGAGAAGCATGAAGTGGTGTTGAAAAACATGAAGAGCATGAAAAGGAGTGAAAAATATGAAGAGCTTCAAAAGGTGTCAAACATATGAAGAACATGAAACGGTCTGAAAAATAGGAGGATCATCAAGCAGTGTTCAAAAAAATGAAGAGCCTGAAAATGTGTGAAAAATATTCAGAGCTTCAAAATATGTCAAATATATGAGGAGCATGAAACGGTCTGAAAAATCGGAGGAGCATGAAACGGTGATTAAAAACATGAAGAGCCTGAAAAGGTGTGAAAAATATGAAAGGTTCAAAAGGTGTGAAATATATGAGGAGCATGAAACAGGCCGAAAAATAGGAGAAGCATGAAGTGGTGTGGAAAAACATAAAGAGCCTAAAAAGTTGTGAGAAATATGAAGAGATTCAAAAGATGTGAAATACATGAGGAGCATGAAACTCTCTGAAAAATAAGAGGAGCATGAAGCAGTGTCAAAAACATGAAGAGCCTAAAAAGTTGTGAGAAATATGAAGAGCTTTAAAAGGTGTCAAAAATGAGATGAGCATGAAACGGTCTGAAAAATAGGAGGAACATGAAGCGGTGTTGAAAAACATGAAGAGCCTAAAAAGTTGTGAGAAATATGAAGAGCTTCAAAAGGGGTCAAAAATGAGATGAGCATGAAACGGTCTGAAAAATAGGAGCATGAAACGGTGATAAAAAACATGAAGAGCCTGAAAAGGTGTGAAAAATATGAAGAGCTTCAAAAGGTGTGAAATTCATGAGGAGCATGAAATGGTCTGAAAAATAGGACAAGAATGAAGAGGTGTGGAAAAACATGAAGAGCCTGAAAAGGTGTGAAAAATATGAAGAGCTTCAAGAGGTGTCAAAATATGAAGAGCATGAAACGGTCTGAAATATAGGAGGATCATGAAGCGGTGATCAAAAACATGAAGAGCGTGAAAAGGTGTGAAAAATATGAAGAGCTTCAAAAGGTGTGAAATTCATGAGGATCATGAAACGGTCTGAAAATAGGAGAAGCATGAAGTGGTGTGGAAAAACATGAAGAGCCTGTAAAGGTGTGAAGAATATGAAGAGCTTCAAAAGGTGTCAAAAATATGAAGAGCATGAAACGGTCCGAAATATAGGAGGAGCATGAAGCAGTGTTCAAAAACATGAAGAGCCTGAAAACGTGTGAAAAATATGAAGAGCTTCAAAGGTGTGAAATACATGAGGAGCATGAAACGGTCTGAAAAATAGGAGGAGCATGAAGCGGTGTTGAAAAACATGAAGAGCCTGAAAACGTGTGAAAAATATGAAGAGCTTCAAAAGGTGTGAAATACATGAGAATCATGAAATGGTCTGAAAAATAGGAGGAGCATGAAACGGTGTTCAAAAAGAGGAAGAGCCTGAAAATTTGTGAAAAATATGACAGCTTCAAAAGGTGTCAAAAATATGAGCAGCATGAAATGGTCTGAAAAATAGGAGGAGCATGAAGCGGTGTTCAAAAACATGAAGAGCCTGAAAAGGTGTGAAAAAAATGAAGAGCTTCAAAACTTGTGAAAAATATGAAGAGCTTCAAAAGGTATCAAAAATGAGATGAGGATGAAACGGTCTGAAAAATAGGGGGAGCATGAAACAGTGTTAAAAAACATGAAGAGCCTGAAAAGGTTTGAAAAATATAAAGAGCTTCAAAAGGTGTGAAAATTATGAGGAGCATGAAACGGCCTGAAAAATAGAAGCAGCATGAAACGGTGTGGAAAACATGAAGAGCCTGAAAAGGTGTGAAAATATGAAGAGCTTCAAAAGGCGTCAAAAATATTAAGAGCATGAAACTGTCTGAAAAATAGGAGGAGCATTGTAACATTGTTCAAAAACTTGAAGAGCCTGAAAAGGTGTGAAAAATATGAAGAGCTTCAAAAGTTGTCAAAAATATGAGGAGCATGAAACTGTCTGAAAAATATGAGGAGCATTGTAACATTGTTCAAAAACTTGAAGAGCCTGAAATGGTGTGAAAAATATGAAGAGCTTCAAAAGCTGTCTAAAATATGAGGAGCATGAAAAGTTCTGAAAAATAGGAGCAGCATGAACCGGTGTTGTAAAACATGAAGAGCCTGAAAAGGTGTGAAAAATATGAAGAGCTTCAAAAGGTGTCAAATATATGAGGAGGATGAAACGGTCTGAAAAATAGGAGGAGCATGAAGTGGTGTTGAAAAACATGAAGAGCCTGAGAAGGTGTGAAAAATATGAAGAGCTTCAAAAGGTGTCAAAAATATGAGGTGCATGAAACCGTCTGAAAAATAGGAGGAGCATGAAGAGGTGTTTAAAAAACATGAAGAGCCGGAAAAGGTGTGAAATATATGAAGAGCTTCAAAAGATGTGAAAAATATGAAGAGCCTGGAATGGTGTGCAAAATATGAAGAGCTTCAAAAGGTGTGAAATATATGAAGAGCTTCAAAATGTGTCAAAAATGAGATGAGCATGAAACGGTCTGAAAAATAGGAGGAGCATGAAACGGTGATCAAAAACATGAAGAGCCTGAAAAGGTGTGAAAAATATGAAGAGCTTCAAAAGGTGTGAAATAAATGAGGAGCATGAAACGTGCTGAAAAATAGGAGAGGCATGAAGGGGTGTGGAAAAACATGAGGAGCCTGAAAAGGTTTGAAAAATATGAAGAGCTTCAAAAGGTGTGAAATACATGAGGAGCATGAAACACTCTGAAAAATAGAAATAGCATGAGGCGGTGTTGAAAAACATGAAGAGCCTGAAAACGTGTGAAAATATGAAGAGCTTCAAAAATATGAAACATATGAAGAGCTTTCAAAGGTGTGAAAAATTTGAAAAGCTTCAAAAGGTGTCAAAATGAGATGAGCATGAAACGGTCTAAAAAATAGGAGGAGCATGAAGAGGTGTTGAAAATCATAAAGAGCCTGAAAAGTTGTGAAAAATATGAAGAGCTTCAAAAGATGTGAAAAATTTGAAGAGCTTCAAAAGGTGTCAAAAATATGGGAGCATGAAACGGTCTGAAAAATAGGAGGAAAATGAAGCGGTGTTGAAAAACATGAAGAGCCTGAACAGGTGAGAAAAATATGAAGAGCTTCAAAATGTGTCAAAAATATGAGAAACATGAAACGGTCTGAAAAATAGGAGCTTCATGAAACGGTGTTCAAAAACCTGAAGAGCCAGAAAAGGTGTGAAAAATATGAAGAGCCTCAAAAGGTTTGAAAAATATGAAGAGCTTCAAAAGCTGTCAAAAATGAGATGAGCATGAAACGGTCTGAAAAATAGGAGGGGCATGAAGTTCTGTTGAAAAACATGAAGAGCCTGAAAAGGGGTGAAAAATATGAAGACCTTCAAAAGGTGTCAAAAATATGTGGAGCATGAAACGGTCTGATATATAGGAGGAGCATGAAACGGTGTTCAAAAAAATGAAGAGCCTGAAAAGGTGTGAAAAATATGAAGAGCTTCAAAAGGTGTCAAAATATGAGGAGCATGAAACGGTCTGAAAAATAGGAGGAGCATGAAGCGGTGTTCAAAAACGTGAAGAGCCTGAAAAGGTGTGAAATATATGAAGAGCCTCAAAACGTGTCAAAAATAAGAGAAGCATGAAACGGTCTGAAAAATAGGAGGAGCATGAAGCTGTGTTGAAAAACATGAAGAGCCTGAAAAAGTGTGAAATATATGAAGAGCTTCAAAAGGTGTGAAGTACATGAGGAGAATGAAACCGACTGAAATATAGGAGGAGCATGAAGCGGTGTTCCAATACATGAAGAGCCTGAAAACGTGTGAAATATATGAAGAGATTCAAAAGGTGTCAAAAATATGAGGAGCATGAAACGGTCTGAAAAAAAGGAGGAGCAGGAAACCGTGTTCAAAAGTATGAAGAGCCTGAAAAGCTGTGAAAAATTTGAAGTGCTTCAAAGGGTGTGAAAATTAGGAGGAGCATGAAGCGGTGTTCCAAAACATGAAGAGCCTGAAAATGTGTGTAAAATATGAAGAGCTTCAAAAAGTGTCACAAATATGAGGAGCATGAAACGGTCTGAAAAATAGGAGGATCAAGAAGCGGTGTTGAAAAACATGAAGATCTGAAAACTTGTGAAAAATATGAAGAGCTTCAAAGGTTGTGAAAAATATGAAGAGCTTCAAAAGGTGTCAAAAATGAGATGAGAATGAAACGGTCTGAAAAATAGGTGGAGCATGAAGTGGTGTTGAAAAACATGAAGAGCCTGAAAAGGTGTGAAATATATGAAGAGATTCAAAAGGTATCAAAAATATGAGGAGCATGTAACGGTTTGGAAAATAGGACGAGCATGAAGTGGTGTTGAAAAACATGAAGAGCCTGAAAAGATGTGAAAAATATGAAGAGCTTCAAAAGGTGTCCACAATATGAGGAGTAAGAAACTGTCTGAGAAATAGGAGGAGCATAAAGTGGTGCTGAAAAACATGAAGAGCCTAAAAGGTGTGAAAAATAAGAAAAGCTTCAAAAGATGTCACAAATATGAGGAGCATGAAACCGTCTGAAAAATGGAGGACCATGAAGCGGTGTTGAAAAACATGAAGAGTCTGAAAAGTTGTGAAAAATATGAAGAGCTTCAAAAGGTGTCAAAAATGTGAGGAGCATGAAACGGTCTGAAAAATAGGAGGAGCATGAAACCGTGTCAAAAACATGAAGAGCCTGAAA
Source organism: Dama dama (assembly GCF_033118175.1). Classification (NCBI taxonomy): domain Eukaryota; kingdom Metazoa; phylum Chordata; class Mammalia; order Artiodactyla; family Cervidae; genus Dama; species Dama dama. The sequence continues at coordinate 5,388,402 of NW_026870885.1, forward strand.
AGGTGTGAAATATATGAAGAGATTCAAAAGGTGTGAAATACATGAGGAGCATGAAACGGTCTGAAAAATAGGAGGAGCATGAAGCGGTGTTTAAAAACATGAAGAGCCTGAAAAGGTGTGAAAAATATGAAGAGCTTCAAAACGTGTCAAAACTATGAGGAGTATGAAACGGTCTGAAAATAGGAGCAGCATGAAACAGTGTTCAAAAACATGAAGAGCCTGAAAAGGTGTGAAAAATATGAAGAGCTTCAAAAGGTGTCAAAAATTAGATTAGCATGAAACGGTCTGAAAAATAGGAGGAGCCTGAAGTGGTGTTGAAAAACATGAAGAGCCTGAAAAAGTGTAAAATATATGAAGAGCTTCAAAAGGTGTTAAAAATAGGAGGAGCATGAAGCGGTGTTCAAAAACATGAAGAGCCTGAAAATGTGTGTAAAATATGAAGAGCTTCAAAACGTGTCAAAAATATGAGGAGCATGAAACGGTCTAAAAAATAGGTGGTTCAAGAAGCGGTGTTGAAAAACATGAAGAGCGTGAAAACGTGTGAAAAATATGAAGAGGTTCAAAAGGTGTGAAAAATATGAAGAGCTTAAAATGTGTCAAAAATATGAGAAACATGAAACGGTCTGAAAAATAGGAGCTTCATGAAACGGTGTTCAAAAACCTGAAGAGCCAGAAAAGGTGTGAAAAATATGAAGAGCCTCAAAAGGTTTGAAAAATATGAAGAGCTTCAAAAGCTGTCAAAAATGAGATGAGCATGAAACGGTCTGAAAAATAGGAGGGGCATGAAGTTCTGTTGAAAAACATGAAGAGCCTGAAAAGGGGTGAAAAATATGAAGACCTTCAAAAGGTGTCAAAAATATGTGGAGCATGAAACGGTCTGAAATATAGGAGGAGCATGAAACGGTGTTCAAAAAAATGAAGAGCCTGAAAAGGTGTGAAAAATATGAAGAGCTTCAAAAGGTGTCAAAATATGAGGAGCATGAAACGGTCTGAAAAATAGGAGGAGCATGAAGCGGTGTTCAAAAACGTGAAGAGCCTGAAAAGGTGTGAAATATATGAAGAGCCTCAAAACGTGTCAAAAATAAGAGAAGCATGAAACGGTCTGAAAAATAGGAGGAGCATGAAGCTGTGTTGAAAAACATGAAGAGCCTGAAAAAGTGTGAAATATATGAAGAGCTTCAAAAGGTGTGAAGTACATGAGGAGAATGAAACCGACTGAAATATAAGAGGAGCATGAAGCGGTGTTCCAATACATGAAGAGCCTGAAAACGTGTGAAATATATGAAGAGATTCAAAAGGTGTCAAAAATATGAGGAGCATGAAACGGTCTGAAAAAAAGGAGGAGCAGGAAACCGTGTTCAAAAGTATGAACAGCCTGAAAAGCTGTGAAAAATTTGAAGTGCTTCAAAGGGTGTGAAAATTAGGAGGAGCATGAAGCGGTGTTCCAAAACATGAAGAGCCTGAAAATGTGTGTAAAATATGAAGAGCTTCAAAAAGTGTCACAAATATGAGGAGCATGAAACGGTCTGAAAAATAGGAGGATCAAGAAGCGGTGTTGAAAAACATGAAGATCTGAAAACTTGTGAAAAATATGAAGAGCTTCAAAGGTTGTGAAAAATATGAAGAGCTTCAAAAGGTGTCAAAAATGAGATGAGAATGAAACGGTCTGAAAAATAGGTGGAGCATGAAGTGGTGTTGAAAAACATGAAGAGCCTGAAAAGGTGTGAAATATATGAAGAGATTCAAAAGGTATCAAAAATATGAGGAGCATGTAACGGTTTGGAAAATAGGACGAGCATGAAGTGGTGTTGAAAAACATGAAGAGCCTGAAAAGATGTGAAAAATATGAAGAGCTTCAAAAGGTGTCCACAATATGAGGAGCAAGAAACTGTCTGAGAAATAGGAGGAGCATGAAGTGGTGCTGAAAAACATGAAGAGCCTAAAAGGTGTGAAAAATAAGAAAAGCTTCAAAAGATGTCACAAATATGAGGAGCATGAAACCGTCTGAAAAATGGAGGATCATGAAGCGGTGTTGAAAAACATGAAGAGTCTGAAAAGTTGTGAAAAATATGAAGAGCTTCAAAAGGTGTCAAAAATGTGAGGAGCATGAAACGGTCTGAAAAATAGGAGGAGCATGAAACCGTGTCAAAAACATGAAGAGCCTGAAAAGGTGTGAAATATATGAAGAGATTCAAAAGGTGTGAAATACATGAGGAGCATGAAACGGTCTGAAAAATAGGAGGAGCATGAAGCGGTGTTTAAAAACATGAAGAGCCTGAAAAGGTGTGAAAAATATGAAGAGCTTCAAAACGTGTCAAAACTATGAGGAGTATGAAACGGTCTGAAAATAGGAGCAGCATGAAACAGTGTTCAAAAACATGAAGAGCCTGAAAAGGTGTGAAAAATATGAAGAGCTTCAAAAGGTGTCAAAAATTAGATTAGCATGAAACGGTCTGAAAAATAGGAGGAGCCTGAAGTGGTGTTGAAAAACATGAAGAGCCTGAAAAATTGTAAAATATATGAAGAGCTTCAAAAGGTGTTAAAAATAGGAGGAGCATGAAGCGGTGTTCAAAAACATGAAGAGCCTGAAAATGTGTGTAAAATATGAAGAGCTTCAAAACGTGTCAAAAATATGAGGAGCATGAAACGGTCTAAAAAATAGGTGGTTCAAGAAGCGGTGTTGAAAAACATGAAGAGCGTGAAAACGTGTGAAAAATATGAAGAGGTTCAAAAGGTGTGAAAAATATGAAGAGCTTAAAATGGTGTCAAAAATGAGATGAGCATGAAACGGTCTGAAAAATAGGAGCAGCATGAAATGGTGTTCAAAAACATGAAGAGCCTGAAAAGGTGTGAAAAATATAAAGAGCTTCAAAGGCTGTGAAATACATGCAGAGCATCAAACGGTCTGAAAAATAGGAGGAGCAATAAAAGGTGTTCAAAAACATGAAAGCCTGAAAAGGTGAGAAAAATATGAAGAGCTTCAAAAGGTGTTAAATACATCAGGAGCATGAAACAGTCTGAAAATTAGGAGGAGCATGAAGCCGTGTTGAAAAACATGAAGAGCCTGAAAACGTGTGAAAAATATGAAAAGGTTCAAAATGTGTCAAAAATATGAGGAGCATGAAACGGTCTGAAAAATAGGAGGACCATGAAACGGTCTTCAAGACATAAAGAACCTGAAAAGGTGTGAAAAATATGAAGAGCTTTTAAAGGTGTCAAAAATATGAGGAGCATGAAACGGTCTGAAAAAGGGGAGGAGCATGAAGTGGGGTTGAAAATCATGAAGAGCCTGAAAAGGTTTGTAAAATATGAAGAGCTTCAAAAGGAGTGAAAGACTTGAGGAGCATGAAACCGTCTGAATTATAGGAGGAGCATGAAACGGTGTTGAAAAACATGAAGAGCCTCAAAAGGTGTGAAAAATATGAAGAGCTCAAAAGGTGTCAAAAATATGAAGAGCTTCAAAAAGTGTGACAAATGAGATGAGCATGAAATGGTCTGAAAAAGGAGGAGCATGAAGTGGTGTTGAAAAACATGAAGAGCCTGAAAAGGTGTAAAATATATGAAGAGATTCAAAAGGTGTCAAAAATATGAGGAGCTTGAAACGGTCTGAAAAATTGGAGGATCATGAAGCGTTGTTGAAAAACATGAAGAGCCTGAAAAGTTGTGAAAAATATGAAGAGCTTCAAAAGGTGTCAAAACTATGAGGAGTATGAAACGGTCTGAAAAATAGGAGCAGCATGAAACGGTGTTCAAAAACATGAAGAGCCTAAAAAGGTGTTAAAAATATGAAGAGCTTCAAAAGTTGTCAAAAATATGAGGAGCATGAAACGATCTGAAAAATAGGAGGAGCATGAAGCAGTGTTCACAAACATGACGAGCCAGAAAAGGTGTGAAAAATATGAAGAGCTTCAAAAGTTGTCAAAATATGAGGAGCATGAAACGGTCTGAAAAATAGGAAGAGCATGAAGCCGTGTTCAAAAACATGAAGAGCCTGAAATGGTGTGAAAAACATGAAGAGCCTAAAAGGTGTGAAAAATATGAAAAGCTTCAAAAGATGTCTCAAATATGAGGAGCATGAAACGGTCTGAAAAATTGGAGGATCATGAAGCGGTGTTGAAAAACATGAAGAGCATGAAAAGCTGTGAAAAATATGAAGAGCTTCAAAAGGTGTCAAAAATATGGGAGCATGAAACGGTCTGAAAAATAGGAGGAAAATGAAGCGGTGTTGAAAAACATGAAGAGCCTGAACAGGTGAGAAAAATATGAAGAGCTTCAAAATGTGTCAAAAATATGAGAAACATGAAACGGTCTGAAAAATAGGAGCTTCATGAAACGGTGTTCAAAAACCTGAAGAGCCAGAAAAGGTGTGAAAAATATGAAGAGCCTCAAAAGGTTTGAAAAATATGAAGAGCTTCAAAAGCTGTCAAAAATGAGATGAGCATGAAACGGTCTGAAAAATAGGAGGGGCATGAAGTTGTGTTGAAAAACATGAAGAGCCTGAAAAGGGGTGAAAAATATGAAGACCTTCAAAAGGTGTCAAAAATATGTGGAGCATGAAACGGTCTGAAATATAGGAGGAGCGTGAAACGGTGTTCAAAAAAATGAAGAGCCTGAAAAGGTGTGAAAAATATGAAGAGCTTCAAAATGTGTCAAAAATATGAGGAGCATGAAACGGTCTGAAAAATAGGAGGAGCATGAAGCGGTGTTCAAAAACGTGAAGAGCCTGAAAAGGTGTGAAATATATGAAAAGCCTCAAAACGTGTCAAAAATAAGAGAAGCATGAAACGGTCTGAAAAATAGGAGCATGAAGCGGTGTTGAAAAACATGAAGAGCCTGAAAAAGTGTGAAATATATGAAGAGCTTCAAAAGGTGTGAAGTACATGAGGAGAATGAAACCGACTGAAATATAGGAGGAGCATGAAGCGGTGTTCCAATACATGAAGAGGCTGAAAACGTGTGAAATATATGAAGAGATTCAAAAGGTGTCAAAAATATGAGGAGCATGAAACGGTCTGAAAAAAAGGAGGAGCAGGAAACCGTGTTCAAAAGTATGAACAGCCTGAAAAGCTGTGAAAAATTTGAAGTGCTTCAAAGGGTGTGAAAATTAGGAGGAGCATGAAGCGGTGTTCCAAAACATGAAGAGCCTGAAAATGTGTGTAAAATATGAAGAGCTTCAAAAAGTGTCACAAATATGAGGAGCATGAAACGGTCTGAAAAATAGGAGGATCAAGAAGCGGTGTTGAAAAACATGAAGATCTGAAAACTTGTGAAAAATATGAAGAGCTTCAAAGGTTGTGAAAAATATGAAGAGCTTCAAAAGGTGTCAAAAATGAGATGAGAATGAAATGGTCTAAAAAATAGGTGGAGCATGAAGTGGTGCTGAAAAACATGAAGAGCCTGAAAAGGTGTGAAAAATATGAAGAGCTTCAAAAGGTGTCCACAATATGAGGAGCAAGAAACTGTCTGAGAAATAGGAGGAGCATGAAGTGGTGCTGAAAAACATGAAGAGCCTAAAAGGTGTGAAAAATAAGAAAAGCTTCAAAAGATGTCACAAATATGAGGAGCATGAAACGGTCTGAAAAATGGAGGATCATGAAGCGGTGTTGAAAAACATGAAGAGTCTGAAAAGTTGTGAAAAATATGAAGAGCTTCAAAAGGTGTCAAAAATGTGAGGAGCATGAAACGGTCTAAAAAATAGGTGGATCAAGAAGCGGTGTTGAAAAACATGAAGAGCGTGAAAACGTGTGAAAAATATGAAGAGGTTCAAAAGGTGTGAAAAATATGAAGAGCTTAAAATGGTGTCAAAAATGAGATGAGCATGAAACGGTCTGAAAAATAGGAGCAGCATGAAATGGTGTTCAAAAACATGAAGAGCCTGAAAAGGTGTGAAAAATATAAAGAGCTTCAAAAGCTGTGAAATACATGCAGAGCATCAAACGGTCTGAAAAATAGGAGGAGCAATAAAAGGTGTTCAAAAACATGAAAGCCTGAAAAGGTGAGAAAAATATGAAGAGCTTCAAAAGGTGTTAAATACATCAGGAGCATGAAACAGTCTGAAAATTAGGAGGAGCATGAAGCCGTGTTGAAAAACATGAAGAGCCTGAAAACGTGTGAAAAATATGAAAAGGTTCAAAATGTGTCATAAATATGAGGAGCATGAAACGGTCTGAAAAATAGGAGGACCATAAAACGGTCTTCAAAACATAAAGAACCTGAAAAGGTGTGAAATATATGAAGAGCTTTTAAAGGTGTCAAAAATATGAGGAGCATGAAACGGTCTGAAAAAGAGGAGGAGCATGAAGTGGGGTTGAAAATCAGAAGAGCCTGAAAAGGTTTGTAAAATATGAAGAGCTTCAAAAGGAGTGAGAGACTTGAGGAGCATGAAACCGTCTGAATTATAGGAGGAGCATGAAACGGTGTTGAAAAACATGAAGAGCCTCAAAAGGTGTGAAAAATATGAAGAGCTCAAAAGGTGTCAAAAATATGAAGAGCTTCAAAAAGTGTGACAAATGAGATGAGCATGAAATGGTATGAAAAAGGAGGAGCATGAAGTGGTGTTGAAAAACATGAAGAGCCTGAAAAGGTGTAAAATATATGAAGAGATTCAAAAGGTGTCAAAAATATGAGGAGCTTGAAACGGTCTGAAAAATTGGAGGATCATGAAGCGGTGTTGAAAAACATGAAGAGCCTGAAAAGTTGTGAAAAATATGAAGAGCTTCAAAGGTGTCAAAAATGGGAGGAGCATGAAACGGTCTGAAAAATAGGAGGAGCATGAAATCGTGTTCAAAAACATGAAGAGCCTGAAAAGGTGTGAAAAATATGAAGAGCTTCAAAATGTGTGAAATACATGAGGAGCATGAAACGGTCTGAAAAGAAGGAGGAGCATGAAGCCGTGTTCAAAATCATGAAGAGCCTAAAAACGTGTGAAAAATATGAAGAGCTTCAAAATGTGTGAAAAATATGAAGAGGTTCCAAAGGTGTCAAAAATATGAGGAGCATGAAACGGTCTGAAAAATAGGAGAGGCATGAATTTGTGCTGAAAAACATGAAGAGCCCAAGAAGGTGTGAAAAATATGAAGAGCTTCAAAAGGTGTGAAATACATGAGGAGCATGAAACTGTCTGAAAAATAGGAGGTGCATGAAGTGGTGTTCAAAAACATGAAGAGCCTGAAAAGGTGTGAATAATATGAAGAGGTTCAAAAGGTGTGAAAAATATGAGGAGCATGATACGGTGTGAAAAATAGGAGGAGCATGAAGCGGTGTTCAAAACATGAAGAGCCTGAGAAGGTGTGAAAAATATGAAGAGCTTCAAAAGGTGTGAAATACATGAGGAGCATGAAACTGTCTGAAAAATAGGAGGAGCATAAAAAGGTGTTCAAGAACATGAAGAGCCTGAAAAGGTGTGAAAAATATAAAGAGCATCAAAAGGTGTGAAATACATGCGGAGCATTAAACGGTCTGAAAAATAGGAGGAGCATGAAGTGTTGTTGAAAAACATGAAGAGCCTGAAATCGTGTGAAAAACATGAAGAGCTTCAAAAGGTGTGAAATACATGAGGAGCATTAATCGATCTGAAAAATAGGAGTAGCATGAAGCTGTGTTGAAAAACATGAAGAGCCTGAAAAGGAGTGAAAAACATGAAGAGCTTCAAAAGGTGTGAAATATATGAAGAGCATCAACAGGTTTCAAAAATATGAGGAGCATGAAACGTTCTGAAAAATAGGAGGAGCATGAAGCGGTGTTCAAAACATGAAGAGCCTGAAAAAGTGTGAAAAATATGAAGAGCTTCAAAAGGTTTGAAAAATATGAAGAGCCTGAAAAGGTGTCAAAAATGAGATGAGCATGAAACGGTCTGAAAAATAGGAGGAGCATGAAGCGCTGTTCTAAACATGAAAAGCCTGAAAAAGTGTGAAAAATATGAAGAGCTTCACTGGTTTGAAAAATAAGAAGAGCCTGAAAAGTTGTGAAAGTTGACATGAGCATGAAACTTTCTGAAAAATAGGAAGAGCATGAAGAGGTGTTCAAAAACATGTACAGCCTGACAAGGTGTGAAAAATATGAAGAGCTTCAAAAGGTGTCAAAAATATGAGGAGCATGAAACGGTCTGAAAAATAGGAGGAGCATCAAGTGGTGTTGAAATACATGAAGAGCCTGAAAATGTGTGAAAAATATGAAGAGCTTCAAAACGTGTCAAAAATATTAGAAGCATGAAACGGTCTGAAAAATAGGAGCAGCATGAAGAGCTGTTCAAAAACATGAGGAGCCTGAAAAGGTGTGAAAAATATGAAGAGCTTCAAAAGGTGTGAAAAATAGGAGGAGCATGAGGCGGTGTTGAAAAACATGAAGAGCCTGAAAAAGTGTGAAAAATATGAAGAGCTTCAAAAGGTGTGAAAAATGGTGGAGCATGAAGTGTTGTTGAAAAACATGAAGAGCCTGAAATCGTGTGAAAAATATGAAGAGCTTCAAAAGGTGTGAAATACATGAGGAGCATTAATTGGTCTCAAAAATAGGAGTAGCATGAAGCGGTGTTGAAAAACATGAAGAGCCTGAAAAGGTGTGAAAATTATGAAGAGCTACAAAAGGTGTGAAGTACAGGAGGAGCATTAAACGGTCTGAAAAATAGGAGGAGCATGAAGCGGTGTTGAAAAACATGAAGAGCCTGAAAATGTATGAAAAATATGAAGAGCTTCAAAAGTTGTGAAAAATACGAGGAGCATGAAGAGGTGTTCAAAAACATGAAAAGCCTGAAATGTTGTAAAAAATATGAAAAGCTTCAAAAGGTGCCAAAAATATGAGGAGCAATAAACGGTCTGAAAAACCGGAGGAGCATGAAGCGGTGTTCAAAAACATGAAGAGCCTGAAAAGGTGTGAAAAATTTGAAGAGCTTCAAAAATGTGAAAAATATGAAGAGCTTCAAAAGGTGTGAAAAATATGAAGAGCTTCAAAAAGTGTCAAAAATATGAAGAGCATGAAACGGTCTGAAAAATAGGAGGAGCATGAAGTGGTGTTGAAAAACATGAAGAGCCTAAAAATGTGTGAAATATATGAAGAGCTTCAAAAGGTGTGAAAAATATGAAGAGCCTCAAAAGGTGTCAAAAATATGAAGAGCATGAGACGGTCGCAAAAATAGGAGGAACTTGAAGTCGTTTTCGAAAACATGAAGAGTCTGAAAAGGTGTGAAATAAAAGAAGAGCTTCAAAAGGTGTCAAAATTATGAGGAGCATGAAACGGTCTGAAAAATAGGAGGAGCATGATGCGGTGTTGAAAAATATGAAGAGCTTCAAAAGGTGTCAAAAATGAGATGACCATGAAACGGTCTGAGAAATAGAAGGAGCATGAAATTCTTTTGAAAAAAATGAAGAACCTGAAAAGGTGTGAAGTATATGAAGATTTCAAAAGGTGTCAAAAATATGAGGAGCATGAAACGGTCTGAAAAATAGGAGGAGCATGAAGTCATGTTGAAAAACATGAAGAGCCTGAAAATGTGTGAAAAATACGAAGAGCTTCAAAAGGTGTCACAAATATGAGGAGCATGAAACGGTCTGAAATATATGAGGAGCATGAAGCGGTGTTCAAAAACATGAATAGCCTGAAAAGGTGTGAAAAATATGAAGAGCTACAAAAGGTGTGAAAAATATGAAGAGCTTCAAAAGGTGTGAAAAATATGAAGAGATTCAAAAGGTGTGAAATACATGAGGAGCAGGAAATGGTCAGAAAAATAGGAGGAGCATGAAGCGGTGTTGAAAAACATGAAGAACCTGAAAAGGTGTTAAAAATATGAAGAGCTTCAAAAGGTGTCAAAAATATGAGGAGCATGTAACGGTCTGAAAAATAGGAGGAGCATGAAGTGGTGTTGAAAAACATGAAGAGACTGTAAATTTGTGAAAAATATGAAGAGCTTCAAATCGTTGCAAAAATATGAGAAGCATGAAACGGTCTGAAAAATAGGAGCAGGATGAAGAGGTGTTCAAAAACATGAAGAGCCTGAAAACGTGTGAAAAACATGAAGAGCTTCAAAAGCTGTGAAAAATAGGAGAAGCATGAAGCGGTGTTGAAAAACATGAAGAGCCTGAAAACGTGTGAAAAACATGAAGAGCTTCAAAAGGTGTGAAAAATATGAACAGCTTCAAAAAGTGTCAAAAATGAGATGAGCATGAAGCGGTCTCAAAAATGGTGGAGCATGAAGTGTTGTTGAAAAACATGAAGAGCCTGAAATCGTGTGAAAAATATGAAGAGCTTCAAAGGTGTGAAATACATGAGGAGCATTAATCGGTCTGAAAAATAGGAGTAGCATGAAGCGGTGTTGAAAAACAGGAAGAGCCTGAAAAGGAGTGAAAAATATGAAGAGCTTCAAAAGGTGTGAAATATATGAAGAGTTTCAACAGGTTTCAAAAATATGAGGAGCATGAAACGGTCTGAGAAATTGGAGGAGCATGAAGCGGTGTTCAAAACATGAAGAGCCTGAAAAAGTGTGAAAAATATGAAGAGCTTCAAAAGGTTTGAAAAATATGAAGATCCTGAAAAGGTGTCAAAAATGAGATGAGCATGAAACGGTCTGAAAAATAGGAGGAGCATGAAGCGGTGTTCTAAACATGAAAAGCCTGAAAAAGTGTGAAAAATATGAAGAGCTTCACTGGTTTGAAAAATAAGAAGAGCCTGAAAAGGTGTGAAAATTGACATGAGCATGAAACGGTCTGAAAAATAGGAAGAGCATGAAGAGGTGTTCAAAAACATGTACAGCCTGACAAGGTGTGAAAAATATGAAGAGCTTCAAAAGGTGTCAAAAATATGAGGAGCATGAAACGGTCTGAAAAATAGGAGGAGCATCAAGTGGTGTTGAAATACATGAAGAGCCTGAAAATGTGTGAAAAATATGAAGAGCTTCAAAACGTGTCAAAAATATGAGAAGCATGAAACGGTCTGAAAAATAGGAGCAGCATGAAGAGCTGTTCAAAAACATGAAGAGCCTGAAAAGGTGTGAAAAATATGAAGAGCTTCAAAAGGTGTGAAAAATAGGAGGAGCATGAAGCGGTGTTGAAAAACAAGAAGAGCCTGAAAACGTATGAAAAATATGAAGAGCTTCAAAAGGTGTGAAAAATATGAACACTTTCAAAAAGTGTCAAAAATGAGATGAGCATGAAGCGGTCTGAAAAATGGTGGAGCATGAAGTTTTGTTGAAAAACATGAAGAGCCTGAAATCGTGTGAAAAATATGAAGAGCTTCAAAAGGTGTGAAATACATGAGGAGCATTAATCGGTCTCAAAAATAGGAGTAGCATGAAGCGGTGTTGAAAAACATGAAGAGTCTGAAAAGGTGTGAAAAATATGAAGAGCTACAAAAGGTGTGAAGTACAGGAGGAGCATTAAACGGTCTGAAAAATAGGAGGAGCATGAAGCGGTGTTGAAAAACATGAAGAGCCTGAAAAGGTATGAAAAATATGAAGAGCTTCAAAAGGTGTGAAAAATACGAGGAGCATAAAGAGGTGTTCAAAAACATGAAAAGCCTGAAATGTTGTAAAAAATATGAAAAGCTTCAAAAGGTGTCAAAAATATGAGGAGCATGAAACGGTCTGAAAAACCGGAGGAGCATGAAGCGGTGTTGAAAAATATGAAGAGCTTCAAAAGGTGTCAACAATGAGATGACCATGAAACGGTCTGAGAAATAGAAGGAGCATGAAGTTCTTTTCAAAAAAAATGAAGAACCTGAAAAGGTGTGAAGTATATGAAGATTTCAAAAGGTGTGAAAAATATGAGGAGCATGAAACGGTCTGAAAAATAGGAGGAGCATGAAGTCATGTTGAAAAACATGAAGAGCCTGAAAATGTGTGAAAAATACGAAGAGGTTCAAAAGGTGTCACAAATATGAGGAGCATGAAACGGTCTGAAATATATGAGGAGCATGAGGCGGTGTTCAAAAATATGAAGAGCCTGAAAATTTGTGAAAACTATGAAGAGCTTCAGAAGGTGTCAAAAATTAGATGAGCATGAAACGGTCTGAAAAATAGGAGGGGCATGAAGTGGTGTTGAAAAACATTAAGAGCCTGAAAATGTGTGAAATATATGAAGAGCTTCAAAAGATTTCAGAAATGAGAGGAGCATGAAACGGTCTGAAAAATAGGAGGAGCATGAATCGGTGTTGAAAAACATGAGGAGCCTGAAAAGGTGTGAAAAATATGAAGAGCTTCAAAAGTTGTGAAAAATATGAAGAGCTTCAAATGCTGTCAAAAATGAGATTAGCATGAAACGGTCTGAGAAATAGGAGAAGCATGTAGTGGTGTTGAAAAACATGAAGAGCCTGAAAAAGTGTGAAATGTATGAAGAGCTTCGAAAGATTTCAGAAATGAGAGGAGCATGAAACGGTCTGAAAAATAGGAGGAGCATGAAGCGGTGTTGAAAAACATTAGGAGCCTGAAAATGTGTGAAAAATATGAAGAGCTTCAAAAGGTGTGAAAAATATGAAGAGCTTCAAAAGGTGTCAAAAATATGAGGAGCATGAACGGTGTGAAAAACAGGAGGAGCATGAAGCGGTGTTCAAAAACATGAATAGCCTGAAAATGTGTGACAAATATGAAGAGCTTCAAAGGTGTCATAAATATGAGGAGCATGAACGGTGTGAAAAATAGGAGGAGCATGAAGCAGTGTTAAAGAACATGAAGAGCCTGAAAAGGTGTGAAATATATGAAGAGCTTGAAAAGGTGTCAAAAATATCAGGAGCATGAAACGGTCTGAAACATAGGAGGAACATGAAAGGGTGTTAAAAAACATGAAGAGCTTCAAAAGGTGTGAAACATATAAAGAGCTTCAAAAGGTGTCAAATATATGAGGAGCAGGAAACCGTCTGAAAAATAGGAGGAGCATGAAGTGGTGTAGAAAAACATGAACCCTGAAAAGGTGTGAAAAATATGAAGAGCTTCAAAATGTGTCAAAATATGAGGAGCATGAAACTGTCTGAAATATAGGAGGAGCATGAAAAGGTGTTAAAAAACATGAAGAGCTTCAAAAGGTGTGAAACATATGAGGAGCATGAACCGGTCGGAAAAATAGGAGGAGCATGAAACGGTGTTAAAAAACATGAAGAGCTTCAAAAGGTGTGAAACATATGAAGAGCTTCAATAGGTGTCAAAAATATGAGGAGCATGAAACGGTCTGAAAAATAGGAGAAGAATAAAGCAGTGTTGAAAAACATGAAGAGCCTGAAAATGTGTGACAAATATGAAGAGCTTCAAAAGGTGTCAAAAATATGAGGGGCATGAAACGATATAAAAAATTGGAAGCGCAAGAAACGGAGTTCAAAAACATGAAGAGCCAGAAGATATGTGAAAAATATGAAGAGCTACAAAAGTTCTCAAAAATATGAGGAGCATGAACGGTCTGAAAAATAGGAGGAGCATGAAGTGGTGTTGAAAAATATGAAGAGCCTGAAAAGGTGTGAAAAATATGAAGAGCTTCAAAACGTGTCAAAAATATGAGGAGCATGAAACGGTCTGAAAAACAGTAGGAGCAAGAAATGGTGTTCAAAAACATAAAGAGCCAGAAAAGGTGTGAAAAATATGAAGAGCTTCAAAAGGTGTCAAAAATATGAGGAGCATGAAACGGTCTGAAAAATAGGAGGAGCATGAAGCGGTATTCAAAAACATGAAGAGCCTGAAAAGATTTGAAAAATATGAAGAGCTTCAAAAGGTGTCAAAAATATGACGAGCATGAAACGGTCTGAAAAATAGGAGGAGAATGAAGTGGTGTAATAAAACATGAAGACCCGGGAAATGAGTGAAAAATATGAAGAGCTTCAATAGGTTTCAAAAATATGAGGAGCATGAAACGGTTTGAAAAATAGGAAGAGCATGAAACGGTGTTAAAAAACATGAAGAGCTTCAAAAGGTGTGAAACATATGAAGAGCTTCAAAAGGTGTCAAAAATATGAGGATCATGAAACGGTCTGAAAAATAGGAGGAGCATGAAGTTGTGTTGAAGAACATGTAGAAACTTAAAAGGTGTGAAAAATATGAACAGCTTGAAAAGGTGTCAAATATATGAGGAGCATGAACGGTCTGAAAAATAGGAGGAGCATGAATTGGTGTTGAAAAACATGAAGAGCCTGAAAATGTGTGAAAAATATGAAGAGCTTCAAAAGGTGTGAAAAATATGAGGAGAATGAAACGGTCTGAAATATTGGAGGAGCAAGAAACGGAGTTCAAAAACATGAAGAGCCAGCAAAGGTGTGAAAAATATGAAGAGCTTCAAAAGATGGGAAATACATGAGGAGCATTAAACGGTGTTCAAAAACATGAAGAGCCTGAAAAGGTGTGAAAAATATGAAGAGCTTCTAAATATGTGAAATACATGAGGAGCATTAAATGGTCTGAAAAATATGAGGAGCATGAAGCGCTGTTCAAAAACATGAAGAGCCAGAAAAAGTGTGAAAAATATGAAGAGCTTCAAAAGGTGTGAAATGCATGAGGAGCATGAAACGGTCTGAAAAAAAGGAGGAGCATGAAGTGGTGTTGAAAAACATGAAGAGCCTGAAAAGGTGTGAAAAATATGAAGAGCTTCAAAAAGTGTCAGAAATTTGAGGAGCATGAAACGGTCTGAAAAATAGGAGGAGCATGAAGCGGTGTTCAAAACATGAAGAGCCTTAAAAGGTGTGAAAAATATGAAGAGCGTCAAAAGGTGTCAAATATATGGGGAGCATGAAACGGTCTGAAAAATAGGAGGAGCATGAAACGGTGTTCAAAAACATGAAGAGCCTGAAAATTTCTGAAAAGTATGAAGAGCTTCAAAAGGTGTGAAAAATATAAGGAGCACGAAACGTTCTGAAAAATAGGAGGAGCATGAAGCGCTGTTGAAAAACATGAAGAGCCTGAAAAGGTGTGAAAGATATGAAGAGTTTCAAAAGGTGTCAAAAATATGAGTAGCATGAAACAGTCTGAAAATTAGGAAGAGCATGAGGTGGTGTTCAAAAACATGAAGAGCTTGAAAAGGAGTGAAAAATATGAAGAGCTCCAAAGGTGTCAAAAATATGACGAGCATGAAACAGTCTGAAAATTAGGAAGAGCATGAAGTGGTGTTCAAAAACAGGAAGAGCCTGATAAGGGGTGAAAAATATGAAGAGCTTGAAAAGTTGTCAAAAATATGAGGAGCATGTAACGGTCTGAAAAACAGGGGGAGCATGAAGTGATGTTGAAAAACATGAAGAGACTGAAAACGTGTGAAAAATATGAAGAGCTTCAAAAATATGAAAAATATGAAAAGATTCAAAAGGTGTGAAAAATATGAAGAGCTTCAAAAGATGTCAAAAATGAGATGAGCATGAAACGGTCTGAAAAATAGGAGGAGCATGAAGCGGTGTTGAAAATCATGAAGAGCCTGAAAAGGTGTGAAAAATAGGCAGAGCTTCAAAAGGTGTCAAAAATATGAGGAGAATGAAACGGTCTGAAAAATACGAGGAGGATGAAGTGGTGTTGAAAAACATGAAGAGCCTAAAAGGTGTGAAAAATATGAAGAGCTTCAAAAGGTGTCAACAATATGAGGAGCAAGAAACAGTCTAAAAATAGGAGGAGCATGAAGCGGTGTTGAAAATCATGAAGAGCCTGAAAAGGTGTGAAATATATGAAGAGCTTCAAAAGGTGTGAAATACAAGAGGAGCATGAAACAGCCTGAAAAATAGGAGGAGCATGAAGCGGTGTTGAAAAATATGACGAAACAGAAAATGTGTGAAAAATATGAAGAGCTTCAAAGGTGTCAAAATATGTGAGCATGAAACGGTCTGAAAAATAGGAGGACCAGGAAGCGGTGTTGAAAAACATGAAGAGCCTGAAAAGGTGTGAAAAATATGAAGAGCTTCAAAAGGTGTCAAAAATATGAGGAGCATGAAACGGTCTGAAAATAGGAGGAACATGAAACCGTGTTCAAAAACATTAAGAGCCTCAAAAGGTGTGAAAAATATGAAGAGCTTCAAAAGGTGTCAAAAATATGAGGAGCATGAAACGGTCTGAAAAATAGGAGGAGCATGAAACGGTGTTCAAAAAAATGAAGAGCCTGAAATGGTGTGAAAAATATGAAGAGCTTCAAAAGGTTGGAAATATGGAGGAGCTAGAAACGGTCTGAAAAATAGGAGGAGCATGAAGCGGTGTTCAAAAACATGAAGAGCGTGAAATGGTGTGAAAAATATGAAGAGCTTCAAAAGGTGTCAAAAATATGAGGAACATGAAACGGTGTGAAAAATAGGAGGACCACAGGTGGTGTTCAAAAACATGAAGAGCCTGAAAACGTGTGAAACATATAAAGAGCTTCAAAAGGTGTCCAAAAAATGAGGAGCATGAAACGTTCTGAAAAATAGAAGGAACATGAAGCGGTGTTCAAAAGCATGAAGAGCCTGAAAATGTGTGAAATATATGAAGAGCTTCAAAAGATGTCAAAAATATGAGGAGCATGAAACGTTCTGAAAAATAGAAGGAACATGAAGCGGTGTTCAAAAGCATGAAGAGCCTGAAAAGGTGTGAAAAATATGAAGAGCTTCAAAAGATGTCAAAAATATGAGGAGCATGAAACGGTCTGAAAAATAGGAGGAGCATGAAGTGGTGTTGAAAAACATGAAGAGCCTGAAAATGTGTGAAAAATATAAAGAGCTTCAAAAGGTGTCAAAAATATGAGGTGCATGAAACGGTCTGAAAAATAGGAGGAGCATGAAGCGGATTTCACAAAAATGAAGAGCCTGAAAAGGTGGAAAAAATATAAAGAGCTTCAAAAGGCGTCAAAAATTTGAGGAGCATGAAACGGTCTGAAAAATAGGAGGAGAATGAAACGGTCTGAAAAATGGGAGGAGTATGAAGCGGTGTTGAAAAACTTGAAGAGCCTGAAAAAGTGTGAAAAACATGAAGAGCTTAAAAGTTGTGAGAAATATGAAGAGCTTCAAAAGGTGTCAAAATGAGACGAGCATGAAACGGTCTGGAAAGTAGGACGAGCATGAAGCGGTGTTGAAAAACATGAAGAGCCAGAAAAGGTGTGAAAAATATGAAGAGCTTCAAAATGTGTCAAAAATATGAGGAGCATGAAACGGTCTGAAAAATATGAGGAGCATTAAACGGTGTTCAAAAACATGAAGAGACTGAAATGGTGTGAAAAATATGAAGAGCTTCAAAAGGTGAGAAATATATGAGGACCATGAAACTGTCTAAAAATAGGAAGAGCTTGAAGCTGTGTTCAAAAACATGAAGAGCCTGAAAAGGTGTGAAATATATGAAGAGATTCAAAAGGTGTCAAAAAAATGAGGAGCATGAAACGGTCTGAAAAATAGGAGGAGCATGAAACGGTGTTCAAAACCATGAAGAGCCTGAAAAGGTGTGAAAACTATGAAGAGCTTCAAAAGGTGTCAACAATTTGAGCAGCATGAAACGGTCTGAAAAATAGGAGGAGCATGAAACGGTGTTCATAAACATGAATAGCCTGAAAAAGTGTGAAAAATATGAAGAGCTTCAAAAGCTGTCAATAATATGAGGAGAATGAAACGGTCTGAAAAACAGGACGATCATGAAGCGGTGTTGAAAAATATGAAGAGCCTGAAAAGTTGTGAAAAATATGAAGAGCTTCAAAAGGTGTGAAAAATATGAAGAGCTTCCAGAGGTGTCAAAAATGAGTTGAGCGTGAAACGGTCTGAAAAATAGGAGGAGCATGAAGTGGTGTTGAAAAACATGAAGTGCCTGAAATGGTGTGAAATATATGAAGAGCTTCAAAAGGTGTGAAATATATGAAGAGCTTCAAATGGCGAGAAATATATGAGGAACATGAAACGGTCTGAAAAATAAGAGGAGCATGAAGTGGTTGTGAAAAACATGAAGTGCCTGAAATGGTGGGAAATATATGAAGAGCTTCAAAAGGTGTGAAATATATGAAGAGCTTCAAATGGTGAGAAATATAGGAGGAGCATGAAACGGTCTGAAAAATAGGAGGATCAAGAAGCGGTGTTCAAAAACATGAAGAGCCTGAAAAGCTGTGAAAAATATGAAGAGCCTAAAGATGTGAAATAGTTGAAAAGCATGAAACGGTCTGAAAAATAGGACGAGCATGAAGCGGTGTTCAAAAAAATGAAGAGCCTGAAAAGGTGTGAAAAATATGAAGAGCTTCAAAAAGTGTCAAAAATATGAAGAGCTTCAAAAGATGTGAAACATATGAGGAGCATGAAATGCTCTGAAAAACAGGAGGAGCATGAAGCGGTGTTCAAAAACATGAAGAGCCTGAAAAGGTGTGAAAAATCTGAAGAGATTCAAAAGGTGTCAAATATATGAGGAGCATGAAACGGTCTGAAAAATAGGAGGAGCATGAAGCGGTGTTCAAAAACATGAAGAGACTGAAAAGATGTGAAAAATATGAATAGTTTTAAATGATGTGAAAAATATGAAGAACTTCAAAAGCTGTCAAAAATGAGAAGAGCATGAAACGGTCTGAAAAATAGGTGGAGCATGATGTGGTGTTGAAAAACATGAAGAGCCTGAAAAGGTGTGAAAAATTTGAGGTGCTTCAAAAGGTGTGAAAATTAGGAGGAGCCTGAAGCGGTGTTCAAAAACATGAAAAGCCTGAAAATGTGTGTAAAATATGAAGAGTTTCAAAACGTGTCAAAAATATGAGGAGCATGAAACGGTCTGAAAAATAGGAGGATCAAGAAGCAGTGTTGAAAAACATGAAGATCGGAAAACTTGTGAAAAATATGAAGAGCTTCAAAAGGTGTGAAAAATTTGAAGAGCTTCAAAAGGTGTCAAAAATGAGATGAGCATGAAACGGTCTGAAAAATAGGTGGAGCATGATGTGGTGTTGAAAAACATGAAGAGCCTGAAAAGGTGTGAAATATATGAAGAGATTCAAAAGGTGTCAAAAATATGAGGAGCATGTAACAGTTTGGAAAATAGGACGAGCATGAAGTGGTGTTGAAAAACATGAAGAGCCTGAAAAGATGTGAAAAATATGAAGAGATTCAAAAGGTGTCCACAATATGAGGAGCATGAAACTGTCTGAGAAATAGGAGGAGCATGAAGTGGTGCTTAAAAACATGAAAAGCCTAAAAGGTGTGAAAAATAAGAAAAGCTTCAAAAGATGTCACAAATATGAGGAGCATGAAACGGTCTGAAAAATTGGAGGATCATGAAGCGGTGTTGAAAAACATGAAGAGCCTGAAAAGGTGTGAAAAATATGAATAGTTTCAAAAGATGTGAAAAATATGAAGAACTTCAAAAGCTGTCAAAAATGAGATGAGCATGAAACTGTCTGAGAAATAGGAGAAGCATGAAGTGGTGTTGAACAACATGAAGAGCTTGAAAAAGTGTGAAATATATGAAGAGCTTCAAAAGGTGTGAAAAATATGAAGAGCTTCAAAAGGTGTCAAAAATATGAGGAGCATGAAACGGTCTGAAAAATAGGACGAGCATTGTAACATTGTTGAAAAAATTGAAGAGCCTGAAAAGGTGTGAAAAATATGAAGAGCTTCAAAAGGTGTCAAAAATATGAGGAGCATGAAAAGGTCTGAAAAATAGGAGGAGCTTGAAGCGGTGTTGAAAAACATGAAGAGCCTGATAACGTGTGAAAAATATGAAGAGCTTCAAAAGGTGTGAAAAATATGAGGAGCATGAACCGGTCTGAAAAATAGAAGGAGCCTTGTAACATTGTGGAAAAAATTGAAGACCTGAAAAGGTGTGAAAAATATGAAGAGCTTCAAAAGATGTCAAAAATATGAGAAGCATGAAAAGGTCTGAAAAATAGGAGGAGCATGAAGCGGTGTTGAAAAACATGAAAAGCCTGAAAAGGTGTGAAAAATATAAAGAGCTTCAAAAAGTGTCAACAATATGAGCAGCATGAAATGGTCTGAAAAATAGGAGGAGCATTAAACGGTGTTCATAAACATGAAGAGCCTGAAAAGGTGTGAAAAATATGAAGAGCTTCAAAAGCTGTCAATAATATGAGGAGCATGAAACGGTCTGAAAAACAGGACGATCATGAAGCGGTTTTGAAAAATATGAAGAGCCTGAAAAGTTGTGAAAAATATGAAGAGCTTCAAAAGGTGTGAAAAATATGAAGAGCTTCCAGAGGTGTCAAAAATGAGATGAGCATGAAACGGTCTTAAAAATAGGAGGAGCCTGAAGTGGTGATCAGAAACATGAAGTGCCTAAAATGGTGTGAAATATATGAAGAGCTTCAAAAGGTGTGAAAAATATGAAGAACTTCAAATGGTGAGAAATATATGAGGAGCATGAAACGGTCTGAAAAAAAGGAGGATCAAGAAGCTGTGTTGAAAAACATGAAGAGCCTGAAAAGGTGTGAAAAATTTGAAAAGCTTCCAAAGGTATAAAAATATGAGGAGCATGAAACGTTCTGAAAAATAGGAGGAGCATGAAACCGTGTTCAAAAATATGAAGAGTCTGAAAAGGTCTGAAAAATATGAAGAGCTTCAAAAGGTGTGAAATACATGAGGAGCTTAAAACGGTCTGAAAAATAGGAGGATCATGAAGCGGGGTTGAAAAATATGAAGAGCCTGAAAACGTGTGAAAAATATGAAGATCTGCAAAAAGTGTCAAGAATGAGATGAGCATGAAATGGTCTGAAAAATAGGAGGAGCATGAAGCGGTGTAGAAAAACATGAAGAGCCTGAAAAGGTGTGAAAAATATGAAGAGCTTCAAAAGGTGTCAAAAATATGACGAGCATGAAACGGTCTGAAAAATAGGAGGAGCATGAAGCGGTGTTCAAAAAAATGAAGAGCCTGTAAAGGTGTGAAATATATGAAGAGCTTCAAAAGGTGTTAAAAATAGGAGGAGCATGTAGCAGTGTTCAAAAACATGAAGAGCCTGAAAATGTGTGTAAATTATGAAGAGCTTCAAAACGTGTCAAAAATATGAGGAGCATGAAACGGTCTGAAAAATAGGTCGATCAAGAATCGGTCTTGAAAAACATGAAGAGCGTTAAAACGTGTGAAAAATATGAAGAGCTTCAAAAGGTGTGAAAAATATGAAAATCTTAAAATAGTGTCAAAAAATGAGATGAGCATGAAACGGTCTGAAAAATAGGTGGAGCATGATCTGGTGTTGAAAAACATGAAGAGCCTGAAAAATTGCGAAAAATATGAAGACCTTCAAAAGGTCTCAAAAATATGAGGAGCATGAAAGGATCTGAAAAGTAGGAGGAGCATGAAACGGTGTTCAAATACATGAACAGCCTGAAAAGCTGTGAAAAATATGAAGAGCCTCAAGGTGTGAAATACTTGAGGAGCATGAATCGGTCTGAAAAATAGGAGGAGCATGAAGCGGTGTTGAAAAACCTGAAGAGCCTGAAAATGTGTGAAAAATATGAAGAGCTTCAAAAGGTGTCAAAACTATGAGGAGTATGAAACGGTCTGAAAAATAGGAGCAGCATGAAACGGTGTTCACAAACATGAAGAGCCAGAAAAGGTGTGAAAAATATGAAGAGCTTCAATAGGTGTCAAAAATATGAGGAGCATGAAACGGTCTGAAAAATAGGAGGAGCATGAAGCCGTGTTCAAAAACATGAAGAGCCTGAAATGGCGTGAAAAACATGAAGAGCCTAAAAGGTGTGAAAAATATGAAAAGCTTGAAAAGATGTCACAAAAATGAGGAGCATGAAACGGTCTGAAAAATTGAAGGATCAAGAAGCGGGGTTCAAAAACATGAAGAGCCTGAAAACGTTTGAAAAATATGAAGAGCTTCAAAGGTGTGAAAAACATGAAGAGCTTCAAAAGCTGTCAAAAATGAGATGAGCATGAAACGGTCTGAAAAATAGGAGGAGATTGAAATGGTGATCAAAAACATGAAGCGCCTGAAAAGGTGTGAAAAATATGAAGAGCTTCAAAAGGTGTGAAATACAATAGGAGCATGAAACGGTCTGAAAAATAGGAGGAGCATGAAGCGGTGTTGAAAAACATGAAGAGCCTGAAAAGGTATTAAATATATGAAGAGCTTCAAAAGGTGTGAAAAATATGAGGAGCATGAAACGGTCTGAAGAATAGGAGGAGGATTGTAGCGGTGTTCAAAAACATGAAGAGCATGAAAAGGTGTGAAAAATATGAAGGGCTTCAAAAGGTGTGAAACACATGAGGAGCATGAAACTGTCTGAAAAATAGGAGGATCATGAAGCGGTGTTGAAAAACATGAAGAGCATGAAAAGCTGTGAAAAATATTAAGAGCTTCAAAACGTGTCAAAAATATGAGAAGCATGAAATGGTCTGAAAAATAGGAGCAGCATGAAACGGTGTTCAAAAATATGAAGAGCCTGAAAAGGAGTGAAAAATATGAAGAGCCTCAAAAGGTGTGAAAAATATGAAGAGCTTCAAAAGCTGTCAAAAATGAGATGAGCATGAAACGGTCTGAAAAATAGGAGGGGCATGAAGTTGTGTTGAAAAACATGAAGAGCCTGAAAAGGTGTGAAAAATATGAAGAGCTTCAAAAGTTGTTAAAAATAGGAGGAGCATGAAGCGGTGTTCCAAAATATGAAGAGCATGAAAATGTGTGTAAAATATGAAGAGCTTCAAAACGTGTCAAAAATATGAGGAGGATGAAACGGTCTGAAAAATAGGTGGATCAAGAAGCGGTGTTGAAAAACATGAAGAGCGTGAAAACGTGTGAAAAATATGAAGAGCTTCAAAAGGTGTGAAAAACATGAAGAGCTTAAAATGGTGTCAAAAATGAGATGAGCATGAAAAGTTCTGAAAAATAGGTGGAGCATGATGTGGTGTTGAAAAACATGAAGAGCCTGAAAAGTTGTGAAAAATATGAAGACCTTCAAAATGTGTCAAAAATATGAGGAGCATGAAAGGGTCTGAAAAATAGGAGGAGCATGAAACGGTGTTCAAAAACATGAAGAGCCTGAAAAGCTGTGAAAAATATGAAGAGCCTCAAGGTGTGAAATACTTGAGGAGCATGAATCGCTCTGAAAAATAGGAGGAGCATGAAGCGGTGTTGAAAAACATGAAGAGCCTGAAAAGGTGTGAAAAATATGAAGAGCTTCAAAACGTGTCAAAACTATGAGGAGTATGAAACGGTCTGAAAAATAGGAGCAGCATGAAATGGTGTTCAAAAACATGAAGAGCCTGAAAAGCTGTGAAAAATATGAAGAGCCTCAAGGTGTGAAATACTTGAGGAGCATGAATCGCTCTGAAAAATAGGAGGAGCATGAAGCGGTGTTGAAAAACATGAAGAGCCTGAAAAGGTGTGAAAAATATGAAGAGCTTCAAAACGTGTCAAAACTATGAGGAGTATGAAACGGTCTGAAAAATAGGAGCAGCATGAAACGGTGTTCAAAAACATGAAGAGCCTGAAAAGGTGTTAAAAATATGAAGAGCTTCAAAAGTTGTCAAAAATATGAGGAGCATGAAACGATCTGAAAAATAGGAGGAGCATGAAGAGGTGTTCACAAACATGACGAGCCAGAAAAGGTGTGAAAAATATGAAGAGCTTCAAAAGGTGTCAAAAATATGAGGAGCATGAAACAGTCTGAAAAATAGGAAGAGCATGAAGCCGTGCTCAAAAACATGAAGAGCCTGAAATGGTGTGAAAAACATTAAGATCCTAAAAGGTGTGAAAAATATGAAAAGCTTCAAAAGATGTCTCAAATATGAGGAGCATGAAACGGTCTGAAAAATAGGAAGAAAATGAAGCGGTGTTGAAAAACATGAAGAGCCTGAAAAGGTGAGAAAAATATGAGGAGATTCAAAACGTGACAAAAATATGAGAAGCATGAAACGGTCTGAAAAATAGGAGCTTCATGAAACGGTGTTCAAAAACCTGAAGAGCCAGAAAAGGTGTGAAAAATATGGAGAGCCTCAAAAGGTTTGAAAAATATGAAGAGCTTCAAAAGCTGTGAAAAATGAGATGAGCATGAAACGGTCTGAAAAATAGGAGGGACATGAAGTTGTGTTGAAGAACATGAAGAGCCTGAAAAGGGGTGAAAAATATGAAGAGCTTCAAAAGTTGTCAAAAATATGTGGAGCATGAAACGGTCTGAAATATAGGAGGAGCATGAAACGGTGTTCAAAAAAATGAAGAGCCTGAAAAGGTGTGAAAAATATGAAGAGCTTCAAAAGGTGTCAAAATATGAGGAGCATGAAACGGTCTGAAAAATAGGAGGAGCATGAAGCGGTGTTCAAAAACATGAAGAGCCTGAAAAGGTGTGAAATATATGAAGAGCCTCAAAACGTGTCAAAAATAAGAGAAGCATGTAACGGTCTGAAAAATAGGAGGAGCATGAAGCGGTGTTGAAAAACATGAAGAGACTTGAAACGTGTGAAATATATGAAGAGCTTCAAAAGGTGTGAAAAACATGAAGAGCTTCAAAAGGTGTGAAATACATGAGGAGCATGAAACGGTCTGAAAAATAGGAGGAGCCTAAAGCGGTGTTGAAAATCATGAAGAACCTGAAAAGGTATGAAAAATTTGAAGAGCTTCAAAAGGTGTGAAAAATATCAGGAGCATGAAACGGTCTGAAAAATAGGAGGAGCATGAAGCCGTGTTGAAAAACATGAAGAGCCTGAAAGGGTGTAACAAATATGAAGAGCTTCAGAAGGTGTCAAAAATGAGATGAGCATGAAACGGTCTGAAAAATAGGAGGAGCATGAAGTGGTGTTGAAAAACATGAAGAGCCTGAAAAAGTGTGAAATATATGAAGAGCTTCAAAAGGTGTGAAGTACATGAGGAGAATGAAACCGACTGAAATATAGGAGGAGCATGAAGCGGTGTTCCAATACATGAAGAGGCTGAAAACGTGTGAAATATATGAAGAGATTCAAAAGGTGTCAAAAATATGAGGAGCATGAAACGGTCTGAAAAAAAGGAGGAGCAGGAAACCGTGTTCAAAAGTATGAACAGCCTGAAAAGCTGTGAAAAATTTGAAGTGCTTCAAAGGGTGTGAAAATTAGGAGGAGCATGAAGCGGTGTTCCAAAACATGAAGAGCCTGAAAATGTGTGTAAAATATGAAGAGCTTCAAAACGTGTCAAAAATATGAGGAGCATGAAACGGTCTGAAAAATAGGAGGATCAAGAAGCGGTGTTGAAAAACATGAAGATCTGAAAACTTGTGAAAAATATGAAGAGCTTCAAAGGGTGTGAAAAATATGAAGAGCTTCAAAAGGTGTCAAAAATGAGATGAGCATGAAACGGTCTGAAAAATAGGTGGAGCATGAAGTGGTGTTGAAAAACATGAAGAGCCTGAAAAAGTGTGAAATATATGAAGAGATTCAAAAGGTGTCAAAAATATGAGGAGCATGTAACGGTTTGGAAAATAGGACGAGCATGAAGTGGTGTTGAAAAACATGAAGAGCCTGAAAAGATGTGAAAAATATGAAGAGCTTCAAAAGGTGTCCACAATATGAGGAGCAAGAAACTGTCTGAGAAATAGGAGGAGCATGAAGTGGTGCTGAAAAACATGAAGAGCCTAAAAGGCGTGAAAAATAAGAAAAGCTTCAAAAGATGTCACAAATATGAGGAGCATGAAACGGTCTGAAAAATTGGAGGATCATGAAGCAGTGTTGAAAAACATGAAGAGTCTGAAAAGTTGTGAAAAATATGAAGAGCTTCAAAAGGTGTCAAAAATGTGAGGAGCATGAAACGGTCTGAAAAATAGGAGGAGCATGAAAGAGTTTTCAAAAACATGAAGAGCCTGAAAAGGTGTGAAAAATATGAAGAGCTTCAAAAGGTGTCAAAAATTAGATTAGCATGAAACGGTCTGATAAATAGGAGGAGCCTGAAGTGGTGTTGAAAAATATGAAGAGCCTGAAAACGTGTGAAAAATATGAAGAGCTTCAAAAATATGAAAAATATGAAGAGATTCAAAAGGTGTGAAAAATATGAAGAGCTTCAAAAGATGTCAAAAATGATATGAGCATGAAACGGTCTGAAAAATAGGAGGAGCCTGAAGTGGTGTTGAAAAATATGAAGAGCCTGAAAACGTGTGAAAAATATGAAGAGCTTCAAAAATATGAAAAATATGAAGAGATTCAAAAGGTGTGAAAAATATGAAGAGCTTCAAAAGATGTCAAAAATGAGATGAGCATGAAACGGTCTGAAAAATAGGAGGAGCCTGAAGTGGTGTTGAAAAATATGAAGAGCCTGAAAACGTGTGAAAAATATGAAGAGCTTCAAAAATATGAAAAATATGAAGAGATTCAAAAGGTGTGAAAAATATGAAGAGCTTCAAAAGATGTCAAAAATGAGATGAGCATGAAAAGGTCTGAAGAAAAGGAGGAGCATGAAGCGGAGTTCACAAAAAAGAAGAGCCTGAAAAGGTGGAAAATATATGAAGAGCTTCAAAAGGTGTCAAAAATTTGAGGAGCATGAAACAGTCTGAAAAATAGGAGGAGCATGAATTGGTTTTGAAAAACATGAAGAGCCTGAAAACATGCGAAATATATGAAGCGCTTCAAAAGATGTGAAATACATGAGGAGCATGAAACAGTTGAAAAATAGGAGGAGCATGAAGTGATGTTGAAAAACATGAAGAGCCTGAAAATGTGTGAAATATATGAAGAGCTTCAAAAGGTGTGAAAAATATGATGAGCTTCAAAAGGTGTCAAAAATATGAAGAGCATGAAACGGTCGCAAAAATAGGAGGAACTTGAAGTGGTTTTCGAAAACATGAAGAGTCTGAAAAGGTGTGAAATATAAGAAGAGCTTCAAAAGTGTCAAAATTATGAGGAGCATGAAACGGTCTGAAAAATAGGAGCATCATGAAACAGTGTTGTCAAACATGAAGAGCCTGAAAAGGTGTGAAAAATATGAAGAGCTTGAAAACGTGTCAAAAATATGAGGAGCATGAAACTGTCTGAAAAATAGGAGGAGCATGATGCGGTGTTGAAAAATATGAAGAGCTTCAAAAGGTGTCAAAAATGAGATGACCATGAAACGGTCTGAGAAATAGAAGGAGGATGAAGTTCTTTTCAAAAAAATGAAGAACCTGAAAAGGTGTGAAGTATATGAAGATTTCAAAAGGTGTGAAAAATATGAGGAGCATGAAACGGTCTGAAAAATAGGAGGACCATGAAGTCATGTTGAAAAACATGAAGAGCCTGAAAATGTGTGGAAAATACGAAGAGCTTCAAAAGGTGTCACAAATATGAGGAGCATGAAACGGTCTGAAATATATGAGGAGCATGAAGCGGTGTTCAAAAACATGAAGAGCCTGAAAACGTGTGAAAAATTTGAAGAGCTTCAAAAATGTGAAAAATATGAAGAGCTTCAAAAGGTGTGAAATATATGAAGATCTTCAAAAGGTGTCAAAAATTAGATGAGCATGAAACGGTCTGAAAAATAGGAGGAGCATGAAGTGGTGTTCAAAAATTTGAAGAGCCTGAAATGGTGTGAAATATATGAAGAGCTTCAAAAGGTGTCAAATATATGAGGAGCAAAAACGGTCTGAAAATAGGAGGAGCATGAAGTGGTGTTGAAAGTCATGACGAGCCTGAAAAGGTGCGTAAAATATGAGGAGCTTCAAAATGTGTGAAATACATGAGGAGCATGAAACGGTCTGAAAAATAGGAGGAGCATGAAGCGGTGTTCAAAAATATGAAGAGCCTGAAAATTTGTGAAAACTATGAAGAGCTTCAGAAGGTGTCAAAAATTAGATGAGCATGAAACGGTCTGAAAAATAGGAGGAGCATGAAGTGGTGTTGAAAAACATTAAGAGCCTGAAAATGTGTGAAATATATGAAGAGTTTCAAAAGATTTCAGAAATGAGAGGAGCATGAAACGTTCTGAAAAATAGGAGGAGCATGAAGCGGTGTTGAAAAACATGAGGAGCCTGAAAAGGTGTGAAAAATATGAAGAGCTTCAAAAGTTGTGAAAAATATGAAGAGCTTCAAATGCTGTCAAAAATGAGATGAGCATGAAACGGTCTGAGAAATAGGAGAAGCATGTAGTGGTGTTAAAAAACATGAAGAGCCTGAAAAAGTGTGAAATATATGAAGAGCTTCAAAAGATTTCAGCAATGAGAGGAGCATGAAACGGTCTGAAAAATAGAAGGAGCATGAAGCGGTGTTGAAAAACATGAGGAGCCTGAAAAGGTGTGAAAAATATGAAGAGCTTCAAAAGTTGTGAAAAAAATGAAGAGCTTCAAATGCTGTCAAAAATGAGATGAGCATGAAACGGTCTGAGAACTAGGAGAAGCATGAAGTGGTGTTGAAAAACTTGAAGAGCCTGAAAAAGTGAAATGTATGAAGAGATTCAAAAGATTTCAGAAATGAGAGGAGCATGAAACGGTCTGAAAAATAGGAGGAGCATGAAGCGGTGTTGAAAAACATGAGGAGCCTGAAAAGGTGTGAAAAATATGAAGAGCTTCAAAAGGTGTGAAAAATATGAAGAGCTTCAAAAGGTGTCAAAAATATGAGGAGCACGAAATGCTCTGAAAAATAAGAGGAGCATGAAGCGGTGTTGAAAAATATGAAGAGCCTGAAAAGGTGTACAAAATATGAAGAGCTTCAAAAGGTGTCAAAAATATGAGGAACATGAAACGGTCTGAAAAATAGGAGGAGCATGAAGTGGGGTTGAAAATCATGAAGAGCCTGAAAAGGTGTGTAAAATATGAAGAGCTTCAAAAGGAGTGAAATACATGGGGAGCATGAAACCGTCTGATTTAGGAGGAGCATGAAGCGATGTTCATAAACATGAAGAGCCTGAAAAGTTGTGAAATATATGAAGAGCTTCAAAAGGTGTGAAAAATATGAAGAGCTTCAAAAGCTGTCAAAAATGAGATGAGCATGAAACCGTCTGAAAAATAGGACTAACATGAAGTGGTGTTGAAAAACATGAAGAGCCTGAAAAAGTGTGAAATATATGAAGAGCTTCAAAAGGTGTGAAATATATTAGGAGCTTCAAAAGATGTCAAAAATATGAGGAGCATGAAACGTTCTGAAAAATAGGAGGAGCATGAAGTGGTATTGAAAAACATGTAGAGCGTGAAAACGTGTGAAAAATATGAAGAGCTTCCAGAGGTGTCAAAAATGAGTTGAGCGTGACACGGTCTGAAAAATAGGAGGAGCATGATGCGGTGTTGAAAAACATGAAGAGCCTGAAATGGTGGGTAAAATATGAAGAGCTTCAAAAGGTGTCAAAAATATGAGGAGCATGAAACGGTTTGAAAAATAGGAGGAGCATTAAACGGTGTTCAAAAACATGAAGAGCCTGAAATGGTGTGAAAAATATGAAGAGCTTCAAAAGGTGTCAAAAATAGGAGGAGCATGAAACGGTCTGAAAAATAGGAGGAGCATGAAGCGGTGTAAAAAACATGAAGACCCTGAAAAGGTGTGAAAAATATGAAGAGCTTCAAAAGGTGTAAAAATATGAGGATCATGAAACGGTCTGAAAAATAGGAGGAGCATGAAGTGGTGTTGAAAAACATGAAGAGCCTGAAAAGGTGTGAAAAATATGAACAGCTTCAAAAGGAGTAAAAGACTTGAGGAGCATGAAACCGTCTGAATTATAGGAGGAGCATGAAACGGTGTTGAAAAACATGAAGAGCCTCAAAAGGTGTGAAAAATATGAAGAGCTTCAAAAGGTGTAAAAATATGAGGATCATGAAACGGTCTGAAAAATCGGAGGAGCATGAAATGGGGTTGAAAATCATGAAGAGCCTGAAAAGGTGTGTAAAATATGAAGAGCTTCAAAAGGAGTAAAAGACTTGAGGAGCATGAAACCGTCTGAATTATAGGAGGAGCATGAAACGGTGTTGAAAAACATGAAGAGCCTCAAAAGGTGTGAAAAATATGAAGAGCTCAAAAGGTGTCAAAAATATGAAGAGCTTCAAAAAGTGTGACAAATGAGATGAGCATGAAATGGTCTGAAAAAGGAGGAGCATGAAGTGGTGTTGAAAAACATGAAGAGCCTGAAAAGGTGTAAAATATATGAAGAGATTCAAAAGATGTCAAAAATATGAGGAGCTTGAAACGGTCTGAAAAATTGGAGGATCATGAAGCGGAGTTGAAAAACATGAAGAGCCTGAAAAGTTGTGAAAAATATGAAGAGCTTCAAAGGTGTCAAAAATGGGAGGAGCATGATACGGTCTGAAAAATAGGAGGTGCATGAAGTGGTGTTCAAAAACATGAAGAGCCTGAAAAGGTGTGAATAATATGAAGAGGTTCAAAAGGTGTGAAAAATATGAGGAGCATGATACGGTGTCAAAAATAGGAGGAGCATGAAGCGGTGTTCAAAACATGAAGAGCCTGAAAAGGCGTGAAAAATATGAAGAGCTTCAAAAGGTGTGAAATACATGAGGAGCATGAAACTGTCTGAAAAATAGGAGGAGCATGAAAAGGTGTTCAAGAACATGAAGAGCCTGAAAAGGTGTGAAAAATATAAAGAGCATCAAAAGGTGTGAAATACATGCGGAGCATTAAACGGTCTGAAAAAAAGGAGGAGCATGAAGTGGTGTTGAAAAACATGAAGAGCCTGAAAAGGTGTGAAATAAATGAAGAGCTTCAAAAGGTGTGAAAAATATGAAGAGCTTCTAAAGGTGTCAAAAATATGAGGAGCATGAAACGGTCTGAAAAATAGGAGGAGCATGAAAAGGTGTTCAAGAACATGAAGAGCCTGAAAAGGTGTGAAAAATATAAAGAGCTTCAAAATCTGTGAAATACATGCGGAGCATGAAATGGTCTGAAAAATAGGAGGAGCATGAAAAGGTGTTCAAAAACATGAAGAGCCTGAAAAGGTGTTAAAAATATGAACAGCTTCAAAAGTTGTGAAAAATATAAAGAGCTTCAAAAGGTGTCAAAATTGAGATGAGCATGAAACGGTCTGAAAAATCGGAGGAGCATTAAGTGGGGTTGAAAATCATGAAGAGCCTGAAAAGGTGTGTAAAATATGAAGAGCTTCAAAAGGAGTGAAATACATGAGGAGCATGAAACCGTCTGCATTATAGGAGGAGCATGAAACGGTGTTCAAAAACATGAATAGCCTGAAAAGTTGTGAAAAATATGAAGAGCTACAAAAGGTGTGAAAAATATGAAGAGCTTCAAAAGGTGTGAAAAATATGAAGAGCTTCAAAAGGTGTGAAATACATGAGGAGCATGAAATGGTCAGAAAAATAGGAGGAGCATGAAGCGGTGTTGAAAAACATGAAGAACCTGAAAAGGTGTTAAAAATATGAAGAGCTTCAAAAGGTGTCAAAAATATGAGGAGCATGTAACGGTCTGAAAAATAGGTGGAGCATGAAGTGGTGTTGAAAAACATGAAGAGACTTTAAATTTGTGAAAAATATGAAGAGCTTCAAATCATTGCAAAAATATGAGAAGCGTGAAACGGTCTGAAAAATAGGAGCAGGATGAAGAGGTGTTCAAAAACATGAAGAGCCTGAAAACGTGTAAAAAACATGAAGAGCCTCAAAAGGTGTGAAAAATATGAACAGCTTCAAAAAGTGTCAAAAATGAGATGAGCATGAAGCGGTCTCAAAAATGGTGGAGCATGAAGTGTTGTTGAAAAACATGAAGAGCCTGAAATTGTGTGAAAAATATGAAGAGCTTCAAAAGGTGTGAAATACATGAGGAGCATTAATCGGTCTGTAAAATAGGAGTAGCATGAAGCGGTGTTGAAAAACATGAAGAGCCTGAAAAGGAGTGACAAATATGAAGAGCTTCAAAAGGTGTGAAATATATGAAGAGCTTCAACAGGTTTCAAAAGTATGAGGAGCATGAAACGGTCTGAAAAATAGGAGGAGCATGAAGCGGTGTTCAAAACATGAAGAGCCTGAAAAAGTGTGAAAAATATGAAGAGCTTCAAAAGGTTTGAAAAATATGAAGAGCCTGAAAAGCTGTCAAAAATGAGATGAGCATGAAACGGTCTGAAAAATAGGACTAACATGAAGTGGTGTTGAAAAACATGAAGAGCCTGAAAAAGTGTGAAATATATGAAGAGCTTCAAAAGGTGTGAAAAATATTAGGAGGTTCCACAGAGGTCAAAAATATGAGGAGCATGAAACGGTCTGAAAAATAGGAAGAGCAAGAAACGGGTTTGAAAATCACGAAGAGCCTGAAAAGGTGTGAAAAATATGAGGAGCTTCAAAAGGTGTGAAATACATGAGGATCATGAAACTGTCTGAAAAATAGGAGGTGCATGAAGTGTTGTTCAAAATCATGAAGAGCCTGAAAACGTGTGAAAAATATGAAGAGCTTCAAAAATGTGAAAAATATGAAGAGCTTCAAAAGGTGTGAAACATATGAGGAGCTTCAAAAGGTGTCAAAAATTAGATGAGCATGAAACGGTCTGAAAAATAGGAGGAGCATGAAGTGGTGTTGAAAAACATGAAGAGCCTGAAAAGGTGTGAAATATATGAAGAGCTTCAAAGGTGTGAAAAATATGAGGAGCTTCAAAAGGTGACAAAAAAATGAAGAGCATGAAACGGTCTGAAAAATAGGAGGAGCATGAAGCGGTGTTCAAAAACATGAAGAGCCTGAAAAGGTGTGAAATATATGAAGAGCTTCAAAAGTTGTTAAAAATATGAAGAGCTTCAAAAGGTTTCAAAAAAATGAAGTGCATGAAACGGTCTGAAAATAGGAGGAGCATGAAACGGTGTTCAAAACATGAAGAGCCTTAAAAGGTGTGAAAAATATGAAGAGCTTCAAAAGGTGTCAAATATATGAGGAGTATGAAACGGTCTGAAAAATAGGAGGAGCATGAAGTGGTGTTGAAAAACATGAAGAGCGTGAAAAGGTGTGAAAAATATGAAGAGCTTCAAAAGGTACCAAAAATATGAGGAGCATGAAACGGTCTGCAAAAAGGACGAGCATGAAGCGGTGTTCAAAAACATGAAGAGCCTGAAAAGGTGTGAAAAATATGAAGAGCTTCAAAAGGTGTAAAAAATATGAAGAGCTTCAAAATGTGTCAAAAATGAGATGAGCATGAAACGGTCTAAAAAATAGGAGGAGCATGAAGCGGTTTCAAAAAAATGCAGAGACTAAAAAATTGTGAAAAATATGAAGAGCTTCAAAAGGTGTAAAAAATAGGAGGAGCATGAAACGGGTTGAAAAATAGGAGGAGCATGAACCGGTGTTCAAAAACATAAAGAGCATGAAAAGGTGTGAAAAACATGAAGAGCTTCATAAGGTGTCAAAATTAGTTTAGAATGAAAGGGTGTGAGAAATAGGAGGAGCATGAAGTTGTGTTGAAAACATGAAGAGCCTGAAAAGGTGTGAAATATACGAAGAGCTTCAAAAGGTGTCAAAAATAGGAGGAGCATGAAACGGTCTGAAAAATAGGAGGAGCATGGAGCGGTGTAAAAAACATGAAGACCCTGAAAAGGTGTGAAAAATATGAAGAGCTTCAAAAGGTGTCAAAAATATGAGGAGCATGAACGGTCTGAAAAACAGGAGGAGCATGAAGCGGTGTTCAAAAACATGAATAGCCTGAAAATGTGTGACAAATATGAAGAGCTTCAAAGGTGTCATAAATATGAGGAGCATGATACGGTCTGAAAAATTGGAGGAGCAAGAAACGGAGTTCAAAAACATGAAGAGCCAGAAAAGGTGTGAAAAATATGAAGAGCTACAAAAGTTGTCAAAAATATGAGGAGCATGAACGGTCTGAAAAATAGGAGGAGCTTGAAGTGGTGTTGAAAAACAATAAGAGCCTGAAAAGGTGTGAAAAATATGAAGAGCTTCAAAAGGTGTCAAAAATATGAGGAGCATGAAACGGTCTGAAAAATAGGAGGAGCATGAACAGGTATTCAAAAACATGAAGAGCCTGAAAAGCTCTGAAATTATGTCAAGCTTCAAAACGTGTGAAAAATATGAGGAGCATGAAACGGTCTGAAAAATAGGAGGAGCATGAAGCGGTGTTAAAGAACATGAAGAGCCTGAAAAGGTGTGAAATATATGAAGAGCTTGAAAAGTTGTCAAAAATATGAGGAGCATGAAACGGTCTGAAACATAGGAGGAACATGAAAGGGTGTTAAAAAACATGAAGAGCTTCAAAAGGTTTGAAACATATAAAGAGCTTCAAAAGGTGTCAAATATATGAGGAGCAGGAAACGGTCTGAAAAATAGGAGGAGCATGAAGTGGTGTAGCAAAACATGAAGACCCTGAAAAGGTGTGAAAAATATGAAGAGCTTCAAAATGTGTCAAAATATGAGGAGCATGAAACTGTCTGAAATATAGGAGGAGCATGAAAAGGTGTTAAAAAACATGAAGAGCTTCAAAAGGTGTGAAACATATGAGGAGCATGAAACGGTCAGAAAAATAGGAGGAGCATGAAACAGTGTTAAAAAACATGAAGAGCTTCAAAAGGTGTGAAACATATGAAGAGCTTCAAAAGGTGTCAAAAATTTGAGGAGCATGAAACGGTCTGAAAAATAGGAGAAGAATGAAGCAGTGTTGAAAAACATGAAGAGCCTGAAAATGTGTGACAAATATGAAGAGCTTCAAAAGGTGTCAAAAATATGAGGGGCATGAAACGGTCTAAAAAATTGGAAGAGCAAGAAACGGAGTTCAAAAACATGAAGAGCCAGAAGAGATGTGAAAAATATGAAGAGCTACAAAAGTTCTCAAAAATATGAGGAGCATGAACCGTCTGAAAAATAGGAGGAGCATGAAGCGGTGTTGAAAAACATGAAGAGCCTGAAAAGGTGTGAAAAATATGAAGAGCTTCAAAACGTGTCTAAAATATTAGGAGCATGAAACGGTCTGAAAAATAGTAGGAGCAAGAAATGGTGTTCAAAAACCTAAAGAGCCAGAAAAGGAGTGAAAAATATGAAGAGCTTCAAAAGGTGTCAAAAATATGAGGAGCATGAAACGGTCTGAAAAATAGGAGGAGCATGAAGCGGTATTCAAAAACATATAGAGCCTGAAAAGATTTGAAAAATATGAAGAGCTTCAAAAGGTGTCAAAAATATGACGAGCATGAAAAGGTCTGAAAAATAGGAGGAGAATGAAGTGGTGTAATAAAACATGAAGACCCGGAAAATGAGTGAAAAATATGAAGAGCTTCAATAGGTTTCAAAAATATGAGGAGCATGAAACGGTTTGAAAAATAGGAAGAGCATGAAACGGTGTTAAAAAACATGAAGAGCTTCAAAAGGTGTGAAACATATGAAGAGCTTCAAAAGTTGTCAAAAATATGAGGATCATGAAACGGTCTGAACAATAGGTGGAGCATGAAGTTGTGTTGAAGAACATGTAGAAACGGAAAAGGTGTGAAAAATATGAACAGCTTGAAAAGGTGTCAAAAATATGAGGAGCATGAACGGTCTGAAAAATAGGAGGAGCATGAATCGGTGTTGAAAAACATGAAGAGCCTGAAAATGTGTGAAAAATATGAAGAGCTTCAAAAGGTGTGAAAAATATGAGGAGAATGAAACGGTCTGAAATATTGGAGGAGCAAGAAACGGAGTTCAAAAACATGAAGAGCCAGAAAAGGTGTGAAAAATATGAAGAGCTTCAAAAGATGGGAAATACATGAGGAGCATTAAACGGTGTTCAAAAACATGAAGAGCCTGAAAAGGTGTGAAAAATATGAAGAGCTTCTAAAGATGTGAAATACATGAGGAGCATTAAACGGTCTGAAAAATATGAGGAGCATGAAGCGCTGTTGAAAAACATGAAGAGCCAGAAAAGGTGTGAAAAATATGAAGAGCTTCAAAATGTGTGAAATGCATGAGGAGCATGAAACGGTCTGAAAAAAAGGAGGAGCATGAAGTGGTGTTGAAAAACATGAAGAGCCTGAAAAGGTGTGAAAAATATGAAGAGCTTCAAAAGGTGTCAGAAATGTGAGGAGCATGAAACGGTCTGAAAAATAGGAGGAGCATGAAGCGGTGTTCAAAACATGAAGAGCCTTAAAAGGTGTGAAAAATATGAAGAGCGTGAAAAGGTGTCAAATATATGGGGAGCATGAAACGGTCTGAAAAATAGGAGGAGCATGAAACGGTGTTCAAAAACATGAAGAGCCTGAAAAGTTCTGAAAAGTATGAAGAGCTTCAAAAGGTGTGAAAAATATAAGGAGCATGAAACGTTCTGAAAAATAGGAGGAGCATGAAGCGCTGTTGAAAAACATGAAGAGCCTGAAAAAGTGTGAAAGATATGAAGAGTTTCAAAAGGTGTCAAAAATATGAGTAGCATGAAACAGTCTGAAAATTAGTAAGAGCATGAAGTGGTGAACAAAAACATGAAGAGCCTGAAAAGGAGTGAAAAATATGAAGAGCTCCAAAGGTGTCAAAAATATGACGAGTATGAAACAGTCTGAAAATTAGGAAGAGCATGAAGTGGTGTTCAAAAACAGGAAGAGCCTGAAAAGGAGTGAAAAATATGAAGAGCTTGAAAAGTTGTCAAAAATATGAGGAGCATGTAAAGGTCTGAAAAACAGGGGGAGCATGAAGTGATGTTGAAAAACATGAAGAGCCTGAAAACGTGTGAAAAATATGAAGAGCTTCAAAAATGTGAAAAATATAAAAAGATTCAAAAGGTGTGAAAAATATGAAGAGCTTCAAAAGATGTCAAAAATGAGATGAGCATGAAACGGTCTGAAAAATAGGAGGAGTATGAAGTGGTATTGAAAATCATGAAGAGCCTGAAAAGGTGTGAAAAATAGGCAGAGCTTCAAAAGGTGTCAAAAATATGAGGAGAATGAAACGGTCTGAAAAATATGAGAAGCATGAAGTGGTGTTGAAAAACATGAAGAGCCTAAAAGGTGTGAAAAATATGAAGAGCTTCAAAAGGTGTCAACAATATGAGGAGCATGAAACGGTCTGAAAAATAGGAGGAGCATGAAGCGGTGTTGAAAATCATGAAGAGCCTGAAAAGGTGTGAAATATATGAAGAGCTTCAAAAGGTGTGAAAATTATGAAGAGCTTCAAAAGGTGTCAAAAATATGAGCAGCATGAAACGTTCTGAAAAATAGGAGGAGCATGAAGCCGTGTTGAAAAACATGAAGAGCCTGAAAAAGTGTGAAAAATATGAAGAGCTTCAAAAGGTGTAAAAAATAGGAGGAGCATGAAACGGGTTGAAAAATAGGAGGAGCATAAAGCGGTGTTAAAAAACATGAAGAGCCTGAAAAGGTGTGAAAAATATGAAGAGCTTCAAAAGGTGTAAAAAATATGAAGAGCTTCAAAAGGTGTCAAAATTGAGATGAGCATGAAACGGTTGGAAAAATAGGAGGAGCATGAAGCGGTGTTCAAAATAATGGAGAGACTGAAAAATTGTGAAAAATACGAAGAGCTTCAAAAGGTGTAAAAAATAGGAGGAGCATGAAACGGGTTGAAAAATAGGAGGAGCATGAACCGGTGTTCAAAAACATAAAGAGCATGAAAAGGTGTGAAAAACATGAAGAGCTTCATAAGGTGTCAAAATTAGTTTAGCATGAAAGGGTCTGAAAAATAGGAGGAGCATGAAGTGGTGTTGAAAACATGAAGAGCCTGAAAAGCTGTGAAAAATATGAACAGCTTCTAAAGGTGTGAAATAAATGAGGAGCATGAAACGGTCTGAAAAATAGGAGGAGCATGAAGCAGTGTTCAAAAACATGAAGAACCGGAAAAGATGTGAAAAATATGAAGAGCTTCATAAGGTGTGAAAATTATGAGGAGCATGAAACGGTTTGAAAAATAGGAGGAGCATGAAAGGGTGTTCAAAAACATGAAGAGCCTGAAAAGGTGTGAAAAATATGAAGAGCTTCAAAAGGTTGGAAATACATGAGGAGCATGAAACGGTCTGGAAAATAGGACGACCATGAAGCGGTGTTGAAAAACATGAAGAGCCTGAAAAGATGGGTAAAATATGAAGAGCTTCAAAAGGTGTCAAAAATATGAGGAGCATGAAACGGTCTGAAAAATAGGAGGAGCATTAAACGGTGTTCAAAAACATGAAGAGACTGAAATGGTGTGAAAAATATGAAGAGCTTCAAAAGGTGTCAAAAATAGGAGGAGCATGAAACCGTCTGAAAAATAGGAGGAGCATGAAACGATCTGAAAAATGGGAGGAGCATGAAGCGGTGTTGAAAAACATGAAGAGCCTGAAAACGTGTGAAAAATATGAAGAGCTTCAAAAGGTGTCAAATATATGAGGAGCATGAAACGGTCTGAAAAATAGGAGGATCATGAAACGATCTGAAAATGGGAGGAGCATGAAGCGGTGTTGAAAAACATGAAGAGCCTGAAAAGGTTTGAAAAATATGAAGAGCTTCAAAAGGTGTCAAAAATATGAGGAGCATGAAACGGTCTGAAAATTAGGAGGAGCAAGAAACGGTGATCAAAAACATGAAGAGCCTGAAAAGGTGTGAAAAATATGAAGGGCTTCAAAAGGTGTGACAATTATGAGGAGCATGAAACGTCTGAAAAATAGGAGGAGCATGAAGCGGTGTTCAAAAACATGAAGAGCCTGAAAAGGTGTCAAAAATATGAAGAGCTTCAAAAGGTTGGAAATACATGAGTAGCATGAAACGGTCTGAAAATATGGAGAAGCATGAAGCGGTATTGAAAAACATGAAGAGCCTGAAAATGTGGGTAAAATATGAAGAGCATCAAAAGGTGTCAAAAATATGAGGAGCATGAAACGGTCTGAAAAATAGGAGGAGCATTAAACGGTGTTCAAAAACATGAAGAGCCTGAAATGGTGTGAAAAATATGAAGAGCTTCAAAAGGTTGGAAATACATGAGGAGCATGAAACGGTCTGAAATATAGGAGGAGCATGAAGCTGTGTTGAAAAACATGAACAGCTGAAAAGGTGGGTAAAATATGAAGAGCTTTAAAAGGTGTCAAAAATATGAAGAGCATGAAACGGTCTGAAAAATAGGAGGAG
This sequence comes from Dama dama, assembly GCF_033118175.1. Taxonomy (NCBI): domain Eukaryota; kingdom Metazoa; phylum Chordata; class Mammalia; order Artiodactyla; family Cervidae; genus Dama; species Dama dama. The sequence goes on from NW_026870885.1 coordinate 5,427,153, forward strand.
CATTAAATGGTGTTCAAAAAAAAGAAGAGCCTGAGAAGGTGTGAAAAATATGAAGAGCTTCAAAAGGTGTCAGTAATAGGGGGAGCATGAAACGGTCTGAAATATAGGAGGAGCATGAAGCAGTGTTGAAAAACATGAAGAGCCTGAAAAGGTGTGAAAAACATGAAGAGCTTAAAAGTTGTGAGAAATATGAAGAGCTTCAAAAGGTGTCAAAAATGAGATGAGCATGAAACGGTCTGGAAAGTAGGACGAGCATGATGCGGTGTTGAAAAACATGAAGAGCCAGAAAAGGTGTGAAAAATATGAAGAGCTTCAAAAAGTGTCAAAAATATGAAGAGCATGAAACGGTCTGAAAAATAGGAGGAGCATGAAGTGGTGTGAAAAACATGAAGAGCCTAAAAAGGTGTGATAAATATGAAGAGCTTCAAAACGTGTCAAAAATATGAGGAGCATGAAACGGTCTGAAAAACAGGAGGATCATGAAGCCGTGTTGAAAAACATCGGGAGCCGGAAAACGTGTGAAAAATATGAACAGCTTCAAAAGGAGTCAAAAATATGAGGAGCATGAAACGGTATGAAAAATAGGAGGAGCATGAAGCTGTGTAGAAAAACATGAAGAGCCTGAAAAGGTGTGAAAAATATGAAGAGCTTCAAAAGGTGTGAAAAATATGAGGAGCATGAAAAGGTCTGAAAAATAGGAAGAGCATGAAGCGGTTAGAAAACCATGAAGAGCCTTAAATGGTGTGAAAAATATGAAGAGCTTCAAAAGGTGTGAAAAATATGAGGAGAATGAAACGGTCTGAAATATTGGAGGAGCAAGAAACGGAGTTCAAAAACATGAAGAGCCAGAAAAGGTGTGAAAAATATGAAGAGCTTCAAAAGATGGGAAATACATGAGGAGCATTAAACGGTGTTCAAAAACATGAAGAGCCTGAAAAGGTGTGAAAAATATGAAGAGCTTCTAAAGATGTGAAATACATGAGGAGCATTAAACGGTCTGAAAAATATGAGGAGCATGAAGCGCTGTTGAAAAACATGAAGAGCCAGAAAAGGTGTGAAAAATATGAAGAGCTTCAAAATGTGTGAAATGCATGAGGAGCATGAAACGGTCTGAAAAAAAGGAGGAGCATGAAGTGGTGTTGAAAAACATGAAGAGCCTGAAAAGGTGTGAAAAATATGAAGAGCTTCAAAAGGTGTCAGAAATGTGAGGAGCATGAAACGGTCTGAAAAATAGGAGGAGCATGAAGCGGTGTTCAAAACATGAAGAGCCTTAAAAGGTGTGAAAAATATGAAGAGCGTGAAAAGGTGTCAAATATATGGGGAGCATGAAACGGTCTGAAAAATAGGAGGAGCATGAAACGGTGTTCAAAAACATGAAGAGCCTGAAAAGTTCTGAAAAGTATGAAGAGCTTCAAAAGGTGTGAAAAATATAAGGAGCATGAAACGTTCTGAAAAATAGGAGGAGCATGAAGCGCTGTTGAAAAACATGAAGAGCCTGAAAAAGTGTGAAAGATATGAAGAGTTTCAAAAGGTGTCAAAAATATGAGTAGCATGAAACAGTCTGAAAATTAGTAAGAGCATGAAGTGGTGAACAAAAACATGAAGAGCCTGAAAAGGAGTGAAAAATATGAAGAGCTCCAAAGGTGTCAAAAATATGACGAGTATGAAACAGTCTGAAAATTAGGAAGAGCATGAAGTGGTGTTCAAAAACAGGAAGAGCCTGAAAAGGAGTGAAAAATATGAAGAGCTTGAAAAGTTGTCAAAAATATGAGGAGCATGTAAAGGTCTGAAAAACAGGGGGAGCATGAAGTGATGTTGAAAAACATGAAGAGCCTGAAAACGTGTGAAAAATATGAAGAGCTTCAAAAATATGAAAAATATAAAAAGATTCAAAAGGTGTGAAAAATATGAAGAGCTTCAAAAGATGTCAAAAATGAGATGAGCATGAAACGGTCTGAAAAATAGGAGGAGTATGAAGCGGTTTTGAAAATCATGAAGAGCCTGAAAAGGTGTGAAAAATAGGCAGAGCTTCAAAAGGTGTCAAAAATATGAGGAGAATGAAACGGTCTGAAAAATATGAGAAGCATGAAGTGGTGTTGAAAAACATGAAGAGCCTAAAAGGTGTGAAAAATATGAAGAGCTTCAAAAGGTGTCAACAATATGAGGAGCATGAAACGGTCTGAAAAATAGGAGGAGCATGAAGTGGTGTTGAAAATCATGAAGAGCCTGAAAAGGTGTGAAATATATGAAGAGCTTCAAAAGGTGTGAAAATTATGAAGAGCTTCAAAAGGTGTCAAAAATATGAGCAGCATGAAACGTTCTGAAAAATAGGACGAGCATGAAGCCGTGTTGAAAAACATGAAGAGCCTGAAAAAGTGTGAAAAATATGAAGAGCTTCAAAAGGTGTAAAAAATAGGAGGAGCATGAAACGGGTTGAAAAATAGGAGGAGCATAAAGCGGTGTTAAAAAACATGAAGAGCCTGAAAAGGTGTGAAAAATATGAAGAGCTTCAAAAGGTGTAAAAAATATGAAGAGCTTCAAAAGGTGTCAAAATTGAGATGAGCATGAAACGGTTGGAAAAATAGGAGGAGCATGAAGCGGTGTTCAAAATAATGGAGAGACTGAAAAATTGTGAAAAATACGAAGAGCTTCAAAAGGTGTAAAAAATAGGAGGAGCATGAAACGGGTTGAAAAATAGGAGGAGCATGAACCGGTGTTCAAAAACATAAAGAGCATGAAAAGGTGTGAAAAACATGAAGAGCTTCATAAGGTGTCAAAATTAGTTTAGCATGAAAGGGTCTGAAAAATAGGAGGAGCATGAAGTGGTGTTGAAAACATGAAGAGCCTGAAAAGCTGTGAAAAATATGAACAGCTTCTAAAGGTGTGAAATAAATGAGGAGCATGAAACGGTCTGAAAAATAGGAGGAGCATGAAGCAGTGTTCAAAAACATGAAGAACCGGAAAAGATGTGAAAAATATGAAGAGCTTCATAAGGTGTGAAAATTATGAGGAGCATGAAACGGTTTGAAAAATAGGAGGAGCATGAAAGGGTGTTCAAAAACATGAAGAGCCTGAAAAGGTGTGAAAAATATGAAGAGCTTCAAAAGGTTGGAAATACATGAGGAGCATGAAACGGTCTGGAAAATAGGACGACCATGAAGCGGTGTTGAAAAACATGAAGAGCCTGAAAAGATGGGTAAAATATGAAGAGCTTCAAAAGGTGTCAAAAATATGAGGAGCATGAAACGGTCTGAAAAATAGGAGGAGCATTAAACGGTGTTCAAAAACATGAAGAGACTGAAATGGTGTGAAAAATATGAAGAGCTTCAAAAGGTGTCAAAAATAGGAGGAGCATGAAACCGTCTGAAAAATAGGAGGAGCATGAAACGATCTGAAAAATGGGAGGAGCATGAAGCGGTGTTGAAAAACATGAAGAGCCTGAAAACGTGTGAAAAATATGAAGAGCTTCAAAAGGTGTCAAATATATGAGGAGCATGAAACGGTCTGAAAAATAGGAGGATCATGAAACGATCTGAAAATGGGAGGAGCATGAAGCGGTGTTGAAAAACATGAAGAGCCTGAAAAGGTGTGAAAAATATGAAGAGCTTCAAAAGGTGTCAAAAATATGAGGAGCATGAAACGGTCTGAAAATTAGGAGGAGCAAGAAACGGTGATCAAAAACATGAAGAGCCTGAAAAGGTGTGAAAAATATGAAGGGCTTCAAAAGGTGTGAAAATTATGAGGAGCATGAAACGTCTGAAAAATAGGAGGAGCATGAAGCGGTGTTCAAAAACATGAAGAGCCTGAAAAGGTGTCAAAAATATGAAGAGCTTCAAAAGGTTGGAAATACATGAGTAGCATGAAACGGTCTGAAAAAATGGAGAAGCATGAAGCGGTATTGAAAAACATGAAGAGCCTGAAAATGTGGGTAAAATATGAAGAGCATCAAAAGGTGTCAAAAATATGAGGAGCATGAAACGGTCTGAAAAATAGGAGGAGCATTAAACGGTGTTCAAAAACATGAAGAGCCTGAAATGGTGTGAAAAATATGAAGAGCTTCAAAAGGTTGGAAATACATGAGGAGCATGAAACGGTCTGAAATATAGGAGGAGCATGAAGCTGTGTTGAAAAACATGAACAGCTGAAAAGGTGGGTAAAATATGAAGAGCTTTAAAAGGTGTCAAAAATATGAAGAGCATGAAACGGTCTGAAAAATAGGAGGAGCATTAAATGGTGTTCAAAAAAAAGAAGAGCCTGAAAAGGTGTGAAAAATATGAAGAGCTTCAAAAGGTGTCAGTAATAGGAGGAGCATGAAACGGTCTGAAATATAGGAGGAGCATGAAGCGGTGTTGAAAAACATGAAGAGCCTGAAAAGGTGTGAAAAACATGAAGAGCTTAAAAGTTGTGAGAAATATGAAGAGCTTCAAAAGGTGTCAAAAATGAGATGAGCATGAAACGGTCTGGAAAGTAGGACGAGCATGATGCGGTGTTGAAAAACATGAAGAGCCAGAAAAGGTGTGAAAAATATGAAGAGCTTCAAAAAGTGTCAAAAATATGAAGAGCATGAAACGGTCTGAAAAATAGGAGGAGCATGAAGTGGTGTGAAAAACATGAAGAGCCTAAAAAGGTGTGATAAATATGAAGAGCTTCAAAACGTGTCAAAAATATGAGGAGCATGAAACGGTCTGAAAAACAGGAGGATCATGAAGCCGTGTTGAAAAACATCGGGAGCCGGAAAACGTGTGAAAAATATGAACAGCTTCAAAAGGAGTCAAAAATATGAGGAGCATGAAACGGTATGAAAAATAGGAGGAGCATGAAGCTGTGTAGAAAAACATGAAGAGCCTGAAAAGGTGTGAAAAATATGAAGAGCTTCAAAAGGTGTGAAAAATATGAGGAGCATGAAAAGGTCTGAAAAATAGGAAGAGCATGAAGCGGTTAGAAAACCATGAAGAGCCTTAAATGGTGTGAAAAATATGAAGAGCTTCAAAAGGTGTCAAAAATATGAGGAGTATGACACGCTCTGAAAAATAGGAGAAGCATGAAGCGGTGTAGAAAAACATGAAGAGCCTTAAAAGGTGTGAAAAATATGAAGAGCTTCAAAAGGTGTCAAAAATATGAGGAGCATGACACGCTCTGAAAAATAGGAGAAGCATGAAGCGGTGTTGAAAAACATGAAAACCTGAAAAGGTGTGAAAAATATGAAGAGCTTCAAAAGGTGTGAAAAATTAGAGGAGCATATACGGTGTGAAAAATAGGAGGAGCATGAAGCGGTGTTGAAAAACATGAAGAGACTGAAAATGTGTGACAAATATGAAGAGCTTCAAAAGGTGTCAAAAATATGAGGGGCATGAAACGGTCTGAAAAATTGGAGGAGCAAGAAACGGAGTTCAAAAACATGAAGAGCCAGAAATGTTGTGAAAAATATGAAGAGCTTCAAGGTTGTCAAAAATATGAGGAGCATGAATGGTCTGAAAAATAGGAGGAGCATGAAGCGGTGTTCAAAAACATGAAGAGCCTGAATAGGTGTGAAAAATATGAAGAGCTTCAAAAGGTGTCATATAGATGAGGAGCATGAAACGGTCAGAAAAATAGGAGGAGCATGAAGCGGTATTCAAAAACATGAAGAGCCAGAAAAGGTGTGAAAAAAAAAGAGGTTCAAAAGGTGTCAAAAATATAAGGAGCATGAAACGGTCTGAAAAATAGGAGGAGCATGAAGCGGTATTCAAAAACATGAAGAGCCTGAAAAGCTGTGAAATTATGTCAAGCTTCAAAAGATGTGAAAAATATGAGGAGCAGGAAACGGTCTGAAAAATAGTAGGAGCATGAAGCGTTGTTAAAGAACATGAAGAGCCTGAAAAGGTGTGAAATATATGAAGAGCTTCAAAAGGTGTCAAAAATATGAGGGGCATGAAACGATCTGAAAAATAGGAGGAGCATGAAATGGTGTTAAAAAACATGAAGAGCTTCAAAAGGTGTGAAACATATAAAGAGCTTCAAATGGTGTCAAAAGTATGAGGAGCAGGAAACGGTCTGAAAAATAGGAGGAGCATGAAGTGGTGTAGAAAAACATGAAGACCCTGAAAAGGTGTGAAAAATATGAAGAGCTTCAAAAGGTGTCAAAATATGAGGAGCATGAAACTGTCTGAAATATAGGAGGAGCATGAAAAAGTGTTAAAAAACATGAAGAGCTTCAAAAGGTGTGAAACATATGAGGAGCGGGAAACGATCAGAAAAATAGGAGGAGCATGAAACGGTGTTAAAAAACATGAAGAGCTTCAAAAGGTGTGAAACATATGAAGAGCTTCAAAAGGTGTCAAAAATATGAGGAGCAGTAAATGGTATGAAAAATAGGAGGAGCATGAAGCGGTGTTGAAAACAAGAAGAGCCTGAAAAGGTATGAAATATATGAAGAGCTTCAAAAGGTTTCAAAAATATGAGGAGCATGAAACGGTCTGAAAAATAGGAGGAGCATGAAGTTGTGTTGAGAAACATGAAGAACCTGAAAAGGTGTGAAAAATATGAAGAGGATCAAAAGGTGTCAAAAATATGAGGAGCATGATACGGTCTGAAAAATAGGAGGAGCATGAAGCGGTGTAGAAAAACATGAAGAGCCTGAAAATGTGTGAAAAATATGAATAGCTTCAGAGGTGTCAAAAATATGAGGAGCAGGAAACGGTCTGAAAAATAGGAGGAGCATGAAGTGGTGTAGAAAAACATGAAGACAATGAAAAGGTTTGAAAAATATGAAGAGCTTCAAAAGGTGTCAAAATATGAGGAGCATGAAACTGTCTGAAATATACGAGGAGCATGAAAAGGTGTTAAAAAACATGAAGAGCTTCAAAAGGTGTGAAACATATGAGAAGCGGGAAACGATCAGAAAAATAGGAGGAGCATGAAGCCGTGTTGAAAAACATGAAGAGCCTGAAAACGTGTGAAAATTCTGAAGAGCTTCAAAAGGTGTCAAAAATGAGATGAGCATGAAATGGACTGAAAGATAGGAGGAGCATGAAGCGGTGTTGAAAAACATGAAGAGCCTGAAAAGGTGTGAAAAATATGAAGAGCTTCAAATGGTGTGAAATACATGAGGAGCTTGAAACGGTCTGAAAAATAGGAGGAGCATGAAGTGGTGTGGAAAAACGTGAAGAGCCTAAAAATGTGTGAAAAATATGAAGAGTTTCAAAAGGTGTGAAAAATATGAGAAGCAAGAAACGGTCTGAAAAATAGGAGGAGCATGAACCGGTGTTCGAAAACATGAAGAGCATGAAAATTTGTGACAAATATGAAGACCTTCAAAACGTGTCAAAAATGAGATGAGCATGAAACGGTCTGAAAAAAAGGAGGTGCATGAAGTGGTGTTGAAAAACATGAAGAGCCTGAGAACGTGTGAAAAATATGAAGAGCTTCTAAAGGTGTGAAAAATATGAAGAGCTTCAAAAGGTGTCAAAAATGAGATGAGCATGAAACGGCCTGAAAAATAGGAGGAGCATGAAGTGGTGTTGAAAAACATGATGAGCCTGAAAAAGTGGGAAATATATGAAGAGCTTCAAAACGTGTCAAAAATATGAGGAGCATGAAATGGTCTGAAAAATAGGAGAAGAATGAAGTGGTGTTGAAAAACATGAATTGCCTGAAAAGGTGTGAAAAATATGAAGAGCTTCAAAAGGTGTCAAAAATATGAGGAGAATGAAACGGTGTGAAATATTGGAGGAGCAAGAAACGGAGTTCAAAAACATGAAGAGCCAGAAAAGGTCTGAAAAATATGAAGAGCTTTAAAGGTTGTCAAAAATATGAGGAGCATGAATGGTCTGAAAAATAGGAGGAGCATGAAGCGGTGTTCAAAAACATGAAGAGTCTGAAAAGGTGTGAAAAATATGAAGAGCTTCAAAAGGTGTCATATATATGAGGAGCATGAAACGGTCTGAAAAATAGGAGGAGCATGAAGCGGTATTCAAAAACATGAAGAGCCGGAAAAGGTGTGAAAAATATGAAGAGCTTCAAAAGGTGTCAAAAATATAAGGAGCATGAAACGGTCTGAAAAATAGGAGGAGCATGAAGCGGTATTCAAAAACATGAAGAGCCTGAAAAGCTGTGAAATTATGTCAAGCTTCAAAAGATGTGAAAAATATGAGGAGCAGGAAACGGTCTGAAAAATAGTAGGAGCATGAAGCGGTGTTAAAGAACATGAAGAGCCTGAAAAGGTGTGAAATATATGAAGAGCTTCAAAAGGTGTCAAAAATACGAGGGGCATGAAACGGTCTGAAAAATAGGAGGAGCATGAAATGGTGTTAAAAAACATGAAGAGCTTCAAAAGTTGTGAAACATATAAAGAGCTTCAAATGGTGTCAAAAATATGAGGAGCAGGAAACGGTCTGAAAAATAGGAGGAGCATGAAGTGGTGTAGAAAAACATGAAGACCCTGAAAAGGTGTGAAAAATATGAAGATCTTCAAAAGGTGTCAAAATATGAGGAGCATGAAACTGTCTGAATTATACGAGGAGCATGAAAAGGTGTTAAAAAACATGAAGAGCTTCAAAACGTGTGAAACATATGAGGAGCGGGAAACGATCAGAAAAATAGGAGGAGCATGAAACGGTGTTAAAAAAACATGAAGAGCTTCAAAAGGTGTGAAACATATGAAGAGCTTCAAAAGATGTCAATAATATGAGGAGCATGAAACGGTATGAAAAATAGGAGGAGCATGAAGAGGTGTTGAAAAACAAGAAGAGCCTGAAAAGGTGTGAAAAATATGAAGAGCTTCAAAAGGTGGCAAAAATATGAGGAGCATGAAACGGTCTGAAAAAAGGAGGAGCATGAAATTGTGTTGAAAAACATGAAGAGCCTGAAAAGGTGTGAAAAATATGAAGAGCTTCAAAAGGTGTCAAAAATATGAGGAGCATGAAACGGTCTGAAAAATAGGAGTAGCATGAAACGGTGTTGAAATACATGAAGAGCCTGAAGAGGTGTGAAATATATGAAGAGCTTCAAAAGGTTTCAAAAATATGAGGAGCATGAAACGGTCTGAAAATTACGAGGAGGATGAAGTTGTGTTGAAAAACATGAAGAACCTGAAAAGGTGTGAAAAATAGGAAGAGCTTCAAAAGGTGTCAAAAATATGAGGAGCATGAAACGGTCTGAAAAATAGGAGGAGCATGAAGCGGTGTGGAAAAAGATGAAGAGCCTGAAAATGTGTGAAAAATATGAAGTGCTTCAAAATGTGTCAAAAATATGAGGAGAATGAAACGGTCTGAAATAACGGAGGAGCAAGAAAAGGAGTTCAAAAACATGAAGAGCCTGAAAAGGTGTGAAAAATATGAAGAGCCTCAAAATGTGTCATATATATGAGGAGCATGAAACGGTCTGAAAAATAGGAGGAGCATGAAGCGGTATTCAAAAACATGAAGAGCCTGAAAAGCTGTGAAATTATGTCAACCTTCAAAAGGTGTGAAAAATATGAGGAGCAGGAAACGGTCTGAAAAATAGTAGGAGCATGAAGCGGTGTTAAAGAACATGAAGAGCCTGAAAAGGTGTGAAATATATGAAGAGCTTCAAAAGGTGTCAAATATATGAGGGGCATGAAACGGTCTGAAAAATAGGAGGAGCATGAAACGGTGTTAAAAAACATGAAGAGCTTCAAAAGGTGTGAAACATAAAGAGCTTCAAAAGGTGTCAAAAATATGAGGAGCAGGAAACGGTCTGAAAAATAGGAGGAGCATGAAGTGGTGTAGAAAAACAAGAAGACCGTGAAAAGGTGTGAAAAATATGAAGAGCTTCAAAAGGTGTCAAAATATGAGGAGCATGAAACTGTCTGAAATATAGGAGGAGCATGAAAAGGTGTTAAAAAACATGAAGAGCTTCAAAAGGTGTGAAACATATGAGAAGCGGGAAACGATCAGAAAAATAGGAGGAGCATGAAGCCTTGTTGAAAAACATGAAGAGCCTGAAAACGTGTGAAAATTCTGAAGAGCTTCAAAAGGTGGGAAATATATGAAGAGCTTCAAAAGGTGTCAAAAATGAGATGAGCATGAAATGGTCTGAAAGATAGTAGGAGCATGAAGCGGTGTTGAAAAACATGAAGAGCCTGAAAAGGTGTGAAAAATATGAAGAGCTTCAAATGGTGTGAAATACATGAGGAGCTTGAAACGGTCTGAAAAATAGGAGGAGCATGAAATCTTGTTGAAAAATATGAAGAGCCTGAAAACGTGTGAAAATTATGAAGAGCTTCAAAAGGTGTGAAATATATGAAGAGCTTCAAAAGGTGTCAAAAATGAGATGAGCATGAAATGGTCTGAAAGATAGGAGGGGCATGAAGCGGTGTTGAAAAACATGAAGAGCCTGAAAAGGTGTGAGAAATATGAAGATCTTCAAAATGTGTCAAAAATATGAGGAGCATGAAACGGTCTGAAAAAAAGGAGGAGCAAGAAGTGATGTTTAAAAACATGAAGAGCCTGAAAAGGTGTGAAAAATATGAAGAGCATCAAAAGATGTGAAAAATATGAGGAGCATGAACCGGTCTGAAAAATGGGAGGAGCATGAAGCGGTTTGAAAAGCATGAAGAGTCTGAAAAGGTGTGGAAAATATGAAGAGCTTCATAAGGTGTCAAAAATATTAGGAGCATGAAACGGTCTGAAAAATAGGAGAAGAATGAAGTGGTGTTGAAAAACATGAAGTGCCTGAAAAGGTGTGAAAAATATGAAGAGCTTCAAAAGGTGTCAAAACTATGAGGAGTATGAAACGGTCTGAACAAAAGGAGGAGCATGAAGCGGTATTCAAAAACATGAAGAGCCAGAAAAGGTGTGAAAAAAAAAGAGGTTCAAAAGGTGTCAAAAATATAAGGAGCATGAAACGGTCTGAAAAATAGGAGGAGCATGAAGCGGTATTCAAAAACATGAAGAGCCTGAAAAGCTGTGAAATTATGTCAAGCTTCAAAAGATGTGAAAAATATGAGGAGCAGGAAACGGTCGGAAAAATAGTAGGAGCATGAAGCGTTGTTAAAGAACATGAAGAGCCTGAAAATGTGTGAAATATATGAAGAGCTTCAAAAGGTGTCAAAAATATGAGGGGCATGAAACGATCTGAAAAATAGGAGGAGCATGAAATGGTGTTAAAAAACATGAAGAGCTTCAAAAGGTGTGAAACATATAAAGAGCTTCAAATGGTGTCAAAAATATGAGGAGCAGGAAACGGTCTGAAAAATAGGAGGAGCATGAAGTGGTGTAGAAAAACATGAAGACCCTGAAAAGGTGTGAAAAACATGAAGAGCTTCAAAAGGTGTCAAAATATGAGGAGCATGAAACTGTCTGAAATATAGGAGGAGCATGAAAAGGTGTTAAAAAACATGAAGAGCTTCAAAAGGTGTGAAACATATGAGGAGCGGGAAACGATCAGAAACATAGGAGGAGCATGAAACGGTGTTAAAAAACATGAAGAGCTTCAAAAGGTGTGAAACATATGAAGAGCTTCAAAAGGTGTCATATATATGAGGAGCATGAAACGGTATGAAAAATAGGAGGAGCATGAAGTTGTGTTGAGAAACTTGAAGAACCTGAAAAGGTGTGAAAAATATGAAGGGGATCAAAAGGTGTCAAAAATATGAGGAGCATGAAACGGTCTGAAAAATAGGAGGAGAATGAAGCGGTGTAGAAAAACATGAAGAGCCTGAAAATGTGTGAAAAATATGAAGAGCTTCAAAAGGTGTCAAAAATATGAGGAGCAGGAAACGGTCTGAAAAATAGGAGGAGCATGAAGTGGTGTAGAAAAACATGAAGACAATGAAAAGGTTTGAAAAATATGAAGAGCTTCAAAAGGTGTCAAAATATGAGGAGCATGAAACTGTCTGAAATATAGGAGGAGCATGAAAAGGTGTTAAAAAACATGAAGAGCTTCAAAAGGTGTGAAACATATGAGAAGCGGGAAACGATCAGAAAAATAGGAGGAGCATGAAGCCGTGTTGAAAAACATGAAGAGCCTGAAAACGTGTGAAAATTCTGAAGAGCTTCAAAAGGTGTGAAATATATGAAGAGCTTCAAAAGGTGTCAAAAATGAGATGAGCACGAAATGGTCTGAAAGATAAGAGGAGCATGAAGCGGTGTTGAAAAACATGAAGAGCCTGAAAAGGTGTGAAAAATATGAAGAGCTTCAAATGGTGTGAAATACATGAGGAGCTTGAAACGGTCTGAAAAAGAGGAGGAGCATGAAGTGGTGTGGAAAAACGTGAAGAGCCTAAAAATGTGTGAAAAATATGAAGAGCTTCAAAAGGTGTGAAAAATATGAGAAGCATGAAACGGTCTGAAAAATAGGAGGAGCATGAACCGGTGTTCGAAAACATGAAGAGCATGAAAATTTGTGAAAAATATGAAGACCTTCAAAACGTGTCAAAAATGAGATGAGCATGAAACGGTCTGAAAAAAAGGAGGTGCATGAAGTGGTGTTGAAAAACATGAAGAGCCTGAGAACGTGTGAAAAATATGAAGAGCTTCTAAAGGTGTGAAAAATATGAAGAGCTTCAAAAGGTGTCAAAAATGAGATGAGCATGAAACGGCCTGAAAAATAGGAGGAGCATGAAGTGGTGTTGAAAAACATGATGAGCCTGAAAAAGTGGGAAATATATGAAGAGCTTCAAAAGGTGTCAAAAATATGAGGAGCATGAAACGGTCTGAAAAATAGGAGAAGAATGAAGTGGTGTTGAAAAACATGAATTGCCTGAAAAGGTGTGAAAAATATGAAGAGCTTCAAAAGGTGTCAAAAATATGAGGAGAATGAAACGGTCTGAAATATTGGAGGAGCAAGAAACGGAGTTCAAAAACATGAAGAGCCAGAAAAGGTGTGAAAAATATGAAGAGCTTTAAAGGTTGTCAAAAATATGAGGAGCATGAATGGTCTGAAAAATAGGAGGAGCATGAAGTGGTGTTGAAAAACATGATGAGCCTGAAAAAGTGGGAAATATATGAAGAGCTTCAAAAGGTGTCAAAAATATGAGGAGCATGAAACGGTCTGAAAAATAGGAGAAGAATGAAGTGGTGTTGAAAAACATGAAGTGCCTGAAAAGGTGTGAAAAATATGAAGAGCTTCAAAAGGTGTTAAAAATATAAGGAGCATGAAACGGTCTGAAAAATAGGAGGAGCATGAAGCGGTATTCAAAACCATGAAGAGCCTGAAAAGCTGTGCAATTATGTCAAGCTTCAAAAGGTGTGAAAAATATGAGGAGCATAAAACTATCTGAAATAAGGAGGAGCATGAAGCGGTGTTAAAGAACATGAAGAGCCTGAAAAGGTGTGAAATATATGAAGAGCTTCAAAAGGTGTCAAAAATATGAGGAGCATGAAACTGTCTGAAAAATAGGAGGAGTATGAAACGGTGTTCAAAAATATGAAGAGACTGGAATGGTGTGAAAAATATGAAGAGCCCAAAACGTGTCAAAAATATGAGAAGCATGAAACGGTCTGAAAAATAGGAGGAGTATGAAATCGTGTTCAAAAATATGAAGAGCCTGGAATGGTGTGAAAAATATGAAGAGCCCAAAACGAGTCAAAAATATTAGGAGCATGAAACGGTGTGAAAAATAGGAGGAGCATGAAGCGGATTTTAAAAACATGAACAGCCTGAAAGGTATGGAAAATATGAAGAGCTTCAAAAGGTGTGAAATTCATGAGGAGCATGAAACGGTCTGAAAAATAGGAGGAGCATGAAGCGGTGTTGAAAAACATGAAGAGCCTGAAAAGGTGTGAAAAAAATGAAAAGCTTCAAAAGGTGTCAATAATAAGATGTCCATGAAACAGTCTGAAAAATAGGAGGAGCATGAAACGAACTGAAATATAGGAGGAGCATGAAGCGGTGTTCAAAACAAGAAGAGCCTGAAAAGGTTGACAAATATAAAGAGCTTCAAAACGTGTGAAAAATATGAGGAGCATGTAACGGTCTGAAAAATAGGAGGAGCATGAAACGGTGTGGAAAACATAAAGAGCATGAAAAGGTGTGAAAAATATGAAGAGCTTCAAAAGGTGTCAAAAATATGAGGAGCATGAAACGGTCTCAAAAATAGGAGGAGCATGAAGCGGTGTTGAAAAACATGAAGAGCCTGAAAAGGTGTGAAAAAAATGAAGAGCTTCAAAAGGTGTCAAAATATGAGGAGCATGAAACGGTCTGAAAAATAGTAGGAACATGAATCTGTGCTCAAATACATGAAGCGCCTGAGAAGGTGCGAAAGATATGAAGAGCTTCAAAAGGTGTGAAAAATATTAGGACCATGAAACGATCTCAAAAATAGGAGCAGCATGAAGCGGTGTTAAAAAACATGAAGAGCCTGAAAAGGTGTGTCAAATGTAAAGAGCTTCAAGATGTGTGAAAAATATGAGGAGCATGAAACGGTCTGAAAAATAGGAGGAGCATGAAACGGTGTGAAAAACATGAAGAGCATGAAAAGGTGTGAAAAATATGAAGAGCTTCAAAAGGTGTGAAAAATATGAGGAGCATGAAACGGTCTGAAAAATAGGAAGAGCATGAAGTGGTGTTTAAAAACATGAAGAGCCTGAAAAGGTGTGAAAAATATGAGGAACTTCAAAAGGTTTGAAAAATATGAAGAGCATGGAACGGTCTGAAAAATAGGAGGAAGATAAAGCGTTGTTCAAAAACATGAAGAGCCTGAAAAGGGGTGACAAATATGAAGAGCTTCAAAAGGTGTCAAAAATATGAGGAGCATGAAACGGTCTCAAAAATAGGAGGAGCATGAAGCGGTGTTTAAAAACATGAAGAGCCTGAAATGGTGTGAAAAATGTGAAGAGCCCAAAACGTGTCAAAAATATGAGGAGCATGAAACGTTCTGAAAAATAGGAGGAGCATGAAGCGGTGTTCAAAAACATGAAGAGCCTGAAGAGGTGTGAAAAATATGAAGAGCTCCGAAAGTTGTCAGAAATATGTGGAGCGTGAAACGGTCTCAAAAATAGGAGGAGGGTGAAACGGTAATGAAAAACATGAAGAGCCTGAAAACGTGTGAAAAATATGAGGAGCTTGAAAAGGTGTAAAAAATATGAGGAGCATGAAACGGTCTGAAGAATAGGAGGAGCATTAAGCGGTTTGAAAAACATGAAGAGCCTGAAAAGGAGTGAAAAATATGAAGAGCTACAAAACGTGTCAAAATATGAGGAGCATGAAACGGTCTCAAAAATAGGGGGAGCATGAAATGGTCTGAAAAATAGGAGGAGCATGAAACGGTGTTGAAAAAAATCAAGAGCCTGAAAACGTGTGAAAAATAGGAGGAGCTTCAAAAGGTGTGAAATACATGAGGAGCATGAAACGGTCTCAAATATAGTAGGAGTATGAAGCGGTGTTGAAAAACATGAAGAGCCTGAAAAGTTGTGACAAATATAAAGAGCTTCAAAAGGTGTGAAAAATATGAGGAGCAAGAAACGGTCTGAAAAATAGGAGGAGCATGAAACGGTGTGAAAAACATGAAGAGCCTGAAAAGGTGTGAAAAATATGAAGAGCTTCAAAAGGTGTAAAAAATTTAAGCAGCATGAAACGGTCTGAAAAATAGGAGGAGCATGAAGTGGAGATGAAAAACATGAAGTGCCTGAAAAGGTGTGCAAATTATGAAGAGCTTCAAAAGGTGTAAAAAATGAGATGAGCATGAAACGGTCTGAAAAATAGGAGGACCATGGATCGGTGTTCAAAAACATGAAGAGCCTGAAAAGGTGTGAAAAATATGAAGAGCTTCAAAAAGTGTCAAATATATGAGGACAAAGAAACGGTCTGAAAAAAAGGAGGAGCTTGAAGCGGTGTTCAAAAACATGAAGAGCCTGAAAAGTTGTGAAAAACATGAAGAGCTTCAAAAGCTGTAAAAATGAGATGAGCAGGAAACGGTCTGAAAAAAAGCAGGAGCATGAAGTGTTGTTGAAAATCTTGAAGAGCTTGAAAAGGTGTGAAAAATATGAAGAGCTTCAAAAGGTGTCAAAAATATGAGGATCATGAAACGGTCTGAAAAATAGGAGCAACATGAAACGGTCTTAAAAATAAGAGGAGCATGAAATGGTGTTGAAAAACAGGAAGAGCCTGAAAATGTGAGAAAAATATGAAGAGCTTCAAAAGGGTTCAAAAAAATGAGGAGCATGAAACTGTCTGAAAAAGAGGAGGAGCATGAACCGGTGTTGAAAAACATGAAGAGCCTGAAAAGGTGTGAAAAATATGAAGAGGTTTAAAAGGTGTCAAAAATATGAGGAGCATGAAACTTTCTGAAAAATAGGAGGATCATGACACCGTGTTCAAAAACATGAAGAGCCTGAAAAGGTGTGAAAAATATGAAGAGCTTCAAAAGGTGTTAAAAATTTGAGCAGCATGAAACGGTCTGAAAAATAGGAGGAGCATGTAGTGGAGCTGAAAAACATGAAGTGCCTGAAAAGGTGTGCAAAATATGAAGAGCTTCAAAAGGTGTAAAAAATGAGATGAGCATGAAACGGTCTGAAAAATAGGAGGAGCATGAACTGGTGCTGAAAAACATGAAGAGCCTGAAAAGGTGTGAAAAATATGAAGAGCTTCAAAAGGTGTGAAAAATATGAGGAGCATGAAACGTTCTGAAAAATAGGAGGAGCATGGATCAGTGTTCAAAAACATGAAGAGCCTGAAAAGGTGTGAAAAATATGAAGAGCTTCAAAAGGTGTCAAATATATGAGGAGAAAGAAACGGTCTGAAAAAAAGGAGGAGCATGAAGCGGTGTACAAAAACATGAAGAGCCTGAAAAGGTGTGAAAAATATGAAGAGCTTCAAAAGCTGTCAAAAATGAGATGAGCATGAAACGGTCTGAAAAAGAGCAGGAGCATGAAGCGTTGTTGAAAATCTTGAAGAGCTTGAAAATGTGTGAAAAATATGAAGAGCTTCAAAAGGTTTCAAAAATATGAGGATCATGAAACGGTCTGAAAAATAGGAGCAACATGAAACGGTCTTAAAAATAAGAGGAGCATGAAATGGTTTTGAAAAACATGAAGAGCCTGAAAAGGTGTGAAAAATATGAAGACGTTTAAAAGGTGTCAAAAATATGAGGAGCATGAAACTTTCTGAAAAATAGGAGGATCATGAAGCGGTGTTGAAAAACATGAAGAGCCTGAAAAGGTGTGAAAAATATGAAGAGCTTCAAAAGGTGTGAAAAATATGAAGAGCTTCAAAAGGTGTCAAAAATATGAGGAAACTGAAACGGTCTGAAAAATAGGCGGAGCATGAAACGGTGTTCAAAAACATGAAGAGCCTGAAAACGTGTGAAAAAGATGAAGAGCTTCAAAACGTGTCAAAATATGAGGAACATGAAACGGTCTGAAAAATAGGAGGAGCAAGAAGCGGTGTTGAAAAACATGAAGAGCCTGAAAATGTGTGAAAAATATGAAGAGCTTCAGAAGGTGTGAAAAATATGAAGAGCTTCAAAAGCTGTCTAATGAGATGAGCATGAAACGGTCTGAAAAATAGCAGGAGCATGAAGCGGTGTTCAAAAACATGAAGAGCCTGAAAAGGGGTGAAAAATATGAAGAGCTTCAAAAGGTTTGAAAAAGATGAAGAGCAGGGAACGGTCTGAAAAATAGGAGGAAGATAAGGCGGAGTTCAAAAACATGAAGAGCCTGAAAAGGTGTGAAAAATATGAAGAGCTTCAAAAGGTTTGAAAAAGATGAAGAGCAGGGAACGGTCTGAAAAATAGGAGGAGGATAAAGCGGTGTTCAAAAACATGAAGAGCCTGAAAAGGTGTGACAAATATGAAGAGCTTCAATAGGTGTCAAAAATATGAGGAGCATGAAACGGTCTCAAAAATAGGAGGAGCATGAAGCGGTGTTCAAAAATATGGAGAGCCTGAAAAGGTATGAAAAATATGAAGAGCTTCAAAAGGTATCAAAAATATGAGGAGGATGACCGGTCTGAAAAATAGGAGGAGTATGAAACGGTGTTCAAAAATATCAAGGGCCTGGAATGGTGTGAAAAATATGAAGAGCCCAAAACGTGTCAAAAATATGAGGAGCATGAAACGTTCTGAAAAATAGGAGGAGCATGAAACGGTGTTCAAAAATATGAAGAGCCTGGGATGGTGTGAAAAATATGAGAGCCCCAAAACGTGTCAAAAATATGAGGAGCATGAAACGGTCTGAAACATACGAGGAGCATGAAGTGGTGTTCAAAAACATAAAGAGGCTGAAAAGGTGTGAAATATATGAAGAGCTTCAAAAGGTGTAAAAAATTTGAGCAGCAAGAAACGGTCTGAAAAATAGGAGGAGCATGAAGTGGAGCTGAAAAACATGAAGTGCCTGAAAAGGTGTGCAAAATATGAAGAACTTCAAAAGGTGTAAAAAATGAGATGAGCATGAAACGGTCTGAAAAATAGGAGGAGCATGAACTGGTGCTGAAAAATATGAAGAGCCTGAAAAGGTGTGAAAAATATGAAGAGCTTCAAAAGGTGTGAAAAATATGAGGAGCATGAAACGGCCTGAAAAATAGGAGGAGCATGGATCAGTGTTCAAAAACATGAAGAGCCTGAAAAGGTGTGAAAAATATGAAGAGCTTCAAAAAGTGTCAAATATATGAGGAGAAAGTAACGGTCTGAAAAAAAAGAGGAGCATGAAGTGGTGTTGAAAAACATGAAGAGCCTGAAAAGGTGTGAAAAATATGAAGAGTTTCAAAAGGTGTGAAAAATATGAAGAGCTTCAAAAGGTGTCAAAAATATGAGGAGAATGAAACGGTCTGAAAAATAGGCGGAGCATGAAACGGTGTTCAAAAACATGAAGAGCCTGAAAAGGTGTGAAAAACATGAAGAGCTTCAAAACGGGTCAAAATATGAGGAACATGAAACGGTCTGAAAAATAGGAGGAGCAAGAAGCGGTGTTGAAAATCATGAAGAGCCTGAAAATGTGTGAAAAATATGAAGAGCTTCAAAAGGTGTGAAAAATGAGATGAGCAGGAAACGGTCTGAAAAATAGGAGGAGCATGGATCAGTGTTCAAAAACATGAAGAGCCTGAAAAGGTGTGAAAAATATGAAGAGCTTCAAAAGCTGTCAAAAATGAGATGAGCATGAAACGGTCTGAAAAAGAGCAGGAGCATGAAGCGTTGTTGAAAATCTTGAAGAGCTTGAAAATGTGTGAAAAATATGAAGAGCTTCAAAAGGTTTCAAAAATATGAGGATCATGAAACGGTCTGAAAAATAGGAGCAACATGAAACGGTCTTAAAAATAAGAGGAGCATGAAATGTTTTTGAAAAACATGAAGAGCCTGAAAAGGTGTGAAAAATATGAAGACGTTTAAAAGGTGTCAAAAATATGAGGAGCATGAAACTTTCTGAAAAATAGGAGGATCATGAAGCGGTGTTGAAAAACATGAAGAGCCTGAAAAGGTGTGAAAAATATGAAGAGCTTCAAAAAGTGTCAAATATATGAGGACAAAGAAACGGTCTGAAAAAAAGGAGGAGCTTGAAGCGGTGTTCAAAAACATGAAGAGCCTGAAAAGTTGTGAAAAACATGAAGAGCTTCAAAAGCTGTAAAAATGAGATGAGCAGGAAACGGTCTGAAAAAAAGCAGGAGCATGAAGTGTTGTTGAAAATCTTGAAGAGCTTGAAAAGGTGTGAAAAATATGAAGAGCTTCAAAAGGTGTCAAAAATATGAGGATCATGAAACGGTCTGAAAAATAGGAGCAACATGAAACGGTCTTAAAAATAAGAGGAGCATGAAATGGTGTTGAAAAACAGGAAGAGCCTGAAAATGTGAGAAAAATATGAAGAGCTTCAAAAGGGTTCAAAAAAATGAGGAGCATGAAACTGTCTGAAAAAGAGGAGGAGCATGAACCGGTGTTGAAAAACATGAAGAGCCTGAAAAGGTGTGAAAAATATGAAGAGGTTTAAAAGGTGTCAAAAATATGAGGAGCATGAAACTTTCTGAAAAATAGGAGGATCATGACACCGTGTTCAAAAACATGAAGAGCCTGAAAAGGTGTGAAAAATATGAAGAGCTTCAAAAGGTGTTAAAAATTTGAGCAGCATGAAACGGTCTGAAAAATAGGAGGAGCATGTAGTGGAGCTGAAAAACATGAAGTGCCTGAAAAGGTGTGCAAAATATGAAGAGCTTCAAAAGGTGTAAAAAATGAGATGAGCATGAAACGGTCTGAAAAATAGGAGGAGCATGAACTGGTGCTGAAAAACATGAAGAGCCTGAAAAGGTGTGAAAAATATGAAGAGCTTCAAAAGGTGTGAAAAATATGAGGAGCATGAAACGTTCTGAAAAATAGGAGGAGCATGGATCAGTGTTCAAAAACATGAAGAGCCTGAAAAGGTGTGAAAAATATGAAGAGCTTCAAAAGGTGTCAAATATATGAGGAGAAAGAAACGGTCTGAAAAAAAGGAGGAGCATGAAGCGGTGTACAAAAACATGAAGAGCCTGAAAAGGTGTGAAAAATATGAAGAGCTTCAAAAGCTGTCAAAAATGAGATGAGCATGAAACGGTCTGAAAAAGAGCAGGAGCATGAAGCGTTGTTGAAAATCTTGAAGAGCTTGAAAATGTGTGAAAAATATGAAGAGCTTCAAAAGGTTTCAAAAATATGAGGATCATGAAACGGTCTGAAAAATAGGAGCAACATGAAACGGTCTTAAAAATAAGAGGAGCATGAAATGGTTTTGAAAAACATGAAGAGCCTGAAAAGGTGTGAAAAATATGAAGACGTTTAAAAGGTGTCAAAAATATGAGGAGCATGAAACTTTCTGAAAAATAGGAGGATCATGAAGCGGTGTTGAAAAACATGAAGAGCCTGAAAAGGTGTGAAAAATATGAAGAGCTTCAAAAGGTGTGAAAAATATGAAGAGCTTCAAAAGGTGTCAAAAATATGAGGAAACTGAAACGGTCTGAAAAATAGGCGGAGCATGAAACGGTGTTCAAAAACATGAAGAGCCTGAAAACGTGTGAAAAAGATGAAGAGCTTCAAAACGTGTCAAAATATGAGGAACATGAAACGGTCTGAAAAATAGGAGGAGCAAGAAGCGGTGTTGAAAAACATGAAGAGCCTGAAAATGTGTGAAAAATATGAAGAGCTTCAGAAGGTGTGAAAAATATGAAGAGCTTCAAAAGCTGTCTAATGAGATGAGCATGAAACGGTCTGAAAAATAGCAGGAGCATGAAGCGGTGTTCAAAAACATGAAGAGCCTGAAAAGGGGTGAAAAATATGAAGAGCTTCAAAAGGTTTGAAAAAGATGAAGAGCAGGGAACGGTCTGAAAAATAGGAGGAAGATAAGGCGGAGTTCAAAAACATGAAGAGCCTGAAAAGGTGTGAAAAATATGAAGAGCTTCAAAAGGTTTGAAAAAGATGAAGAGCAGGGAACGGTCTGAAAAATAGGAGGAGGATAAAGCGGTGTTCAAAAACATGAAGAGCCTGAAAAGGTGTGACAAATATGAAGAGCTTCAATAGGTGTCAAAAATATGAGGAGCATGAAACGGTCTCAAAAATAGGAGGAGCATGAAGCGGTGTTCAAAAATATGGAGAGCCTGAAAAGGTATGAAAAATATGAAGAGCTTCAAAAGGTATCAAAAATATGAGGAGGATGACCGGTCTGAAAAATAGGAGGAGTATGAAACGGTGTTCAAAAATATCAAGGGCCTGGAATGGTGTGAAAAATATGAAGAGCCCAAAACGTGTCAAAAATATGAGGAGCATGAAACGTTCTGAAAAATAGGAGGAGCATGGATCAGTGTTCAAAAACATGAAGAGCCTGAAAAGGTGTGAAAAATATGAAGAGCTTCAAAAAGTGTCAAATATATGAGGAGAAAGTAACGGTCTGAAAAAAAAGAGGAGCATGAAGTGGTGTTGAAAAACATGAAGAGCCTGAAAAGGTGTGAAAAATATGAAGAGTTTCAAAAGGTGTGAAAAATATGAAGAGCTTCAAAAGGTGTCAAAAATATGAGGAGAATGAAACGGTCTGAAAAATAGGCGGAGCATGAAACGGTGTTCAAAAACATGAAGAGCCTGAAAAGGTGTGAAAAACATGAAGAGCTTCAAAACGGGTCAAAATATGAGGAACATGAAACGGTCTGAAAAATAGGAGGAGCAAGAAGCGGTGTTGAAAATCATGAAGAGCCTGAAAATGTGTGAAAAATATGAAGAGCTTCAAAAGGTGTGAAAAATGAGATGAGCAGGAAACGGTCTGAAAAATAGGAGGAGCATGGATCAGTGTTCAAAAACATGAAGAGCCTGAAAAGGTGTGAAAAATATGAAGAGCTTCAAAAGCTGTCAAAAATGAGATGAGCATGAAACGGTCTGAAAAAGAGCAGGAGCATGAAGCGTTGTTGAAAATCTTGAAGAGCTTGAAAATGTGTGAAAAATATGAAGAGCTTCAAAAGGTTTCAAAAATATGAGGATCATGAAACGGTCTGAAAAATAGGAGCAACATGAAACGGTCTTAAAAATAAGAGGAGCATGAAATGTTTTTGAAAAACATGAAGAGCCTGAAAAGGTGTGAAAAATATGAAGACGTTTAAAAGGTGTCAAAAATATGAGGAGCATGAAACTTTCTGAAAAATAGGAGGATCATGAAGCGGTGTTGAAAAACATGAAGAGCCTGAAAAGGTGTGAAAAATATGAAGAGCTTCAAAAGGTGTGAAAAATATGAAGAGCTTCAAAAGGTGTCAAAAATATGAGGAGACTGAAACAGTCTGAAAAATAGGCGGAGCATGAAACGGTGTTCAAAAACATGAAGAGCCTGAAAACGTGTGAAAAAGATGAAGAGCTTCAAAACGTGTCAAAATATGAGGAACATGAAACGATCTGAAAAATAGGAGGAGCAAGAAGCGGTGTTGAAAAACATGAAGAGCCTGAAAATGTGTGAAAAATATGAAGAGCTTCAAAAGGTGTGAAAAATATGAAGAGCTTCAAAAGCTGTCAAAAGAGATGAGCATGAAACGGTCTGAAAAATAGCAGGAGCATGAAGCGGTGTTCAAAAACATGAAGAGCCTGAAAAGGGGTGAAAAATATGAAGAGCTTCAAAAGGTGTCAATAATAAGACGTGCATGAAACAGTCTGAAAAATAGGAGAAGCATGAAACGGTCTGAAATATAGGAGGAGCAAGAATCTGTCCTCAAGTACATGAAGCGCCTGAGAAGGTGCGAAAAATATGAAGAGCTTCAAAAGGTGTGAAAAATATGAGGAGCATAAAACGATCTCAAAAATAGGAGGAGCATGAAGCGGTGTTAAAAAACATGAAGAGCCTGAAAAGGTGTGACAAATATAAAGAGCTTCAAGATGTGTGAAAAATATGAGGAGCATGAAACGGTCTGAAAAATAGGAGGAGCATGAAACGGTGTGAAAAAAATGAAGAGCATGAAAAGGTGTGAAAAATATGAAGAGCTTCAAAAGGTGTGAAAAATATGAGGAGCATGCAATGGTCTGAAAAATAGGAAGAGCATGAAGCGGTGTTTAAAAACATGAAGAGCCTGAAAAGGTGTGAAAAATATGAAGAGCTTCAAAAGGTTTGAAAAATATGAAGAGCATGGAACGGTCTGAAAAATAGGAGGAAGATAAGGCGGAGTTCAAAAACATGAAGAGCCTGAAAAGGTGTGACAAATATGAAGAGCTTCAAAAGGTGTCAAAAATATGAGGAGCATGAAACGGTCTCAAAAATAGGAGGAGCATGAAGCGGTGTTCAAAAATATGGAGAGCCTGAAAAGGTATGAAAAATATGAAGAGCTTCAAAAGGTGTCAAAAATATGAGGAACATGAAACGGTCTGAAAAACAGAAGGAGCATGAAGCGGTGTTTAAAAACATGAAGAGCCTGAAAAGGTGTGAAAAATATGAAGAGCTTCAAAAGTTTTGAAAAAGATGAAGAGCAGGGAACGGTCTGAAAAATAGGAGGAGGATAAAGCGGTGTTCAAAAACATGAAGAGCCTGAATAGGTGTGACAAATATGAAGAGCTTCAAAAGGTGTCAAAAATATGAGGAGCATGAAACGGTCTCAAAAATAGGAGGAGCATGAAGCGGTGTTCAAAAATATGGAGAGCCTGAAAAGGTATGAAAAATATGAAGAGCTTCAAAAGGTGTCAAAAATATGAGGAGGATGAACCGGTCTGAAAAATAGGAGGAGTATGAAACGGTGTTCAAAAATATGAAGGGCCTGGAATGGTGTGAAAAATATGAAGAGCCCAAAACGTGTCAAAAATATGAGGAGCATGAAACGTTCTGAAAAATAGGAGGAGCATGAAACGGTGTTCAAAAATATGAAGAGCCTGGAATAGTGTGAAAAATATGAGAGCCTCAAAACGTGTCAAAAATATGAGGAGCATGAAACGGTGTGAAACATACGAGGAGCATGAAGTGGTGTTCAAAAACATAAAGAGGCTGAAAAGGTGTGAAATATATGAAGAGCTTCAAAAGGTGTAAAAAATTTGAGCAGCAAGAAACGGTCTGAAAAATAGGAGGAGCATGAAGTGGAGCTGAAAAACATGAAGTGCCTGAAAAGGTGTGCAAAATATGAAGAACTTCAAAAGGTGTAAAAAATGAGATGAGCATGAAACGGTCTGAAAAATAGGAGGAGCATGAACTGGTGCTGAAAAATATGAAGAGCCTGAAAAGGTGTGAAAAATATGAAGAGCTTCAAAAGGTGTGAAAAATATGAGGAGCATGAAACGGCCTGAAAAATAGGAGGAGCATGGATCAGTGTTCAAAAACATGAAGAGCCTGAAAAGGTGTGAAAAATATGAAGAGCTTCAAAAAGTGTCAAATATATGAGGAGAAAGTAACGGTCTGAAAAAAAAGAGGAGCATGAAGTGGTGTTGAAAAACATGAAGAGCCTGAAAAGGTGTGAAAAATATGAAGAGCTTCAAAAGGTGTGAAAAATATGAAGAGCTTCAAAAGGTGTCAAAAATATGAGGAGAATGAAACGGCCTGAAAAATAGGAGGAGCATGGATCAGTGTTCAAAAATATGGAGAGCCAGAAAAGGTATGAAAAATATGAAGAGCTTCAAAAGGTGTCAAAAATGAGATGAGCATGAATCGGTCTGAAAAAAAGCAGGAGCATGAAGCGTTGTTGAAAATCTTGAAGAGCTTGAAAAGGTGTGAAAAATATGAAGAGCTTCAAAAGGTTTCAAAAATATGAGGATCATGAAACGGTCTGAAAAATAGGAGCAACATGAAACGGTCTTAAAAATAAGAGGAGCATGAAATGGTTTTGAAAAACAAGAAGAGCCTGAAAAGGTGTGAAAAATATGAAGACATTTAAAAGGTGTCAAAAATATGAGGAGCATGAAACTTTCAGAAAAATAGGAGGATCATGAAGCGGTGTTGAAAAACATGAAGAGGCTGAAAAGGTGTGAAAAATATGAAGAGCTTCAAAAGGTGTGAAAAATATGAAGAGCTTCAAAAGGTTTCAAAAATATGAGGATCATGAAACGGTCTGAAAAATAGGAGCAACATGAAACGGTCTGAAAAATAAGAGGAGCATGAAATGGTGTTGAAAAACAGGAAGAGCCTGAAAATGTGAGAAAAATATGAGGAGCTTCAAAAGGTTTCAAAAATATGAGGAGCATGAAACTTTCTGAAAAAGAGGAGGAGCATGAACCGGTGTTGAAAAACATGAAGAGCCTAAAAGGTGTGAAAAATATGAAGAGGTTTAAAAGGTATCAAAAATATGAGGAGCATGAAACTTTCTGAAAAATAGGAGGATCATGAAACCGTGTTCAAAAACATGAAGAGACTGAAAAGGTGTGAAAAATATGAAGAGCCTTAAAAAATGTCAAAAATATGAGGAGTATGAAACGGTCTGAAAAATAGCAGGAGCATGAAGCGGTGTTGAAAAACATGAAGAGCCTGAAAAGGTGTGAAAAATATGAAGAGCTTCAAAAGGTGTGAAAAATATGAAGAGCTGCAAAAGGTGTCAAAAATATGAGGAGAATGAAACAGTCTGAAAAATAGGCGGAGCATGAAATGGTGTTCAAAAACATGAAGAGCCTGAAAAGGTGTGAAAAATAGGAAGAGCTTCAAAACGTGTCAAAATATGAGGAGCATGAAACGGTCTGAAAAATAGGAGGAGCAAGAAGCGGTGTTGAAAAACATGAAGAGCCTGAAAATGTGTGAAAAATATGAAGAGCTTCAAAAGGTGTGAAAAATATGAAGAGCTTCAAAAGCTGTCAAATGAGATGAGCACGAAACGGTCTGAAAAATAGCAGGAGCATGAAGAGGTGTTCAAAAACATGAAGAGCCTGAAAAGTGGTGGAATATATGAAGAGCTTCAAAAGGTGTCAAAATTATGAGGAGCATTAAACGGTCTGAAAAATAGGAGGAGCATGAAGCTCTGTTCAACAACATGAAGAGCCTGAAAAGGTGCGAAAAATATGAAGAGCCTGAAAAGGTGTGAAAAATATGAAGAGCTTCAAAAGGTGTCAAAAATGAGATGAGCATGAAACGGTCTGAAAAATAGGAGGAGCATTAAGCGGTGTTGAAAATCATGAAGAGCCTGAAAAGTTGTGGAAAAATAGGAAGAGCTTCAAAATGTGTCAAATATATGAGGAAAATGAAACGGTCTGAAAAATAGGAGGAGCATGAAACGGTCTGAAAAATAGGAGGAGCATTAAACGGTGTGGAAAAACATGAAAAGCCTGAAAAGGTGTGGAAAAATAGGAAGAGCTTCAAAATGTGTCAAATATATGAGGAGAATGAAACGGTCTGAAAAATAGGAAGAGCATGAAACGGTCTGAAAAATAGGAGGATCATGAAGCGGTGTTGAATATCGTGAAGATCCTGAAAAGGTGTGAAAAATGTGCAGAGCTTCAACAGGTGTCAAAACTTGAGGAGAATGAAACGGTCTGAAAAATAGGAGGAGCATGAAGCTGTGTTGAAAAACATGAAGAGCCTGAAAAGGTGTGAAAAATATGAAGAGCTTCAAAAAGTGTAAGAAATGAGAGCAGCATGAAACGGTCTGAAAAATAGGAGGAGCATGAAGCGGTGTTCAAAAACATGAAGAGCCTGAAAAGGTGTGAAAAATATGAAGAGCTTCAAAAGGTGTGAAAAATATGAAGAGCTTCAAAAGCTGTCAAATGAGATGAGCACGAAACGGTCTGAAAAATAGCAGGAGCATGAAGAGGTGTTCAAAAACATGAAGAGCCTGAAAAGTGGTGGAATATATGAAGAGCTTCAAAAGGTGTCAAAATTATGAGGAGCATTAAACGGTCTGAAAAATAGGAGGAGCATGAAGCTCTGTTCAACAACATGAAGAGCCTGAAAAGGTGCGAAAAATATGAAGAGCCTGAAAAGGTGTGAAAAATATGAAGAGCTTCAAAAGGTGTCAAAAATGAGATGAGCATGAAACGGTCTGAAAAATAGGAGGAGCATTAAGCGGTGTTGAAAATCATGAAGAGCCTGAAAAGTTGTGGAAAAATAGGAAGAGCTTCAAAATGTGTCAAATATATGAGGAAAATGAAACGGTCTGAAAAATAGGAGGAGCATGAAACGGTCTGAAAAATAGGAGGAGCATTAAACGGTGTGGAAAAACATGAAGAGCCTGAAAAGGTGTGGAAAAATAGGAAGAGCTTCAAAATGTGTCAAATATATGAGGAGAATGAAACGGTCTGAAAAATAGGAAGAGCATGAAACGGTCTGAAAAATAGGAGGATCATGAAGCGGTGTTGAATATCGTGAAGATCCTGAAAAGGTGTGAAAAATGTGCAGAGCTTCAACAGGTGTCAAAACTTGAGGAGAATGAAACGGTCTGAAAAATAGGAGGAGCATGAAGCTGTGTTGAAAAACATGAAGAGCCTGAAAAGGTGTGAAAAATATGAAGAGCTTCAAAAGGTGTGAAAAGTATGAGGAGCACGAAACGGTCTGAAAAATAGGAGGAGCCTGAAGCGGTGTTCAAAAACATGAAGAGCCTGAAAAGGTGTGAAAAATATGAAGAGCTTCAAATGGTGTCAAAAATATGAGGAGCATGAAATGGTCTGAAAAAGAGGAGGAGCATGGAGCGGTGTTGAAAAACATGAAGAGCCTGAAAACGTGTGAAAAATATGAAGAACTTCAAAAGGTGTGAAAAATGTGAAGAGCTTCAAAAGGTGTCAAAAATGAGATGAGCATGAAACGGTCTGAAATATAGGAGGAGCATGAAGCGGTCGTCAAAAACATGAAGAGCGTGAAAAGGTGTGAAAAATATGACGAGCTTCAAAAGGTGTCAAAATATGAGGAGCAGGAAACGGATGAAAAATAGGAGGAGCATGAAACGGTGTTGAAAACATGAAGAGCCTGAAACGTTGTCAAAAATATGAAGAGCTTCAAAAAGTGTCAAAAATATGAGGAGCATGAAACGGTCTGAGAAATAGGAGGAGCATGAAGCGGTGCTGAAAAATATGAGGAGCCTGAAAAGGTGTGAAAAATATGAAGAGGTTACAAAGGTGTGAAAAATATGAAGAGCTTCAAAAGGTGTGAAGTACATGAGAAGCATGAAACGGTCTGAAAAATAGGAGGAGCATGAAGCGGTGTTCAAAAACATGAAGAGCCTGAAAAGGTGTAAAAAATATGTGGAGCTTCAAAAGGTGTCAAAAATATGAGGAGCATGAAATGGTGTGAAAAATAAGAGGAGCATGAAGCGGTGTTGTAAAACATGAAGAGCCTGAAAACGTGTGAAAAATATGAAGAGCTCAAAAGGTGTGAAATATATGAAGAGCTTCAAAAGGTGTCAAAAATATGAGGAGCATGAAACAGTCGGAAAAATAGGAGGATCATGAAACTGTTTTGCAAAAGATGAGGCGCATGAAAATGTTTGAAAAATATGAAGAGCTTCAAAAGGTGCCAAAAATATGAGAAGCATGAAACGGAATGAAAAATAGGAGGAACATGAAGCGGTGTTGAAAAACATGAAGAGCCTGAAAAGGTGTGAAATATATGAAGAGCTTCAAAAGGTGTCAAAATATGAGAACCAAGAAACGACTGAAAAATAGGAGGAGCATGAAGCGGTGTTGAAAAACATGAAGAGCCTGATAAGGTGTGAAAAATATGAAGAGCTTCAAAGGGTGTGAAATACATGAGGAGCATGAAACGGTCTGAAAAATAGGAGGAGCATGAAGCTGGGCTTAAAAACATGAAGAGCCTTAAAAGGTGTGAAAAATATGAAGAGCTTCAAAACGTGTCAAAAATATGAGGAGCATGAAACGGTCTGAAAAATAGGAGGAGCATGAAACGGAGTTGAAAAACATGAAGAGCCTGAAAAAGTGTGAAAAATATGAAGAGCTCAAAAGGTGTGAAATATATGAAGAGCTTCAAAAGGTGTCAAAAATATGAGGAGCATGAAACAGTCGGAAAAATAGGATGAAAATGAAACTGTTTTGCAAAAGATGAGGCGCATGAAAATGTTTGAAAAATATGAAGAGCTTCAAAAGGTGCCAAAAATTTGAGAAGCATGAAACGGAATGAAAAATAGGAGGAGCATGATGCTGGGCTTAAAAACATGAAGAGCCTGAGAAAGTGTCAAAAATGTGAAGAGCTTCAAAATGTGTGAAAAATATGAAGAGTTTCAAAGCTGTGAAAAATATGAAGAGCTTCAAAAGGTGTCAAAAATGAGATGAGCATGAAACGGTCTGAAAAATCGGAGGAGCATGAAGCAGTGTTGAAAAACATGAAGAGCCTAAAAAGGTGTGAAAAATATGAAGAGCTTATAAAGGTGTGAAAAAATGAGGAGCATTAAACGGTCTGAAAAATAGGAGGAGAATGAAACGGTGTTCAAAAATATGAAGACCCTGAAAAGCTGTGAAAAATATGAAGCGCTTCAAAAGATGTGAAATACATGAGGAGCATTAAACGGTCTGAAAATAGGAAGAGCATGAAACGGTGTTCAAAAACATGCAGAGTCTGAAAAGGTGTGAAAAATATGAAGCGCTTCAAAAGATGTGAAATACATGAAGAGCATTAAAAGGTCTGAAAAACAGGAGGAGCATGAAACGGTGTTCAAAAACATGAAGAGCCTGAAAACGTGTCAAAAATATGAAGAGCTTCAAAATGTGTGAAAAATATGAAGAGCTTCAAAATGTGTGAAAAATATGAAGAGCTTCAAAGGTGTGAAAAATATGAAGAGCTTCAAAAGGTGTCAAAAATGAGATGAGCATGAAACGGTCTGAAAAATCGGAGGAGCATGAAGCAGTGTTGAAAAACATGAAGAGACTAAAAAGGTGTGAAAAATATGAAGAGCTTATAAAGGTGTGAAAAAATGAGGAGCATTAAACGGTCTGAAAAATAGGAGGAGAATGAAACGGTGTTCAAAAACATGAAGACCCTGAAAAGCTGTGAAAAATATGAAGCGCTTCAACAGATGTGAAATACATGAGGAGCATTAAACGGTCTGAAAAATAGGAAGAGCATGAACCGGTGTTCAAAAACATGCAGAGTCTGAAAAGGTGTGAAAAATATGAAGCGCTTCAAAAGATGTGAAATACATGAAGAGCATTAAACGGTCTGAAAAATAGGAGGAGCATGAAACGGTGTTCAAAAACATGAAGAGTCTGAAAACGTGTCAAAAATATGAAGAGCTTCAAAATGTGTGAAAAATATGAAGAGCTTCAAAATGTGTGAAAAATATGAAGAGCTTCAAAAGGTGTGAAAAATATGAGGAGCATGCAACGGTCTGAAAAATAGGAGCAGCATGAACCGGTGTTCAAAAATATGAAGAGCCTGAAAAGGTGTCAAAAATATGAAGAGCTACAAACGTGTGAAAAATATGAAGAGCTTCAAAATGTGTCAAAAATGAGATGAGCATGAAACGATCTGAAAAATAGGAGTAGCATGAAACGGTGTTGAAAAACATGAAGCGCCTGAAAAGGTGTGAGAAATATGAAGAGCTTCAAATGGTGACAAAAATATGAGGAGCATGAAACGGTCTGGAATATCGGAGTAGCATGAAACGGTGATCAAAAACATGAAGAGATGAAAAGGTTGAAAAATATGAAGAGCTTCAAAAGGTGTGAAATACATGAGGAGCATGAAACTATCAGAAAAATAGGAGGAGCATGAAGTGGTGTTCAAAATCATGAAGAACCTGAAAAGATGTGAAAAATATGAAGAGCTTCAAAAGGTGTGAAAAATATGAGGAGCATGATACGGTCTGAAAAGTAGGAGGAGCATGAAGCAGTGTTCAAAAACATGAAGAGCCTGAAAAGGTGTGAAATATATGAAGAGTTTCAAAAGATGTGAAATATATGAAAAGCTTCAAAAGGTGTCTAAAATGAGATGAGCATGAAACGGTCTGAAAAATACTAGGAGCATGAACCGGTGTTCAAAAACATGAAGAGCCTGAAAAGGTGTGAGAAATATGAAGAGCTTCAAAAGGTGTCAATAATATGAGGAGCATGAAACGGTCTGAAAAATAGGAGGAGGATGAAGCGGTGTTCAAAAATATGAAGAGCCTGAAAAGGTGTGAAAAATATGAAGAGCTTTAAAAGGTGTCAAAATATGAGGAACAAGAAACGTTCTGAAAAATAGGAGGATCATGAACAGGTGCTGAAAAACAAGAAGAGCCTGAAACCGTGTGAAAATATGAAGAGCTTCAAAAATGTGAAAAATATGAAGAGCTTCAAAATGTGTGAAAAATATGAAGAGCTTCAAAAGGTGTCAAAATGAGATGAGCATGGAACGGTCTGAAAATTACTTGGAGCATGAACCGGTGTTCAAAAACATGAAGAGCCTGAAAAGGTGTGAAAAATACGAAGAGCCTGAAAAAATGTCAAAAATATAAGGAGTATAAAATGGTCTCAAAAATAGGAGGAGCATGAAGCGGTATTGAAAATCATGAAGAGCCTGAAAATGTGTGAAAAATATGAAGAGGATCAAAAGCTGTGAAATATATGAAGAGCTTCAAAAGCTGTCAAATATATGAGGAGCATGAAACGGTCTGAAAAATAGGAGGAGCATGAAACGGTGTTCAAAAACATGAAGAGACTGAAAAGGTGTGAAAAATATGAAGAGCTTCAAAAGGTGTCAAAATATGAGGAGCATGAAACGGTCTGAAAAATAGGAGGAGCATGAAACGGTGTTCAGAATCATGAAGAGCCTGAAAAGGTGTGAAAAATATGAAGACTCTAAAAAAATATCAAAAATATGAGGAGTATGAAACGGTCTGAAAAATAGGAGGAGCATGAAGCGGTGTTGAAAAACATGAAGAGCCTGAAAATGTGTGAAAAATAAGAAGAGCTTCAAAAATGTGAAAAATATGAAGAGCTTCAAAAGGTGTGAAAAATAGGAAGAGTTTCAAAAGGTGTCAAAAATGAGATTACCATGAAACGGTCTGAAAAATAGGAGGAGCATGAAGCGGTGTTGAAAATCATGAAGAGCCTGAAAAGGTGTGAAAAATATGAAGAGCTTCAAAAGGTGTGAAAATGATGAACAGCTTCAAAAGGTGTCAAAAAGAGATGAGCATGAAACGGTCTAAAAAATAGGAGGAGCATGAAGTGGTGTTGAAAAAAATTAAGAGCCTGAAAAGTGTGAAAAATACGAAGATCTTCAAAAGGTGTCAACAATATGAAGAGCATGAAACAGTCTGAAAAAAAGGAAAATTATGTAGCAGTGTTGAAAAACATGAAGAGACTGAAAAGGTGTGGAAAATATGAAGAGCTTCAAAAGGTTGCAAAAATATGAGGAGCATGAAACGGTTCGAAAAATAGGAGGAGCACGAAACGGTGTTCAAAACATGAAGAGCATGAAAAGGTGTGAAAAACATGAAGAGATTCAAAAGGTGTGAAATACAGGAGGAGCATGATACGGTCTGAAAAGTAGGAGGAGCATGAAGTGGTTGTGAAAAAATTCAAGAGCCTGAAAAGGTGTGCAAAATATGAAGAGCTTCAAAAGGTGTGAAATTCATGAGGAGATGAAACCGTCTGACAAAGAGGAGGGTCATGAAGCGGTGATCAAAAACCTGCAGAGGCTGAAAAGCTGTGAAAAATATGAAGAGCTTCAAAAGGTGTGAAAAATATGAGGAGCATGCAACGGTCTGAAATATAGGAGGAGCATAAAGCAGTGTTGAAAAACATGAAGAGCCTGAAAAGGTGTGAAAAATATGAAGAGCTTCAAAAGGTGTGAAATACATGAGGAGCATGAAACGGTCTGAAAAAGAGGAGGAGCATGAAGGGGCGTTGAAAAACATGAAGAGCCTGAAAACGTGTGAAAAATATGAAGAGCTTCAAAAATGTGAAAAATATGAAGAGCTTCAAAAGGTGTGAAAAATAGGAAGAGCTTCAAAATGTGTCAAAAATGAGATGAACATGAAACGGTCTGAAACATTGGAGGAGCATGAAACGGTGTTCAAAAACATGAAGAGCCTGAAATGCTGTGAAAAATATGAAGAGCTTCAAAAGGTGTGAAAATGATGAACAGCTTCAAAAGGTGTCAAAAAGAGATGAGCATGAAATTGTCTGAAAAATAGGAGGAGCATGAAGGTGTGTTCAAAAATATGAAGACCCTGAAAAGGTGTGAAAAATATGAAGAGCTTCAAAAGGTGTCAAAAATATGAGGAACATTAAAAGGCCTGAAAATTAAGAGAAGCATGAAGCGGTGCTCAAAATCATGAAGAGCCTGAAAAGGTGTGAAAAATATTAAAAGCTTCATAAGCTGTCAAAAACATGAGGAGCATGAAACGATCTGAAAATTAGGAGGGGTATGAAACGGTGTTCAAAAACATGAAGAGCATGAAAAGGTTTGAAAAATATGAAGAGCTTCCAAAATTGTCAAAAATATGAGGAGCATGGAATGGTCTGAAAAATAGAAGGAGCATGAAGCGGTCGGAAAAATAGGAGGAGCATGAAGCGGTGTTCAAAAACATGAAGAGCCTGAAAAGTTGTGAAAAATGTGAAGAGTTTAAAAGGTGTCAAAATATGAGGAGCATGAAACGTTCTGAAAAATAGGAGGAGCATGAAGCTGTGCTCAAAAACATGAATAGCCTGAAAAGCTGTGAAAAATGTGAAGAGCTTCAAAAGGGGTGAAAAATGTGAGGAGCATGAAATGGTCTGAAAAATAGGAGGAGCATGAAGCGGTGTTCAAAAACGTGAAGAGCCTGAAAAGGTGTGAAAAATATGAAGAGCTTCAAAAATTGTCAAAAATATGAGGAGCATGATACGGACAAAAAATAGGAGGAGCTTGACACGGTGTTCAAAAACATGAAGAGCCTGGAAAGGTGTGAAAAATATGAAGAGCCTCAAAACGTGTCAAATATATGAGGAGCATGAACCGGTCTGAAAAATAGGAGGAACATGAAGCGGTGTTGAAAAACATGAAGAGCCTGAAAAAGTGTGAAAAACATGAAGAGCCTGAAAATGTGTGAAAAATATGAAGAGCTTCAAGAGGTGTGAAAAATATGAGGAGCATGAAACGGTCTGAAAAATAGGAGGAGCATGAAGCGGTGTTCAAAAACATGAAGAGCCTGAAAAGGTGTGAATAATATGAAGAGATTCAAAAGGTGTGAAAAATATGAAGAGGTTCCAAAGATGTCAAAAATGAGATGAGAATGAAACGGTCTGAAAAATAGGAGGAGCATGAAGTGGTGTTGAAAAACATGAAGTGCCTGAAAAGGTGTGAAATATATGAAGAGCTTCAAAATGTGTGAAAAATAAGAGGAGCATCAAAAGGTGTCAAAAATATGTGGAGCCTGAAACGGTCTGAAAAAGAGGAGGAGCATGAAACGGTGTTCAAAAACATATAGAGCCTGAAGATGTGTAAAAAATATGAAGAGCTTCAAAAAGACTGAAATACATGAGGAGCATGGAACGTCTGAAAAATACGAGGAACATGAAGCGGTTATCAAAAACATGAAGAACCTGAAAAGGTGTGAAAATTATGAAGAGCTTCAAAAGGTGTCAAAAATATGAGGAGCATGAAACGGTCTGAAAAATAGGAGCAGCATGAAGCGGTGTTGAAAAATAAGAAGAGCATGAAAAGGTGTGAAAAATATGAAGAGTTTCAAAAGGTGTGAAAAATATGAGGAGCATGAAACGGTGTGAAAAACAGGAAGAGCATGAAAAGTTCTGAAAAATAGGAGGAGCATGAAGCGTTGTTCGAAATCATGAAGAGAATGAAAAAGTGTGAAAAATATGCAGAGCTTCAAAAGGTGTCAAATATATGAGGAACATGAAAAGGTCTGAAAAATAGGAGGAGCATGAAGCGGTGT
This sequence comes from Dama dama, assembly GCF_033118175.1. Lineage (NCBI taxonomy): Eukaryota > Metazoa > Chordata > Mammalia > Artiodactyla > Cervidae > Dama > Dama dama. The sequence continues at coordinate 5,462,268 of NW_026870885.1, forward strand.
TCAAAAACATGAAGAGCTTGAAAAGAAGTGAAATATATGAAGAGCGTCAAAAGGGGTCAAAAATAGGAGGAGAATGAAACTGTCTGAAAAAAAGGAGGAGCATGAAGCGGTGTTGAAAAACATGAAGAGCCTGAAAAGGTGTGAAAAATATGAAGAGCTTCAAAAGGTGTCAAAATATGAGGAGCATGAAACGGTCTGAAAAATAGGAGGAGCATGAAGCCGTGTTCAAAAACATGAAGAGTATGAAAAGGTGTGAAAAATATGAAGAGTTTCAAAAGGTGTCAAAACTATGAGGAGCATGAAACGGCCTGAAAAATAGGAGGAGCATGAAACGGTCTGAAAAATAGGAGGAGCATGAAGCGGTGTTGAAAAACCTGAAGAGAATGAAAAGTCGTGAAATATATGAAGAGCTTCAAAAGGTGTCAAAAATAGGAGGAGCATGAAACGGTCTGAAAAATAGGAGGAACATGAAACTGTGTTGAAAAACCTGAAGAGCCTGAAAAGGTGTGAAATATATGAAGAGCTTCAAAAGGTCTCAAAAATAGGAGGAGCATCAAACGGTCTGAAAATAAGAGGAGCTTGAAGCGGTGTTCAAAATGATGAAGAACTTGAAAAGGAGTGAAATATATGAAGAGCGTCAAAAGGTGTCAAAAATAGGAGGAGAATGAAACTGTATGAAAAAAAGGAGGAGCATGAAGCGGTGTTGAAAAACATGAAGAGCCTGAAAAGGTGTGAAAAATATGAACAGCTTCAAAAAGTGTCAAAAATATGAGGAGCATGAAACGGTCTGAAAAATAGGAGGAGCATGAAGCCGTGTTCAAAAACATGAAGAGCCTGAAAAGGTGTGAAAAATATGAAGAGCTTCAAAAGGTGTCAAAATATGAAGAGCATGAAACGGTCTGAAAAATAGGAGGAGCATGAATGGGTGTTGAAAAACATGAAGAGCATGAAAAGGTGTGAAAAATATGAAGAGCATCAAAAGGTGTCAAAAATATGATGAGCAAGAAACGGCCTGAAAAATAGGAGGATCATGAAGCCGTGTTCAAAAACATGCAGAGCCTGAAAAGGTGTGAAAAATATGAAGAACTTCAAAAGGTGTCAAAAATATGAGGAGCATGAAACGGTCTGAAAAATAGGAGGAACATGAAGCGGTGTTGAAAAACCTGAAGAGCCTGAAAAGGTGTGAAATATATGAAGAGCTTCAAAAGGTGTCAAAAATAGGAGGAGCATGAAACGGTGTGAAAAATAGGAGGAGCATGACGCAGTGTTGAAAAACATGAATAGCCTGAAAAGGTGTGAAATATATGAAGAGCTACAAAAGGTGTCAAAAATATGAGGAGCATGAAGCAGTCTAAAAAATAGGAGGAGCATGAAGCACTTTTCAAAAACATGAAAGGCCTGAAAAGGTGTGAAAAATATGAAGAGCTTCAAAAGGTGTCAAAAATATGAGGAGCATGAAACGGTCAGAAATATAGGAGGAGCATGAAGCCGTGTTCAAAAACATGAAGAGCCTGAAAAGTTGTGAAAAATATGAAGAGCTTAAAAAGGTGTAAAAATATGAGGAGCATGAAATTCTGAAAAATAGGAGGAGCATGAAACGGTCTGAAAAATAGGAAGAGCATGAATCGGTGTTGAAAACATGAAGAGCATGAAAAGGTGTGAAAAATATGAAGAGCTTCAAAACATGTCAAAAATATGAGGAGCATGAAATTGTCTGAAAAATAGGAGGAGCATGAAGGGGTGTTCAAAAACATGAAGAGACTGAAAAGGTGTGAAAAATATGAAGAGCTTCAAAAGGTATCAAAAATATGAGGAGCATGAAACGTTCTGAAAATTAGGAGGAGCATGAATCGGTGTTGAAAATCATGAAGTGCCTGGAAAGGTGTGAAATATATGAAGAGCTTCAAATCGTGTCAAATATGAGGAGCATGAAACGGATAGAAAAATAGGAGGAGCATGAAGCCATGTTCAAAAACATGAAGAGCCTGAAAAGGTGTGAAAAATATGAAGAGTTTCAAAAGGTGTCAAAATATGAGGAGCATTAAACGGTCTGAAAAATAGGAGGAGCATGTAACGGTCTGAAAAATAGGAGGAGCATGAATCGGTGTTGAAAAACATGAAGATCCTGAAAAGATGTGAAAAATATGAAGAGCTTCAAAAGGTGTCAAAACTATGAGCAGCATGAAACGGTTGAAAAATAGGAGGAGCATGAAGCCGTGTTCAAAAACATGAAGAGCATGAAAAGGTGTGAAAAATATGAAGAGTTTCAAAAGGTGTCAAAACTATGAGGAGCATGAAACGGCCTGAAAAATAGGAGGAGCATGAAACGGTCTGAAAAATAGGAGGAGCATGAAGCGGTGTTGAAAAACCTGAAGAGCCTGAAAAGGCGTGAAATATATGAAGAGCTTCAAAAGGTGTCAAAAATAGGAGGAGCATGAAACGGTCTGAAAAATAGGAGGAACATGAAACTGTGTTGAAAAACCTGAAGAGCCTGAAAAGGTGTGAAATATATGAAGAGCTTCAAAAGGTGTCAAAAATAGGAGGAGCATGAAGCAGTGTTGAAAAACATGAATAGCCTGAAAAGGTGTGAAATGTATGAAGAGCTACAAAAGGTGTCAAAAATATGATGAGCATGAAACGGTCTGAAAAATAGGAGGAGCATGAAGCAGTGTTGAAAAACATGAAGAGCCTGAAAAGGTGTGAAAAATATGAAGAGCTTCAAAAGGTGTCAAAATTATGAAGAGCATGAAACGGTCTGAAAAATAGGAGGAGCATGAAGCGGTGTTGAAAAATGCAGAGCATGAAAAGGTGTGAAAAATATGAAGAGCTTCAAAGGTGTCAAATATATGAGGAGCATGAAACGGTCTAAAAAATAGAGGGGAATGAAGAGCTGTTGAAAAACATGAAGAGCATTAAAAGGTGTGAAAAATATGAATAGTTTCAAAAGGTGTCAAAATATGAGGAGCATTAAACGGTCTGAAAAATAGGAGGAGCATGAAACGGTCTGAAAAATAGGAGGAGTAAGAATCGGTGTTGAAAAACATGAAGATCCTGAAAAGATGTGAAAAATATGAAGAGCTTCAAAAGGTGTCAAAACAATGAGGAGCATGAAACGGTCTGAAAAATAGGAGGAGCATGAAGCGGTGTTGAAAAACCTGAAGAGCCTGAAAAGGCTTGAAATATATGAAGAGCTTCAAAAGGTGTCAAAAATAGGAGGAGCATGAGACGGTATGAAAAATAGGAGGAGCATGAAGCGGTGTTGAAAAACATGAAGAGCATGAAAAGTTGTCAAAAATATGAAGAGATTCAAATGGTGACAAAAATATTAGGAGTATGAAATTGTTTGAAAAATAGGAGGAGCATGAAGCAGTGTTGAAAAACCTGAAGATCCTGAAAAGGAGTGAAATATATGATGAGCTTCAAAAGGTGTCAAAAATAGGAGGAGCATGAGACGGTATGAAAAATAGGAGGAGCATGAAGCGGTGTTGAAAAACCTGAAGAGCCTGAAAATGTGTGAAAAATATGAAGAGATTCAAAAGGTGTCAAAAATATGAGGTGCATTATTCGGTCTGAAAAATAGGAGGAGCAAGAAGCGGTGTTGAAAAACATGAAGAGCCTGAAAAGGTGTGAAAAAATGAAGAGCTTCAAAAGGTGTCAAATCTATGAGGAGCACGAAACGGTCTGAAAAATAGGAGGAGCATGAAGCGGTGTTGAAAAACGTGAAGAGCTTGAAAAGGTGTCAAAAATATGAAGAGCTTCAAAAGGTGTCAAAAATATGAGGAGCAAGAAACGGTCTGAAAAATAGGAGGAGCATGAAGTGCTGTTCAAAAACATGTATAGCCTGAAAAGGTGTGAAATATATGAAGAGCTTCAAAAGGTGTCAAAAATATGAGGAGCATGAAACGGTCTGAAAAATAGGAGGACCATGAAGCGGTGTTGAAAAACATGAAGAGCCTGAAAAGCTGTGAAAAATATGAAAGCTTCAAAATGTGTGAAAAGTATGAGGAGCATGAAACCGTATGAAAAATAGGAGCAGCATGATGCGATGTTGAAAAACATGTATAGCCTGAAAATGTGTGAAATATGTGAAGAGCTTCAAAGGTGTCAAAAATAAGAGGAGCATGAAACTGTCTGAAAAATAGGAGCATGAAGCCGTGATGAAAAATATGACAAGCCTGAAAAGGTGTGAATATATAGGAAGAGCTTCAAATGGTGTCAAAAATTTGAGGAGCATGAAACGGTCTGAAAAAGAGGAGGAGCATGAAGCGGTTTTGAAAAACATGAAGAGCGTGTAAAGGTGCGAAATATATGAAGGGCTTCAAAAGGTGTCAAAAATATGAGGAGCATGAAACGGTCTGAAATATTGGAGTAGAATGAAGTGGTGTTGAGAAACATGAAGAGCCTGAAAAGGTGTGAAAATATGAAGAGCTTCAAAAGGTGTCAAAAATATGAGGAGAATGAAACAGTCTGAAAAATAGGAGGAGCATGAAACGGTGTACAAAAACATGAAGGGCCTGAAAAGCTGTGAAAAATATGAAGAGCTTCAAAAGGTGTCAAAAATATGAGGAGCATGAAACGCTCTGAAAAATAGGAGGAGCATTAAGCGGTGTTGAAAAACATGAAGAACCTGAAAACCTGTGAAAAATATGAAAAGCTTCAAAAGGTGTGAAAAATATGAGCAGCAGGAAACGGTCTTAAAATAGGAGGAGCATGAGGCGGTGTTGAGAAACATGAAGAGGCTGAAAAGGTGTGAAATATATGAAGAGCTTCAAAAGGTGTCAAAAATATGTGGAGCATGAAACGGTCTGAAAAATAGGAGGAGCAAGAAGCGGTGTTGAAAAACATGAAGAGCCTGAAAAGGTGTGAAATATATGAAGAGCTTCAAAAGGAGTCAAAAATATGACGAGCATGAAACGCTCTAAAAAATAGGAGGAGCATGAAGCGGTGTTGAAAAACATGAAGAGGCAGAAAAGGTGTGAAAGACATGAAGAGCTTCAAAAGGTGTCAAAAATATGAGGAGCTTGAAACGGTCTGAAAAATAGGAGGAGCATGAATCTGTGTTAAAGAACATGAAGAGCCTGAAAAGGTGTGAAATATATGAAGAGCTTCAAAAGGTGTCAAAAATATGAGGAGCAGGAAACGATCTGAAAAATAGGAGGAGCATGAAGCGGTGTTGAAAAAAAATGAAGAGCCTGAAAAGGTGTGAAAAATATAAAGAGCTACAAAAGGTGTCAAAAATGAGGAGCATGAAACGGTCTGAAAAATAGGAGGAGCATGAAGTTGTGTTGAAAAATATGAAGAGACTGAAAAGGTGTGAAAAATATGAAGAGCTTCAAAAGGTGTCAAAATATGAGCAGCATGAAACGGTCTGAAAAAGAGGAGGAGCATGAAGCGGTGTTCAAAAACATGAAGAACCAGGAAAGGTGTGAAAAATATGAAGAGCTTCAAAATGTGTCAAACATATGAGGAGCATGAAACGGTCTGAAAAATAAGAGGATCTGGTTTCCTCAGTGTGTATGCCCAGAAGTGGAATTGTTGGGTCATATGGCAGTTCTATTTCCAGTTTTTTAAGAAATCTCTACAGCGTTTTCCATAGCGGCTGTACTAGTGTGCATTCCCACCAACAGTATAAGAGGGTTCCCTTTTCTCCACTCCCTCTCCAGCATTTATTGCTTGTAGACTTTTGGATAGCAGCCATCCTGACTGGCATGTAATGGTACCTCATTGTGGTTTTCATTTGCATTTCTCTAATAATGAGTGATGTTGAGCATCTTTTCATGTGTTTGTTATACATCTGTATGTCTTCTTTGGAGAAATGTCTGTTTAGTTCTTTGGCTCATTTTTTATTGGGTCATTTATTTTTCTGGAATTGAGCTGCAGGATTTGCTTGTATATTTTTGAGATTAATCCTTTGTCTGTTTCTTCATTTGCTATTATTTTCTCCCAATCTGAGGGCTGTCTTTTCACCTTACTTATAGTTTCCTTTGTAGTGCAAAAGCTTTTAAGTTTCATTAGGTCCCATTTGTTTAGTTTTGCTTTTATTTCCAATATTCTGGGAGGTGGGTCATAGAGGATCTTGCTTTGATTTATGTCGGAGAGTGTTTTGCCTATGTTCTCCTCTAGGAGTTTTATAGTTTCTGGTCTTACATTTAGATCTTTAATCCATTTTGAGTTTATTTTTGTGTATGGTGTTAGAAAGTGTTCTATTTTCATTCTTTTACAAGTGGTTGACCAGTTTTCCCAGCACCACTTGTTAAAGAGGTTGTCTTTTTTCCATTGTATATCCTTGCCTCCTTTGTCAAAGATAAGGTGTCCATAGGTTCGTCTGAAAGAGACACGTGCACCCCAATGTTCATCGCAGCACTGTTTATAATAGCCAGGACATGGAAGCAACCTAGATGCCCGTCAGCAGATGAATGGATAAGAAAGCTGTGGTACATATACACCATGGAATATTACTCAGCCATTAAAAAGAATTCATTTGAATCAGTCCTAATGAGATGGATGAAGCTGGAGCCCATTTTACAGAGTGAAGTAAGCCAGAAAGATAAAGAACATTACAGCATACTGACACATGTATATGGAATTTAGAAAGGTGACAACGATAACCCTATATGCAGAACAGAAAAAGAGACACAGAAATACAGAACAGACTTTTAAACTTTATGGGAGAATGTGAGGGTGGGATATTTCAAAAGAACAGCATGTATGCTATCTATGGTGAAACAGATCACGAGCCCAGGTAGGATGCACGAGACAAGTGCTCTGGCTTGGTGCACTGGGAAGACCCAGAGGAATCGGGTGGAGAGGGAGGTGGGAGGGGGAATCGGGACGGTGTCAAAAATGAGATGAGCATGAAACGGTCTGAAAAATAGGAGGATCAGGAAGCGGTATTGAAAATCATGAAGAGCCTGAAAAGGTGTGAAAAATATGAAGAGCTTCAAAAGGGGTCAAAAATATGAGAGGCATGAAACGATCTGAAAAAAAGCAGGAGCATGAAGTCGTGTTCAAAAACATGAAGATCCTGAAAAGGTGTGAAAATTATGAAGAGCTTCAAAAGGTGTGAAATACATGAGGAGCATGAAACGGTCTGAAAAATAGGAGGAGCATGAAGCGGTGTTTAAAAACATGAAGAGCCTGAAAGGTGTGAAAATTATGAAGAGCTTCAAAAGGTGTGAAATACATGAGGAGCATGTAACGTTCAGAAAAAAAGGAAGAGCATGAGGCGCTGTTGAAAAACATGAACAGCCTGAAAAGGTGTGAAAAATATGAAAAGCTTCAAAAGGTGTGAAAATTATGAGGAGCTTGAAACGGTCTGAAAAAGAGGAGGAGCATGAAGCGGGGTTGAAAAACAAGAAGAGCCTGAAAAGGTGTGAACAATATGAAGAGCTTCAAAACGTGTCAAAAATATGAGGAGCATGAAACGGTCTGAAAAATAGGAGGAGCGTGAAGCAGTGTTCAAAAACATGAAGAGCCTGAAAACGTGTTAAAAATATGAAGAGCTTCAAAAGGTTTGAAAAATATGAAGAGCTTGAAAAGGTGTGAAGAATATGAAGAGCTTCAAAAGCTGTGAAAACTATAAGGAGCATGAAACCGTCTGAAAAATAGGAGGAGTAAGAAGCATTGTTGAAATACATGAAGAGCCTGAAAACGTGTGAAGAATATGAAGAGCTCCAAAGGTGTGAAAAAAATGAAGAGTTTCAGAAGGTGTCAAAAATGAGATGAGCATGATACGGTCTCAAAAATAGGAGCATGAAGCGGTGTTCAAAAACATGAAGAGCCTGAAAAAGTGTGAAAAATATGAAGAGCTTATAATATTGTCAAAAATATGAGGAGCATGAAGAGATGTTCAAAAACATGAAGAGGCTGATAAGGTGTGAAAAACATGAAGAGCTTCAAAAGGTTTGAAAAATAGGAGGAGCATGAAGCGCTGTTCAAAAACATGAAGAGCCTGAAAAAGTGTGAAAAAAATGAAGAGCTTATAAAATTGTCAAAAATATGAGGAGCATGAAACGGTCTGAAAAATACGAGCAGCCTGAAACCGTCTGAAAAATAGGAGGAGCATGAAGCGGTGTTCAAAAACATGAAGTGCCGGAAAACGTGTGAAAAATATGAAGAGCTTCAAAAGGAGTCAAAAATATGCGGAGCCTGAAACGGTCTGAAAATAGGGGGATCATGAAGCGGTTTTGAAAAACATGAAGAGCCTGAAAAGGTGTGAAAAATGTGAAGAGCTTAAAAAGGTGTCAAAATATGAGGAGCATGAAACGGTCTGAAAAATAGGAGGAGCATGAAACGGTGATCAAAAATATGAAGAGCCTGAAAAGTTGTGAAAAATATGAAGAGCTTCAAAAGGTGTGAAAAATATGAGGAGCATGAAACGGTCTGAAAAAGCTGAGGAGCATGAAGCGGCGTTGAAAAACATGAAGAGCCTGAACAGGTGTGAAAAATATGAAGAGCTTCAAAAGGTGTCAAAAATATGAGGAACATGAATCGGTCTGAAAAATAAGAGAAGCATGAAGTGGTATTGAAAAACATGTAGAGCCTGAAAAGGTGTGAATATTATGAAGAGCTTCAAAAGGTGTGAAATACATGAGGAGCATGAAACGGTCTGAAATATAGGAGGAGCATGAAACGTTGTTCAAAAACAAGAAGAGCCTGAAAAGGTGTGAAAAATACAAAGAGCTTCAAAAGGTGTCAAAAATATGACGAGCATGAAAGAGTCTGAAAAATAGGAGCAGCATGAAACGGTGTTCAAAAACATGAAGAGCCTGAAAAGGTGTGAAAAATATGAAGAGCTTCAAAAAGTGTGAAAAATAGGAGGAGCATGAAGTGGTGTTCAAAAACATGAAAAGCCTGAAAAGGTGTGAAAAACATGAAGAGTTTCAAAAGGTGTTAAAAATGAGATGAGCATGAAACGGTCTGAAAAATAGGAGGATCATGAAGCGGTATTGAAAATCATGAAGAGCCTGAAAAGGTGTGAAAAATATGAAGAGCTTCAAAAGGGGTCAAAAAATATGAGAGGCATGAAACGATCTAAAAAAAAGCAGGAGCATGAAGCCGTGTTCAAAAACATGAAGAGCCTGAAAAGGTGTGAAAATTATGAAGAGCTTCAAAAGGTGTGAAATACATGGGGAGCATGGAACTGTCTGAAAAATAGGAGGAGCATGAAGCGGTGTTCAAAAACATGAAGAGCCTGAAAAGGTGTGAAAAATATGAAGAGCTTCAAAAGGTGTCAAAAATATGAAGAGCTTCAAAAGGTGTCAAAAATGATATGAGCATGAAACGGTCTGAAAAATAGGAGGAGCATGAAGCGGTGTTCAAAAACATGAAGAGCCTGAAAAGGTGTGAAAAATATGAAGAGCTTCTAAAGGTGTCAAAAATATGAGGACAATGAAACGGTCTGGAAAATAGGAGGAGCATGAAGTGGTGTTGAATATGATGAAGAGCCAGAAAAGGTGTGAAACATATGAGGAGCTTGAAAATGTGTCAAAAATATGAGGAGCATGAAACGAACTGAAAAATAGGAGGTGCATGAAGTGGTGTTGAAAAACATGAAGAGCCTGAAAAAGTGTGAAAAATATGAAGAGCTTCAAAAGGTGTTAAATATATGAGGAGCAAGAAACGGTCTCAAAAATAGGAGGAGCATGAAGCGGTGTTCAAAACCATGAAGAGCCTGAAAAGGTGTGAAAAATATGAAGAGGTTCAAAAATGTGAAAAATATGAAGAGCTTCAAAGGTGTCAAATATATGAAGAGCTTCAAACGGTGTCCAAATTATGAGGAGCATGAAATGGTCTGAAAAATAGGAGGAGCATGAAGCCGGTTTGAAAAACATGAAGAGCCTGAGAACGTGTGAAAAATATGAAGAGCTTCAAAGGTGTCAAATATATGAAGAGCTTCAAACCGTGTCCAAATTATGAGGAGCATGAAACGGTCTGAAAAATAGGAGGAGCATGAAGTGGGGTTGAAAAACATGAAGAGCCTGAGAACGTGTGAAAAACATGAAGAGCTACAAAAGGTGTGAAAAATATGAGGAGCTTCAAAAGGTGTCAAAAATATGAGGAGCATGAAACGGTCTGAAAAATAGGAGGAGCATGATGCAGTGTTAAAAAATATGAAGAGCCTGAAAACGTGTGAAAAATATGAAGATCTTCAAAAGGTATGAAAAATATGAAGAGCTTCAAAAGTTGTCAAAAAAGAGATCAGCATGAAACTGTCTGAAAAATAGGAGGAGCATGAAATTGTGTTCAAAAAAATGAAGAGCCTGAAAAGGTGTATAGTATATGAAGATTTCAGAAGGTGTTAAAATATGAGGAGCATGAAAAGGTCTGAAAAATAGGAGGAGCATGAAGTGATGTTGAAAAACATGAAGAGCCTGAAAAGGTGTGAAAAATACGAAGAGCTTCAAAATGTGTCAAATAATATGAGGAGCATGAAACGGTCTGAAATATATGAGGAGCATGAACCTGTGTGCTAAAACATGAAGGCCTGAAATGGTGTGAAAAATATGAAGAGCTTCAAAAGTTGTCAAAAATGAGATGAGCATGAAAAGGTCTGATAAATAGGAGGAGTATGAAGTTGTGTTGAAAAACATGAAGAGCCTGAAAAGGTGTGAAATATATGAGGAGCTTGAAAAGGTGTCAAAAATATGAGGAGCGTGAATCGATCTGAAAAATAGGAGGTGCATGAAGTGGTGTTGAAAAACATGAAGAGCCTGAAAAGCTGTGAAAAGTATGAAGAGCTTCAAAAGGTGTCAATAATATGAGGAGCATGAAACGGTCTGAAAAATAGGAGGAGCATGAAGCGGTGATGAAAAACATGAAGAGCCTGTAAAGGTGTGAAAAACATGAAGAGCTTCAAAAGGTGTGAAAAATATGAGGTGCATTAAACGGTCTGACAAATAGGAGGAACATAAAGCGGTGTTGAAAAACATGAAGAGCCTGAAAACGTGTGAAAAATATGAAGAGCTTCAAAAGGTGTGAAAAATATGAAGAGCTTCAAAAGGAGTCAAAATGAGATCTGTCTGAAAAGGTTTGAAAAATAGGAGGAGCATGAGGTGGTGTTGAAATACATGAAGAGCCTGAAAAGGTGTGAAAAATATGAAGAGTTTCTAAAGGTGTCAAAAATATGAGGAGCATAAAATGGTCTGAAAAATAGGAGGAGCATGAAGCGGTGTTCAAAAACATGAAGAGCCTGAAAAGGTTTGAAAAATATGAAGAGCTTCAAAAGATTTCAAATATATGAGGAGCATGAAACGGTCTGAAATAAGGTGGAGCATGAAACGGTGATCAACAACATGAAGAGCCTGAAAAGGTGTGAAAAATATGAAGAGCTTCAAAAAGTGTGAAATACATGAAGAGCATGAAACGGGCTGAAAAATAGGAGTAGCATGAAGTGGTGTGGAAAAACATGAAGAGCCTGAAAACGTGTGAAAAATTTGAAGAGCTTCAAAAGATATGAAATACATGAGGAGCATGAAACTCTCTGAAAAATAGAAGGAGCATTAAGTGGTGTTGAAAAACATGAAGAGCCTGAAAACGTGTGAAAAATATGAAGAGCTTCAAAAGGTGTGAAAAATATGAAGAGCTGCAAAAGGTGTCAAAAATATGAGGAGCTTGAAACTGTCTGAACAATAGGAGGATTATGAAACGGTGTTACAAAACATGAAGAGCTTGAAATGGTGTGAAAAATATGAAGAGCTTCAAAAGGTGTGAAAAATATGAAGAGCTTCAAAAAGGGTGAAATACATGAGGAGGATTAAACGGTCTGAAATATAGGAGGAGCATGAAGCGGTGTTGAAAAACATGAAGAGCCTGGAAAGGTGTGAAAAATATGAAGAGCTTCCAAAGTTGTGAAAAATATGAAGAGCTTCAAAAGTTGTCAAAAATTAGATGAGCATGAAACGGTCTGAAAAAGAGGAGGAGCATGAAGCGGTGTTGAGAAACATGAAGAACCTGAAAAGGTGTGAGAAATATGAAGAGCTTCAAATGGTGTCAAAAATATGAGGAGCATGAAACGGTCTGAAAAAGAGGAGGAGCATGAAGTGGTGTTGAAAAACATGAAGAGCCTGAAAAGGTGTGAAAAATATGAAGAGCATAAAAATATTTGAAAATATGAGGAGCATGAAACGGTTTTGAGAAACATGAATAGCCTGAAAATATGTGAAAAATATGAAGAGCATAAAAATATGTGAAAAATATGAGGAGCATGAAACGGTTTTGAGAAACATGAATAGCCTGAAAATATGTGAAAAATATGAAGAGCATAAAAATATGTGAAAAATATGAGGAGCATGAAACTGTGTTCAAAACATGAAGAGCCTGAAAAGGTGTGAAAAATATGAAGATCTTCAGAAACTGTCAAAATTGAAGGCATTTCCCCTGAAATCAGGAACAAGACAAGGATGCCCACTCTCACCACTACTATTCAACATAGTGTTGGAAGTTCTGGCCACAGCAATCAGAGCAGAAAAAGAAGTAAAAGGAATCCAGATAGGAAAAGAAGAAGTAAAACTCTCACTGTTTGCAGATGACATGATCCTCTACATAGAAAAGCCTAAAGACTCTACCAGAAAATTACTAGAACTAATCAATGAATATAGTAAAGTTGCAGGATATAAAATTAACACACAGAAATCCCTTGCATTCCTATATACTAACAATGAAAAAACAGACAGAGAAATTAAGGAAACAATACCATTCACCATTGCAACAAAAAGAATAAAATACTTAGGAGTATATCTACCTAAAGAAACAAAGGACCTATACATAGAAAACTATAAAACACTGATGAAAGAAATCAAAGAGGACACAAACAGATGGAGAAACATACCGTGTTCATGGATTGGAAGAATTAATATTGTCAAAATGGCTATTCTACCCAAAGCAGTCTATAGATTCAATGCAATCCCTATCAAGCTACCAATGGTATTTTTCACAGAACTAGACCAAAGAATTTCACAATTTGTATGGAAATACAAAAAACCTCGAATAGCCAAAGTAATCTTGAGAAAGAAGAATGGAGCTGGAGGAATCAACCTGCCTGACTTCAGACTCTACTACAAAGCCACAGTCATCAAGACAGTATGGTACTGGCACAAAGACAGAAATATAGATCAATGGAACAGAATAGAAAGCCCAGAGATAAATCCACGAACCTACGGACACCTTATCTTTGACAAAGGAGGCAGGATATACAATGGAAAAAAGACAACCTCTTTAACAAGTGGTGCTGGGAAAACTGGTCAACCACTTGTAAAAGAATGAAACTAGAACACTTTCTAACACCATACACAAAAATAAGCTCAAAATGGATTAAAGATCTAAATGTAAGACCAGAAACTATAAAACTCCTAGAGGAGAACATAGGCAAAACACTCTCTGACATAAATCAAAGCAAGATCCTCTATGACCCACCTCCCAGAATATTGGAAATATAAGCAAAACTAAACAAATGGGACCTAATGAAACTTAAAAGCTTTTGCACTACAAAGGAAACTATAAGTAAGGTGAAAAGACAGCCCTCAGATTGGGAGAAAATAATAGCAAATGAAGAAACAGACAAAGGATTAATCTCAAAAATATACAAGCAACTCCTGCAGCTCAATTCCAGAAAAATAAATGACCCAATCAAAAAATGGGCCAAAGAACTAAACAGACATTTCTCCAAAGAAGACATACAGATGGCTAACAAACACATGAAAAGATGCTCAACATCACTCATTATTAGAGAAATACAAATCAAAACCACAATGAGGTACCATTACATGCCAGTCAGGATGGCTGCTATCCAAAAGTCTACAAGCAATAAATGCTGGAGAGGGTGTGGAGAAAAGGGAACCCTCTTACACTGTTGGTGGGAATGCAAACTAGTACAGCCGCTATGGAAAACAGTGTGGAGATTTCTTAAAAAACTGGAAATAGAATTGCCATATGACCCAGCAATCCCACTTCTGGGCATACACACTGAGGAAACCAGAACTGAAAGAGACACGTGCACCCCAATGTTCATCGCAGCACTGTTTATAATAGCCAGGACATGGAAGCAACCTAGATGCCCATCAGCAGATGAATGGATAAGGAAGCTGTGGTACATATACACCATGGACTATTACTCAGCCATTAAAAAGAATTCATTTGAACCAGTCCTAATGAGATGGATGAAGCTGAAGCCCATTATACAGAGTGAAGTAAGCCAGAAAGATAAAGAACATTACAGCATACTGACACATGTATATGGAATTTAGAAAGGTGATAACGATAACCCTATATGCAGAACAGAAAAAGAGACACAGAAATACAGAACAGACTTTTGAACTTTGTGGGAGAATGTGAGGGTGGGATATTTCAAAAGAACAGCATGTATCCTATCTATGGTGAAACAGATCACCAGCCCAGGTGGGATGAACGAGACAAGTGCTCCGGCCTGGTGCACTGGGAAGACCCAGAGGAATCGGGGGGAGAGGGAGGTGGGAGGGGGGATCGGGATTGGGAATACATGTAAATCCATGGCTGATTCATATCAATGTATGACAAAACCCACTGGAAATAAAAAATATGAGGAGCATGAAACAGTCTGAAAAATAGGAGGAGCATGAAACGGTGATCAAAAACATGAAGAGCCTGAAAAGGTGTGAAAAATATGAAGATCTTCAAAAGGTGTGAAAAATATGAGGAGCATGATACGGTCTGAAAAATAGAAGGAGCATGAAGCGGTGTTGAAAAACATGAAGAGCCTGAACACTGTGAAAAATATGAAGAGCTTCAAAAGGTGTCAAAAATATGAGGAGCATGAAATGGTCTGAAAAATAGGAGGAGCATGAAGCCGTGTTCAAAAACATGAAGAGCCTGAAAAGGTGTGAAAAATATGAAGAGCTTCAAAAAGTGTGAAATACATGAGGAGGATTAAACGGTCTGAAAAATAGGAGGAGCATTAAGCGGTGTTGAAAAACATGAAGGCCTGAAAACATGTGAAAAATATGAAGAGCTTCAAAAGGTGTGAAAAATATGAGGAGCTTCAAAAGGTGTCAAAAATATGAGGAGCATGAAACAGTCTGAGAAATAGGAGGAGCATGAAGCGGTGTTCAAAAACATGAAGAGCCTGAAAAGGTGTGAAAAATATGAAGAGCTTCAAAAGGTGTCAAAAATATGAGGAGCATGAAACGACTCATAAATAGGAGGAGCATGAAGCGGTGTTGAAAAAATGAAGAGCATGAAAAGGTGTGAAAAATATGAAGAGCTTCAAACGGTGTGAAATATATGAGGAGCATGAAACGGTCTGAAAAATACGAGGAGCATGAAGCCGTGTTCAAAAAACTGAAGAGCCTGAGAAGTTGTGAAAAATATGAAGAGCTTCAATAGGGTTAAAAATATGAGGAGCATGAAACGGTCTGAAAAATAGGAGGAGCATGAAGCGGTGTTCCAAAACATTAAGAGCCTGAAAAGATATGAAAAATATGAAGAGCTTCAAAAAGTGTCAAAAATATGAGGAGCATGAAACGGTCTGAAAAATACGAGGAGCATGAAGCCGTGTTAAAAAACCTGAAGAGCATGAAATGGTGTTGAGAAACATGAAGAGCATGAAAAGATGTGAAAAATATGAAGAGCATGAAAAAGTGTGAAAAATATAAGGAGCATGAAATGGGCTGAAAAATACGAGGAGTATGAAGCCATGTTCAAAAACCTGAAGAGCCTGAAAAGGTGTGAAAAATATGAAGAGCTTCAAAAGGTGTCAAAATTATGAGGAGCATGAAACAGTCTGAAAAATAGGAGGAGCATGAAACGGTGTTCAAAAACATGAAGAGCCTGAAAGGTGTGAAAAATATGAAGAGCATGAAAATGTGTGAAAAATATGAGGAGCATGAAACTGTGTTCAAAAAAATGCAGAGCCTGAAAAGGTGTGAAAAATATGAATAACTTCAAAACGTGTCAAAAATATGAGGAGCATGAAACTGTCTGAAAATAGGAGGAGCATGAAGCGGTGTTCAAAAACATGAAGTTCCTGAAAAGGTGTAAAATATATGAAGAGCTTCAAAAGGTGTCAAAAATATGAGGAGCATGAAACCTTTTGAAAAATAGGAGGAGCATGAAGCGGTGTTAGAAAACCTAAAGAGCCTGAAAAGGTGTGAAACATATGAAGAGCTTCAAAAGGTGTGTAAAATATGAGGAGCATGAAACGGTCTGAAATATAGGAGGAGCATGAAACGGTGATCAAAAACATGAAGAGGCTGAAAAGGTGTGAAAAATATGAAGAGCTTCAAAACGTTGCAAAAATATGAGGAGCATGAAACAGTTTGAAAAAAAGGAGGAGCATGAAGCGGTGCTCAAAAACATGAAGAGCCTGAAAAGTTCTGTAAAATATGAAGAGCTTCAAAAGGTGTGCAAAATATGAGGAGCATGAAAAGGTCTCAAAAATAGGAGGAGCATGAAGCGGTGCTGAAAAACATGAAGAGCCTGAAAAGGTGTGAAAAATACGAAGAGCTTCAAAATGTATCAAAAATATGAGGAGCATGAAGCGCTCTTTAAAAACATGAAGAGCCTGAAAAAGTGTGAAAAATATGAAGAGCTTAAAACGGTGTCAAATATAGGAGGAACATGAAACAGTGTTCAAAATCATGAAGAGCCTGAAAAGGTGTGAAAAATATGAAGAGCTTCAAAAGGTGCCAAAAATATGTGGAGCATGAAACGGTCTGAAAAATAGGAGGAGCATGAAGCGGTGTTCAAAAACATGAAGAGCCTGAAAAGGTGTGAAAAATATAAAGAGCTTCAAAAGGTGTGAAAAATATGAGGAGCATTAAACGGTCTGAAAAATACGAGGAGCATGAAGCGGTGTTCAAAAACATGAAGAGCCTGAAAAGGTGTGAAAAATATGAGGAGCTTCAAAAGGTGTGAAATACATGTGGAGCATTAAACGGTCTGAAAAATAGGAGGAGCATGAAGCGGTGTTCAAAAACATGAAGAGCCTGAAAAGGTGTGAAAAATATGAAGAGCTTCAAAAGGTGTCAAAAATATGAGGAGCATGAAACGACTCATAAATAGGAGGAGCATGAAGCGGTGTTGAAAAAATGAAGAGCATGAAAAGGTGTGAAAAATATGAAGAGCTTCAAACGGTGTGAAATATATGAGGAGCATGAAACGGTCTGAAAAATACGAGGAGCATGAAGCCGTGTTCAAAAAACTGAAGAGCCTGAGAAGTTGTGAAAAATATGAAGAGCTTCAATAGGGTTAAAAATATGAGGAGCATGAAACGGTCTGAAAAATAGGAGGAGCATGAAGCGGTGTTCCAAAACATTAAGAGCCTGAAAAGATATGAAAAATATGAAGAGCTTCAAAAAGTGTCAAAAATATGAGGAGCATGAAACGGTCTGAAAAATACGAGGAGCATGAAGCCGTGTTAAAAAACCTGAAGAGCATGAAATGGTGTTGAGAAACATGAAGAGCATGAAAAGATGTGAAAAATATGAAGAGCATGAAAAAGTGTGAAAAATATAAGGAGCATGAAATGGGCTGAAAAATACGAGGAGTATGAAGCCATGTTCAAAAACCTGAAGAGCCTGAAAAGGTGTGAAAAATATGAAGAGCTTCAAAAGGTGTCAAAATTATGAGGAGCATGAAACAGTCTGAAAAATAGGAGGAGCATGAAACGGTGTTCAAAAACATGAAGAGCCTGAAAGGTGTGAAAAATATGAAGAGCATGAAAATGTGTGAAAAATATGAGGAGCATGAAACTGTGTTCAAAAAAATGCAGAGCCTGAAAAGGTGTGAAAAATATGAATAACTTCAAAACGTGTCAAAAATATGAGGAGCATGAAACTGTCTGAAAATAGGAGGAGCATGAAGCGGTGTTCAAAAACATGAAGTTCCTGAAAAGGTGTAAAATATATGAAGAGCTTCAAAAGGTGTCAAAAATATGAGGAGCATGAAACCTTTTGAAAAATAGGAGGAGCATGAAGCGGTGTTAGAAAACCTAAAGAGCCTGAAAAGGTGTGAAACATATGAAGAGCTTCAAAAGGTGTGTAAAATATGAGGAGCATGAAACGGTCTGAAATATAGGAGGAGCATGAAACGGTGTTCAAAAACATGAAGAGGCTGAAAAGGTGTGAAAAATATGAAGAGCTTCAAAACGTTGCAAAAATATGAGGAGCATGAAACAGTTTGAAAAAAAGGAGGAGCATGAAGCGGTGCTCAAAAACATGAAGAGCCTGAAAAGTTCTGTAAAATATGAAGAGCTTCAAAAGGTGTGCAAAATATGAGGAGCATGAAAAGGTCTCAAAAATAGGAGGAGCATGAAGCGGTGCTGAAAAACATGAAGAGCCTGAAAAGGTGTGAAAAATACGAAGAGCTTCAAAATGTATCAAAAATATGAGGAGCATGAAGCGCTCTTTAAAAACATGAAGAGCCTGAAAAAGTGTGAAAAATATGAAGAGCTTAAAACGGTGTCAAATATAGGAGGAACATGAAACAGTGTTCAAAATCATGAAGAGCCTGAAAAGGTGTGAAAAATATGAAGAGCTTCAAAAGGTGCCAAAAATATGTGGAGCATGAAACGGTCTGAAAAATAGGAGGAGCATGAAGCGGTGTTCAAAAACATGAAGAGCCTGAAAAGGTGTGAAAAATATAAAGAGCTTCAAAAGGTGTGAAAAATATGAGGAGCATTAAACGGTCTGAAAAATACGAGGAGCATGAAGCGGTGTTGAAAAACATGAAGAGCCTGAAAAGCGGTGAAAAATATGAAGAGCTTCAAAAGGTTTCAAAAAGATGAGGAACATGAAACGGTGTTGAAAAACATGAAGACCCTGAAAAGGTGTGAAAAATATGAGGAGCTTGAAAAAGTGTCAAAAATATGAGGAGCATGAAACGGTCAGAAAAATAGGAGGAGCATGAAGCGGTGTTGAAAAACGGTAGAGCCTGAAAAGGTGTGAAAAATATGAAGACTTCAAAAGTTGTCAAAAATATGAGGAGCATGAAACGGTCTGAAAAATAGGAGGAGCATGAAGCGGTGTTCCAAAACATTAAGAGCCTGAAAAGGTATGAAAAATATGAAGAGCTTCAAAAAGTGTCAAAAATATGAGGAGCATGAAACGGTCTGAAAAATACGAGGAGCATGAAGCCGTGTTCAAAAACCTGAAGAGCATGAAACGGTGTTGAGAAACATGAAGAGCTTCAAAAGGTGTCACAGTTATGAGGAGCATGAAACCGTCTGAAAAATAGGAGGAGCATGAAGCGGTGTTCCAAAACATTAAGAGCCTGAAAAGGTATGAAAAATATGAAGAGCTTCAAAAAGTGTCAAAAATATGAGGAGCATGAAACGGTCTGAAAAATACGAGGAGCATGAAGCCGTGTTCAAAAACCTGAAGAGCATGAAACGGTGTTGAGAAACATGAAGAGCATGAAAAGATGTGAAAAATATGAAGAGCATGAAAAAGTGTGAAAAATATGAGGAGCATGAAACGGTCTGAAAAATACGAGGAGCATGAAGCCGTGTTAAAAAACCTGAAGAAACTGAAAAGGTGTGAAAAATATGAAGAGCTTCAAAAGGTGTCACAGTTATGAGGAGCATGAAACCGTCTGAAAAATAGGAGGAGCATGAAACGGTGTTCAAAAACATGAAGAGCCTGAAAGGTGTGAAAAATATGAAGAGCATGAAAATGTGTGAAAAATATGAGGAGCATGAAACTGTGTTCAAAAAAATGCAGAGCCTGAAAAGGTGTGAAAAATATGAATAACTTCAAAACGTGTCAAAAATATGAGGAGCATGAAACTGACTGAAAAAGGAGGAGCATGAAGCGGTGTTCAAAAACATGCAGAGCCTGAAAAGGTGTAAAATTTATGAAGAGCTTAAAAAAGTGTCAAAAATATGAGGAACATGAAACCTTTTGAAAAATAGGAGGAGCATGAAGCGGTGTTAGAAAACCTAAAGAGCCTGAAAAGGTGTGAAAAATATGAAGAGCTTCAAAAGGTGTGTAAAATATGAGGAGCATGAAACTGTCTCAAAAATAGGAGGACCATGAAGCGGTGTTGAAAAACATGAAGAGCCTGAAAAGGTGTGAAAAATATGAACAGTTTCAAAATGTATCAAAAATATGAGGAGCATGAAGTGCTGTTTAAAAATATGAAGAGCCTGAAAAAGTGTAAAAAATATGAAGAGCTTCAAAAGGTGTCAAATATAGGAGGAGCATGAAACAGTGTTCAAAAACAAGAAGAGCCTGAAAAGGTGTGAAAAATATGAAGAGCTTCAAAAGGTGTCAAAAATATGAGGAGCATGAAACAGTCTGAGAAATAGGAGGAGCATGAAGCGGTGTTCAAAAACATGAAGAGCCTGAAAAGGTGTGAAAAATATGAGGAGCTTCAAAGGTGTGAAATACATGTGGAGCATTAAACGGTCTGAAAAACAGGAGGAGCATGAAGCGGTGTGCAAAGACAAGAAGAGCCTGAAAAGGTGTGAAAAATATGAGGAGCTTCAAAAGGTGTGAAATACATGTGGAGCATTAAACGGTCTGAAAAATAGGAGGAGCATGAAGCGGTGTTCAAAAACATGAAGAGCCTGAAAAGGTGTGAAAAATATGAAGAGCTTCAAAAGGTGTCAAAAATATGAGGAGCATGAAACGACTCATAAATAGGAGGAGCATGAAGCGGTGTTGAAAAAATGAAGAGCATGAAAAGGTGTGAAAAATATGAAGAGCTTCAAACGGTGTGAAATATATGAGGAGCATGAAACGGTCTGAAAAATACGAGGAGCATGAAGCCGTGTTCAAAAAACTGAAGAGCCTGAGAAGTTGTGAAAAATATGAAGAGCTTCAATAGGGTTAAAAATATGAGGAGCATGAAACGGTCTGAAAAATAGGAGGAGCATGAAGCGGTGTTCCAAAACATTAAGAGCCTGAAAAGATATGAAAAATATGAAGAGCTTCAAAAAGTGTCAAAAATATGAGGAGCATGAAACGGTCTGAAAAATACGAGGAGCATGAAGCCGTGTTAAAAAACCTGAAGAGCATGAAATGGTGTTGAGAAACATGAAGAGCATGAAAAGATGTGAAAAATATGAAGAGCATGAAAAAGTGTGAAAAATATAAGGAGCATGAAATGGGCTGAAAAATACGAGGAGTATGAAGCCATGTTCAAAAACCTGAAGAGCCTGAAAAGGTGTGAAAAATATGAAGAGCTTCAAAAGGTGTCAAAATTATGAGGAGCATGAAACAGTCTGAAAAATAGGAGGAGCATGAAACGGTGTTCAAAAACATGAAGAGCCTGAAAGGTGTGAAAAATATGAAGAGCATGAAAATGTGTGAAAAATATGAGGAGCATGAAACTGTGTTCAAAAAAATGCAGAGCCTGAAAAGGTGTGAAAAATATGAATAACTTCAAAACGTGTCAAAAATATGAGGAGCATGAAACTGTCTGAAAATAGGAGGAGCATGAAGCGGTGTTCAAAAACATGAAGTTCCTGAAAAGGTGTAAAATATATGAAGAGCTTCAAAAGGTGTCAAAAATATGAGGAGCATGAAACCTTTTGAAAAATAGGAGGAGCATGAAGCGGTGTTAGAAAACCTAAAGAGCCTGAAAAGGTGTGAAACATATGAAGAGCTTCAAAAGGTGTGTAAAATATGAGGAGCATGAAACGGTCTGAAATATAGGAGGAGCATGAAACGGTGTTCAAAAACATGAAGAGGCTGAAAAGGTGTGAAAAATATGAAGAGCTTCAAAACGTTGCAAAAATATGAGGAGCATGAAACAGTTTGAAAAAAAGGAGGAGCATGAAGCGGTGCTCAAAAACATGAAGAGCCTGAAAAGTTCTGTAAAATATGAAGAGCTTCAAAAGGTGTGCAAAATATGAGGAGCATGAAAAGGTCTCAAAAATAGGAGGAGCATGAAGCGGTGCTGAAAAACATGAAGAGCCTGAAAAGGTGTGAAAAATACGAAGAGCTTCAAAATGTATCAAAAATATGAGGAGCATGAAGCGCTCTTTAAAAACATGAAGAGCCTGAAAAAGTGTGAAAAATATGAAGAGCTTAAAACGGTGTCAAATATAGGAGGAACATGAAACAGTGTTCAAAATCATGAAGAGCCTGAAAAGGTGTGAAAAATATGAAGAGCTTCAAAAGGTGCCAAAAATATGTGGAGCATGAAACGGTCTGAAAAATAGGAGGAGCATGAAGCGGTGTTCAAAAACATGAAGAGCCTGAAAAGGTGTGAAAAATATAAAGAGCTTCAAAAGGTGTGAAAAATATGAGGAGCATTAAACGGTCTGAAAAATACGAGGAGCATGAAGCGGTGTTGAAAAACATGAAGAGCCTGAAAAGCGGTGAAAAATATGAAGAGCTTCAAAAGGTTTCAAAAAGATGAGGAACATGAAACGGTGTTGAAAAACATGAAGACCCTGAAAAGGTGTGAAAAATATGAGGAGCTTGAAAAAGTGTCAAAAATATGAGGAGCATGAAACGGTCAGAAAAATAGGAGGAGCATGAAGCGGTGTTGAAAAACGGTAGAGCCTGAAAAGGTGTGAAAAATATGAAGACTTCAAAAGTTGTCAAAAATATGAGGAGCATGAAACGGTCTGAAAAATAGGAGGAGCATGAAGCGGTGTTCCAAAACATTAAGAGCCTGAAAAGGTATGAAAAATATGAAGAGCTTCAAAAAGTGTCAAAAATATGAGGAGCATGAAACGGTCTGAAAAATACGAGGAGCATGAAGCCGTGTTCAAAAACCTGAAGAGCATGAAACGGTGTTGAGAAACATGAAGAGCATGAAAAGATGTGAAAAATATGAAGAGCATGAAAAAGTGTGAAAAATATGAGGAGCATGAAACGGTCTGAAAAATACGAGGAGCATGAAGCCGTGTTAAAAAACCTGAAGAAACTGAAAAGGTGTGAAAAATATGAAGAGCTTCAAAAGGTGTCACAGTTATGAGGAGCATGAAACCGTCTGAAAAATAGGAGGAGCATGAAACGGTGTTCAAAAACATGAAGAGCCTGAAAGGTGTGAAAAATATGAAGAGCTTCAATAGGGTTAAAAATATGAGGAGCATGAAACGGTCTGAAAAATAGGAGGAGCATGAAGCGGTGTTCCATAACATTAAGAGCCTGAAAAGATATGAAAAATATGAAGAGCTTCAAAAAGTGTCAAAAATATGAGGAGCATGAAACGGTCTGAAAAATACGAGGAGCATGAAGCCGTGTTAAAAAACCTGAAGAGCATGAAATGGTGTTGAGAAACATGAAGAGCATGAAAAGATGTGAAAAATATGAAGAGCATGAAAAAGTGTGAAAAATATAAGGAGCATGAAATGGGCTGAAAAATACGAGGAGTATGAAGCCATGTTCAAAAACCTGAAGAGCCTGAAAAGGTGTGAAAAATATGAAGAGCTTCAAAAGGTGTCAAAATTATGAGGAGCATGAAACAGTCTGAAAAATAGGAGGAGCATGAAACGGTGTTCAAAAACATGAAGAGCCTGAAAGGTGTGAAAAATATGAAGAGCATGAAAATGTGTGAAAAATATGAGGAGCATGAAACTGTGTTCAAAAAAATGCAGAGCCTGAAAAGGTGTGAAAAATATGAATAACTTCAAAACGTGTCAAAAATATGAGGAGCATGAAACTGTCTGAAAATAGGAGGAGCATGAAGCGGTGTTCAAAAACATGAAGTTCCTGAAAAGGTGTAAAATATATGAAGAGCTTCAAAAGGTGTCAAAAATATGAGGAGCATGAAACCTTTTGAAAAATAGGAGGAGCATGAAGCGGTGTTAGAAAACCTAAAGAGCCTGAAAAGGTGTGAAACATATGAAGAGCTTCAAAAGGTGTGTAAAATATGAGGAGCATGAAACGGTCTGAAATATAGGAGGAGCATGAAACGGTGTTCAAAAACATGAAGAGGCTGAAAAGGTGTGAAAAATATGAAGAGCTTCAAAACGTTGCAAAAATATGAGGAGCATGAAACAGTTTGAAAAAAAGGAGGAGCATGAAGCGGTGCTCAAAAACATGAAGAGCCTGAAAAGTTCTGTAAAATATGAAGAGCTTCAAAAGGTGTGCAAAATATGAGGAGCATGAAAATGTCTCAAAAATAGGAGGAGCATGAAGCGGTGCTGAAAAACATGAAGAGCCTGAAAAGGTGTGAAAAATACGAAGAGCTTCAAAATGTATCAAAAATATGAGGAGCATGAAGCGCTCTTTAAAAACATGAAGAGCCTGAAAAAGTGTGAAAAATATGAAGAGCTTAAAACGGTGTCAAATATAGGAGGAACATGAAACAGTGTTCAAAATCATGAAGAGCCTGAAAAGGTGTGAAAAATATGAAGAGCTTCAAAAGGTGCCAAAAATATGTGGAGCATGAAACGGTCTGAAAAATAGGAGGAGCATGAAGCGGTGTTCAAAAACATGAAGAGCCTGAAAAGGTGTGAAAAATATAAAGAGCTTCAAAAGGTGTGAAAAATATGAGGAGCATTAAACGGTCTGAAAAATACGAGGAGCATGAAGCGGTGTTGAAAAACATGAAGAGCCTGAAAAGCGGTGAAAAATATGAAGAGCTTCAAAAGGTTTCAAAAAGATGAGGAACATGAAACGGTGTTGAAAAACATGAAGACCCTGAAAAGGTGTGAAAAATATGAGGAGCTTGAAAAAGTGTCAAAAATATGAGGAGCATGAAACGGTCAGAAAAATAGGAGGAGCATGAAGCGGTGTTGAAAAACGGTAGAGCCTGAAAAGGTGTGAAAAATATGAAGACTTCAAAAGTTGTCAAAAATATGAGGAGCATGAAACGGTCTGAAAAATAGGAGGAGCATGAAGCGGTGTTCCAAAACATTAAGAGCCTGAAAAGGTATGAAAAATATGAAGAGCTTCAAAAAGTGTCAAAAATATGAGGAGCATGAAACGGTCTGAAAAATACGAGGAGCATGAAGCCGTGTTCAAAAACCTGAAGAGCATGAAACGGTGTTGAGAAACATGAAGAGCATGAAAAGATGTGAAAAATATGAAGAGCATGAAAAAGTGTGAAAAATATGAGGAGCATGAAACGGTCTGAAAAATACGAGGAGCATGAAGCCGTGTTAAAAAACCTGAAGAAACTGAAAAGGTGTGAAAAATATGAAGAGCTTCAAAAGGTGTCACAGTTATGAGGAGCATGAAACCGTCTGAAAAATAGGAGGAGCATGAAACGGTGTTCAAAAACATGAAGAGCCTGAAAGGTGTGAAAAATATGAAGAGCATGAAAATGTGTGAAAAATATGAGGAGCATGAAACTGTGTTCAAAAAAATGCAGAGCCTGAAAAGGTGTGAAAAATATGAATAACTTCAAAACGTGTCAAAAATATGAGGAGCATGAAACTGACTGAAAAAGGAGGAGCATGAAGCGGTGTTCAAAAACATGCAGAGCCTGAAAAGGTGTAAAATTTATGAAGAGCTTAAAAAAGTGTCAAAAATATGAGGAACATGAAACCTTTTGAAAAATAGGAGGAGCATGAAGCGGTGTTAGAAAACCTAAAGAGCCTGAAAAGGTGTGAAAAATATGAAGAGCTTCAAAAGGTGTGTAAAATATGAGGAGCATGAAACTGTCTCAAAAATAGGAGGACCATGAAGCGGTGTTGAAAAACATGAAGAGCCTGAAAAGGTGTGAAAAATATGAACAGTTTCAAAATGTATCAAAAATATGAGGAGCATGAAGTGCTGTTTAAAAATATGAAGAGCCTGAAAAAGTGTAAAAAATATGAAGAGCTTCAAAAGGTGTCAAATATAGGAGGAGCATGAAACAGTGTTCAAAAACAAGAAGAGCCTGAAAAGGTGTGAAAAATATGAAGAGCTTCAAAAGGTGTCAAAAATATGAGGAGCATGAAACAGTCTGAGAAATAGGAGGAGCATGAAGCGGTGTTCAAAAACATGAAGAGCCTGAAAAGGTGTGAAAAATATGAGGAGCTTCAAAGGTGTGAAATACATGTGGAGCATTAAACGGTCTGAAAAACAGGAGGAGCATGAAGCGGTGTGCAAAGACAAGAAGAGCCTGAAAAGGTGTGAAAAATATGAGGAGCTTCAAAAGGTGTGAAATACATGTGGAGCATTAAACGGTCTGAAAAATAGGAGGAGCATGAAGCGGTGTTCAAAAACATGAAGAGCCTGAAAAGGTGTGAAAAATATGAAGAGCTTCAAAAGGTGTCAAAAATATGAGGAGCATGAAACGACTCATAAATAGGAGGAGCATGAAGCGGTGTTGAAAAAATGAAGAGCATGAAAAGGTGTGAAAAATATGAAGAGCTTCAAACGGTGTGAAATATATGAGGAGCATGAAACGGTCTGAAAAATACGAGGAGCATGAAGCCGTGTTCAAAAAACTGAAGAGCCTGAGAAGTTGTGAAAAATATGAAGAGCTTCAATAGGGTTAAAAATATGAGGAGCATGAAACGGTCTGAAAAATAGGAGGAGCATGAAGCGGTGTTCCAAAACATTAAGAGCCTGAAAAGATATGAAAAATATGAAGAGCTTCAAAAAGTGTCAAAAATATGAGGAGCATGAAACGGTCTGAAAAATACGAGGAGCATGAAGCCGTGTTAAAAAACCTGAAGAGCATGAAATGGTGTTGAGAAACATGAAGAGCATGAAAAGATGTGAAAAATATGAAGAGCATGAAAAAGTGTGAAAAATATAAGGAGCATGAAATGGGCTGAAAAATACGAGGAGTATGAAGCCATGTTCAAAAACCTGAAGAGCCTGAAAAGGTGTGAAAAATATGAAGAGCTTCAAAAGGTGTCAAAATTATGAGGAGCATGAAACAGTCTGAAAAATAGGAGGAGCATGAAACGGTGTTCAAAAACATGAAGAGCCTGAAAGGTGTGAAAAATATGAAGAGCATGAAAATGTGTGAAAAATATGAGGAGCATGAAACTGTGTTCAAAAAAATGCAGAGCCTGAAAAGGTGTGAAAAATATGAATAACTTCAAAACGTGTCAAAAATATGAGGAGCATGAAACTGTCTGAAAATAGGAGGAGCATGAAGCGGTGTTCAAAAACATGAAGTTCCTGAAAAGGTGTAAAATATATGAAGAGCTTCAAAAGGTGTCAAAAATATGAGGAGCATGAAACCTTTTGAAAAATAGGAGGAGCATGAAGCGGTGTTAGAAAACCTAAAGAGCCTGAAAAGGTGTGAAACATATGAAGAGCTTCAAAAGGTGTGTAAAATATGAGGAGCATGAAACGGTCTGAAATATAGGAGGAGCATGAAACGGTGTTCAAAAACATGAAGAGGCTGAAAAGGTGTGAAAAATATGAAGAGCTTCAAAACGTTGCAAAAATATGAGGAGCATGAAACAGTTTGAAAAAAAGGAGGAGCATGAAGCGGTGCTCAAAAACATGAAGAGCCTGAAAAGTTCTGTAAAATATGAAGAGCTTCAAAAGGTGTGCAAAATATGAGGAGCATGAAAAGGTCTCAAAAATAGGAGGAGCATGAAGCGGTGCTGAAAAACATGAAGAGCCTGAAAAGGTGTGAAAAATACGAAGAGCTTCAAAATGTATCAAAAATATGAGGAGCATGAAGCGCTCTTTAAAAACATGAAGAGCCTGAAAAAGTGTGAAAAATATGAAGAGCTTAAAACGGTGTCAAATATAGGAGGAACATGAAACAGTGTTCAAAATCATGAAGAGCCTGAAAAGGTGTGAAAAATATGAAGAGCTTCAAAAGGTGCCAAAAATATGTGGAGCATGAAACGGTCTGAAAAATAGGAGGAGCATGAAGCGGTGTTCAAAAACATGAAGAGCCTGAAAAGGTGTGAAAAATATAAAGAGCTTCAAAAGGTGTGAAAAATATGAGGAGCATTAAACGGTCTGAAAAATACGAGGAGCATGAAGCGGTGTTGAAAAACATGAAGAGCCTGAAAAGCGGTGAAAAATATGAAGAGCTTCAAAAGGTTTCAAAAAGATGAGGAACATGAAACGGTGTTGAAAAACATGAAGACCCTGAAAAGGTGTGAAAAATATGAGGAGCTTGAAAAAGTGTCAAAAATATGAGGAGCATGAAACGGTCAGAAAAATAGGAGGAGCATGAAGCGGTGTTGAAAAACGGTAGAGCCTGAAAAGGTGTGAAAAATATGAAGAGCTTCAAAAGGTGTCAAAAATATGAGGAGCATGAAACAGTCTGAGAAATAGGAGGAGCATGAAGCGGTGTTCAAAAACATGAAGAGCCTGAAAAGGTGTGAAAAATATGAAGAGCTTCAAAAGCTGTCAAATATATGAGGAGCATGAAACGGTCTGAAAAATAGGAGGAGCATGAAGCGGTGTTGAAAACCATGAAGAGCCTGAGAAGGTGTGAAATATGTGAAGAGCTTTAAAAGGTGTCAAAAATATGAGGAGCATGAAACAGTCTGAAAAATAGGAGGAGTATGAAGTGGTGTTTAAAAACATGAAGAGGCTGAAATGGTGTGAAAAATATGAAGAGCTTCAAAAGGTGTCAAAAATATGAGGAGCATGAAACGACTCATAAATAGGAGGAGCATGAAGCGGTGTTGAAAAACATGAAGAGCCTGAAAAGGTGTGAACAATATGAAGAGCTTCAAACGGTGTGAAATATATGAGGAGCATGAAACGGTCTGAAAAATACGAGGAGCATGAAGCCGTGTTCAAAAAACTGAAGAGCCTGAGAAGTTGTGAAAAATATGAAGAGCTTCAATAGGGTTAAAAATATGAGGAGCATGAAACGGTCTGAAAAATAGGAGGAGCATGAAGCGGTGTTCCAAAACATTAAGAGCCTGAAAAGGTATGAAAAATATGAAGAGCTTCAAAAAGTGTCAAAAATATGAGGAGCATGAAACGGTCTGAAAAATACGAGGAGCATGAAGCCGTGTTCAAAAACCTGAAGAGCATGAAATGGTGTTGAGAAACAAGAAGAGTCTGAAAAAGTGTGAAAAATATGAAGAGCTTCAAAAGGTGTCAAAATTATGAGGAGCATGAAACAGTCTAAAAAATAGGAGGAGCATGAAACGGTGTTCAAAAACATGAAGAGCCTGAAAGGTGTGAAAAATATGAAGAGCATGAAAATGTGTGAAAAATATGAGGAGCATGAAACTGTGTTCAAAAAAATGCAGAGCCTGAAAAGGTGTGAAAAATATGAAGAACTTCAAAACGTGTCAAAAATATGAGGAGCATGAAACTGTCTGAAAATAGGAGTAGCATGAAGCGGTGTTCAAAAACATGAAGATCCTGAAAAGGTGTAAAATATATGAAGAGCTTCAAAAGGTGTCAAAAATATGAGGAGCATGAAACCTTTTGAAAATTAGGAGGAGCATGAAGCGGTGTTAGAAAACCTAAAGAGTCTGAAAAGGTGTGAAACATATGAAGAGCTTCAAAAGGTGTGTAAAATATGAGGAGCATGAAACGGTCTGAAATATAGGAGGAGCATGAAACGGTGTTCAAAAACATGAAGAGGCTGAAAAGGTGTCAAAAATATGAAGAGCTTCAAAACGTGTCAAAAATATGAGGAGCATGAAACAGTTTGAAAAAAAGGAGGAGCATGAAGCGGTGCTCAAAAACATGAAGAGCCTGAAAAGTTCTGTAAAATATGAAGAGCTTCAAAAGGTGTGCAAAATATGAGGAGCATGAAAAGGTCTCAAAAATAGGAGGAGCATGAAGCGGTGCTGAAAAACATGAAGAGCCTGAAAAGGTGTGAAAAATACGAAGAGCTTCAAAATGTATCAAAAATATGAGGAGCATGAAGCGCTCTTTAAAAACATGAAGAGCCTGAAAAAGTGTGAAAAATATGAAGAGCTTCAAAAGGTGTGAAAAATATGAGGTGCATTAAACGGTCTGACAAATAGGAGGAACATAAAGCGGTGTTGAAAAACATGAAGAGCCTGAAAACGTGTGAAAAATATGAAGAGCTTCAAAAGGTGTGAAAAAATTGAAGACCTTCAAAAGGAGTCAAAATGAGATGTGTCTGAAAAGGTTTGAAAAATAGGAGGAGCATGAAGTGGTGTTGAAATACATGAAGAGCCTGAAAAGGTGTGAAAAATATGAAGAGTTTCTAAAGGTGTCAAAAATATGAGGAGCATAAAATGGTCTGAAAAATAGGAGGAGCATGAAGCGGTGTTCAAAAACTTGAAGAGCCTGAAAAGGTTTGAAAAATATGAAGAGCTTCAAAAGATTTCAAATATATGAGGAGCATGAAACGGTCTGAAATAAGGAGGAGCATGAAACGGTGATCAAAAACATGAAGAGCCTGAAAAGGTGTGAAAAATATGAAAAGCTTCAAAAGATATGAAATACATGAGGAGCATGAAACTCTCTGAAAAATAGAAGGAGCATTAAGTGGTGTTGAAAAACATGAAGAGCCTGAAAACGTGTGAAAAATATGAAGAGCTTCAAAAGGTGTGAAAAATATGAAGAGCTGCAAAAGGTGTCAAAAATATGAGGAGCTTGAAACTGTCTGAACAATAGGAGGATTATGAAACGGTGTTACAAAACATGAAGAGCTTGAAAAGGTGTGAAAAATATGAAGAGCTTCAAAAGGTGTGAAAAATATGAAGAGCTTCAAAAAGGGTGAAATACATGAGGAGGATTAAACGGTCTGAAATATAGGAGGAGCATGAAGCGGTGTTGAAAAACATGAAGAGCCTGAAAAGGTGTGAAAAATATGAAGAGCTTCCAAAGTTGTGAAAAATATGAAGAGCTTCAAAAGTTGTCAAAAATTAGATGAGCATGAAACGGTCTGAAAAAGAGGAGGAGCATGAAGCGGTGTTGAGAAACATGAAGAACCTGAAAAGGTGTGAGAAATATGAAGAGCTTCAAATGGTGTCAAAAATATGAGGAGCATGAAACGGTCTGAAAAAGAGGAGGAGCATGAAGCGGTGTTGAAAAACATGAAGAGCCTGAAAAGGTGTGATAAATATGAAGAGCTTCTAAAGGTGTCAAATATATGAGGAGCATGAAACGGTCTGAAAAATAGGAGGAGCAGGAAACGGTGTTCAAAAACATGAAGAGCCTGAAAAGGTGTGAAAAATATGAAGAGCTTCAAAACCTGTCAAAAATATGAGGAGCATGAAACGGTTTTGGGAAACATGAATAGCCTGAAAATATGTGAAAAATATGAAGAGCATAAAAATATGTGAAAAATTGAGGAGCATGAAACGGTTTTGAGAAACATGAATAGCCTGAAAATATGTGAAAAATATGAGGAGCATGAAACTGTGTTCAAAACATGAAGAGCCTGAAAAGGTGTGAAAAATATGAAGATCTTCAGAAAGTGTCAAAATTGAAGGCATTTCCCCTGAAATCAGGAACAAGACAAGGATGCCCACTCTCACCACTACTATTCAACATAGTGTTGGAAGTTCTGGTCACGGCAATCAGAGCAGAAAAAGAAGTAAAAGGAATCCAGATAGGAAAAGAAGAAGTAAAACTCTCACTGTTTGCAGATGACATGATCCTCTACATAGAAAACCCTAAAGACTCTACCAGAAAATTACTAGAACTAATCAATGAATATAGTAAAGTTGCAGGATATAAAATTAACACACAGAAATCCCTTGCATTCCTATATACTAACAATGAAAAACAGACAGAGAAATTAAGGAAACAATACCATTCACCATTGCAACAAAAAGAATAAAATACTTAGGAGTATATCTACCTAAAGAAACAAAGGACCTATACATAGAAAACTATAAAACACTGATGAAAGAAATCAAAGAGGACACAAACAGATGGAGAAACATACCGTGTTCATGGATTGGAAGAATTAATATTGTCAAAATGGCTATTCTACCCAAAGCAGTCTATAGATTCAATGCAATCCCTATCAAGCTACCAATGGTATTTTTCACAGAACTAGACCAAAGAATTTCACAATTTGTATGGAAATACAAAAAAACCTCGAATAGCCAAAGTAATCTTGAGAAAGAAGAATGGAGCTGGAGGAATCAACCTGCCTGACTTCAGACTCTACTACAAAGCCACAGTCATCAAGACAGTATGGTACTGGCACAAAGACAGAAATATAGATCAATGGAACAGAATAGAAAGCCCAGAGATAAATCCACGAACCTACGGACACCTTATCTTTGACAAAGGAGGCAAGGATATACAATGGAAAAAAGACAACCTCTTTAACAAGTGGTGCTGGGAAAACTGGTCAACCACTTGTAAAAGAATGAAACTAGAACACTTTCTAACACCATACACAAAAATAAGCTCAAAATGGATTAAAGATCTAAATGTAAGACTAGAAACTATAAAACTCCTAGAGGAGAACATAGGCAAAACACTCTCTGACATAAATCAAAGCAAGATCCTCTATGACCCACCTCCCAGAATATTGGAAATATAAGCAAAACTAAACAAATGGGACCTAATGAAACTTAAAAGCTTTTGCACTACAAAGGAAACTATAAGTAAGGTGAAAAGACAGCCCTCAGATTGGGAGAAAATAATAGCAAATGAAGAAACAGACAAAGGATTAATCTCAAAAATATACAAGCAACTCCTGCAGCTCAATTCCAGAAAAATAAATGACCCAATCAAAAAATGGGCCAAAGAACTAAACAGACATTTCTCCAAAGAAGACATACAGATGGCTAACAAACACATGAAAAGATGCTCAACATCACTCATTATTAGAGAAATACAAATCAAAACCACAATGAGGTACCATTACACGCCAGTCAGGATGGCTGCTATCCAAAAGTCTACAAGCAATAAATGCTGGAGAGGGTGTGGAGAAAAGGGAACCCTCTTACACTGTTGGTGGGAATGCAAACTAGTACAGCCGCTATGGAAAACAGTGTGGAGATTTCTTAAAAAACTGGAAATAGAACTGCCATATGACCCAGCAATCCCACTTCTGGGCATACACACTGAGGAAACCAGAACTGAAAGAGACACGTGCACCCCAATGTTCATCGCAGCACTGTTTATAATAGCCAGGACATGGAAGCAACCTAGATGCCCATCAGCAGATGAATGGATAAGGAAGCTGTGGTACATATACACCATGGACTATTACTCAGCCATTAAAAAGAATTCATTTGAACCAGTCCTAATGAGATGGATGAAGCTGAAGCCCATTATACAGAGTGAAGTAAGCCAGAAAGATAAAGAACATTACAGCATACTGACACATGTATATGGAATTTAGAAAGGTGATAACGATAACCCTATATGCAGAACAGAAAAAGAGACACAGAAATACAGAACAGACTTTTGAACTTTGTGGGAGAATGTGAGGGTGGGATATTTCAAAAGAACAGCATGTATCCTATCTATGGTGAAACAGATCACCAGCCCAGGTGGGATGAACGAGACAAGTGCTCCGGCCTGGTGCACTGGGAAGACCCAGAGGAATCGGGGGGAGAGGGAGGTGGGAGGGGGGATCGGGATTGGGAATACATGTAAATCCTTGGCTGATTAATATCAATGTATGACAAAACCCACTGGAAAAAAAAATATGAGGAGCATGAAACAGTCTGAAAAATAGGAGGAGCATGAAACGGTGATCAAAAACATGAAGAGCCTGAAAAGGTGTGAAAAATATGAAGAGCTTCAAAAGGTGTGAAATACATGAGGAGCATGAAACTCTGAAAAATAGAAGGAGCATGAAGTGGTGTTCAAAAACATGAAGAGCCTGAAAACGTGTCAAAAATATGAAGAGCTTCAAAAGGTGTCAAAAATATGAGGAGCATGAAACGGTCTGAAAAATAGGAGGAGCATGAAGCCGTGTTCAAAAACATGAAGAGCCTGAAAAGGTGTGAAAAATATGAAGAGCTTCAAAAAGTGTGAAATACATGAGGAGGATTAAACGGTCTGAAAAATAGGAGGAGCATTAAGCGGTGTTGAAAAACATGAAGGCCTGAAAACATGTGAAAAATATGAAGAGCTTCAAAAGGTGTGAAAAATATGAAGAGCTTCAAAAGGTGTGAAATACATGTGGAGGATTAAACGGTCTGAAAAATAGGAGGAGCATGAAGCGGTGTTGAAAAACATGAAGAGCCTGAAAAGGTGTGAAAAATATGAGGAGCTGCAAAAGGTGTGAAATACATGTGGAGCATGAAACAGTTTGAAAAAAAGGAGGAGCATGAAGCGGTGTTCAAAAACATGAAGAGCCTGAAAAGTTCTGTAAAATATGAAGAGCTTCAAAAGGTGTGCAAAATATGAGGAGCATGAAATGGTCTCAAAAATAGGAGGAGCATGAAGCGGTGCTGAAAAACATGAAGAGCCTGAAAAGGTGTGAAAAATACGAAGAGCTTCAAAATGTATCAAAAATATGAGGAGCATGAAGCGCTGTTTAAAAACATGAAGAGCCTGAAAAAGTGTGAAAAATATGAAGAGCTTAAAACGGTGTCAAATATAGGAGGAACATGAAACAGTGTTCAAAATCTTGAAGAGCCTGAAAAGGTGTGAAAAATATGAAGAGCTTCAAAAGGTGCCAAAAATATGTGGAGCATGAAACGGTCTGAAAAATAGGAGGAGCATGAAACGGTTTTCAAAAACATGAAGAGCCTGAAAAGGTGTGAAAAATATAAAGAGCTTCAAAAGGTGTGAAAAATATGAGGAGCATTAAACGGTCTGAAAAATACGAGGAGCATGAAGCGTTGTTGAAAAACATGAAGAGCCTGAAAAGCGGTGAAAAATATGAAGAGCTTCAAAAGGTTTCAAAAAGATGAGGAACATGAAACGGTGTTGAAAAACATGAAGACCCTGAAAAGGTTTGAAAAATATGAGGAGCTTGAAAAAGTGTCAAAAATATGAGGAGCATGAAACGGTCAGAAAAATAGGAGGAGCATGAAGCGGTGTTGAAAAACGGTAGAGCCTGAAAAGGTGTGAAAAATATGAAGACTTCAAAAGTTGTCAAAAATATGAGGAGCATGAAACGGTCTGAAAAATAGGAGGAGCATGAAGCGGTGTTGAAAAATATTAAGAGCCTGAAAAGGTGTGAAAAATATGAAGAGCTTCAAAATGTGTTCAAAAATATGAGGAGCATGAAACGGTCTAAAAAATTGGAGGAGCAAAAAGCGGTGTTGAAAAAAAAGAAAAGCCTGAAAAGGTGTGAAAAATATGAAGACTTTCAAAAGGTGTGAAAAATATGAAGATCATGAAACGGTCTGAAAAATAGGAGGAGCATGAAACGGTGATCAAAAACATGAAGAGGCTGAAAATGTGTGAATAATATTAAGAGCTTCAAAAGGTGTGAAATATACGACGAGCTTCAAAAGGTGTCAAAAATATGAGGAGCATGAAACGGTCTGAAAAATAGGAGGAGCATGAAGGGGTGTTGAAAAACATGAAGAGCCTGAAAAGGTGTGAAAAACATGAAGAGATCGAAAACGTGTGAAGTATATGAAGAGCTTCAAAAGGTGTCAAAAATATGAGGAGCATGAAACGGTCTGAAAAATAGGAGGTGCATGAAGCGTTGTTGAAAAGCATGAAGAGCCTGAAAAGGTGTGAAATATATGAAAAGCTTCAAAAGGTGTCAAAAATATTAGGAGCATGAAACGGTCTAAAAAATAAGAGGATCATGAAGCAGTGTTGAAAAACTTGAAGAGCCTGAAAAGGTGTGAAAAATACGAGGAGCTTCAAAAGGTGTCACATATATGAAGAGCATGAAACAGTCTGAAAGAAAGGAGGAGCATGAAGCGGGGTTCAAAACAAAAAAGAAGCTGAAAAGGAGTGAAAAATATGAAGAGCTTCAAAAGTTGTCAAAAATATGAGGAGCATGAAACGGTCTGAAAAATAGGAGGTGCATGAAGCGTTGTTGAAAAACTTGAAGAGCCTGAAAAGGTGTGAAAAATATGAAAAGCTTAAAAAGGTGTCAAAAATGAGATGAGCATGAAACGGTCTGAAAAATAGGAGGAGCATGAAACGGTGATGAAAAACATGAAGAGCCTGAAAAGGTGTGAAAAATATGGAGAGCTTCAAATGGTGTGAAATACATGAGGAGCATGAAACGGGCTGAAAATAGGAGAAGCATGGAGTGGTGTGGAAAAACATGAAGAGCCTGAAAAGGTGTGAAAAATATGAAGAGCTTCAAAAGGTGTGAAAAATATGAAGAGCTTCAAAAGGTGTCAAAAATGAGATGAGCATGACACGGTCTGAAAAATAGGAGGAGCATGAAGTGGTGTTGAAAAAAATGAAGAGCCTGAATAGGTGTGAAATATATGAAGAGCTTCAAAAGGTGTCTAAAATATGAGGAGAACGAGACGGTCTGAAAAATAGGAGGAGCATGAAGCGGTGTTGAAAAACATGAAGAGCCTGAAAAGATGTTAGAAATATGAAGAGCTTCAAAAGGTTTCAAAAATATGAGGAGCATGAAACGGTCTAAAAAATAAGAGGAGCATGAGGCGGTGTTCAAAAACATGAAGATCCTGAAAAGGTGTGAAAAATATGAAGAGCTTCAAAAGGTTTCAAAAATATGAGGAGCATGAAAAGGTCTGAAAAATAGGAGGAGCATGAAACGGTGATGAAAACCATGAAGAGCCTGAAAAGGTGTGAGAAATAAGGAGAGCTTCAAATGGTGTGAAATACATGAGGAGCATGAAACGGGCTGAAAATAGGAGAAGCATGGAGTGGTGTGGAAAAACATGAAGAGCCTGAAAAGGTGTGAAAAATATGAAGAGCTTCAAAACGTGTGAAATACATAAGGTGCATGAAACTCTCTGAAAAACAGAAGGAGCATGAGGTGCCGTTCAAAAACATGAAGAGCCTGAATATGTGTGAAAAATATGAAGAGCTTCAAAAGGTGTGCAAAATATGAGGAGCATGAAAAGGTCTCAAAAATAGGAGGAGCATGAAGCGGTGCTGAAAAACATGAAGAGCCTGAAAAGGTGTGAAAAATACGAAGAGCTTCAAAATGTATCAAAAATATGAGGAGCATGAAGCGCTCTTTAAAAACATGAAGAGCCTGAAAAAGTGTGAAAAATATGAAGAGCTTAAAACGGTGTCAAATATAGGAGGAACATGAAACAGTGTTCAAAATCATGAAGAGCCTGAAAAGGTGTGAAAAATATGAAGAGCTTCAAAAGGTGCCAAAAATATGTGGAGCATGAAACGGTCTGAAAAATAGGAGGAGCATGAAGCGGTGTTCAAAAACATGAAGAGCCTGAAAAGGTGTGAAAAATATAAAGAGCTTCAAAAGGTGTGAAAAATATGAGGAGCATTAAACGGTCTGAAAAATACGAGGAGCATGAAGCGGTGTTGAAAAACATGAAGAGCCTGAAAAGCGGTGAAAAATATGAAGAGCTTCAAAAGGTTTCAAAAAGATGAGGAACATGAAACGGTGTTGAAAAACATGAAGACCCTGAAAAGGTGTGAAAAATATGAGGAGCTTGAAAAAGTGTCAAAAATATGAGGAGCATGAAACGGTCAGAAAAATAGGAGGAGCATGAAGCGGTGTTGAAAAACGGTAGAGCCTGAAAAGGTGTGAAAAATATGAAGACTTCAAAAGTTGTCAAAAATATGAGGAGCATGAAACGGTCTGAAAAATAGGAGGAGCATGAAGCGGTGTTCCAAAACATTAAGAGCCTGAAAAGGTATGAAAAATATGAAGAGCTTCAAAAAGTGTCAAATTTATGAGGAGAATGAAACGGTCTGAAAAATACGAGGAGCATGAAGCCGTGTTCAAAAACCTGAAGAGCATGAAACGGTGTTGAGAAACATGAAGAGCATGAAAAGATGTGAAAAATATGAAGAGCATGAAAAAGTGTGAAAAATATGAGGAGCATGAAACGGTCTGAAAAATACGAGGAGCATGAAGCCGTGTTAAAAAACCTGAAGAAACTGAAAAGGTGTGAAAAATATGAAGAGCTTCAAAAGGTGTCACAGTTATGAGGAGCATGAAACCGTCTGAAAAATAGGAGGAGCATGAAACGGTGTTCAAAAACATGAAGAGCCTGAAAGGTGTGAAAAATATGAAGAGCATGAAAATGTGTGAAAAATATGAGGAGCATGAAACTGTGTTCAAAAAAATGCAGAGCCTGAAAAGGTGTGAAAAATATGAATAACTTCAAAACGTGTCAAAAATATGAGGAGCATGAAACTGACTGAAAAAGGAGGAGCATGAAGCGGTGTTCAAAAACATGCAGAGCCTGAAAAGGTGTAAAATTTATGAAGAGCTTAAAAAAGTGTCAAAAATATGAGGAACATGAAACCTTTTGAAAAATAGGAGGAGCATGAAGCGGTGTTAGAAAACCTAAAGAGCCTGAAAAGGTGTGAAAAATATGAAGAGCTTCAAAAGGTGTGTAAAATATGAGGAGCATGAAACTGTCTCAAAAATAGGAGGACCATGAAGCGGTGTTGAAAAACATGAAGAGCCTGAA
This sequence comes from Dama dama, assembly GCF_033118175.1. Lineage (NCBI taxonomy): Eukaryota > Metazoa > Chordata > Mammalia > Artiodactyla > Cervidae > Dama > Dama dama. Next base: position 5,500,534 of record NW_026870885.1, read on the forward strand.
AAGGTGTGAAAAATATGAACAGTTTCAAAATGTATCAAAAATATGAGGAGCATGAAGTGCTGTTTAAAAATATGAAGAGCCTGAAAAAGTGTAAAAAATATGAAGAGCTTCAAAAGGTGTCAAATATAGGAAGAGCATGAAACAGGGTTCAAAAACAAGAAGAGCCTGAAAAGGTGTGAAAAATATGAAGAGCTTCAAAAGGTGTCAAAAATATGAGGAGCATGAAACAGTCTGAGAAATAGGAGGAGCATGAAGCGGTGTTCAAAAACATGAAGAGCCTGAAAAGGTGTGAAAAATATGAAGAGCTTCAAAAGCTGTCAAATATATGAGGAGCATGAAACGGTCTGAAAAATAGGAGGAGCATGAAGCGGTGTTGAAAACCATGAAGAGCCTGAGAAGGTGTGAAATATGTGAAGAGCTTTAAAAGGTGTCAAAAATATGAGGAGCATGAAACAGTCTGAAAAATAGGAGGAGTATGAAGTGGTGTTTAAAAACATGAAGAGGCTGAAATGGTGTGAAAAATATGAAGAGCTTCAAAAGGTGTCAAAAATATGAGGAGCATGAAACGACTCATAAATAGGAGGAGCATGAAGCGGTGTTGAAAAACATGAAGAGCCTGAAAAGGTGTGAACAATATGAAGAGCTTCAAACGGTGTGAAATATATGAGGAGCATGAAACGGTCTGAAAAATACGAGGAGCATGAAGCCGTGTTCAAAAAACTGAAGAGCCTGAGAAGTTGTGAAAAATATGAAGAGCTTCAATAGGGTTAAAAATATGAGGAGCATGAAACGGTCTGAAAAATAGGAGGAGCATGAAGCGGTGTTGAAAAACATGAAGAGCCTGAAAAGGTGTGAAAAATATGAGGAGCTTGAAAAAGTGTCAAAAATATGAGGAGCATGAAACGGTCAGAAAAATAGGAGGAGCATGAAGCGGTGTTGAAAAACGGTAGAGCCTGAAAAGGTGTGAAAAATATGAAGACTTCAAAAGTTGTCAAAAATATGAGGAGCATGAAACGGTCTGAAAAATAGGAGGAGCATGAAGCGGTGTTCCAAAACATTAAGAGCCTGAAAAGGTATGAAAAATATGAAGAGCTTCAAAAAGTGTCAAAAATATGAGGAGAATGAAACGGTCTGAAAAATACGAGGAGCATGAAGCCGTGTTCAAAAACCTGAAGAGCATGAAACGGTGTTGAGAAACATGAAGAGCATGAAAAGATGTGAAAAATATGAAGAGCATGAAAAAGTGTGAAAAATATGAGGAGCATGAAACGGTCTGAAAAATACGAGGAGCATGAAGCCGTGTTAAAAAACCTGAAGAAACTGAAAAGGTGTGAAAAATATGAAGAGCTTCAAAAGGTGTCACAGTTATGAGGAGCATGAAACCGTCTGAAAAATAGGAGGAGCATGAAACGGTGTTCAAAAACATGAAGAGCCTGAAAGGTGTGAAAAATATGAAGAGCATGAAAATGTGTGAAAAATATGAGGAGCATGAAACTGTGTTCAAAAAAATGCAGAGCCTGAAAAGGTGTGAAAAATATGAATAACTTCAAAACGTGTCAAAAATATGAGGAGCATGAAACTGACTGAAAAAGGAGGAGCATGAAGCGGTGTTCAAAAACATGCAGAGCCTGAAAAGGTGTAAAATTTATGAAGAGCTTAAAAAAGTGTCAAAAATATGAGGAACATGAAACCTTTTGAAAAATAGGAGGAGCATGAAGCGGTGTTAGAAAACCTAAAGAGCCTGAAAAGGTGTGAAAAATATGAAGAGCTTCAAAAGGTGTGTAAAATATGAGGAGCATGAAACTGTCTCAAAAATAGGAGGACCATGAAGCGGTGTTGAAAAACATGAAGAGCCTGAAAAGGTGTGAAAAATATGAACAGTTTCAAAATGTATCAAAAATATGAGGAGCATGAAGTGCTGTTTAAAAATATGAAGAGCCTGAAAAAGTGTAAAAAATATGAAGAGCTTCAAAAGGTGTCAAATATAGGAAGAGCATGAAACAGGGTTCAAAAACAAGAAGAGCCTGAAAAGGTGTGAAAAATATGAAGAGCTTCAAAAGGTGTCAAAAATATGAGGAGCATGAAACAGTCTGAGAAATAGGAGGAGCATGAAGCGGTGTTCAAAAACATGAAGAGCCTGAAAAGGTGTGAAAAATATGAAGAGCTTCAAAAGCTGTCAAATATATGAGGAGCATGAAACGGTCTGAAAAATAGGAGGAGCATGAAGCGGTGTTGAAAACCATGAAGAGCCTGAGAAGGTGTGAAATATGTGAAGAGCTTTAAAAGGTGTCAAAAATATGAGGAGCATGAAACAGTCTGAAAAATAGGAGGAGTATGAAGTGGTGTTTAAAAACATGAAGAGGCTGAAATGGTGTGAAAAATATGAAGAGCTTCAAAAGGTGTCAAAAATATGAGGAGCATGAAACGACTCATAAATAGGAGGAGCATGAAGCGGTGTTGAAAAACATGAAGAGCCTGAAAAGGTGTGAACAATATGAAGAGCTTCAAACGGTGTGAAATATATGAGGAGCATGAAACGGTCTGAAAAATACGAGGAGCATGAAGCCGTGTTCAAAAAACTGAAGAGCCTGAGAAGTTGTGAAAAATATGAAGAGCTTCAATAGGGTTAAAAATATGAGGAGCATGAAACGGTCTGAAAAATAGGAGGAGCATGAAGCGGTGTTCCAAAACATTAAGAGCCTGAAAAGGTATGAAAAATATGAAGAGCTTCAAAAAGTGTCAAAAATATGAGGAGCATGAAACGGTCTGAAAAATACGAGGAGCATGAAGCCGTGTTCAAAAACCTGAAGAGCATGAAATGGTGTTGAGAAACAAGAAGAGTCTGAAAAAGTGTGAAAAATATGAAGAGCTTCAAAAGGTGTCAAAATTATGAGGAGCATGAAACAGTCTAAAAAATAGGAGGAGCATGAAACGGTGTTCAAAAACATGAAGAGCCTGAAAGGTGTGAAAAATATGAAGAGCATGAAAATGTGTGAAAAATATGAGGAGCATGAAACTGTGTTCAAAAAAATGCAGAGCCTGAAAAGGTGTGAAAAATATGAAGAACTTCAAAACGTGTCAAAAATATGAGGAGCATGAAACTGTCTGAAAATAGGAGTAGCATGAAGCGGTGTTCAAAAACATGAAGATCCTGAAAAGGTGTAAAATATATGAAGAGCTTCAAAAGGTGTCAAAAATATGAGGAGCATGAAACCTTTTGAAAATTAGGAGGAGCATGAAGCGGTGTTAGAAAACCTAAAGAGTCTGAAAAGGTGTGAAACATATGAAGAGCTTCAAAAGGTGTGTAAAATATGAGGAGCATGAAACGGTCTGAAATATAGGAGGAGCATGAAACGGTGTTCAAAAACATGAAGAGGCTGAAAAGGTGTGAAAAATATGAAGAGCTTCAAAACGTTGCAAAAATATGAGGAGCATGAAACAGTTTGAAAAAAAGGAGGAGCATGAAGCGGTGCTCAAAAACATGAAGAGCCTGAAAAGTTCTGTAAAATATGAAGAGCTTCAAAAGGTGTGCAAAATATGAGGAGCATGAAAAGGTCTCAAAAATAGGAGGAGCATGAAGCGGTGCTGAAAAACATGAAGAGCCTGAAAAGGTGTGAAAAATACGAAGAGCTTCAAAATGTATCAAAAATATGAGGAGCATGAAGCGCTCTTTAAAAACATGAAGAGCCTGAAAAAGTGTGAAAAATATGAAGAGCTTCAAAAGGTGTGAAAAATATGAGGTGCATTAAACGGTCTGACAAATAGGAGGAACATAAAGCGGTGTTGAAAAACATGAAGAGCCTGAAAACGTGTGAAAAATATGAAGAGCTTCAAAAGGTGTGAAAAAAATGAAGACCTTCAAAAGGAGTCAAAATGAGATGTGTCTGAAAAGGTTTGAAAAATAGGAGGAGCATGAAGTGGTGTTGAAATACATGAAGAGCCTGGAAAGGTGTGAAAAATATGAAGAGTTTCTAAAGGTGTCAAAAATATGAGGAGCATAAAATGGTCTGAAAAATAGGAGGAGCATGAAGCGGTGTTCAAAAACTTGAAGAGCCTGAAAAGGTTTGAAAAATATGAAGAGCTTCAAAAGATTTCAAATATATGAGGAGCATGAAACGGTCTGAAATAAGGAGGAGCATGAAACGGTGATCAAAAACATGAAGAGCCTGAAAAGGTGTGAAAAATATGAAAAGCTTCAAAAGATATGAAATACATGAGGAGCATGAAACTCTCTGAAAAATAGAAGGAGCATTAAGTGGTGTTGAAAAACATGAAGAGCCTGAAAACGTGTGAAAAATATGAAGAGCTTCAAAAGGTGTGAAAAATATGAAGAGCTGCAAAAGGTGTCAAAAATATGAGGAGCTTGAAACTGTCTGAACAATAGGAGGATTATGAAACGGTGTTACAAAACATGAAGAGCTTGAAAAGGTGTGAAAAATATGAAGAGCTTCAAAAGGTGTGAAAAATATGAAGAGCTTCAAAAAGGGTGAAATACATGAGGAGGATTAAACGGTCTGAAATATAGGAGGAGCATGAAGCGGTGTTGAAAAACATGAAGAGCCTGAAAAGGTGTGAAAAATATGAAGAGCTTCCAAAGTTGTGAAAAATATGAAGAGCTTCAAAAGTTGTCAAAAATTAGATGAGCATGAAACGGTCTGAAAAAGAGGAGGAGCATGAAGCGGTGTTGAGAAACATGAAGAACCTGAAAAGGTGTGAGAAATATGAAGAGCTTCAAATGGTGTCAAAAATATGAGGAGCATGAAACGGTCTGAAAAAGAGGAGGAGCATGAAGCGGTGTTGAAAAACATGAAGAGCCTGAAAAGGTGTGATAAATATGAAGAGCTTCTAAAGGTGTCAAATATATGAGGAGCATGAAACGGTCTGAAAAATAGGAGGAGCAGGAAACGGTGTTCAAAAACATGAAGAGCCTGAAAAGGTGTGAAAAATATGAAGAGCTTCAAAACCTGTCAAAAATATGAGGAGCATGAAACGGTTTTGGGAAACATGAATAGCCTGAAAATATGTGAAAAATATGAAGAGCATAAAAATATGTGAAAAATTGAGGAGCATGAAACGGTTTTGAGAAACATGAATAGCCTGAAAATATGTGAAAAATATGAGGAGCATGAAACTGTGTTCAAAACATGAAGAGCCTGAAAAGGTGTGAAAAATATGAAGATCTTCAGAAAGTGTCAAAATTGAAGGCATTTCCCCTGAAATCAGGAACAAGACAAGGATGCCCACTCTCACCACTACTATTCAACATAGTGTTGGAAGTTCTGGTCACGGCAATCAGAGCAGAAAAAGAAGTAAAAGGAATCCAGATAGGAAAAGAAGAAGTAAAACTCTCACTGTTTGCAGATGACATGATCCTCTACATAGAAAACCCTAAAGACTCTACCAGAAAATTACTAGAACTAATCAATGAATATAGTAAAGTTGCAGGATATAAAATTAACACACAGAAATCCCTTGCATTCCTATATACTAACAATGAAAAACAGACAGAGAAATTAAGGAAACAATACCATTCACCATTGCAACAAAAAGAATAAAATACTTAGGAGTATATCTACCTAAAGAAACAAAGGACCTATACATAGAAAACTATAAAACACTGATGAAAGAAATCAAAGAGGACACAAACAGATGGAGAAACATACCGTGTTCATGGATTGGAAGAATTAATATTGTCAAAATGGCTATTCTACCCAAAGCAGTCTATAGATTCAATGCAATCCCTATCAAGCTACCAATGGTATTTTTCACAGAACTAGACCAAAGAATTTCACAATTTGTATGGAAATACAAAAAAACCTCGAATAGCCAAAGTAATCTTGAGAAAGAAGAATGGAGCTGGAGGAATCAACCTGCCTGACTTCAGACTCTACTACAAAGCCACAGTCATCAAGACAGTATGGTACTGGCACAAAGACAGAAATATAGATCAATGGAACAGAATAGAAAGCCCAGAGATAAATCCACGAACCTACGGACACCTTATCTTTGACAAAGGAGACAAGGATATACAATGGAAAAAAGACAACCTCTTTAACAAGTGGTGCTGGGAAAACTGGTCAACCACTTGTAAAAGAATGAAACTAGAACACTTTCTAACACCATACACAAAAATAAGCTCAAAATGGATTAAAGATCTAAATGTAAGACTAGAAACTATAAAACTCCTAGAGGAGAACATAGGCAAAACACTCTCTGACATAAATCAAAGCAAGATCCTCTATGACCCACCTCCCAGAATATTGGAAATATAAGCAAAACTAAACAAATGGGACCTAATGAAACTTAAAAGCTTTTGCACTACAAAGGAAACTATAAGTAAGGTGAAAAGACAGCCCTCAGATTGGGAGAAAATAATAGCAAATGAAGAAACAGACAAAGGATTAATCTCAAAAATATACAAGCAACTCCTGCAGCTCAATTCCAGAAAAATAAATGACCCAATCAAAAAATGGGCCAAAGAACTAAACAGACATTTCTCCAAAGAAGACATACAGATGGCTAACAAACACATGAAAAGATGCTCAACATCACTCATTATTAGAGAAATACAAATCAAAACCACAATGAGGTACCATTACACGCCAGTCAGGATGGCTGCTATCCAAAAGTCTACAAGCAATAAATGCTGGAGAGGGTGTGGAGAAAAGGGAACCCTCTTACACTGTTGGTGGGAATGCAAACTAGTACAGCCGCTATGGAAAACAGTGTGGAGATTTCTTAAAAAACTGGAAATAGAACTGCCATATGACCCAGCAATCCCACTTCTGGGCATACACACTGAGGAAACCAGAACTGAAAGAGACACGTGCACCCCAATGTTCATCGCAGCACTGTTTATAATAGCCAGGACATGGAAGCAACCTAGATGCCCATCAGCAGATGAATGGATAAGGAAGCTGTGGTACATATACACCATGGACTATTACTCAGCCATTAAAAAGAATTCATTTGAACCAGTCCTAATGAGATGGATGAAGCTGAAGCCCATTATACAGAGTGAAGTAAGCCAGAAAGATAAAGAACATTACAGCATACTGACACATGTATATGGAATTTAGAAAGGTGATAACGATAACCCTATATGCAGAACAGAAAAAGAGACACAGAAATACAGAACAGACTTTTGAACTTTGTGGGAGAATGTGAGGGTGGGATATTTCAAAAGAACAGCATGTATCCTATCTATGGTGAAACAGATCACCAGCCCAGGTGGGATGAACGAGACAAGTGCTCCGGCCTGGTGCACTGGGAAGACCCAGAGGAATCGGGGGGAGAGGGAGGTGGGAGGGGGGATCGGGATTGGGAATACATGTAAATCCTTGGCTGATTAATATCAATGTATGACAAAACCCACTGGAAAAAAAATATGAGGAGCATGAAACAGTCTGAAAAATAGGAGGAGCATGAAACGGTGATCAAAAACATGAAGACCCTGAAAAGGTGTGAAAAATATGAAGAGCTTCAAAAGGTGTGAAATACATGAGGAGCATGAAACTCTGAAAAATAGAAGGAGCATGAAGTGGTGTTCAAAAACATGAAGAGCCTGAAAAGATGTCAAAAATATGAAGAGCTTCAAAAGGTGTCAAAAATATGAGGAGCATGAAACGGTCTGAAAAATAGGAGGAGCATGAAGCCGTGTTCAAAAACATGAAGAGCCTGAAAAGGTGTGAAAAATATGAAGAGCTTCAAAAGGTGTGAAATACATAAGGTGCATGAAACTCTCTGAAAAACAGAAGGAGCATGAGGTGCTGTTCAAAAACATGAAGAGCCTGAAAATGTGTGAAAAATATGAAGAGCTTCAAAAGGTGTGAAAAATATGAGGAGCATGATACTGTCTGAAAAATAGGAGGAGCATGAGGTGCTGTTCAAAAACATGAAGAGCCTGAAAATGTGTGAAAAATATGAAGAACTTCTAAAGGTTTCAAAAATATGAGGAGCATGAAACGGTCTGAAAAATAGGAGGAGGATGAAGCGGTGTTGAAAAACATGAAGAGCCTGAAAACGTGTGAAAAATATGAAGAGCTTCAGAAGCTGTCAAATATATGACGAGCATGAAACGGTCTGAATGATCGGAGGAGCATGAAACGGTCTGAAAAATAGGAGGAACATGAAACGATGTTGAAAAACATGAAGATCCTGAAAAGGGGTGAAAAATAGGAGGAGCTTCAATAGGTGTCAAAAATATGAGGAGCATGAAAATGTCCTAAAAATAGGAGGAGCATGAAGCGGTGTTCAAAAACATGAAGAGCCTGAAAAGTTGTGAGAAATATGAAGAGCTTCAAAAGGTGTGAAAAATATGAGGAGCATGAAACGGTCTGAAAAATAGGAGGAGAATGAAGCGGTGTTCAAAGACATGAAGAGCCTGAAAAGGTGTGAAAAATATGAAGAGCTTCAAAAGGTGTCAAAAATATGAGGAACATGAAACGGTCTGAAAAATAGGAGGAGCATGAAGTGGTGTTCAAAACATGGAGAGCCTGAAAAGCTGTGAAAAATATGAAGAGCTTCAAAAGGTGTCAAAAATATGAGGAGCATGATAAGGTTTGAAAAAAAAGAGGAGCATGAAACGGTGTTCAAAAACATGAAGAGCCTGAAAAGGTGTGAAAAATATGAAGAGCCTCAAAACGTGTCAAAAATATGAGGAACATGAATCGGTCTGAAAAATAGGAGGAGCTAGAAGTTGTGTTGAAAAACATGAAGAGCGTGAAAACATGTGAAAAATATGAAGAGCTTCATAAGGTGTCAAAAATATGAGGAGCATGATACGGTCTGAAAAATAGGAGGAGCATGAAGTGGTGTTGAAAAACTTGAAGAGCCTGAAAAGGAGAGAAAAATATGAAGAGCTTCAAAAGGTGTCAAAAATATGAGGAGCATGAAACGGTCTAAAAAATAGGAGCGACATCAAACGGAGTTCAAAAACATGAAGAGCCTGAAAATGTGTGAAAAATATGAAGAGCTTCAAAAGGTGTGAAATACATGAGGAGCATGAAACGGTCTGAAAAATAGGAGGAGCATGAAGCGGTGTTCAAAAACATGAAGAGCATGAAAAGGAGAGAAAAATATGAAGAGCTTCAAAAGGTGTCAAATATATGAAGAGCATGAAACAGTCTGAAAAATAGGAGGAGCATGAAGCGGGGTTCAAAACCATGGAGAAGCTGAAAAGGAGTGAAAAATATGAAGAGCTTCAAAAGGTGTAAAAAATATGAGGAGCAAGAAAGGGTCTGAAAAATAGGAGGAGCATGAAACGTTGTTCAAAAACCTGAAGAACCTGAAAAGGTGTGAAAAATATGAAGAGCTTCAAAAGGTGTAAAAAATATGAGGAACATGAAACTGTCTGAAAAATAGGAGGAGCATGAAGCGGTGTTGAAAAACATGAAGAGCCTGAAAATGTTTGAAAAATATGAAGAGCTTCAAAAGGTGTCAAAAATATGAGGAGCAGGAAATGGTCTGAATAATAGGAGGAATATGAAACGGTCTCAAAAATAGGAGGAGCAGGAAACGGTGTTGAACATCATGAACATTCTGAAAAGGTGTGAAAAATAGGAGGAGCTTCAAAATGTTTCACATATATGAGGAGCATGAAACGGTCTGAAAAATAGGAGGAGAATGAAGCAGTGTTCAAAAACATGAAGAGCCTGAATATGTGTGAATAATATGAAGAGCTTCAAAAGCTGTGAAAAATATGAAGAACATCAACAGTTGTAAAAAATGAGAAGAGCATGAAACGGTGTGAAAAATAGGAGGAGCATGAAGCAGTGTTGAAAAACATGAAGAGCCTAAAAAGTTGTGAATAATATGAAGAGCTTCAAAAGGTGTCAAAAATATGAGAAACATGAAACGGTCTGGAAAATAGGAGGAGCATGAAACGGTGTGGAAAAACATAAAGAGCCTGAAAAGGTGTGAAAAATAGGAAGATCTTCAAAAGGTGTGAAAAATATGAGGAGCAGGAAACGGTCTGAAAAATAGGAGGAGCATAAAGCGGTGTTGAAAAACATGAAAAGCCTGAAAATGTGTGACAAATATGAAGAGCTTCAAAAGGTGTCAAAAATATGAGGAGCAGGAAACGGTCGGAAAAATAGGAGAAGCATGAAGCGGTGTTGAAACACATGAAGAACCTGAAAAGGTGTGAAAAATATGAAGAGCTTCAAAATGTGTCAAATATATGAGGAGCATTTAACGATCTGAAAAATAGGAGGAGCATGAAGAGGTGTTGAAAAACATGAAGAGCCTGAAAAGGTGTGAGAAATACGAAGAGCTTCAAAAGGTATCAAAAATATGAGGAGCATGAAACGGTCTGCAAAAAAGGAGGAGCATGAAGTGGTGTTGAAAAACATGAAGAGCCTGAAAAGGTGTGAAAAACATGAAAAGCTTCAAAAGGTGTCAAAAATATGAGGAGCATGAAACGGTCTGAAAAATAGGAGGAGCATGAAGCGGTGTTCAAAAACATGAAGAGCCTGAAAAGGTGTGAAAAATATGAAGAGCTTCAAAAGGTGTCAAATATATTAGGAGCCTGATACGGTCTGAAATTAAGAGGAGCATGAAGCGGTGTTCAAAAACATGAAGAGCCTGAAAAGGTGTGAAAAATATGAAGAGCTTCAAAAGGTGTCAAAATTATGAGGAGCATGAAATGGTCTGAAAAATAGGAGGATTATGAAACGGTGTTCAAAAACATGAAGAGCCTGAAAAGGTGTGAAAAATATGAAAAGCTTCAAAACGTGTCAAAATTATGAGGAGCATGAAACGGTCTGAAAAATAGGAGGATCATGAAACGGTGTTGAAACACATGAAGAGCCTGAAAAAGTGTGAAAAATATGAAGAGCTTCCAAAGGTGTCAAAATTTTGAGGAGCATGAAACAGTCTGAAAAATAGGAGGAGCATGAAGCGGTGTTCAAAAACATGAAGAGCCTGAAAAGGTGTGAAAAATATGAAAAGCCTCAAAACCTGTCAAAAATGTGAGGAGCATGAAACGGTCTGAAAAATAGCAGGATCATGAAGCGGTGTTGAAAAACATGAAGAGTATGAAAACGTGTGAAAATATAAAGAGCTTCAAAAATATGAAAAATATGGAGAGTTTCAAAAGGTGTGAAAAATATGAAGAGCTTCAAAAGGTGTCAAAAATGAGATGAGCATGAAACGGTCTGAAAAATACGAGGAGCATGAAGCGGTGTTGAAAATCATGAAGAGCCTGAAAAGGCGTGAAAAATATGAAGAGCTTCAAAAGGGGTCAAAAATATGAGGAGCATGTACGGTCAGAAAAATAGGAGGAGCATGAAGCGGTGTTCAAAAACATGAAGAGCCTGAAAAGATGTGAAAAATATGAAGAGCTTCAAAAGGTGTCAAACATAAGAGGAGCTTGAAACAGTCTAAGAAATAGGAGGAGCATGAAGTGTTGTTGAAAAACATGAACAGCCTGAAAAAGTGTGAAAAATATGAAGAGCTTCAAAAGGTGTCAAATATATGAAGAGCTTCAAAATGTGTAAAAAATGAGATGAGCATGAAACGGTCTGAAAAAGATGAGGAGCATGAAGTGGTTTTGAAACACATGAAGAGCCTGAAAAGGTGTGAAAAATATGAAGAGGTTCAAAGATGTGAAATACATGAGGATCATGAAACGGTTTGAAAAACATGAAGAGCTTGAAAAATTGTGAAAAATATGAAGAGCTTCAAAAGGGGTCATAAAAAAGAGGAGCATGAAACGACCTGAAAAGTAGGAGGAGTATGAAGCAGTGTTCAAAAACATGAAGAGTCTGAAAAGGTGTGAAAAATATGAAGAGCTTCAATAGGTGTGAAAAATATGAGGAGCAGTATACGGTGTGAAAAATACGAGAAGCATGAAGCGGTGTTCAAAAACATGAAGAGCCTGAAAAGGTGTGAAAAATATGAAAAGTTTGAAAAGGTGTCAAAAATGAGATGAGAATGAAACGGTCTGAAAAATAGGAGGAGCATGAAGCGGTGTTGAAAAACATAAAGAGCCTGAAAAGGTGTGAAAAATATGAAGAGATTCTAAAGGTTTCAAAAATGAGATGAGCATGAAACGGTCTGAAAAATAGTAGGAGCATGAAACGGTGATCAAAAACATGAAGAGTTTGAAAAGGTGTGAAAAATATGAAGAGCTTCAAAAGGTGTCAAAAATATGAGGAGCATGAAAGGTCTGAAAAATAGGACGAGCATGAAGCGGTGCTAAAACACATGAAGAGCCTGAAAAGTTGTGAAATAATGAAGAGCTTCTAAAGGTGTCAAAACTATTAGGGGCAAGAAACGGTCTGAAAATTACGAGGAGCATGAAGTGGTGTTGAAAAACATGAAGAGGCTGAAAAGGTGTGAAAATTATGAAGAGCTTCAAAAGGTGTCAAAAATATGAGGAGCATGAAACGGTCTGAAAAATAGGAGAAGCGTGAAGCTGTGTTCAAAAACATGAAGAGCCTGAAAAGGTGTGAAAAATATGAAGAGCTTCAAAAGGTGTGAAAAATATGAGGAGCATGAAACGGTCTGAAAAATAGGAGAAGCGTGAAGCTGTGTTCAAAAACATGAAGAGCCTGAAAAGGTGTGAAAAATATGAAAAGCTTCAAAAGGTGTGAAAAATATGAGGAGCATGAAACGGTCTGAAAAATAGAAGCAGCATGAAATGGTGTTGAAAAACATGAAGAGCCTGAAAAGATGTGAAAAATATGAAGAGCTTCAAAAATGTGAAAAATATGGAGAGCTTCAAAAGTTGTGAAATATATGAAGAGTTTCAAAAGGTGTTAAAAATTAGATGAGCATGAAACGGTCTGAAAAATAGGAGGAGCATGAAGTGGCGTTGAAAAACATGAGGAGCCTGAAAAGGAGTGAAACATATGAGGAGCATGAAATTGTCTGAAAAATAGGAGGAGCATGAAGTGGTGTTCAAAAACATGAAGAGCCTGAAAAGGAGTGAAAAATATGAGGAGCATGAAACGGTCTGAAAAATGGGAGGAGCATGAAGCTGTGTTCAAAAACATGAAGAGCCTGAAAAGGAGTGAAATATATGAGGAGCATGAAATTGTCTGAAAAATAGGAGGAGCATGAAGTGGTGTTCAAAAACATGAAGAGCCTGAAAAGTTGTGAAAAATATGAAGAGCTTCAAAAGGTGTCAAAAATACGAGGAGCATGAAACGGTCTGAAAAATAGGAGGAGCATGAAGCGTTGTTCAAAAACGAGAAGAGCCTGAAAAGGTGTGAAAAATATGAAGAGCTTCAAAACGTGTCAAAAATATGAGGAGCATGAAACGGTCTGAAAAATAGAAGCAGCATGAAGCGGTGTTCAAAAACATGAACAGCCTGAAAACGTGTGAAAAATATGAAGAGCTTCAGAAGGTGTGAAAAATATGAAGAGCTCAAAAGGTGTCAAAAATGAGATGAGCATGAAACGGTCTGAAAAATAGGAAGAGCATGAAGCGGTGTTGAAAAACATGAAGAGCCTGAAAAGGTGTGAAAAATATGAAGAGCCTCAAAAGGTGTAAAAAATATGAGGAAAATGAAACGGTGTGAAAAATAGGAGGAGCATGAAGTGGTGTTGAAAAACATGAAGAGCCTGAAAAGGTGTGAAAATTATGAAGAGCTTCAAAAGGTGTCAAAAATACGAGGAGCATGAAACGGTCTGAAAAATAGGAGGAGCATGAAGCAGTGTTCAAAAACATGAAGAGCCTGAAAAGGTGTGAAAAATATGAAGAGCTTCAAAAGGTGTGAAAAATATGAGGTGCATGAAAAGTTCTTAAAAATAGGAGGAGCATGCAGCGGTGTTGAAAAACATGAAGAGCCTGAAAAGGTGTGAAAAATATGAAGAGCTTCACAAGGTGTCAAAAATATGAGGAGTCTGAAACGGTCTGAAATATAAGAGTAGCATGAAGCGGTGTTGAAAAACATGAAGAGCCTGAAAAGTTGTCCAAAATATGAAGAGCTTCAAAATGTGTGAAAAATATGAGGAGCAAGAAACGGTCTGAAATATATGAGGAGCATGATGCGGTGTTGGATAACATGAAGAGCCTGAAAACGTGTGAAAAATTTGAAGAGCTTCAAAAGGAGTGAAAAATATGAAGAGCTTCAAAAGGTGTCAAAAATGAGATGAGCATGAAACGGTCTGAAAAAAAGGAGGAGGATGAAGTGGTGTTGAAAAAAAAGAAGAGCCTGAAAAGGTGTGAAATATATGAAGAGCTTCAAAAGGTGTGAAACACATGAGGAGCATTAAACGGTCTGAAAATTAGGAGGAGCATGAAGCGTTGTTCAGAAACATGAAGAGCCTGAAAAGGTGTGAAAAATATGAAGAGCTTCAAAAGGTGTGAAAATTATGAGGATCATGAAACGGTCTGAAAAATAGGAGGAGCATGAAGCAGTGTTCAAAAACATGAAGAGCCTGAAAAGGTGTGAAAAATATGAAGAGCTTCATAAGGTGTCAAAATTAGTTTAGCATGAAAGGGTCTGAACAATAGGAGGCGCATGAAGTGATGTTGAAAACATGAAGAGCCTGAAATGGTGTGAAATATATAAAGAGCTTCAAAAGGTGTGAAAAATATGAAGAGCATGAAAAGCTGTCAAAAATATGAAGAGCTTCAAAAGATGTCAAAAATATAAAGAGCATGCAACGGTCTGAAATTTTGGAGGATCATGAGCGGTGTTCAAAAACGTGAAGTGCCTGAAAATGTGTGAAAAATATGAAGAGCTTCAAATGGTGTCAAAAATATGAGAAGCATGAAACGGTCTGAAAGATAGGAGGAGCATGAAACGGTGATCAGAAACATGAAGAGCCTGAAAAGTTGTGAAAAATATGAATAGCTTCAAAAGGTGTGAAATTCATGAGGGACATGAAACCTTTCTGAAAAATAGGAGAAGCATGAAGTGGTCTGGAAAAACATGAAGAGCCTGAAAAGGTGTGAAAAATATGAAGAGCTTCAAAAGGTGTTAAAAATATGAAGAGCATGAAACGGTCTGAAAATTTGGAGGATCATGAGCGGTGTTCAAAAACATGAAGAGCCTTAAAAGGTGTGAAAAATATGAAGAGCTTCAAATGGTGTCAAAAATATGAGAAGAATGAAACGGTCTGAAAGATAGATGCGGCATGAAATGGTGTTGAAAAACATGAAGAGCCTGAAAAGGTGTGAAAAATATGAAGAGCTTCAAAAGGTGTGAAATACATGAGGACGATGAAACGGGCTGAAAAATAAAAGCATGAAGTGGTGTGGAAAAACATGAAGAGCCTGAAAAGGTGTGAAAAATATAAAGAGCTTCAAAAGGTGTGAATTACATGAGGAGCATGAAACAGTCTCAAAAAAAGGAGGAGCATAAGGCGGTGTTCAAAAACATGAAGAGCCTGAAAAGGTGTGAAAAATATGAGGAAAATGAAATTGTCTGAAAAATAGGAGGAGCATAAAGTGGTGTTCAAAAACATGAAGAGCCTGAAAAGTTGTGAAAAATATGAAGAGCTTCAAAAGGTGTCAAAAATACGAGGAGCATGAAACGGTCTGAAAAATAGGAGGAGAATGAAGCGTTGTTCAAAAACGTGAAGAGCCTGAAAAGGTGTGAAAAGTATGAAGAGCTTCAAAAGGTGTCAAAAACATGAGGAGAATGAAACGGTCTGAAAAATAGAAACAGCATGAAGCGGTGTTCAAAAATATGAAGAGCCTGAAAACGTGTGAAAAATATGAAGAGCTTCAGAAGGTGTGAAAAATATGAAGAGCTCAAAAGGTGTCAAAAATGAGATGAGCATGAAACGGTCTGAAAAATAGGAAGAGCATGAAGCGGTGTTGAAAAACATGAAGAGCCTGAAAAGGTGTGAAAAATATGAAGAGCTTCAAAAGGTGTAAAAAATATGAGGAGAATGAAACGGTGTGAAAAATAGGAGGAGCATGAAGTGGTGTTGAAAAACATGAAGAGTCTGAAAAGGTGTGAAAAATATGAAGAGCTTCAAAAGGTGTCAAAAATATGAGGAGCATGAAACGGTCTGAAAAATAGGAGGAGCATGAAGCGGTGTTGAAAAACATGAAGAACATTAAAACGTGTGAAAAATATGACGAGCTTCAAAAGGTGTGAAAAATATGAAGAGCAAGAAACGGTCAGAAATATATGAGGAGCATGATGCGGTGTTGGAAAATATGAAGAGCCTGAAAACGTGTGAAAAATTTGAAGAGCTTCAAAAGGAGTGAAAAATATGAAGAGCTTCAAAAGGTGTCCAAAATGAGATGAGCATGAAACGGTCTGAAAAAAAGGAGGAGCATGAAGTGGTGTTGAAAAACATGCAGAGCCTGAAAAGGTGAGAAAAATATGAAGAGCTTCAAAAGGTGTTAAAAATATGAGGCGAATGAAACGGTCTGAAAAATAGGAGGAGCATGAAGCGGTCTTGAAAAACATGCAGAGCCTGAAAAGGTGAGAAAAATATGAAGAGCTTCAAAAGGTGTGAAATACATGAGGAGCATGAAGCCGTCTGAAAAATAGGAGGAGCATGAAGCGGTGTTGAAAAACATGAAGAGCCTGAAAAGGTGTGAAAAATATAAAGAGCCTCAAAACGTGTCAAATATATGAGGAGCATGAAATGGTCTGAAAAATAGGAGGAGCAGGAAGTGGTGTTGAAAAACATGAAGTGCCTGAAAAGTTGTGAAAAATATGAAGAGCTTCAAAAGTTGTGAAAAATATGAGGAGCATGAAACGGTCTGAAAAATAGGAGGAGCGTGAAGCGGTGTTCAAAAACATGAAGAGCCTGAAAAGGTGTGAAAAATATGAAGAACTTCAAAAAGTGTCAAAAATATGAGGAGCATGAAACGGTCTGAAAAATAGGAGGAGCATGAAGTGGTTGTGAAAAACATGAAGAGCCTGAAAATGTGTGCAAAATATGAAGAGCTTCAAAAGGTGTGAAATACATGTGGAGCATGAAACGGTCTGAAAAATAGGAGGATCATGAAGCGGTTTTCAAAAAAATGCAGAGACTGAAAAGGGGTGAAAAATATGAAGAGCTTCAAAAGGTGTCAAATTATGATGAGCATGAAACGGTCTGCAAATAGGACCAGCATGAAGCGGTGTTCAAAAACATGAAGAGCCTGAAAAGGTGTGAAAATTATGGAGAGCTTCATAAGGTGTCAAAATTAGTTTAGCATGAAAGGGTTTGAACAATAGGAGGCGCATGAAGTGATGTTGAAAACATGAAGAGCCTGAAATGGTGTGAAATATATAAAGAGCTTCAAAAGGTGTGAAAAATATGAAGAGCATCAAAAGGTGTCAAAAATATGAGGAGCCTGAAACGGTCTGAAAAATAGGAGGAGCATGAAGCGGTGTTCAAAAACATGAAGAGCCTGAAAAGGTGTGAAAAATATGAATAGCTTTAAAAGGTGTCAAAATTATGAGGAACATGAAACTTTCTGAAAAATACGAGGATCAAGAAACGTTGTTCAAAATCATGAAGAGCCTGAAAAGGTGTGAAAAATATGAAGAGCCTCAAAACGTGTCAAAAATATGAGGAGTAAGAAACTGTCTGAAAAATAGGAGGAGAATGAAACGGTGTTCAAAAACATGAAGAGCCTGAAAGGTGTGAAAAATGTGAAGAGCTTCAAAAGGTGTCAAAAATATGAAGAGCTTCAAAAGTGTCAAATATTAAATGAGCATGAAACGGTCTGAAAAATAGGAGAAGCATGAAGTGGTGATGAAAAACATGAAGAGCCTGAAAAGGTGTGAGAAATATGAAGAGCTTCAAAAGGTGTGAAAATTATGAGGAGTCTGAAACGGTCTGAAAAATAGGAGGAGCATGAAGCGGTGTTCAAAAACATGAAGAGCCTGAAAAGGTGTGAAAAATATGAAGAGCTTCAAAAGGTGTCAAAAATATGAGGAGCATGAAACATCCCAAAAATAAGAGGAGCATGAAGCGGTGTTCAAAAATATGAAGAACCTGAAAAGGTGTGAAATATATGAACAGATTCAAAAGGTGTCAAAAATATGAGGAGCATGAAACGGTCTGAAAAATAAGAGGAACATGAAGCGGTGTTCAAAAACATGAAAAGCCTGAAAAGGTGTGAAAAATATGAAGAGCTTCAAAAGGTGTCAAAAATATGAGGAGCATGAAACGTTCTAAAAAATAGGAGAAGGATGAAGCGGTGTTGAAAAACATGAAGAGCCTGAAAAGGTGTGAAATATATGAAGAGCTTGAAAAGGTGTCAAATATATGAGGAGCATGAAACGGTCTGAAAAATAGGAGGAGCATGAAGCGGTGTTTAAAAACATGAAGAGCCTGAAAGCTGAGAGAAATATGAAGAGCTTCAAAAGGTGTCAAAAATATCAGGAGCATGAAACGGTCTGAAAAATAGCAGGAGCATGACGCCGTGCTCAAAAACATGAAGAGCCTGAAAAGGTGTGAAAAATATGAGGAACTTCAAACGGTGTGAAATACATGAGGAGCATTAAACGTTCTGAAAAATAGGAGGAGTATGAAGCGGTGTTGAAAAACATGAAGAGCCTGAAAACTTGTGAAAAATATGAAGAGCTTCAAAAGGTGTGAAAAATATGAAGAGCTTCAAAAGGTGTCAAAATGAGATGAGAATGAAACGGTCTGAAAAACAGGAGGAGCATGAAGTGGTGTTGAAAAAATGAAGAGCCTGAAAAGGTGTGAAATATACGAAGAGCTTCAAAAGGTGTGAAAAATATGAGGAGAACGAAACGGTGTGAAAAATAGGAGGAGCATGGAGTGGTGTTGAAAAATATGAAGAGCCTGAAAACGTGTGAAAAATATGAAGAGCTTCAAAATGTGTGAAAAATATGAAGAGCTTCAAAAGGTGTCAAAATGAGATGAGCATGAAACAGTCTGAAAAATAGGAGGAGAATGAAGCGGAATTGAAAAACATGAAGAGCCTGAAAACGTGTGAAAATTATGAAGAGCTTCAAAAGGTGTGAAAAATATGAAGAGCTTCAAATGGTGTCAAATATTAGATGAGCCTGAAACGGTCTGAAAAATAGGAGGAGCATGAAGTGGTGTTGAAAAAAATGAAGAGCCTGAAGAGTTGTGAAAAATATGAAAAGCTTCAAAAGGTGTCAAAAATATGAGGAGCATGGAATGGTCTGAAAAATAGGAGGAGCATGAAGCGGTGTTCAAAAACATGAAGAGCCTGAAAAGGTGTGAAAAATATGAAGAGCTTCAAAAGGTGTGAAATACATGAGGAGCATGAAAAGGTCTGAAAAATAGGAGGAGCATGAAGCGGTGTTGAAAAACATGAAGAGCCTGAAAAGGTGTGAAAAATATGAACAGCTTCAAAATGTGTGAAAATTATGAGGAGCATGAAACGGTGAAAAATAGGAGGAGCATGAAGCGGTGTTGAAAAACATGAACAGTCTGAAAAGGTGTGGAAAATATGTATAGCTTCAAAAGGTGTTAAATACATGAGGAGCATGAAACGGTCTGAAAAATAAGAGGAGCATGAAGGGTTTTCAAAAACATGAAGAGCCTGAAAAGGTGTGAAAAATATGCAGAGCTTCAAAAGGAGTAAAAAATATGAGGAGCATGATATGGTTTGAAAAATAGGATTAGCATGAAGCGGTGTTCAAAACATGAAGAGCCTGAAAAGTTGTGAAAAATATGAAAAGCTTCAAAAGGTGTCAAAAATGAGATGAGCATGAAACGGTCTGAAAAATACGAGGAGCATGAAGCGGTGTTGAAAAACATGAAGAGCCTGAAAAGGTGTGAAATATACGAAGAGCTTCAAAATGTGTCAAAAATATGAGGAGCATGAAACGGTCTGAAAAATAGGAGGAGCATGAAGCGGTGTTGAAAAACATGAAGAGCCTGAAAAGGTGTGAAATATACGAAGAGCTTCAAAAGGTGTCAAAAATATGAGGAGCATGAAACGGTCTGAAAAATACGAGGAGCATGAAGCGGTGTTGAAAAACATGAAGAGCCTGAAAAGGTGTGAAAAATATGAAGAGCTTCAAAAGGTGTGAAATACATGATGAGCATGAAACGGTCTGAAAAATAGGAGGAGCAGGAAGTGGTGTTGAAAAACATGAAGAGCCTGAAAAGGTGTGAAAATTATGAAGAGCTTCAAAAGGTGTCAAAAATATGAGGAGCATGAAACGGTCTTAAAAATAGGAGGAGGATGAAGCGGTGTTCAAAAACTTGAAGAGGATGAAAAGGTGTGACAAATATGAAGAGCTTTAAAAGGTGTCAAAAATATGAGGAGCATGAAACGGTCTGAAAAATAGGAGGATTATGAAACGGTGTTCAAAAGTATGAAGAGCCTGAAAAGGTGTGAAAATATGAAGAGTCTCAAAACGTGTCAAAAATATGAGGAATATGAAACGGTATGATAAATACCAGGAGCATGAACCGGTGTTGAAAAACATGAAGAGTCTGAAATCGTGTGAAAAATATGAAGAGCTTCAAAAATGTGAAAAATATGAAGAGCTTCAAAAGATGTGAATAATATGCAAAGCTTCAAAAATGTCAAAAATGAGATGAGCATGAAACGGTCTGAAAAATAAGAGGGGCAGGAAGTCGTGTTCAAAACTATGAAGAGCCTGAAAAGGTGTGAAAAATATGAAGTGCTTCAAAAGGTGTGAAAAATATGAGGAGCATGATACGGTCTGAAAAATAGGAGGAGCATGAAGCGGTGTTCAAAAACATGAAGACCCTGAAAAGGTGTGAGAAATATGAAGAGCTTCAAAAGGTGTGAAAATTATGAGGAGCCTGAAACGGTCTGAAAAATAGGAGGAGCATGAAGCGGTGTTCAAAAACATGAAGAGCCTGAAAAGCTGTGAAAAATATGCAAAGCTTCAAAAGGTGTCAAGAATATGAGGAGCATGAAACGGTCTGAAAAATAGGAGGAACATGAAGCTGTGTTCAAAAACATGAAAAGCCTGAAAAGGTGTGAAATATATGAAGAGCTTCAAAAGGTGTCAAAAATATGAGGAGAATGAAACGGTCTGCATAATAGGAGGAGCATGAAACGGTGTTCAAAAACATGAATAGCCTGAAAAGGTGTAACAAATATGAAGAGCTTCAAAAGGTGTGAAATACATGAGGAGGATTAAACGGTCTGAAAAATAGGAGGAGCATGAAGCGTTGTTGAAAAACATGAACAGCCTGAAAAAGTTGAAAAATATGAAGAGCTTCTAAAGGTGTAAAAAATATGAGGAGCAAGAAACGGTCTTAAAAATATGAGGAACATGAAGTGGTGTTGAAAAACATGAAGAGCCTGAAAAGGTGTGAAATATATGAAGAGCTTCAAAAGGTGTCAAATATATGAGGAGCATGAAACGGTCTGAAAAATAGGAGGATCATGAAATGGTGTTGAAAAACATGAAGAGCCGGAAAAGGTGTGAAAAATATGAAGAGCCTCAAAACTTGTCAAAAATATGAGGAGCATGAAACGGTATGATAAATAAGAGGAGCATGAACCGGTGTTGAAAAACATGAAGAGTCTGAAATCGTGTGAAAAATATGAAGAGCTTAAAAATGTGAAAAATATGAAGAGCTTCAAAAGATGTGAAAAATATGCAAAGCTTCAAAAGGTGTCAAAAATGAGATGAGCATGAAACGGTCTGAAAAATAAGAGGAGCATGAAGTCATGTTCAAAAATATGAAGAGCCTGAAAAGGTGTGAAAAATATGAAGAGCTTCAAAACGTGTGAAAAATATGAAGACCTTGAAAAGTTGTGAAAAAAGAAATGAGCATGAAAAGGTCTGAAAAATAGGAGGAGCATGAAGCGGTGTTGAAAATCATGAAGAGCCTGAAAAGGTGTGAAAAATATGAAGAGCTTCTAAAGGTGTGAAAAAGAGATGAGCATGAAAAGGTCTGAAAAATAGGAGGAGCATGAAGCGGTGTTGAAAATCATGAAGAGCCTGAAAAGGTGTGAAAAATATGAAGAGCTTCTAAAGGTGTGAAAAAGAAATGAGCATGAAAAGGTCTGAACAATAGGAGGAGCATGAAGCGGTGTTCAAAATCATGAAGAGCCTGAAAAGGTGTGAAAAATATGAAGAGCTTCAAAAGGTGTAAAAAATATGAGGAGCATGATATGGTTTGAAACATAGGATTAGCATGAAGCGGTGTTCAAAACATGAAGAGCCTGAAAAGTTGTGAAAAATATGAAAAGCTTCAAAAGGTGTCAAAAATGAGATGAGCATGAAACGTTCTGAAAAATAGGAGGTGCATGAAGCGGTGTTGAAAAACATGAAGACCCTGAAAAGGTGTGAAAAATATGAAGAGCTTCAAAAGATGTCAAAAATATGAGAAGTATGAAACGGTCTGAAAAATAGGAGGAGCATGAAGCGATGTTGAAGAACATGAAGAGTCTGAAAAGGTGTGAAACATATGAAGAGCTTCAAAATGTGTGTAATACATGAGGAGCGTGAAACGATTTGAAAAATAGGATGATCATGAACTGGTGTTGAAAAAAATGAAGAGCCTGAAAAGGTGTGAAATATCTGAAGTGCTTCAAAAGGTGTGAAAAATATGAGGAGCATGATACGGTCTGAAAAATAGGAGGAGCATGAAGCAGTGTTCAAAAACATGAAGAGCCTGAAAAGGTGTGAGAAATATGAAGAGTTTCAAAAGGTGTGAAAATTATGAGGAGCCTGAAACGGTCTGAAAAATAGGAGGAGCATGAAGCGGTGTTCAAAAACATGAAGAGCCTGAAAATGTGTGAAAAATATGAAGAGCTTCAAAAGGTGTCAAAAATATGAGGAGCATGAAACGGTCTGAAAAATACGAGGAGCATGAAGTGGTGTTGAAAAACATGAAGAGCCTGAAAAGGTGTGAAAAATATGAAGAGCATCAAAAGGTGTGAAATACATGAGGAGCATGAAACGGTCTGAAAAATAGGAGGAGCATGAAGTGGTGTTGAAAAACATGAAGAGCCTGAAAAGGTGTGAAAATTATGAAGAGCTTCAAAAGGTGTCAAAAATATGAGGGGCATGAAACGGTCTTAAAAATAGGAGGAGGATGAAGCGGTGTTCAAAAACTTGAAGAGGATGAAAAGGTGTGAAAAATATGAAGAGCTTTAAAAGGTGTCAAAAATATGAGGAGCATGAAACGGTCTGAAAAATAGGAGGATTATGAAACGATGTTCAAAAACATGAAGAGCCTGAAAAGGTGTGAAAAATATGAAGAGTCTCAAAACGTGTCAAAAATATGAGGAGTATGAAACGGTATGATAAATACCAGGAGCATGAACCGGTGTTGAAAAACATGAAGAGTCTGAAATCGTGTGAAAAATATGAAGAGCTTCAAAAATGTGAAAAATATGAAGAGCTTCAAAAGATGTGAATAATATGCAAAGCTTCAAAAGATGTCAAAAATGAGATGAGCATGAAACGGTCTGAAAAATAAGAGGGGCATGAAGTCGTGTTCAAAACTATGAAGAGCCTGAAAAGGTGTGAAAAATATGAAGTGCTTCAAAAGGTGTGAAAAATATGAGGAGCATGATACGGTCTGAAAAATAGGAGGAGCATGAAGCAGTGTTCAAAAACATGAAGAGCCTGAAAAGGTGTGAGAAATATGAAGAGCTTCAAAAGGTGTGAAAATTATGAGGAGCCTGAAACGGTCTGAAAAATAGGAGGAGCATGAAGCGGTGTTCAAAAACATGAAGAGCCTGAAAAGCTGTGAAAAATATGCAAAGCTTCAAAAGTTGTCAAACCTGAGATGATCATGAAAAGGTCTGAAAAATAGGAGGAGCATGAAGCGGTGTTGAAAAACCTGAAGAGCCTGAAAAGGTGTGAGAAATATGAAGAGCTTCAAAAGGTGTTAAAATTATGAGGAGCCTGAAACGGTCTGAAAAATAAGAGGAGCATGAAGCGGTATTCAAAAACATGAAGAGCATGAAAAGGTGTGAAAAATATGAAGAGCTTCAAAAGGTGTCAAGAATATGAGGAGCATGAAACGGTCTGAAAAATAGGAGGAACATGAAGCTGTGTTCAAAAACATGAAAAGCCTGAAAAGGTGTGAAAATTATGAAGAGCTTCAAAAGGTGTCAAAAATATGAGGCGCATGAAACGTTCTGAAAAATAGGAGGAGGATAAAGCGGTGTTGAAAAATATGAAGAGTCTGAAAAGGTGTGAAAATATGAAGACCTTCAAAAATATGAAAAATATGAAGAGCTTCAAAAGGTGTGAAAAACTTGAAGAGCTTCAAAAGGTGTCAAAAATGAGATGAGAATGAAACGGTCTGAAAAATAGGAGGAGCATGAAGCGATGTTGTATCACATGAAGAGCCTGAAACGGTGTGAAAAATATGAAGAGTTTCAAAAGGTGTCAAAATCAGATGAGCATGAAACGCTCTGAAAAATAGGAGAAGCATGAAGTGGTGTTGGAAAAATTAAAAGCCTTAAAAGGTGTGAAATATATGAAGAGCTTCAAAAGGTGTCAAAAATATGAGGAGAATGAAACGGTCTGCATAATAGGAGGAGCATGAAACGGTGTTCAAAAACATGAATAGCCTGAAAAGGTGTAACAAATATGAAGAGCTTCAAAAGGTGTGAAATACATGAGGAGGATTAAACGGTCTGAAAAATAGGAGGAGCATGAAGCGTTGTTGAAAAACATGAACAGCCTGAAAAGGTGTGAAAAATATGAAGAGCTTCTAAAGGTGTAAAAAATATGAGGAGCAACAAACGGTCTTAAAAATATGAGGAACATGAAGTGGTGTTGAAAAACATGAAGAGCCTGAAAAGGTGTGAAATATATGAAGACCTTCAAAAGGTGTCAAATATATGAGGAGCATGAAACGGTCTGAAAAATAGGAGGATCATGAAATGGTGTTGAAAAACATGAAGAGCCGGAAAAGGTGTGAAAAATATGAAGAGCCTCAAAACGTGTCAAAAATATGAGGAGCATGAAACGGTATGATAAATAACAGGAGCATGAACCGGTGTTGAAAAACATGAAGAGTCTGAAATCGTGTGAAAAATATGAAGAGCTTAAAAATGTGAAAAATATGAAGAGCTTCAAAAGATGTGAAAAATATGCAAAGCTTAAAAAGGTGTCAAAAATGAGATGAGCATGAAACGGTCTGAAAAATAAGAGGAGCATGAAGTCGTGTTCAAAAATATGAAGAGCCTGAAAATGTGTGAAAAATATGAAGAGCTTCAGAAGGTGTGAAAAATATGAAGACCTTGAAAAGTTGTGAAAAAAGAAATGAGCATGAAAAAGTCTGAAAAATAGGAGGAGCATGAAGCGGTGTTGAAAATCATGAAGAGCCTGAAAAGCTGTGAAAAATATGAAGAGCTTCTAAAGGTGTGAAAAAGAGATGAGCATGAAAAGGTCTGAAAAATAGGAGGAGCATGAAGCGGTGTTGAAAATCATGAAGAGCCTGAAAAGGTGTGAAAAATATGAAGAGTTTCTAAAGGTGTGAAAAAGAAATGAGCATGAAAAGGTCTGAAAAATAGGAGGAGCATGAAGCGGTGTTGAAAATCATGAAGAGCCTGAAATGGTGTGAAAAATATGAAGAGCTTCAAAAGGTGTGAAATACATGAAGAGCATGAAACTCTCTGAAAAATAGAAGGAGCATGAAGTGGTGTTGAAAAACATGAAGAGCCTGAAAAGGTGTGAAAAATATGAAGAGCTTCAAAAGGTGTCCAAAATATGAGGAGCATGAAACGGTCTGAAAAATAGGAGGAGCATGAAGCGGTGTTGAAAAACATGAAGAGCCTGAAAAGGTGTGAAAAATATGAAGAGCTTCAAAATTGTCCAAAATATGAGGAGCATGAATCGGTCTGCAAAATAGGAGGAGCAAGAAAAAGTGTTCAAAACATGAAGAGCCTGAAAATGTGTGAAAAATATGAAGAGCTTCTAAAGGTGTCAAAAATATGAGGAGCATAAAACGGTCTGAAAAATACGAGGAGCATGAAGTGGTGTTGAAAAACATGAAGAGCCTGAAAAGGTGTGAAATATACGAAGAGCTTCAAAAGGTGTCAAATATATGAGGCGCATGAAACGGTCTGAAAAATAGGAGGATCATGAAATGGTGTTGAAAAACATGAAGAGCCTGAAAAGGTGTGAAAAATATGAAGAGCTACAAAAGGTGTCAAAAATATGAGGAGCATGAAACTGTCTGAAAAATAGGAGGAGCATGAAGCTATTTACAAAAACATGAAGAGCGTGAAAGGTGTGAAAAATATGAAGAGCTTCAAAAGGTGTGAAAAATATGAGGAGCATGAAACGGTCTGAAAATTAGGAGGAGCATGAAGTGGTGTACAAAAACATGAAGAGCCTGAAAAGGTGTGAAAAATATGAAGAGCTTAAAAAGGTGTCAAATATATGAGGAGCATGAAACGGTCTGAAAAATAGGAGAAGCATGAAACGGTGTTCAAAAACATGAAGAGCCTGAAAAGGTGTGAAAAATATGAAGAGATTCAAAAGGTGTGAAATACATGAGGAGGATTAAACCGTCTGAAAAATAGGAGGAGCATGAAGCGGTGTTGAAAAATATGAAGAGCCTGAAAAGGTGTGAAAATATGAAGAGCTTCAAAAATATGAAAAATATGAAGAGCTTCAAAAGGTGTGACAAATATGAAGAGCTTCAAAAGGTATCAAAAATGAGATGAGCATGAAAAGGTCTGAAAAATAGGAGGAGCATGAAGTGGTGTTGAAAAACATGAAGAGCCCGAAAAGGTGTGAAATATATGAAGAGCTTCAAAAGGTGTGAAAAATATGAAGAGCTTCAAAAGGTGTCACAATGAGATGAGAATGAAATGGTCTGAAAAACAGGAGGAGCATGAAGTGGTGTTGAAAAAAATGAAGAGCCTGAAAAGGTGTGAAATATATGAAGAGCTTCAAAAGGTGTGAAAAATATGAGGAGAACGAAACGGTGTGAAAAATAGGAGGAGCATGGAGTGGTGTTGAAAAACATGAAGAGCCTGAAAAGCTGTGAGAAATATGAAGAGCTTCAAAAGGTGTGAAAAATATGAACAGCTTCAAAAGTTGTCAAAAATATGAGGAGAATGAAACGGTCTGCAAAATAGGAGGGGCATGAAATGGTGTTCAAAAACATGAAGAGCCTGAAAAGGTGTGAAAAATATGAAGTGATTCAAAAGGTGTGAAATACATGAGGAGGATTAAACGGTCTGAAATATAGGAGGAGCATGAAGCGGTGTTGTAAAACATGAAGAGCCTGACAAAGTGTGAAAAAATATGAAGAGCTTCAAAAGGTGTGAAAAATATGAAGAGCTTCAAAAAGTGTCAAAAATTAGATGAGCATGAAACGGTCTGAAAAATAGGAGTAGCATGAAACGGTGTTCAAAAACATGAAGAGCCTGAAAAGGTGTGAAATATACGAAGAGCTTCAAAAGGTGTCAAAAATATGAGGAGCATGAAAAGGTCTGAAAAATAGGAGGAGCATGAAACGGTGTTCAAAAACATGAAGAGCCTGAAAAGGTGTGAAAAATATGAGGAGCTTAAAAAGTGTGAAATACATGAGGAGCATTAAACGGTCTGAAAAATATGAGGAGCATGAAGCGGTGTTCTAAAACATGAAGAGCCTGAAAAGGTGTGAAATATACGAAGAGCTTCAAAAGGTGTCAAAAATATGAGGAGCATGAAAAGGTCTGAAAAATAGGAGGAGCATGAAACGGTGTTCAAAAACATGAAGAGCCTGAAAAGGTGTGAAAAATATGAAGAGCTTCAAAAGGTGTGAAATACATGAGGAGTATTAAACGGTCTGAAAAATATGAGGAGCATGAAGCGGTGTTCTAAAACATGAAGAGCCTGAAATGGTGTGAAATATATGAAGAGCTTCAAAAGATGTCAAACATATGAGGAGCATGAAAAGGTGTGAAAATATGAAGAGCTTCAAAAATATGAAAAATATGAAGAGCTTCAAAAGGTATCAAAAATGAGATGAGCATGAAAAGGTCTGAAAAATAGGAGGAGCATGAAGTGGTGTTGAAAAACATGAAGAGCCCAAAAAGGTGTGAAAAATATGAAAAGCTTCAAAAGGTGTCAAAAATATGAGGAGCATGAAACGGTCTCAAAAATAGGAGGAGCATGAAGCGGTGTTCAAAAACATGAAGAGCCTGAAAAGGTGTGAAAAATATGAGGAGCTTAAAAAGTGTGAAATACATGAGGAGCATTAAACGGTCTGAAAAATAGGAGGAGCATGAAGTGGTGCTGAGAAACATGAAGAGCCTGAAAAGGTGTGAAAATATGAAGAGCTTCAAAAATATGAAAAATATGAAGAGCTTCAAAAGGTGTGACAAATATGAAGAGCTTCAAAAGGTATCAAAAATGAGATGAGCATGAAAAGGTCTGAAAAATAGGAGGAGCATGAAGCGATGTGGAAAATCATGAAGAGCCTGAAAAGGTGTGAAAAATATAAAGAGCTTCAAAAGGTGTGAAAAATAGGAAGAGCTTCAAAAGGTGTCAAAATGAGATGAGCATGAAACGGTCTGAAAAATAGGAAAAGCATGAAGCGGTGTTGAAAAACATGAAGAGCCTGAAAAGGTGTGAAAATATGAAGAGATTCAAAAACATGAAAAATATGAAGAGCTTCAAAAGGTGTGACAAATATGAAGAGCTTCAAAAGGTATCAAAAATGAGATGAACATGAAACGGTCTGAAAAATAGGAGGAGCATGAAGCAGTGTTGAAAATCATGAAGAGCCTGAAAAGGTGTGAAAAATATGAAGAGCTTCAAAAGGTGTGAAAAATATGAAGAGCTTCAAAAGGTGTGAAAAATATGAAGAGCTTCAAAAGGTGTCAAAATGAGATGAGAATGAAACGGTCTGAAAAACAGGAGGAGAATGAAGCGCTGTTGAAAATCATCAAGAGCCTGAAAAGGTGTGAAAAATATGAAGAACTTCAAAAGGTGTCAAAAATATGAGGAGCATGAAACGGTCTGAAAAATAGGAGGAGCATGAAACGGTGTTCAAAAACATGAAGAGCCTGAAAAGGTGTGAAAAATATGAAGAGCTTCAAACGGTGTGAAATACATGAGGAGCATTAAACGGTCTGAAAAATAGGAGGAGCATGAAGCGGTGTTCTAAAACATGAAGAGACTGAAAAGGTGTGAAATATATGAAGAGCTTCAAAAGGTGTCAAAAATATGTGGAGCATGAAAAGGTGTGAAAATATGAAGAGCTTCAAAAATATGAAAAATATGAAGAGCTTCAAAAGGTTTGACAAATATGAAGAGCTTCAAAAGGTATCAAAATTGAGATGAGCATGAAAAGGTCTGAAAAATAGGAGGAGCTAGAAGTGTTGTTGAAAAACATGAAGAGCCCAAAAAGGTGTGAAAAATATGAAAAGCTTCAAAAGGTGTCAAAAATATGAGGAGCATGAAACGGTCTCAAAAATAGGAGGAGCATGATGCGGTGTTCAAAAACATGAAGAGCCCAAAAAGGTGTGAAAAATATGAAAAGCTTCAAAAGGTGTCAAAAATATGAGGAGCATGAAACGGTCTCAAAAATAGGAGGAGCATGAAGCGGTGTTCAAAAACATGAAGAGCCTGAAAAGGTGTGAAAAATATGAGGAGCTTAAAAAGTGTGAAATACATGAGGAGCATTAAACGGTCTGAAAAATAGGAGGAGCATGAAGCAGTGTTGAAAAACATGAAGAGCCTGAAAAGGTGCGAAAATATGAAGAGCTTCAAAAATATGAAAAATATGAAGAGCTTCAAAAGGTGTGACAAATATGAAGAGCTTCAAAAGGTATCAAAAATGAGATGAGCATGAAACGGTCTGAAAAACAGGAGGAGCATGAAGCGGATTTGAAAATCATGAAGAGCCTGAAAAGGTGTGAAAAATATGAAGAGCTTCAAAAGGTGTGAAAAATACGAAGAGCTTCAAAAGGTGTGAAAAATATGAAGAGCTTCAAAAGGTGTGAAATACATGAGGAGCATTAAATGGTCTGAAAAATAGGAGGAGGATGAAGCGGTGTTGAAAAACATGAAGAGTCTGAAAAGGTGTGAAAATATGAAGACCTTCAAAAATATGAAAAATATGAAGAGCTTCCAAAGGTGTGAAAAACATGAAGAGCTTCAAAAGGTGTCAAAATCAGATAAGCATGAAACGCTCTGAAAAATAGGAGAAGCATGAAGTGGTGTTGAAAAAAATGAAAAGCCTGAAAAGGTGTGAAATATATGAAGAGCTTCAAAAGGTGTCAAAAATATGAGGAGAATGAAACATTCTGCAAATTAGGAGGAGCATGAAACTGTGTTCAAAAACATGAGTAGCCTGAAAATGTGTAACAAATATGAAGAGCTTCAAAAGGTGTGAAATACATGAGGAGGATTAAACGGTCTGAAAAATACGAGGAGCATGAAGCGGTGTTGAAAAATATGAAGAGCCTGAAAAGGTGTGAAAATATGAAGAGCTTTAAAAATATGAAAATATGAAGAGCTTCAAAAGGTGTGACAAATGTGAAGAGCTTCAAAAGGTATCAAAAATGAGATGAGCATGAAACGGTCTGAAAAAGAGGAGGAGAATGAAGCGGTGTTGAAAATCATCAAGAGCCTGAAAAGGTGTGAAAAATATGAAGAGCTTCAAAATGTGTCTAAAATATGAGGAGCATGAAACGGTCTCAAAAATAGAAGCAGCATGAAGCGGTGTTCAAAAACATGAAGAGCCTGAATAGTTGTGAAAAATATGAAGAGCTTCTAAAGGTGTGAAAAAGAGATGAGCATGAAAAGGTCTGAAAAATAGGAGGAGCATGAAGCGGTGTTGAAAATCATGAAGAGCCTGAAAAGGTGTGAAAAATATGAAGAGCTTCTAAAGGTGTGAAAAAGAAATGAGCATGAAAAGGTCTGAAAAATAGGAGGAGCATGAAGCGGTGTTAAAAATCATGAAGAGCCTGAAATGATGTGAAAAATATGAAGAGCTTCAAAATGTGTGAAATACATGAAGAGCATGAAACTCTCTGAAAAATAGAAGGAGCATGAAGTGGTGTTGAAAAACATGAAGAGCCTGAAAAGGTGTGAAAAATATGAAGAGCTTCAAAATGTGTCTAAAATATGAGGAGCATGAAACAATATGAAAAATAGGAGGAGCATGATGCGGTGTTGAAAAACATGAAGAGCCTGAAAAGGTGTGAAAAATTTGAAGAGCTTCAAAAGGTGTGAAAAATATGAGGAGTATGAAACGGTCTGAAATATACGAGGAGCATGAAACCGTGTTCAAAAACATGAAGAGCCTGAAAAGGTGTGAAAAATATGAAGAGCTTCAAAAGGTGTCAAAAATATGAAGAGCTTCAAAAGGTGTCAAAAATGAGAGGAGTATGAAGCGGTCTGAAAAATAGGAGGAGCATGAAGCGGTGTTCAAAAACATGAAGAGCCTGAAAAGGCATGAAAAATATGAAGAGCTTCAAAAGGTGTGAAAAATATGAGGAGTATGAAACGGTCTGAAAAAGAGGAGGAGCATGAATCGGTGTTGAAAATCATGAAGAGCCTGAAAACGTGTGAGAAATATGAAGAGCTTCAAAAGGGGTCAAAAATATGAAGAGCTTCAAAAGGTGTCAAAAATGAGAGGAGTATGAAGCGGTCTGAAAAATAGGAGGAGCATGAAGCGGTGTTCAAAAACATGAAGAGCCTGAAAAGGTGTGAAAAATATGAAGAGCTTCAAAAGGTGTCAAAAATGAGATGAGCATGAAACGGTCTGAAAAATAGGAGGAGCATGAAGTGGTGTTGAAAAAAAAGAAGAGACGGAAAAGGTGTGAAATATATGAAGGGCTTCAAAAGGTGTCAAAAATATGAGGAGAATGACGCGGTCTGAAAAATAGGAGGAGCATGAAGCGGTGTTCAAAAACATGAAGAGCCTGAAAAGGTGTGAAAAATATGAAGAGCTTCAAAAGGTATGAAATACATGAGGAGTATGAAACTGGCTTGAAAATAGGAGGAGCATGAAGCAGTGTTAAAAAACATGAAGAGGCTTAAAAGTTGTGAAAAATATGAAGAGCTTCAAAAGGTGTGAAAAATATGAGGAGCATGAAACGGTCTGAAAAATAAGAGGAGCAAGAAGCCGTGTTGACAAACATGAAGAGCCTGAAAAAGTGTGAAATATATGAAGAGCTTCAAAAGGTGTAAAAAATATGAGGAGATTCAAAAGGTGTCAAAAATATGAGGAGCATGAAACGGTCTGAAAAAAAGGAGGAGCATGAATCGGTGTTGAAAATCATGAAGAGCCTGAAAACGTGTGAGAAATATGAAGAGCTTCAAAAGGTGTCAAAAATATGAAGAGCTTCAAAAGGTGTCAAAAATGAGAGGAGTATGAAGCGGTCTGAAAAATAGGAGGAGCATGAAGCGGCGTTCAAAAACATGAACATCCTGAAAAGCTGTGAAATATATGAAGAGCTTCAAAAGGTGTCAAAAATGAGATGAGCATGAAACGGTCTGAAAAATAGGAGGAGCATGAAGTGGTGTTGAAAAAAAAGAAGAGACGGAAAAGGTGTGAAATATATGAAGGGCTTCAAAAGGTGTCAAAAATATGAGGAGCATGAAAAGCTCTGAAAAATAGAAGGAGCATGAAGCGGTGTTCAAAACATGAAGAGTCTGAAAAGGTGTGAAAAATATGAAGAGCTTCAAAATGTGTCAAATATGAGGAGCATGAAACGGTCTGAAAAATAGGAGGAGCATGAAACGGTGTTCCAAAACATGAAAGCTTGAAAGGTGTGGAAAATATGAAGAGTTTAAAACGTGTCAAAAATATTAGAAGCATGAAACGGTCTCAAAAATAGGAGGAGCATGAAGCGGTGTTGAAAAACATGAAGAGCCTGAAAACTTGTGAAAAATATGAAGAGCTTCAAAAGGTGTGAACAATATGAAAACGTCAAAATGTATCAAAAATGACATGAGCCTGAAACGGTCTGAAAAATAGCAGGAGAATGTAGTGGTGTGGAAAATCATGAACAGCCTAAAAATGTGTGAAATATATGAGCAGCTTCAAAAGGTGTCAAAAATATGAGGAGCATGAAACCGCCTGAAAAATAGGAGGAGTATGAAGCGGTGTTCAAAAACATGAAGAGACTGAAAAGGTGTGAAAAATATGAAGAGCTTCAAAATGTGTCAAAAATATGAGGAGCATGAAACGGTCTGAAAAAAAGGAGGAGCATGAAACGGTGTTCAAAACCATGAAGCCTGAAAAGGTGTGAAAAATATGAAGAGCTTCAAAAGGTGTGAAAATTATGAACAGCTTCAAAAGCTGTCAAAATTGAGATGAGCATGAAACGGTCTGAAAAATAGGAGGAGAATGAAGTGGTGTTCAAAAACATGAAGAGCATGAAAAGGTGTGAAAATATAAAGAGCTTCAAAAGGTGTGAAAAATATGAGGAGCATGAAACGCTCTGAAAAATAGGAGGAGCATGAGCGGTGTTCAAAACATGAAGAGTTTGAAAAGGTGTGAAAAATATGAAGAGATTCAAAATGAGTCAAAAATATGAGGAGCATGAAATGATCTGAAAATTAGGAGGAACATGAAACGGTCTGAAAAATAGGAGGAGAATGAAGCGGTCTCCAAAAACCTGAAGAGCCTTAAAGGTGTGAAATACATGAAGAGTTTCAAAAGGTGTCAAAAATGAGATGAGCATGAAACGGTCTGAAAAATAGGAGGAGCATGAAATGGTGATCAAGAACATGAAGAGCCTGAAAAGGTGTGAAAAATATGAAGAGTTCAAAAGGTGTCAAAATATGAGGAGTGTGAAACTGTGTTGAAAAACATGACAAGAATGAAAAGGTGTGAAAAATATGAAGATCTTCAAAACGTGTCAAAATTTGAGAAGCATGAAATGGTCTCAAATATATGAGGAGCATGAAACGGTGTTGAAAAAACATGAAGAGCATGAAAAGTTGTGAAAAATATGAAGAGTTTCAAAATGTACCAAAAATATGAAGAGCATGTAACGGTCGA
This sequence comes from Dama dama, assembly GCF_033118175.1. Lineage (NCBI taxonomy): Eukaryota > Metazoa > Chordata > Mammalia > Artiodactyla > Cervidae > Dama > Dama dama. The sequence goes on from NW_026870885.1 coordinate 5,534,359, forward strand.
AAAAGAGGAGGATCATGAAGCAGTTTTGAAAAATATGAAGAGCCTGAAAAGTTATGAAATATATGAAGAGCTTCAAAAGGTGTCAAAATATGAGGAGCATGAAACGGTCTGAAAAATAGGAGGAGCATGAAGCGGTGTTGAAAAACATGAAGAGCCTGAAAAGTTGTGAAAAATATTAAAAGCTTCAAAAGGTGTCAAAAATATGAGGAGCATGAAACTGTCTCAAAAATAGGAGGAGCATGAAGCGGAGTTCAAAAACAAGAAGAGCTTGAAAATGTGTGAAAAATATGAAGAGATTCAAAAGGTGTCAAAAATATGAGGACATGAAACGGTCTGAAAAATAGGAGGAGCATGAAGCTGTGTTCAAAAACTTGAAGAGCCTGAAAAGGCGTGAAAAATATGAGGAGCTTCAAAAGGTGTGAAATACATGAGGAGCATTAAACGGTCTGAAAAATAGGAGGAGCATGAAGCGGTGTTCAAAAACATGAAGAGCCTGAAAAGGTGTGAAAAATATGAAGAGCTTCAAAAGGTGTCAAAATTATGAGGAGTATGAAACGGTCTGAAAAATAGGAGGATCATGAAGCGGTGTTGAGAAACATGAAGAGCCTGAAAAAATGTGAAAAATATGAAGAGCTTCAAAAGGTGTGAAAAATATGAGGTGCATGAAATGGTCTGAAAAATAGGAGGAGCATGAAACGGTGATCAAAAACATGGAGAGCCGGAAAAGGTGGGAAAAATATGAAGAGCTTCAAAAGGCGTGAAATACATGAGGAGCATGAAACGGTCTGCAAAAAAGGAGAAGCATGAAGTGGTGTGGAAAAACATGAAGAGCCTGAAAAGGTGTGAAAAATATGAAGAGCTTCAAAAGGTGTCAAAAATATGAGGAGCATGAAATGATCTGAAAAATAGGAGGAACATGAAACGGTCTGAAAAATATGAGGAGCATGAAGCGGTCTCCAAAAACATAAAGAGCCTTAAAGGTGTGAAATATATGAAGAGTTTCAAAAGGTGTCAAAAATGAGATGAGCATCAAACGGTCTGAAAAATAGGAGGAGCATGAAATGGTGATCAAAAACATGAAGAGCCTGAAAAGGTGTGAAAAATATGACGAGTTCAAAAGGTGTCAAAAATATGAGGAGTGTGAAACTGTGTTGAAAAACATGACAAGAATGAAAAGGTGTGAAAAATATGAAGATCTTCAAAACGTGTCAAAATTTGAGAAGCATGAAATGGTCTCAAATATATGAGGAGCATGAAACGGTGTTGAAAAAACATGAAGAGCATGAAAAGTTGTGAAAAATATGAAGAGCTTCAAAATGTACCAAAAATATGAAGAGCATGAAACGGTCTGAAAAAGAGGAGGATCATGAAGCAGTTTTGAAAAATATGAAGAGCCTGAAAAGTTATGAAATATATGAAGAGCTTCAAAAGGTGTCAAAATATGAGGAGCATGAAACGGTCTGAAAAATAGGAGGAGCATGAAGCGGTGTTGAAAAACATGAAGAGCCTGAAATGGTGTGAAAAATATGCAGAGCTTCAAAACGTGTCAAAAATAAAAGGAGTGTGAAACTGTGTTGAAAAACATGATGAGCATGAAAAGGTGTGAAAAATATGAAGATTTTCAAACGGTGTCAAAATTTGAGAAGCATGAAATGGTCTGAAAAATAGGAGGAGCATGAAACGGTGTTGAAAAAACATGAAGAGCATGAAAAGGTGTGAAAAATATGAAGACCTTCACAAGGTGTCAAAAATATGAGGAGCATGAAACGGTCTGAAAAATAGGAGGAGCATGAAGCGGTGTTGAAAAAATGGAAGAGCCTGAAAAGGTGTGAAAAATATGAAGAGCTTCAAAAGGTGTCAAATATATGAGGAGCATGAAACGGTCTGAAAAATCGGAGGAGCAAGAAACGGTGTTCCAAAACATGAAGAGCCTGAAAAGGTGTGAAAAATATGAAGAGCTTCAAAAGGTGTGAAATACATGAGGAGCATTAAACGGTCTGAAAAATAGGAGGAGCATGAAGCGGTGTTCTAAAACATGAAGAGCCTGAAAAGGTGAGAAAAATATGAAGAGCTTCAAAAGGTGCGAAAAATATGAGGAGAATGAAACGGTCTGAAAAATAGGAGGAGCATGAAGCGGTGTTCAAAAACATGAAGAGCCTGAAAAGGTGTGAAAAATATGAAAACCTTCAAAAGGTGTCAACAATGAGATGAGCATAAAATGGTCTGAAAAATACGAGGAGCATGAAGTGATGTTGAATAACATCAAGAGCCTGAAAAGGTGTGAGAAATATGAAGAGCTTCAAAAGGTGTCAAAAATATGAGGAGCATGAAACGGTCTGAAAAATTTCAGGAGCATGAAGCGGTGTTGAAAAACATGAAGAGTCTGAAAACGTGTGAAAATATGAAGAGCTTCAAAAATATGAAAAATATGAAGAACTTCAAATTGTGAAAAATATGAAGAGCTTCAAAAGGTGTGAAATACATGAGGAGCATGAAACAGTCTGAAATTTAGTAGGAGCATATAGCGGTGTTGAAAAACATGAAGAGCCTGAAAAGGTGTGAAAAATATGAAGAGCTTCCAAAATTGTCAAAAATATGAGGAGCATGAAACGGTCAGAAAAATAGGAGGAGCATGAAACGGTATTGAAAAACATGAGAGCCTGAAAAGGTGTGGAAAAATATGAAGAGCTTCAAAAGGTGTCAAAAATATGAGGAGCATGAAACGGTCAGAAAAATAGGAGGAGCATGAAGCGGTGTTCAAAAACATGAAGAGCCTGAAAAGGTGTGAAAAACATGAAGAGCCTGAAAAGGTGTGACAAATACAAAGAGATTCAAAAGGTGTGAAAAATATGAGGAGCATTAAATGGTCTGAAAAATAGGAAAAGCATGAAACGGTTTTAGAAACATGAAGAGCATGAAAAGGTGTGAATAATATGAAGAGCTTCAAAATGTGTCATAAATATGAGGAGCATGAAACCGTCTCAAAATTAGGAGGAGCACGAAGCGGTGTTCAAAAATATGGAGAGCCTGAAAAGGTATGAAAAATATGAAGAGCCTCAAAAGGTGTCTAAAATATGAAGAGCATGAAACGGTCTGAAAAATAGGAGGAGCATGAAACAGTGTTCAAAAACATGAAGTGCCTGAAAAGGAGTGAAAAATATGAACAGCCTCAAAAGATGTCAAAAATATGAGGAGCATGAAATGGTCTGAAAAACACGAGGAGCATGAGGCAGTGTTGAAAAACATGAAGAGCCTGAAAAGATGTTAAAAACATGAAGAGCCTCAAAAGGTGTCTAAAATATGAAGAGCATGAAACGGTCTGAAAAATAGGAGGAGCATGAAATGGTGTTCAAAAACATGAAGTGCCTGAAAAGGAGTGAAAAATATGAACAGCCTCAAAAGATGTCAAAAATTTGAGGAGCATGAAACGGTCTGAAAAATAGGAGGAGCATGAAGTGGTGTTGAAAAACATGAATAGCCTGAAAAGATGTGAAAAATATGAAGAGCTTCAAAAGGTGTCAAAAATATGAGGAGCATAAAACGGTCTGAAAAATAGGAGGAGCATGAAACGGTCTGAAAAGTAGGAGGAGCATGAAGCAGTGTTGAAAAACATGAAGAGCCTGAAAAGGTGTGAAAAATATGAAGAGCTTCAAAAGGTGTCAAAAATATGAGGGGCATGAAACAGTCTGAAAAATAAGAGGAGCATGAAGCTGTGTTCTAAAACATGAAGAGGCTGAAAAGGTGTGGAAAATAGGAAGAGCTTCAAAAGGTGTCAAAAATATGAGGAGCATGAAACGGTCTGAAAAATACGAGGAGCATGAAACGGTGTTGAAAAACTTGAAGAACCTGAAAAGGTTTGAAAAATATGAAGAGCTTCAAAAGGTGTCAAAAATATGAGGAGCATGAAACGGTCTGAAAAATAGAAGCAGCATGAAAAGGTGTTGAAAAACATGAAGAGCTTGAAAAGGTGTGAAAAATATGAAGAGCTTCAAAAGGTGTGAAAAATATGAGGAGCATGAAACGGTCTGAAAAATAGAAGTAGCATGAAACTGTGTTGAAAAACATGAAGAGCATGAAAAGGTGTGAAAAATATGAAGAGCTTCAAAAGGTGTGAAATACATGAGGAGCATGAAAGGTCTGAAAATTAAGAGAAGCATGAGGTGGTGTGAAAAACATGAAGAGCCTGAAAAGGTGTGAAAAATATGAAGAGCTTCAAAAGGTGTAAAAAATGTGAAGAGCATGAAATGATCAGAAAAATAAGAGGATCATGAAGCGTTGTTCAAAAACATGAAGCGCCTGAAAAGGTGTAAAAAATATGACGAGCTTCAAAAGGTGTGAAATACATGAGGAGCATTAAACGGCCTGAAATATAGGAGGAACATGAACCGGTGTTCAAATACAAGAAGAGCCTGAAAAGTTGTGAAAAATATGAAGAGCTTCAAAAGGTATGAAAATATGAAGAGCTTCAAAACGTTTCAAACTGAGATGAGCATGAAACGGTCTGAAAAATAGGAAGAGCATGAAGTGGTGTTGAAAAATGAAGAGCCTGAAAAGGTGTGAAAAATATGAATATCTTCTAAATGTTTCAAAAATATGAGGAGCATGATACGGTCTGAAAAATTGGAGGAGCATGAAGTAGTGTTGAAAAACTAGAAGAGCATGAAAAGGTGTGAAAAATATGAAGAGCTTCTAAAGGTATCAAAAATATGAGGTGCCTGAAACAGTCTGAAAAATAGGAGGAGCATTATATTGTGTTGAAAAACATTAAGAGCCTGAAAAGTGTGATAAATATGAAGAGCTTCAAAAGGTGTCAAAAATATGAGGGGCATGAAACGGTCTGAAAAATAGGAGGAGCATGAAGTGGTGTTGAAAAAAAAAGAAGAGACTGAAAAGGTGTGAAATATATGAAGAGCTTCAAAAGCTGTCAAATATATGAGCAGAATGAAACGGTCTGAAAAATAGGATGTTCATGAAGCTGAGTGGAAAAACATGAAGATTCTGAAAAGGTTTGAAAAATATGAAGAGCTTCTAAAGGTGTCAAAAATATGAGGAGCATGAAACGGTTTAAAAAATAGGAGGAGCATGAAGGGGTGTTGAAAAACATGAAGAGCCTGAAAAGGAGTGAAAAATATGAAGAGCTTCAAAAGGTGTGAAATACATGAGGAGCATGAAACGGTCTGAAAAATAGGAGGATCATGAAACGGTGTGCAAAACATGAAGAGCCTGAAAAGGTGTGAAAAATATGAAGAGCTTCAAAAGGTGTGAAATACATGAGGAGCATGAAACTGGCTGGAAAATAGGAGAAGTATGAAGTGGTGTATAAAAATATGAAGAGCCTGAAAAAGTGTGAAAAATATGAAGAGCTTCAAAAGGTGTGAAATACATGAGGAGCATTAAACGGCCTGAAATATAGGAGCAACATGAACCGGTGTTCAAATACAAGAAGAGCCTGAAAAGTTGTGAAAAATATGAAGAGCTTCAAAAGGTGTGAAAATATGAAGAGCTTCAAAACGTTTCAAAACTGAGATGAGCATGAAACGGTCTGAAAAATAGGAGGAGCATGAAGTGGTGTTGAAAAATGAAGAGCCTGAAAAGGTGTGAAAAATATGAATACCTTCTAAATGTTTCAAAAATATGAGGAGCATGAAACGGTCTGAGAAATTGGAGGAGCATGAAGTGGTGTTGAAAAACTAGAAGAGTCTGAAAAGGTGTGAAAAATATGAAGAGCTTCTAAAGGTATCAAAAATATGAGGTGCATGAAACAGTCTGAAAAATAGGAGGAGCATTATGTTGTGTTGAAAAACATTAAGAGCCTGAAAAGTGTGAAAAATATGAAGAGCTTCAAAAGGTGTCAAAAATATGAGGAGCATGAAACGGTCTGAAAAATAGAAGCAGCATGAAACGGTGTTGAAAAACATGAAGAGCTTGAAAAGGTGTGAAAAATATGAAGAGCTTCAAAAGGTTTGAAAAATATGAGGAGCATGAAACGGTCTGAAAAACAGAAGCAGCATGAAACGGTGATGAAAAACATGAGAGCCTGAAAAGGTGTGAAAAATATGAAGAGCTTCAAAAGGTGTGAAAAACATGAAGAGCTTCAAAAGATGTGAAAAATATGAGGAGCATGAAACGGTCTGAAAAATAGAAGCAGCATGAACTGGTGTTGAAAAACATGAAGAACCTGAAAAGCTGTGAGAAATATGAAGAGCTTCAAAAGGTGTCAAAAATATGAGGAGCATGAAACGGTCTGAAAAAGAGGAGGAGCATGAAGCGGTGTTGAAAAACATGAAGAGCCTGAACACGTGTGAAAAATATGAAGAGCTTCAAAAATGTGCAAAATTTGAAGAGCTTCAAAAGGTGTGAAATATATGAAGAGCTTCAAAAGGTGTCAAAAATTAGATCAGCATGAAACGGTCTGAAAAATAGGAGGAGCATGAAGTGGTGTTGAAAAACCTGAAGAGCCTGAAAAGGTGTGAAAAATATGAAGAGCTTCTAAAGGTGTCAAAAATATGAGGAGGATTAAACGGTCTGAACAATAGGAGGAGCATGAAGCGGTGTTAAAAAACATGAAGAGCCTGAAAAGGTGTGAAAAATATGAAGAGCTTCTAAAGGTGTCAAAAATATGAGGAGCATGAAACGATCTGAAAAATAGGAAGAACATGAAGTGGTGTTGAAAAACATGAAGATCCTGAAAAGGTGTGAAAAATATGAAGAGCTTCAAAACGTGTCAAATATATGAGGAGCATGGAACGGTCAGAAAAATAGGAGGAGCATGAAGCGGTGTTGAAAAACGTGAAGAGCCTGAAAACGTGTGAAAAATATTAAGAGCTTCAAAAGGTGTGAAAAATATGAAGAGCTTCAAAAGGTGTCAAAATTCGATGAGCAGGAAATGGTCTGAAAAATAGGAGGAGCATGAAGTGGTGTTAAAATCATGAAGAGCCTGAAAAGGTGTGAAATATATGAAGACTTTCTAAAGGTGTCAAAAATATGAGGAGTATTTAACTGTCTGAAAAATAGGAGGAGCATGAAGAGGTGTTCAAAAACATGAAGAGCCTGAAAGGTGTGAAATATATGAAGACTTTCTAAAGGTGTCAAAAATATGAGGAGCATGTAACGGTCTGAAAAATAGGAGGAGCATGAAGTGGTGTTCAAAAACATGAAGAACCTGAAAGGTGTGAAATATATGAAGACTTTCTAAAGGTGTCAAAATTATGAGGAACATGTAACGGTCTGAAAAATAGGAGGAGCATGAAGCGGTGTTCAAAATCATGAAGAGCCTGAAAAGGTGTGAAAATCAGGAAGAGCTTCAAAAGGTGTCAAAAATATGAGGAGCATGAAACGGTCTGAAATATAGGAGGAGCATGAAGTGGTGTTGAAAAATATGAAGAGCCTTTAAAGGTGTGAAAATCATGAAGAGCTTCAAAAGGTGTCAAAATATGAGGAGCATGAAACGGTCTGACAAATAGGAAGAGCATGAAGAAGTGTTCAAAAACATGAAGAGCATGAAAATGTGTGAAAAATATGAAGAGCTTCAAAAGGTGTCAAAAATATGAGGAGGATTAAACGGTCTGAACAATAGGAGGAGCATGAAGCGGTGTTAAAAAACATGAAGAGCCTGAAAACGTGTGAAAAATATGAAGAGCTTCAAAAATGTGCAAAATTTGAAGAGCTTCAAAAGGTGTGAAATATATGAAGAGCTTCAAAAGGTGTCAAAAATTAGATCAGCATGAAACGGTCTGAAAAATCGGAGGAGCATGAAGTGGTGTTGAAAAACCTGAAGAGCCTGAAAAGGTGTGAAAAATATGAAGAGCTTCTAAAGGTGTCAAAAATATGAGGAGGATTAAACGGTCTGAACAATAGGAGGAGCATGAAGCGGTGTTAAAAAACATGAAGAGCCTGAAAAGGTGTGAAAAATATGAAGAGCTTCTAAAGGTATCAAAAATATGAGGAGCATGAAACGATCTGAAAAATAGGAAGAACATGAAGTGGTGTTGAAAAACATGAAGATCCTGAAAAGGTGTGAAAAATATGAAGAGCTTCAAAACGTATCAAATATATGAGAAGCATGGAACGGTCTGAAAAATAGGAGGAGCATGAAGCGGTGTTGAAAAACGTGAAGAGCCTGAAAACGTGTGAAAAATATTAAGAGCTTCAAAAGGTGTTAAAAATATGAAGAGCTTCAAAAGGTGTCAAAAATCGATGAGCAGGAAATGGTCTGAAAAATAGGAGGAGCATGAAGTGGTGTTCAAAAACATGAAGAGCCTGAAAGGTGTGAAATATATGAAGACTTTCTAAAGGTGTCAAAAATATGAGGAGTATTTAACTGTCTGAAAAATAGGAGGAGCATGAAGAGGTGTTCAAAAACATGAAGAGCCTGAAAGATGTGAAATATATGAAGACTTTCTAAAGGTGTCAAAAATATGAGGAGCATGTAACGGTCTGAAAAATAGGAGAAGCATGAAGTGGTGTTCAAAAACATGAAGAGCCTGAAAGGTGTGAAATATATGAACACTTTCTAAAGGTGTCAAAATTATGAGGAACATGTAACGGTCTGAAAAATAGGAGGAGCATGAAGCGGTGTTCAAAAACATGAAGAGCCTGAAAAGGTGTGAAAATCAGGAAGAGCTTCAAAAGGTGTCAAAAATATGAGGAGCATGAAACGGTCTGAAATATAGGAGGAGCATGAAGTGGTGTTGAAAAACATGAAGAGCCTGAAAAGGTGTGAAAATCATGAAGAGCTTCAAAAGGTGTCAAAATATGAGGAGCATGAAACGGTCTGAGAAATAGGAAGAGCATGAAGAAGTGTTCAAAAACATGAAGAGCATGAAAAGGTGTGAAAAATATGAAGAGCTTCAAAAGGTGTCAAAAATATGAGGAATCTGAAACGGTGTGAAAAATAGGAGGTGCATGAAGCAGTGTTCAAAAATATGAAGAGCCTGAAAAATTGAGAAAAATAGGAAGAGCTTAAAAAAGTGTCAAAAATGGGAGGAGAATGAAAAGCTCTGAAAAATAGGAAGAGCATGAAGCGGTGTTTAAAAACATGAAGATCCTGAAAAGGTGTGAAAAATATGAAGAGCTTCAAAAGATGTCAAAAATATGTGGAGCATGAAACGGTCTGAAAAATAGGAGGAGAATGAAACGGTTGTGAAAAAGATGAAGATCCTGAAATTGTTTGAAATATATGAAGAGCTTCAAATGGTGTCAAAAATATGAGGCGCATGAAAAGGTCGGAAAAATAGGAGGAGCATGAAGCGGTGGTTAAAAGATGAATACTTTAAAAGGTGTAAATAATATGAAGAGATTCAAAAGTTGTCAAAAATATGAGGAGCAAGAAACATTCTGAAAAATAGGATGAGAATGAAACGGTTCTGAAAAACAGGAAGAGCATAAAAAGGTGTGAAAAATATGAAGAGCTTCAAAAGTTGTCAAAAATATGAGGAGCATGAAACAGTCTGAAAAATAGGAGGAGCATGAAACTGTGTTCAAAAACATGAAGAGCCTGAAAAGGTGTGAAAAATATGAAGAACTTCAAAAGGTGTCAAATCTATGATTAGCATGAAACAGTCTGAAAAATAGGATGAGTATGAAATTGTTTTGAAGAATATGAAGAGCATGAAAAGGTGTGAAAAATATGAAGAGCTTCAAAAGGTGTCAAAAATATGAGAAGCATGAAATGAGTGAAAAAAAGGAGGAGCATGAAGCGGTGTTGAAAAACATGAAGAGCATGAAAAGGTGTGAAAAATATGAAGAGATTCAAAAGGTGTAAAATACATGAGGAGCATGAAACGGTCTGAAAAATATGAGGAGCATGAAGCGTTGTTCAAAAATATGAAGAGCCTCAAAACTTGTCAATAATATGAGGAGCATGAAACGGTCTGAAAAATAGGAGGAACATGAACTGGTGTTGAAAAACATGAAGAGGCTGAAAAGGTGTGAAATACATGAAGAGCTTCAAAAAATGTCAAAAATATGAGGAGCAAGAAACGGTCTGAAAAATAGGAGGAGCATGAAGCTGTGTTCAAAAACATGAAGAGACTGAAAAGGTGTGAAAAATATGAAGAGCTTCAAAAGGTGTGAAAAATTTGAAGAGATTCAAAAGGTGTTAAAAATGAGATGAGCATGAAACGGTCTGAATGATAGGAGGAACATGAAGTGGTGTTGAAAATCATGAACAGCCTGAAAAGGTGTGAAATATATGAGGAGCTTCAAAAGGTTTCAAAAATGAGATGAGCATGAAACGGTCTGAATAATAGGAGGAACATGAAGTGGTGTTGAAAATCATGAACAGCCTGAAAAGGTGTGAAATATATGAGGAGCTTCAAAAGGTTTCAAAAATGAGATGAGCATGAAACGGTCTGAATAATAGGAGGAACATGAAGCGGTGTTGAAAAATATGAAGAGCCTGTAAAGGTGTGAAAAATATGAAGAGCATCAACAGGTGTCAAAATTATGAGGAGCATGAAACGGTCTGAAAATTAGGAGAAGCATGAAACGGTGTTCAAAAACATGAAGAGCCTGAAAAGGTGTGAAAAATATGAAGAGCTTCAAAGGGTTTGAAATACATGAGGAGAAGGAAACGGTCTGAAAAATAGATGGAGCTTGAAGCTGGGCTCAAAAACATGAAGAGCCTGAAAAGGTGTGAAAAATATGAAGAGCTTCAAAATGTGTCAAAAATATGAGGAGCATGAAACGGTCTGAAAACTAGGAGGAGCATGAAACCGTGTTCAAAAACATGAAGAGCCTGAAAAAGTGTGAAAATCATGAAGAGCCTGAAAAGGTGTGAAATATATGAAGAGCTTCAAAAGGTGTCAAAAATATGAGGAGCATGAAACAGTCTGAAAAATACCATGAGCAAGATACGGTTTTGAAAAAAATGAACAGCATAAAAAGGTGTGAAAAATTTGAAGAGCTTCAAAAGGTGTCACATATATGTGGAGCATGTAACGGTCTGAAAAATAGGAGGAGCATGAAGCATTGTTTAAAAACATGAAGATCCTGAAAAGGTGTGAAAAATATGAAGAGCTTCAAAAGGTGTCAAAAATATGAGGAGCATGAAACAGTCTGAAAAATAGGATGAGCATGATACGGTTTTGAAAAAGATGAAGAGCATGAAAAGGTGTGAAAAATATGAAGAGCTTCAAAAGGTGTCAAAAATATGAGCATGAAACGGTCTGAAAAATACGAGGAGCCTGAAGCTTTGATGAGAAACATGAAGAGCCTGAAACGGTGTGAAAAATATGAAGAGCTTCAAAAAATGTCAAAAATATGAGGAGCATGAAACAGTCTGAAAAATAAGATGAGCATGAAATGGTTTTGAAGAAGATGAAGAGCATGAGAAGGTGTGAAAAATATGAAGAGATTCAAATGTGCCAAAAATATGAGGAGCATGAAACAGTCTGCAAAATAGGATGAGCATGAAATGGCTTTGAAGAAGATGAAGAGAATGAAAATGTGTGAAAAATATGAAGAGCTTCAAAAGGTGTCAAAAATATGAGAAGCATGAAATAACTGATAAATAGGAGGAGCACAAAGCGGTGTTGAAAAACATGAAGAGCCTGACAAGGTGTGAAAAATATGAAGAGCTTCAAAAGGTGTCAAAAATATGAGGAATCTGAAAGGGTCTGAAAAATAGGAGGTGCATGAAGCGGTGTTCAAAAACATGAAGAGCCTGAAAAATTGTGAAAAATATGAAGAGCTTCAAAAAGTGTCAAAAATATAAGGAGAATGAAAAGCTTTGAAAAATAGGAAGAGCATGATGCGGTGTTTATTTATTTATTTTTTTTTTTACCGGCAATAGATGTACTTTATTTTTTATTTTTTTTTTTTTAATTTTTATTATTTTTTTTTCCAGTGGGTTTTGTCATACATTGCTATGAATCAGCCATGGATTTACATGTATTCCCAATCCCGATCCCCCCTCCCACCTCCCTCTCCACCCGATTCCTCTGGGTCTTCCCAGTGCACCAGGCAGGAGCACTTGTCTCGTGCATCCCACCTGGGCTGGTGATCTGTTTCACCATAGATAGTATACATGCTGTTCTTTTGAAATATCCCACCCTCACATTCTCCCAGAGAGTTCAAAAGTCTGTTCTGTATTTCTGTTTCTCTTTTTCTGTTCTGCATATAGGGTTATCGTTATCACCTTTCTAAATTCCATATACATGTGTCAGTATGCTATAATGTTCTTTATCTTTCTGGCTTACTTCACTCTGTATAATGGGCTCCAGCTTCATCCATCTCATTAGGACTGGTTCAAATGAATTCTTTTTAACGGCTGAGTAATATTCCATGGTGTATATGTACCACAGCTTCCTTATCCATTCATCTGCTGATGGGCATCTAGGTTGCTTCCATGTCCTGGCTATTATAAACAGTGCTGCGATGAACATTGGGGTGCACGTGTCTCTTTCAGATCTGGTTTCCTCAGTGTGTATGCCCAGAAGTGGGATTGCTGGGTCATATGGCAGTTCTATGTCCAGTTTTTTAAGAAATCTCCACACTGTTTTCCATAGCGGCTGTACTAGTTTGCATTCCCACCAACAGTGTAAGAGGGTTCCCTTTTCTCCACACCCTCTCCAGCATTTATTGCTTGTAGACTTTTGGATAGCAGCCATCCTGACTGGCGTGTAATGGTACCTCATTGTGGTTTTGATTTGCATTTCTCTAATAATGAGTGATGTTGAGCATCTTTTCATGTGTTTGTTAGCCATCTGTATGTCTTCTTTGGAGAAATGTCTGTTTAGTTCTTTGGCCCATTTTTTGATTGGGTCATTTATTTTTCTGGAATTGAGCTGCAGGAGTTGCTTGTATATTTTTGAGATTAATCCTTTGTCTGTTTCTTCATTTGCTATTATTTTCTCCCAATCTGAGGGCTGTCTTTTCACCTTACTTATAGTTTCCTTTGTAGTGCAAAAGCTTTTAAGTTTCATTAGGTCCCATTTGTTTAGTTTTGCTTTTATTTCCAATATTCTGGGAGGTGGGTCATAGAAGATCTTGCTGTGATTTATGTCGGAGAGTGTTTTGCCTATGTTCTCCTCTAGGAGTTTTATAGTTTCTGGTCTTACATTTAGATCTTTAATCCATTTTGAGTTTATTTTTGTGTATGGTGTTAGAAAGTGTTCTAGTTTCATTCTTTTACAAGTGGTTGACCAGTTTTCCCAGCACCACTTGTTAAAGAGGTTGTCTTTTTTCCATTGTATATCCTTGCCTCCTTTGTCAAAGATAAGGTGTCCATAGGTTCGTGGATTTATCTCTGGGCTTTCTATTCTGTTCCATTGATCTATATTTCTGTCTTTGTGCCAATACCATACTGTCTTGATGACTGTGGCTTTGTAGTAGAGTCTGAAGTCAGGCAGGTTGATTCCTCCAGTTCCATTCTTCTTTCTCAAGATTACTTTGGCTATTCGAGGTTTTTTGTATTTCCATACAAATTGTGAAATTCGTTGGTCTAGTTCTGTGAAAAATACCGTTGGTAGCTTGATAGGGATTGCATTGAATCTATAGACTGCTTTGGGTAGAATAGCCATTTTGACAATATTAATTCTTCCAATCCATGAACACGGTATGTTTCTCCATCTGTTTGTGTCCTCTTTGATTTCTTTCATCAGTGTTTTATAGAAAGAGAATAACTTACAACCTAGATTACTGTATCCAGCAAGGATCTCATTCAGATATGAAGGAGAATTCAAAAGCTTTACAGATAAGCAAAAGCTGAGAGAATTCAGCACCACCAAACCAGCTCTTCAACAAATGCTAAAGGATCTTCTCTAGACAGGAAATGCAGAAAGGTTTTATAAATGTGAACCCAAAACAACAAAGTAAATGGCAACGGGACCACACCTATCAATAATTACCCTAAATGTAAATGGGTTGAATGCCCCAACCAAAAGACAAAGATTGGCTGAATGGATACAAAAACAAGACCCCTATATATGCTGTCTACAAGAGACCCACCTCAAAACAAGAGACACATACAGACTAAAAGTGAAGGGCTGGAAAAAAATATTTCATGCAAACGGAGACCAAAAGAAAGCAGGAGTCGCAATACTCATATCAGATAAAATAGACTTTCAAATAAAGGAAGTGAAAAGAGACAAAGAAGGACACTACATAATGATCAAAGGATCAATCAAAAAAGAAGATATAACAATTATAAATATATATGCACCCAACATAGGAGCACCGCAATATGTACGGCAAACGCTAACAAGTATGAAAGAGGAAATTAATAGTAACACAATAATAGTGGGAGACTTTAATACCCCACTCACAACTATGGATAGATCAACTAAACAGAAAATTAACAAGGAAACACAAACCTTAAATGACACAATGGACCAGCTAGACCTAATTGATATCTATAGGACATTTCACCCCAAAACAATCAACTTCACCTTTTTCTCAAGTGCACACGGAACATTCTCCAGAATAGATCACATCCTGGGCCATAAATCTGGTCTTGGAAAATTCAAAAAAATTGAAATCATTCCAGTCATCTTTTCTGACCACAGTGCAGTAAGATTAGATCTCAATTACAGGGAAAAAATTGTTAAAACTTCAAACATATGGAGGCTAAATAACACGCTTCTGAATAACCAACAAATCATAGAAGAAATCAAAAAAGAAATCAAAATATGTATAGAAATGAATGAAAATGAAAACACAACAACCCAAAACCTATGGGACGCTGTAAAAGCAGTGCTAAGGGGAAGGTTCATAGCATTACAGGCTTACATCAAGAAACAGGAAAAAAACCAATTAAATAACCTAACTCTACACCTAAAGCAATTAGAGAAGGAAGAAATGAAGAACCCCAGAGTTAGCAGAAGGAAAGAAATCTTAAAAATCAGGGCAGAAATAAATGCAAAAGAAACTAAAGAGACCATAGCAAAAATCAACAAAGCTAAAAGCTGGTTTTTGAAAAAATAAACAAAATTGACAAACCATTAGCAAGACTCATTAAGAAACAAAGAGAGAAGAACCAAATTAACAAAATTAGAAATGAAAATGGAGAGATCACAACAGACAACACTGAAATACAAAGGATCATAAGAGACTACTACCAGCAGCTCTATGCCAATAAAATGGACAACTTGGATGAAATGGACAAATTCTTAGAAAAGTATAACTTTCCAAAACTGAACCAGGAAGAAATAGAAGATCTTAACAGACCCATCACAAGCAAGGAAATCGAAACTGTCATCAAAAATCTTCCAGCAAACAAAAGCCCAGGACCAGATGGCTTCACAGCTGAATTCTACCAAAAATTTAGAGAAGAGCTAACACCTATCTTACTCAAACTCTTCCAGAAAATTGCAGAAGAAGGTAAGCTTCCAAACTCATTCTATGAGGCCACCATCACCCTAATTCCAAAACCAGACAAAGATGCCACAAAAAAAGAAAACTACAGGCCAATATCACTGATGAACATAGATGCAAAAATCCTTAACAAAATTCTAGCAAACAGAATCCAACAACATATTAAAAAAATCATACACCATGACCAAGTGGGCTTTATCCCAGGAATGCAAGGATTCTTTAATATCCGCAAATCAATCAATGTAATACACCACATTAACAAATTGAAAGATAAAAACCATATGATTATCTCAATAGATGCAGAGAAAGCCTTTGACAAAATTCAACACTCATTTATGATTAAAACTCTCCAAAAAGCAGGAATAGAAGGAACATACCTCAACATAATAAAAGCTATATATGACAAACCCACAGCAAGCATCACCCTCAATGGTGAAAAATTGAAGGCATTTCCCCTGAAATCAGGAACAAGACAAGGGTGCCCACTCTCACCACTACTATTCAACATAGTGTTGGAAGTGCTGGCCACAGCAATCAGAGCAGAAAAAGAAGTAAAAGGAATCCAGATAGGAAAAGAAGAAGTAAAACTCTCACTGTTTGCAGATGACATGATCCTCTACATAGAAAACCCTAAAGATTCTACCAGAAAATTACTAGAGCTAATCAATGAATATAGTAAAGTTGCAGGATATAAAATTAACACACAGAAATCCCTTGCATTCCTATATACTAACAATGAAAAAACAGAAAGAGAAATTAAGGAAACAATACCATTCACCATTGCAACAAAAAGAATAAAATACTTAGGAGTATATCTACCTAAAGAAACAAAGGACCTATACATAGATAACTCTAAAACTATTAAACACTGATGCGGTGTTTAAAAACATGAAGATCCTGAAAAGGTGTGAAAAATATGAAGATCTTCAAAATGTGACAAAAATATGTGGAGCATGAAACGGTCTGAAAAATAGGAGGAGAATGAAATGGTTTTGAAAAAGATGAAGATCCTGAAATTGTTTGAAATATGTGAAGAGCTTCAAAAGGTGTCAAATATATGAGGAGCATAAAACAGTCTGAAAAATAGGATAAGCATGAAGTGGTGTTGAAAAACATGAAGAACCTGAAAACTTGTGAAAAATACGAAGAGCTTCAAAAGGTGTCAAAAATAGGAGGAGCATGAAACGGTCTGAAAAATAGGAGGAGCATGAAGCGGTGGTCAAATACATGAAGAGCACGAAAAGGTGTGAAAAATATGAAGAGCTTCAAAAGGTGTCATATATATGAAAAGCATGAAACGACTGAAAAATAGGTGGAGCATGAAGCGGTCATCAAAAACAGAAAGAGCCTGAAAAGTTGTTAAAAATATGAAGAGCTTCAAAAGGTGTCAAAAATATGAGGAGCATGAAACCGTCTGAAAAATAGGAGGAGCATGAAGCGGTTTTGAAAAACATGAAGAGCCTGAAAAGGTGTGAAATATATGAAGAGCTTCAAAAGGTGTCAAAAATATGAGGAGCATGAAACAGTCTGAAAAATACCATGAGCAAGATTCGGTTTTGAAAAAGATGAACAGCATAAAAAGGTGTGAAAAATATGAAGAGCTTCAAAAGGTGTCAAAAATATGAGAACCATGAAATGACTGAAAAAAAGGAGGAGCATGAAGCAGTGTTGAAAAACATGAGGCGCCTGAAAAGGTGTGAAAATATGAAGAGCTTCAAAAGGTGTCAAAAATATGAGGAGCATGAAACAGTCTGAAAAATAGGATGAGCATGAAATGGTTTTGAAGAATATGAAGAGCATGAAAAGGTGTGAAAAATATGAAGAGCTTCAAAAGGTGTCAAAAATATGAGAAGAATGAAATTAGTGAAAAAAAGGAGGAGCATGAAGCGGTGTTGAAAAACATGAAGAGCATGAAAAGGTGTGAAAAATATGAAGAGCTTCAAAAGGTGTCACATATATGAGGAGCATATAACGGTCTGAAAAATAGGAGGAGCATGAAGCGGTGTTTAAAAACATGATTTCCTGAAAAGGTGTGAAAAATATGAAGAGCTTCAAAAGGTGTCAAAAATATGAGGAGCATGAAACAGTCTGAAAAACACCATGAGCATGATACGGTTTTGAAAAAGATGAAGAGCATGAAAAGGTGTGAAAAATATGAAGAGCTTCAAAAGGTGCCAAAATTTGAGGAGCATGAAACAGTCTAAAAAATAGGAGGAGCATGAAGCGGTGTTGAAAAACATGAAGAGCCTGACAAGGTGTGAAAAATATGAAGAGCTTCAAAAGGTGTCACGTATATGAGGAGCATGTAACGGTCTGAAAAATAGGAGGAACATGAAGCATTGTTTAAAGACATGAAGATCCTGAAAAGGTGTGAAAAATATGAAGAGCTTCAAAAGGTGTCAAAAATATGAGGAGCATGAAACAGTCTGAAAAATAGGATGAGCATGATACCGTTTTGAAAAAGATGAAGAGCATGAAAAGGTGTGAAAAATATGAAGAGCTTCAAAAGGTGTCAAAAATATGAGCATGAAACGGTCAGAAAAATAGGAGGAGCATGAAGCGGTGTTGAAAAACATGAAGAGCCTGACAAGGTGTGAAATATATGAAGCGCTTCAAAAGGTGTCAAAATTATGAATAGCCTGAAACGGTCTGAAAAATATGAGGTGCATGAAGCGGTGTTCAAAAACATGAAGAGCCTGAAAAGGTGTGAAAAATATGTAGAGGTTCAAAAGGTGTCAAAGATATTAGAAGCATGAAACAGTCTGAAAAATAAGATGAGCATGAAACGGTTTTGAAAAAGATGAAGAGCATGAAAAGGTGTGAAAAATATGAAGAGCTTCATAAGGTGTCAAAAATATGAGGAGCATGAAACGGTCTGAAAAATAGGATGACCATGATACGGTTTTGAAAAAGATGAAGAGCATGAAAAGGTGTGAAAAATATGAAGAGCTTCAAAAGGTGTAAAAAATATGAGAAGCATGAAATGACTGAAAAAAAGGAGGAGCATGAAGCGGTGTTGAAAAACATGAAGAGCATGAAAAGGTGTGAAAAATATGAAGAGCTTCAAAAGGTGTCACATAAATGAGGAGAATGTAACGGTCTGAAAAATAGGAGGAGCATGAAGCGGTGTTTAAAAACATGAAGATCCTGAAAAGGTGTGTAAAATATGAAGAGCTTCAAAAGGTGTCAAAAATATGAGGAGCATGAAACAGTCTGAAAAAGAGCATGAGATTGATACGGTTTTGAAAAAGATGAAAAGCATGAAAAGGTGTGAAAAAGATGAAGAGCTTCAAAAGGTGTCAAAAATATGAGGAGCATGAATCAGTCTAAAAAATAGGAGGAGCATGAACCGGTGTTGCACAACATGAAGAGCCGAAAAAGTTGTGAAAAATAGGAAGAGTTTCAAAAGGTGTGAAATACATGAGGAGAATGAAAAGGTCTGTAAAATAGGAGGAGCATGAAGCTATATTCAAAAACATGAAGAGCCTGGAAATGTGTGAAAAATATGAAGAGCTTCAAAAGATGTGAAATATGTGAGGAGCATGAGTGGTCTGAAAAATAGGAGGAGCATGAAGCGGTGTTGAAGAACATGAAGAGCTTCAAAAGGTGTGAAAAATAAGAAGAGCTTCAAAAGGTGTCAAAAAAGAGATGAGTATGAAACGGTCTGAAATATACGAGGAGCATGTAGTGGTGTTGACAAGCATGAAGAGCCTGAAATGGTGTGAAACATATGAAGAGCTTTAAAAGGTGTCAAAAATATGAGGAGCATGAAACAGTCTGAAAAATAGTAGGAGCATGAAGCGGTGTTGAAAAACAAGAAGAGGCTGAAAAGGTGTGAAAAATATGAAGAGCTTCAAAAGGTGTGAAAAATACGAAGAGCTTCAAACGGTGTGAAAATTATGAGGAGCAAGAAACGGTCTGAAAAACAGGAGGAGCATGAAGCGGTGTTGAAAAACATGAAGAATCTGAAAAGGTGTGAAATATATCAAGAGCTTCAAACGGTGTGAAAAATATGAAGAGCTTCTAAACGTGTCAAAATTATGAGGAGCATGAAACGGTCTTAAAAATATGAGGAGCATGAGGTCTTGTTGAAAACCATGAAGAGCCTGAAAAGGCGTGAAATATATGAAGAGCTTCAAAAGGTGTCAAATATATGAGGAGCATGAAATGGTCCGAAAAATAGGAGGATCATGAAACGGGGTTGAAAAACATGAAGAGCCTGAAATGGTGTGAAAAATAGGAAGAGCTTCAAAAGGTGTGAAAAATACGAAGAGCTTCAAACGGTGTGAAAATTATGAGGAGCAAGAAACGGTCTGAAAAACAGGAGGAGCATGAAGCGGTGTTGAAAAACATGAAGAGGGTGAAAAGGTCTGAAATATATCAAGAGCTTCAAAAGGTGTGAAAAATATGAAGAGCTTCTAAACGTGTCAAAATTATGAGGAGCATGAAACGGTCTTAAAAATATGAGGAGCATGAGGTCGTGTTGAAAACCATGAAGAGCCTGAAAAGGCGTGAAATATATGAAGAGCTTCAAAAGGTGTCAAATATATGAGGAGCATGAAATGGTCCGAAATATAGGAGGATCATGAAACGGTGTTGAAAAACATGAAGAGCCTGAAAAGTTGTGAAAAATATGAAGAGCTTCAAAAGGTGTCATATATATGAGGAGCATGAAACGGTCTGAAAAATAGCAGGAGCATGAAGCGGTGTTGAAAAACATGAAGAGCATGAAAAGGTGTGAAAAATATGAAGAGCTTCAAAAGGTGTGAAAAATATGAGGAGCATGAAACGGTCTGAAAAATAGGTGGAGCATCAAGCGGTGTTCAACAAAATGAAGAGCCTGAAAAGGTGTGAAAAATATGAAGAGCTTCAAAAGTTGTCAAATATATGAGGAGCATCAAACGGTCTGAAAAATGGGAGGAGCATGAAACAGTGATCAAAAATATGAAGAGCCTGAAAAGGTGTGAAAAATATGAAGAGCTTCAAGAAGTGTGAAATACATGAGGAGCATGAAATGGGCTGAAAAATAGGAGAAGCATGAAGTGGTGTGGAAAAACATGAAGAGCCTGAAAAGGTGTGAAAAATATGAAGAACTTCAAAAGGTGTGAAATACATGAGGAGCATGAAACGGTCTGAAAAATAGGTGGAGCATCAAGCGGTGTTCAAAAACATGAAGAGCTTGAAAAGGTGTGAAAAATATGAAAAGCTTCAAAAGGTGTCAAAAATGAGGTGAGCATGAAACGATCTGAAAATTAGGAGGGGCATGAAGCGGTGTTGAAAACATTAAGAGCCTGAAAAGGTGTGAGAAATATGAAGAGCTTCAAACATGTGAGAAATATGAAGAGCTTCAAAAGGTGTGAAAAATATGAAGAGCTTCAAAAGGTGTCAAAAAAGAGATGAGCATGAAACGGACTTAAAAATAGGAGGAGCATGAAGCGGTGTTGAAAATCATGAAGAGCCTGAAAAGGTGTGAAAAATACGAAGAGCTTCAAAAGGTGTGAAAAATATGAAGAGCTTCAAAAGGTGTCAAAAATATGAGGAGCATCAAAGGGTTTGAAAAATAGGAGGAACATGAAGTGGTGTTGAAAAACATGAAGAGCCTGAAAAGGTGTGAAAAATATGAAGAGCTTCAAAATGTGTGAAATACATGAGGAGCATGAAACGGTCTGAAAAATAGGAGGACCATGAAGCCATGTTGAAAAACATGAAGAGCCTGAAAAGGTGTGAAAAATATGAAGAACTTCAAAAGGTGTGAAAAATATGAGGAGCATGAAACGGTCTGAAAAATAGGAGGAGCATGAACCGGTGTTAAAAAACATGAAGAGCCTGAAAACGTGTGAAAAATATGAAGAGCTTCAATAGGTGTCAAAATATGAGGAGCATGAAACGCTCTGAAAAATAGGAGGAGCATGAAGCGGTGTTCAAAACATGAAGAGCCTGAAACACTGTGAAAAATATGAAGAGCTTCAAAAGGTGTGAAAAATATGAAGAGCTTCAAAAGGTGTCAAATAGGAGTAGCATGAAACGGTGTTCAAAAACATGAAGAGCCTGAAAAAGTGTGAAAAACACGAAGAGCTTCAAAAGGTGTCAAAAATATGAGGAGCATGAAACAGTCTGAAAAATAGGTGGAGCATGAAGAGTTGTTCAAATAGATGAACAGCCTGATAAGGTGTGAAATATATGAAGAGCTTCAAAAGGTGTCAAATATTTGAGTGCATGAAACGGTCTGAAATATAGGAGGAGCATGAAGCGGTGTTGAAAAGCATGAAGAGCCTGAAAAGGTGTAAAAAATATGAAGAGCTTCAAAAGGTGTCAAAAATATGAAGAGCATGAAACGGTCTGAAAAATAGGAGGAGCATGAACCAGTGTTGAAAAACAGGAAGAGCCTGAAAAGATGTGAAATATATAAAGAGCTTCAAAAGGTGTCAAACATATGAGGAGCATGAAACGGTCTGAAATAAGAGGAGCATGAAGCGGTGTTGAAAAACTTGAAGAGCCTGAAAAGAGGGAAATATATGAAGATCTTCAAAAGGTGTCAAAAATATGAGGAGCATGAAACGGTCTGAAAAATAGGAGTAGCATGAAGCGATGTTCAAAAACTTGAAGAGCCTGAAAATCTGTGAAAAATATGAAGAGCTTAAAAGGTGTCAAAAATATGAAGAGCATGAAATGGTCTGAAAAATAGGAGGAGCATGAAATGGTGTTCAAAAACATGAAGAACCTGAAAGGTGTGAAAAACATGAAAGGCTTCAAAACGTGTCAAAATTATGAGGAGCATGAAACAGTCTGAAAAATAGGAGGAGCATGAAATGGTGTTCAAAAACATGAAGAACCTGAAAGGTGTGAAAAACATGAAAGGCTTCAAAACGTGTCAAAATTATGAGGAGCATGAAACAGTCTGAAAAATAGGAGGAGCATGAAACGGTTTTTAAAAACATGAAGAGCCTGAATAGGTGTGAAAAATATAAAGAGCTTCAAAAGTTGTCAAAAATATGAGGAGAATGAAACGGTCTGAAATATAGGAGAAGAATGAAGCGGTGCTGAAAAACATGAAGAGCCTGAAAAGGTGTGAAAAATATGAAGAGCTTCAAAAGGTGTCAAAAATATGAGGAGCATGAAACGGTCTGAAAAATAGGAGGAGCATGAAACGGTGTTGAAAAACATGAAGAGCATGAAACGGCTTGAAAAATATGAAGAGCTTGAAAACGTGTGAAAATTAGCAGTAGCATGAAACGGTGTTCAAAAACTTGAAGATCCTGAAAAGGTGTGAAAAATATGAAGAGATTAAAAGGTGTCAAAAATATGAGAAGCATGAAACGTTATGAAAAATAGGAGGAGCATGAAGCGGTGTTTAAAAACATGAAGAGCCTGAAAATGTGTGAAAAATATGAAGAGCTTCAAAGGTGTGAAAAATATGAAGAGCTTCAAAAGGTGTCAAATAGGAGTAGCATGAAACGGTGTTCAAAAACATGAAGAGCCTGAAAAGGTGTGCAAAATTTGAAGAGCTTCAAAACGTGTGAAAAATATGAGGAGCATGAAACGGTCTGAAAAATAGGAGGAGCATGAAACGGTCTTGAAAAACATGAAGAGCATGAAACGGTCTGAACAATAGGAGGAGCATGAAACGGTGTTCAAAAACATGAAGATCCTGAAAACATGTGAAAAATATGAAGCGCATCAAAAGGTGTCAAAAATATGAGGAGCATGAAACGGTCTGAAAAATAGGAGGAAAATGAAATGGTGTTCAAAATCATTAAGAGCCTGAAAAGGTGTGAAAAATATGAAGAGCTTCAGAAGGTGTGAAAAATATGAAGAGCATGAAGCGGTGTTCAAAAGCTTGAAGATACTGAAAAGATGTGAAAAATATGAATAGCTTCAAAAGGTGTCTAATATATGAGGAGCATGAAACGGTCTGAAAAATAGGAGGAAAATGAAACGGTGTTCAAAATCATTAAGAGCCTGAAAAGGTGTGAAAAATATGAAGAGCTTCAAAAGGTGTCAAAATATGAGGAGCATGAAACGGTCTGAAAAATATTAGGAGCATGAAACGGTGTTGAAAAACACGAAGAGCCTTAAAAGGAGTGAAAAATATGAAGAGCTTCAAAAGGTGTCAAATATATAAGGAGCATGAAACGGTCTGAAAAATAGGAGCAGCCTGAAACGGTGTGGAAAAACATGAAGAGACTGTAAATGTGTGAAAAATATGAAGAGCTTCAAAAGGTTTCAAAATTATGATGCGCATGAAACTGTCTTAAAAATAGGAAGAGCATGAAGCGGTGTTGAAAAAGATGAAGAGCCTGAAAAGGTGTGAAATATATGAAGAACTACAAAATGTGTCAAAAATATGAGGAGCATGAAGCGTTCTGAAAAATAGGAGGAGCATGAAACGGTGTTGAAAAACATGAAGAGCCTAAAAAGGAGTGAAATATATGAAGAGCTTCAAAAGAAGTCAAAAATATAAGAAGCATGAAACGGTCTGAAAAATAGGAGGAGCATGAAGCGGTGTTGAAAAATATGAAGAGCCTGAAAAGGTGTGAAAAATATGAAGAGTTTCAAAACATGTAAAAATATGAGGAGCATGAAGCATTCTGAAAAATAAGAGGAACATGAAACGGTGTTGAATAAGACGAAGAGCCTAAAAAGGAGTGAAAAATATGAAGAGCTTCAAAAGGTGTCAAATATATAAGGAGCATGAAACAGTCTGAAAAATAGGAGCAGCCAGAAACGGTGTGGAAAAACATGAAGAGACTGAAAATGTGTGAAAAATATGAAGAGCTACAAAATGTGTCAAAAATATGAGGAGCATGAAGCGTTCTGCAAAATAGGAGGAGCATGAAACGGTGTTGAAAAACACGAAGAGCCTAAAAAGGAGTGAAATATATGAAGAGCTTCAAAAGAAGTCAAAAATATAAGGAGCATGAAACGGTCTGAAAAATAGCAGGAGCATGAAACGGTGTTGCAAAACATGAAGAGCCTGAAAAGGTGTGAAATATATGAAGAGCTTCAAAAGTTTTCAAAAGTATGAGGAGCATGATACGATCTGAAAAATAGGAGGAGCATGAAGCGGTGTTGAAAAGTGAAGAGCCTGAAAAGTTGTGAAAAACATGAAGAACTTCAAAAGTTGTCAAAAATATGAGGAACATGAAACGGTCTGAAAAATAGGAGGAGCAAGAATCGGTGTTGAAAAAAAGAAGAGCCTGAAAAGTTGTGAAATTTATGAAGAACTTCAAAACGTGTCAAATATATGAGGAGAATGAAACGGTCTGAAAAATAGGAGCAGCATGAAGCGGTGTTAAAAAACATAAACAGCCTGAAAAGGTGTGAAATATATGAAGAGCTTCAAAAGGTGTCAAAAATATGAGGAGCATAAAACGCTCTGAATATTAGGGGGAGCATGAAACGGACTTCAAAAACATGAAGAGCCTGAAAAGGTGTTAAAAATATGAAGAGCTTCAAAACTTGTCAATAATATAATGAGAATGAAACGGTCTGAAAAATAGGAGGAGCATGAAGCGGTGTTGAAAAACATGAAAAGCCTGAAAAGGTGTGAAAAATAAGAAGAGCTTCAAAAGGTGTCAAAAATATGAGGAGCATGAAACGGTCTGAAAAACAGGAGGAGCATGACGCGGTGTTGAAAAACATGAGGAGCCTGAAAAGGTGTGAAATATATGAAGAGCTTCAAAAGGTGTCAAAAATATGAGGAGCATGAAAAGGTCTGAAGAATAGGAGGAGTAAGAAGCGGTGTTGAAAAACATGAAGACCCTGAAAAGGTGTGAAATACATGAAGAGTTTCAAAATTGTCAAAAATATGAGGAGCATGAAACGGTCTGAAAAATAGGAGGAGCATGAAGCGGTGTTGCAAAACATGAAGAGCCTGAAAAGGTGTGAAAAACATGAAGAGCCTGAAAATGTGTGAAATATATGAAGAGCTTCAAATGGTGTCAAAAATATGAGGAGCATGAAACTGCGTTCAAAAACATGAAGAACCTGAAATGGTGTGAAAAATATGAAGAACTTAAAAACGTGTCAAAAATAGGAAAAGTTTCAAAGGGTCCGAAAAATAGGAAGAGCATGAAGGGGTGTTGCAAAACATGAAGAGCCTGAAAAGGTGTGAAATATATGAAGAGCTTCAAAAGGTGTCAAAAATATAAGATGCATGAAATGGTGTTCAAAAAAATGAAGAGCCTGAAAATGTGTGAAAAATATGAGGAGCTTCAAAAGGTGTCAAATATATGAGGAGCATGAAATGATCTGAAAAATAGGAGGAGCATCAAGCGGTGTTCAAAAACTTGAAGAGCCTGCAAAGGTGTGAAAAACATGAAGAGTTTCAAAAGGTTTTAAAAATATGAGGAGCATGAAACGGTCTGAAAAATAGGACGAGCATTAAACGGTGTTCAAAAGCCTGAAGAGTCTGAAAATGTGTTAAAAATATGAAGAGCTTAAAAGGTGTCAAAAATATGAGGAACATGAAATGGTCTGAAAATTAGGAGGAGCATGAAGCGGTGTTCAAAAACATGAAGACCCTGAAAAGGTGTGAAAAATATGAAGAGCTTCAAAAGGTGTGAAAAATATGAAGAGCTTCAAAAGGTGTGAAAAATATGAGGAGCATGAAGCGGTCTGAAAAATAGGAGGAGCATGAAGTGGTGTTCAAACCTTGAAGAGCCTGAAAAGCTGTGAAAAATATGAAGAGCTTCAAAAGGTGTCAAAAATATGAGGAGCATGAAATGATCTGAAAAATAGGAGGAGCATGAAGCGGTGTTCAAAAACATGAAGACCCTGAAATGGTGTGAAAAATATGAAGAGCTTCAAAAGGTGTGAAAAATATGAAGAGCTTCAAAAGGTGTGAAAAATATGAAGAGCTTCAAAAGGTGTGAAAAATATGAGGAGCATGAAACGGTCTGAAAATAGGAGGAGCATGAAACGGTGTTGAAAAACATGAAGAGCCTGAAAATGTGTTAAAAATATGAAGAGCTTAAAAGGTGTCAAAAATATGAGGAACATGAAATGGTCTGAAAATTAGGAGGAGCATGAAGCGATATTCAAAAACATGAAGACCCTGAAAAGGTGTGAAAAATATGAAGAGCTTCAAAAGGTGTCAAAAATATGAAGAGCATGAAACGGGCTGAAAAATAGGAGGAGCATGAAGCGGTGTTGAAAAACATGAAGAGCCTGAAAAGGTGTGAAAAAATATGAAGACCTTCAAAAGGTGTCAAAATATGAGGATCATGAAACGATCTGAAAAATAGGAGGAGCATGAAACGGTGTTCTAAAACATGAAGAGCCTGAAAAGGTGTGAAATATATGAAGAGCTTCAAAAGGTGTGAAATATATGAGGAGCTTGAAACGGTGTGAAAAATAGGAGGAGCACGAAATGGTGTTCAGAAACATGAAGAGCCTGAAAAGGTGTGAAAAATATGAAGAGCTTCACAAGGTGTGAAAAATATGAGGAGCATGAAACGATCTGAAAAATAGGAGGAGCATGAAACGGTGTTGAAAACATGAAGAGCATGAAAAGGTGTGAAAAATATGTAGGGCTTCAAAAGGTGTCAAAAATATGAGGAGCATGAAACGATCTGAAATATAGGAGTAGCATGAAGTGGTGTTGAAAACCATGAAGAGACTGAAAATGTTTGAAAAATATGTAGGGCTTCAAAAGGTGTCAAAAATATGAGGAGCATGAAACGGTCTGAAATATAGGAGGAGCATGAAAGGTGTTGACAAACATGAAGAGCCTGAAAAGGTGTGAAATATGTGAAGAGCTTCAAAAGGTGTCAAAAATATGAGGAGCATGAAAAGGTCTGAAGAATAGGAGGAGTAAGAAGCGGTGTTGAAAAACATGAAGAGCCTGAAAAGGTGTGAAAAACATGAAGAGCCTGAAAATGTGTGAAATATATGAAAAGCTTCAAATGGTGTCAAAAATATAAGGATCATGAAACAGTCTGAAAAATATGAGGAGCATGAAACGGCGTTCAAAAACATGAAGAACCTGAAATGGTGTGAAAAATATGAAGAACTTAAAAACGTGTCAAAAATAGGAGTAGTTTCAAACGGTGCGAAAAACAGGAGGAGCATGAAGGGGTGTTGCAAAACATGAAGAGCCTGAAAAGGTTTGAAAAACATGAAGAGCCTGAAAAGGTGTAAAAAATATGAAGAGCTTCAAAAAGTGTCAAAAATATGAGGAGCATGAAACGATCTGAAACATAGTAGGAGCATGAAGCATTGTTCAAAAACATGAAGAGCCTGAAAAGGTGTGAAATATATGAAGAGCTTCAAAAGGTGTCAAAAATATGAGGAGCATGACATGGTCTGAAAAATAGGAGGAGCATGAAGCGGTGTTGAAAAACATGAAGAGCCTGAAAACGTGTGAAATATATGAAGAGCTTCAAAAGGTGTCAAAAATATGAGAAGCATGAAATGGTGTTCAAAAACATGAAGAGCCTGAATGTGTGAAAAATATGAGGAGCATGAAACGGTCTTAAAAATATGTGGAGCATGAAGCGGTGTTCAAAAATATCAAGAGCCTGACAAGGTGTGAAACATATGAAGAGCTCCAAAGGTTGTCAAAAATATGAGGAGCAGGAAACTGTTCTAAAAATAGGTGCAGCATAAAGCGGAGTTGAAAAACATGAAGGGTCTGAAAATGTGTGAAACATATGAAGAACTTCAAAAGGTGAAAAAATATGAGGAGCATGAAACGGTCTGAAACATAGGAGGAGCATGAAGGAGTGTTCAAAATATGCAGAGCCTGAAAAGGTGTGAAAAATATGAAGAGCTCCAAAGGTTGTCAAAAATATGAGGAGCAGGAAACGGTCTGAAAAATAGGAGGAGCATGAAACGGTGTTGAACAACATGAAGAGCATGAAAAGGTGTGAAAAATATGAAGAGATTAAAAAGGTGTCAAAATATGAGGAGCATGAAACGGTCTGAAAAATAGGAGGCGCATGAAGTGGTGTTCAAAAACATGAAGAGCCCGAAAAGGTGTGAAAAATATGAAGAGCTTCAAAAGGTGTCAAAATATGAGGAGCACGAAACATTCTGAAAAATAAGAGGAGTATGAAACGGTGTTGAACAACATGAAGAGCATGAAAAGTTGTGAAAAATATGAAGAGATTAAAAAGGTGTCAAAATATGAGGAGCATGAAACGGTCTGAAAAATAGGAGGCGCATGAAGTGGTGTTCAAAAACATGAAGAGCCCGAAAAGGTGTGAAAAATATGAAGAGCTTCAAAAGGTGTCAAATATATGAGGAGCATGAAACTGTCTGAAAAATAAGAGGAGTATGAAACGGTGTTCAAAATCATTAAGAGCCTTAAAAGGTGTCAAAAATATGAGGAGCATGAAACAGTCTGAAAAGATGAGGAGCATGAAACGGTGTTGGAAAACACGAAGAGCATGAAAAGGTGTGAAAAATATGAAGAGCTTCAAAAGGTGTCAAATAGGAGTAGCATGAAACGGTGTGCAAAAACATGAAGAGCCTGAAAAGGATGTGCAAAATTTGAAGAGCTTCAAAACGTGTGAAAAATAGGAGGAGCATGAAACGGTCTTGAAAAACATGAAGATCCTGAAAACATGTGAAAAATATGAAGCGCTTCAAAAGGTGTGAAGAATATGAGAAGCATAAAGCGATTATCAAAAACTTGAAGACACTGAACAGGGGTGAAAAATATGAAGAGCTTCAAAAAGTGGCAAAAATATGAGGAGCATGAAACGGTATGAAAAATAGGAGGAGCATGAAACGGTGTTCAAAAACATGAAGAGCCTGAAAAGTTGTGAAAAATATGAAGAGCTTCAGAAGGTGTGAAAAATATGAGGAGCATGAAGCGGTGTTCAAAAACTTGAAGATACTGAAAAGGTGTGAAAAATATGAAGAGCTTCAAAAGGTGTCAAAAATATGAGGAGCATGAAACGGTCTGAAAAATAGGAGGAAAATGAAACGGTGTTCAAAATCCTTAAGAGCCTGAAAAGGTGTGAAAAATATGAAGAGCTTCAAAAGGTGTCAAAAATATGAGGAGCATGAAACGATCTGAAAAATATTAGGAGCATGAAACGGTGTTGAAAAACACGAAAAGCCTAAAAAGGAGTGAAAAATATGAAGAGCTTCAAAAGGTGTCAAATATATAAGGAGCATGAAACGGTCTGAAAAATAGGAGCAGCCTGAAACGGTGTGGAAAAACATGAAGAGACTGAAAATGTGTGAAAAATATGAGGAGCATGAAACGGTCTTAAAAATATGTGGAGCATGAAGCGGTGTTCAAAAACATGAAGAGCCTGACAAGGTGTGAAAAATATGAAGAGGTTCAAAAAGTGTCAAAAATATGAGGAGCATGAAACTGTTTTGAAAAATAGGTGCAGCATAAAGCGGAGTTGAAAAACATGAAGGGTCTGAAAATGTGTGAAACATATGAAGAGCTTCAAAAGGTGAAAAAATATGAGGAGCATGAAACGGTCTGAAACATAGGAGGAGCATGAAGGAGTGTTCAAATCATGCAGAGCCTGAAAAGGTGTGAAAAATATGAAGAGCTCCAAAGGTTGTCAAAAATATGAGGAGCAGGAAACGGTCTGAAAAATAGGAGGAGCATGAAACGGTGTTCAAAAACTTGAAGATACTGAAAAGATGTGAAAAATATGAAGAGCTTCAAAAGGTGTCAAAATATGAGGAGCACGAAACATTCTGAAAAATAAGAGGAGTATGAAACGGTGTTGAACAACATGAAGAGCATGAAACGGTGTGAAAAATATGAAGAGATTAAAAAGGTGTCAAAATATGAGGAGCATGAAACGGTCTGAAAAATAGGAGGTGCATGAAGTGGTGTTCAAAAACATGAAGAGCCCGAAAAGGTGTGAAAAATATGAAGAGCTTCAAAAGGTGTCAAATATATGAGGAGCATGAAACTGTCTGAAAAATAAGAGGAGTATGAAACGGTGTTCAAAATCATTAAGAGCCTTAAAAGGTGTCAAAAATATGAGGAGCATGAAACAGTCTGAAAATAGGAGGAGCATGAAACGGTGTTGGAAAACACGAAGAGCATGAAAAGGTGTGAAAAATATGAAGAGCTTCAAAAGGTGTCAAATAGGAGTAGCATGAAACGGTGTTCAAAAACATGAAGAGCCTGAAAAGGTGTGCAAAATTTGAAGAGCTTCAAAACGTGTGAAAAATATGAGGAGCATGAAACGGTCTGAAAAATAGGAGGAGCATGAAACGGTCTTGAAAAACATGAAGAGCATGAAACGGTCTGAAAAATAGGAGGAGCAAGAATCGGTGTTGAAAAAAAGAAGAGCCTGAAAAGTTGTGAAATATATGAAGAACTTCAAAACGTGTCAAATATATGAGGAGCATGAAACGGTCTGAAAAATAGGAGGCGCATGAAGTGGTGTTCAAAAACATGAAGAGCCTGAAAAGGTGTTAAAAATATGAAGAGCTTCAAAACTTGTCAATAATATAATGAGAATGAAACGGTCTAAAAAATAGGAGGAGCATGACGCGGTGTTGAAAATCATGAGGAGCCTGAAAAGGTGTGAAATATATGAAGAGCTTCAAAAGTGTCAAAAATATGAGGAGCATGAAACGGTCTGAAAAATAGGAGGAGCATGAAGCGGTGTTGCAAAACATGAAGAGCCTGAAAAGGTGTGAAACACATGAAGAGCCTGATAATGTGTGAAATATATGAAGAGCATCAAATGGTGTCAAAAATATGAGGATCATGAAACGGTCTGAAAAATATGAGGAGCATGAAACGGTGTTCAAAAACATGAAGAAGCTAAAATGGTGTGAAAAATATGAAGAACTTAAAAACGTGTCAAAAATAGGAGGAGTTTCAAAGGGTCCAAAAAATAGGAAGAGCATGAAAAGGTGTGAAAAACATGAAGAACCTTAAAAGGTGTGAAATATATGAAGAGGTTCAAAGGTGTCAAAAATTGGAGAAGCATGTATCTGTGTGAAAAACAGGAGGAGCATGAAGCGGTGTTCAAAAACCTGAGGAGCCTGAAAAGGTGTGAAATATATGAAGAGCTTCAAAAGGTGTCAAAATTAAGAGGAGCCCGAAACGGTCTGAAAATTATGAGGAGCACGAAACTGTCTGAAAAATATGAGGAGCATGATACGGTGTTGAAAAATATGAAGAGCCTGAAAAGCTGTGAAAAATATGAAGAGCTTCAAAAGCTGTCAAAACTATGAGGAGCATGAAACGGTCTGAAATTTATGAGGACCACGAAACGGTCTGACAAATATGAGGAGCATGAAACGGTTTTGAAAAATATGAAGAGCATGAAAAGGTGTGAAAAATATGAAGAGTTTGAAAAGTTGTCAAAAATATGAGGAGCATGAAACGGTCTGAAATTTATGAGGAGCAAGAAACGGTGTTCAAAAACATGATGAGCATGAAAAGTTGTGAAAAATAGGAACAGCTTCAAAAGGTGTCAAAAATATGAGGAGCATGAAAGAATTTGAAAAATATGAGGAACATGAAGTGGCGTTCAAAACCAAGAAGAGCCTGAAAAGGTTTGAAATATATGAAGAGCTTCAAAAGGTGTCAAAAATATGAGGAGCAGGAATCGGTCTGAAAAATAGGAGCAGCATGAAGTGGTGTTGAAAAACATGAAGTGCCTGAAAACGTGTGAAAAATATGAAGAGCTTCAAAAGGTGTCAAAAATATGAGGAGCATGAAACGGTCTGAAAAATATGCGGAACATGAAACTGTCTGAAAAATAGGAGGAGCATGAAACGGTGTTGAAAAACATGAAGAGCAGGAATGAGTGTGAAAAATATGAAGAGCGTCAAAAGGTGTTAAAAATATGAGGAGCATGAAACGGTCTGAAAACTAGGAGGAGCAATAAACGGTGTTGAAAAACATGAAGAGCCTGAAAAGGTGTGAAAAATATTAAGAGCTTCAAAATGTGTCAAAAATACGTGGAGCATCAAGCGGTCTGAAAATTAGGAGGAGCATGAAACGGTGTTGAAAAACCTGAAGTGCCTTAAAAGGTGTGAAGAATATGAAGAGAGTCAAAAGGTGTCAAAAATATGAGGAGAGAGAAATGGACTGAAAAATATGGGGTGCATGAAACGGTCTGAACAATCGGAGAAGCATGAAACGGAGTTGAAAAACATGAAGAGCTGTGAAAGTTTTGAAAAATATGAAGAGCTTCAAAAGGTGTCAAAAATATGAGGAGCATGAAACGGTCTCAAAAGTAGGAGGAGCAGAAACGGTCTGAAAAATAAATAGAACATGAAACGGTGTTTAAAATCATGAAGAGGTTCAAAAGGTGACAAAAATATGAGGAGCATGAAACGGTCTGAAAACACTGAGGAGCATGAAACGGTCTACAAAATAGGAGGAGCATGAAACGGTGTTGAAAAACAAGAAGAGCTTCAAAAGGTGTCAAAAATATGAGGATCATGAAATGATCTGAAAAATAGGAGGAGCATGAAACAGTGTTAAAACACATGAAGAGCCTGAAAACGTGTGAAAAATATGAACAGCTTCAAAAGGTGTCAAAAATATGAGGAGCATGAAATGAACTGAAAGATAGGAGGAGCATGAAGTGGTGTTGAAAACAATGAAGAGCCTGAAAAGGTATGAAAAATATGAAGAGCTTCAAAAGTTTTGAAAAATATGAAGAGCTTCAAAAGGTGTCAAAAATATGAGGAGCATGAAACGGTCTGAAAAATAGGAGTAGCATGAAACGGTGTTGAAAGATGTGAAGAGCCTGAAAAGGTGTGAAAAATATCAAGAGCTTAAAAGGTTTCAAAAATATGAGGACCATGCAACAGTCTGAAAAATAGGAGGAGCATGAAACGGTGTTGAAAAACATGAAGAGTCTGAAAAGGAGTGAAAAATATGAAGAGCTTCAAAAGGTGTCTAAAATAGGTGTAGCATGAAGCGGTGTTCCAAAACTTGAAGAGCCTGAAAATGTGTTAAAAATATGAAGAGCTTAAAAGGTGTCAAAAATATGAAGAGCAGGAAATGGTGTGAAAAATAGGAGGAGCATGAAACGCTGTTCAAAAACATGAAGAGCCTGAAAAGGTGTGAAAAATATGAAGAGCTTAAAAGGTGTCAAAAATATGAGGAGCATGAAATTGTCTGAAAAATAGGAGGAGCATGAAAAGGTGTTCAAAAACATGAAGAGCTGAAAGTTGTGAAAATCATGAAAGGCTTCAAAACGTGTCAAAAATATGAGGAGCATGAAACAGTCTGAAAAATAGGAGGAGCATGAAGCGGTGTTGAAAAACATGAAGAGCCTGAAAAGGTGTTAAAAATATGATGAGCTTCAAAAGGTGTCAAAAATATGAGGAGCATGAAACGGTCTGAAAAATAGGAGGAGAATGAAGCGGTCTTGAAAAACATGAAGAGCCTGAAAAGGTGTGAAAAATATGAAGAGATTCAAAAGGTGTCAAAAATATGAGGAGCATGAAACGGTCTGAAAAATAGGAAAGCATGAAGCGGTGTTGAAAAACAAGAAGAGCCTTAAAAGGCGTTAAAAATATGAAGAGCTTCAAAAGGTTTCAAAAATATGAGGAGCATGAAACAGTCTGAAAAATAGGAGGAGCATGAGGAGGTGTTGAAAAACATGAAGAGCATGAAACGGTTTGAAAAACATGAAGAGCTTCAAAACGTATCAAAAACAGGAGTAGCATGAAAGGTTCTGAAAAATAAGAGGAGCATGAAACGCTGTTCAAAATCATGAAGAGCCTGAAAAGGTGTAAAAAATATGAAGAGCTTAAAAGGTGTCTGCAATATGAGAAGCATGAAATGGTCTGAAAAATATGAGGGGCATGAAGCCGTGTTTAGAAACATGAAGCCTGAAAAGGTGTGAAAAATATGAAGAGCTTCAAAAGGTGTGAAAAATATGAGGAGCATGAATCGGTCTGAAAAATAGGAGGAGCATGAGGCGGTGTTGAAAAACATGAAGAGCCTGAAAAGGTGTTAAAAATATGAAAAGCCTGAAAAGGTGTGAAAAATATGAAGAGCTTCAAAAGGTGTCAAAAATATGAGGAGCATGAAACAGTCTGAAAATCGGAAGAGCATGAAACAGTGTTGAAAAACATGAAGAGCATGAAATGTTTGAAAAATATGAAGAGCTTCAAAAGGTGTCAAAAATATGAGGAACATGAAACGGTCTGAAAAAAAAGAGAAGCATGAAACGTTGTTGAAAAACATGAAGAGCATGAACATTGTGAATAACCTAAAGAGC
The DNA here is from genome assembly GCF_033118175.1 of Dama dama. Classification (NCBI taxonomy): domain Eukaryota; kingdom Metazoa; phylum Chordata; class Mammalia; order Artiodactyla; family Cervidae; genus Dama; species Dama dama. The sequence goes on from NW_026870885.1 coordinate 5,568,861, forward strand.
TTCAAAAGGTGTCAAAAATATGAGGAACATGAAACGGTCTGAAAAATAGGACGAGCATGAAACGGTGTTGAAAAACATGAAGAGCATTAAAAGTGTGAAAAATAAAAAGAGCTTCAAAAGCTGTCAAAACTATGAGGAGCAAGAAACGGTCTGAAAAATAAGAGGAGCATGAAGCGGTGTTCAAAAACATGAAGAGCCTGAAAAGGTGTGAAAAATATGAACAGATTCAAAAGGTGTCAAAATTATGAGGAGCATGAAACAGTCTGAATAATAGGAGGAGCATGAAGCGGTTTTGAACATCATGAAGAGCCTGAAAAGCTGCGAAAAATATGAAGAGCTTCAAAAGGTGTCAAAAATAGGAGGAGCATGAAACAGTCTGAAAAATAGGAGGAGCATGAACCGGTGTTGAAAAAGATGAAGAGTCTGAAATGGTGTGATATATATGAAGAGCTTCCAAAGGTATCAAAAATATGAGGAGCATGAAACAGTCTGAAAAATAGCAGGAGCATGACATGGTGTTGAAAAATTTGAAGAGCATGAAGAGGTGTGAAAAATATGAAGAGCTTCAAAAGGTGTCAAAAATATGAGGAGCATGAAACGGTCCGAAAAATAGGAGGAGCAAGAAGCGGTGTTGAAAAACATGAAGAGCCTGAAAAGGTGTGAAATATATGAAGACCTTCAAAAGGTGTCAAAAATATGAGGAGCATGAAACGGTGTTAAAATCATGAAAAGCCTGAAAAGTTACGATAAATGTATAGAGCTTCAAAATGTGTGAAAAATATGAGGAGCAATAAAAGGTCTGAAAAATAGGAGGAGAATGAAGCGATGTTGAAAAACATGAAGAGCCTGAAAATGTGTGAAATATATGAAGAGCTTCAAAAGTTTTCAAAAAATGAGGAGCATGAAACGTTCTAAAAAATAGGAGGAGCATGAAGCGGTGTGGAAAACATGAAGAGCCTGAAAAGGTGTGCAAAATATGAAGAGCTTAAAAAGGTGTGAAAAATATGAGGAGCATGAAACGATCTGAAAAATAGGAGGAGCATAAAGCGGTGTTTAAAAACATGAAGAGCCTGAAAATGTGTGAAAAATATGAAGAGCTTCAAAATGTGTATAATATATGAGGAGCATGAAACTGTCTGAATAATGGGAGGAGCATGAAACGGTGTTCAAAAAGTTGAAGAGCCTGAAAAGCTGTGAATAATATGAAGAGCTTCAAAGGTGTCAAAAATATGAGGAGCATGAAATGGTCTGAAAAATAGGACGAGCATGAAAAGGTGTTGAAAAACATGAAGAGCATTAAAAGTGTGAAAAATAAAAAGGGCTTCAAAAGCTGTGAAAAATATGAGGAGCAAGAAACGGTCTGAAAAATAAGAGGAGGATGAAGCGGTGTTCAAAAACATGAAGAGCCTAAAAAGGTGTGAAAAATATGAAGAGATTCAAAAGGTGTCAAAATTATGAGGAGCATGAGACAGTCTGAATAATAGAAGGAGCATGAAGCGGTTTTGAACATCATGAAGAGCCTGAAAAAGTGCGAAAAATATGAAGAGCTTCAAAAGGTGTCAAAAATATGAGGAGCATGAAACAGTCTGAAAAATAGGAGGAGCATGAACTGGTGTTGAAAAAGATGAAGAGTCTGAAAAGGTGTGATATATATGAAGAGCTTCAAAAGGTGTCAAAAATATGAGGAGCATGAAACATTCTGAAAAATAGGAGAAGCATGAAACGGTGTTGAAAAACATGAAGAGCCTGAAAAGAGTGAAAAATATGAAGAGATTCAAAAGGTGTGAAATACATGAGGAGCATGAAACGGTCTGAAAAATAGGAGGAGCATGAAGCGGTGTTGAAAAACATGAAGAGCCTGAAAAGGTGTGAAATATATGAAGACCTTCAAAAGGTGTCAAAAATATGAGGAGCATGAAACGGTGTTAAAATCATGAAAAGCCTGAAAAGTTGCGATAAATATATAGAGCTTCATAAGGTGTGAAAAATATGAGGAGCAATAAACGGTCTGAAAAATAGGAGGAGAATGAAGTGGTGTTGAAAAACATGAAGAGCCTGAAAAGGTGTGAAACATATGAAGAGCTTCAAAAGGTGTGAAAAACATGAAGAGCTTCAAAAGGTGTGAAATATATGAGGAGCTTCAAAAGGTGTGAAAAACATGAGGAGCATGGAACGGTCTGAAAAATTGGAGGAGCATGAAGCGGTGTTGAAAAACATGAAGAGCCTGAAAAGTTGTGAAAAACATGAAGAGCTTCAAAAGGTGTGAAAAATATGAAGAGTATGAAACAATCTGAAAAATAGGAGGAGCATGAAACGATGTTGAAAAACATGAAGAGCTTCAAAAGGTGTCAAAATATGAGGAGCATGAAACTGACCGAAAAATAGGATTAGCATGAAACGGCCTTAAAAAATATGAAGAGACCGAAAACGTGTGAAAAATAAGAAGAGCTTCAAAACGTGTCAAAAATATGAGGAGCATGAAACGGTATGAAAAAAAGGAGAAGCATGAAACGTTGTTGAAAAACATGAAGAGCATGAAAATTGTGAATAACCTAAAGATCTTCAAATGGTGTCAAAAATATGAGGAACATGAAACGGTCTGAAAAATAGGACGAGCATGAAACGGTGTTGAAAAACATGAAGAGCATTAAAAGTGTGAAAAATAAAAAGAGCTTCAAAAGCTGTCAAAAATATGGGGAGCAAGAAACGGTCTGAAAAATAAGAGGAGCATGAAGCGGTGTTCAAAAACATGAAGAGCCTGAAAAGGTGTGAAAAATATGAACAGATTCAAAAGGTGTCAAAATTATGAGGAGCATGAAACAGTCTGAATAATAGGAGGAGCATGAAGTGTTGTTGTAAAACATGAAGAGCCTGAAAAGGTGTGAAAAATATGAAGAGATTCAAAAGGAGTGAAAAATATGAGGAGCATGAAACGATCTGAAAAATAGGAGGAGCATGAAGCGGTGTTTAAAAACATGAAGAGCCTGAAAATGTGTGAAAAATATGAAGAGCTTCAAAATGTGTATAATATATGAGGAGCATGAAACTGTCTGAATAATGGGAGGAGCATGAAACGGTGTTCAAAAAGTTGAAGAGCCTGAAAAGCTGTGAATAATATGAAGAGATTCAAAGGTGTCAAAAATATGAGGAGCATGAAATGGTCTGAAAAATAGGGGGAGCATTAAGCGGTGTACAAAACCATGAAGAGCCTGAAAAGATGTGAAAAACATGAAGAGCTTCAAAAGGTGTCAAAAATATGAGGAACATGTAATGGACTGAAAAATAGGAGGAGCATGAAGCAGTGTTGAAAAACATGAAGAGCCTGAAAAGGTGTGAAAAATATGAAGAGCTTCAAAAGGTGTGAAAAATATGAAGAGCTTCAAAAGGTGTCAAAAATGAGAGGAGAAAGAAACGGTCAGAAAAATAGGAGGAGCATGAAGCAGTCTTGAAAATCATGAAGAGCCTGAAAAGGTGTGAAATATATGAAGACCATCAAAAGGTGTCAAAAATATGAGGAGCATGAAACGGTGTTAAAATCATGAAAAGCCTGAAAAACTGTGAAGAATTTAAAGAGCTTCAAAGGTGTGAAACAGATGAGGAGCATGAAATGGTCGGAAATATAGTAGGAGCATGAAGCGGTGTTCAAAAACATGAAGAGCCTGAAAAGGTGTGATATATAAGAAGTGCTTCAAAAGGTGTGAAAAAAATTAGTCGCATGAACGGTCTGAAAAATAGGAGGAGCATGAAATGGTGTTGAAAAACATGAAGAGCCTGAAAAGGTGTGAAATATATGAAGAGCTTAAAAAGGTGTCAAAAATGAGAGGAGAAAGAAACGGTCAGAAAAATAGGAGGAGTATGAAGTGGTGTTGAAAAACATGAAGAGCCTGAAAAGGTGTGAAAATTATGAAGAGAATCAAAAGGTGTCAAAAATATGCGGAGCATGAAACGGTCTGAAAAATAGGAGGAGCATGAAGCGGTGTTTAAAAACATGAAGAGCCTGAAAATTTGTGAAAAATATGAAGAGCTTCAAAAGGTGTCAAAAATATGAGGAGCATGAAACGGTCTGAAAAATAGGAGGAGCATGAAAAGGTGTTGAAAAAAATGAAAAGCCTGAAAAGTTGTGAAAAATAAGAAGAACTTCAAAAGGTGTGAAAAATATTAGGAGCATGAAACGCTCTGAAAAATAGGAGGAGCATGAAGCGGTGTTGAAAAACATGAAGAGCCTGAAAACGTGTGAAAAATATGAAGAGCTTCAAAAGTTGTCAAAATTATGAGGAGCATGAACCGGTCTGAAAAATAGGAGGAGCATGAAGCGGTGTTGAAAAACTTGAAGAGCCTGAAAATGTGTGAAAAATATGAAGAGCCTCAAAATGTGTCAAAAATATGAGGAGCATTAAAAGGTCTGAAAAATAGGAGGAGCATGAAACAGTGTTGAAAAACATGAAGAGCCTAAAAGGTGTGAAAAAGATGAAGAGCTTCAAAAGGTGTCAAAAATATGAGGATCATGAAACTGTCTAAAAACTAGGAGGAGCATGAAGCAGTGTTGAAAAATATGAAGAGCATGAAAAGGTGTGAATAATATGAAGAGCTTCAATATGTGTCAAAAATATGAGGAGCATAAAAAGGTCTGAAATATAGGAGGAGCATGAAATGGTGTTCAAAAACATGAAGAGAATGAAAAGGTGGGAAAAATATGAAGATCTTCAAAAGGTGTGAAATACATGAGGAGCATGAAATGGTCTGAAAAATTGGACGAGCATGATACGGTGTTGACAAACATGAAGAGCATTAAAAGTGTGAAAAATAAAAAGAGCTTCAAAATCTGTCAAAAATATGAGGAGCAAGAAACGGTAGGAAAAATATGAGGAGCATGAAACGGTCTGAAAAATAGGAGGAGCATGAAACGGTATTCAAAAACATGAAGAGCCTGAAAATTTGTGAAAAATATGAAAAGCCTCAAAACGTGTCAAAAATATGAGGAGCATGAAACGGTCTGAAAAATAGGAGAAGCATGAAGTGTTCTTCAAAACAATGAAGAGCCTGAAAAGGTGTGAAAAATATGAAGAGCTTCAAAAGGTGTCAAATATATGAGGAGCATGAAACGATCTGAAAAATAGAAGGAGCATGAAGCGGTGTTCAAAATCATGAAGAGCCTGAAAAGGTGTAAGAAATATGAAGAGCTTCAAAAGGTGTCAAAAATATGAGGAGTATGAAATGGTATGAAAAATAGGAGCAGCATGAAATGGTGTTCAAAAACATGAAGAGCCTGAAAAGGTGTGAAAAATATGAAGAACTTCAAAAGGTGTCAAATATATGAGGAGCATGAAACGGTCTGAAAAATAGGAGGAGCACCAAGTGGTGTTGAAAAACATGAAGAGCATGAAAAGGTGTGAAAAGTATGATCGCTTCAAAAGGTCACAAAAATATGAGGAGCATGAAACGGTGTTCAAAAAAATGAAGAGCCTGAAAAGATGTGAAAAATATGAAGAGCTGCAAATGCTGTCAAAAATATGAGGAGGTTGAAACGGTCTGAAAAATAGGAGGAGAATAAAGAGGTGTTGAAAAACATGAAGAGCCTGTAAAGGTGTGAAAAATATGAAGAGCTTCAAAAGCTGTCAAAAATATGAGGAGCATGAAATATCTCAAAAATAGGAGGAGCATGAAGCGGTGTTCAAAAACATGAATAGCCTGAAAAGGTGTGAAAAATATGAAGAGCTTCAAAAGGTTTCAAAAATACGAGGAGCATGAAACGGTCTGAAAAATAGAAGGAGCATGAAGCGGTGTTGAAAAACATGAAGAGCCTGAAAAGGTGTGAGAAATATGAAGAGCTTCAAAAGGCGTCAAACATATGAGGAGTATAAAACAGTCTGAAAATTAGGAGGAGCATGTAACTGTTTTGAAAAAGATGAAGAGCATGAAAGTTGTGAAAAATGTGAAGAGCTTCAAAACGTGTCAAAAATATGAGAAGCATGAAACGGTCTGTAAAATAGGAGAGCATGAAACGGTTTTGAAAAACATGAAGAGCCTTAAAAGGTGTGAAAAATATGAAGAGCTTCAAAAGGTGTCAAAAATGTGAGGAGAATGTAACGGTCTGAAAAATAGGAGGAGGATGAAGTGTTCGTCAAAAACATGAAGAACCTGAAAAGGTGTCAAATATATGAAGAGCTTCAAAAGGTGTCAAAAAGATAAGGAGCATGAAACCGTCTGAAAAATAAGAGGAGCATGAAGCGGTTTAGAAAAAGATGAAGGCCTGCAAATGTGTAAAAAATATGAAGAGCACAAAAAGGTGTCAAAAATATGTGGAGCATGAAACACCCTTAAAAATAGGATGAGCATGAAATGGTTTTGAAAAAGATGAAGAGCATGAAAATGTGTGAAAAATATGAAGAGCTTCAAACCGTGTCAAAAATGAGAAGAGCATGTAACGGTCTGAAAAAAAAGAGGAGCATGAAGTGGTGTTGAAAAACATGAAGAGCCTGAAAAGGTGTGAAATATATGAAGAGCTTCCAAAGGTGTCAAAAATATGAGGAGCATTAAACGGTCTGAAAAATAGGAGGAGCATGAAGTCGTGTTGAAAAACATGAAGAGCCTGAAAAGGTGTGAAAAATATGAAGAGCTTCAAAAGGGGTCAAAAAAATGAGGAGCATGAAACGATCTGAAAAATTGGAGGAGCATGAAGCGGTGTTCAAAAACATGAAGATCCTGATAAGGTGTGAAATATATGAAGAGCTTCAAAATGTTTCAAAAATATGAGGAGCATGAAACGGTCTGAAAAATAGGAGGAGCATGAAGCGTTGTTGAAAAACCTGAAGAGCCTGAAAATGTCTGAAAATATGAAGAGATTCAAAACGAGTAAAAAACATGAGGAGCATGAAACCGTGTGAAAAATAGGAGGAGCATGGAACGGTGTTCAAAAAAACGAAGAGCCTGAAACGTTGTTGAAAATATGAAGAGCTTCAAAAGGTTTGAAAAACATGACGAGCATGAAACGGTGTGAAAAATATGAGGAGCTTGAATCGGTGTTCAAAAACATAAAAAGGCTGAAAAGGTTTGAAAAATATGAAGACCTTGAAAAGGTGTGAAAAATATGAGGAGCAAGAAACGGTCTGAAAAATAGGAGTAGCATGAAGTGGTGTACAAAAATATGAAGAGCCTGAAAAGGTGTGAAAAATATTAAGAATTTCAAAAGGTGTGAAAATTATGAGGAGCATGAAACAGTCTGGAAAATAGGAGGAACATGAAGCGGTGTTCAAAAACATGAAGATCCTGGAAAGTGTGAAAAATAAGAAGAGCTTCAAAAGGTGTCAAAAATATGAGGAGCATGAAACAGTCTCAAAAATAGGAGGAGCATGAAACGGTGTTCAAAAACATATAGACTCTGAAAAGGTGTGAAAAATATGAAGAACTTCAAAAGGTATTAAAAATATGAAGAGCTTGAAATGGTGTCAAAAATGAGAGGAGCATGAAACGGGGTTCAAAAACATGAAGAGCCTGAAAATGAGTGAAAAATATGAAGAGCTTCATAATGTGTGAAAAAGATGAGGAGCACGAAATGGTCTAAAAATAGGAGGAGCATGAAGCGGTGTTGAAAAACATTAAGACCCTGAAGAGGTGTGAAAATTATGAAGAACTTCAAAAGGTGTCAAAAATAAGAGAAACATGAAACAGTCTGAAAAATAGGAGGAGCATGAAACGGTGTTTAAAAGCATGAAGAGCCTGAAAAGATGTGAACAATATGAAGAGCTTCAAACGGTCTCAAAAATATGAGGAGCATGAAACGGTATGAAAAATAGGAGGAGCATGAAGCGGTGTTGAAAAACATGAAGAGCCTCAAAAGGTGTGAAAAATATGAAGAGCTTCAAAAAGTGTCAAAAATATGAGGAGCATGAAACGGTCTGAAAAATAGGAGGAGCCTGAAGCGATGTGAAAAAGATGAAGAGCCTGAAAAGCTGTGAAATATAAGAAGAGCTTCAAAAGGTGTCAACAATATGAGGAGCATGAAACGGTCTGAAAAATAGGAGGAGCATGAAACGGTGTTGAAAAACATGAAGAGCATGAAAAGGTGTGAAAAATATGAAGAGCTTCAAAAAGTGTCAAAAATATGAGGAGCATGAAACGGTCTGAAAAATAGGGGGAGCATGAAACGGTGTTGAAAAACATGAAGAGCATGAAAAGGTGTGAAAAATATGAAGAGCTTCAAAAAGTGTCAAAAATATGAGGAGCATGAAACGGTCTGTAAAATAGGAGGAGCATGAAATGGTGTTGAAAAACATGAAGAGCATGAAAAGGTGTGAAAAATATGAAGAGCTTCAAAAAGTGTCAAAAATATGAGGAGCATGAAACGGTCTGAAAAATAGGAGGAGCCTGAAGCGATGTGAAAAAGATGAAGAGCCTGAAAAGCTGTGAAATATAAGAAGAGCTTCAAAAGGTGTCAACAATATGAGGAGCATGAAACGGTCTGAAAAATAGCAGGAGCCTGAAGCATTGCTGAAAAACAAGAAGAGCCTGAAAAGATGTGAAAAACATGAAAAGCTTCAAAAGTTGTCAAAATTATGAGGAGCATGAAACGGTCTGAAAAATATGAAGGAACATGAAACGGTTTGAAAAATAGGAGGAGCATGAAACGTGGTGAAAAACATGAAGAGCTTCAAAAGTTGTCAAAAATAGGAAGAGCACGATACTGTCTGAAAAATAAGAGGAGCATGAAACAGTCTGAAAAATAGGAGGAGCATGATACTGTCTGAAAAATAAGAAGAGCACAAAAAGGTCTGAAAAATAGGAGGAGCACGAAACTGTTTGAAAAATAGGAGGAGCATGAAAAGGTGTTGAAAAACATAAAGAGCATGAAAAGGTGTGAAGAATATGAAGAGCTTCAAAAGGTGTCAAAAATATGAGGAGAAAGAAACGGTCAGAAAAATAGGAGGAGCATGAAACGGTGTTGAAAACATGAAGAGCATGAAAAGGTGTGAGAAATATGAAGAGCTTCAAAATGTGTCAAAAATATGAGGAGCATGAAACGGTCTGAAAAATAGGAGGAGCATGAAAAGGTGTTGAGAACATAAAGAGCCTGAAAAGGTGTGAATAATATGAAGAGCTTCAAAAGGTGTCAAAAATATGAGGAGGATGAAACGGTTTTAAATATAGGAGGAGCATGAAATGGTCTGAAAAATAGGAGGAGCATGAAACAGTCTGAAAAATAGGAGGAGCATGAAATTGTGTTGAAAAACATGAAGGGCCTAAGAGGTGTGTAAAATATGAAGAGCTTCAAAAGGTTTCAATTATACGAGGAGCATGAAACGGTCTGAAAAATATGAGGAGCACGAAACTGTCTGAAAAATAGGAGGAGCATGAAACGGTCTGAAAAATAGGAGGCTCATGAAACGGTGTTGAAAAACATGAAAAGCCTGAAAACGTGTCAAAAATATGATGAGTTTCAGGCTGGCGGGTAAAGCTAGGCGGTCCCGGTCGGGGGCGCCGGTTGGAGACATGATTGCAATGTGGGCCTTAGGATTTGAGCCAAAGAAAGAAGAAATTAAAAAGATGATAGCTGAAACTGACCAAGAAGGAATTTGCACCATTAATTTTGAAGAATTTTTTGCCATAATGAGTGTAAAAATGAGTGAAAAGGATGAAAAAGAAGAAATATTGAAGGCTTTCAAACTATTTGATGATGATGATACAGGAAGAATATCATTGAACAATATCAAGAGGGTTGCTAAGGAGCTAGGGGAAAATTTAACAGATGATGAACTTCAGGAAATGCTTGATGAGGCTGATCATGATGGGGATGGAGAAATAAACAAGGAAGAATTTTTGAAAATGATGCAAAAGACCACTCTTTATTAACACTGTCTTTTGTGCCTTTTGGAAAGTTGTTAACAAGTTTGTATTTGCTATAAGTTCCATAATAGCTGAATATATTCATTTTCAGTGTTTAAGTTTATATACATAAACTGGTCTCTGGATGTCTAACCCATGTGAGAAGTTACACGTTGCTACCAATATGTTGTTAAATCTATAACATCAAGAAATAAAATGTAGTGACTTCCTTAAACTATGAATCTGAAGAACAGTACTAATTACAAGTGCTATTTTTAGAGCCCCAGGTTCTAAAACTTAGATTTTTTATTTAACTTATGTAAATTGGCCCCACATCATAAGCCAGCCATCACTTTCCCTATTATTTTCCTTTTGTGCAACGCTAAAAATGAACATTTGCTTTTTAACTGATTATTCAGATATGTAAAGTCTTAAATAAAACTGGCAGCATCAAAAGGTGTGAAAAATATGAAGAGCTTCAAAAGGTGTCAAAAATGAGATGAGCATGAAATTGTCTGAAAAATAGGAGGAGCATGAAATGGTGTTCAAAAACATGAAGAGTCTGAAAAGTTGTGAAATACATGGAGAGCTTCAAAAGGTGTGAAAAATATGAGGAGCATTAAACGGTCTGAAAAATAGGAGGAGCAAGAAGTGGTGTTGAAAAACATGAAGAGCCTGAAAAGGTGTGAAAAATATGAAGAGCTTCAAAAGGTGTGAAAAATATGAGGAGCATGAAACGGTCTGACAAATAGGAGTAGCATGAAGCGGTGTTAAAAAACATGAAGAGCCTGAAAAGGTGTGAATAATATGAAGAGCTTGAAAAGATGTGAAATACATGAGGAGCATTAAACGGTCTGAAAAATAGGAGGAGCATGAAACGGTGTTCAAAAACACGAAGAGCCTGAAAAGGTGTGAATATTATGAAGAGCTTCAAAAGGTGTGAAAAATATGAGGAGCATGAAACGGTCTGAAAAATAGGAGGATCATGAAGCGGTGTTGAAAAACATGAAGAGCCTGAAAACGTGTGAAAAATATGAAGAACATCAAAATGTGTCAAAAATATTAGGAGCATGAAACGGTGGGCAAAAACATGAAGAGCCTGAAAACGTGTGCAAAATATGAAGAGCCTGAATAGGTGTGAAAATAATTAAGAGCTTCAAAAGTTGTTAAAAATATGAGGAGCATGAAACGGTCTGAAAAATAGGAGGAGCACGAAGTGGTGTTGAAAACATGAAGAGCCTGAAAAGGTGTGAGAAATAAGAAGAGCTTCAAAAGGTGTCAAAAATATAAGCTGCATGAAACGGTCTGCAAAAAAGGAGGAGCATGAAGTGGTGTTGAAAAACATGAAGAGCTTCAAAAGCTGTGAAAAATATGAAGAGCTTCAAAAGGTGTCAAAAATATGAGGAGCATGAAACGGTCTGAAAAATAGGAGAAGCATGAAGCGGTGTTCAAAAACATGAAGAGCCTGAAGAGGTGTGAAAAATATGAAGAGCTTCAAAAGGTGTCAAAAAAATGAGGAGCATTAAACGGTCTGAAAAATAGGAGGAGCATGAAACGGTGTTCAAAAATATGAAGGGCCTGAAAAGGTGTGTAAAATATGAACAGCCTCAAAAAGTGTCAAAAATATGAGGAGTATGAAACGTTCTGAAAAATAGCAGGAGCATGAAGCGGTGCTGAAAAACATGAAGAGCCGGAAAAAGTGTGAAAAATAAGAAGAGCTTCAAAAACGTAAAAAACATGAAGAGCTTCAAAAGGTGTGAAAAATATGAAGAGCTTCAAAAGGTGTAAAAAATGAGATGAGCATGAAACGGTCTGAAAAATAGGAGGATCATGAAACGATCTCAAAAATAGGAGGAGCATGAAGCGGTGTTCAAAAACATGAAGAGCCTGAAAAGGTGTGAAATACATGAAGACCTTCAAAGGTGTGAAAAATATGAAGAGCTTCAAAAGTTGTGAAAAATTAGATGAGCATGAAACGGTCTGAAAAATAGGAGGAGCATGAAACGGTGTTCAAAAACATGAAGAGCCTGAAAAGGTGTGAAAAACATGAAGACCTCCAAAGGTGTGAAAAATATGAAGAGCTTCAAAAGTTGTGAAAAATCAGATGAGCATGAAACGGTCTGAAAAATAGGAGGAGCATGAAACGGTGTTCAAAAACATGAAGAGCCTGAAAAGGTGTGAAATACATGAAGACCTTCAAGGTGTGAAATATATGAAGAGCTTCAAAAGGTGTGAAAAATATGAAGAGTTTCAAAATGTGTCAAAAATATGAGGAGCATGAAGCGGTCTGAAAAATAGGAGGAGCAAGTTGTGGTGTTGAAAAACATGAAGAGCCTGAAAAGGTGTGAACAATATGAAGAGCTTCAAAAGGTGTCAAAAATATGAGGAACATCAAACGGTCCGAAAAATAGGAAGAGCATGAAATGCTGTTCAAAAACATGAAGAGCCTAAAATGTGTGAAAAATATGAAGAGCTTCAAAATGTGGGAAATACATGAGGACCATGAAACGGTCTGAAAAATAGGAGGAGCATGAAGCGGTGTTGAAAATCATGAAGAGCCTGAAAAGATGTGAAAAATATGAAGAGCTTCGAAAAGTGTCAAAAATATGAGGAGCATGAAATGGTCTGAAAAATAGGAGGAGCATGAAACGTTGTTCAAAAACATGAAGAGCCTGAAAAGGTGTGAAAAATATGAAGAGCTTCAAAAGGTGTCAAAAATATGAGGAGCATGAAGCGTTCCGAAAAATAGGAGGAGCATGAAGCGGTTTTGAAAAACATGAAAAGCCTGAAAAGGTGTGAAAAACATGAAGAGCCAGAAAACGTGTGAAAAATATGAAGAGCTTCAAAAGGTGTCAAAAATGAGATGAGCATGAAACGGTCTGAAAAATAGGAGGAGCATGAAGCGGTGTTGAAAAACATGAAGAGCCTGAAAAGGTGTGAAAATATGAAGAGCTTCAAAAGGTGTCAAAAATATGAGGAGCATGAAACGGTCTGAAAAATAGGAGGATCATGAAGCTGTGTTTCATAACATGAAGAGGCTGAAAAGGTGTGAAAAACATGAAGACCTTCAAAGGTGTGAAAAATATGAAGAGCTTCAAAAGTTTTCAAAAATTATATATGCGTGAAACGGTCTGAAAAATAGGAGGAGCATGAGGTTGTTTTCAAAAACATGAAGAGCCTGAAAAGGTGTGAAAAATATGAAGAGCTTCAAAAGTTGTCAAAAATAGGATGAGCGTGAAACGGTCTGAAAAATAGGAGGAGCATGAGGTTGTTTTGAAAAACATGAAGAGCCTGAAAAGGTGTGAAATATATGAAGAGATTCAAAAGGTGTGAAAAATATGAAGAGCTTCATGATGTGTCAAAAATATGAGGAGCATGAAGCGGTCCGAAAAATAGGAGGAGCATGAAGCGGTTTTGAAAAACATGAAGAGCCTGAAAAGATGTTAAATATATGAAGAGCTTCAAAAGGTGTGAAAAATATGAAGAGTTTCAAAATGTGTTAAAAATATGAGGAGCATGAAGCAATCTGAAAAATAGGAGGAGCATGAAGTGGTGTTGAAAAACATTAAGAGCCTGAAAAGGTGTGAAATATATGAAGAGCTTTAAAAGGTGTCAAAAATATGAGGGTATGAAACGGTCTGAAAAATAGTAGGAGCATGAAGCGGTGTTGAAAAACTTGAAGAGCCTGAAAAGGTATGAAAAATATGAAGAGCTTCAAAATGTGTGAAATACATGAGTAGCATGAAACGATCTGAAAACTAGGAGGAGCATGAAGCGGTGTTGAAATACATGAAGAGGCTGAAAAGGTGTGAAAAATATGAAGAGCTTCAAAAGGTTTGAAATACATGAGGAGGTTGAAACGGTCTGAAAACTGGAGGAGCATGAAGCGGTGTTGAAAAACAAGAAGAGCCTGAAAAGGTGTGAAAAATATGAAGAGCTTCAAAAGGTGAGAAAAACATGAAGAGCTTCAAAAGGTGTGAAAAATGAGATGAGCATGAAACAGTCTGAAAAATAGGAGGAGCATGAAGTGGTGTTGAAAAAAATCAAGAGTCTGAAAAGGTGTGAAAAATATGAAGAGCTTCAAAAGGTGTGAAAAATGAGATGAGCATGAAACAGTCTGAAAAATAGAAGGAGCATGAAGCGGTGTTCAAAAACATGAAGAGCCTGAAAAGGTGTGAAAAACATGAAGAGCTTCAAAAGGTGTCAAAAATATGAGGAGCATGAAACGGTCGAAAAATAGGAGGAGCATGAAGCGGTGTTCAAAAACATGAAGAGCCTGAGAAGGTGTGAAAAATATGAAGAGCTTCAAAACGTGTCAAAACATGAGGAGCATGAAACGGTCTGAAAAATAGGAGGAGCATGAAGCGGTGTTCAAAAACTTGAAGAGCCTCAAAAGGTGTGAAAAATATGAAGAGCTTCAAAAGGTGTCAAAAATATGAGGAGCATGAAACGGTCTCAAAAATAGGAGGAGCATGAAGCGGTGTTCAAAAACATGAAGAGTCTGAAATGGTTTAAAAAATATGAAGACCTTTAAAAGGTGTCAAAAATATGAGGATCATGAAACGTTCTGAATAATAGGAGGATGATGAAACGGTGTTCAAAAACATGAAGAGACTGAAAAGTTGTGAACAATATGAAGAGCTGCAAAAGGTGTCAAATATATGAGTAGCATAAAATGGTCTGAAAAATAGGAGGAGCATGAAACGGTGTTCAAAAATATGAAGAGCCTGAAAAGGTGTGAACAATATGAAGAGCTTCAAAACTGTGTAAAATATGAAGAGCTTCAAAAGGTGTGAAAAATATGAAGAGCTTCCAAAAGTGTGAAATACATGAGGAGCATGAAACGGTCTGTAAAATAGGAGGAGCATGAAACGGTGTTGAAAAATATGAAGAGTCTGAAAAGGTGTGAAAAATATGAAGACCTTCAAAAGGTTTGAAATACATGAGGAGCATGAAACGGTCTGTAAAATAGGAGGAGCATGAAACGGTGTTGAAATACATGAAGAGCCTGAGAAGGTGTGAAAAATATGAAGAGCTTCAAAACGTGTCAAAATATGAGGAGCATGAACCGGTCTGAAAAATAGGAGGAGCATGAAGCAGTGTTGAAAAACATGAAGAGCCTGAAAAGGTGTGAAATACATGAAGAGCTTTAAAAGGTGTCAAAAATATGAGGAAGATGAAACGGTCTGAAATATAGGAGGAGCATGAAGCCGTGTTGAAAAACATGAAGAGCATGAAAAGGTGTGAAAATCATGAAGAGCCAGAAAACGTGTGAAAAATATGAAGAGCTTCAAAAGGTGTCAAAAATGAGATGAGCATGAAACGGTCTGAAAAATAGGAGGAGCATGAAGTGGTGTTGAAAAACCCGAAGCGCCTGAAAAGGTGTGAGAAATATGAAGAGCTTCAAACGGTGTGAAAAATATGAGGAGCATGAAACGGTCTGCAAAAAGAAGGAGAATGAAGTGGTGTTGAAAAACATGAAGAGCCTGAAAACGTGAGAAAAATATGAAAAGCTTCAAAAGGTGTCAAAAATATGAGGAGCATGAAACGGTCAGAAAAATAGAAGGAGCATGAAGCGGTGTTCAAAAACATGAAGAGCCTGAAAAGGTGTGAAAAAATTGAACAGCCTCTAAAGGTGTCAAATATATGAGGAGCATGAAACGGTCTGAAAAATAGGAGGAGCATGAAACGGTGTTCAAAAACATGAAGAGTGTTTTGCCTATGTTCTCCTCTAGGAGTTTTATAGTTTAGTGTTACATTTAGATCTTTAATCGATTTTGAGTTTATTTTTGTGTATGGTGTTAGAAAGTGTTCTAGTTTCATTCTTTTACAAGTGGTTGACCAGTTTTCCCAGCACCACTTGTTAAAGAGGTTGTCTTTTTTCCATTGTATATCCTTGCCTCCTTTGTCAAAGATAAGGTTTCCATAGGTTCGTGGATTTATCTCTGGGCTTTCTATTCTGTTCCATTGATGTACATTTCTGTCTTTGTGCCAGTACCATACTGTCTTGATGACTGTGGGTTTGTAGTAGAGTCTGAAGTCAGGGAGGTTGATTCCTCCAGTTCCATTCTTCTTTCTCAAGATTACTTTGGCTATTCGAGGTTTTTTTTATTTCCATACAAATTGTGAAATTCTTTGGTCTAGTTCTGTGAAAAATACCGTTGGTAGCTTGATAGGGATTGCATTGAATCTATAGACTGCTTTGGGTAGAATAGCCATTTTGACAATATTAATTCTTCCAATCCACGAACACGGTATGTTTCTCCATCTGTTTGTGTCCTCTTTGATTTCTTTCATCAGTGTTTTATAGTTTTCTATGTATAGGTCCTTTGTTTCTTTAGGTAGATATACTCCTAAGTATTTTATTCTTTTTGTTGCAATGGTGAATGATATTGTTTCCTTAATTTCTCTGTCTGTTTTTTCATTGTTAG
This sequence comes from Dama dama, assembly GCF_033118175.1. Classification (NCBI taxonomy): domain Eukaryota; kingdom Metazoa; phylum Chordata; class Mammalia; order Artiodactyla; family Cervidae; genus Dama; species Dama dama. The sequence continues at coordinate 5,585,111 of NW_026870885.1, forward strand.
TATATAGGAATGCAAGGGATTTCTGTGTGTTAATTTTATATCCTGCAACTTTACTATATTCATTGATTAGCTCTAGTAATTTTCTGGTAGAGTCTTTAGGGTTTTCTATGTAGAGGATCATGTCATCTGCAACCAGTGAGAGTTTTACTTCTTCTTTTCCTATCTGGATTCCATTTACTTCTTTTTCTGCTCTGATTGCCGTGGCCAGAACTTCCAACACTATGTTGAATAGTAGTGGTGAGAGTGGGCACCCTTGTCTTGTTCCTGATTTCAGGGGAAATGCCTTCAATTTTTCACCATTGAGGGTGATGCTTGCTGTGGGTTTGTCATATATAGCTTTGATTATTTTGAGGTATGTTCCTTCTATTCCTGCTTTTTGGAGAGTTTTAATCATAAATGAGTGTTGAATTTTGTCAAAGGCTTTCTCTGCATCTATTGAGATAATCATATGGTTTTTATCTTTCAATTTGTTAATGTGGTGTATTACATTGATTGATTTGCGGATATTAAAGAATCCTTGCATTCCTGGGATAAAGCCCACTTGGTCATGGTGTATGATTTTTTTAATATGTTGTTGGATTCTGTTTGCTAGAATTTTGTTAAGGATTTTTGCATCTATGTTCATCAGTGATATTGGCCTGGAGTTTTCTTTTTTTGTGGCATCTTTGTCTGGTTTTGGAATTAGGGTGATGGTGGCCTCATAGAATGAGTTTGGAAGCTTACCTTCTTCTGCAATTTTCTGGAAGAGTTTGAGTAAGATAGGTGTTAGCTCTTCTCTAAATTTTTGGTAGAATTCAGCTGTGAAGCCATCTGGTCCTGGGCTTTTGTTTGCTGGAAGATTTTTGATGACAGTTTCGATTTCCTTGCTTGTGATGGGTCTGTTAAGATCTTCTATTTCTTCCTGGTTCAGTTTTGGAAAGTTATACTTTTCTAAGAATTTGTCCATTTCATCCAAGTTGTCCATTTTATTGGCATAGAGCTGCTGGTAGTAGTCTCTTATGATCCTTTGTATTTCAGTGTTGTCTGTTGTGATCTCTCCATTTTCATTTCTAATTTTGTTAATTTGGTTTTTCTCTCTTTGTTTCTTAATGAGTCTTGCTAATGGTTTGTCAATTTTGTTTATTTTTTCAAAAAACCAGCTTTTAGCTTTGTTGATTTTTGCTATGGTCTCTTTAGTTTCTTTTGCATTTATTTCTGCCCTGATTTTTAAGATTTCTTTCCTTCTGCTAACTCTGGGGTTCTTCATTTCTTCCTTCTCTAATTGCTTTAGGTGTAGAGTTAGGTTATTTAATTGTTTTTTTCCTGTTTCTTGATGTAAGCCTGTAATGCTATGAACCTTCCCCTTAGCACTGCTTAAAGATCTAAATGTAAGACCAGAAACTATAAAACTCCTAGAGGAGAACATAGGCAAAACACTCTCCGACATAAATCACAGCAAGATCCTCTATGACCCACCTCCCAGAATATTGGAAATAAAAGCAAAACTAAAAAATGGGACCTAATGAAACTTAAAAGCTTTTGCACTACAAAGGAAACTATAAGTAAGGTGAAAAGACAGCCCTCAGATTGGGAGAAAATAATAGCAAATGAAGAAACAGACAAAGGATTAATCTCAAAAATATACAAGCAACTCCTGCAGCTCAATTCCCGAAAAATAAATGACCCAATCAAAAAATGGGCCAAAGAACTAAACAGACATTTCTCCAAAGAAGACATACAGATGGCTAACAAACACATGAAAAGATGCTCAACATCACTCATTATTAGAGAAATGCAAATCAAAACCACAATGAGGTACCATTATACGCCAGTCAGGATGGCTGCTATCCAAAAGTCTACAAGCAATAAATGCTGGAGAGGGTGTGGAGAAAAGGGAACCCTCTTACACTGTTGGTGGGAATGCAAACTAGTCCAGCCGCTATGGAAAACAGTGTGGAGATTTCTTAAAAACTGGAAATAGAATTGCCATATGACCCAGCAATCCCACTTCTGGGCATACACACTGAGGAAACCAGATCTGAAAGAGACACGTGTACCCCAATGTTCATCGCAGCACTGTTTATAATAGCCAGGACATGGAAGCAACCTAGATGCCCATCAGCAGATGAATGGATAAGGAAGCTGTGGTACATATACACCATGGAATATTACTCAGCCATGAAAAAGAATTCATTTGAACCAGTCCTAATGAGATGGATGAAGCTGGAGCCCATTATACAGAGTAAAGTAAGCCAGAAAGATAAAGAACATTACAGCATACTGACACATGTATATGGAATTTAGAAAGGTGATAACGATAACCCTATATGCAGAACAGAAAAAGAGACACAGAAATACAGAACAGACTTTTGAACTTTGTGGGAGAATGTGAGGGTGGGATTTTTCAAAATAACAGCATGTATACTATCTATGGTGAAACAGATCACCAGCCCAGGTGGGATGCACGAGACAAGTGCTCCGGCCTGGTGCACTGGGAAGACCCAGAGGAATCGGGTGGAGAGGGAGGTGGGAGGGGGGATCGGGACAGGGAATACATGTAAATCCATGGCTGATTCATATCAATGTATGACAAAACCCACTGGAAAAAAAATAATAATAATAAAAATTAAAAAAAAAAACAAACAAACAAAAAAAAAAAAACATGAAGAGCCTGAAAAGTAGTGAAAAATATGAAGAGCTTCAAAAGGTGTCAAAAATATGAGGAGCATGAAACGTTCTGAAAAATAGGAGGATCATGAACTTGTGTTGAAAAACATGAAGAGCATGAAAAGGTGTGAAAATTATGAAGAGCTTCAAAATTTCTAAAAATATGAGGAGCATGAAACAGTCTGATAAATAGGAGGAGCATGAAGCGGAGTTGAAAAACATGAAGAGCCTGAAAAGGTGTGAAATATATGAAGAGCTTCAAAAGGTGTCAAAAATATGAGGAGCATGAAACGGTCTGAAAAATTGGAGGAGTATGAAGCGGTGTTGAGAAAATGAAGAGCCTGAAAAGGTGTGAAAAATATGAAGAGCTTCAAAAGGTGTGAAAAATATGAGGAGCATGAAACGGTCTGAAAAAGTGGAGGAGCATGAAGCGGTGTTCAAAAACATGAAGAGCCTGAAAATGTGTGAAAATTATGAAGAGCTTCAAAAGGTGTCAAAAATATGAGGCCCATTAAATGGTCTGAAAATGGAGGAGCATGAAGCAGTGTTGAAAACATGAAGAGCCAGAAAAGGTGTGAAATATATGAAGAGCTTCAAAAGGTGTTAAAAATATGAAGAGCTTCAAAAGTTGTCAAAAATATGAGGATCAAGTAACGGTCTGAAAAATAGGTGGAGCGGAAAGTGGTGTTGAAAAACATGAAGAGCCTGAAAAGTTGTGAAAAATATGAAGAGCTTCAAAAGGTGTCAACCATATGAGGAGCATGAAACAGTCTGAAAAATAGGAGGAGCATGAAACGGTGTTGAAAAACATGAAGTAATTAAAAGGTGTGAAAAATATGAAGAGCTTCAAAAGGTGTCAAAAATATGAGGAGCATGAAACGGTCTGAAAAATAGGTGGAACATGAAGTGGTGTTGAAAACCATGAAGAGCCTGAAAAGGTGTGAGATATATGAAGAGATTCAAAACGTGTCAAAAATAGAAGTAGCAGGAAACGGTGTTCAAAAACATGAAGAGCCTGAATATGTGTGAAAAATATGAAGAGCTTCAAAAGGTGTGAAAAATATGAGGAGCATGAAACGGTCTGAAAAAATAGGTGGAACATGAAGCAGTGTTAAAAAACATGAAGAGCCTGAAAAAGTGAGAAAAATATGAAGAGCTTCAAAAGGTGTTAAAAATATGAAGAGCTTCAAAAGTTGTCAAAAATATGAGGATCAAGTAAAGGTCTGAAAAATAGGTGGAGCAGGAAGTGGTGTTGAAAATCATGAAGAGCCTTAAAAGGTGTGAAAAATATGAAGAGCTTCAAAAGGTGTCAAAAATATGAGGAACATGAAACGGTCTAAAAATAGGAGGAGAATCAAGCGGTATTGACAAACATGAAGAGCCTGAAAAGGTGTGACCAACATAAAGAGCTTTAAAAGGTGTCAAAAACATGAGGAGAATGAAACGGTCTGAAAAAAAGGAGGAGCATGAAACGACGTTGAAATACATGAAGAGCCTGAAAAATGTGAGAAATATATGAGGAGCTTCAAAAGGTGTCAAAAATATGAGGGGCAAGAAACTGTCTGAAAAATAAGGTGGAGCATGAAGTGGTGTGAAAAACATGAAGAGACTGAAAAGGTGTGAAAAACATGAAGAGCTTCAAAACATGTCAAAAATATGAGGAGCATGAAACGGTCTGAAAAATAGGAGGAGCATGAAGTGCTGATGAAAAACATGAAGAGCCAGAAAAGGCGTGAGATATATGAAGAGCTTCAAAACGTGTCAAAAATATGAGGAGCATGAAACAGTCTGAAAAATAGGAGGAGCATGAAACGGTGTTGAAAAACATGAAGTGCATGAAAAGGTGTGAAAAATATGAAGAGCTTCAAAAGGTGTCAAAAATATGAGGAGCATGAAACGGAGAGAAAAATAGGAGGATCATGAACTTGTGTTGAAAAACATGAAGAGCATGAAAAGGTGTGAAAATTATGAAGAGCTTCAAAATTTCTAAAAAATGTGAGGAGCATGAAACAGTCTGATAAATAGGAGGAGCATGAAGCGGAGTTGAAAAACATGAAGAGCCTGAAAAGGTGTGAAATATATGAAGAGCTTCAAAAGGTGTCAAAAATATGAGGAGCATGAAACGGTCTGAAAAATTGGAGGAGTATGAAGCGGTGTTGAGAAAATGAAGAGCCTGAAAAGGTGTGAAAAATATGAAGAGCTTCAAAAGGTGTGAAAAATATGAGGAGCATGAAACGGTCTGAAAAAGTGGAGGAGCATGAAGCGGTGTTCAAAAACATGAAGAGCCTGAAAATGTGTGAAAATTATGAAGAGCTTCAAAAGGTGTCAAAAATATGAGGGCCATTAAATGGTCTGAAAATGGAGGAGCATGAAGCAGTGTTGAAAACATGAAGAGCCAGAAAAGGTGTGAAATATATGAAGAGCTTCAAAAGTTGTCAAAAATATGAGGATCAAGTAACGGTCTGAAAAACAGGTGGAGCAGAAAGTGGTGTTGAAAAACATGAAGAGCCTGAAAAGTTGTGAAAAATATGAAGAGCTTCAAAAGGTGTCAACCATATGAGGAGCATGAAACAGTCTGAAAAATAGGAGGAGCATGAAACGGTGTTGAAAAACATGAAGTAATTAAAAGGTGTGAAAAATATGAAGAGCTTCAAAAGGTGTCAAAAATATGAGGAGCATGAAACGGTCTGAAAAATAGGTGGAACATGAAGTGGTGTTGAAAAACATGAAGAGCCTGAAAAGGTGTGAGATATATGAAGAGATTCAAAAGGTGTTAAAAATATGAAGAGCTTCAAAAGTTGTCAAAAATATGAGGATCAAGTAACGGTCTGAAAAATATGTGGAGCAGGAAGTGGTGTTGAAAATCATGAAGAGCCTTAAAAGGTGTGAAAAATATGAAGAGCTTCAAAAGGTGTCAAAAATATGAGGAACATGAAACGGTCTAAAAATAGGAGGAGAATCAAGCGGTATTGACAAACATGAAGAGCCTGAAAAGGTGTGACCAACATAAAGAGCTTTAAAAGGTGTCAAAAACATGAGGAGAATGAAACGGTCTGAAAAAAAGGAGGAGCATGAAACGACGTTGAAATACATGAAGAGCCTGAAAAATGTGTGAAATATATGAGGAGCTTCAAAAGGTGTCAAAAATATGAGGGGCAAGAAACTGTCTGAAAAATAAGGTGGAGCATGAAGTGGTGTGAAAAACATGAAGAGACTGAAAAGGTGTGAAAAACATGAAGAGCTTCAAAACATGTCAAAAATATGAGGAGCATGAAACGGTCTGAAAAATAGGAGGAGCATGAAGTGCTGATGAAAAACATGAAGAGCCAGAAAAGGCGTGAGATATATGAAGAGCTTCAAAACGTGTCAAAAATATGAGGAGCATGAAACAGTCTGAAAAATAGGAGGAGCATGAAACGGTGTTGAAAAACATGAAGTGCATGAAAAGGTGTGAAAAATATGAAGAGCTTCAAAAGGTGTCAAAAATATGAGGAGCATGAAACGGAGAGAAAAATAGGAGGATCATGAACTTGTGTTGAAAAACATGAAGAGCCTGAAAAGGCGTGAAAAATATGAAGAGGTTCAAAAGGTGTGAAAAATACCAGGAGCATGAAACGGTCTGAAAAAGAGGAGGAGCATGAAGCAGTGTTCAAAAACATGAAGAGCCTGAAAAGGTGTGAAATATATGAAGAGTTTCAAAAGGTGTCAAAATAGGAGTAGCATGAAACGGTGTTCAAAAACACGAAGAGCCTGAAAAGGTGTGAAATATATGAAGAGCTTCAAAAGGTGTCAAAAATAGGAGTAGCATGAAACGGTGTTCAAACACAGGAAGAGCCTGAATATGTGGGAAAAATATTAAGATCTTCAAAAGCTGTCAAAAATATGAGGAGCATGAAACAGTCTGAAATATAGGAGGATCATGAAATGGTGTTGAAAAACATGAAGTGCTTGGAAAGGTGTGAAAAATATGAAGAGCTTCAAAAGTTTCAAAAATATGATGAGCATGAAAAGGTCTGAAAAATAGAAGTAGCAAGAAGTGTTGTTGAAAAACATGAAGAGCCTGAAAAGGTGTGAAAAATATGCAGAGCTTCAAAATGTGTCAAAAATATGAGGAGCATGAAACGGTCTGAAAAACAGGAGGAGCATGAAATGGTGTTCAAAAAACATGAAGAGCCTGAAAAGTAGTGAAAAATATGAAAGCTTCAAAAGGGGTCAAAAACATGAGGAACATGAAACGTTGTAAAAAATAGGAGGAGCATGAAGTTGTGTTGAAAAACATGAAGAGCCTGAAAAGGTGTGAAAATTATGAAGAGCTTCAAAATTTCTCAAAAATATGAGGAGCATGAAACAGTCTGATAAATAGGAGGTGCATGAAGCGGAGTTGAAAAACATGAAGAGCCGGAAAAAATGTGAAAAATATGAAGAGCTTCAAAATTTCTCAAAATTATGAGGAGCATGAAACAGTCTGATAAATAGGAGGAGCATGATCGGTGTTCAAAAACATGAAGAACCTGAAAAGGTGTGAAAAATATGAAGGGTTTCAAAAATGTCAAAAATATGAGGAGCATGAAATGGTCTGAAAAATAGGAGGAGCAAGAAGTGGTGTTCAAAAACATGAAGAGCCTGAAAAGAAGTGAAAAATATGAAGAGCTTCAAAAGGAGTCAAAAATATGAGGATCATGAAACGTTCTGAAATATAGGAGGAGCATGAAGTTGTGTTGAAAAACATGAAGTGCCTGAAAATGTGTGAAAATTATGAAGAGCTTCAAAATTTTTCTAAAATATGAGGAGCATGAAACAGTCTGATAAATAGGAGGACAATTAAGCGGAGTTGAAAAACATGAAGAGCCTGAAAAGGTGTGAAATATTTGAAGAGCTTCAAAAGTTGTCAAAAATATGAGGTGGATGAAACAGTCTATAAAATTGGAGGAGCGTGAAACGGTCTTGAAAAACATGAAGTGCATGAAAAGGTGTGAAAAATATGAAGAGCTTCAAAAGGTGTCAAAAATATGAGGAACTTGAAAAGTCTGAAGAATCGGAGGAGCATGAAGTGGTGTTGAAAACAAGAAGAGCATGAAAAGGTTTGAAAAATATGAAGAGCTTCAAAAATTGTGAAAAATATGAGGAGCATGAAACGGTCTAAAAATTAGGAAGAGCATGAAGTGGTGATGAAAAACTGAAGAGCCTGAAAAGGTGTGAAAAATATGAGGAGCATGAAACGGTCTGAAAAATAGCAGGAGCATGAAACGGTATTGAAAAACATGAAGAGCATGAAAATGTGTGAAAAATATGAAGAGCTTCAAAAGGTGTCAAAAATATGAGGTGCATGAAACAGTCTGAAATCTAGGAGGAACATGAAGTGTTGTTGAAAAACATGAAGAGCCTGAAAATGTGTGAAAAATATCAAGAGCTTCAAAAGGTGTCAATAATATGAGGAGCATGAAATGGTCTGAAAAGTAGGAGGAGCATGAAGCGGTGTTGAAAAACATGAAGAGCCTGAAAGGTGTGAAATATATGAAGAGCTTCAAAAGGTGTCAAAAAATGAGGAGAATGAAACGGTCTGAAAAATAGGAGGAGCATGAAGCGGTGTAGAAAAACATGAGTAGCCTGAAAACGTGTGAAATATATGAAGAGCTTCAAAAGGTGTGAAAATATGAAGAGCTTCAAAAGGTGTCAAATATGAGATGAGCATGAAACGGTCTGAAAAATAGGAGGAGCATGAAACGGTGTTCAAAAACATGAAGAACCTGAAAAGGTGTGAAACATATGAAGAGCTTCAAAAGGTGTAAAAAATATGAGGAGCATGAAACGGTCTGAAAAATAGGAGGAGCATGAAGCGGTGTTGAAAAACATGATGAGCGTGAAAAGGTGTGAAAAATATGAAGAGCTATAAAAGGTGTGAAAAATATTTGGAGCATGAAACGATCTGAAGAATATGAGGATCATGAAAGGGTGTTGAAAAACATGAAGAGCCTGAAAAGGTGTGAAAAATATGAAGAGCTTCAAAATGTGTCAAAAATATGAGGAGCATGACACGGTCTGAAAAATAGGAGGGGCATGAAGCGGTGTTGAAAAACATGAAGAGCCTGAAAAGGTGTGAAAAATATGAAGAGCTTCAAAGGGTGTGAAATACATGAGGAGCATGAAACGGTCTGAAAAATATGACGAGCATGAAGCTGGGCTCAAAAACACCAAGAGCCTTAAAAGGTGTGAAAAATATGCAGAGCTTCAAAAGGTGTCAAAATTATGAGGAGCATGAAACGGTCTGAAAAATAAGAGGAGCATGAAGTGGTGATGAAAAATATGAAGAGTCTGAAAAGGCATGAAAAATATGAAGAGGTTCAAAAGGTGTGAAAAATACCAGGAGCATGAAACGGTCTGAAAAAGAGGAGGAGCATGAAGCAGTGTTCAAAAACATGAAGAGCCTGAAAAGGTGTGAAATATATGAAGAGTTTCAAAAGGTGTCAAAATAGGAGTAGCATGAAACGGTGTTCAAAAACATGAAGAGCCTGAAAAGGTGTGAAATATATGAAGAGCTTCAAAAGGTGTCAAAAATAGGAGTAGCATGAAACGGTGTTCAAACACATGAAGAGCCTGAATATGTGGGAAAAATATTAAGAGCTTCAAAAGCTGTCAAAAATATGAGGAGCATGAAACAGTCTGAAATATAGGAGGATCATGAAATGGTGTTGAAAAACATGAAGTGCCTGGAAAGGTGTGAAAAATATGAAGAGCTTCAAACGGTGTCAAAAATATGAGGAGCATGAAACGGTCTGAAAAAGAGGAGGAGCATGAAGCGCTGTTCAAAAACATGAACAGCCTGAGAAGGTGTGAAAAATATGAAGAGCTTCAAACGTTTCAAAAATATGATGAGCATGAAAAGGTCTGAAAAATAGAAGTAGCAAGAAGTGTTGTTGAAAAACATGAAGAGCCTGAAAAGGTGTGAAAAATATGCAGAGCTTCAAAAGGTGTCAAAAATATGAGGAGCATGAAACGGTCTGAAAAACAGGAGGAGCATGAAATGGTGTTCAAAAACATGAAGAGCGTGAAAAGTAGTGAAAAATATGAAAGCTTCAAAAGGGGTCAAAAATATGAGGAACATGAAACGTTGTAAAAAATAGGAGGAGCATGAAGTTGTGTTGAAAAACATGAAGAGCCTGAAAAGGTGTGAAAATTATGAAGAGCTTCAAAATTTCTCAAAAATATGAGGAGCATGAAACAGTCTGATAAAGAGGAGGTGCATGAAGCGGAGTTGAAAAACATGAAGAGCCGGAAAAAATGTGAAAAATATGAAAAGCTTCAAAATTTCTCAAAAATATGAGGAGCATGAAACAGTCTGATAAATAGGAGGAGCATGATCGGTGTTCAAAAACATGAAGAACCTGAAAAGGTGTGAAAAATATGAAGGGCTTCAAAAATGTCAAAAATATGAGGAGCATGAAATGGTCTGAAAAATAGGAGGAGCAAGAAGTGGTGTTGAAAAACATGAAGAACCTGAAAAGGTGTGAAAAATATGAAGGGCTTCAAAAATGTCAAAAATATGAGGAGCATGAAACGGTCTGAAAAATAGGAGGAGCATGAAACGGTGTTCAAAAACATGAAGAGACTGAAAAGAAGTGAAAAATATGAAGAGCTTCAAAAGGAGTCAAAAATATGAGGATCATGAAACGTTCTGAAATATAGGAGGAGCATGAAGTTGTGTTGAAAAACATGAAGTGCCTGAAAATGTGTGAAAATTATGAAGAGCTTCAAAATTTTTCTAAAATATGAGGAGCATGAAACAGTCTGATAAATAGGAGGACAATTAAGCGGAGTTGAAAAACATGAAGAGCCTGAAAAGGTGTGAAATATTTGAAGAGCTTCAAAAGTTGTCAAAAATATGAGGTGGATGAAACAGTCTATAAAATTGGAGGAGCGTGAAACGGTCTTGAAAAACATGAAGTGCATGAAAAGGTGTGAAAAATATGAAGAGCTTCAAAAGGTGTCAAAAATATGAGGAACTTGAAAAGTCTGAAAAATAGGAGGAGCATGAAGTGGTGTTGAAAAACCCGAAGCGCCTGAAAAGGTGTGAGAAATATGAAGAGCTTCAAACGGTGTGAAAAATATGAGGAGCATGAAACGGTCTGCAAAAAGAAGGAGAATGAAGTGGTGTTGAAAAACATGAAGAGCCTGAAAACGTGAGAAAAATATGAAGAGCTTCAAAAGGTGTCAAAAATATGAGGAGCATGAAACGGTCAGAAAAATAGAAGGAGCATGAAGCGGTGTTCAAAAACATGAAGAGCCTGAAAAGGTGTGAAAAAATTGAACAGCCTCTAAAGGTGTCAAATATATGAGGAGCATGAAACGGTCTGAAAAATAGGAGGAGCATGAAACGGTGTTCAAAAACATGAAGAGTGTTTTGCCTATGTTCTCCTCTAGGAGTTTTATAGTTTAGTGTTACATTTAGATCTTTAATCGATTTTGAGTTTATTTTTGTGTATGGTGTTAGAAAGTGTTCTAGTTTCATTCTTTTACAAGTGGTTGACCAGTTTTCCCAGCACCACTTGTTAAAGAGGTTGTCTTTTTTCCATTGTATATCCTTGCCTCCTTTGTCAAAGATAAGGTTTCCATAGGTTCGTGGATTTATCTCTGGGCTTTCTATTCTGTTCCATTGATGTACATTTCTGTCTTTGTGCCAGTACCATACTGTCTTGATGACTGTGGGTTTGTAGTAGAGTCTGAAGTCAGGGAGGTTGATTCCTCCAGTTCCATTCTTCTTTCTCAAGATTACTTTGGCTATTCGAGGTTTTTTTTATTTCCATACAAATTGTGAAATTCTTTGGTCTAGTTCTGTGAAAAATACCGTTGGTAGCTTGATAGGGATTGCATTGAATCTATAGACTGCTTTGGGTAGAATAGCCATTTTGACAATATTAATTCTTCCAATCCACGAACACGGTATGTTTCTCCATCTGTTTGTGTCCTCTTTGATTTCTTTCATCAGTGTTTTATAGTTTTCTATGTATAGGTCCTTTGTTTCTTTAGGTAGATATACTCCTAAGTATTTTATTCTTTTTGTTGCAATGGTGAATGATATTGTTTCCTTAATTTCTCTGTCTGTTTTTTCATTGTTAGTATATAGGAATGCAAGGGATTTCTGTGTGTTAATTTTATATCCTGCAACTTTACTATATTCATTGATTAGCTCTAGTAATTTTCTGGTAGAGTCTTTAGGGTTTTCTATGTAGAGGATCATGTCATCTGCAACCAGTGAGAGTTTTACTTCTTCTTTTCCTATCTGGATTCCATTTACTTCTTTTTCTGCTCTGATTGCCGTGGCCAGAACTTCCAACACTATGTTGAATAGTAGTGGTGAGAGTGGGCACCCTTGTCTTGTTCCTGATTTCAGGGGAAATGCCTTCAATTTTTCACCATTGAGGGTGATGCTTGCTGTGGGTTTGTCATATATAGCTTTGATTATTTTGAGGTATGTTCCTTCTATTCCTGCTTTTTGGAGAGTTTTAATCATAAATGAGTGTTGAATTTTGTCAAAGGCTTTCTCTGCATCTATTGAGATAATCATATGGTTTTTATCTTTCAATTTGTTAATGTGGTGTATTACATTGATTGATTTGCGGATATTAAAGAATCCTTGCATTCCTGGGATAAAGCCCACTTGGTCATGGTGTATGATTTTTTTAATATGTTGTTGGATTCTGTTTGCTAGAATTTTGTTAAGGATTTTTGCATCTATGTTCATCAGTGATATTGGCCTGGAGTTTTCTTTTTTTGTGGCATCTTTGTCTGGTTTTGGAATTAGGGTGATGGTGGCCTCATAGAATGAGTTTGGAAGCTTACCTTCTTCTGCAATTTTCTGGAAGAGTTTGAGTAAGATAGGTGTTAGCTCTTCTCTAAATTTTTGGTAGAATTCAGCTGTGAAGCCATCTGGTCCTGGGCTTTTGTTTGCTGGAAGATTTTTGATGACAGTTTCGATTTCCTTGCTTGTGATGGGTCTGTTAAGATCTTCTATTTCTTCCTGGTTCAGTTTTGGAAAGTTATACTTTTCTAAGAATTTGTCCATTTCATCCAAGTTGTCCATTTTATTGGCATAGAGCTGCTGGTAGTAGTCTCTTATGATCCTTTGTATTTCAGTGTTGTCTGTTGTGATCTCTCCATTTTCATTTCTAATTTTGTTAATTTGGTTTTTCTCTCTTTGTTTCTTAATGAGTCTTGCTAATGGTTTGTCAATTTTGTTTATTTTTTCAAAAAACCAGCTTTTAGCTTTGTTGATTTTTGCTATGGTCTCTTTAGTTTCTTTTGCATTTATTTCTGCCCTGATTTTTAAGATTTCTTTCCTTCTGCTAACTCTGGGGTTCTTCATTTCTTCCTTCTCTAATTGCTTTAGGTGTAGAGTTAGGTTATTTAATTGTTTTTTTCCTGTTTCTTGATGTAAGCCTGTAATGCTATGAACCTTCCCCTTAGCACTGCTTAAAGATCTAAATGTAAGACCAGAAACTATAAAACTCCTAGAGGAGAACATAGGCAAAACACTCTCCGACATAAATCACAGCAAGATCCTCTATGACCCACCTCCCAGAATATTGGAAATAAAAGCAAAACTAAAAAATGGGACCTAATGAAACTTAAAAGCTTTTGCACTACAAAGGAAACTATAAGTAAGGTGAAAAGACAGCCCTCAGATTGGGAGAAAATAATAGCAAATGAAGAAACAGACAAAGGATTAATCTCAAAAATATACAAGCAACTCCTGCAGCTCAATTCCCGAAAAATAAATGACCCAATCAAAAAATGGGCCAAAGAACTAAACAGACATTTCTCCAAAGAAGACATACAGATGGCTAACAAACACATGAAAAGATGCTCAACATCACTCATTATTAGAGAAATGCAAATCAAAACCACAATGAGGTACCATTATACGCCAGTCAGGATGGCTGCTATCCAAAAGTCTACAAGCAATAAATGCTGGAGAGGGTGTGGAGAAAAGGGAACCCTCTTACACTGTTGGTGGGAATGCAAACTAGTCCAGCCGCTATGGAAAACAGTGTGGAGATTTCTTAAAAACTGGAAATAGAATTGCCATATGACCCAGCAATCCCACTTCTGGGCATACACACTGAGGAAACCAGATCTGAAAGAGACAGGTGTACCCCAATGTTCATCGCAGCACTGTTTATAATAGCCAGGACATGGAAGCAACCTAGATGCCCATCAGCAGATGAATGGATAAGGAAGCTGTGGTACATATACACCATGGAATATTACTCAGCCATGAAAAAGAATTCATTTGAACCAGTCCTAATGAGATGGATGAAGCTGGAGCCCATTATACAGAGTAAAGTAAGCCAGAAAGATAAAGAACATTACAGCATACTGACACATGTATATGGAATTTAGAAAGGTGATAACGATAACCCTATATGCAGAACAGAAAAAGAGACACAGAAATACAGAACAGACTTTTGAACTTTGTGGGAGAATGTGAGGGTGGGATTTTTCAAAATAACAGCATGTATACTATCTATGGTGAAACAGATCACCAGCCCAGGTGGGATGCACGAGACAAGTGCTCCGGCCTGGTGCACTGGGAAGACCCAGAGGAATCGGGTGGAGAGGGAGGTGGGAGGGGGGATCGGGACAGGGAATACATGTAAATCCATGGCTGATTCATATCAATGTATGACAAAACCCACTGGAAAAAAAATAATAATAATAAAAATTAAAAAAAAAAACAAACAAACAAAAAAAAAAAAACATGAAGAGCCTGAAAAGTAGTGAAAAATATGAAGAGCTTCAAAAGGTGTCAAAAATATGAGGAGCATGAAACGTTCTGAAAAATAGGAGGATCATGAACTTGTGTTGAAAAACATGAAGAGCATGAAAAGGTGTGAAAATTATGAAGAGCTTCAAAATTTCTAAAAATATGAGGAGCATGAAACAGTCTGATAAATAGGAGGAGCATGAAGCGGAGTTGAAAAACATGAAGAGCCTGAAAAGGTGTGAAATATATGAAGAGCTTCAAAAGGTGTCAAAAATATGAGGAGCATGAAACGGTCTGAAAAATTGGAGGAGTATGAAGCGGTGTTGAGAAAATGAAGAGCCTGAAAAGGTGTGAAAAATATGAAGAGCTTCAAAAGGTGTGAAAAATATGAGGAGCATGAAACGGTCTGAAAAAGTGGAGGAGCATGAAGCGGTGTTCAAAAACATGAAGAGCCTGAAAATGTGTGAAAATTATGAAGAGCTTCAAAAGGTGTCAAAAATATGAGGCCCATTAAATGGTCTGAAAATGGAGGAGCATGAAGCAGTGTTGAAAACATGAAGAGCCAGAAAAGGTGTGAAATATATGAAGAGCTTCAAAAGGTGTTAAAAATATGAAGAGCTTCAAAAGTTGTCAAAAATATGAGGATCAAGTAACGGTCTGAAAAATAGGTGGAGCGGAAAGTGGTGTTGAAAAACATGAAGAGCCTGAAAAGTTGTGAAAAATATGAAGAGCTTCAAAAGGTGTCAACCATATGAGGAGCATGAAACAGTCTGAAAAATAGGAGGAGCATGAAACGGTGTTGAAAAACATGAAGTAATTAAAAGGTGTGAAAAATATGAAGAGCTTCAAAAGGTGTCAAAAATATGAGGAGCATGAAACGGTCTGAAAAATAGGTGGAACATGAAGTGGTGTTGAAAACCATGAAGAGCCTGAAAAGGTGTGAGATATATGAAGAGATTCAAAACGTGTCAAAAATAGAAGTAGCAGGAAACGGTGTTCAAAAACATGAAGAGCCTGAATATGTGTGAAAAATATGAAGAGCTTCAAAAGGTGTGAAAAATATGAGGAGCATGAAACGGTCTGAAAAAATAGGTGGAACATGAAGCAGTGTTAAAAAACATGAAGAGCCTGAAAAAGTGAGAAAAATATGAAGAGCTTCAAAAGGTGTTAAAAATATGAAGAGCTTCAAAAGTTGTCAAAAATATGAGGATCAAGTAAAGGTCTGAAAAATAGGTGGAGCAGGAAGTGGTGTTGAAAATCATGAAGAGCCTTAAAAGGTGTGAAAAATATGAAGAGCTTCAAAAGGTGTCAAAAATATGAGGAACATGAAACGGTCTAAAAATAGGAGGAGAATCAAGCGGTATTGACAAACATGAAGAGCCTGAAAAGGTGTGACCAACATAAAGAGCTTTAAAAGGTGTCAAAAACATGAGGAGAATGAAACGGTCTGAAAAAAAGGAGGAGCATGAAACGACGTTGAAATACATGAAGAGCCTGAAAAATGTGAGAAATATATGAGGAGCTTCAAAAGGTGTCAAAAATATGAGGGGCAAGAAACTGTCTGAAAAATAAGGTGGAGCATGAAGTGGTGTGAAAAACATGAAGAGACTGAAAAGGTGTGAAAAACATGAAGAGCTTCAAAACATGTCAAAAATATGAGGAGCATGAAACGGTCTGAAAAATAGGAGGAGCATGAAGTGCTGATGAAAAACATGAAGAGCCAGAAAAGGCGTGAGATATATGAAGAGCTTCAAAACGTGTCAAAAATATGAGGAGCATGAAACAGTCTGAAAAATAGGAGGAGCATGAAACGGTGTTGAAAAACATGAAGTGCATGAAAAGGTGTGAAAAATATGAAGAGCTTCAAAAGGTGTCAAAAATATGAGGAGCATGAAACGGAGAGAAAAATAGGAGGATCATGAACTTGTGTTGAAAAACATGAAGAGCATGAAAAGGTGTGAAAATTATGAAGAGCTTCAAAATTTCTAAAAAATGTGAGGAGCATGAAACAGTCTGATAAATAGGAGGAGCATGAAGCGGAGTTGAAAAACATGAAGAGCCTGAAAAGGTGTGAAATATATGAAGAGCTTCAAAAGGTGTCAAAAATATGAGGAGCATGAAACGGTCTGAAAAATTGGAGGAGTATGAAGCGGTGTTGAGAAAATGAAGAGCCTGAAAAGGTGTGAAAAATATGAAGAGCTTCAAAAGGTGTGAAAAATATGAGGAGCATGAAACGGTCTGAAAAAGTGGAGGAGCATGAAGCGGTGTTCAAAAACATGAAGAGCCTGAAAATGTGTGAAAATTATGAAGAGCTTCAAAAGGTGTCAAAAATATGAGGGCCATTAAATGGTCTGAAAATGGAGGAGCATGAAGCAGTGTTGAAAACATGAAGAGCCAGAAAAGGTGTGAAATATATGAAGAGCTTCAAAAGTTGTCAAAAATATGAGGATCAAGTAACGGTCTGAAAAACAGGTGGAGCAGAAAGTGGTGTTGAAAAACATGAAGAGCCTGAAAAGTTGTGAAAAATATGAAGAGCTTCAAAAGGTGTCAACCATATGAGGAGCATGAAACAGTCTGAAAAATAGGAGGAGCATGAAACGGTGTTGAAAAACATGAAGTAATTAAAAGGTGTGAAAAATATGAAGAGCTTCAAAAGGTGTCAAAAATATGAGGAGCATGAAACGGTCTGAAAAATAGGTGGAACATGAAGTGGTGTTGAAAAACATGAAGAGCCTGAAAAGGTGTGAGATATATGAAGAGATTCAAAAGGTGTTAAAAATATGAAGAGCTTCAAAAGTTGTCAAAAATATGAGGATCAAGTAACGGTCTGAAAAATATGTGGAGCAGGAAGTGGTGTTGAAAATCATGAAGAGCCTTAAAAGGTGTGAAAAATATGAAGAGCTTCAAAAGGTGTCAAAAATATGAGGAACATGAAACGGTCTAAAAATAGGAGGAGAATCAAGCGGTATTGACAAACATGAAGAGCCTGAAAAGGTGTGACCAACATAAAGAGCTTTAAAAGGTGTCAAAAACATGAGGAGAATGAAACGGTCTGAAAAAAAGGAGGAGCATGAAACGACGTTGAAATACATGAAGAGCCTGAAAAATGTGTGAAATATATGAGGAGCTTCAAAAGGTGTCAAAAATATGAGGGGCAAGAAACTGTCTGAAAAATAAGGTGGAGCATGAAGTGGTGTGAAAAACATGAAGAGACTGAAAAGGTGTGAAAAACATGAAGAGCTTCAAAACATGTCAAAAATATGAGGAGCATGAAACGGTCTGAAAAATAGGAGGAGCATGAAGTGCTGATGAAAAACATGAAGAGCCAGAAAAGGCGTGAGATATATGAAGAGCTTCAAAACGTGTCAAAAATATGAGGAGCATGAAACAGTCTGAAAAATAGGAGGAGCATGAAACGGTGTTGAAAAACATGAAGTGCATGAAAAGGTGTGAAAAATATGAAGAGCTTCAAAAGGTGTCAAAAATATGAGGAGCATGAAACGGAGAGAAAAATAGGAGGATCATGAACTTGTGTTGAAAAACATGAAGAGCCTGAAAAGGCGTGAAAAATATGAAGAGGTTCAAAAGGTGTGAAAAATACCAGGAGCATGAAACGGTCTGAAAAAGAGGAGGAGCATGAAGCCGTGTTCAAAAACATGAAGAGCCTGAAAAGGTGTGAAATATATGAAGAGTTTCAAAAGGTGTCAAAATAGGAGTAGCATGAAACGGTGTTCAAAAACACGAAGAGCCTGAAAAGGTGTGAAATATATGAAGAGCTTCAAAAGGTGTCAAAAATAGGAGTAGCATGAAACGGTGTTCAAACACAGGAAGAGCCTGAATATGTGGGAAAAATATTAAGATCTTCAAAAGCTGTCAAAAATATGAGGAGCATGAAACAGTCTGAAATATAGGAGGATCATGAAATGGTGTTGAAAAACATGAAGTGCTTGGAAAGGTGTGAAAAATATGAAGAGCTTCAAAAGTTTCAAAAATATGATGAGCATGAAAAGGTCTGAAAAATAGAAGTAGCAAGAAGTGTTGTTGAAAAACATGAAGAGCCTGAAAAGGTGTGAAAAATATGCAGAGCTTCAAAATGTGTCAAAAATATGAGGAGCATGAAACGGTCTGAAAAACAGGAGGAGCATGAAATGGTGTTCAAAAAACATGAAGAGCCTGAAAAGTAGTGAAAAATATGAAAGCTTCAAAAGGGGTCAAAAACATGAGGAACATGAAACGTTGTAAAAAATAGGAGGAGCATGAAGTTGTGTTGAAAAACATGAAGAGCCTGAAAAGGTGTGAAAATTATGAAGAGCTTCAAAATTTCTCAAAAATATGAGGAGCATGAAACAGTCTGATAAATAGGAGGTGCATGAAGCGGAGTTGAAAAACATGAAGAGCCGGAAAAAATGTGAAAAATATGAAGAGCTTCAAAATTTCTCAAAATTATGAGGAGCATGAAACAGTCTGATAAATAGGAGGAGCATGATCGGTGTTCAAAAACATGAAGAACCTGAAAAGGTGTGAAAAATATGAAGGGTTTCAAAAATGTCAAAAATATGAGGAGCATGAAATGGTCTGAAAAATAGGAGGAGCAAGAAGTGGTGTTCAAAAACATGAAGAGCCTGAAAAGAAGTGAAAAATATGAAGAGCTTCAAAAGGAGTCAAAAATATGAGGATCATGAAACGTTCTGAAATATAGGAGGAGCATGAAGTTGTGTTGAAAAACATGAAGTGCCTGAAAATGTGTGAAAATTATGAAGAGCTTCAAAATTTTTCTAAAATATGAGGAGCATGAAACAGTCTGATAAATAGGAGGACAATTAAGCGGAGTTGAAAAACATGAAGAGCCTGAAAAGGTGTGAAATATTTGAAGAGCTTCAAAAGTTGTCAAAAATATGAGGTGGATGAAACAGTCTATAAAATTGGAGGAGCGTGAAACGGTCTTGAAAAACATGAAGTGCATGAAAAGGTGTGAAAAATATGAAGAGCTTCAAAAGGTGTCAAAAATATGAGGAACTTGAAAAGTCTGAAGAATCGGAGGAGCATGAAGTGGTGTTGAAAACAAGAAGAGCATGAAAAGGTTTGAAAAATATGAAGAGCTTCAAAAATTGTGAAAAATATGAGGAGCATGAAACGGTCTAAAAATTAGGAAGAGCATGAAGTGGTGATGAAAAACTGAAGAGCCTGAAAAGGTGTGAAAAATATGAGGAGCATGAAACGGTCTGAAAAATAGCAGGAGCATGAAACGGTATTGAAAAACATGAAGAGCATGAAAATGTGTGAAAAATATGAAGAGCTTCAAAAGGTGTCAAAAATATGAGGTGCATGAAACAGTCTGAAATCTAGGAGGAACATGAAGTGTTGTTGAAAAACATGAAGAGCCTGAAAATGTGTGAAAAATATCAAGAGCTTCAAAAGGTGTCAATAATATGAGGAGCATGAAATGGTCTGAAAAGTAGGAGGAGCATGAAGCGGTGTTGAAAAACATGAAGAGCCTGAAAGGTGTGAAATATATGAAGAGCTTCAAAAGGTGTCAAAAAATGAGGAGAATGAAACGGTCTGAAAAATAGGAGGAGCATGAAGCGGTGTAGAAAAACATGAGTAGCCTGAAAACGTGTGAAATATATGAAGAGCTTCAAAAGGTGTGAAAATATGAAGAGCTTCAAAAGGTGTCAAATATGAGATGAGCATGAAACGGTCTGAAAAATAGGAGGAGCATGAAACGGTGTTCAAAAACATGAAGAACCTGAAAAGGTGTGAAACATATGAAGAGCTTCAAAAGGTGTAAAAAATATGAGGAGCATGAAACGGTCTGAAAAATAGGAGGAGCATGAAGCGGTGTTGAAAAACATGATGAGCGTGAAAAGGTGTGAAAAATATGAAGAGCTATAAAAGGTGTGAAAAATATTTGGAGCATGAAACGATCTGAAGAATATGAGGATCATGAAAGGGTGTTGAAAAACATGAAGAGCCTGAAAAGGTGTGAAAAATATGAAGAGCTTCAAAATGTGTCAAAAATATGAGGAGCATGACACGGTCTGAAAAATAGGAGGGGCATGAAGCGGTGTTGAAAAACATGAAGAGCCTGAAAAGGTGTGAAAAATATGAAGAGCTTCAAAGGGTGTGAAATACATGAGGAGCATGAAACGGTCTGAAAAATATGACGAGCATGAAGCTGGGCTCAAAAACACCAAGAGCCTTAAAAGGTGTGAAAAATATGCAGAGCTTCAAAAGGTGTCAAAATTATGAGGAGCATGAAACGGTCTGAAAAATAAGAGGAGCATGAAGTGGTGATGAAAAATATGAAGAGTCTGAAAAGGCATGAAAAATATGAAGAGGTTCAAAAGGTGTGAAAAATACCAGGAGCATGAAACGGTCTGAAAAAGAGGAGGAGCATGAAGCAGTGTTCAAAAACATGAAGAGCCTGAAAAGGTGTGAAATATATGAAGAGTTTCAAAAGGTGTCAAAATAGGAGTAGCATGAAACGGTGTTCAAAAACATGAAGAGCCTGAAAAGGTGTGAAATATATGAAGAGCTTCAAAAGGTGTCAAAAATAGGAGTAGCATGAAACGGTGTTCAAACACATGAAGAGCCTGAATATGTGGGAAAAATATTAAGAGCTTCAAAAGCTGTCAAAAATATGAGGAGCATGAAACAGTCTGAAATATAGGAGGATCATGAAATGGTGTTGAAAAACATGAAGTGCCTGGAAAGGTGTGAAAAATATGAAGAGCTTCAAACGGTGTCAAAAATATGAGGAGCATGAAACGGTCTGAAAAAGAGGAGGAGCATGAAGCGCTGTTCAAAAACATGAACAGCCTGAGAAGGTGTGAAAAATATGAAGAGCTTCAAACGTTTCAAAAATATGATGAGCATGAAAAGGTCTGAAAAATAGAAGTAGCAAGAAGTGTTGTTGAAAAACATGAAGAGCCTGAAAAGGTGTGAAAAATATGCAGAGCTTCAAAAGGTGTCAAAAATATGAGGAGCATGAAACGGTCTGAAAAACAGGAGGAGCATGAAATGGTGTTCAAAAACATGAAGAGCGTGAAAAGTAGTGAAAAATATGAAAGCTTCAAAAGGGGTCAAAAATATGAGGAACATGAAACGTTGTAAAAAATAGGAGGAGCATGAAGTTGTGTTGAAAAACATGAAGAGCCTGAAAAGGTGTGAAAATTATGAAGAGCTTCAAAATTTCTCAAAAATATGAGGAGCATGAAACAGTCTGATAAAGAGGAGGTGCATGAAGCGGAGTTGAAAAACATGAAGAGCCGGAAAAAATGTGAAAAATATGAAAAGCTTCAAAATTTCTCAAAAATATGAGGAGCATGAAACAGTCTGATAAATAGGAGGAGCATGATCGGTGTTCAAAAACATGAAGAACCTGAAAAGGTGTGAAAAATATGAAGGGCTTCAAAAATGTCAAAAATATGAGGAGCATGAAATGGTCTGAAAAATAGGAGGAGCAAGAAGTGGTGTTGAAAAACATGAAGAACCTGAAAAGGTGTGAAAAATATGAAGGGCTTCAAAAATGTCAAAAATATGAGGAGCATGAAACGGTCTGAAAAATAGGAGGAGCATGAAACGGTGTTCAAAAACATGAAGAGACTGAAAAGAAGTGAAAAATATGAAGAGCTTCAAAAGGAGTCAAAAATATGAGGATCATGAAACGTTCTGAAATATAGGAGGAGCATGAAGTTGTGTTGAAAAACATGAAGTGCCTGAAAATGTGTGAAAATTATGAAGAGCTTCAAAATTTTTCTAAAATATGAGGAGCATGAAACAGTCTGATAAATAGGAGGACAATTAAGCGGAGTTGAAAAACATGAAGAGCCTGAAAAGGTGTGAAATATTTGAAGAGCTTCAAAAGTTGTCAAAAATATGAGGTGGATGAAACAGTCTATAAAATTGGAGGAGCGTGAAACGGTCTTGAAAAACATGAAGTGCATGAAAAGGTGTGAAAAATATGAAGAGCTTCAAAAGGTGTCAAAAATATGAGGAACTTGAAAAGTCTGAAGAATCGGAGGAGCATGAAGTGGTGTTGAAAACAAGAAGAGCATGAAAAGGTTTGAAAAATATGAAGAGCTTCAAAAATTGTGAAAAATATGAGGAGCATGAAACGGTCTAAAAATTAGGAAGAGCATGAAGTGGTGATGAAAAACTGAAGAGCCTGAAAAGGTGTGAAAAATATGAGGAGCATGAAACGGTCTGAAAAATAGGAGGAGCATGAAGCGGAGTTGAAAAACATGAAGAGCCGGAAAAAATGTGAAAAATATGAAAAGCTTCAAAATTTCTCAAAAATATGAGGAGCATGAAACAGTCTGATAAATAGGAGGAGCATGATCGGTGTTCAAAAACATGAAGAACCTGAAAAGGTGTGAAAAATATGAAGGGCTTCAAAAATGTCAAAAATATGAGGAGCATGACACGGTCTGAAAAATAGGAGGAGCATGAAGCAGTGTTGAAAAACATGAAGAGCCTGAAAAGGTGTGAAAAATATGAAGAGCTTCAAAGGGTGTGAAATACATGAGGAGCATGAAACGGTCTGAAAAATATGACGAGCATGAAGCTGGGCTCAAAAACACCAAGAGCCTTAAAAGGTGTGAAAAATATGCAGAGCTTCAAAAGGTGTCAAAATTATGAGGAGCATGAAACGGTCTGAAAAATAAGAGGAGCATGAAGTGGTGATGAAAAATATGAAGAGTCTGAAAAGGCATGAAAAATATGAAGAGGTTCAAAAGGTGTGAAAAATACCACGAGCATGAAACGGTCTGAAAAAGAGGAGGAGCATGAAGCAGTGTTCAAAAACATGAAGAGCCTGAAAAGGTGTGAAATAAATGAAGAGTTTCAAAAGGTGTCAAAATAGGAGTAGCATGAAACGGTGTTCAAAAACATGAAGAGCCTGAAAAGGTGTGAAATATATGAAGAGCTTCAAAAGGTGTGAAAAATAGGAGTAGCATGAAACGGTGTTCAAACACATGAAGAGCCTGAATATTTGGGAAAAATATTAAGAGCTTCAAAAGCTGTCAAAAATATGAGGAGCATGAAACAGTCTGAAATATAGGAGGATCATGAAATGGTGTTGAAAAACATGAAGTGCCTGGAAAGGTGTGAAAAATATGAAGAGCTTCAAACGGTGTCAAAAATATGAGGAGCATGAAACGGTCTGAAAAAGAGGAGGAGCATGAAGCGCTGTTCAAAAACATGAACAGCCTGAGAAGGTGTGAAAAATATGAAGAGCTTCAAACGTTTCAAAAATATGATGAGCATGAAAAGGTCTGAAAAACAGGAGGAGCATGAAATGGTGTTCAAAAACATGAAGAGAGTGAAAAGTAGTGAAAAATATGAAAGCTTCAAAAGGGGTCAAAAATATGAGGAACATGAAACGTTGTAAAAAATAGGAGGAGCATGAAGTTGTGTTGAAAAACATGAAGAGCCTGAAAAGGTGTGAAAATTATGAAGAGCTTCAAAATTTCTCAAAAATATGAGGAGCATGAAACAGTCTGATAAATAGGAGGTGCATGAAGCGGAGTTGAAAAACATGAAGAGCCGGAAAAAATGTGAAAAATATGAAAAGCTTCAAAATTTCTCAAAAATATGAGGAGCATGAAACAGTCTGATAAATAGGAGGAGCATGATCGGTGTTCAAAAACATGAAGAACCTGAAAAGGTGTGAAAAATATGAAGGGCTTCAAAAATGTCAAAAATATGAGGAGCATGAAATGGTCTGAAAAATAGGAGGAGCAAGAAGTGGTGTTGAAAAACATGAAGAACCTGAAAAGGTGTGAAAAATATGAAAGGCTTCAAAAATGTCAAAAATATGAGGAGCATGAAACAGTCTGAAAAATAGGAGGAGCATGAAACGGTGTTCAAAAACATGAAGAGCCTGAAAAGAAGTGAAAAATATGAAGAGCTTCAAAAGGAGTCAAAAATATGAGGATCATGAAACGTTCTGAAATATAGGAGGAGCATGAAGTTGTGTTGAAAAACATGAAGTGCCTGAAAATGTGTGAAAATTATGAAGAGCTTCAAAATTTTTCTAAAATATGAGGAGCATGAAACAGTCTGATAAATAGGAGGACAATTAAGCGGAGTTGAAAAACATGAAGAGCCTGAAAAGGTGTGAAATATTTGAAGAGCTTCAAAAGTTGTCAAAAATATGAGGTGGATGAAACAGTCTATAAAATTGGAGGAGCGTGAAACGGTCTTGAAAAACATGAAGTGCATGAAAAGGTGTGAAAAATATGAAGAGCTTCAAAAGGTGTCAAAAATATGAGGAACTTGAAAAGTCTGAAGAATCGGAGGAGCATGAAGTGGTGTTGAAAACAAGAAGAGCATGAAAAGGTTTGAAAAATATGAAGAGCTTCAAAAATTGTGAAAAATATGAGGAGCATGAAACGGTCTAAAAATTAGGAAGAGCATGAAGTGGTGATGAAAAACTGAAGAGCCTGAAAAGGTGTGAAAAATATGAGGAGTATGAAACGGTCTGAAAAATAGCAGGAGCATGAAACGGTATTGAAAAACATGAAGAGCATGAAAATGTGTGAAAAATATGAAGAGCTTCAAAAGGTGTCAAAAATATGAGGTGCATGAAACAGTCTGAAAACTATGAGGAACATGAAGTGTTGTTGAAAAACATGAAGAGCCTGAAAATGTGTGAAAAATATCAAGAGCTTCAAAAGGTGTCAATAATATGAGGAGCATGAAATGGTCTGAAAAATAGGAGGAGCATGAAGCGGTGATCAAAAACATGAAGAGCCTGAAAAGCAGTGAAATATATGAAGAGCTTCAAAAGGTGTCAAAAATGTGAGGAACATGAAACGGTCTGAAAAATAGAAGGAGCATGAAGCGGTGTTCAAAACATGAAGAGCCTGAAATGGTGTGAAAAATATGAAGAGCCTCAAAAGGTGTGAAAAATATGAAGAGCTTCAAAAGTTGTAAAAAATGAGATGAGCATGAAACGGTGTGAAAAATAGGAGGAGCATGAAGCGGTGTTGAAAAGGATGAAGAGCCTGAAAAGGTGTGAAAAATATGAGAGCTTCAAAGGCAGTCAAGTATATGAGGAGCATGAAACAGTCTAAAAAATTGGGGGAGCATGAAGCGGTGTTGAAAAGGATGAAGAGCCTGAAAAGATGTGATAAATATTACGAGCTTCAAAAGGTGTCAAAAATATGAGTAGCATGAAACGGTCTGAAAAATAGGAGGAGCATGAAGCGGTGTTGAAAAACATGAAGAGCCTGAAAAGGTGTGAAAAATATGAAGAGCTTCAAAATGTGTGAAAAATATGAGGAACATGAAACGGTCTGAAAAATAGATGGAGCAAGAAGCGGTGTTGAAAAACAAGAAGAGCCTGAAAAGGTGTGAAAAATATGAAGAGCTTCAAAGGTGTGAAAATTATGAAGAGCTTCAAAAGGTGTGAAAAATATGAAGAGCTTCAAGAGGTGTCAAAAATGAGGTGAGCATGAAACGGTCTATAAAATAGGAGGAGCATGAAGTGGTGTTGAAAAACATGAAGAGCCTGAAAAGGTTTGAAAAATATGAAGAGCTTCAAAAGGTGTCAAAAGTGTGATGTTCAAGAAAGAGACTGAAAAATAGGAGGAGGATGAAGCGGTGTTGAAAAACAAGGAGAGCCTGAAAAGGTGAAAAAAATAAGAAGAGATTCAAAAGGTGTCAAATATATGAGGAGCTTGAAACGGTATGAAAAATAGGAGGATCATGAAGCGGTGCTGAAAAAATGAAGAGCCTGAAAAGTTTTGAAAAATATGAAGAGCTTCAAAAGGTGTCAAAGATATGAGGAGCACGAAACGGTCTGAAAAACAGGAGGAGCATGAAGCGGTGTTGAAAAACAAGGAGAGCCTGAAAAGATGTGAAATATATGAAGAGCTTCAAAAGGTGTCAAAAATATGAGGAGCATGAAACGGTCTGAAAAATAGGAGGAGCATGAAGCGGTGTTGAAAAACATGAAGAGCCTGTAAAGGTGTGAAAAATAGGAAGAGCTTCAAAAGTTGTCAAAAATATGAGGAGCATGAAACGGTCCTAAAAATAGGAGGAGCATGAAGTGGTGTTGAAAAACATGAAGAGCCTGAAAAGGTGTGAAAAATCTGAAGAGCTTGAAAACGTGTCAAAACTATGAGGAGCACGAAACGTCTGAAAAATAAGAGGAGACTGAAGTGATGTTGAAAAAAAAAAAGAGCCTGAAAATGTGTGAAAAATACGAAGAGATTCAAAAGTTGTCAAAAATATGAGGAGCATGAAACGGTCCTAAAAATAGGAGGAGCATGAAGTGGTGTTGAAAAACATGAAGAGTCTGAAAAGGTGTGAAAAATATGAAGAGCTTCAAAATTTTTGAAATACATGCGGAGGTTTATACGGTCTGAAAAACAGGAGGATCATGAGGCGGTGTTGAAAAACATGAAGAGCCTGAAAATGTGTGAAAAATATGAAGAGCTTCAAAATTTTTGAAATAAATGCGGAGGTTTATACGGTCTGAAAAACAGGAGGATCATGAAGCGGTGTTGAAAAACATGAAGAGCCTGAAATGGCGTGAAAAATATGAAGAGCTGCAAAAGGTGTCAAAAATATGAGGAGCATGAAACGGTCTGAAAAATAGGAGGAGCATGAAGCGGTGTTGAAAAACATGAAGAGCCTGAAAAGGTGTGAAAAATATGAAGAGCTTCAAAAGGTGTGAAAAATATGAAGAGCTTAAAAAAGTGACAAAATTGAGATGAGCAAGAAACGTCCTGAATAACATGAGGAACATGAACTGGTGTTGAAAAACATGTAGAGCCTGAAAAGGTGTGAAATATATGAAGAGCTTCAAAAGTTGTCAAAAATATGAGGAGCATGAAACGGTCTGAAAAATAGGAGGAGCATGAAGCAGTGTTGAAAAACATGAAGATTCTGAAAAGGTATGAAAATTATGAAGAGCTTCAAAAGGTGAGAAAAATATGAAGAGCTTCAAAAGGTGTGAAATACATGAGGAGCATGAAACGGTCTGAAAAATAGGAGGAGCATGAAGCGGTGTTCAAAAACATGAAGAGCCTGAAAAGCAGTGAAATATATGAAGAGCTTCAAAAGGTGTCAAAAATGTGAGGAACATGAAACGGTCTGAAAAATAGAAGGAGCATGAAGCGGTGTTCAAAACATGAAGAGCCTGAAATGGTGTGAAAAATATGAAGAGCCTCAAAAGGTGTGAAAAATATGAAGAGCTTCAAAAGTTGTAAAAAATGAGATGAGCATGAAACGGTGTGAAAAATAGGAGGAGCATGAAGCGGTGTTGAAAAGGATGAAGAGCCTGAAAAGGTGTGAAAAATATGAGAGCTTCAAAAGCAGTCAAGTATATGAGGAGCATGAAACAGTCTAAAAAATTGGGGGAGCATGAAGCGGTGTTGAAAAGGATGAAGAACCTGAAAAGATGTGATAAATATTAAGAGCTTCAAAAGGTGTCAAAAATATGAGGAGCATGAAACGGTCTGAAAAATAGGAGGAGCATGAAGCGGTGTTGAAAAACATGAAGAGCCTGAAAAGGTGTGAAAAATATGAAGAGCTTCAAAATGTGTGAAAAATATGAGGAACATGAAACGGTCTGAAAAATAGATGGAGCAAGAAGCGGTGTTGAAAAACAAGAAGAGCCTGAAAAGGTGTGAAAAATATGAAGAGCTTCAAGAGGTGTCAAAAATGAGGTGAGCATGAAACGGTCTATAAAATAGGAGGAGCATGAAGTGGTGTTGAAAAACATGAAGAGCCTGAAAAGGTTTGAAAAATATGAAGAGCTTCAAAAGGTGTCAAAAGTGTGATGTTCAAGAAAGAGACTGAAAAATAGGAGGAGGATGAAGCGGTGTTGAAAAACATGAAGAGCCTGAAAAGGTGTGAAAATATGAAGAGCTTCAAAAGTTGTCAAAAATATGAGGAGCATGGAAAGGACTGAAAAATAGCAGGAGCATGAAGCGGTGTTGAAAAACAAGGAGAGCCTGAAAAGGTGAAAAAAATAAGAAGAGATTCAAAAGGTGTCAAATATATGAGGAGCTTGAAACGGTATGAAAAATAGGAGGATCATGAAGCGGTGCTGAAGAAATGAAGAGCCTGAAAAGTTTTGAAAAATATGAAGAGCTTCAAAAGGTGTCAAAGATATGAGGAGCACGAAACGGTCTGAAAAACAGGAGGAGCATGAAGCGGTGTTGAAAAACAAGGAGAGCCTGAAAAGATGTGAAATATATGAAGAGCTTCAAAAGGTGTCAAAAATATGAGGAGCATGAAACGGTCTGAAAAATAGGAGGAGCATGAAGCGGTGTTGAAAAACATGAAGAGCCTGTAAAGGTGTGAAAAATACGAAGAGCTTCAAAAGTTGTCAAAAATATGAGGAGCATGAAACGGTCCTAAAAATAGGAGGAGCATGAAGTGGTGTTGAAAAACATGAAGAGCCTGAAAAGGTGTGAAAAATATGAAGAGCTTGAAAACGTGTCAAAACTATGAGGAGCACGAAACGTCTGAAAAATAAGAGGAGACTGAAGTGATGTTGAAAAAAAAAAGAGCCTGAAAAGGTGTGAAAAATACGAAGAGATTCAAAAGTTGTCAAAAATATGAGGAGCATGAAACGGTCCTAAAAATAGGAGGAGCATGAAGTGGTGTTGAAAAACATGAAGAGTCTGAAAAGGTGTGAAAAATATGAAGAGCTTCAAAATTTTTGAAATACATGCGGAGGTTTATACGGTCTGAAAAACAGGAGGATCATGAGGCGGTGTTGAAAAACATGAAGAGCCTGAAAATGTGTGAAAAATATGAAGAGCTTCAAAATTTTTGAAATAAATGCGGAGGTTTATACGGTCTGAAAAACAGGAGGATCATGAAGCGGTGTTGAAAAACATGAAGAGCCTGAAATGGCGTGAAAAATATGAAGAGCTGCAAAAGGTGTCAAAAATATGAGGAGCATGAAACGGTCTGAAAAATAGGAGGAGCATGAAGCGGTGTTGAAAAACATGAAGAGCCTGAAAAGGTGTGAAAAATATGAAGAGCTTCAAAAGGTGTGAAAAATATGAAGAGCTTAAAAAAGTGACAAAATTGAGATGAGCAAGAAACGTCCTGAATAACATGAGGAACATGAAGTGGTGTTGAAAAACATGTAGAGCCTGAAAAGGTGTGAAATATATGAAGAGCTTCAAAAGTTGTCAAAAATATGAGGAGCATGAAACGGTCTGAAAAATAGGAGGAGCATGAAGCAGTGTTGAAAAACATGAAGATTCTGAAAAGGTATGAAAATTATGAAGAGCTTCAAAAGGTGAGAAAAATATGAAGAGCTTCAAAAGGTGTGAAATACATGAGGAGCATGAAACGGTCTGAAAAATAGGAGGAGCATGAAGCGGTGTTCAAAAACATGAAGAGCCTGAAAAGCAGTGAAATATATGAAGAGCTTCAAAAGGTGTCAAAAATGTGAGGAACATGAAACGGTCTGAAAAATAGAAGGAGCATGAAGCGGTGTTCAAAACATGAAGAGCCTGAAATGGTGTGAAAAATATGAAGAGCCTCAAAAGGTGTGAAAAATATGAAGAGCTTCAAAAGTTGTAAAAAATGAGATGAGCATGAAACGGTGTGAAAAATAGGAGGAGCATGAAGCGGTGTTGAAAAGGATGAAGAGCCTGAAAAGGTGTGAAAAATATGAGAGCTTCAAAAGCAGTCAAGTATATGAGGAGCATGAAACAGTCTAAAAAATTGGGGGAGCATGAAGCGGTGTTGAAAAGGATGAAGATCCTGAAAAGATGTGATAAATATTAAGAGCTTCAAAAGGTGTCAAAAATATGAGGAGCATGAAACGGTCTGAAAAAAAGGAGGAGCATGAAGCGGTGTTGAAAAACATGAAGAGCCTGAAAAGGTGTGAAAAATATGAAGAGCTTCAAAATGTGTGAAAAATATGAGGAACATGAAACGGTCTGAAAAATAGATGGAGCAAGAAGCGGTGTTGAAAAACAAGAAGAGCCTGAAAAGGTGTGAAAAATATGAAGAGCTTCAAAGGTGTGAAAATTATGAAGAGCTTCAAAAGGTGTGAAAAATATGAAGAGCTTCAAGAGGTGTCAAAAATGAGGTGAGCTTGAAACGGTCTATAAAATAGGAGGAGCATGAAATGGTGTTGAAAAACATGAAGAGCCTGAAAAGGTTTGAAAAATATGAAGAGCTTCAAAAGGTGTCAAAAGTGTGATGTTCAAGAAAGAGACTGAAAAATAGGAGGAGGATGAAGCGGTGTTGAAAAACATGAAGAGCCTGAAAAGGTGTGAAAATATGAAGAGCTTCAAAAGTTGTCAAAAATATGAGGAGCATGGAAAGGACTGAAAAATAGCAGGAGCATGAAGCGGTGTTGAAAAACAAGGAGAGCCTGAAAAGGTGAAAAAAATAAGAAGAGATTCAAAAGGTGTCAAATATATGAGGAGCTTGAAACGGTATGAAAAATAGGAGGATCATGAAGCGGTGCTGAAGAAATGAAGAGCCTGAAAAGTTTTGAAAAATATGAAGAGCTTCAAAAGGTGTCAAAGATATGAGGAGCACGAAACGGTCTGAAAAACAGGAGGAGCATGAAGCGGTGTTGAAAAACAAGGAGAGCCTGAAAAGATGTGAAATATATGAAGAGCTTCAAAAGGTGTCAAAAATATGAGGAGCATGAAACGGTCTGAAAAATAGGAGGAGCATGAAGCGGTGTTGAAAAACATGAAGAGCCTGTAAAGGTGTGAAAAATACGAAGAGCTTCAAAAGTTGTCAAAAATATGAGGAGCATGAAACGGTCCTAAAAATAGGAGGAGCATGAAGTGGTGTTGAAAAACATGAAGAGCCTGAAAAGGTGTGAAAAATATGAAGAGCTTGAAAACGTGTCAAAAATATGAGGAGCACGAAACGTCTGAAAAATAAGAGGAGACTGAAGTGATGTTGAAAAAAAAAAGAGCCTGAAAAGGTGTGAAAAATACGAAGAGATTCAAAAGTTGTCAAAAATATGAGGAGCATGAAACGGTCCTAAAAATAGGAGGAGCATGAAGTGGTGTTGAAAAACATGAAGAGTCTGAAAAGGTGTGAAAAATATGAAGAGCTTCAAAATTTTTGAAATACATGCGGAGGTTTATACGGTCTGAAAAACAGGAGGATCATGAGGCGGTGTTGAAAAACATGAAGAGCCTGAAAATGTGTGAAAAATATGAAGAGCTGCAAAAGGTGTCAAAAATATGAGGAGCATGAAACGGTCTGAAAAATAGGAGGAGCATGAAGCGGTGTTGAAAAACATGAAGAGCCTGAAAAGGTGTGAAAAATATGAAGAGCTTCAAAAGGTGTGAAAAATATGAAGAGCTTAAAAAGGTGACAAAATTGAGATGAGCAAGAAACGTCCTGAATAACATGAGGAACATGAAGTGGTGTTGAAAAACATGTAGAGCCTGAAAAGGTGTGAAATATATGAAGAGCTTCAAAAGTTGTCAAAAATATGAGGAGCATGAAACGGTCTGAAAAATAGGAGGAGCATGAAGCAGTGTTGAAAAACATGAAGATTCTGAAAAGGTAGGAAAAATATGAAGAGCTTCAAAAGGTGAGAAAAATATGAAGAGCTTCAAAAGGTGTGAAATACATGAGGAGCATGAAACGGTCTGAAAAATAGGAGGAGCATGAAGCGGTGTTCAAAAACATGAAGAGCCTGAAAATGTGTGAAAAACATGAAGAGCCTGAAAAGGTTTGAAATTTATGAGGAGCATGAAAAGGTCTGAAAAATAGGAGGAACATGAAACGGTGTTGAAAACCATGAAGGGCCTAAAAAGGTGTGAAAAATCTGAAGAGCTTCAAAAGGTGTGAAAAATATGAAGAGCTTTAATAGGTGTCAAAAATGAGATGAGCAAGAAACGGTCTGAATAATAGGAGGAACATGAAGTGGTGTTGAAAAACATGAAGAGCCTGAAAAGGTGTGAAATATATAAAGAGCTTCAAAAGGTGTCAAAAATATGAGGAGCATGAAACGGTCTGAAAAATAGGAGGAGCATGAAACGGAGTTCAAAAACATGAAGAGCCTGAAAAGGTGTGAAAAATATGAAGAGCTTCAAAACGTGTCAAAAATAAGAGGAGCATGAATGGTCTGAAAATTTGGAGGAGCATGAAGCGGTCTGAAAAATAGGAGGAGCATGAAACGGTGTTGAAAAACATTAAGAGCCGGAAAAGGTGGGAAAAATATTAAGAGCTTCAAAAGGTGTCAAAAATATGAGGAGCATGAAACGGTCCTAAAAATAGGAGGAGCATGAAGTGGTGTTGAAAAAATGAAGAGCCTGAAAAGGTGTGAAAAATATGAGAGCTTCAAAAGCTGTCAAGTATATGAGGAGCATGAAAAGGTCTGAAAAATTGGGGGAGCATTAAACGGTCTGAAAAATAGGAGGAGCATGAAACGGTGTTGAAAAACATGAAGAGCCGGAAAAGGTGGGAAAAATATTAAGAGCTTCAAAAGGTGTCAAAAATATGAGGAGCATGAAAAAGTCTGAAAAATTGGGGGAGCATGAAACGGTCTGAAAAATAGGAGGAGCATGAAACGGTGTTGAAAAACATGAAGAGCCGGAAAAGGTGGGAAAAATATTAAGAGCTTCAAAAGGTGTCAAAAATATGAGGAGCATGAAACGGTCCTAAAAATAGGAGGAGCATGAAGTGGTGTTGAAAAAATGAAGAGCCTGAAAAGGTGTGAAAAATTTGAAGAGCTTCAAAAGGTGTGAAAAATATGAAGAGCTTCAAAAGGTGTCAAAAATGAGATGAGCATGAAACGGTCTGAAAAATAGGAGGATCATGAATCGCTTTTGAAAAACATGAAGAGGCTGAAAGGGTGTGATGAATATGACGAGCTTCAAAAGGTGTGAAAAATATAAGGAGCATGAAACGGTCTGAAAAATTGGAGGAGCAAGAAGCGGTGTTGAAAAACATGAAGAGCCTGAAAAGGTGTGATAAATATAACGAGCTTCAAAAGGTGTGAAAAATATGAAGAGCTTCAAAAGGTATCAAAAATTAGATGAGCATGAAACGGTCTGAAAAATACGAGGATCATGAAGCGCTTTTGAAAAACATGAAGAGGCTGAAAGGGTGTGATAAATATGACGAGTTTCAAAAGTTGGAAAAATATGAAGAGCTTCAAAAGGTGTCAAAAATGAGATGAGCATGAAACGATCTGAAAAATAGGAGGAGCATGAAGTGGTGTTGAAAAAAATGAAGAGCCTGAAAAGGTGTGAAATATATGAAGAGCTTCAGAAGGTCTCAAAAATATGAGGAGCATGAAAGGGTCAAAAAAAAAAAAGGAAGAGCATGAAGCGGTGTTGAAAAACATGAAGAACCCGAAAAGGTGTGAAAATATGACGAGCTTCAAAAGCTGTCAAAAATATGAGGAGCATGAAACGGTCTGAAAAATAGGAGGAGCATGAAGTGGTGTTGAAAAACATGAAGAGCCTGAAAAGATGTGAAAAATATGAAGAGCGACAAAAGGTGTCAAAAATATGAGGAGCATGAAACGATCTGAAAAATAGGAGGATCATGAAGCACTGTTGAAAAACATGAAGAGGCTGAAAAGGTGTGAAAAGTATGAAGAGGTTCAAAAGGTGTCAAAAATATGAGGAGCCAGAAACGGTCTGAAAAATTGGAGGAGCATGAAACGGTGTTCAAAAACATGAAGAGCCTGAAAAGGTGTGAAAATTATGAAGAGCTTCAAAAGGTGTCAAAAATGAGATGAGCATGAAACGGTCTGAATAATAGGAGGAACAAGAAGTGGTGTTGAAAAACATGAAGAGCCTGAAAAAGTGTGAAATATATGAAGAGTTTCAAAAGGTGTCAAAATATGAGGAGAATGAAACAGTCTGAAAAATAGGAGGAGCATGAAACGGTGTTGAAAAACATGAAGAACCTGAAAAGTTGGGAAAAATAGGAAGAGCTTCAAAAGGTGTGAAATATACGAAGAGCTTCAAAAGGTGTCAAAAATGAGATGAGCATGAAACGGTCTGAAAAATAGGAGGAGCATGAAGAGGTGCTGAAAAACATGAAGAGCCTGAAAAGGTGTGAAAAATAGGAAGAGCTTCAAAAGGTGTCAAATACATGAGGAGAATGAAATGGTATGAAAATTTGGAGGAGCACAAAGCGGTTTTCAAAATCATGAAGAGCCTGAAAAGGTGTGAAAAATATGAAGAGCTTCAAAAGCTTTCAAAAATATGACGAGCATGAAACGGTCTCAAAAATAGGAGGAGCATGAAGCGGTGTTCAAAAATTTGGAGAGCCTGAAAAGGTGTGAAAAATCTGAAGAGCTTCAAAAGTTGTCAAAAATATGAGGAGCATGAAACGGTCTCAAAAATAGGAGGAGCGTGAAGTGGTGTTGAAAAATATGAAGAGCCTGAAAACGTGAAAAAAATATGAAGAGCTTCAAAAGATGTCAAAAATATGTGGGGAGTGAAAGTGTATCAAAAATAGGAGAAGCATGAAGCGGTGTTGAAAAATATGAAGAGCCAGAAAGGTGTGAAATATATGACGAGCTTGAAAATGTGTCAAAAATATGAGGAGCCTGAAACGATCTCAAAAATAGGAGGAGCATAAAGCCGTTTTGAAAAACATGAAAAGCCTGAAAAGGTATGAAAAATATGAAGAGCTTCAAAAGGTGTCAATAATAAGAGTTGCATGAAACAGTTAGAAAAATAGGAGGAGCATGAAACGGTCTGAAAAATAGGAGGAGCATGAAGCGGTGTTCAAAAACATGAAGAGCCTGAAAAGGTTTGAAAGATATGGAGAGCTTAAAAAGGTGTGAAAAAAATGAAGAATATGAAACGGTCTGAAAAATAGGAGGAGCATGAAACAGTGTTCAAAAAGATGAAGATCCTGAAAAGGTGTGAAAAATATGAAGAGCTTCAAAAGGTGTCAAAAATATGAGGAGCATGAAACGGTCTGAAAAATAGGAGGATCATGAAGAGGTGTTCAAAAACATGAAGGGCCTGAAAAGGTGTGAAAAATATGAAGAGCTTCAAAAGTTGTGAAAATATGAGGAGCATGAAACGCTCTGAAAAATAGGAGGAGCATGAAGAGGTGTTCAAAAACATGAAGAGCCTGAAACGGTGTAAAAAATATGAAGAGCTTCAAAAGGTTTCAAAAATATGAGGAGCATGAAACGGTCTCAAAAATAAGAGGAGCATGAAGCCGTGTTCAAAAACTTGGAGAGCCTGAAAAAGTGTGAAAAATATGAAGAGCTTCAAAAGTTGTCAAAAATATGAGGATCATGAAACGGTCTCAAAAATAGGAGGAGCGTGAAGTGTTGTTGAAAAACATGAAGAGCCTGAAAACGTGAGAAAAATATGATGAGCTTCATAAGATGTCAAAAATATGTGGGGAATGAAAGGGTCTCAAAAATAGGAGAAGCATGAAGCGGTGTTGGAAATCATGAATAGCCTGAAAAGGTGTGAAAAATATCAACAGCTTCAAAAGGTGTGAAAAATATGAAGAGCTTTAAAAGGTGTGAAAAATAGGAGGAGCATGAAGCGGTGTTGGAAAACATGAAGAGCCTGAAAAGGTGAGAAATATATGAAGAGCTTCAAAAGGTGTCAAAAATATGATGAGCATGAAACGGTCTCAAAAATAGGAGGAGCATGAAGCGGTGTTCAAAAACTTGGAGAGCCTGAAAACGTGTGAAAAATATGAAGAGCTCCAAAAGTTGTCAAATATATGAGGAGCATGAAACGGTCTCAAAAATAGGAAGAGCGTGAAGCGGTGTTGAAAAACATGAAGAGCCTGACAACGTGAGAAAAATATGAAGAGCTTCAAAATATGTCAAAATATGAGGAGAATGAAACGGTCTGAAATAAAGGAGGAGAATGAAGCGGTGTTGAAAACCATGAAGAGCCTGAAAAGGTGTGAAAAATATGAAGAGCTACAAAAGGTGTGAAAAATATGAGGAGCATGAAACTGTCTGAAAAATAGGAGGAGTATGAAGCAGTGTTCAAAAATATGAAGTGCCTGAAAAGGTGTGAAAAATATGAAGGGTTTCAAATGGTGTCAAAAACATGAGGAGCATGAAAATGTCTGAAAAATACGAGGAGCATGAAGCGGTGTTCAAAAACATGAAGAGCCTGAAAAGGTGTGAAAAATATGAAGAGCTTTAAAAGGTGTCAAAAATATGAGGAGCATGAAACGTTCTGAGAAATAGGAGGAGCATGAAGCGATGTTGAAAAACATGAAGAGCCTGAAAAGGTGTGAAAAATAAGAAGAGCTTACAAAGTGTCAAAAAAATGAGGAGCATGACACGGTCTGAAAGATAGGAGTAGCATGAAAAGGTCTGAAAAATAGGAGGAACATGAAATGGTCTTGAAAAACCTGAAGAGCCTGAAAAGGTGTGAAAAATAGGAAGAGCTTCAAACCCTGTCAATAATATGAGGAGCATGAAACGGTCTGAAAAATAGGAGGAGCATGAAGCTGTGTTCAAAAACATGAATAGCCTGAAAAGGTGTGAAAAATATGAAGAGCTTCAAAAGGTGTCAAAAATATGAGGAGCATGAAACGGTCTGAAAAATAGGAGGAGCTTGAAGAGGTGTTGAAAAACATGAAGAGCCTGAAAAAGTGTGAAAAATATGAAGAGCTTCAAAAGGTGTGAAAAATATGAAGAGCTTCAAAAGGTGTCAAAAATGAGTGAGCAAGAAACGGTCTGAAACACAGAAGGAGCATGAAGTGGTGTTGAAAAACATGTAGAGCCTTAAATGGTGTGAAATATATGAAGAGCTTCAAAAGGTGTCAAAAATATGAGGAGCATGAGACGGTTCAAAAATAGGAGGAGCATGAAAGGCTGTTCAAAAACTTGGAGTGCCTGAAAAGGTGTGAAAAATATGAGGAGCTCCAAAAGTTGTCAAATATATGAGGAGCATGAAACGGTCTGAAAAATAGGAGGAGCATGAAGCAGTTTCAAAAACATGAAGAGCCTGAAAAGGGGTGAAAAATAGGAAGAGCTTCAAACCGTGTCAAAAATATGAGGAGCATGAAACGGTCTGAAAAATAGGAGGAGCATGAAGCGGTGTTCAAAACATGAATAGCCTGAAAAGGTGTGAAAAATATGAAGACCTTCAAAAGGTGTCAAAAATATGAGGAGCATGAAACGGTGTGAAAAATAGGAGGAGCATGAAGCAGTTTCAAAAACATGACGAGCCTGAAAAGGTGTGAAAAATATGAGGAGCTTCAAAATGTGTGAATAATATGAGGAGCATGAAACGGTCTGAAAAATAGGAGGAGCATGAAGCGGTGTTGAAAAACATGAAGAGCCTGAAAATGTGTGAAAAATATGAAGAGCTTCAAAAGGTGTGAAAAATATGAAGAGCTTCAAAAGGTGTCAAAAATGAGATGAGCAAGAAACGGTCTGAAACACAGAAAGAGGATGAAGTGGTGTTGATAAACATGTAGAGCCTGAAAAAGTGTGAAATATATGAAGAGCTTCAAAAGGTGTCAAAAACATGAGGAGCATGAAGCGGTGTTGAAAAACATGAAGAGCCTGAAAAGGTGTGAAATATATGAAGACCTTCAAAAGGTGTCACAAATATGAGGAGCATGAAATGGTCTGAAAAATAGGAGGAGCGTGAAGCGCTTTTTAAAAACATGAAGAGTGTGAAAAGGTGTGAAATATATGAAGAGCTTCAAAAGGTGTCAAAAATATGAGGAGCATGAAGCAGTGTTGAAAAACATGAAGAGCCTGAAAAGGTGTGAAAAAAGTTAAGAGCTTCAAAAGGTGTCAAAAATATGAAGAGCATGAAACGGTCGGAAAAATTGGAGGAGCATGAAGCGGTGTTCAAAAACATGCAGAGTCTAGAAAGGTGTGAAAAATATGAAGAGCTTCAAAAGGTGTCAAAAATATGAGGAGCCTGAAATGGTCTGATAATTAGGAAGTGCACGAAACGGTTTGAAAAATAGGAGGAGCATGAAGCAGTGTTGAAAAACTTGAAGAGCCTGAAAAGGTGTGAAATATATGAAGAGCTTCAAATGGTGTCAAAAATATGAGGAGCATGAAAGAGTCTGAAAAATGGGAGAAGCATGAAGTGGTGTTGAAAAACATGAAGATCCTGAAGTCGTGTGAAAAATATGAAGAGCTTCAAAAGGTGTCAAAAATATGAGGAGCATGAAACAGTCTGAAAAATGGGAGGAGCATGAAGTGGTGTTGAAAAACCTGAAGAGCCTGAAAAGGTGTGAAAAATATGAAAAGCTGCAAAGGTGTCAAAAATATGAGGAGCATGAAACGGTCTGATAAATAGGAGGATAATGAATCGGTTTGAAAAATAGGAGAAGCATGAAGCAGTGTTGAAAAACTTGAACAGCCTGACAAGGTGTGAAAAATATGAAGAGCTTCAAAATGTGTCAAAAATATGAGGAGCAAGAAACGGTCTGAAAAATAGGAGGTGCATGAAACGGTGGTCAAAAACATGAGGAACCTGAAAAGGTGTGAAAAATATGAAGAGCTTCCTAAAGTTTCAAAAATAAGAGGAGCATGGAACGGTCTGAAAAATAGGAGGAGAATGAAGCGGGGCTGAAAAACATGAAGTGCCTGAAACAGTGTGAAAAATATGAACAGCTTCAAAAGGTGTCAAAAATATGAGGAGCATGAAACGGTCTGAAAAATAGAAGGAGCATGAAGCGATGTTGAAACACATGAAGAGACTGAAAAGGTGTGAAAAATATGAAGAGCTTCAAAAGCTGTCAAAAATATGCGGAGCATGAAACAGTCTGAAAAATAGGAGGAGCATGAAGTGGTGTTGAAAAACATGAAGATCCTGAAAAGGTGTGAAAAATATGAAGAGCTTCAAAAGGTGTAAAAAATATGAGGAGCATGAAACGGTCTGAAAAATAGGAGGTGCATGAAACGGTGGTCAAAAACAGGACGAACCTGAAAAGGTGTGAAAAATATGAAGAGATTCAAAAGCTGTCAGAAATATGAGGAGCATGAAACAGTCTGAAAATTGGGAGGAGCATGAAGTGGTGTTGAAAACATGAAGTTCCTGAGAAGGTGTGAAAAATATGAAGAGCTTCAAAAGGTGTCAAAAATATGAGGAGCATGAAACGGTGTGAAAAATATGAAGAGTTCCAAAAGCTGTCAAAAATATGAAGAGCATGAAACGTTCTGAAAAATAGGAGGAGCTTGAAGCAGTGTTGAAAAATATGAAGAGCATCAAAAGGTGTGAAAAATATGAAGAGCTTCAAAAGGTGTCAAAAATATGAGGAGCAGGAAACGGTCTGAAAAATAGAAGGAGCATGAAGCCGTGTTGAAACACATGAAGAGACTGAAAAGGTGTGAAAAATATGAAGAGTTTCAAAAGCTGTCAAAAATATGAGGAGCATGAAACGTTCTGAAAATTAGGAGGAGCATGAAGTGGTGTTGAAAAACATGAAGAGCCTGAAAAGGCGTGAAAAATATGAAGAGCTTCAAAAGGTGTCAAAAATATGAGGAGCATGAAATAGTCTGAAAAATAGGAGGTGCATGAAACGGTGGTCAAAAACATGACTAACCTGAAAAGGTGTGAAAAACATGAAGAGCTTCAAAAGGTGTGAAAATATGAGGAGCATGAAACGGTCTGAATATCAGGAGGAGCATGAAGCGGTGTTGAAAAACATGAATAGCCTGAAAATGTGTGAAACATATGAACAGCTTCAAAAGGTTTCAAAAATAGAAGGAGCATGGAACGGTATGAAAAACAGAAGGAGCATGAAGCGATGTTGAAAAACATGAAGAGACTGAAAAGGTGTGAAAAATATGAAGAGCTTCAAAATGTGTCAAAAATATGAGGAGCATGAAATGGTCTGAAAAATAGGAGGGGCATGAAACGGTGTTGAAAAACATGAAGAATAGAAAAAGGTCAGAAAAATATGAAGAGTGTCAAAAAGTGTGAAAAATATGAGGAGCATGAAACGTTCTGAAATATAGGAGGAGCATGAAGTGGTGTTCAAAAAGATGAAGTGCTTGAAAAGGTGTGTAATATATGAAGAGCTTCAAAAGGTGTCAAAAATATGAGGAGCATGAATCGGTGTTCAAAAACATGAAGAGCCTGAAAAGGTGTGAAAAATATGAAGAGCATCAAAGGTGTCAAAAATATGAGGACCTTGAAAAGGTGTTCAAAAACATTAAGAGCATGAAAAGGTTTG
This sequence comes from Dama dama, assembly GCF_033118175.1. Taxonomy (NCBI): domain Eukaryota; kingdom Metazoa; phylum Chordata; class Mammalia; order Artiodactyla; family Cervidae; genus Dama; species Dama dama. The sequence continues at coordinate 5,625,642 of NW_026870885.1, forward strand.
AAAAATATGAAGAGCTTCAAAAGGTGTGAAAAATATGAGGAACATGAAACGGTCTGAAATATAGGAGGAGCATGAAACGGTGTTCAAAAACATGAAGAGCCTGAAAATGTGTGAAAAATATGAAGAGCTTCAAAAGGTGTCAAAATATGAGGAGCATGGAATGGTCTGAAAAATAGGAGGAGCATGAAACGGTGTTCAAAAACCTGAAGAGCCTGAAAAGGTGTGAAAAATATGCAAAGCTTCAAAAGGTGTCAAAAATATGAGTTGCATGAAACGGTCTGAAAAATAGTAGGAGCATGAAACGGTGTTCAAAAATATGAAGAGCCTGAAAAGGTGTGAAAAATATGAAGAGCTTCAAAAGGTGTCAAAAATATGAGGAGCATGAAATGGTCTGAAAAATTGGAGGAGCATGAAACTGTATTGAAAAACATGAAGAACGGGAAAAGGAGTGAAAAATATGATGAGCTTCAAAAGGTGTGAAGAATATGAGGAACATGAAGCGGTGTTCAAAAACTTGAAGAGCTTGAAAAAGTGTGAAATATATGAAGAGCTTCAAAAGGTGTGAAAAATAGGAGGAGCATGAAGTGGTGTTCAAAAACATGAACAGCTTGAAAAGGTGTGAAATATATGAAGAGCTTCAATAGGTGTGAAAAATAGGAGGAGCATGAAGCGTTGTTCAAAAACATGAAGAACCTGAGGAGGTGTGAAATATATGAAGAGCTTCAAAAGGTGTCAAAAATATGAGGAGCATGAAACAGTCTGAAAATAGGAGGAGCATGATACGGTGTTGAAAAACATGAAGAGCATGAAAAGGTGTGAAAAATATGACGAGCTTCAAAAGGTGTCAAAAATATGAGGAGCATGAAACGGTGTTCAAAAACATGAAGAGCCTGAAAAGGTGTGAAAAATATGAAGAGCTTCAAAAGCTGTCAAAAATATGAGGACCTTGAAAAAGTTTTCAAAAACATGAAGAGCATGAAAAGGTGTGAAAAATATGAAGAGCTTCAAAAGGTGTCAAAACTATGAGGAGCATGAAACGTTCTGAAAAATAGGAGGAGCATGAAACGGTGTTCAGAAATATGAAGAGCCTGAAAAGGTGTGAAAGAAATGAGGAAGTTCAAAACGTGTCAAAGTATGAGAAGCATGAAACGGTCTGAAAAATAGGAGGAGCATGAAACGGTGTTGAAAAACGTGAAGACACTGAAAAGGTGTGAAATATATGAAGAGCTTCAAAAGGCGTCAAAAATTTGAGGAGCATGAAACGGTCTGAAAAATAGGAGGACCATGAAGCGGTGTTGAAAAAGATGAAGAGCCTGAAAAGGTGTGAAAAATATGAAGAGCTTCAAAAGGTGTCAAAAATATGAGGAGCATGAAACGGTCTGAAAAATAGGAGAAGCATGAAGCCCTGTTAAAAAACATGAAGAGCCTGAAAAGGTGTAAATTATATGAAGGGCTTCAAAAGGTGTCAAAACTATGAGGAGCATGAAACAGTCTGAAAAATAGGAGGAGCATGAAGTGGTGTTGAAAAAAATGAAGAGCCAAAAAGGTGTGAACAATATGAAGAGCTTCAAAAGGTGTGAAAAATATGAAGAGTTTCAAAAGGTGTCAAATATATGAGGAGCATGAAACAGTCTGAAAAATAGGAGGAGCATGAAAGGTGTTGAAAAACATGAAGAGCCTGAAAAGGTGTGAAAAAAATGAAGAGCTTCAAACGGTGTCAGAAATAAGAGGAGCATGAAACGGTCTGAAAAATAGGAGGAGCATGAAACGTTGTTGAAAAACATGAAGAACAGGAAAATGTGTGAAAAATATGAAGAGTGTCAAAAGGTGTGAAAAATATGAGGAGCATGAAACGTTCTGAAATATAGGAGGAGCATGAAGCGGTGTTCAAAAAGATGCAGTGCTTGAAAAGGTGTGAAAAATATGAGGAGCATCAAAAGGTGTCAAAAATATGAGGAACTTGAAAAGGTGTTCAAACACATGAGGAGCATGAAAAGGTGTGAAAAATATGAAGAGCTTCAAAAGGTGTGAAAAATATGAAGAGCTTCAAAAGGTGTGAAAAATATGAGGAGCATGAAGCGGTGTCCAAAAACATGAAGAGCATGAAAAGGTGTGAAAAATATGAAGAGCTTCAAAAGGTGTGAAAAATAGAAGGAGCATGAAGTGGTGTTGAAAAACATGAAGAGATTTAAAAGGTGTGATAAATATGAAGAGATTCAAAAGGTGTCAAAAATATGAGGAGCATGAAAAGGTCTGAAAAATAGGAGGATCATGCAACTGTGTTGAAAAACATGAAGAGCCTGAAAAGTTGTGAAAAATATGAAGAGCTTCAACAGGTGTCAAAAATATGAGAAGCATGAAACGGTCTGAAAAATAGGAAGAGCATGAAACGTTGTTCAAAAACATGAAGAGCCTGAAAATGTGTGAAAAATATGAAGAGCTTCAAAAGGTGTCAAAAATATGAGGAGCATGAAACGGTCTGAAAAATAGTATGAGCATGAAGCGATGTTCAAAAACCTGAAGAGCCTGAAAAGGTGTGAAATATATGAAGAGCTTCAAAAGGTGTCAAAAATTTGAGGGGCATGAAACATTCTGAAAAATAGGAGGAGCATGAAACGGTATTGAAAAACATGAAGAACAGGAAAAGGAGTGAAAAATATGATGAGCTTCAAAAGGTGTGAAGAATATGAGGAACATGAAGCGGTGTTCAAAAACTTTAAGAGCTTGAAAAAGTGTGAAATATATGAAGAGCTTCAAAAGGTGTGAAAAATCGGAGGAGCGTGAAGCGGTGTTCAAAAACATGAAGAGCTTGAAAAGGTGTGAAATATATGAAGAGCTTCAATAGGTGTGAAAAATAGGAGGAGCATGAAACAGTCTGAAAATAGGAGGAGCATGAAACGGTGTTGAAAAACATGAAGAGCATGAAAAGTTGTGAAAAATATGAAGAGACTGAACAGGTGTGAAAAATATGAAGAGTTTCAAAAGCTGTCAAAAATATGAGGATCATGAAACGTTCTGAAAATTAGGAGGAGCATGAAGCGGTGTTGAAAAACATGAAGAGACTGAAAAGGTGTGAAAAATATGAAGAGCTTCAAAACGCGTCAAAAATATGAGGAGCATGAAACAGTCTGAAAAATAGGAGGTGCATGAAACGGTGGTCAAAAACATGACTAACCTGAAAAGGTGTGAAAAACATGAAGAGCTTCAAAAGGTGTGAAAATATGAGGAGCATGAAACGGTCTGAAAATCAGGAGGAGCATGAAGCGGTGTTGAAAAACAAGAATAGCCTGAAAAGGTGTGAAACATATGAACAGGTTCAAAAGGTGTCAAAAATAGAAGGAGCATGGAACGGTATGAAAAATAGAAGGAGCAAGAAGCGATGTTGAAAAACATGAAGAGACTGAAAAGGTGTGAAAAATATGAATAGTTTCAAATGCTGTCAAAAATATGAGGAACATGAAACGGTTTGAAAAGTAGGAGGAGCATGAAGTGGTGTTGAAAAACATGGAGAGCCTGAAAAGGTGTGAAAAATGTTAAGAGCTTCAAAAGGTGTCAAAAATATGAAGAGCATGAAACGGTCGGAAAAATTGGAGGAGCATGAAGCGGTGTTCAAAAACATGCAGAGTCTAGAAAGGTGTGAAAAATATGAAAAGCTTCAAAAGGTGTCAAAAATATGAGGAGCCTGAAACGGTCTGATAATTAGGAAGTGCACGAACCGGTTTGAAAAATAGGAGGAGCATGAAGCAGTGTTGAAAAACTTGAAGAGCCTGAAAAGGTGTGAAATATATGAAGAGCTTCAAAAGGTGTCAAAAATATGAGGAGCATGAAAGAGTCTGAAAAATGGGAGAAGCATGAAGTGGTGTTGAAAAACATGAAGATCCTGAAG